>NC_133166.1:76010121-77260121 GCF_040802235.1 Manis javanica | reverse complement strand
AGCTATCATGATCATCATCACATCATATCCAAGACTTCTTTCCCAGATCCTCCTGACCTGCATCAGTCTGAGCTCATTGCTCCTCTTAAATCTACTGATATTCACCATTTTAGAAATTAAACTTAAGAAATACATATGCATTTATTTATTTTAAAATAAGCCCATTTTATGTTGGCATAAATAACATATTTTGTGAAATATATTCATTTTTCCAAATAAAAAATCTTAATGACAAAGACTGACATTGTTTTACAATTTCACAAATCTCTTTAAAGCCTGGCTTATGTTGTTTCAATTACCTGGCTTGTATCTGGATGTGTTGTTTTAGGTGACCAAATGTGTGTAGTTGGTAACTAGAGGACAGACAGTTTTAATAGTCTTTTCAGGTAATTGTGGATATTCTTCTTTGATACTATACTAAAAATTGACAACTGACAATTTCTTAAAGGTTCAATGAAATGAGCCATCTGAAAAATACACTAATAAATGTGTACTCTTCTACTGTACTAAAATCCATTAGGCTACCTTGCAATTTGAATGGATACTATGTTATGAGATTTTTGTCCCACAATGCACAGGGGATTTGGAAAATACTGGTTTACTGAGTTATACCTATCTTCCAGATGTTGATATATTTCATTATGCAGCATCAAAAAAAAATCATAGTTGTTAATATCATCACAGACCTTATCAGAAAAGTCTTTACATGTTGGGAAGCTTTCAGGTTCGTGGTGGCAGAATCAAGTTTTTCAAAATCTGAGCCTTCAAATAAAAACTCAAATTTTACCACTGAGCAACCAACCCTGCTTACTGTTTTCCTCTTAAGTGGCAAGCTCTTGCATTCATATTTGAGAAAATGTCTCCCAAGTACTCAAGTCTGAATAACCATGGTTTGCCTGCCAATTGTTCTTTCAAGTAAAAACGTGTTCCATGGAGGGTGGGAGGCCCGCAGCTTGCAACTCAGGCAATTGTATGAATGTGTTTTCTTGAGACAACCATGGCCCCCACCTGAGCGCCTCACATTTCAGCACATTTCTAGATTTAATAAAAGTAATCATTTTCACTGCTTCATCAAGGGCACTCTTAAGTGGACCTGCACTTTTGAAAAAACTCCAAACATGATGATGAAGAATACAATGACTAGTATTGTTTGTGGCCATTGCCTGACTTGTGGAAGCATGCCAGCAGTCTCACCCACTGCTGCCTTGGCACCAGCAGAGCAAACGTCAACACTGTGAAAAAGGCAAATGATGTCTGAGTATTAAATAAAAAAAATTTTGGTCTCATGGACCCAACAGAAGGATCTTAGCAATTCAAATAGTCCATGGAGTATACGTTGAGAACTGCTGTAATAGGTAATCTAAAACTAAATAAATCAAGCACTAGCAATGTAAGAATGGTATGATGTGGACATAAATATTAATGAACCTCTGGAAAGTAGGAAACACCCACCTCATTCCCCGTGGTGGACTGGTGTCTTTCATATTGAGTCTTAGAAAATCATCTTAATTTTTAACTTAAATGATTCAGAAAACTAACCAAAAGACAAAAATTTCTAAAAAGATAAACATTTTAAGTAATTTACACATTCTTCCAAACATAGTTTACTGCTTCAAATACTTAAGGGATTAGAACACTCCTTCCAAGGATAAACATGGTTACATACAATGAACTTGAAATATAATTTCATTTTTCATGTTGATGTACTATAATCTTGTCAGCCAATTCTACTCTTAAATGTCGGTAAATTATAACTTATCCCAGGTCTAACAGAAGAGCTGTGTGCTTGTGTGCACATGTGAATGTGCACACATGAAGATGAACTTTTTTGATAGTGAACACAATGTTAAGTCTTAAATTATTAAGCACTAGAAGTAACAGAAACTGAACTTCCCTTCCCTGTCCAAGAGGGAATGACATCCCTTGGAATAAGCTTTCTTGCTAACTGCAAGCCTGACTTAAAGGGGGTCTCTGTCAGCCCCAGGGTCACCTCCTCTCTTCCCCAGTACTCACTGTTTCAGGAGACATACATATAGGGGAAGTGAGTATACCTCGAAAGCCATGGTCTTCTGTGGGCCAGGCTCAGAACCAACCCATCGATTGAGTATCTTCCCTCCTGGAATATATACAGACTTGGAGCAGCATTCCTAATAGAAATACAATTCTAGGCAAATTGAACTTAAAGGTCAGATTTATAACAGTGAAGAAAGGGAGCCCTTCCCTCACAAAGTATAGCTCTGGCACCATCTTTCCAATGACTCAGATTCACATCTCCCCAGGGAAGGTGGGAGACAGATGTGGGAGGAACGAGGGACCTACTCAGTCACGCTCCTGTTTATGGTGAAAATACATGGGACCAGATTAATTAACATGGTCATTATCTTGGCAGTTTTCACACACGGCGATAAAATGCTAACAGCATCATATGTGCAAGGCAAGAGAAAAAAGAGCAAATCTGGGCAAATCAGGATTGTGACATTTATGTGACTAGGCATTCAAAGTAGCTGTTTTTTTCTTCAGTAATTAAAAACACATAATTCTAATAGTCACTTTAGTCTCATTTTTCAAGGAAAAATATTTTCAATCTGAGCTACTTTACATACTTTTCGACTCCTTTGAAAAATATTGAGCATGAAAAAATATTATCCTGTCTTCTTAGAAAGTGGGTTTTTTATACTATAACAAAAACACTAAAATGTTCCTATCATGGGCCTTTCTCCTATAAAATTAGTTCTCACCCAATACGAACTGTGAACTCTGCATGCCAGAACATGTCACAGTCGTTCCCATGTCGCTACGGGAAACACCTCCAGCCTCCCTGGGAGGAGCACCAAATCACCAGGAGGAGAGGAACAGAGCCATTTCCCAGGGGGAAGTTGTGGGACCAGAGGACCTTTCAACTCAATGTTTCAAAATGGCCTCTTCTGGCCTCAAAAATATAAGCACATAGTCGACCCTGGCTGGTAAGTGTAGCCCAGGACCCTTCACATTTCCTGGGTGAATGGCCAGAGGCTGGGTGAAGCAGGGAGGGAGGTAAGCAGGGCTTGGAGCCCATCTTTGGTGCTTTCTCATCTGCCCAACCCGCGGGGGCCACAGCAGCGTGCCAATACTATGCCGACAAGGGAAGCAGAAAGATTTAAATGGAACCAAGAGCATGGCCTCTATTCATCCCATAATATAATATTCACTATTTCTGGATTACTGCTCATATGAACACCTCATCTAATTCATAGCTTTGTAAATAACCAACATTAAGGTGCATTTTCGCAGACACCTGGATGGAATTCTTATCTGTTCTCCACCCTGTTTTCCCACTGAAGCGCCTGAGCTTCTGGCCTGGCACTGACCCTAGCCTGACCTACGTCAATGGAGTGGTGCTCAGGGAGACCGCTGAAGTGGGAACTGAGCCTCACACATCTTTCCTTCCCAGCCCTGAATGCTGGGCATCACGTGGGTGTCTCAAAACACTGAATGAACAAAAATACTAACTTGGACATATTCTTCAGCTGAACAGTCTTCGGCCTCCAGGATGGGAGTGACAAAATGAGCGGTGATATTTGTCATAGGCTAAGCTGATGGAGTTACTCATCACTTATCTTATCAGTGGGTGGCTTTAAAAAGGAGGCTGTTTAAAGGAGGAAACAATGCTAACACAGGTCTTAAAGCCAGGTTGTGGGATCCCTATGACCCACAGTGTTTGTGGACACCAAGACTGGGGTTGGGGGTGGGGGGCAAGATTCTCCGCGCCTGGGTGGTCAGAGTGTACTCCTCCTCCATAGTTGCAACTCAGCTGGGCGGCAGGAGCCCCCAGCCTGCCACCCGGGAGTCAGGTCATAGTCCACCCTCAGGGCCATGGGGCTGGCTCTGTGCCATTCCTTACAGCACACACAGGATGTCCTCCCACCCCACACATCAGTGCAGGCACAACAGCCCATTATCCCTCCCTGACTTCCTGCACCAAGACGCACTGATACCAGTCAGAGCCCTACTTTTAGGCCTACATGGGCTCTGTGTCCCCAGGAGCTGCTACAGTGCCTGGCTCAAAAAAATGTTTGCTGAATGGATGAGTAAATGGATGAGTTTACAACGTAGTGACACTGCTTTCATGTCTGGGGATCAACAAACCAGAATGATATGGTTGGGGGACACTGACCAGATGCAGCAGACCCAGGTTCTGGAAGGCTGAGTGCAGGACCTCCCTGCTGCCTGCCTGGCTCCTGTGCACCACTGGCCTCTAACCCCCAGGCCGCACTCCATCTCAGGGCTGGAGGCCCCCAGATATCCGGGCCATGTGCCAGGACCAAACTCCTTCCTGTCTTCCTCGGCCCAACCCCTTTGTCTGCTCTGAGCACATCCTCTGTCTCACACCTCACCAACCCTCCAGGACTTGGGCTTTGTTCCATGTGTCTGTGAAACCTGCCAGCCTCCCCAGGCCCTGAGCTGTCACTCCCTCCAGGCCTAGTCACCTCCCAGGCTGGCCACCTGCCCCAGGTGTCCTGGCAGCATGCTCCTCCATCCCCAGCCAAGCCAGTCTACTCCTGCTTCCCAAGGCCTAATCCTAGGGCCTGTGTTCCCCAAGGGGTAAAGCCATGCTTCCCTGCCTTCTGCCTCTCTCCAGCTCCCGCACGGCTCCTGTGACATCTCTGTGCTGTACAACCCACCCTCTTCCCCTTTTCCCGTCACCTTCTCTGCCTTCCTAGTGACAGCAAGCAAGTGCGTGCATCCAGGCCTCACCAGTGTACCACCACACTAGAGAGACTATGTTTGGCTCTAATTGGCATCATCTGCTCACATATGTGTATTCAGTGGATGATGTTTATGTAAAACAGTCAATGAATGGTTACTGTAATTAACACATTTACATCAACTCACCCAAATGCTGCACTGCTCATGTTCGACTTGGCCTATTGGATGTCCAGAAGTTTGCAGCAACTTAGAAGAGGTAGGAAGGTTTGCAATGTTTTAATAAATGGCTTTCTTTTTAATTACTCTTTTAGTTCCCACTGCCCTTTCTGCCAAATCTTTTGTAAAATGCTGACAAATGATAGAACCACTGATTTTCTTGTTAAGTCACTTAGTTTGCCCACCCCTTCTCAGAGATGCAAATAAATGGTGATGAATTCAAAATACAGTGGTAGAATGAAGGGAAAATGATGAATAATTTACAAGCTAAATAATTAAGTCTTAAAACTCTCAAGAGATGAGTATGTGATTTAAATTAAAAGAGGAAGAACAAAAAAGAGAGAAGGTGTGTGTAGAGAGGCGGGGAAAATGAAAATGGGGACTATGTGCTGAACACAACCAGTCACAAGGACAGGATTTGCTGAATATTTTAAGTCAGACCAAACCAGAACTCCCTTCATTTACTATTAACATAAAACATTATTACAAGCTTGTAGAAATGCTATCTACCAAACTTCTTAATTCTAACAAATAGCTAAGTAAATGCTCAATAAAACACTTGCTGACTAAACTTCTCAGAGTCCTGAAATGTGGGATTCCTCTGTGTAGGCAGTGTCTATTTACATTGACATGAAAGACAAGTACCTCCATTTCTCATCTTGAAAATGGGAACAATGATGTGCTTACTTTGTAGGTCTGCCAGGAAGCTAACCTAAGTTAGCTCATACAAGGCACAAAGCACAGGGCCTGGCATAGAGCCAGTACTCAGGAGGTCTCAGCTGTAATGATTACTTTTGCTCCCATGAAACTACACTAATGGCTCCCAAAGTAGGGAGACAGTGAACTTGGTGACTCTGAAGACAACACCAGGGAAGGATAAGCCCACTGAAGGGGGAATGTGCAATGTAAAAAACTCCAAGGTGTTCACTCACAAGCTGACAAAGCTGAGAGCAGATGGGACTTCAGTTTTTCTCCTTGCAGCTAGAGCAACTGCCCAGGGTCACAATGCAAATGGCAGAGGTGTTAATGGAATTAAGATTTTTCATTCTTTGCATTCTGTCATCTCCTCCCAAAGTGCCCTTTCAATGGCTGAGATATGTCCTGCGAGCCGGGGCAATCCAGGCTCCAAGGAGCCAGCCAGGGCACTGCCTCCCGCTAACAAGTGGAGGTGTGGCTACTCCCTGGAACAGCCATACTTCTGAGCTATGTTTACCACAGGACAGCACCTTCTGCTCCTCATTTTTCCAGAAAGCACCCACTCATCTTCTCTCACATTATTTGCGGACTTTTCATTTCTCTACCTGCCTCCCTCTTACCTCCTAATGGACAACAAAGTGTCCAGCTAACAAGCCTAAGCAGCCAGTCCCATCAGTGTGACTCAGCATGCATCTTTGAGCAGTATTTGGAGGGCAAGGGCCTCCCAGCCTTAAGCATGGTAGTTGATCCCTCAAAGCACCTGCATTCTACCAGAAAGCCTATTTAGATGAGAAAGCATACCTGTCCTTAGAGGAAAACAAAACACACTTTCAACAAAAACTCCCAGGCACCAACTCAGCTGAAAGGGGCTGGGAATGAATCCTGAGGCTCCAGAGTGGGCCCTGCAAAGTAGCTGTACTCAGGGTGTTCACGAGGTGCCTGAGATCTACCACGCTCCCAGGTAAGGTGCTCAGGTCTTTGGGCTCCCCAGCTCCACTGCGGTCTTTCAGGGGATGTGCATGGTTCCAGGTACATGCACCTCACCTTTAAATGTGTAGTTATGCTACCAAGGAAGGCAGACAGCCATGCTCTATGTGGGGTCCATATGTGGATTTTGTAGAACTTTGCAGTAGGGGACCTCCTTTTCTAACTCATATGTTTGTGTGTGTGTGTATATGTGTGTTTCATTTAAATCTAGTGCTTAGAACTCAAAAAAGTATTTTAGAATGAGCTTAATCCTCAAAACAATTTTAGGAAATAGAGTCTGTAGAAGAGGACTCTGAGGCTCTGTGTGGTCCAGATGTCCCTCAGCTAACAAGCAGGAGAGCCAGGCTGCACGTGCACATGCCCCATGCCAACACCCGGCTCCATTTTCACTGAAGATATGTTTGGATGACAAGGCCCTTCCTAAAGGGTATAGCTGAGGACACTGAACTCAAACATATATCACTCTGTTAAATTAAGACTACATTATTAATGAGGAAATGGCCCACTTTTCTTTTATTAATCTTAGACAAGTGACATAACTGATGACGAGATCCTAAATATCAGGCCTGTCGGTGTCTACCTCTTAGGTGAGCTGAAGTGTGTCTCACTAGATGGCAGCATTGTCCACACAGCTTTGTTTGGGATTGTTTTTTTTTTTTTTGGCCCATCTTAGTCTCAAGCTTTGTCCCCTCTGGCCCCCCAACTCCCAGTGAAAGATGTACCACGGCATTATTTCTACACTCGTGTGTAGAGCAGTAAGACCTGAAACCCGACCTGGAAATAAATTTCAGGGACAGAATCGCCCAAAGGAAATGTCCACAGTGCTGTGGGTAGCCCTCCCCAGGAAGGTGAGGGGTTAGACCTTTCCGAGGAACGGGCTCCCTTCCCCCGCAGGGCATGATGGGCAGGGGCCAGTGTGCAGGAAGCCGTTTTCATGCCAGCCCTGGCACTCCTAGCTGGGTGACCTTGAGTGGGTCCCCTGACACTTCTGGGCCTCCGCTGGCCATCCGTAACTTCCCATCTTGGGCAGCCTTCCCATCTTGCTTCCATTGGCTTCTCCGGTCCTTTTGCTTTCACAGAATGGGAGTGTGCCATGTATCCTAGCTAATGAGTTCAATCTTCCCACAGTCACAGCTCCTCACAACCTAATCCACAACGGAGGGAAGCCGGCCTTGCTAAGTTGCTGGAAGCTGTCCGAATGGCTCAGATTCACCAGGTAATTAGCACACGCCTGGTCATGGCCTTGAATGTGCACATGGCTGCTGCCATGTTCACTTTTCCAAGGCACCTTCTTTCTCCCCAGTGGCTCAGTCATTCCCAGGCACTCAGACGAGGGCATGCGTTAACTCTCAGAGGCCCGTGATGCAGCAGCAAGGCACTAAATGGTCTCCAGAGTCCTAAAAGGGTGATGAATATGCTTCCTAAAAACCTAAATTACTCCCTGGGAATGACTTAGGCATATGAAATACATGACTCATTAACTAATGCTCACAAATACCTCTATAAGATAGAGGCATGCTGATTTGTCACGCTAAAGATGGTTAGCACAGTCAAATCTCAAGTTGAGAGTTATTAGGTGTATGTCTGGGTGGGGGTATGTAAGGAGGACACTCAACGTTCCACTTTGTTGAGGATGCCAAGTTATACAATAATTTTAAAAGAAAGATTCATATTTTATAATGAAAGATATAAGTGAGTAATAAGAAAGCAAATATACCACAACTATGTTTTACCATAGGGGCCTAAGTAAGGAGAGGCAGAGTGAGTTATCTGAGGACTCTTTCAAAGCCTTTGTTCAATAAGAATCATTATCTAGGCCTGAATTACTTGATACTTCTAAAACCTGCAAAAGAATGAGGTGCTATTCTTTTGCATTATTTTAAATGCTACCTTGCTCTACTATTCTGTAGAATTTCAAATGGCACAAGTCTATATTTTGCCTCCCCTCCTCCTTTAAAAAGGCCTTCAAATATGGAGAAAAGTTGGCCCATGCCCTTCACAATTTCATCAGTGCACTCACCCTCCTGGAGAAAGATCACTCCCCTTAGAATGTGCCAGCCCGTGACGATGTGGTACACGTATGGGAAGTTGGTTTCTGGTAACACATAGAAGTGGCTAGTGTTTTCTGAGTTGCTGGGTAACCTTTATTCCATGTGCTTGATACTCATGTCATGGTTTTGGTCTTGTTTTTCATCCACCACTGGTTCTTCTATTGGAAAAGAGGGCCCAGATTCCATTGAATCTTGGTCATGTGAAACTGACTTGGCTACAAGATGGTACTCAGGCTTCAAGTCACTTAACAGAGGGGTCACCACATGTCAGACATCATGCTAAATGGTCAACATACAGTGCCTCATATAATGCCTGTAACAGCTCTGCTGCTCTCCACTTTGCAGGCGAGAAAATACAGACACATGCCAATTAGGAAGCCTGCCAGAGGTCACACAGTAAGCAAGGAAGCTGGGCTGTTATTCCTGACGCATGAGCAGCAAATCCAGTGTGGATTAATATCTCGTCCCTTGTTTTTGGAGATTTGGATAAAACCATTGATAAGTATCAGCCCCAGACTTTCTAAAATAAATGTTTACTTTGTCATTAAAAAAAGAAAAGCATCAGCTATTGTCACCCCTGTGGCCAGCTCACTGTGGGTAGCTGGCATTCCTTTGGGCTTTTCCTCAAGTCTACAAAGAAAGCTAATATTTTGCCTGCAGAACCCAGGATAGCTGAAACAGAAGAGCTGTACAAAGGGTCTACATGGACAGAGTTCTCTCTCTGGCCATGACCTCCCCTCTGTCCTGTAGCAAATCTCAGCTGTGCCCTCCACCCAGCCTTGCCAGGAGTGCTGGAGGGAAAGGTCAGTCAGCCCCTACCCTGGGGGTTCCCCCCACCCCTCAGCACCCACTCCACCCACCCACATAGAAAGGGGGAGGTGTCTAAGAAATACAGCTTTATGGGGCACAGCACCTCACCCATTATTTCTAGCCTCTTTATGGGGCCTAGAAATATTTCTACAGAAGAAAAACAAAGGTGCAGAGCATTCCACCAATGTAAGCCACCCAAACAGTTGGGTCCGTGGAAAGGCATGTCTGCTCCAGCACTATCAGACAGGACCTCAGCGTGAACTGGCTCCTTGCAGGCAGCATTTCAAGAAGTGCCTTTACATTTGTGCCTGTGGCTGCGAGCACACAAACTGACTTTAAAGGTGTCTTAGAAGTTGAGAAGAGGAGGCTGTTAATACACAAAACCCTGTCCATGAGTTAACCATCCAGCCTCATCTCTGTGCAGTTTGTTCATTTCGTTGGCCTTTGAGGGTTCTCCTCCCTCCATACGAGGGGCTGGTGTGGATATGACACCAGCCTTAAGCTCTTTGCTTTACCCTTTTTATCTATTCCCCTTAATTTTGCTCCAAACAAAGAATGTGAATGAATCCTCCACTGCTGCTTTTTTCTCAGAAGCATGTCAACAAGAAAGAGGCACCGGTGTGTCTCACCTCAATTCTATCTACCCTCCATCTATCTATCATCTATCTATAGACAGATTGATTTATCTATCTATCCATTTGTCATCAATCTGTAGTGGTTTGTATAGTGTCCCCCCCAAATTCATCTCCACTCAGAACCTCATGACCTGTGGCCTTATTTGGAAATAGGGTCTTTGTACATGTAATTAGTTAAGGATTGAGCCAAGGTCATTCTGGATTAGGGTGGGCCCTAAATCCAGTGCCTGGTGTCCTTACAGTAAGAGGAGGGGACAGAGAGAGACAGAAAGAGGAGGAGGCACCAGGTGAACAGAGGCAGAGGCTGGAGCAGTGCAGCCACAAGCCAAGGGGCAGTCGGGCCACCAGAAGCTGGAGGAAGCAAGGAAGGATTCTTGCCCAGAGTCTTCAGAGGGAGCATTGCTCTGCCAACACCTTGATTTTGAACTTCCAGCCTCCAGAAATACATAGAATAAAATTTTGTTGTTTGAAGATGCCTAGTTGTGGTAATTCGCTATGACAGTCCTAGGAAACTAATGGGCTCTCTCTGTCTATCATTTATCTGTCTATTCACTGCCCCTTCCCTGTACGTAGTACACCACTTCCAGATAAACTGTTCTTCAGGGCTGTGGTTCTTGGCCCTGGCAGTTCAAACCAAACCCTGGACACCGCCTCCATATATTCTGCTTTAATTGGTCTGGGTGTGGCTTAGGCACTGGTATGTCTTTTCAGCTCCCAAGGGATTCTAGTACACAGCCAAGGTTAAGAATTCCTGCGGTCAGGCAAGGGAATTTCCCCATTCTCCTGCTCCAGAATCTCCAATGGCTGTCTTCTGCCTACTGAATTAAAAGATGATACCAGTTAACACATTCGGCTCTACAAGTTTCAAAGTGCTTCCAAATGCATTTGATCATCAAAGTACCAGATGAGGTAAGGATTGATCCTGGGGCATTTCTGTGAAACCCGGTCAAAAGACCCTGCAGAGAACGGGGGCTGCTTCTGCACACACTCATCTAGTCTCTAAAGCCCTCCCACCCTGACCTTGGAATGTTTTCTGCAGTTTCCACAGCAAGACAGACTTACACAATGGTAATTACTAGCTACAGGGAACAGTGGCTGTGTTGTGCTTATTGTTATGATACTACAATAATAGGGAAATCTGAGACAACTGAAAATCAACCGTGCGGGATGAGTAACCTCTCGTTCTGGGGAGGCATCCAGATGAAATAATCTGGCTAGCTAATGTACCGTCTGATGCACAGGGCAGTGCGGTGCGCTGTGTGAAATGACAAGCCAGCGTTCTTGGCCATACTGCAGGTTTCTACAGCCACTCCTGGGTCTGTGCACATCTAGCTTCTTAGCTACCAAAGGTTACCACGTAGGTGTATTAGCCTCTCACTGCTGCTGAAGCCACACTCACTACAGAGTTTGCAGTTTATGACAACGCAAATTCATCCTCTATACTCTAAAGTTCTGGAGGGCAAAACCCTAAGTCTCAATGAGAGACTCTGATTCCTTGACTTTAGCAGCTTCCAAAGGCTGCCTTGCCTCCTCGGCTGGGGGCTTCTTCCTCTATGTTCAAAGCCGGCACCATGGCATCTAGTTTCTGACCTCTGCTTCGGTCCTGACATCACCTCTGATTCAGGTGTTCCTGCCTCCGTCTGCCTCTTTGTGATGACCCTGGACCCACCCAGATAATCTGAGGTTGATCTCATTGTCTCGAAAGCCTTAATCACTTCTGCCAAAACCCTTTTACTGTGTAAGGTACCATATCCACAGGTTCGGAGGATTCGGACATGAGCGTCTTTGGGGGGCCCTTACTCAGTCTACTGCACCAGATAAACGACCAGATAAAAAATATTTTTGAAATTTCCTGAAGTTAGGGTATTCCTTTCAGACCATGGCCCTGCCCACATTCATAAGGTGTGATGACCCTTTTTGAAGTTCACTCAGAGCACCAGATCCTTGGGAAACGCTCTGTCCTGACTGAATGTGACTGAATATACAAGATTCCTCATGTTCATGGTTTGTCAAAAGGCATAGAGATAAATGATATTCCTTTGACCATCTATGAAAAATGGAACAGAAACCCATGATGTTAAAAAAAAACCCTTTTTGATATCATTAATTGTCAAATGGCAACACCATCTGCTGTTCCCTGGCCAGGCAGAGATGGCCACAAGTGGGCTGGAAACTGCCACAGGCCAGCCAAAAGGCACACTTGGTACATTTCAAATCCCAGTAGCTGAGCAAAGAATGGGAGGGGGAATTCTCTGCTCCTGGCCCCCTGCAAATACCACCCCTGCTACTTCCTCGAAAAACAGTTCAGAGCAAGGGGCGCAGGCCTACCTCACCCACCAGACACCCACTACACTAGAATATGTTCTTCTAGCTTCCACGAATCAGTCATAAACAAAGCCTCAGGGTGCTGGCGAGCCTGCAAGCCTCAGAGTCTTGCCTTCCTCTTACAGTGGCCCTTGGAAGTCCTCCATAAAAGGGCCAGCACCAGTCCTCCCATGGCATCTGATCTCTGCAGAGAAAGGAGATACTTCAAGGTCCTGATAGCTCAGCAGATTGGTGCTCTTTGACTCGCTCTTGCCCTTATCTCAGGATGTAAACTTCAACAGTGCATGAGCTTCCTAGGCACAATTAATAACTAAAGATAAAACAGAGATAGTCCCACGCTGACTTCCGCCAGGGTTCAGTCTAGCATCATCTCTGACACTAAGCCCAATAGATGCTTTTTGAGGAAGCTGGATAATTTTTGTCAAGTACATTTTCCTTTAACTCGAGAAATGTACATTAAATACTTCATCATATTGACGATCCATTATGGATTCATGACTTACGTATTAACCTAATATCTTGAATTTTCTCGACATGTTCAATCCATCAAAGTCCTGTGAAATAAATTTCTCCCACCCTTCCAAAGGTCCCTGTATTGAGTGTGGCAGCAAAATGGCTTCTGGATTCTTTTCTCTGCAACCAAGGATTTCTTGAGTATCATTAAGACACTTCAGATAAAGGTTAGCCTGGTGGTTTCTACCAAAGACCCTGTGATCTGGAGAGAGGTCTTATGGCCTGGAATTTTTTCCTAAATCTAGGGCCAGTCATGAAAACACCTCTCTTGTTTCCCTGGGCTTGACATTTTCTCTAGCTAGCAGCTGCTTCTGCACATGCTGGCTCCTGTGAGAAATATGAGAACAAAGGGATCCATGTTCTCTACATTATAAGCCTGCAAAAAAGATCAGACTATGATTCAGGAAACTGAACAAAAGAAACCTCATTTCTCTCAGCCTTAGGTTCCTCCTCTGGCAAATGAGGGCTGAAACACAGCTAATATTGGTATCTCTGCCTTATAGTTTACAAAATGTTTTCATTGTTCTCTTAATCATTTTCTATTTGTAACCCTACAGGGTAGAGATTTCATAGGTAAGGAAACAGGTGTTAATAGATGTGAAGCTACTCACCTGAGGTTCATCAACTGGTGGAGCCATGGCCTTGACCTAGGTAGGACCGTCTCCAAACCTCCCGCCTGACGCGAAGGGCAGTTACCATTCTACAACTGGCATCTGTGATTCTGGGTCAGAATCCTATGACTGTTATGTGGACAGTCTGTCCTGCAATTACTTACTATAATGAATGTCAAATGCAGCTGCCATTCAGAGAGGTAATTAATCTGTGGTTGAGACAAGGAACTAATCCAGAAATGTCTCCTCAAAGTCAGTGGTCATGTGGTCAGATGGAGGTTTAAGAGCATTTTCTACTTTCCACGTATGTGTCT
This sequence comes from Manis javanica, assembly GCF_040802235.1. Classification (NCBI taxonomy): domain Eukaryota; kingdom Metazoa; phylum Chordata; class Mammalia; order Pholidota; family Manidae; genus Manis; species Manis javanica. The sequence continues at coordinate 77,246,277 of NC_133166.1, read as the reverse complement.
AGATTGTGTTCTATGTCTGCAAGCTAACAGAAGAAAGACTTTCTTTGAAAGACAATCAAAGATTGTTACAGGCTTTAGACAAGTGGTGGGGACAACAAGGGGCTTGAGAGATCCAAGGGACCTTTGTGTTAACCATGCAAAAGTTTTACCCTGCTCACTGTTGGGAAGCCTGTCCTCAGCTTTGTCACTGCCTCTCACCGCAGTGCCAGAGAGTCAGTGTCCTCTCTCATGCATCTGAAGGCTCCAGGTCTCTGGGTGTAGAGCAGAACCTCAGTTGTGACAGAGTCTAGACGCTTCTCTGCCCAAGGAACAGCTCTGGCACAGATCCAGAGCTGTCTGCTCTTTGGGGAGGGAAGCAGGAGTGTGGGATAGCAGGACAAGTGAGGTCAGCTTCCAGAGCAGTCAACCATCTCTGCTGAGCCGGCTAGCCTGTGAACTGCAGAATATTTACTGCAGGGAGATGTCCACAGCAGGAGACATTCAGTCTGGCCAGACCCAGAGCCCCCATCCTAGGGCACCAGGGTGACAGAGATTCACAGCCAGGCACCAAATCCCTTTATCCCAGAGAGATTTCCTGTGGTCCCTTTAACTATTACTCAGGGGAAATGCATGAATCAGTCTGTTTTGGAGTTGGACAAAAACAATCAAATTTTCCCAGGACAATCTCAAGTTATGGCTTACATGCATCAACTATGAATATGGCTTTAGGCCACACTGACCCACCCCTGCCCCGCCTGGACTGTGAGCCCTTCTGTGCACTTGCAAAGAAAGCAGCGTGTGCCTCTGCACCTTTGCACTCACCTCCCTGGCTTATAATGTGCAGTCCAGCTGCCTCTTCCCCTAAGGACAGCAGGACAGGAATGTGGGTTTCCAGCCCAAAGCAGGAGCCCCACCAAAAACCAAGCATTGTGCCTGGCACTCGGTTAAAGCTTAACAAACACTATTGTACAAGAAATTCTTTTTCATCTGAGTTAGGAGAAAAAGAGGAGGAGCAGAAAGACTTACTGCACAAATAAAAGAAATGCAGTGTCAATCCCTAACCTGCCTCTCAAGCAGCTTTCCCTGTCTCACCCACACATCCCCAGCTCTTCAATATTTTACGAGAAAGCACCAGTCCCAAATCCCTCTGTGCTTGCTCACCAGCACTGTGCGGCAGCTGAGTCTTCTAACCAGCACCTGACATGCGTTACAAGTGCTCTGGGGCCCACGAAGGTGGAGTGTGAGTTGTCTGTGTAACATGAGTATGTGGCTGGCACAACCTGGGCTGGATTGAAAAACATGACCTAGGTAGAAGCGTGTGCACCAGAGCATTTTATCTATAGAAGCAAAAACTCTGGTAATTGGTGCTTTGGTTCTATAAATTAGGACATCCTTATATAATGGATAGTGGTCATCTAATGGAATATTATGCTACTACTAAGGGCCACATTCTAGAAAAATACATAATGCCAATGGGAAAATGCACCCAGTATATTAAGTGAAAAGCAGATCACAGAATTGAACATAATTACAATTTTATAAATTGTATGTGTGTATAAAATACTGGGAGGAAATATACTCAAATGTTACATAGTCTCTTTCTGGGTGCTATTGATTTTCTACAAGTTATTTATACTTTTCGTATTTCTTTTATTTTGCAACAGACACCTCTATAATTTTCAAAATGCTGTATTTTAAAATTGCAAACAAAAGAAGCATGGTATTCAACAACAGAAAGAAGATGCGTGTTCCTGCTCTACGTGGTATGGGCAAGCATCAGGCTATGAAGGCCCAGCAAGGGTTCTTCTTTACATCCACAAATTCCAAACACCCAGAAAATTCCACTGAGGGTAAAATGACAGCTAGGCCCCTGCAGGTCAAAATAGAAGTCCATTTCTCTGGTATGTCCTGTCTGAAAAGGAGCCATATATGGTAAAGATGTGGATAGGAGATTGCTCTGCCGTAGGGAAGCCCATTGCCCTGGGCAGGGGAGAGCTGGTGCTGATCCTGTCACTGACTGTGCGGCCACAGATCATTCAGTTTCTCTAAGAACCATGCTCCCCATCTGTAAAAGAGATGTAACATCTGCCCTGCCTACCTCACAGGCCCATTGTGGGGTTAAATAAAATGATGTGTGTACTGTATTTTGTAAACTACAAAGATACCAGTAAATGAAAAGTTTGGCAGGTCAAGAACACTAATTTCTTAAGATAATGATCCATACTCCCCACTTTCTTTCAAGATATCAACAGAAAAAATCTATATTCCCTCTTCCACTCTAGAGAAGTCACCAGGAATTTTATCAGATACATTTAATCATTTTATGCTCCCCTCTACCTTTGCCCCACGTAACAGAAACTATGCTATGTGTTCACTCAACTTGTTTCTTTTTCCCTCCTGGGCCCACGGACAAGTTGGCTCTCCCAGCCTCCCCCGTGGTAGGTGGGGAAGGAGACTGGATTCTTGCTCCTGGAATGTGGATGCAAAGTTATATATGCCCCTTCTAGGCTGGGCCACCTAGTCCCCTGTGAGAACCTGCAGGCTCTCCCTTCCCTTGTTGCCTAGCTGGTTGTACTGATCTAGTGGAAGGCTCTGAAGCCCCTGGAAAGTGACAGCGGAGCCTGCGTCTCTGCATCATGATTGAAGGCCCCCTGCCGAACACCCAGTGTAATGGGGAAACCGAGTAGGAAATGGCCTGAGATCATCTGTTATACTAGTTAGCTTCCCTGACTGACACTCCATGACCATAGCCACCTCTGCACTCCACAGGGACGGGCAGTGCTTTCTGTTGCTCCCCTCATGACTAACACAGGGGCCACAGGACCTAAAAGGTAAGCCCAGTCCTCACCCAACACAAAACTCACCCAAGAAAAATTAAGACAATTTTTTTAGACTCCTTCACTGATTTAATACCCACTCACTCGTTTCTATAGGGAAACTTGGGAGTAAATGTTAATTTAAATAACTGTGAAAATAAGAAAAGGGGAAAACACATTTGGTAATCTATTCCCAATGGTATTTAAGGTGAGTTGCATATAGAAAAGGGTAATGGTCTGTCAAGGTAGGAGAGGGTAGGAAGGGAGCCTACACCTCCTTTAGATGGTGCAGGCAATGGAAGCAGTGCTATTGTGGACCTCTGGTCCCCTGCATATTTTATCTTTATTCAGCAACATCTAGAAGCCCCATATGCAAAGATTAGGCTCTGGGTTAGGGAGTTCCCAGAAGGACAGGAGTGGGAAAAGGAGTTGCTGTCCACTTATCCACTCTGACTCCAGCCAACCCCATTCTTCCTGCTCAGAGGCTGCTTACCTGGTAGGGGTACAGGGTGACCCCGTTGGTTCTCGATAGGGACCAGGTGCCATCCAAATACTGGTGAGTCTGGATTGCCACTGAGTTAAGAATGTTCCCATTGCTGGGACTGGTGGCCATCTGGAGGCTGACCTTGGCCTGGTGGGTCGGGGACCCACTCTTCTTCTCTGCCCCACTGCTGACCCCGAGGCTGTTGGGTTTGCTGCTGTGCCTGGCGGTGACAAAGGCTGTGTAGCTGGAAGAGGCACAGGGTGCGGGCACAAAGGCCCACTCCCTGGGCTGCTGGAGCCCACCCACGTGCCGAGGCCCCACCAGGGTGGGGATGTTGGAGAGCAGTGGGGGTGAGCCAGGTGAGCCATCGTAGTGCTCGCTGCCAGCTGCCTGCTCCAAGGTCAGCACCATCTGGACGGCCTCCTGCTTCAGCTGGTTCAGGTGCGTGGCACAGATGTCACAGCGGTTGTCCCTGTCGTTCCAAGCCTTCCGGATGGTGTTGGGGACCTGGAGTTTGTCGTGAATCACAGCTGAGAAAGAAGGGTCCTAGAGAACACACAAGCAGAAAAAAAAGGAGAGCCTATAACTCAAGTCTGGTAAGTACAAGTCAATGTCTGGCTTATGAGTTAAGCCCTGGATGTATCCAGAGTTGGCGCTTAATTGACATCCAACAGAAAAGAGCAGGCACACTAGCAGAAGAGCCTCTAGTTGACAAACACATTAGACAACAAATGTAAGATTTTTATAGCGGAGGCTTTAAGGAATTAAAAAAAAAAAACACTTCTAAGTGTTCTCCTCACCAGGCCAGTCAAGTAAGAACATTCCAGATTTCACTGTGTCCACTGAAGAATTAGAGCCATACATAGATCCTCCCAAGTAGACAAAAGTGTTTGCCCAGGTATGATGGGCGACTGCAGCCATTCTGGACTGAGGCATGTGGCCACCTGGCCCCTGTGACCCATGGAAAGTTGGTAACGGCTGGAGAAGCTTGCTACTTGTGACCCAGAACAGAGATCCTATTATAAGACAATCCCAGCCTCGTTAGTGCTGTGTGCCATGTGCCACTGGAAGAAAACCAAACTGAACAGACTCCGGACCAGAGACCCAGCCCAGCAAACCTCTGCAGGCTCACTGTGCTCGTCGTGTGCCACGGTGAACTGGCCACGCCTGCATGCGTGTATCTGATATCCTAAACAACTAAAAGAAAAACATCTCCTTCATAGTCTAAGATACTTTTCCCACACAAATTTCATCTAAAACTATTTTTAAAAACCTCTTTGGCTGAGAAGCCCATCTCTGAAAGAAATTAGAATATGGATTTTGTGAGGATGGTTTCTTTCATTTACTTTGCTATAATTTTTATAGGAAAACAGAATTCCACAGAGAAATAAGCACTACAAGTGTTAAGTGGGCATCACAATATTTGGGTCCTGGGTCTAGTTCTGCTACTAATGAGCTGGCTGACTCTGGGTAACTTAGCTTCACTGAACCTCTCCTCTGTCACACATGGCCCTGGCCTGTGTTGCAAGGTCCTTCCGGCTGCACAACTATGGGACTACAGTATCTGCATACATGGACAGAGCCATTAGGCCATCTTTGGGACCTGGTTAGGCTTTTGAGATTAAATAATTTTTGCAAATAAGTGATGGGGCATTTCAAGGCTTATTTTCCTGTAGGACATTAGAACAAAACCCGCCCTTCTGATATTTGCTGTCAGCTTTAATGGGTAGAAGCCCCTTCATGACTGCAAGGGGTGTGATGAGCTGTGGGTGAGGGAGGCAGAGCGGGGCAGCCATGGGGGCAGGAAGATCAGTGGCAGGGGGGTTGTTCCTGATTATAGGCACCAGCATTTTGTTTTTCACTGTTTAATTACCCTGAAAAGCTCCTCAGCAGGCACTGATTAATTGATTGATAAATCAAGAGACCTCTTTACACAGCAGCAGCAAGGAGTGGCTCAGGAGTTGGAAACTCAGAAGAGTCCTATAAAATGACAGGAAACAATGGGAGGTCAAGGTTGATCAAGACTGGCTGGCAAAGTGATATGAACCATTGTCAGACGTTCTTGATGGCAGCTGCTGTGTCCGGGGTCGGATCACAGCTCAGAGTCCCACGGGGACCACTCTAGAGCAGATACTCAACTCAGCTTTCAGATCGGGAAACTGGGCTCCAAGCGGGCTCAAAGCTTGGACGGCACACGGACTTCCAGACCGCCAGTCCTATGGTTTTTCACTTCAAGAGCCAAAGAGCCATATTTATCAATGGCTCAATAAAAATTTATCATTTTTGCACAGATATACAAGGTTTTTACCTCATTCATCGGAAATGTCCATTTACTCAAAAGGAATTGATTTAGGTCCCCTAATGTGCCAAGATATAGTTTCTTGCTTTTTCACATAACATTACATGATGAGGATTTTCCCTTATCAACAAATGCCATTTGAAAATGTGATTTTGAGTGACCACATGGTATATTATCCTTTAGTCATTTCATAATTCATTTATTTATTGCCACATCTACTACATAAATAGTGACAGTGAGAGAAATCAGAGACTGGTGCTTAGAAGCAATCAGCAACCCAAGGCTTATGCTTTCAAGGCACCAAGTGATTTGGTTCCAAGAAGCCTCAAATTAATTGCTTAATTAGGACATTTTTGTGAACCCAATAATCTGGTAGAAGTGTCACAGTAAGGAGGCAGATGTAAGACCAGTCCCATCCACACAGCACAGTTGATTATAGATCCTTGTAGCATCTGGATTGGACTGATACCTGCAAATGGAACAGAATAGACACACCCACTCCCCAGAAATGGCATGAGTCTGATGCTGAGGGTTCCTTCTCTCTTTTTTTCTGGGTCTTTGCTACTCCCCCTTGAAGCAGTACCTTCTTTACTTCTTTACTCAGCCTGTTTCTATTTGCTGCTCAACTTCTAACCTTTAACAAATAATGTGTGTTTCCAGGCCTGGCATTGGGCTGAGGAGCTAAGGATCGCGCCTGTCTAGTTCACAGTCCAGGGGACCTTCTTGGTTCCTGGACTGTCAAATGCCATGTCCCTTTGCTGCCACCTCTAGTTTAGGACCAATCAACACACACACACACACACACACACACACACACAGTGCTCAGGGCTTCCTCGTCCCTGAGGTGTCGACAAAACCACCCATGAGGGCTGCAGCTGAGCCCACTACTAGTGTAATCAACACAGGAAGCAGCAAAGAGCCACTGTTGGCTCATGGGGAACAGCCGAGGTTGATCCTTCAATGAGTATGTGATTGCTAGCTTACGTCACAGGGTTGTTCCCTAAATTAAGCAAAACTTGATCTGAAACCCTCTGTGAGTTCTTATCATCAAAAGGCCTCAGTGAGTCAAGCCAAACAATTTCTGGAAGCTAAAATTCCTTTCAAGTGCATGTCTAGACTTTATAAATATTTTAGGGCAACTCAAAACTTCAAAAAGGAATTAGTTGCAGTTTCTGTAAGAGCTGAAATAAAGGGAATACTGCTTCAAGAAAGAGGAGTAGTAAGCAGGAAGGGAAGGCCAGCTGCAGGACCGGGCCTGGCCCCCACATACTCAGGCTTCCTAACATGGAAACAAACGATGGCAGTGGCCCCAGGAGATGGAGTAGGGGAGTGCCCTCCAGCTCAGTGGACACCAAAAGAATTCTGGATCCAGGTAAGGGACAAATTAGGCACAACATGTGGGGTGCTACCTAGGTTGCAGGCTCCAAAGACGTTCTTATGGTTCAGTCTGGATTCGCCCTGTGACTGCCGGGAACAGGCCTGTAGCAACAGCAGGCACCATATACAAGCTGAACCTCTGTTTTCAAAGTCCTCATTTTTATTTCGGCTCATAGGAAAATGGGCTGTTAGTGCTTGGGCAACCTTCTCATCCTAAACTTTCAAGGGTAAGGGTTCTATGCTCAGAACATTCTCATCTTTCAAAAATAATACAAATTATTTTTACTCCACATCTGCCATGAGGAGGAATTCAAGAAAACACTTAAGCTGGTTAAAGTTCCTTAGAAGGGAGGTTAGGGATAAGTGGAGTTAATGTCCAGACACCTAAATCTGCCCAATTAGTGACTGCTACCAAGGGACAAAGAAAACTCCATAAAGCGGCCTTCCAATCCTGTCTGCTGTCCTACCTCTCTTAGGGGCATTTCAGGAAGGTGGGTGTCCTGCCACATCTCCTTGGGGTCTCTCGAGGTCCGATGACCCTCTTAGGTTGGCTCGCCTATCTTGTGGAAACTCACCTGGGAAAGTATGACCAAATCGCCGTTCCTCAGGGCAGTGGCCTCCCCTACATGGATTCCAGTGGCCTCAGCAGCCATCCCAATCCCAGTGACCAGGAGTCCTCTGTCTCTGTCCCACCCTGGCCTTTCTCCTGAAGGCAGAGCCTTGTATCCCAAGGCTCCCTGGAAAACATCTCCTGGATAAATACTCTTCAAACTGACAATTCAAAATTAATTTTATTTGCTCCTAAACCTATTCTTACTCTGACAGTCACCCCTGAAGTAAATAATGTCATTATCCACTCAGGTGCTCAGGTGAGAAATCTAGAACCTTCTCTGTCTCCTCCTTCTCCCTCCAATCTAATCACCAAATGTGGCCAATGGTAGTTCCTACAGGCACTTGAACTCTCCCTCCCCTCCACGCCACTGCCATTGAAATGCTTCTAGCAGATCTCACAGCACCACCGTCTCCCTCATTCTAGCCTTGGCCTCCAACACCCGCCACAAATGATTTCACTGAAGTGAAACCTGATCCTGTCATTATCCTGTTTTCCTATAGCTCCATTCTAGGAGCTATCTTCTTGTCTATAGTTTTTATTTGTAGAACTATAGCTTGGATAGTTATGAGGAAATATTCTTTATTTCAGCTCCACAGAGGAAATATTCTCTCTTTCCATATTTAATTCCACCATGTCTAGAATAGTACCTGCTACATAGTATTTCAAGAAATACCTGTGAAATAAATAGTTGATTGAAAAGGGTCCAACCAAGGCCACAACAGCCAGGTAACGAGGTTGGTGTAAGTCTGTCTGTCATTTATTTCGTCTAAGTGAGCTCTCACATATTATGTGATGGTTGTGAAACAAATTCTTCCAGATCTAAGGTTGGGGCAGTTCTCCAACTATATTTGTTCTATCTGGCTAAAGAACCTACTGTGAGTCAACCATAACCTGGATATCCTCCTTTTACTTGACTCTCCCTTAGGGTATTAGAATAGATTCCCTACTCTCTGCCTCAACACAATGTACTCCTCTTTCTCCTAAAGTCCCAAGAAAGTAATGATTACATTCAAAGGATTTTTTTTAACCATCAGCCCAGCTCATCAGCAAGAAAACAAGAGAAACCTACCTAAAAGCAAACTCCAGATGGGCTCTAGGCACCTGGTCCAGCAGAGTTAGACCCCCAGCAGGCAAGGGAACATGCTTATTTTGCAAGCTGGCAGCTGGCTTTCAGTGCACAAGGTGGGGCTGCCCACGAGGGACTGGACGCAAGAACTGGTGCCCAAGCCAGTCATGCCACTGGCTGATGTTCCTCACTGCTTTCTGTCCCATCTCATCCTCTGAGGGACAGGATGCTCAGCAATAAATGCTGGTGCCACTTTTGAGGACAGAGTTGTTGTTTTTTCCATGTTATTTTAGCCTGAAGAGTCCTTTGAGCGTGTTCCTCCAAAGCCTCTGGGTCTGTGAGAAGGGTAACAACAGCTGGAGGCAGAGGCCAGCATGTGTTGCACAAATTCCTGTGGATGTTTACTCCTGGTTTATTTTTCCAGAGGCCTCCAGTGACAAGCTCAAAAAGATTTAAGGCAGGTTTCTTTCCCCTGTGTTTCTAAACTTTCTTCCTGCATAAATGCTGTCCTGGGAGCCCCAGAACAGCAGAGCACTATGAGAATGCAATGTTCTGTTCCCACAGCAGGCAGCCTCGCAGATCAATGGCATTTACCTTCCTTCTCTTGACAATCCTGCCTCCCAACCTCTCCACCCCCTGCCACATTCCTCATGTGTCCTTGCTTTCTTCACATCACTTCTATCCCCAAAGGCAGGTGTCAGTATTAAATGAATCCTTTTTTTGAATAGAAACAGCAAAACATAAATAGCAAGCCTTGGTAGATCTGAGCCAGAAATACAGTTACTCTCATTCATAGTTAAACATTCAAGTATTTGGACTCAAATGTCTCCTAGAGAAGTGGTATTTGTTTTCACCTCAGCAAATGCAGAAGAAGAAAGAGCAAGACAATTTGGCCAAATCTTCATTTGGCCACTGGCAGAAAGGAGAATTTGGACATCTGAAATTGAAGGATGCACCAATGCCAGTTAGACACCCTGACTTCTTCCTCAGCAAGATTCAGCTCCCCAATTCTCATCAGCCCCCTCACCTTACATCTCACTTTCCACACGTGCTTCGTGGAATGTGGGGATCAGGATAAGGGATGCAGAGTGTCATGAGAAGCCAGCGTCCTTCTCATGGGGGACTCCCCACCTGGCTGTCATGCTGAATCTACGCAGAGGGACAGATTGATGGCTACACACGAGTGTCTGTTCCCAGCCCTCCAACAAGGTGTACGATACTTGGGGGGGAGCCAGAGAACAAATCAGACTGTTGCACAGGTAAGGGTGCCCACTTTGTGAGGAAGAGTGACTGCCCCTGGCCTGGGGTCTGCTGTGCTCACTGACACCTGATGGTGTCCCTGAAGGAAGGTGCCAGCGGAAGCACATCCCTGAGCAGCTCACCTGTTTGGCATGAGCACGGCTCACTCTCCAGCTGGGTGGTGGTGACAGGGAGAAAAGGGCATGAGAGGGATCCAGGGAGTGTTAGAATCAGAGCTGGCTCCTGGCGAGGCCAAATTACACACATAACCACAACCACCGTCAAAATAACCACCAGAGCAGTGACAGCGACTGGCCAGGCCCTGACATGGCAGCCGGCCTCCAGGCCCATTTCATTAGCAGAAACCTCTGGCCTGCCAGGCAGCATCTAAACCCAGTCTTGTCACTGCTTTTCTTAGTCTGCCTGCAAGCCAACAGCACTTCACTTAATAACGTCACCCACAAATGTGGATCAGGTATGTGAAAAGAAATACACGTGCTGGGAGATGAGCTCGGGGAGCTCAGGGAGACCCAAAAACCGCCAAAGCTAGAAATGTTCCAAGTCAGACCAAAGCAGACATAAGAACCCAAGTTAACTGGGATGTGGTGACTGGCCAGCCCTGGCCATTGTGCTCTGGGTTCATGGGAGAGGCCACTGGGAGCGCCAGGAGGGCGCAGGCAATTCATAGGGCTAATGCTGGTGCAAAGGGTTGCAGCCAATAAAGAGTTTTCTGCTTCAAAAGGAAAGGGGGCCTTTGAATTAGAACTTAGTATGATTACAGACAGTGTATGAACTACTCAAAAGAATAGGTGAGGCACTGCTCATTAAGAACACAGAAATTCTTCTAAGGTCTGTGTCCCATCTTTTCTAACAGATGGCATGGGCAGCACCTGCTCATTCTTTTGAAAATGCTGGGTCTCGAGTGCAGGAATTTGTGTACTAGCTCTATCGCCTAAGTAGCTATGTGACTGGGAATCATTTTTTTTTTAATCCTATCCAAGCTTCAGTCTACTTCAACCTAAAAATGGCAATTGATAATAGTCCCTATTTTATTAAGTAAGGATTAGATGTGATGGCATGTGTCACATGGTTAGCACAGTCCTGGTCCTTGGAAATGCTAAACAGTAGTAACTATGGTCAAAGTTACCATCTCCGTATCTAGCCCAGCACTGTGTGCATATATATATATTTAGTACTTCAGATGATGATACCATGGCAGTGGTAGTGACAGTTTTAGGGCTTACTTTCATCCAGGATTTAGCCAGCATTTTTGGCATTAAGAGGGGAGGGGATGGTAAATAAGTGAACAGCTGGTCCTCAGTTAACATCTCTTACCTTAGGGTAAGTCAAAATCTTGAGAGAAACCAAAATAAGGATGGATCCCTGGAGTGCCTGAGCATGAACGGATGGCTCCCAGCCTTCTCCTCTATGCTAACAGGTGAAATAATCTAAGAGTTGTTGGTGCACATGGAACTGAGAATATGGTGTTTTTCAATTGAAAAGTGTTCCTTATTTGTCCCTCAGGAGGTGGAATGCTCTGAAGGGGCTTTGCTGGACGTTCAACTAGAATCACAGAGCCATCAGCCATGCAGTGTCTCCCAGGAGCTGCCCAGCTCTGCCCAGGGGAGGGGCAAAGAGAAAGATGATCCATTAGCATAATGATCGTCACACCTGAAAATCTTGCCCTCCAATCTCTCCCTTGGCCCTGGGGAAACAGGATCCATTCCCAAATAGATGAAGAGCTTAGGGTGGGAAGAGACTCCTAGTATCTACTTAAAATGTTCCCCTGAACTTAAAGTTCATACTCCACATGGCATAAAAATGAAGTGCTGGATCTTACAAATATGAAGCATAATCAAGATACTGGTATGACACGCTAAAATTGTACCTTTCAATTTTTAAAGTGTAAATTAGAAGTACTGGTTATGAGTGGGCTGTAATGCACCATCAGGTGGCAAATGGATTTATTTTCAACACTCAATTAGTATGAGGCTACTAAAGACACGGCTCATTCTCTAGTTATGAAATTGCCTGGTGTTTCTTTCTCCTTTAGTTGATTTTGTATGAATGAAATACTGCAAAAACACTCTTGGCTATGTTTTCTTGGACTTGGTACAGAAAGATAAAGTACCAAAAATTTGATGATGTTGCTGCTGTGTTTGAAAGATGAATTTCAGCAGATAAACTCTGGACTATATCCTACAATAAGCTTAAATACCTCTGCTTATTGCACAGGTGTGATTTGGCCCTTGTGTCCCAGTGCTTTGGGACCCATGTAATTTGCTTCCGGCCACCTTGTAGCACATCTCTCCCAGGCGTCCACATATGAGGCCCTGCAGTCCCCAGAAGGCCCTACCTTTCCCTGCCTCTGCCTTTGCTTACATTCCTGCCCTGATAATTCTCACCCTGCCTTGTAAGCCACAAGAAAACTTTTGGGGGAGATAGATACGTTCACTATCATGGCGATGGTTTCACAGGTGTATACATATGACCAGACATACCAAATTGCATAGTTTTGATGTGTGCAGTTTACTGAATGTCAGTTATATACCCATTGGGCTGTAAAAAATCTTGTGTACAAGGTGCATCCATTGTACCTTGTCCACAAAGCCTGACTCTCAGCAGGGATGTCTTCCTCTGCTGCGCTTCCACCACATGTTCCAGGTCTGAGCCACTCATCTCATTAGCAAATGTTTCCTTGTTAGAGGTGTTTGTGCTCTATCTCCATAATCGTGGTGAATTCCTAGGGGGCACAAACCATGATTTTCATAGTAATGGTAACTTCTACTCCTGCCCCCTGGAGTCTACTCAGGACAGCAGCCAGGGTACCCCCTTAAGTCTTACACCTGATCCAGGCATTCCTCAGCAGAGAGCCTCTCCTGGGGCCCCCACCAACTTCCCAGTCCAATCAGTCTGTGCCCTGCATTGCAGGGTCTGGCCTCCTGCTCCCTTGGCAACCTCAGCTCTACAACATGCCCCCTGACTCACTCTCCTGCAGCCACACGGCCTCCGTGCTGTTCCTCCATCACAGCAGGAATGGTCTCTCCCCTCAGTGATTCTGTGCTTGTTCCTCCTTCTGCACGGAAACCTGCCCCTCCAGATATCTGCCTCATGGCCTCTTACTACCTTCAAGGGATTCAATAGCACCAGACAGTGAGGTCTCTGATCTGACCACCTAATGACAACTACTAACGACCTCCTGCTCTCCCTAGCCCCTTCCTCTGCCTTATTTCTCTCTAGAGCATTGTCACCTTCTAACACACATAGGTATGAAGTCTATTCATTGTCTGTGTCCCCTGCAAAATATAAACTGGGTGAGAGCAGGGACTTCCATCTACTGTGTTCATGGCTGACTCCCTAATGCCTAGGACAATGCCTGAAGGACAGCGGGCTCTTGGAAGGCGTTTGTTGAGTGCATGAATGAATGGGTGAATGAGCGGGTGAATCCATTTTCTGTGTAAGGGGTGCTTCCATCTATTACCTTCCTCTTGCTTATGAATTTTTATCACTTTTTGCTGTGTACTAAAGTTGTCATTTTCTTTCTCTTTTCTTCCTCCCTCCCTCCCTCTCTCCCTCCCTCCTTTCTTCCCTCTCTCTCTCTCTTTTCTTCCTCCCTCCCTCCCTCCCTCCTTCTCTCTTTCTCTCTCTCTCTCTCTCTCTCTCTCTCTCTCTCTCTCTCTCTCTCTCTCTCTCTCTCTCTCTCTCTTTTTATGCTAGATTTTAACGTCCTCAGAGGACCAGGAGAGCTTGCTTACGACACCCTCCAGGCCCTCGCTTCACCAGCTCTGGCCTCCACATGACCCCTGCAGCAGAATCACAAGGGAAGTTCTGAGAAAACAGTCCAGGCCCTCTCTCAGGTCCCCTGCATCCCAACCTCTGGGAAGAGGGCTCTGGAATCTGCATTTTCACAAGCCTCCCAGGGGACTCTGTGGCACCTGTCACAGAGGGAGGATTGGGAAGGAGTCCAAGATGGGCCAGGGGGAAAAGGAAGAGGTGGGAAGGGACATCCGCCCTGTCTTGCAAGTCCCAAGCTCCAGCTGTGGCCCTAAGCAAGAAGCAGACCCTCCCCATGGAGCAGCCATTCCCCCAACCAACGCAATTCCTCTGAGAACCTCAGAGCAGGAACTGCTGCTCTTTCTACACAATAATTCGACAATGATAAGTGGTCCTTGGGACACAGCCCAGAGCCTACAGGTACCAGGCAAGTCTCTTCTCACCAATTTCTCTCCCTACTCCAGTGACTGGTGACGTTGACCCCTAGGGGACATTTGGAAATACCTGAGGACATTTTTGTTGTCACACTGGGCAGGGCTACTGGTGGATGCTGCTGCTAGGCATCTCACAACACCCAGGAAAAGTTTCCCATTTCAAAGAGCAATCCAGGCCCAAATGTCCATTGTTCTGATGCTGAAACCCTGCCTGAGTCCTGTCACCCACACTTGGAGGAACCTCCATGCAGGACAAAGAGGTGGGTCTTCTAATCCAGAAGCCAAGCTGGGGTCTTAGCAACCAACTGCAATGTCACTTCAGTGTGGAGATACTAAACTCCAAAGCACAATCTCCTAAAATTGTGGCTCTTTGGGTGTGACTGACAGTGGGCTAGGCACAGTGGACATGCAGAAGTATGTGCTGGCCAGGCACAGGCCCCACTCCACACTGGAGGGCCATGCTCCCCAGCCTCCAGTCTCCCTTCCATCTGGATACACATGCCATGTGCTTCTGGTGGCACAGGCCCTGCTGACAGTGCCACTGGCTGTTTACAAGAGTGTGGTGGAAAAGGTTGATGTGGGGCCGTGGTACTGCCCACACAGAATGGTTAATCCGGCCAGCGGCTTGGGTGGCACCTGCAGAGCCTGTCATTTACATCCCTGCTGCAAGGCCAGGCTGGGGGAGGGCGCAGCTGAGCTTGCTCCTCCTATGAAAGCACTTCAAGCCTCTGGCCAGATTTCACATCATGTAACTTCAACAGCTTCCCTCCTGGAGAAGGAAAACCAATACCATGATAACAAAAAATCGACTCTAAGATGCAATTTTATGCAATTAGAGCAAAGATCAGAGATTTCTTTATTCCTGCAGAAACCACATTCATGTAGCACAGACGATGTACCAGGCTCTGTGCTGGGGAGGTTTGGGGAGGGAAGCCACACAGCTTGGGCTTTGGGACGAAGACCTGAGCAGCCCATTGGTGTTTCCACTCACAGTACATCAGAGATGACCCACCCCACCCCCGGGCAGTGGAAGTCCTGGCCACATCTGACAGGCTGACAGCCCCGAGACCTCGCTGGGAGACACGGGCTGGAGGCCCACAGTGTCAAGTCCATCATGAGACGTTTGCTTGCTTGTTTGGGGGCAGGATCGATTAACCGCACAATAGTCAACAATACTCTCTTCCCTTCTTTCCTCCTTGGTGACTTTTCAAGGGCATTCTGAACTGAAAAGTCTCTGAGATGAACACAACACCCACTGAACCAGCTCTGAGCATGGCAGGATGGCAGGGCTGGGGGCACGGGGGAGCAAGAAGCCTTTACCCAGGGCCTTGGCCATGCCTCTGTCAGCCTCCATCATTAACAGTCGTTCTTCAGACGCCACCTGCCACAAAGCCAGCCAGCCCACCTCAACTCGGATTCCTGCCTCCTAAATCCTGGCCAGGAGTTAGGGCAGGGCAGGTAAGGATTCCCAGAGGGGGCCATGGGCGTGTACCAGGATGCGGTGTCTTCCCTACAGTGTGCCTCCCCTACCAACCCCAGCCAAGAGAAGCTGAACCTCTTTGAGGGCTACAATATTCACTGGCTTCTTGGAGGACCCTCTTGGCGGGGGTCGGGGGAGAGCTGGCCAAGCACCAGGAGGAGCTGAGCAAAGCTCTGTTCCGAAGGATGCCTTCCAGATGCTGCCGACAGGCTCAACCAGAGCAAGCGCAAGCTGATAACCTGAAGAGGTGGTGAGCAGACCAGGACTGCCCTCTGCTGCCTCCAGCCATCCTGGCCTCCGGGCACCTAGAATTGGACAGAGCACGTGTACTTCTGTCTGGTACTGTCATTAATTTATTTCCATATTTTCAGAGAGCGCTTTCTACAAGAGACAGGTTTAAATCAGTCAGTTCATGTACATTGTCCACCTGGTAAACTAACTGTACAAGCAACTTAAAATAACAGTAACTGTACCACCAAAATCTCTGACATGTGACAATTATGAGAAACACGGACAGTCTCAGTGGGAAAGTGCCTGGAAAAAAGACTTTGTGAATGCATTCAGAGCAGCAGGGGAGGGGGCCACGCTTCCCCCTGCCCCCCACCCCCACCAACCTCTCTCTTAGAGGGAACTGGTCGATGACTCAGGAGGTGAAACACTGCAAATGAGACAGGCTCAGGAGCTGAGATTTTCCTTGGGTGGGAAGAAGACAGCTCCCAGCCGCTTCCACCAGTTCTCAGGATTGATTCTGAGAAGTTAGCTGTACATATTCCTTCTGATGTTCCTTCAGTGGATTGTGTGGCCCAGGAACAGATAATGCAAAACCATGCCCCAAGCATTTCCTTGGTAACTTTAAAGGGGATGTAGAAATAGGAGAATAAGCCTATGGAACACATGCTCTCTCCTTTTGGTTTTGCTTACAGAGTCCAGTAGAATTTAGGAAATTTTTCAGAAACATGGTGTGGATGGGATCTGGACCTTCCATATAGACAGGGAGTCAGAAGAAATGAGATATTTAGGGCCTATACCCATACATACATGGCCACGTTTCAAAACTCTTCAACATACAGTAAGAACCTTTCAATGCAGGCAGATAGATTTTTGCCACTTAATCTATTCATTCAATATATTCACTCATTCATCTCTTCATTCACTAATTTCATTTACTTCTCAGACATTTACTGAGTACCTAATCATGTCAGGTGATTTGAAAGGTGTCAGAACACAAACACAGTCCCAACCTTTATGAAATATTACAAAAGGTACTGTAATCAAAATAGGACTTCTACTTCATCTGGAGAGCTGGTGATGGAGTTAACAGAATGAATAATAGAGCTCTGGGTTCGAATTATGAATATGGGTTTTAGTCCAAGCTTGGCTGTTTTCTGATTTCACAGCCTTGGCCAAATCACCGTCTTCTTGAGCCTTAATTGCTTCAATAGTAAGATGGCGGTAATACTTATCCCTTGGTACTGATATAAGGATTACATAGAATCATAGATATATCAGCACTTTGTGAAGAGCTCTACAATTTTGACTTGTTATCATCACAAACAATGAGCCTTCCCTGTTTAGCCTGTGAGGAAGAGTCAGGGCATATGCCACATCCTGTTCAATGAACTCACCAGTTTGCAGCAAGGCCCAAGTATCAAAAGGGACAGGAGAATACATAGCCCAAGGGGCCACGTGGGGAGCCTGTGGCTCCAGAGAAGGGCCAAGGCCAAAGGGCCAAGCCCAGCTCAATGCCCAGTTCTTTGTCTGGGCCCTCCACACAAACAGGGAAATGCTGTTGGCTACAATGGATAGGTCAGAAAAGATAGAGCCAGAAGTGGCTCTGTTTGTTCCCTATGTGTAGTAAGACTGACTTCATGTGTTCTCTGCTCCAGGCTCATTAGAACTTCATTTGAACTTCTGTTACCAGCCCACTTATAAGCCAGGCAAAGGGGGCCATGCTGCAGAGATAGTCACCAAGACCCCTGCACCCAGGAAGACCTTACATGCATGTCCCCTGGGAAACTGGAATCACCTGAAAGCAGTGGGCCAGAGAGGAGAGATGCCCCCATCAGGTGGCCTGGTCTCTCTGCATGACCTGTGGGTGTCCATGAGCAGATGTGGGTCCTGGAGCAGGGCGTGATTGCTCAGTGGCCAGCAGAGTGGAAAACACGGTAGAAGGATGCTCCCGATGCAGCTTCACCTGTGATGTGATGGTCACAGATCACATACCTGAGTCTACCCAGGGTCAAAGGTCAGCAATGGGGTGGACATTCCCATTCAGGGGATACCAGCCAAGGCATTGGAAGGGTACTATGGGCTAGGTGAGGTTTTAACCAACCCTGTTCTGAGGGCCCAAGGTATAAGGCAAGCTTCAGAGAGATGGAAGGGTTTCATGCCGGCCTGTGAAGCTACCCTAGGGACCTATTTCTTGGGGAGCCCTGAGCTATGTAGGGGTGTCTGAGCTGAAATGGGTAGGAAACTCTCAAGAAATCTCCTTCAGAAAGGAGATTCTGATGTGGCGAGATCTCGGTCCTCATCTAGCCACTGCCCAGACAAATGACTTTCTGCTGTGCCCAGAATGACCCAGGCAATCTGCACATACCACTGGACAGGCTGGAGCTGCTGACCCGGACTCAGGTGGGTCCCCAACCTGGACAGCACCAGGCCAGCTGTGCTTATAGCCACTGGTTGAATCAAATTATAGCCTTCAGTGAAATGTGAAGGGCAATTATTTTGGGAAAAATAATCTCAACTCCTTTTTTCTAATACTAACTATATGGTCAAGAGGCTACCCACATGATTAAAAATTTTTTTCTAAAACCAAGCCTTTGGAAATATGATTTTAGGAATGTGTTTCAGGTGCAATTTCCTGGATTTTATTTTTTTTGCAAAAGCTTGTTCTCAAAGGAGTGCATAATTGTGTTCTTCAAGCTTCAAATATAGATATGTTCAATATTAATTCCACTGTGTTTGAAAGCTGAAAGCAGAGCCCATCTGTGGATGGTGGTATGATTAATATCAGATCTTTCCACATTATTATTTGCAAGCAGATTTTTAGTTGCTTTTTCTGCAAACAGTATAACCTGGTTTATTGTTAACTAAGCCTGGCCACTTTTCCTAGAACCTAATTCATTAAGTCAATATTATTAAGGCATTATTAAAAACCCTTAAGCCCTGGGCAGTTGATATCAAGGTGTTTTTTTGGGGAGGGTGGGGGTTATGCCTAGTAAATAATTCAACATTAATGAGCAGCATGTATTTCAAAGGTTTAGGGAAGTATTACAATAGGAGTATTGCAGTTTCCCTTTTAAAAATACTGTGATCTTTTAGAAAACCATAACCCATTTATGCTGTTATTTAAACTATTTTTAGCAATTGCCATCAACTGAAAACATGCTGTAAAAATCCACAATTCTTTCATTACAATTTCAGGTGCATTTATAAGTGTCTCAAAACATCAGGGAAGAGCAAAGATGCCCTTACACATTTATTATTTTATTCACTCTGTAAATGGGAATCAGTTTACCATCAAAGGAATTTACTTCAAAAAAAAATCAAATACATGGAGTTCTAAAAGGCTTCTGTGCATTTTCCGAGATGACTTCATTCATTCACTCAATACATATTTATTAAGTATTTATTAAGCACCTCCTCTATACTATGTTATATAATGTATACATATTATATCACCACACTGGCAATAGAGCAGAGAACAAACCAAAGTCTTTGCCACCTGGAGTTCTCTCCTGGAGAAAAACAATCAAGCAAATATATGATCTGTCCTGTGGTGACACAAGGACAACAACGGGCAGGGCAGGGAAAAGGGACTTTGGGAAACATCCTCGTTTTCACAGGATGGTCAGAGATGGCTGCTGAATGTTCTACCAGGGGAGCCACTGGAAGGGAAGCTTGAAGGAAGCCAGGCCACGGCCCCAGCAGGTTTCTGGGGAAAGCATCTCAGGCAGGGGCAGGAGCATTCTGGAAGGCCCCAAGTGGGAACACAATTAGCATCCCAGGAACAGCAAGGAGGCCAGCGCAGCTGGGTGGGATGAGTGAGCAGGACAAGGACTGCAGACACAGTCGGGGGAATATTGAGTCTAGAGTCCAGGGCTGAGGCCCAGGCCAGATGTGATGTCAGAGGCCAGCCGCACATGGATGGCACTGGCACTGAGAGTCACGGGGGTGGGAGGAACGGCACGGAGGGACTGCGGCAGACAAGGCATGAGGGCTCTGCTCTCAGGGGAGATGAGAAGGGACCGATAACAAGGTAAGAGAAGAAACCAAAGGGGGTGCTCAGGGGAGAAGTGAAGAAATACATCCAGAAGGAGGGTATGACCGCTGGCAAACAGCATGATGGGTCAAGTAAACAGGGCTGAAAAACTCACCACTGAGCTATTTATGGGGCAGGGGGTAAATCCTTTAATGTCTCTGTTCTCAGCTTCCTCCTCCATCTACTGGAGATACCTGACTTGTGGGCTTATGAATGTTAACACGTGTAAAATACTTAGAACAATGTCTGGCACATGGTAGGTAGTCAACAAATACTATTGAGTGCATGAGTGTGGAATAATTATATCATAATTACCGTCCATCACAAAAATGAATTATATTACAAATATTATCCATAGCGATCATTATCTTTGATGACATTCACAAGAGCTTTTGGTCGGTGGTGGCAACTAAAGGCCAGATGGAGTGAGCTCCAAAAGAGGACAGATGAGAAACTGGGGACAACACAAACAAGTTTTTTTTTAAGTTGGGAGCTATAATAGCATTTGGGATTCTAAAGGGAATGGAGGAGGAGGGTCTTTCTAAAGAGAATTCTAAAGGGAATGCTCGGACAGGGGAGTAAGAGAGACCCAGAAAGACAGGGAAACTGCTGGAGGGTGGCCCTCACTAACCAGAGGGACAGCAGCCAGTCGGAGTGACCAGCAGCTCGCCAGAGCACCAGGCGAGAAGGCGGAGGAGACGGCAGATGGTGGGCACCTGCGGAGGTCCCGCTGAGGAGTGGGGGTGGGGGTGGGGGTGGCGGCAGCGGCGGCAGTGGGGAGGAAGGAGGAAGACATCAAGAGTCGGAGGGAGGGCGGCACTAGCAGCACGGCGGCCAGCCGACCAGAGCCTGCCCCAGGATCACGGAACAGTCACCACAGTCGTGTGTTTTCCTCCATCCAGGCTCAATTGGGCAAGGATGGAGCCAAGTAGGCAGAGAGCTGGATTTACCAAGGCTGTAATTTTGTAAGGAGAATGGGATGGAGAGAGAGATGGTAAAGGAACTGAAGGTATAAGGTGTTAGGGCAAGGGAATGACTGGATGGGTGATCGAGGACCCTGCCCGAGGCAAGACGAACGTGAGGACACGAGGTGGGAGAGGGAGAGGGGCAGACGATGGATGGATTCAGGCGTCGGTGGGGTGGAGGTCAAGGAAGTAGATGGGGGGAGTAGGGAAGAGTAGTGGTGGAAGAATAGGAGGCTGGGCATGCTATGGCGGAGTGGGCAACCACCAGGAAGGACCGCAGGGCCAGCCCTGGTCGGCAGTCAGTCTGGGCAGTCACTGGACTGGTGGCCCTCGGGGAGCGGAGAGCAAGGTCAAGGGCTGAGGGCAGCGTACAGGAAGGAGTGTCTAAGAGCCACAGGCCACCAGCACCGACAGGCGTGCCCCGCAGCCGCAGTCCGCAGGCGCGGGCGGGCAGGGCACAGCAACCGTGACCTGGTGGCACCTCGGATGTGACTTGATGCAGCCAGGAGAAGAAGGCACAGGACCCTCTCAGGAGGGAGGCTGACAGTGTCAGGAATTTTGCTGACAGCCGACTTGGTCCCATGGCAAAGTGTTGCGAGAAGTGTGGTGTGGGGAGGAGACGGGTCCGCTGGGGCCCTGTGGTGGGGGCACAGCCTGCGGGATGCTGCTCTGGCGCTGCTGTCTCCACAGCTGGGAGGCTGGAGGCCCGGGGAGGGGGCTCTGGCCTGAGGGTGGGGACAGGGGGAGGGCTTCAGGGCCTCAGAGCCAATAGAAGCCCAGATAATTAGCCTGAACCTCTTGTCACTTGAGTCTGTGGCCAGAGATGACATTCAAATCCAAAATTTGACAATTTTGAGAAAAGCCAACCATCGCAAAGCTGACTGAACAAGGGAGCCCAAGACAGCAAAACATCACCATCGCAGCTGGGCATGGCTCCAAGTGCTACGTAGTGCCGCCTCCATGCAGAATATCCAAGGGGCACAAGCTCCTCCAGAAGTCGCTGCACTGAGTGGGGAGGCCCAGGGGCAGGCATCGGGGCTGAGTGGGGAGGCCTGGGGGCAGGTATGGGGGCCGAGTGGGGAGGCCCAGAGGCAGGCACAGGGGTGCTGAGTGGGGAGGCCCGGGGACTGAGTGGGGAGGTCCAGGGGCAGGCACAGGGGTGCTGAGTGGGGAGGCCGGGGACTGGGTGGGGTGGCCCGGGGGTGGGCCCGGTGGCCCAGAAGCAGTCAGCCTGGCAGAAGACAAGGTGGGGCAGCAGAACCGCCTGCCTTCTATGCATGTCAGCCAGAGAGATCTGAAAAACAGAATCTGACCTGAAAACCGGAGTTGTGGAAGGCGATGTGTAGCACAGCACAATACTGCATATGTACAAGCATATGGCTGTGGTGTGCAGCCTGCCTTTGTCCTGATGAGGCTCACCCGCTGGTGAGAACTGTCTGTGCATCTAAGATGAAGCAAGCACTACCTGGTGGAGGCCCAGCGCCCACCAAAACACGGGGAGCGAAGGAGATGTGCTAGACTAGGAGCACGGCTCCAAGGTCCCGGAGTGCGCAGAGAGATGACCTGGCACAGAAGGGTTCCTGGATGTGATAAATTGTCATGAGCTGCTTTGGAAGGCAGATAGGACTCTTCTTTGTACATACACAGAAGCCCCATGTAAGAAAGAAAAGGGAGGGAGAGAGAGAAAGAACAAGTACAGTAGTTCTGGTTCAATCAGAGCAGAGCCACTGCATCCCAAGAAAGGCTGGAGATTCCCCCAAGAAATCCTTGCCTTCCCTGCAGTCCCACTACAGATGACTCCATGTGTGGGAATCATTCTGGATTTTGCTGAACACTCTCCTTTAGCCACTGTGGCACCAGAACAAAGGCTTTCTTGTTTGTTTCTTGGCTTTCACCTCCTAAATCAAAGCCACACCTCAGACCGTTTCCCGCTTTACAGGTGGAAGGTTGCAGTTTCATGAATTGTAAGTCAGCATCTCATGCCCAAATATACATATTTCACTTGAGATTTTGTGGCCTGTCAAGAATGCCAAGCACTGACTAGAATAATAAACTAGACTGCAGCAGCTACCATGAATGAGGCCCTTATCAATTAGAAGAAAAGGATCTGTGTTTAATGTGAATGATGAAGGTGATTTCCCTCCCACCTGCAACCTACCACTAAAAGTAAAAAATTCTGAAGTTTAAGTATTCAGCAAGAACTTTGTGAAAATTGTATGTTCCTATTCACACTGGCCTTCATCAAGCTTATTCAGACAGAGACCTTAATGCGTACAGAGAAGAATTACCCTGGCAGAACAGAGGCAAAATGGAGACTATCACTCATGAAAACACATATACGGTAGGGAAAAAAAATAGACTTAATGGAGTTTTCTAATTATTTTAAACAGTTTTTATGTATTAAAGTCATGAGCCAGCCCCAATCTTAATTTTCAAATGATCCCCATATGAAATGTATTTACTATCTTCTCCCCATACTTAACTCCCAAGCAACTAAGAAAGCTACCAAAGGAATGTGGTTTGCAAATTCAGCCATAAGCAAACTGATAGTGGGTGCAGACACCTGGAATCTATACTTAATGGCTGTTTCT
The DNA here is from genome assembly GCF_040802235.1 of Manis javanica. Classification (NCBI taxonomy): domain Eukaryota; kingdom Metazoa; phylum Chordata; class Mammalia; order Pholidota; family Manidae; genus Manis; species Manis javanica. Next base: position 77,222,896 of record NC_133166.1, on the reverse strand, counting down.
TTCCAAAGAAAACATGATCCGAACTCCCCATCTCTGACTCGTCTCCAAATCTTCCTTGGCGTCGGTGCCTACTCCCAAACCTTCCCTTTTCTTCTCCCCGACTCCTTGCACAAAGGCTTCATTCAGCCGGATCACTGCCTCCCAGGGCTCTAGAGCACTGAGTTCGAATCCTGATTAACTAGCCTGGCTTGCTGAGAAATTGTGGAATGGTCCCTTTATCTACCCAGGCTCCAAATCCTTAGAAAAAGAAAAAAAACAGGAAAAATTAAAAAAAAAAAGTGACTGACTTCAGAAGAAAGGTAAGAAGGAAAATCATTCAAGATCACAGACTCAGAGGAGCCACCCGGGGTGGGAAACCTGTCTTTCCCCATTACACTGCTCTCTCCCCCTGTAATCCCCATCATCAATATCCTCAATAAAACAATAGTTTATTTTTTGAGAAAGCAATTTTGTATAAAAATCTGAAGACAACTGTCTCTGCACCTTTCTCTTCTGGGCCCCTAGACACAGAAAACAATCTGACTGCCTTTACCTCTTAATTTCTTCATCTTACAGGGGTTGCTGGTCTTGGAATTAAAAACACACTGTAAGCAAGAAGCCATTTACTGGGTTAAATGTGTGTAAAGTCTTGCTCAGCCAGGACTATATTCTATATTGCATGTGAGCCACCCACCAATGGCTCAGAGGCAATTAAATGCATTAGGCCAAAGTGCAAGGAGGTTTGGGGTTGTTTTCTAGTTAGCCACCTGGTGTGGTCTCCCAGGTCCAAGTTCTGATCATCATTCAAGAGGAAACAAAGGATTACTTTACAACTCATTTTATAGTCAAAGAATTTGAAAATCCAGAACATAAGTGAAATTCAACAGCTGTGTAGTAAAGTGTCACGGTAACCCCTGTGCTAACAATGCCAAGTTACCAATGAGCCGGGAGCTCTGGCACCACGCAGCCGGGCGCCTCCTCCCTCATGCTCTCCCCCAGCTATTGCCAGTTAGCCAGCCGGAGGTATGACTCCTATCACTCAGATGCTTTTAAAAAGATGGAGGCACTCCTCATCGTGGGAACGCAGTTTGCTGTACGTATGTGAACCAGTGCGCCTCCCAGTGGTTTCCTCCAGGTCCCCACAGATTCTGCCCTCTCTAAAGCCCTCAGCTGTTCCACTGAAAGCTCTTGGGGACAATCTCAGCAACTGGTCTGAAGAAACCTTCCCTGAATATATCAGGGGTCTCTACCTTAAAGACTCTGCTCAAAGCTCCCTTAAAATGACTCCCACTTGATCTGGGGACATTGAATGACTTTTAGCATATACTCAAGGTATACTCAGCCAGAAGGAAAATGAGGGTATCAAACAGCTAGGATTGGGAAAGGAGGGTGGATTCTATCTATAGGAATGACAAACAAATAAATGAGATGCGGTAGGTCCTGTCAATCCCATCTCTGACATATTTCAAATCCCCTTTCCACATCCACCACACTAGTCACGAGGCCACCTCATCTCTCACAGGCGACTGTGGTAAATCTCCCTGCTCCCTTTCCACTGCTCAACACACCATAATCAGAGTGAGTCTGGGGACTTCAGGAGCTTCCACAGCTTGGCCCAACCTCCCTCCTCCTGCCTGCACGCCCTTTGGGACACAGCTCTCCTCCCTGCCCCCTCCTCCAGTCTTGGCTAAACTCTCAGACCCCACAGGCTGAGCCTGCCCCGTGCTGCACCCTCCTATCACAGAACCCTGCCCATTTCTCTTGGTGCACTTTTCACAACTGCGGCTGCATAATTAATTGGATAATTAGTCACTTAATGTCTCATCCTCGTTGGAATACAAACTTCAAGAGAGTAGAACCCTGTCTATCTTACCTCTGTGTTCTCAGGGTGGCGTGTGATCTTACCCATCATAGGATCTCAGCAAGTACTCAGGCATGAATGAGCACACATGTGAACATATGAACAGTCACTCTGCCCTGGATCATTTAAGACAAGGACTTGGGATGGGAGCCAGAGAAGGGCGGGGCAGGTTCCCTTTACAGACTCCAGGGAGAGCCCTAGCTCAGTATGCCAATTGTTCATACCTCTCCCTGCTTCACTGTTAAGCAGGGAACAAGAATTCCAGAGGTAGGGAGGGAGGTCAAACCCCTGGGATCTGAGATTAGGATAGGAGCTTGGGACCCTGGTGTTCAGCAAATGCTATGGCACACAGGCCAATTTGGTGAATCTAAACAGTGCATAAATGTGTAGATTTTGGTACCACCCAGAGAGCCACTTTTGTATAGATTATAGGATACTTTTGAATAGAGCTCCTCAAAAATGAACCAAACTTCTTGTATATTGAAAAAAAGAGATGGCTGTTCAACTTTATAAATATACTAAAAACTACTGGACTGTATACCTTAAAAGGGTCAATTTTATGGCATGTGAATTAAATCTCAATAAAAAAGACACTGTCTTTCCCACCCCAAATCCAAACCATGTTTTAGTGCTAATTGAATGATAACTAATATATATTTTACCCATAGGAGTCTATAATCTCAGAAGCCTACCTTCCATAATGAATTTTGGCTCTTGGTACTTGAAAATTAATAGAATAAACTGAAGTTTATTAGCTAGGCAACTAGGAGTATATTGAAGTCAGAAAAATTAACACAAATATGGTATAGTCACATCAGCACAGAGTATAATAATCAACTGGTTGCCTTAGCTGGAGAAACTTTCTTCATTAAGTCAGTGGCAAAGGCCACAAAAATAATCTGAAAGCAGAATTCTACCTGATGCAGCATATAACATTTCTCATCAAGGTACTCAACTTCCCGTACCATTTAAATATCCCACAAGACCTTCTATAGGATGCTTTGGGTGTGATCAATAAGCCTATATTCCAGAAGCTACTGAGAGGTTGGTGAATGTGCAGTGAAGTTTCTAATGGTGCTGTAGTTCTCGAAAACATCTGTACCTTTGGGTCCAAGGCCCCAACATACTGTCAGTTGAGTGAAGCAGGAAGAGCAACTGGTTAATTTCATCTCAACTCTTTAAAGGGCTATGTGTGAGAAGTAAACATGGTGGTGTGGTGCCTAACATTTCATAGTGCTCACTGTCACACAGAAATGTGTATATGTGCACAGTTGTACTCATGTATATGGATCACTTGGTAATGCAGGCAAATGACTCAGATGTACACATAAGCAGAAACTGACATCCACAAAGAACCCAATATCTAGATCAGGGGTCAGCCAACTTTTCCTATAGGGGACCAGACAATAATTATTTTTGGTTTTGCACACCATGTAGTCTCTGTTGCAACTACTCATCTCTGCCACTATAGCACAGAAGTTGCCGTAGACAATATCCAAAGGATTGACCATGGTTGTTTCCAATAAAACTTAATTTATAAACACAAGCAGCAGGCTGGACTTGGCTAGAAGGCCATACTTTTCTGCCTCCCCCTATAGATAATGGAAGCATATACTCTTTAAAAAACACATACTTAAACCATTCCAAAGGGCTTTTTCTCTAAAGTTGTCGTCTTATAAAGTTATGAGACATATTTTAAACTTTTGATGATTCAGTGTCTACTATTAACGTTAATTAGTTTCACACTGTGCCATATGACGTAATGTTCAAAGGGACAGTAAAGTATAAAAGGCTGTGTTGTGAGCCCCTAATCCAGAAAGCTGTACTTAAGAGCACTCAGGTCTGCTTTTCGTCTTGTCTCCTCCTGTCAAGCTGTTAGCTGTCACGTTGTTGGCTTTGTCTTGTCTTTGTGATTATCTCTTTTTAATGGGCCATTTCTGATCTGCTCCAGGCTAAGAACAGTATCTAAAGTAGGCCTGGTTAAAAAGGATTGTAAGTTTCTTTTAGGAGTAGAGAAACATGAGGGTAGTCTTTGTGACCACAGTATGGCTACTCCTTTGCGCAATGTTTTAATCCTTCACTTATTTTACATATTCCAGGTTGTTAGATAAAGGACTCATGAGTGAGACATTACTCTTGTGTGTATATGTGTGCACCTACCTGCATACCCACAAAATCCATAGATACTTATTCATTCAACAAATATCTGTTATATTCCTGTGTGCCAGTCACTGTCCTAAGTACTTGGAATACACTAGTGAATAAAAGATTAGAAAACCAGCACACACACACACACACACACACACACACACAAACAAAACAGCCATCGGGGAGTTTACATTATAGCAGAGGCAGACAATAAGTAAATCTACAAATCATCTTGGCCCTAAAGTAGAAATGGATCTAAATCCCTGAACACACACACTTCTTAAGTATTTTTAGGTCACCAGGTTAAATGACTAACAATCTTTAGTTACAAAACTTCTAAATACCCGGCTCATACACACACAGTTAAAGTTACTTCTACTGGATAAACCGGAATGCCTGCTCACTCCAATTTTCTCCTTGCCTCTCACCCCCTGCCTCCTTCCCCACCCCCCGGGGCAGGCCCCCTTGCAAGCAAAGGTAAATCACAGCTAAGAGACAGGAGGCCTACACACTACATGGGATTCCAAGTGATCAGCCTGTTCCTGGATCATTTAAAACTGCTTCTTTGACTGTTAATGAAGCAATAAATTCCTGTGATCTGGGAGGTGAACGAAAAATCCTAGCCTGGATTCCAGTTTCATTGAAAGTGGACTACGTAGCAGGTGCCGGTCTTTCCAGTTTGAGGAAGTTGGCTTCACGGTGCCTGAGTACTTTGGGAAAAGAGGGGGCAAGAGCCCACGGGGCACCAGCCACACTGAGTCAGGCCGACAAGCACGTGGTAGACCTAGAAAGTGAACACGATAAAATAGAACATGGCTGGACACTGAGGTCCTTTGAGGGGCTCCCCAAATGCTGTGCCATTCCTGAGACCTACAGAGAAGCAAGTCGTGATAGAAAACACGCCCCTGCCAGCTCATGAGCTCTGACTCCACGCTTGTGGAGAAAGGAAAACAGGGCCCTCACTACAACCATCTACCAGCACCAGGGCCCAGGTCACCCTCTCGCAGCCAGGACACAGCGCACGGACAGCTGTGACTCGCTGGGCCCAGGACTACACTGAGCTGCCAGGTCCCCTGCGCAGCTCCCCCCACAATCTCTTCCTCCTGGGAAGGGCAGACATGCTCCTCTGGAGAGCACCACTGAGCCCAGATGCAAGAGCCACATGAGCTGGGCCATAACCACTGTGGAGGGCTCTCCTGTTCTTCAGGGTGCCGTGCAGGAATTCAGCTCCGATCCACTCCCTGAGCCTCCTTGCTCATTGTTCAGCCCTTTCTAGATCCTTCTGCCTCTTCCAGTCCAAAGATGCTAATTCCTTATGTTAAGAAGATCAACCTCCTGGATTGCTGTTTGACACTAGAGTGTGTGTGTGCATGTGTGCACATGAGTACATGTGCGTGCAGCAACCAGGCAATAGGTAAACCAGACGCAGGAGTCAGAGCTGGGGCTGGGAGGCCAAGGCAAGGCCATAAAGGGAGAGGGCAGTCCAGGATTGGGATTCTGCCAAACCATGCCCTGGGAGCAAGGCAGACCTACCGGCTGGGACAGCCAGATTGTGTCTTCTTATTTAGCACAGAAGGGCAGTTAGGCAGCAGAATCCAGAGACTGGAGGTCAGAAGTGCCTGTGAGCAAGCCGGGCAGAGACACTTCATTGGTCCTGGGCCCAGTTGCCTTTATCTGTGTGCTACTTTGATAAAGATAACTCGAAACCATGGACCTCCTGGAACATGTGGGGACTCCAGATTAGACCCAGCTCTGCCCCTGTTTAGGACACGAGCTTTGGAATCAAGCAGACTCAAGTCAAATCCCAGCTCTGAGAGCAAATGCATGTCCCCCGGCCAGTTACTTCCCCTCTTCACACTGTGGTTTCCTTCACCACAAAAATGGAAAGGCAGAGGTGCCCACCTTACAGGGTTACATAAGGCTACCTTGAGCATGCTTCTGGGAAGTGCCCAGCAGAGGCAGACACACGAGGAGCACTCAAAACGTAACTATTAAAGAGAACAGGCTAAAAGCACACACCAAAAAGTACTGCCAACTCATTCCTCATTCCCGGGGGCTGTTTCTGTTTCTCCACCTGCCCTGCATTCATATTCCTCTGCAGAAGATGATCCTCTCCTCTACTGACCCTCCAGGGAGCCCTGGCCCAGCAGGGTGATAATTAATCCAGGAAAGGCCAGGTCACTCCTGGGAAGGCTCCCACCAGGGTCACTTCCTGTGCACCCCGCTGGCTTCTCACCTATGTGTTGCTGTAGGAGGGGCTGTGCTGGTAGGAATTCCACTCTTTGCAGAAGACATCTGCTCTGAGGGCAATAAAGACCCAGGTGGCACTGTTCTGAAGGCAAAGAACTGAAGGGCAATTACTCTGCCATTAATCAACCAGGCTACAAGAACCCAACAGTTAGTCAAGACCAGGAAAGAACATTTCAGTAACATTCCTGCGTATTAGGAATGAGCAAAACACAAATTAAGTTAGTGGGCTGTTATGGGATTGCTAGAAACATATCTGTTGATTTTAAGGCTGCCTTGTAGAATTCAAGATACATGTAGAGGGAGCTACTACCATGACCTCAGCAAAATAAAAACGAGAGAGGCCGTCACCCACCCCACACTTCGTTCCCTTACTCTTGGGTATAGGCAACAGGAGCCCACTAAACCCCTTTCCTGCTTCCCAGGCCCAAATAGATCCCCTGCCCCACTCCCACACATTCTCATAGGGAAGAGGGTTAAGTTAAAGATCTGGGGAGGTGAAAAGTTAAGGATCTAAGAACAGAAAATAAGTTTCAAATCTTTTTTTTAAATTGTGGTAAAATAGAAATAAATAACATTTACCACTTTAACCATCTTTAAATGTACAGTTCAATGGCTTTAAGCACATGCTGTGCAACCCTCAACGCCATCCATCTCCAGAACTTGTTCATCAGCCCAAACTGTGAAACTCCACCCACTGAACACTGTCTCCCCTCGCTCCCCACCCCTAGCGCCTGGCATCCAACATTCTGTTTTCTGTCTCTACCAACTGGACCACTCCAGGCACCTCAGATAAGTGGAATCACACACTGTTTGTCCTTTGGTGTCTGGCTTATTCCACTAAACATAACATCTTCAAGGTTCATCCACATTGTAGCGCATGTCAGAATTTCCTTCCTTCTTAAAGCTGAATAATATTCCATTGTTTGGATGGCCTGCATTTTGTTTATCCATGCATCCATCAATGGATGCTCAGGGTGTTTCTGCCTTTTGGCTATCATGAATAATGCTGCTCTGAACATGGGTGTTTGAATATCTGCCGGGAGTGCCAATCTTATGCTAAATCATCCACAGTGTCTCTGACTTGCTTTTCTCTTGCATGCTGACTCCTGCTTTCTTATTTTCTACCAGTCCTCTGATGATCACCACCCAATATTTTCTTATACCACCATGATGGCTCCGTTTTGGCACCCTAGCCTATATTTTGCCCTCATTCTGTGGCTTTTATTTGTGTAAACACAAAGGCTCTCCAGGACACATTCCGCAGCGACTTCCCCTTCTGAACTTGCTTCTTACCCCTGCCATTGGCCAACAAAGTGGCCCCTGCATGGAGGAGAGGCAGGGCGATGCAATAAAGGCCAGCCCCCACCACTCCAAAGGACAGCAAAGTGAGGAGCAGAAGCCAGTTACAGTTATAGAGCTTGAAGCCAGCAAAGCAGCCAGGACTCCTTGCAGTCTTGTGCAAAGCAAACACAAACATAACACACTGATGTGAGGACCCCATGACCCTTTGCGAAACCTACAGGGGCTGTGGCTTTCAGGAGACCCCGCTGTGGGGTGCAATGGGGTGCAGATGGCTGGACAGGGAGAAAGGAGGGAGAAAGATGGCGGGGCTGAGCAGACGGGGAAGGAAGGTTAGAGTGGACAGCGCTCCTTCAGTAGCATTTCCTAGGGAGAAAGGGAAATAAAAGGGAAGTAGTTCCTGCTGACATTTGGAGGCAAAAGAAAGAACATATTTCAAATTGCAAATCGAAATCTGGGGTGTGAACCCACATAAGTAGTGAGAACTCCTGCTTTGCCCTGAAATGTTAACCTCACCTCCCACATGACCCTTGAGAGACCCATTGGGTTGATGTCATTCTTAGTCATTTGCCTGAATGAATTTACAACAGTTCAAGGAAGGTTTAGATACACACTCTTCCAACCACCAATCCACGAAAATCCTCAGAAGAAGATTCCACAGTAACTTAATCCAGCTTATGATCATTTACTTACTGTATTTCCTAATGAGCACCTTCGTCTAAACACAGTCTCCATTAAAAATCCCTGAATATGTAAACAGTGTACAATATCACATTTTATGCATTATTTTATTACTACATATTATATCATAGTACATGGTGAATATTATATAATGGATATCTATCATCTACATCCAGATATTGATAGAAAAGCCTCATCTCTAACTTCATCTCTAACCAAGAATATAATCTTCTCTACGAAAAATAAAGCCCTTTCTCTGCAGTCAACAATCTAACAGTAATTCGCAAGCCCAGCCTCAGGCTCCCCAGAAACCCTGTCTCGTAGTCAGAGTGTAATACAGGTCTGCCAAGACTGGCACCTAATTTTGGGGTGGCTGCAATGTTTTGGCAAACAGCATTTCTACAAATTCCCTTCATCAAATTTTCAAGTACATATTTTCAGTTAAAATCCTGGATGATAGAGGGCTTTCCTTAAAAGCACCTTGAGTTATTTGTTCTTTTATTTTAAATATAAAGAGTTTTCAATAAATGGGGCTGGGTAAACTGAACAGCTACATGCAAAAGAACAAAATGGAGTTACTCTTACAGCACACCCAAAAATAAACTCAAAATGGATTGAAGGCCTAAACATAAGAACTGAAACCATAAAATTCCTAGAAGAAAGCATAGGAAATAAACTCTTGAACACTGGCCTTAGTAATAGTTTTCTGGATACAGCTTCCCAGGCAAAGGAAACAAAAGCAAAAATAAACAAGTGGGGCTACATCAAACTAAAAAGATTGTGACAGCCAAGGAAACCATCAACAAAATGAAAAGACAACCTACTGTATGGACAACTATATTTGTACATGATTAATCCAAAAAGGGGCTAACATCCAAACACATGAAGAATGAACAGAACTCAACACCAAAAAAACCACAACAACATGATTAATAAATGAGCAGAGGACCGGAATAGACATTTTTCCAAAGAAGACATACAGATGGGCAACAGACACATGAAAAGATGTTTCATGTCACTAATCACCAGGGAAATGCAAATCAAAACCACAGTGAGATGTCACCTCATACTAGTCAGAATGGCTAATGTCAATAAGACCATAGTAAGTGTTTATGAGGAGTGGAGAAAAGGGAACCCTTGTGCTCTGCTGGTGGGATTGCAGCTTGGTGCAGCCACTAAGGAGAGCAGTATGGAGGTTTCTCAAAAAACTAAAAATAGTAAGGCCACACAACCCAGTAATCCTACTTCTGGGAATTTTCCCAAAGCAAAATCACTAATCCAAAAAGATACATGCACTCCTATGTTTACTGAGGCATTATTTACAACAGCCAAGATAAGGAAGTATCCTAAATGTCCATCAATAGACAAATGGATAAAGAAGATGTGGTACATATACACAATGGAATATTACTCACCCAGGAAAAAGAATGAAATCTTGCCATTTGTGACAATAAAACTAGAGGGAATTATGCTCAGTGAAATAAGCTAGGCAAAGACAAATACTATATGATTTCAACCACGTGGAATCTAAAAAACAAAACAAATGAACAAACAAAATAGAAATAGATTTATAAGCACAGAAAACAGACCCGTAGTTACCATGGAGGAGGGTGGAAGGATGGGTAAGACAGGTGAAGGGGGAAAAAAAATTAGTGAGGATGTTTGAGATCTTGATCTGGACGATGGTTACATGACTATATACACAAGTCAAAATTCACCAAGCTGTACATTAGGATTTGTGCATTTTATTATAGTACCTCAATATAATTTTTTAAATTATAATTAAAAGTAAATAAATAATTTTTAAAATTAAATATAAAAAGTGCTGAGGGCTATAATTTTTCTCAATTTAGGCCCTGCCATTCCTCAAAGCCAGTTTCTAAGATTCTTCTAAAATTCATCTTTTAGGACCCCAACAACTTGGCTTGGTGCTTCTCTGAGATCTTTGGCTTTTAGGCACATCATTCCAGGGTCTGGACTTCTCCAGCAAGAGCAGGATTCATGCTCTTTGGCACTCACAACAGAATGAGAATCTGTGTTGCAGAGCAGCAGATGCTGTGTTTGTGCCCAAGTACCAGGCCCTTTTCACCACCAGCTCTGAACCACTTCTGCCCTTCGTGCTTGAGGCATCTCCCTTCTGGATTTCAGCATTTCAGGGCTGTGGTTTCAAGCCACATGGGATGCACTGGCCGACCTGTCTCTCCAGAATCTTGAATACCCCCACACTGCTCCTTACTTAGGTATTCTGTGTTTGTTGGGGTCCCCCCACCTCATTTGTGAGCATATCTTTTTATCACTTAACTAGAAATCATTAAGAGAATGAGTGAATAAATCACCCGATCTGACACCCTTGCTCTCCCAGCCCCCAGTGCTGGTTGTCTCTGCCTCTCATCTTCATATGTGCTCTGCAGCAGCCGGCCTCCGGCCTTATGCAGGCTGCCTATGCACAGACATCTGCCTGGGATTCTCTGTGGGGAATTCATGAGCAGTCATGCTTTTGTCCGTCTCCCGTCCTGCCTGAAGGGTCTCAACCCACACCTCTCTGATTGGTCCACACTGCTACTACTGGCCAGCCCAACGCAGTCTGTGCTCTGAGGAGACAGCTCACCCCAGGGAGCCCTGGGACCAGGGGGTGGACCATGTGTTCTTTCAGGAAACTCAGGCTCCTGATATTAAAATCCCTTTGGGTTTTATTGACTGCATACATATCACTCCATTGTTTAAGTAATAAACATTCAGTTAGTGTCTCCTGTGATACCATCTAATGGACCTCAAGGTCATTCGTGAGAGAGAGCTGGGGGACGGGGCAAGGGCTGTGACAGAGGAAAATGGTAAATAAGTGAACGTGTGTGATGGATGTCACCATGGCCTCCAACCACTCGGCTGCTGGGGAGGAGAGGGGAGGGCACAACGGCATCACCTTCTACCTGGATGCTCTGGACTTCCAGCCTCTGCCCACTCATCCTGGGTACCCCATCGCAAGGGGGTTCAAATCCCAAGACAGCCAATTGGAGGGGAAGGGTGTGGGGTTTCACAGCCACTGTCAAGACTAACGGAGTATTTATGTACATCAACTCTGCCTTCCAAGTCACAGCACCAGCAATGATGCTTCCCTCTCTGACCTGTGTTAGTGACAGGTGGTAGGCTGACAGCCCAAAAACCAGATGCTTCTCTGATGCCTGGCAATAAAGGCATTAGAATGAAGTCCAGTCCTGAGACTGAGTCAATGAAAAAAAGTCAACGTCCACAGAGTAACACACCATTGGAAATATTCTCTAGGGACTAGTGGCCAGCTCCTCTCCTGCCCCACAGCCACAAAAGGGCAAATGGCAGAAATGGCTAAAGCTTTTCAAACATACTGCCGCTTTGACAGCCTGTGAATTCAGCTGGTTTTTTCCAGTGATACGCAGATGCCCACATTTTAATCCACAATTTAATGCCTTTTGCACAGAACTTCAAAATGATATAAAATTAGAGAAACATGCCCTCTAATGGATTATAATATATTGATAATAACACACAAGGCATTGCAGAAAGTGCATGGACATAAAACACTAAGGGACACAGCCTCATAGTGAAGATGAATGAAGAACCCTGGTCAACTCTTAGTCATGGCCCCTACATCTTCACAAGTCCCCCAGGAGAGAAAGCTGGAGCTGTCTGAAGCCCCAGAACATGTCCCTGCGAGGCAGAAGGCCCAGCCAATGCGGAGACCATGTGAGGGTGGTCACAGCCCCACAGTGAGCACCATGCCCTTTCACCCTCTTTGTTAGGTCTTTGCTGGTATCAGGAGCCTCGTGTCAGGTGGTGGTCACAGTGTGGCTGGCCACTCCAGGAATTGTATGAACCACATAGCAGACACAGCATGAATGAAGGCCAGATACTTAGTGCTTATACACAGGCATTCAATTCAGCTATCCTCTTAACACAGCCCATAGTTAACAAATAAAATGAATCTAAGATACCCAAAAGGGCAAGTCTTACAAAGTAAAATGACAATGACTAAACCATTATCTTGGCCCCCTTTAGAGATATATTTATGAACAAGAATAAATAGATTGGAAGAAGCAAACAGGGGGGCAGTAGGGACCTGAGTCCCAATACAACCTCTTATTTCTGCAAACATTAGACCTGAGACCTAAAAAGGAACAGATGACTCCCCCATTATGACACAGTCCTGGTGGCAAACGAGTGAGTTCCCCCAGGAGGCCACTGGCCAGTGCATCCTCCTCAGCAAGCACAGCTCTGCCAGCACTGTCCCTCACTGGGGGCCTCCCTGTCCTGCCCACCTGTCCCACCTGGTGATTCCAACAGGACTAGCAGTCCCATGCTCAACCACTCCTCATATCAGCCCACCAAGGGTTGAGGTGCACGTCTTGGATAAAGACATTCCTTCAACCCAAGGGTAGACCATTATTGTTTCCTGGAAGTCACAGTCCTTGAAGTCTGATAAACCCCATTTTACCACTGAAAATACTACCTTATAAAAATATGAAATGCTTCCCCCCACCCATTAGTCTAGTGTCCTAAGGCACTGGAAAGTACATTTAAAAGGAAATATAGCTAAAAACATGCTGATATTTTACAGTCATCTTAGCAGAGAAGATGCCAGAAACTAGAGTCCTCATAGCCAATGGTGTGAAACAGTGGTGCTCCACTCTCCAGGGCACAGAGCCCCCTGAGAGGCAGAATCACACGGCACCTGCTTGGAGGCGTGCAGTACACAGGACTGTCATCATCACAGTGCACCCCTTTCTCAGCCACAGCAGCAAGGGAGTTGGGACTGCAGGGCCCCAGGGCAAGAGCCCCTGCTGTACCTTCCAGCAAGTGTGACTTCTAGGGCTGTCTCATAGCCAAAAGTTGGGACAACAGAGATGAGAAGGCAGGGGAGGATCACAGGTGAGAAAGAAAAATACTTAAACAGCCTATGTGGCAACAAAACAGATTAATTAAGCCCCACTTTTCATTTTTCTGCTCTGATCATCAAAAGTAATACCACTATATAAAGGAAGGCTTTTTGATAGGCTTTTTGATTCCAGCCTGCTCCATCTGACTCTGGGCACAATCAGGGAGATAAACAATTAAGGGAGCAATCTTAATGGTCACAACCAAAGCCCGAATCACCAAAAGCTACTGGAAGCTTACACTTTGGGGGCCTCCGTTGCAGGGCTCCCCTCCAAGGCCCTGGGAGGGGTCCCAGCAATATACACACACATTCATCCGCATCCTTTTTCTTTTTGTTTACAGCTTTGAGTTGTAACTGACATACAACACTGTATACACTGACGATGTACAATGTGATGATTTGAAAACCATATATTTGCAAAATGTTTACCATAAGGTTAATTAACACTAACCTTACTCTTGTTCTGCATAACCTGCATTCTTGTTGTGAAAGGTCCCCAAACTATAGAAGGCTACGGTCTCCCAAAAGTTGGTTCTGCCCCTGGTCCCAACTCCTTTGTGTCCATGACTTTTCTCGTGCTTCTTTAGGTTGTCAAAAGTGGGAAAAGACAGGAGAAAAATGCAGGGAAACTGTAAGATAGCAGAAGTTAGAGTGGAGGACAGTGTGAAGGCAAAGGATTCCCACTGACCCCTGGGCCTCCCGGGGCCTGATCCTCCATCTGTAAAAGGAGGCCTGGGACTGGAATCCAGCCCAAAGCTGATTTTTAAGACACCTTCCAATTCTATGATACTCCCCAATTATTGATAAATACATGATTTTTTCCACTCTTAGCGATAGAGAAATGCCTGCTAATCCAAGTAAACCAAAAGACTGTCCTGAATTAGTTTCTGTGAGAAACGTGTGCATGGAAGCTGGGCTGCTCTCCATCCTCACCAGCTGCCTCCCTGCGTGCCAAGCCTACAGGCAAAGCCTTGGCACACAGGTGGACCGTTCTTGGCCTCTTTGTGAAAATCAACATTTCTGAGCATTATGAGGCTGCAGGAACTGAAAAAGAAAGTGGCCCAGAACTTGTGCTTGGCTGCCCTGGAATCAATCCTACAGCTGTTGGGATTTGAGTCTCTGGACTGAGGACAGGATAACTACCTACCTTGGTGGGAAGACAAAAAGGCCATTTCATTGAATTTGGGTGGAGATGAATAAATTTCCCACTGTCCAGAAATGCTGCTACTTGGCTAAGTAACCCTAAATAATTGTCTTCTACTCATGTTACTGATACTCCTGTTGGAATATTCTACCAGCTTGTTTTCCTTCCAAACAGAACACCCCTGTGACAAGAGAAATGGATCAGAAGACAAACGGTTGCTGCCTGAAGACTCCGGTTTACGTGTGACACACATCCATCAGCTAGTTGTACTGCAACTTCTCTAAATACGCACCCCGCAGAGAACACAGCACACCTCACCTTCAGGGAATCTATGCTACCTTACGCCTGGCTGGGTATCTCTCATCTCCGCTGACACACCCACCCTTCCGGGCTCGGGGAGAGGCGGTCTATGCCGCCCGGCTCTGCATCAAATCCAGTTTACCGCGTTCTTCGCTCTCCTCTCCACAATCTCTCTGGCCTGTCTCCCCACTTAACAATAAGCCAGGGAGCAGCAGCAGAGCCGGTGGTCTCCAAGTAGCCCTCAGAGGGGCAGACATCCCAGCGAAGCCAGCGAAGCAGTTCTGGCTGGAGCTCTCCATCACAGCCCCATCCCTCAGGGAGCCCTGTACCCGCCCCACGAAAATCTGCTCAGATACTCATTGGGTTGAACTGAACTGAAGCTCATGTTCCTAGAATCAGAAGGCTGGATGAAAGGACTCTTAAGCTTGTCTCTCTGGATTCCTGGGCTGAGGACAAAGCAGCATTCAGGGGAATGGCCTTGGTTTTAAGCTCATGTCAACACGTGAACCTGCTCCTGACTCAAATGATGCTTACCTTCCCCTGGACTTCAGGTTCTTCCCCAAAACTGGAATGACTTCCTGAAAGACTTGCAATTTTGTCGTAAGGAAGGATCTCTACCAAGTATTTACAAAACATAAACACTTCAGAAATGTCTATGTACATCATGGTTATACTTACAAAGTGCAGAGATGTATAAATGTGCAGATGCATGTGATCCACTTACCTAATGCTCCTTTGTTTAAAATTCCCTTTTCCTTAGTTGGATAATCTGCCCAACCAAACAATTTGTTGTTTGGTCAACAGATTATTAGAACTTTTAGCCTCTTTTCAACTTTTAATATATTTTTTATTGAACATCTATTATGTGCCATGAACTGTATTAAGGTGATGTGGACTCAAAGATCAACGATGAAATGGTCCATCTCACTGCATACACTAACGTATATAAACAATCTAAATAACACAGATAAGTAGGTGAAACTATATGAAACTACTGTATTTTGTAAGTCAAAATGGTAAATTTCGAGAATTTCATATAGTTCAATTTCACATATGTAAAAACTGCAATGGGTGTCCTGATGAGGAAATGATTAATTCTGTGCTGGGTGTGGGTGTGCGTGAGGAGGAGGGTAACAGACACCGATGCTCTTTAGGGCATGCAGCCTTGGATCCTCCTCTTGCGTCAACAAGCCTACAAGATGACAGCAGTGATGTGCTTCAGGCCTAGCTGGCCTTGTCTCATGTCTGGCCCTAAGGTAGGCATCCCAGGACACTGCACCTTCCATAGGCTGTGCCAGGCACCCAAGTAGGAAATGCCTCAATAAGACAGATAAACACAGGATCTGGGCACTAAGGAGAAATGATAAAAGAAAGAAAGAAAACAATCAAAGAAACCAGAAGCATCCAGGTGCATGCCTACCCACAGTGCCTATAAACTTTCAGTACAGAGAACTTCCCTCTGCAGAGATTACCCCAGTCCCTCAGGGAGGAATTTTCTATGACCTTGGTGAATTTCACCTGAAACACTATCACTGTTTATTGCTTCTACTGAAAGAATTCTTTTTCCACCCACCTAGTACACCTAAGTTCTGTAAGAAGAGGAGAGTTTGTCTTGAAGATCAGATGTCCCAAACAGTTTCCTTTTTCCAGCAACTTTTCTACAGTGTGGAGCCCATCCCAGGTCTGAAAATGTCCTTCCTGCTCAACTCAGACTGTGCAGCACCCGGACCAACCCCATCGGTGCTGTCTGCCTCCCCTCGGCCACTGCAGGTGGGCATCCCAACAGTGCACACAGTAGGTGCTCAGTAAGTGCTTTGAGTGCATGAATGAGTAAAGGGATAGATGGATTGATTAGCTAATAAATTAACAATTGCATGAACAGGTGGTACCTACAAGAGTTGATCAAAGGACACTGTACTGAACAGAACCTTCATGGGAAATCTAATCCAACATGCAAATTTGTGGTTCAGTGAATGACACAGCTCAGTCTTTATATCATGAGAAACCTTTTCCAAAAGGCTGATCTTGATTTTGGCTAATGACTTTTTTGCAACTTTTCTAAACTTATTCACACTGTGGTTACAAAAGTATTTGGTCTGTGACCTTTATCTACAATGAAGTTTTTTTCCCCATATTTCAAACACCATGGTAATTGTTTCAAGTTTCAGGAACCAAACCTCTCTCAACCACATTCATAAAATGAATGCAAGAACACCTCCAATTCTGAGACAGCACTAGAACAAATGAAGTAATGCCTGCATATATGTGGATAAACACATACATGTAATGAACATTAGTAAGATAGATATATATGGTGTGTATATATATATCATATAAAATAAACATTAATGGTAAGACGATTCTAATCAGGACATCTGCATAAAAGCTTCAACTTGTATACTGACAGCATAAAACTCTGAATATGTATTACCTTATTTGGCCTAAGCCAGGGCCAAGTGTCACTATGATTGTTCCCATTTTACAGACATGGAAAGGGGATCCAAAGAAATCAAGAGACTTGCCCAGGGTCACCCAAATATGATACCAATATTTAACTTAAGAGCAGATTGGAGAAATTTGGACCAACAGGCTGGAGCTGTTTTCCACTAGACTATGATGCCACCTAAAAGGCAAGGTTAAAAACACCCAAGTTTATGGCACCAGCACTAGAAGAGCAAGCATCAGCCATCGACAAGCTCTCGGTCGTATTGTTGATAAGGTACTCTGCCCTTGTTTGAAAGCAAGAGGTTCTTCAAACATTTATGAACCTTCATTTCTTTGCCACTCTGGGCATCTCTATAATCACAAACAATGGCCACATAAGCAACAGAAAACCTACAATACTTAGCATGCCAGGCAAACATCTAAGTTACTAGATGCATCCTCTGTTCCTCTACTGTAAAGCGGCTTCAGCATGCAGTCTTCTTCATCAACCACTGCTAGAATTCGATTATTTTATGCAAACAAAAAAATTGTGTTTTATCTGCCTCTGGCAGGACACATGTTTGACTTGTTTTATTCCTGGATTTGGGGCAGGGGTGTGGGAGATGAGATATAAACATACTGTCTGGCTCCCCCCAAGATCCAGTGGTACCACAGGGGCCCCTACAGCTTTCAGGAGGCAAAGGTGGGTTCCAAGGTAAGCCACTAACTAACAGGAGGACCAGATCCATGGCCCTGCTCACAACAGAGCTCCTGTGCTGAATGGCTGAGCTAACTGGCATGGTCTCCCCTTTCAAGGTCTGTCTTTTTGGCTACTGGCCAACCATGGCTAAATTCAGCAGCATCTCAGAAGGGAGTAAGGAAGCCCTGGCTTTCATTTTCTGTTCTCCTAATGTCTTTACTTGGGCAAACCTTTTCCTCTTCCAATGGCTCAACTTGCCAATTGCAATACATAAAATTCTCTTGTAAAACAGGATTACAAGAGAGTCGATCGTAGGCTACATTAGAAGATAACCATATTCCAACCAATGGTAAGATTAGGCAGAAGAGATGGTGGTTGAAAAAAGAAGCACATATCATCAGGAAAAAAATTTTAACTCAAATAGAAACCTAGTAAATCTTGTTCCTGTTATTGATATAAAACAATGAAGGGAAAACACTGTTGGTTAAAACAGTAGTAGAAGCGCACCATATGATTCTAACTATGTGACATTCTGGTAAAGACAAAACTATGGAGACAGTAAAATGGCCAGTGATAGCTAGGGGTCAGGGAGGACAGAGGGATGACAGAGCACAGGGAATTTTTAGGGCAGCGAAATTATTATTCTGTATGGTATGTAATGCTGGATACATGTGGTTATACATTTATCAAAACTCATAGAAAATACAACACAAAGAATGAACCTTAATATCAACTATGGACTTCAGTTAATAATACTGTATCAATACTGGCTCTTCAATTATAACAAACGTGCCACACTAATTCAGGTGCTAAGGAGAGGGGAAGCTGTGGGTGGGAGAGGAAGCAGACTGGAATTCTACTTTTTGCTCTATTTTCTCTATAAATCTAAATTGTTGGGTTTTTTTAATTATTAATTTTTTTTTAAGTGGTGAAGGGATTTTAAAGATTTTGGGTTCCAGCCTGCCTGCCTCTGGCCTTAAGCACTAGTTACATGATAGTGTGCCTGCCAGGTAACAGCTCTGAACCTCCAGTCTCTTATCTGAAACAAATGAGAATAACAATAGCTGGTTTCCCTCAGGGCTGACCATGACAATAGTCAGATAAAATAACAGAGGAGGCAAGAGCACTTTATGAACATTAACACCCCGAATCAATTTAACTTACAGCTATTCCTAAAAATGCAATATCATTTCACTATTATGAAAAGTTCTTTAGAGTAGTAACAAATATATTTCCTAAAGTAAGTGATAATAGTAGACAAAATGATAACACTAAGCCTGTCTTTTCATGCTCCTAAATAATTCCCACTTGAGGTATCTACCCTTAAGCTGCGACAGAAAAATGCCTTGGACTCGAAGTGCTTCTGCTTACACGTTCCCAACACCATGAAAATCTGCATTTTCATATACAGTCTTTTCTTCTCCAACCTGACTTCGGAAATGGACCAGAGACCCCATAAGTAGTGAATCACAATATTAAAGGTACTCACAAATTCTGGGAAATGACCTGCACCTCTAACCAGGTTTCATCCCCCGTAATGGGTGGACACATTTTTATGGGAAGGACTGAGATTGCATGAGACAGGCACACGTGCAGGAAGGCAGAGCTCAGAAACCACCGAATACTCCATGACCCAGATATAAGAAAACATTTTATCAATTATTCTCTTTTGATAAAAAAAAATGGTTATTACTTTGCCAAGCACGAAAAGTGTAATAATGAAGTAACCTGAACAGTAATTTTTAAAAATCACTTTATGCCAAGTCGTTTTCACAGCTGTTTGTCAGACCTGGTGCATGGCCAGAGGCAGGAGACTTCATGAGAAATGCTGAGCAAGAAGTGGCCCAGCAAAATGCCACACTGTCACCCACTCTTCAGCAGGCTGTTGTTTATACTGAACAACAGCTGTGAGAAGCCTCACATCAGAAAGTCCAGCAGATAAACGCAGGACAGAGGTCCTAGGAGCCTGAGTAAGTAAGTGAATTGGATCTGGACACGTTATTATGTAGCTGTGTGCCATTTGCTCAGCTTGTGTTTTGCTTTCTGTCGTTTACACCCTGGAAGTTTTAGCTGAAAGGAAAAAAATACATTGGCCTCACTGAGTTTATCTCCTTGGGTCTGCTTCCTTAGCAGCAGAGTGATTACATCAAATTCACACCCTAGGCACCAAAACATCTTGCCAGTTTGCCCCATCCTACCTCAGTCACCTCACAGTCCAAGGGCAACTGCCTCCGGTAGCTCCTCCTGGCTGCCAAGCCTCCCACCCCCATTGCTCCCAACAACCTATTTGTAGACCCTTACATAGCTTTACTCCTGCAGAGAAAAGTGTGGTTCTGCATCTTCTGACATTAAAGGAGAGCTTTGTCCTCTCCTTGAATCTTCTGGCGCCTCAGAATGCATTTTTCCCATGAAAGAATTACTGTAGACTCAATATTGTACTATGTCTGTCCCCACAACTGCCTGAATCCCTAAGCTTTTTCTTCCAGTGTCTGATATTTCATGAATCTTACATGTTTCCTCTAAGCTGAAGATGATTCTTAAGCAAAGGGGAAAGATTTATGAGAGTTGATATCAATCCCAACAGAACCATGATCCAAATACCCCTATATTCTTCCTGTTGACAAAAATGTACTTTTCTTTCTAGGAATAAAATGCAAACTTATCCCCCTCTCCTCGGTCAGTCTCAGTTTAGGCTGATCTCAAATAGTAAAGTTGTCCTTCTTACTGAGAAACCCTTTTCTCTTTTTCTTGTTTGATTGAGTCTTGTCTCACTAGCTCAGATTGACCCAACCTGGCATGTTCAACCTCAGGGATGACAGACACACCAGCAGGCAGGATTAAGTTATGTACAGTTTAGGGAGTGGTCAGAACCACCTTTCACCTTGACACTCAAATGCACATGCCAGAATCTCCCAAATGGATGCTTGTTGCTTTCTGACTTACCTGTGACCTTAAGGGGTCAGAGCAAAGTCCCCTCTGTGTAAGGTCAGAATCTGGAAATGATTAAACTCAGCTCTGGGACAGTTCCATCACTGGTCAATCACCCACAGCTCAAGAGTCAGGCAGATACTAGTGGGTGAGTCGTTCTTTCACGTTGTTCAACTCCAGGGTAAAGTGAGTCCCTAGGGAACACTCAAATTGGTGCTGGCAAAATCCTCCCTTTCCAGCTTTCTCTTCCCTCATCTTGCTGGGACTAAATGGAATTCACACCTGTATTTGCCAGCCGTTCATTGTATTGCCTTTTCTCTCCAGCCAGTGACAAGTGTTGATATTGATTAATTGATTTGTTTTGCCCTGACTTTCAGGTTTACTTAATAAATATTTGCTGATTAGACCCAGAATGAAATCCTAATGTGCAGGACTGTAAATCCTAAATCCTAGGATCTCCTCACTCTCTTCTCAGAGTTCTTAGTCCTGGTGTCAGAGGAAATATGAACTGAGAAGAAAAACAGCAGATTTGCCTCTGCTGCACATCTAAGCGTGTCTGCTTCTGGGGAGAGGTCTGGTGCTGTTCTAGCCTAGAAATCAGGTAGAGTGTGACCTCTAATCTTGGAGATATCAGCTTGCTTAAAAGTCTAAATTCCCATTTAGAGTCATTGAAGACAGAAAGATAAACCCAGTGGCCATTCTACTTTAGCAAAGTTTTCCAGTTTTAGGTCTTAACTCCATTCATCTGAAAATCTTCCAATTGCTGGGAAGGAGAGTCTGAGCTGTGCTCTTCCACCCATGCACAGGCCCAGAGCAGGCCCCAGGATTCAGCAACAGGTTCTGTGCAGTGCAGCTGGAGGGAAGTGACCGGAAATGTGCAGTAGGGGTCAGCCTCTGGGGCAGGGCCACGCATGGGCCATGAAGGAAGCCACATCACCTGGGTCAACTGGCGGAGGCACGCCAGGCTTTCTGCTGTTCATCATCACTGCCTTTTCCTGGTACCCACTCCATCCTCTTCCTCATCCCCAACAGAAGCACAGGCCTCATTGGTTTCTTTGTCCAGAGGTGATGTTCAGATAATGAGGCTGTTTTTCTCAGCAGTTCCCCAAACAAATGGCCTCCCTTCTAGCTCCAGCCTCAAGCTTAGAATAAACAGATCGATCAGCTCTTAGGGTAAGCAGCAACCCTGAAAGCCCCAGACAAGGTGCCCTCTGGGCCTGCCAGGCAATAAAAATATAAGGGTCATTAGGCCCCCTCAGTATCGCTATTTGTTAGCTAGAATGTTAGAATTTCTAGAGCTAGAAGGAACCTTTGTTCAACTTCTTCCTTTTACAGGTAAGAAAATTAAGGCCTAGCCTTTAAGATCTTTTAATAATGTAGGATTGAATAGAGTATGTTCATTTTTAAGCAGGTTTCTAGATTTATTCCCCTGTGATTGAACAATAAAGTACAAAACAACATGGCAGCAAAATTCCAGGCAGGGAGGACAGCAAATCCAAATCACCCTGAGAGCTGAAGTCATGTGTCTCCGCTGCGTAACAGACCCAATACACATTCCTGACACAGGCATCCATCGCCAGACCTCCCGGAGCCCTCCACTGCTGGACTGGTGCCAGCACTCTTAAGGGAAATGCATAGGAAGCAAGTCAAATGTAGATCACCTTGTCTCCGTGAAGGTGATAATAGGGGGTCCTTAAGCTAGTCTGGGTAAGTCAAAAGCCCCATGGAAGTCACACATTTATTCACCCTTAAGCATTATACCAAATGCAGCAATTATGTCAGATCAATGTGGAAAAATTGGCTGTCTGAGCCAGCCACAAACATTGCAGGGTGGTTATATATGTCTAGATTAGGGGGACACAAATGAATTATTACTTAATAAATGCAAGGGTAGGAAATACTTTGAAACCTTTTTTTTTTAAAGAAAATTCTGTGGTTGAGGGGACAAAAGAAGTTGATGATGGTTCAAAAAAGAATTGGAAATCACTGTGCTGGGTCTTCATCTTGGCAAAAGAGAATCTATTGAGTACAAATGAGTCTCGTGTGGGGAAAAACATTCCTAAATAAGAAGTCAGGGAACGAGAGAGTTGGAGATTCAAGATGCCAGCATGAGAGATGAGACAGAGAACTCTTCCCAAAACCACAAATACTAAGAAAATATAGTTAAAACAACTAACCCTAAAACAGCAACAGGAAAGAAGGCTGAACCAGACTGCATACAGACCTCACAAACAGAGCAGACCTCGTGAAACAGGGTAACGTACTAAAGCCTTGATCTGGCGGGACCCAAGCCCTTCCCCAACCCCAGCTCACCAGCAGGAGGAAGAGAAATGGAGCAGGGAGGGGGTGGAAGCCTGGGATTGCTGAACACCTGTCCCTGGAGAACTGCTTTGCTAGCAGAAACCTACATTGTGTGGTGCTCTGCGGGTTCAGGAGCTGGGACAGGCAAAGTGCTTGAGAGGCTGAAATTCCAGCCATTGGCAGAGGACAGGGACCCACACCTGGTCCCTCTGGGAAAAAGGAAAGGCAGATGGTCTGAGAGGCTTCCTAGCAGCTAGAGGGCTGCTAAGGGATGGGGTTTGCACGGAGCTTGCTGTGTGGTTGAAAGGAGAGGTGGAAAAGATTGTGTGAGCGTGCTCTGCCTAGCAGGTTGGGAACTTAGAGGAGCTTCAGGTGCTCCATACACCTGGCTGCCTACTCAGCTCCGAGGCCCCCCACTGTGACATGCAGCCTGTTGAGCCTTCCTCCTGGCATGACAGCACTGGCTCACAAACCAGCAGTGACTGCGCTGGCATCAGGCCAGCCAGAGGGAGGCCCCACCTACAACAGCTAGAGATGCAAAGTACAGAGGCTAACACCTGTGTGCTAGGCCCACTGGCTCTGAAACTAGAGACAGGCACTGCAGACATGATTCAGGAAACAGATCTATCCTCCCCCCAGGCACCAGCTCTGCTCCCCTACGACTCCCAACCTCACTCCAGGGGCTGAGCAGTTCCAGAGACTGGAGCTTCTGGACACTAGAGGGTATGACATAGAAATATGAAACGTCAAAAGAACCTAGTTCAGACTAAAATCTCACAAACCCCAGATAAAGGGCCAAATGAAATGGAATGCACCAATCTTCCTGAAAGAGAGTTCAAAATAAAAATCATAAACATGCTTATGGAGGTACAGAAAAATATTCAAGAACTCAGAAATGAGTATAAGATGGAGACTCAATCACTAAGAAATTCCATATTTGAAATGAAACATACAATGGAGGGATTTAAAAGCAGATTAGATGTAAATGGAATAGAAATTAGAGAAGAGGAATTCAAAGAAGCTGAGGCACAGAGAGAAAAAAGAATCTCTAAGAATGAAAGAATATTGAGAGAACTGTGTGATCAATCCAAATGGAACAATATTCACATTAGAGGGATACCAGAAGAAGAAGAAAAGAGAAAAAGGGATAGAAAGTGTCACTGAGGAGGTAATTGCTGAAAACTTCCCCAATCTGGGGAAGAAGATAGTCTCTCAAGCCATGGAGGTGCAAAGATCTCCCAACACTCCCAACACAAGGGACCCAAGGAAGACAACATCAAGACATATAATACTTAAAATGGCAAATATCAAGGATAAAGACAGACTTTTAAAAGCAGTTAGAGAGAGAAAAGAGACCACATACAAAGGAAAACCCATCAGGCAATCATCAGATTTCTCAACAGAAACTTTACAGGCCAGATGGAAGTGGCATGATATACTTAATGCAATGAAGCAGAAGGGCCTTGAACCAAGAATACTCTACCTGGCAAGGTTATTATTTAAATTTGAAGGTAGGATTAAACAATTGTCAAATCAGGAAAACCTAAGAGAACTTACCTCCCACAAACCACCTCTACAGTGCATTTTCGAAGGACTCGTATAGATGGAAGTATTCCTAAGGCTAAACAGATGTCACCCAAGGGATAGACAAAGAGTACAGAATGATTCATAACATACAAAGAATGGAGGAGGAGAAAAAAAAGAACCTTTAGGTTGTGTTCGTAATAGAATATGAAGTGAGTTAAATAAGACTGTTAGATAGTAAGTGAATTACCCTTGAAGCTTTGGAAACCACGAATCTAAAGCCTGCAATGGCAATAAGTACATACGTATCAATAATTACCCTAAATGTAAATGGTCTGAAGGCACCAATCAAAAGACATAGAGTCACTGAATGGATAAAAAACAAGAGCCATCTCAAGTACCTCAACATAATAAAGGCCATATATGATAAACCCACAGCTAACATCATACTGAACAGCGAGAGGCTGAAAGCTTTTCCTCTGAGATTGGGAACAAGACAGGGATGCCCACTCTCTCCACTGTTATTCACCATAGTACTGGAGGTCCTAGCCACAGCAATTAGACAAAACAAAGAAATACAAGGAATCCAAATTGGTAAAGAAGAAGTCAAACTGTCACTATTTGCAGATGACATGATATTGTACATAAAAAACCCTAAAGACTCCACTTCAAAACTACTAGAACTAATATGGGAATTAAGCAAAGTTGCAGGATACAAAATTAACACACAGAAATTGTGACTTTCCTATACACCAACAATGAACTAATAGAAAGAGAAATCAGGAAAAGAATTCCATTCACAATACCATCAAAAAGAATTAAATATCTAGGAATAAACTAACCAAGGAAGTGAAAGACCGATACCCTGAAAACTATAGGACACTCTTAAGAGAAATCAAAGCAGACACTCACAAATGGAAACTCATCCCATGCTCCTGGCTAGGAAAAATTAATATTGTCAAAATGACCATCCTGCCCAAAGCAATATACAGATTCGAAGCAATCCCTAACAAACTACCAACAGCATTCTTCAATGAACTGGAACAAATATTTCAAAAATTCATATGGAAACACCAAAGACCCTGAATAGCCAAAGCAATCCTGAGAAGGAAGAATAAAGGGGGCGGGGGGGGATCTCGCTCTCCAACTTCAAGCTCTACTACAAAGCCACAGTAATCAAGACAATTTGGTACTAGCACAAGAACAGAGCCACAGACCAGTGGAAGAGAACAGAGACTCCAAACATTGACCCAAACATATATGGCCAATTAATATATGATAAAGTAGCCATGGGCATACAATGGGGAAATGACAGTCTCTTCAACAGATGGTGCTGGCAAAACTGGACAGCTACATGTAAGAGAATGAAACTGGATCACTGTCTAACCCCATACACAAAAGTAAATTTGAAATGGATCAAAGACCTGAATGTAAGTCATGAAACCATAAAACTCTTAGAAAAAACCTAGGTAAAAATCTCATGGACATAAACATGAGTGACTTCTTCATGAACATATCTCCCTGGGCAAGAGAAACAAAAGCAAAAATGAACAAGTGGGACTATATCAAGCTAAAAAGCTTCTGTACAGCAAAGGATACCATCAATAGAACAAAAAGGTATCCTACAGTTTGGGAGAATATATTCATAAATGACAGATCTGATAAAGGGCTGACATCCAAAATATATAAAGAGCTCATGCACCTCAACAAACAAAAAGCAAATAATCCAATTAAAAAATGGGCAGAGAAGCTGAAAAGACAGTTCTCTAAAGAAGAAATTCAGATGGACAACAGACACATGAAAAGATGCTCCACATCACTTGTCATCAGAGAAATGCAAATTAAAACCACAATGAGATATCACCTCACACCAGTAGGATCGCCATCATCGAAAAGACAATCAACAACAAATGTTGGTGAGGTTGTGGAGAAAGGGGAACCCTCCTACACTGCTAGTGGGAATGTAAATTAGTTCAACCATTGTGGAAAGCAGTATGGAGGTTCCTCGGAATGCTCAAAATAGAAATACCATTTGACCCAGGAATTCCACTTCTAGAAATTTACCCTAAGAATGCAGCACTCCAGATTGAAAAAGACAGATGCACCCCTATGTTTATCACTGCACTACTTACAACAGCCAAGATATGGAAGCAACCTAAATGTCCATCAGTAGATGAATGGATAAAGAAGATGTGGTACATATACACAATGGAATATTACTCAGCCATAAGAGAAAAACAGATCCTACCATTTGCAACAACATGGATGGAGCTAGAGGGTATTATGCTCAGTGAAATAAGTCAGGCAGAGAGGGACAAGTACCAAATGATTTCACTCAAATGTGCAGTATAAGAACAAAGGAAAACTGAAGGAACAAAACAGCAGCAGAATCACAGAACCCAAGAATGGACTAATAGTTACCAAAGGGAAAGGGACTGGTGAGGATGGGTGGGAAGGGAGGGACAAGGGTCGGGAAGAAGAAGGGGAGCATTACAATTAGCATGTATAGTGTGTATGGGGCACGGGGAGGGCTGTACAACACAGAGAAGACAAGTAGTGATTTTTCAGCATCTTACTGCGCTGATGAACAGTGACTGTGAAGGGGTATGTTGGGGGGACTTGGTGAAGGGCGGGGCCTAGTAAGCATAGTGTTCTTCATGTAATTGTAGATTAATGATACCAAAATTAAAAAATTAAAATAATTAAAATAAATTTAAAAAAACAAGACACATCTATATGCTGCCTACAAGAGACTCACTTCAAACCCAAAAATACATAGAGGGGTCAGTCCAACAAGAGGATATAACTATTATAAATAACTATACACCCAACACAGGATCACCTACATATGTGAAACAAATACTAACAGAATTAAAGGGGGATATAGAATGCAATGCATTCATTTTAGGAGACTTCGACACACCACTCACTCCAAAGGACAGATCAACCAGACAGAAAATAAGTAAAGAGACAGAGGCACTGAACAACGTATTAGAACAGATGGTCCTAATGGACATCTACAGAACACTCCATCCAAAAGCAACAAGATACACATTCTTCTCAAGTGCACATGGAACATTTTCAAAAATAGATCATATACTAGGCCACAAAATGAGCCTCAGTAAATTCAAAAACAGTGAAATTGTACCAACCAGCTTATCAGATCACAAAGGTATGAAACTAGAAATAAATTACACAAAGAAAACAAAAAAGCCCACAAACACATGGAGGCTTAAAAACATGCTCTTAAATAATCAATGGATCAATGACCAAATAAAAACAGAGATCAAGCAATATATGGAGACAAATGACAACAATAATTCAACACCGCAGTATCTGTGGGATGCAGCAAACGCTGCACTAAGAGGAAAATATATTGCAATACAGGCCTACCTCAGGAAAGAACAATTCCACATGAACAGTTTAAACTCACAACTAATGAAACTAGAAAAGGAAGAACAAATGAGACCCAAAGTCAGTAGAAGGAGGGACATAATAAAGATTAAAGCAGAAATAAATAAAATTGAGAAGAATAAAACAATAGAAAGAATCAATGAAAAGCAGGAGCTGGTTCTTTGAGCAAATAAACAAAATAGATAAACCTCTAGCCAGACTTATCCAGAAAAAAAGAGAGTCTACACACATAAACAGAATCAGAAATGAGGAAGGAAAAATCACTACGGACACCACAGATAAAACAAAGAACAATGAGAGAATACTATGAAAAAGTATACGGTAACAAACTGGATAACCTAGAAGAAATGGACAACTTTCTACAAAAAACAACCTTCCAAGGCTGTCCCAGGAAGAAATAGAAAATCTGAATAGACCAATTACCAGCAAAGAAATTGAATTGGTAATCAAAAAACTACCTAAGAACAAAATCCCTGGACCAGATGGCCTCAACGCTGAATTTTATCAAACAGTACCTAATACCCATCCTCCTTAAAGTTTTCCAAAAAGTAGAAGAGGAGGGAATACTCCCAAACTCATTCTACGAGGCCAACATCACTCTAATATCAAAACCAGACAAAGACACCACAAAAAAAGAAAATTACAGACCAATATCCCTGATGAACATAGATGCAAAAACATCCAGCAAAATATCAGCAAACTGAATTCAAAAATACATCAAAAAGATCATCCACCATGATCAAGTGAGATTCATCTCAGGGAAGCAAGGATGGTACAACATTAAAAAAATCCATCAACATCATGCACTACATAAACAAAAAGGATGAGAAAAACCAAGTGATCATCCCCATGAATGCAGAAAAAGCATTTGACAAAATTCAACATCCATTCATGATAAAAACTCTCAACAAAATGGGTATAGAGGGCAAGTACCTCAACATAATAAAGGCCATATATGACAAACCCACAGCAAACATTATACTTAACAGCGAGAAGCTGAGAGCTTTTCCTTTAAGACCAGGAACAAGACAAGGATGCCCACTCTCCCTACTTTTGTTCAACATAGTTCTGGAGGTCCTAGCCATGACAATCAGACAACACAAGGAAATAACAGGCATCCAGATTGGCAAGGAAGAAGTCAAACTGTCCCTGTTTGCAGATGACATGACACTGTACATAAAAACCCTAAAGAATCCACTTCAAAGCTATTAGATCCAATACCTGAATTCAGCAAAGTTGCGGGATACAAAATTAATATACAGAAATCTGTTGCATTCCTATACACTAATGATGAACTAGCAGAAAGAGAAATCAGGAAAACAATTCCATTCACAATAGCATCAAAAAGAATAAAATACCTAGGAATAAACCTAAGCAAGGAAGTGAACTTATATTCTGAAAACTACAAGACATTCATGAGAGAAATTAAAGAAGAAACCAATAAATGGAAACAAATCCCATGCTCATGGATAGGAAGAATTACTATTGTCAAAATGGCCATCCTCCCTAAAGTAATCTACAGATTCAATGCAATCCCTATCAAAATATCAACTACATTCTTCAACAAACTGGAAAAAATAGTTCTAATATTCATAAGGAACCACAAAAGACCCCAAATAGCCAAAGCAATCCTGAGAAGGAAGAATAAAGCCAGGGGATTATGCTCCCCAACTTCAAGCTCTACTACAAAGCCAGAGTAATCAAGACAATTTGGTACTGGCACAAGAACAGACCCATAGACCAATGGAACAGACTAGAGAGCCCAGATATAAACCCAAGCATATATGGTCAATTAATATATGATAAAGGAGCCATGGATATACAATGGGGAAATGATGGCCTCTTCAACAGCTGGTGTTGGCAAAACTGGAGAGCTACATGTAAGAGAATGAAACTGGATCACTGTCCAACCCCATACACAAAAGTAAATTCGAAATGGATCGAAGACCTGAATGCAAGTCATGAAACCATAAAACTCTTAGAAAAAAACATAGGCAAAACTCTCTTGGACATAAACATGAACAACTTCTTCATTAACATATCTCCCCAGCAAGGGAAACAAAAGCAAAAATGAACAAGTGGGACTATATCAATCTGAAAAGCTTCTGTACAGCAAATGACACCATCTGTAGAACAAAAAGACATCTTATAGTATGGGAGAATATATTCATAAATGACATACCCGATAAGGGGTTGACATTCAAATTATATAAAGAGCTCACACACCTCAACAAACAAAAAGCAAATAAACCAATTAAAAAATGGGCAGAAGAGGTGAACAGACACTTCTCCAAAGAAGAAATTCAGATGGCCAACACATGAAAAGATGCTCCACATTGCTAATCATCAGAGAAGTGCAAATTAAAACTACAATGAGATATAACTTCACACCAGTTAGGATTGCCAACATCCAAAAGACAAACAACAACAAACATTGGCGAGGATGTGGAGAAAAGGGAACGCTTCTACACTACTGGTGGGAATGTAAACTATACACCATTGTGGAAAGCAGTATGGAGGTTCCTCAAAAAACTAAAAATAAAAATACCATTTGACCCAGGAATTCCACTTCTAGGAATTTACCCTAAGAATGCAGCTGCCCAGATTGAAAAAGACTTATGCACCCCTATGTTTATCACAGCAGTATTTACAATAGTCAAGAAATGGAAGCAACCTAAGTGTCCATCAGTAGATGAATGGATAAAGAATATGTGGTACATATACACAATGGAATATTATTCAGCCATAAGAAGAAAAAAAATCCTACCATTTACAACAACATGGATGGAGTTAGAGGGTACTGCTCAGTGAAATAAGCCAGGTGGAGAAAGACAAGTATCAAATGATTTTACTCATCTGTGTAGCACAAGAACAAAGAAAAACTGAAGGAACAAAACAGCAGCAGACTCACAGAACCCAAGAATGGACTAACAGTTACCAAAGGGAAAGGGATTGGGCAGGATGGGTGGGAAGGGAGGGATAAGGGGGAGAAAAGGGGCATTACGATAGCACACATAATGTAGTGGGGGTGGACAAGGGAAAAGCAGTATAACACAGAGCTGATGGACAGTGACTATAATGGGGTATGTGGTGGGGACTTGAGGATAGGGGGAGTATAGTAACTATAATGTTGTTTAAGTAATTGTACATTAATGATAGATAGATAGATAGATAGATAGATAGATAGATAGATAGATAGATAGATAGATAAAAGAAGTCAGGGAACCAAAATGTACTGTCTCAGCAATCTTCCTGTAGGCAATCACTCACTAGCCTGGTGACATGAAACTGGCTATAGTCTGGTTAGTTGACACTATACTGTATAGTCTACTGACCATGGACTATATTTTGGAGTATTTATTTTGATTTGCATTCTGTTTGAATTTGTGGAATTAATGATATGCATTATAATGGGAATCTAATTTTTACTGTGGTAAAATATACACAAAATTTACAATTTCAACTCTTTTTAAGTGCACAGTTGGGGGTACTAAGTACATCCACACCACTGTGCAACCATCACCAGCACCCACCTCTGGAACTTCTCCCAAAATGAAACTCTGTACCATAACTCTAATGGGGATTATATTCAAATAATACAGGTACCTAATGAGACTTCACATTAATTATGTATTATCACTGCCCTTGCTAGAAAAATAGGTAATGATTTAATATTGAATATAAGCTAGTTATAAAACTTTTAAGGAAGAGTGGTGGAAAAAGGCCAGTGACAGACCACAGATGTGCACTGACATCAAGAGCGAGAGAAACCGTGGTCAAGGCTCAAAAATAACCATCTTGCCTGTGGCTTACCACACAGCCGATGGAGGGGAGTGTAAGACCAGACTCTTCACCTCAATTGCCTAGTCGGCCTCATTCATCCATTCCTATGTCCATTCATTCATTCATTTAACAAGTATGCACACAATCCCCTCCGCACTAGCCGAGCCCTGAGCTGAATGTAAATGCTCAGGGCGAGTGCTGCCATGATTGTCTCTCCCTGATCCCAAGGAGTCTGCCATCCAGTTGGGGACTCAGGTGAGTGAACAGGATAGCCCATTACAAAGATCCAGAGCCGACTGCGCTAGACAGAGGGGCTGACGGAGTACAGAGGAAGGGCTTTAACCTGGCTGTGGAGGCCTGCCCTGAGCAGGCATCTGAGCTGAGATCTGAATAGAGTAGGAATGGGCAGGAGGAAGGAAGGGGAGGCAACACTACACAGCTGAGGGAACAGCTCACTTAAGGCCGGGAGGTAACAGAGAGAGATAGAGGAGGTCCGTAGCTCTGGAGAACAGCACGAGGGTGAAAGAGGAGGCTATGGTGTTGGGGCCAAATCAGGATGGGCCTTAGTCATACTTGGAACTTTTAACTGTTTCCTAGGACATGAGGGAATCACTGAAGGTTAAACCAGGAAAATGGTATCTGTAAAACAGGACTCGCAATCCTACAACCATCACGCACAGACATTTAGGAGAGGCTGCACAGCTTGTATCTGTAAACACTTGTCAAAGGCTTAAACATTCATCCCGAGTAATTTCTGGCAGCATGAATGCTTTCCTTGGGATCTGTGACCTGGGTGTTTGTCTGGAGGGGACCCGATCTTCAGCACAGACGTCTCAGCGGGTGGGTGGTACAGTGGTCATTGCCAGCAGTCCCTGGTATTGCTGGCTTTCCTCCCCTTCCAGAACACTCAGAAGAAAATGTCTCTGACTCCTGTGCAGCTGGGCAGGCCCCATAATGGCACTGAACATCGTCATCTCTTGACTGAAGCATTTAAAAGCCAACACTCCAGTCCTCTCTCCTGCCCAGTGCCCCCTGAGGCTTTATGCTGATACGGGTGGGTCATGGAATCAAAGCGGTTTGCAGAAATGTGGGCAGTGCCCTAGAGAGTCACCTGGACCCACACAAGACTTTGCATCAACAAGTTAAACCACTGGAATTTGGTGTCATCACAACCTAGCTTATCCTGACTGATCCAGGTAGAATATGTTTCAAATCCATCTTAATCCTGGATTCTATTCTCTTTTACACTTTATTACTATTATTACTGTAATGCAGCCTGGTGGATGAAAGAGCATTGAGCTTGTTGCCAAAAGAATGGGGTTCTAGTCCCAACTCTACAACCCCTAGCTATGTGGACTTGGGCAAATCTCAGTCTCCCAGTGACCCATTTTCTTCTAGAAAAAGGGGGAGCAATGCTTGCCACCAGTCCTAACCTTAAGACTTGGTGTAAAGTTTGGAATAAAAAGGGAAAACAGGTGTGAAAATGTTATACAAGGTACTACTGGCTTTTTTGCAACAGCTAATGAGAGTATCCTCGGGAAGAAGGGCAGGAATGAATTAGAATTTTTAAATCTCCCCTCCTCTCAAAAAAAAAAGTTGGGGAGGGGAGGACTCTTCTATATTTATGTAGATTAAAAGTCTCATTTTGTGGCTAGAATAATATCAGGTTTTTTGAAAGCTCATGTGAAAGTTGATTATCATATGCAGGCTCAGATAATTTCCCCAGAGAGCTAAACAAATTAAAATATATTTTTTAACTCCAACAAGCTGACATGGGCCATCAGTTGCATCCTTGGTACAAGTTCTATCATGTAGCTTTAATCAGAAGCTGGTGTCTGAGCAGTATTTACCTGGCGGGCAGGGAGGTGGCAGAAGCGCCAGGCCAGGAAGTGGTTCATAAGGATCCTGTGATCCGGAGCCCATCATCCCACGCTGGAGGGTGCCTGGCTGTGCTCTCAGCGCTGGGCTCTTTGCAGCCTGAATAAGTTGTCTCCCTTCACCGGCCGCCCCGGCACACCGGAGGCCCTCCGTCTGATGTACCTATAGCCACACATGACCCGGCTTGCCTGATATTGACCTAAAGGGTGATTCCAGGTAGAGCAGGAGAGACTAACTCCCCCAGATGCACCCGAACGCAGTTGCAGAGGTGACCAGCCTCCACAGCAGGATCGGCTTTATTAGGCAAAACCCACAGGCTGGTGCCTTGAGAACTACCTCCAGACCCAGCTCACAGGGTCCTCCTGCCGCAAGGACAGGATACATGGCCTTCCGGGGGTACTGATCCCCAGGTGACGGGGCCGCTTCTGAGTGGAGGTTAGGATCCAGAAAAGCGGATATTCTGAAAGGGAAATCAGGTGCAGAGAGCGACTCCCTGAGGGAGAAGCTAGCTGCTTCTCTCCCACTTCCGCTTTGCAAGGAGACACTGGGAAGTACATCTAAAGTTCAGGCGGCTCCAGGAAAATCAGCCTGGCGGTGCCCACGGGTCACCTGCAGCTGCGCTGAGCGGGCCTTTCCGCAGAGCCAGCCCCACGCTCCCGGGTGCCGCCCCGGTCCTGCGGCGGCTGCCTGCTCTCCCTGAGCCCTCTCGGGGTCACCTGGGGTGCTGTCCCCGCCCACACACGCCACATGATGGAAGGACCCACACTGCACAAACGCCCGTCCCTCCTTCCCAGGGGAAGATGCAGCCTCTAAATTGTCTTCCCTGAGTCCACTCCTGTTTTCTCCACAAAGAGGAAGTGTAAGATTGGCTTTAATCAGATTAGGGTCCTGAAAACATCACACTGTTTCTTAGTTTTGCGACCTTGGACCTGTTCCCTAACCTCGGCCTGCCCGAATTCCCTTAGAATATTGTTAGGAGGCTTAAGTGAACTTGTTCTGAACATTGTTACTGATACTAGAATACTGACCGTTAATAGATAAGAGAATACAAAATCGCCCATCATGCAATGATCTAAGTTGGAAAGCATGCAAACCCAAAGACATTGTACGACTAGCACCAAGGCCCATGGTATATGGAATGCTCGTATTAGGGTTCTGCAGAGAAACAGATCCAACAGGGTGTACTTGTGTGTCTACACATACACATACAAGATTTCACACTGTCTATGGAAGAGATGTATTCTAAGGAATTGGCTCATGTGATCATGGAGGCTGACAAGTCCCAATATCTGCAGGGTGAGCTGTCAACCTGGAGACCCAGGAGAGCCGGTGGTGTGGTTCCAGAGTCAGGGCCCGTGTTTCAGTTCAAGTCTGAAGGCATGGAAAAGGGATACCCCAGATGCAAGACAGGAGAAGTTCCTTCTTCCTTGAGGGAGGGCCAGCCTTTTTGTTCTAGTTAGGCCTTCAACTGATTGGATGAGGCCCATGCACACTGGGGAGGGCCATCTGCTTTCCCAGTCTACCAATTCAAATATCAGTCTCATGCAAAATACCCTCACAGACACACCCAGAATAATGTTTGACAAATATCTGGGAATGCATGGCCCATCAAGTTGACACATAACATTAACTATCATAATGCCAGCGGCAGCATGATTGGCAGTGATAACCCTGGCAACCAGGCACCCCCGATCACACGAGCCCTCTGCCCCTCAGCTGTGCTCCCTGTACATCATACACACCAATCCTGAGCACTGCATGCTTTGCCCTTCAGCCCACCCCCATGGCCCAATGCCCCCAGTCCTCAGGGAAATGGCTCCCAGGCATCTGTGCCAGAAACAGCTGCTTTCCCCTTGGGCAACTGGTTTGCTTTTATCTTAAAGGCCCTAAATTGTGCCACTGATCCCTTTGAATTTCTTTCACTGACTTTAAAGCTAGTGACCAAATCTGAGGTCATACCAAATAGCCTGTGTTCCCTGTGCTAATTTTACCTTAAACAGGAGCTTACTGTCCCCTCCCCATCTCCACTTCCTCGCCTCATCATTGTTTTTGTTCCACTGCATGTGCTTTAAAGAAACACTTCCTGTTTGTTTACAGTGAGGCAGGTATATATGTCAACAAGACACACCTGGGTGTGCACACAGTCCCACGGGTTACTGCATTTTCCTCTCTCCAGGACCAAGTGCCTTGTCATTGCCCCCAAAACTGCTACCGAGCTGGGTTGATCTGTATTTTGATGGTCTGCTAAAGTGCACCATCCCTGCCACTTCCAAAACATCCTAGGTGTCACCAAGCTTTTGTATTTCAGAGACAAAACCATACAGCCTCCCCCTCCTCTTCCCAGAATTCCAGGAATGTGGTGTCAAGTGTCCTCCCCTTCCTCAGAGGCTGATTTACACCAACTCAGGAGAAAACTCCCACAATGAATGGGTTTGATGGTGGGCTCTGGATGTTGGAAATAAGCAGATAAAAAGTTCTGAAGCAGTAAATGGCCTCAAGAGTCAACAATTGACACCAATGTTGGACTGCAAGGTCAACCAGTGAAACATTCCTGGACGAAAATAACAGCTACTTATGAGGAGGTGGAAGGAGAATGGGATTTGAGAGGAAACACTCAACTAACTGTACTCGAAATGTCTTTCATGAAAAAGAAACACCCGAAGCAGATACTGTAAAACAACCTAGCATTTGTTAAACACAGATGATAGGTTTGTTAAATCAATCTCTGTGCATTTCTGTATATTGGAAACATTTTAAGTTTGATCAATATATTTACTTAAAGAGTTTTGTTTTTAAAAAACAAAGGTCTCTAGAGAAAAGCAGCTTTAAACTGAACCTGAATGGGTGTCAGGGGCTTGTCCCCCAGCAGCAGGAGTCTCTGGGGGCCACCCACTAGCAGAGGAGCCAAGAACACTCATTTATTCACCAGATCACGGCTCCTTCTTGCTGAAGTGGATTAAAGTGTTTTCACAGAGCTTCTGGCATCCTATTTCCTCTTTGTCATGGTCCCGCACATGAGACAGTTTTGTTTATGACTACGAAACGCTGCCAATCTCTTCAGTGACAACTGTACCCAAAAAAGGGCATTACCTCATCCGACAAACTAATGTAGACGATAAGGAATCTTACGAGTGCTGCCAAAAGTTAATTGATGCTAATTTGAATAGTTACCAGGGTTACAGAGGATAATAACACCCTGCACAGTTAGAGTTTTAAGAGTTCCCAAAAAATGTCTGGATACATCTGATCTCACACTGCTCTTGAAAGACCCTTCTGAAAGAGGTAGGTAAAGACAGTGTCATATCTAGGATCATTTCTAATAATTTCACAACACATTCATTCTGTCAAGTGATAAAATGTATCACGTACCAGCCAGAAAAGATTAGGGGCCAACTGGGCTGAGGGATGCTCAGATGAGGAGGCTCACTCCCTGACCTTACAAAGCTCTTCATCAGATGTAGATAATAGGACCAGTATGGAGACAAATGCAATACAAGGCAGGCTTATGCTGAGGGCTCTGAGAGAGGAATGAAGGAAATATCTGTCTGGCAGGGGAAGATTAATGGCACATCCAGGTTAATGATTATGGCATTTGAAAAGGGGGTAAGGTTTACAAATGTATAGGTAAGGGAAGAAAAATGCCTTCTATAGAACACATGCCCTGACAGCCAAGCTGTGGAGTTTGGACTTTATTAAGAAGGCAATGGTTAAATTTCAGAGTAACACACACACATCTGTAATACTTTTTTTTTCTTCATTTCAAAACAACTTTATTGGGATATAATTCACTATACAATTCACCCAAAGTGTATGATTCCATGTCTTTTAGATTATTTATAGGGTTGTGCAACCATCACCCACTTTAGAACACTTTCATCCGCCTAAATAAAACTCTCTTCCACCTCAGAGCCGGGCAAACACTCATCTACTTACTATCTCTACAGATTCACCTATTCTGGCCATTTCACAAAAGTACAACCATACAACCTTACCATAATGTTTTCAAGGTTCATCCTTATTGTAGCATATATCAGTACACTTGCTCCTTGAACAGCACGGGGTGAGGGGGACCAGCCCCACACACAATAAAAAATCCACGTGTAACTTTTGATTCCCCCAAAACTTAACTACTAATAGACTACTGTTGACTAGAAGCCTTACTGATAACATAAATAATTGGTTAACACATATTTTTTATGTTCTATTTATTTTATGCTGTATTCTTACAATAAAGTAAGCTAGAGAAAAGAAACTTGTTTCAAATGTCACAGATCTCCAAAAAGTTTTCCTTTATTGAAAAAAATCCACATATAAATAGACCCACACAATTAAAACCTGTGTTGTTCAAGTGTCAACTATACTTCATTCCTTTCTATATTCAATTGTATGGATATACCACATTTTGCTTAACCATTTTTCTAGCTAAAGAACACTTGGATTGTTCCCACTTTTTGGCTATTATGGAATAATTCTATTATGAATATTCATGTACAAGTTTGTGTATGGATGCATTTTTTCATTTCTCTTGGGTATATTCCAAGGTGTGGAATTTCTGAGGTCACATAACTCTATATTTAACTTTTTGAGGATCTGTCAATGTGTTTTCTACAGCATCACACCATTTTACATTCCCACCAGCAGTGTATGAGGATTTAATTTTTCTGTATCCTCATCAACACTTCATATTGTCTTTTTATTCTAGTCATCCTGGTGGGTATGAACAGTATCTCATTGAGTTTGTATTTGCATTTCTCTGATATTGAGCATCATTGCAATGTATTTAATGACCACTTATTTATATATCGTCCTTCAAGAAATGTCTATTCAAATCCTTTGTTGATTTTTTAATTGAGTTGTCTTTTTAGTTTTGAATTTTAAGAGTTCTTTATATATTCTAGACACAAGTCTCTTACAAGATAAATGATCTGCAAAATTTCCTCCCATCCTGTGGGTTGCTTTTTTTTTTCTTGATGGTGCCATTTGAAGAAAATTTTTAAAAATTTTCACATAGTCCAATTTATCTGGTTTCCTTCTGTTGTCCCTTGTGCATTTGTTTTTGCTACATATTTTGTCAGTGTGCTTCTGAGTTTCTCTTCACATGGTGACAGTGTTGTGATAGTTTCTACAGAAAGAACAGGAACAAGATTGGTTCCTTTTTCCAGCACGTTGGTGATTTTTTCAAATCAATAGCTTAGAAAAGTTTCCACAGTCTAGTTTCTGACCCTATACCTTTCTCCTCCCCTATGCTTAAGCTTCTGGTGCTGGACACCAGACAATATATTCACCTCAGATGCAACCTCTGGGCCCAAGGGAGGCACAATGGGCAAGAGGGAGATATTTCTACACAAGGACCCCTAGCAATCATGTAACTAAACACAGACATGACTGAGAACTACAAAATGGAAACTCAATGTACTACAGCCCAACAGGATGTCAGAAATGCCCACATCTAGTCCAACACCACTGAAGGGGAAGTGTGAGGGAGAGCAATGTAGGACATGATGAGGGATAGTCTGACCACCTACAGTTAATGGACTCACTGCTGACAACAAGGACTGCTTACGGCCCCGAGCACACAGCAGGCCCTGCACACCTGGAGAACGGCCTGTCCAAGGGAGAGGTCTCCAAAGTGTAGAGCTCACCAGTTTAAGAGTAGATCCAATCTGGGCCCATTTTAAGAGAGAAGAGGGCTAAAGACAGAAGCACAAACTGGGAGGTGTCTGTATTCATGGAGCAGAGAGAATAAAAACCAACAGAAAAGAAAGAGGCGGGCAACATAAAAACCAGAAAACACGGTAACCCCAAACAACGACAGCAGATAATATTTATGAAGTCCATGTGAGCAGTTTCTAAGCACTTTACATACATCACTTGATTTAAAACTCATCATAGCCCTATGAGGTAAAGCCAAAGAAGGAAGTTTTCCAAATGGGAAATATAGTCAATGGTATTAGATGCTGTTAAAAAAACAAAGTCAAAAACAGTGAGGGCTCACAAAGGAGCTTAGGAATAGCTGATTAGGTCTGATAACCAGAAGGTCACTGGCACACTGAGCACAGCAGTTCCACGACAGTGTAAAGAATTTATGACCAACTGCAAAAGATCAGGAAGTGAGCTGGTTGTGAAGCAGTGGATGTGGCAAGCATAGGTTTTTCTTTCAAAAGTTGTGCAGTTAGCACAATGAGAGAGGCTTGTGGGATCACTGATTTTTATTTCAACTTGGGCTTGTCTGCCAACTGGTGAATTAGGTGAAGCACAGTCCCAGTGAAAGTGGACAGAGGGAGGAGGTCCAGAACCCAAAGGAGAAGAGTGAGGAAGAAACGGGACTCTGCTTCCTCAGAGGCAGCGCAGGCAGAGATTTCTGAGGATTCGAGAGCAGAATCTGCAGCGATACCAGCTCCATCCTGGATAAAAAGATCCTCCTAACTGCCCATCACTTGGAGCCTTTCCATGGTCTTGTCCAGTACCTGGGCCTGTCAGAGTGAGACACTGTGATCTCCATGGTCCTCCGTGGTTAGAAGCATTCCCCCGAGGGAATTACCAAAACTTAGCTCTCCAGCATCACAGAAGGAGACTGAATCCATAAGACTTATTAGTTATTAGTGCTCTTCCTTTCTCCGACAGACAGTGTAAAACCTGTTCCCTGAGTACGTGGTTGATTTATACTTCCAGAACTGGAGTGCTTTTTAATTTTTCTTTAGTATCAGGTTATCTGCTACTCTGTGAAACCCCCACCCAGGGAGCCTCATTTGGAACAGGGAAGATTACAGAGTTGGAAATTTTTCAACCAAGTCATAAACTTGAGAAGCATCACATTTGCTCAGTGGGAAAGCCAGCACCTGTATGAGTATCTTCACAGGTCCACACTTCCTCCCCTCTTTATCTGTGTCACAGAGCCAAACAGGATGTCATTTCATGGTACAAGAGCCAGTAATAACTCTGAAACCTCAGAACTTGCTAAAGGGGCAGAAGGGTCCGGCACAGCAGTAATGCCTTTATATACACTTGTTCTAAAGGAGAAGTTTCTTCTAATTTTTGCATTTGGGAACTGCACGTTTCCTTCACAGCACTTTTACTTAATATAAATATGAAGAACCACCACTACTAGATACTCTTCAGGTGTGCAAGCATAGTTGCTCAGATGCAAATAATTAGCAAGTCCAAATTAATTCTGCTAACATTAAATAAATAAATCAAGTAAGTTGATGCATTAAATTCAATGTCAGAATTAGAAAAGAGCTTCAAAGACATTCAGTCTGATAATTTGTTTTTACAGGTCCAGCAAAGTCAAGAAACTTGCTCCAGGTCACTGACCATGTTGGAAGCAGAACTAAGAGTAAAAGTCAAATCTCTTGGTTTATTCCATTTTTCTTAATCACCACATGGGTGGCCATTCCCCACCTCTGCCATCCTGTGCTTCTTCAGATTCTGGAAGAAATAACCACAACTCCCTGATATCCTGGGGAAACCCTCAATGTTTCTTACTGTTTGGTGCCACAGAAAAGGGGTGGGGAGCAATGTGATCAGCAGGCTACTACCTTCATTGTTGCTGAACTTATGGAATTACCTCCCTTCAATCCCATATCCAAATAACACAATGTCCGAGTTATGGCTGAATAAGGTCAGATGCTTTCATATGTCTCAGTTTATTTAAATATGTTTGGGTACTACCAACCACCATGTTTCAGAAATAACTCCAAAACAAGTCCCTCATACATTTACCACATCCTCAACTTTCTCTCCCAAAAGGGGATTATTAGGCTGGTACCTTTTATGGCATTACAGTAAATTCACATTAGACATTTCTGACTACTACTGATAATAATATGCTGGCAGATATATTACTGTATTACATACAACAAACAGGGCTTTGATGATAAAGCAGCAAACGGATTGATGTAGTCTGCTAAGCATAAATCCAAAAACATGACAGAAAATGACTGCTTGAAGATGTACCTATGTAAGTCACAATAACCAATCAAACAAAATTCCTTGTCTTTGGTAAAGTTAATAAAAATGATTATTGGCACTGCTGTTCCACTTGATGAAAACATCCTAGAATCCTCGCAGATGGGAATGAGATCAAGCAGCTAGACTGAAGTGGGTACTGAGGACACAGGAAGTGAAACAGGTACGGCGGTGGTTCCACTTAGTCTCTTAAGGTGACAGGGATGTAGTTTTCACACATCTGGACAACTGTTGAATAATCTGGAGGTAGCAATCTTAATATTTATTGGTAAATAATCTGGCAACACCAGAAGGCAGAGGGCTGGACCACAGTGACTTTGAGATCCGATACAGCTTTGTGGTTAAGCTTTGAGCCAGATTGATTTAATAAAGCAGTAAACATTCGAAATGATTACAGCAATACAACATTCCTCTCTTCTGAAGAGCATTGCAGCGGAGGGTTCAGGAATAAATCTCACCTGATACACAAAGAAGTGCCTACAAATTATGGGTCAGGACAAGGGACAGGACAACCTGGACCTCCAGCCCAGGCGCTAGGACCCAGTGGAGTCCAGTCCCTGGGGGATGACCCCGCAGCACAGCCAGGGTTTGGCGGGTGACCACTTTACTGCACTGCCTGGCTGGCTGTTCATGTAAACACACCACTAAAGAGGATTCAGAAATATCTCCAAAGGAGAAAGTCCTGCTTTTCTCTGACAAAGCTGCTCTGACCCCAAAGGAATGTATAGTAGGAAATGAACGTTGGACAGAAAATCAATTCCAACAGGAAACAGGATGATCCCTGCTCAAGCTGAGCTCCAAGATCCATCACAGCAATAAACCAGAATGCACAGCCAGGCGGCCCTGGACTCACCTCCCGAGCACTATGGGCAGTGGGGAGCAGGGCTGCACCAGAAACCACAGCTGAGGGTCTGGGGGATAGACACTGTACTGCACTGTGTTTTAGTGAGATTTTAATTCATTTGTGCCCCTACCAATGAGAGGATCTGGTTGTGTTTTAAGAGGAACTCAAATTAAAGACCCAAAACACCTCTTTTCAGAGTGGGGGGAGAAGTAATGAATGAGCTGTGTCTGAAATCTTAACAAAATGAATTTTCA
Organism: Manis javanica; assembly: GCF_040802235.1. Taxonomy (NCBI): domain Eukaryota; kingdom Metazoa; phylum Chordata; class Mammalia; order Pholidota; family Manidae; genus Manis; species Manis javanica. Next base: position 77,180,310 of record NC_133166.1, on the reverse strand, counting down.
CTGGCCAAATGAATATACAGCAATTCTCCACAAGAAGAAACTGGTATCTTCAGAGTTTCTGCTCAAGAAATAGTTAATGAGTCCCTGTTATATTCAGCACTGAGCAAAGAACCAGAAATAGGAAAATGAAGATGATACATTTGGTCCTCCTGCCATAATTTCTGCTGGGTTGTGTTTTCAACAGAGCTACGAGAAGTCTTCAGAAGCTTCTAAAACGTCTGACATCCTCCAGGTCCCCTGCTGGGCACTAGAAAACCAGGTCAAGAAGCCAAGACAGGTCCTCAGCCTGGAGCGCAGCCCACTATCCTAGGGTCCCTTTGCACAGACAGCTTAATCTCTGACTCATTTGCAAAAGTCCATTACAATGTGTCAAGTGCAGGCCCTTGTCACAAGAGTTACTAATAAACAAAGAGCATGAAAGAGGATATTGCAAAGGTCAAATGGACTTAATGACTTATTTAATAAAGGACAACAATGACCTGGGAAGTAGCTCAAAGTGGTGGAAATTGTTTAGAGTAAATTGTTATAAATCTTTTCCAGTAGGTACCAGGATGGCGGAAATAATTCTGAGTGTGGACCCAGAAGGTACCACCACCAGATGCAGCTCTCACCAGCATTAGCTGGACAACCCTGGGGAATACCACTTAACTACTCTTGTGTTTCCTCATTCAAACTGGGAACCTGCTGGTCTCCTTCTCAGGACTGTTGTAAGGCCTGAAAATTATTATTTATGCACAAAAAAATGTTTTGAAAATATTGCTTTATAACTTTTATTACTTGTTATGTTTTTTTTACATTATACATAAAATGAATCTGCCTTTCCTATGAAAACAGTCTGATGATGGCAGATAAGGAAAAGGCAGTATTGGATCAGAACCTGTCTTCTCATTACGCATCAGGCAGGCGATCCAAACTTGAAAAAAATTAATCCAGAACTGAATAAAAATGCAAAGTGAAAACCATTCATTTGACCAAACCTGTTGGAAAAAGGATTTTGTTTTCTATGCTAGACCCTGGGCAGGGAAACAGGTCTGAAAGTAGCAGAGGTTGGCACTGATACAATAATAATAAGAAAAGAAACAATGCGACTGTTCAAACCCAGCTCTGTGAACCAGGGTTAAGCTAAAAGGCAGGCGGGAGGCAGGGAGTTGGGTTAGAAACACAAGCAGGTTTAGTAATCAACCCAAAATCACAGTTGTGAAAACCACATAAAATGCCATCTGGCCTCCTGGATAGCATGGAACATTAAGCAAAGGCAGGCTTCCAGTACACATGTTCTCACTACTCTGAGAACAGCTCTTCTCATCACCCAGTCAACTGCAAAAGGGCTACCCAGACCCTGGCCCAGTTTGTGCACCCTCGCCAGAATTGCTCTGAACACTAGGGAAACAGCTCACATATCGTAAGAAGGCAGTTCAGCACCAGGCTTCCCACATGCTGAAAACCAGTCAGTGACATGTGGCGTGTCTCTGCTTTCCCAGTATTGTTGGCTACAACCATTTCCACCTTCCTCTTGCCTTATACAGGTTTGTAAGTATAGCTGACAATATTCTGGAAATAATCTTTATGTGTGTGGTAAAATGCACATAACACAAAATTTAGCAATTTAGCTGTTTTTACGTGTTCAAGTCAATAGCATCTAAGCATATTCATTTTGTTTTGTAGCCACCACCAACCATCTTCAGTACATCATCCCAAACTGAAACCCTGCCACCATTAAACACTAACTCCCCTTTCCCCCTCCTCCTAGCCCCTGGTAACCTCTATGAATTTGCCTATCATATAAGTGGTATCATACAATATTTGTCCTTTCGTGTCTGGCTTATTTTACTCAGCATAATGTCTTCAAAGTTCATGCAATATGATGCAGCATGTTCCAGAATTTCATTTTTTGACACTGAATAATATTCCATTGTATGTATTTGTTCATCATTCACCCATGAAAGCACTCTGGAAACTAGTTTTGGTATAGAATAAGCTCCCTGGTAGTGGACAAAGGTCATATTTGCCTATCAGTTGGAACGCTTGGCATCAGTCCTCAAGATTCACAGGCATGCAGGCCATCTGCCACTGTGGTGTCCCACCTGCCAGCCACGAGGCTGAGTCCTTAGGCAGGGCAGGGACCATGTCCTTCTCTGACACTGTTCCCATTCCTGTCAACCAGTTCAGTACCTGGAGCCAGGCTGGCACTGAGTAAATGCTTCATACAGAAACACCTTTTCTGAGGGTGACCCTATCCTTTATGCCAAATTATTTTCTGAAATAACATACTGTTTGGAAGGATATTTCCTGATAAGGAAGGCTTCCTTTTTTTTTTTTAATTGTAAGTCTAACATTTGAAGGCAGAATTCATCTGATCTGCCATGCTAGGAGGCAGCATGTGGTCATGGAATTTTGGACATCAAGTCAGAAGACCACCCCTGCCCCTCACCTGGCTGTGTGACCTTGGGTAAGCCATTAGCCCTCTCTGAATTTCAGTCTCATCAGCTATAAAATGGAAAGAATAATAATTGCCACCACTGAGTTATTTTGAGAATCAAATAAAACCCCCAAAACTGGAAATTAGTAAGTGTGGTTTATCCAATTCAGTTTGAGCAGATCTTTTCTACTTGCTTCAGAATACAAACACTATCTAAGAAGTCAAAATTTGAATGCAATCACTGAAGAAAACCTAAGTTAAGTGTGGAGTAAGTACAAGATTATATAGTACTGAGGTGAGGCGGTTAAGAGAATTCTGGAAGAGCTGAGCCCTTCAGGAAAGCAACAGGCATGAATTAATAGGGAGGAGAGGGAATAGAATTCTGGGCAAGTGATGCAAAGTTAATAAAGATGAGGAGAAAACCAGCAGCTGGACAGGGAAAAGGAAGGTCAATTTTGCTAAACATGGGTTTGGTTTCTGACCTAACATTCTGGAATGTTAGGTCCCAGCAGACGATCCCACACATAAAGGCTATGGGGGGATCCGTGGGTCAGAAGTCCGAGGACTAACGCTGGTGCTCACTGCACACATCCAGTCCCACATCCTGTGTGCACCTTATTCAGACCCTTACCATCCCCACTCAGAGCTCTCCCCAACACCTTTAGCTGTTTTGCTTGCCTCTGGTACGAAATGCTGCTACTTGTTATCATGGAGATTCAGGACTTTCTAATAAGGAATGTTAATCTCAGGGAAGGCCTCTCAGCACAGAGCCTGAGAGGAGCCACAAGTCAGCAACACCAATGCCAAGTCACTGGCTCCCAAGGGGGGAACGCCATGTACAACACTACTCTCCTTGTTTGCTGACCTTAAGGTAAATTTCTTAGCCCATGAGAAAAAAGTGACAACACATCAAAACTTCCAGGACCCTAAAGCTTCCTTCCTCAGAGCCATGGGTCCTAGCAGCAAAGGTAGTCAAATTCAGTAAATAAACTCAAGTGCCGCAGGCTGGTGAAAGGCCGGACTCTAAAGCTTTACTGGACACCCACTGTGAGACCAACATCGGGCTAGATGCAGGGGCTACAGGGATGAAAAATGGAGAGGTAGAGACGTCTCCACAAGTTCAAGTCTAATCAGAGCTCTCAGGCAACCTCTGAAACAGCTCCACACTCATTTAGGTCTCCTTATACCGCAAAGCCATCAAGTCAAAGCCAGCCAGCCTCAGACTGAAGTCCAAAAATCTCTTTCAGGCAAATCCAGTTTACTTAAAACTAGATGGAAGAGTGTTTCTAAATATACTTAATGGGTATCTTTCTTTCAATTAGTCTAAGCCCCTGAAAAGTAATGTCTCCAAAAAGGAATTAAGAAAACACTAAACAGAATCCATCATCTCTCATGTCCCAATAGCCTCCAGAAAGTTTGATTTCACCACTGCCTTCATGGGCCGCCACACATCTGAATGTGTCAGCATTTTTTCATGTACTTTTCAACATGGATTGGAAATACCACTTAATGTAGAATCAAATGAGACCTTGCAGGGTGGGGATTATGACTTCATTTCATTATTTCAGAGATGTTGCCATGGCTCCATGATGTGCCCCTTAAAGTTGACCACAGCCATTTATCACTGATCAGTTAAAATTCATTACTCTAGGCCTGTGACTATATTGCACAAATGATGGGTTCACTCAACCAGTGGACTGGTTCAGTTTTGTTAAAAATCAATTAAGAAGCTGACTGAATTGGCCATTTGTTGAATTGAATTCAGTTAAAATGTCAAACCAAAGGTGTGTACAGATGTCTCCTAGAATATAGAGAGCTGCATCTAATGTTTGAAAAGGGATAATCTCTCCACACTCCAAATAAAGGTATTTTTGTTGTTGTTGTTATCATTAATCTACAATTTCATGAAGAACATTATGTTTACTAGGGTCCCCCCTTCACTAAGTCCCCCCCACAAACCCCATTACAGTCACTGTCCATCAGCGTAGTAAGATGTTGTAGAATCACTATTTGTCTTCTCTGTGTTGCACAACCCCCCCATTCCCCCCAACACATTATCCCCCCTTTCTTTTTCCCCACCCTTACCCTTTCCTTCCCTCCCACTCTACCCAGTTCCTTTCCCTTTGGTAACTCTTAGTCCATTCTTGGGTTCTGTGATTCTGCTGCTGTTTTGTTCCTTTGGTTTTTCTTTGTTCTTATACTCCACATATGAGTGAAATCATTTGGTATTTGTCATCTCCACCTCGCTTATATCACTGAGCATAATACCCTCTAGCTCCATCCATGTTGTTGCAAATGGTAGGATTTGTTTTCTTCTTATGGCTGAAAAATATTCCATTGTGTATATGCACACATGTTCTTTATCCATTCATCTACTGATAAACACTTAGGTTGCTTCGATTTCTTGGCTATTGTAAATAGTGCTGCGATAAACATAGGGGTGCATCTGTCTTTTTCAGCCTGGAGTGTTGCATTCTTAGGATAAATTCTTAGAAGTGGAATTCCTGGGTCAATGGTATGCCTATTTTGAGCATTTTGAGGAACCTCCATACTGCTTTCCACAATGGTTGAACTAATTTACATTCCCACCAGCAGTGTAGGAGGGTTCCCCTTTCTCCACCACCTCGCCAACACTTGTTGTTGTTTGTCTTTTGGATGGTAGCCATCCTTACTGATGTGATGTGATATCTCATTGTGGTTTTAAATTGCATTTCTCTGATGACTAGCGATGTGGAGCATCTTTTTCATGTGTCTGTTGGCCATCTGAATTTCTTCTTTGGAGAACTGTCTGCTAAGCTTCTCTGCCCATTTTTTAATTGGATTATTTGCTTTTTGTTTGTTGAGGTGCATGAGCTCTTTATATATTTTGGATGTCAAGCCTTTATCAGATCTGTCATTTATGAATATATTCTCCCATACCATAGGGTACCTTTTTGTTCTATTGATGGTGTCCTTTGCTGTACAGAAGCTTTTCAGCTTGATATAGTAACACTTGTTCATTTTTGCTTTTATTTTCCTTGCCTGGGGAGATACGTTCATGAAGAAGTCACTCAAGTTTATGTCCAAGAGATTTTTGGCTATGTTTTTTTCTAAGAGTTGTATGGTTTCATGACTTACATTCAGGTCCTTGATTCATTTCAAATTTACTTTTGTGTATGGTGTTAGACAGTGATCCAGTTTCATTCTCTTACATGTAGCTGTCCAGTTTTGCCAGCACCATCTGTTGAAGAGACTGTCATTTCCCCATTGTATGTCCATGGTCAAATATTAATTGACCATATGTGTTTGGGTTAATGTCTGGAGTCTCTATTCTGTTCCACTGGTCTGTGGCTCTGTTCTTGTGCCAGTACCAAATTGTCTTCATTACTGTGGCTTTGTAGTAGAGCTTGAAATTGGGGAGTGAGATCCCCCCAACTTTATTCTTCTTTCTCAGGATTGCTTTGGCTATTCGGGGTCTTTGGTGTTTCCATATGAATTTTTGAACTATTTGATCCAGTTCGTTGAAGAATGTTGTTGGTAATTTGATAGGGATTGCATCTAATCTGTAGATTGCTTTGGGCAGGATGGCCATTTTGATGATATTCATTCTTCCTAGCCAAGAGCATGGGATGAGTTTCCATTTGTTAGTGTCCTCTTTAATTTCTCTTAAGAGTGTCTTATAGTTTTCAGGATATAGGTCTTTCACTTCTTTGGTTAGGTTCATTCCTAGGTATTTTATTCTTTTTGATGCTATCGTGAATGGAACTGTTTTCCTCATTTCTCTTTCTATTGGTTCATTGTTAGTGTATAGGAAAGACACATACTTCTGTGTGTTAATTTTGTATCCTGCAACTTTGCTGTATTCCGATATCAGTTCTAGTAGTTTTGGAGGGAAGTCTTTGGGGTTTTTTATGTACAATATCATGTCATCTGCAAACAGTGACAGCTTCATTTCTTCTTTACCAATATGGATTCCTGGTATTTCTTTGTTTTGTCTAATTGCTGTGGCTAGGACCTCCAGTAATATGTTAAATAACAGTGGGGAGAGTGGGCAACCCTGTCTTGTTCCCAATCTCAGAGGAAAAGCTTTCAGCTTTTCACTGTTCAGTATGATGTTGGCTGTGGGTTTATCAAATATGGCCTTTATTATGCTGAGGTACTTGCCCTCTATACCCATTTTGTTGAGAGTTCTTATCATGAATGGATGTTGAATTTTTTCGAATGCTTCTTTAGCATCTATGGAGATGATCATGTGGTTTTTGTCCTTCTTTTTGTTTATGTGGTAGATGATGTTGATGGATTTTTAGATGTTGTACCATCCTTGCATCCCTGGGATGAATCCCACTTGGTCATGGTATATGATCCTTTTGATGTATTTTTGAATTCAGATTGCTAATATTTTATTGAGCATTTTTGCATCTACGTTCATCAGGGATATTGGTCTGTAGTTTTCTTTTTTGGTGGGGTCTTTGCCTGGTTTTGGTGTTAGGATGATGTTGGCTTCATGGAATGAGTTTGGGAGTATTCCCTCCTCTTCTACTTTTTGGAAAACTTTAAGGAGAATGGGTATTATGTCTTCTCTGTGTGTCTGATAAAATTCTGAGGTAAATTCATCTGGCCTGGGGGTTTTGTTCTTGGGTAGTTTTTTGATTACTGCTTCAATTTCTTTGCTCATAATTGGTTTGTTTAAATTTTGTGTTTCTTCCTTGGTCAGTCTTGGAAGGTTGTATTTTTCTAGGAAGTTGTCAATTTCTCCTAGGTTTTCCTGCTTGTTAGCATATAGTTTTTCATACTAGTCTCTAATAATTCTTTGTATTTCTGTGGAGTCTGTCGTGATTTTTCCATTTTCATTTCTGATTCTGTTGATGTGTGTTGATTCTCTTTCTCTCTTGATAAGTTTGGCTAGAGGCTTATCTATTTTGCTTATTTTCTCAAAGAACCAGCTCTTGGTTTCATCAATTTTTCTCTATTGTTTTATTCTTCTCAGTTTGTTTATTTCTTCTCTGATCTTTATTATGTCCCTCCTTTTGCTGACTTTAGGCCTCATTTGTTCTTTTTCCAATTTCGATAATTGTGATGTTAGACTATTCATTTGGGATTGTTCTTCCTTCTTTAAGTATGCCTGGATTGCTATATGCTTCCCTCTTAAGACTGCTTTCGTTACGTCCCACAGAAGTTGGGGCTTTGTGTTGTTGTTGTCATTTGTTTCCTCTCTCTAGCTGCCTTTAAAACTCTGTCCTTGTCCTTGATCTTTGCCATTTTAATTATTATGTGTCTTGGTGTTGTCCTCGGGTCCCTTCTGCTGGAAGTTCTGTGTACTTCTGTGGTCTGATCGATTATTTCCTTGCCCAGTTTGGGGAAGTTTTCAGCCATTATTTCTTCAAAGACACTTTCTCTCCCTTTTTCTCTCTCTTCTTCTGGTACCCCTATAATGCAGATATTGTTCCTTTTGGATTGGTCACACAGTTCTCTTAATATTGCTTCATTCCTTGAGATCCTTTTATCTCTCTCTGTGTCAGCTTATATGCGTTCCTGTTCTCTGGTTTCTATTCCATCAGTTGCCTCTTGCATCTTATCCATTCTGCTTATAAATCCTTCCAGAGATTGTTTTATTTCTGTAATCTCCTCTGGACATCATCCCTTAGCTCTTGCATGTTTCTCTGCAGCTCTGTCAGCATGGTTATGACCTTTATTTTGAATTCTTTTTCAGGGAGATTGGTTAGGTCTATCTCCCCAGATTCCTCCTCAGGGGAGACTGTCTGGGTTAATCTGGTCTGTATCTAATTTTTCTGCCTTTACATAGCGATAGAGGTAGTTGCGGGAAGATGGCACATGTCTGCTGGGAGAACGTCCCTTTTTGCTGGTTTGTGGCCTTCCTCTCCTGGGAGAACAGCGACCTCTAGCGGCTTGTGCTGGGCAGCTGCGCACAGATGAGGCCTCTGATTCTTAACCGGCTGCTGTGGTGTTAAGCTCCACGGTTGCTGTGGAGTTAAACTCGGCAGTTGCTCTGGGTATGGCCTGCCTCGGTCTGCTGTTCCAATAAGGCGGAGCCACGTTGGAGGGGAAACAGGCAGGAGGCTGTTTATCTCTGTGAGGGGCCTCTGAGCTGCACTGCTGCCCAGGGGATTAAGGTGCCCGGAGTTCCCTGGGATTCCCACCTGCTGGGCTAAGTGTCCCGGGACGCTTCCGTCCAGCTGTGAGGCCCCCGTCCCTTTAAGATTTTCAAAAACACTCGCTTTTCTTTGTCCCAGGGCGCCGGCTGCCGGGACCTGCTCACAGGTCTTACTGTCCTGTTTCCCTAGTTTCCAGCACACCACGCAAGCACTATGTGTCTGCGCTCTGGTGCGGATGGTTAGGGCTGGGTGTTTAATAGTCCTGGGCTCCCTCTCCCTCCCTGCTCCAACTCCTCTCCTCCTGCCAGGAGCTGGGGTGAGGAGCGCTCGGGTCCCGCCAGGCTGCGGCTTGTATTTTACCCCCTTCGCAAGGCGCTGGGGTCTTGCAGGTGTGGATGTAGTCTGGCTGTTGTCCTGTGTCTTCTGGTCTCTCTTTTAGGAAGAGTTGTATTTGTTGTATTTTCAAAAATATATATGGTTTTGGGAGGAGATTTCCACTGCTCTACTCATGCCACCATCTTGGCTCTGCCTCCAAATAAAGGTTTTTAACATGTCTACGCTTCATTATTTATGTCTCGATTGGTGTGACCTACTACTTTGGGCTCTAACTTTCTTGGAGCTTTCCCCGGGAGTTGGAAGAGACCAGGATATATTTAAGAAAACACCAGAGCCATGCAAAAACTATGGTGCCCATGGACCTCAAACCTGGCCTCCTTCGAACATTTCCTTTAAGAAGGAACCTGTCTCACCCCTTTTCTCACCTACACTCTGGCAATTTTCCCCTCCTATTCCCAGCATAAACAGACCTGAAAGAGAAATCTAATGATTTAGATGAAAAAGCAAATGCTTGCTCTACTCCTGGTTCAGTTTTATGCTGTTTGAGGGTAGCCTCATTAACTTTGACTCCTTAAGAAGACAAGTCAGCTCATTATTTATAAACCAATTCAGAAAAGGAAAGGGAAAAACTGTCAAATTTTGGGAGGGCAGCTACCCTGCTCCTTCAAAGATGTTAAGATGGAGACGATGCCTGCAGATGAATGTTGGAAGGATTCTTATGTGCAGACTCCGATCCTTTGGTTCTTTCCTTGAGAAGAGAGTAAGTGGGGAGGGTGGGGTGAGGGCTGGTCTCAGGTCCTCTCCCTTTATGACGTGAGTGAAATGAGAGCCCAAAGGCTCCGTGGGAGGCTCCCAGCCCTGCACTGCCTTGCATTTCTATGGCTCCTTTCTCTGAAAAAGCTGTAAGTGTTTTATGAACCTTGCCATAGACTTCCTGTCCACAGCGCCTCGGGATACAAGACAGGGCCCCCATTATGGTCTACACTCCTTAAAGGAAGAACTCAAACAGTCTAACTGCCTTCTTTCTCAAGGGGACTCTGCCCACGGGAAATCAGTTTCGACTTGCAGATTCAAAAGCTATTCATAATGATGCTTCTTCGAAGAAGACAGATCAGAATAACTAAATTCAATTTTAGGCATGTTCCTAAACAGAAAAATAAAAATGAAAGAAATCTTCCTTTCTTCCTTATTGACAGACTTTTATCCCAAGAATCTCTTCACTGCCAAGAGCCACCCATTTCCTATGAGGCTAAATGCTATCTGGAAAGATCCTGAAGGCAACCAGGCTTGGGGGAATCAGTAAAAATCACTCAGAAGACCTGGGCACATTGTTCATTTGCATCAGGAGCAGAGTCCAACCCACAAGGCTGCACTGCTGCCACAAGCCCCCACCTCCCACAGCACAGACAGCTCAGGGCCTTTTCAGTCCCCAGTGCCCAGCTTCCAGCTCCCCCACAGAGGCTCCACCGTCACAGATAAAGCAGGATATTGCAAAGCAAAAGCGAGGACAAATAAAGGGGTGACCCAAGCAGGAGACAGGAAGAAAACAAGGTTCTTCTTAGCTGTGGGACAAGGATTCTGAAAGAGTAAAAACACACACACACAGAGGCTTGAGTTGAAAGCCTCTCTAAATTACATTTCTTGGTTTTTATTATATTACCTTTGTGGCACAGTTATCAAACATTAAAGATAATGACTCCATTCTGCAAGTAACCTGATAGTGAATATGACTGATCAGCAGAACCTGGGCTTTAAGGAAAACTCTGAATGTCGACATTCAGGAGTAAGGGCAAGGCAGTGGTGACACTCAGGCCACCCAGTGAACCAACTGCTTGCTGGGAAGAGGCTGGACAGTCCCCATGTTGTTCTGTGACCCACCAGGACCCCAGAAGCTTAAAGGGGAAGCTGCTTTCAGACATATACTTGGTTTACTCCATCAACAAAAATCTACCAGTCAGTTGTTCCCAGAACTCTGAGCTGCTTGTGACACAGGCCTTACAGATGCTCCCGCCAGGCAAGGCCAGAGGAAGACCTTCATTTCACCTGGAAAACCAGGAGCCCTACAGTAGTAAAAGGTTTTGACAAGTTGCAAACTTTTAAAACTGATGTCCAATGAAAGGGTAAAAGCAGCAGACACCTGGGTGTTAGGAAGATGCCCGAGGAGAGGGGGCGGGGCGGCGCCACCTATGAGATCAGCACCCCCGGGGCTGGTTAGGGAGCCTCTCAGCTGCCACGGGAAGGGCGGGACCTCTGCACAGCCGTGACAGCTCCCGCTGTCCCTTCCCTGCCCCCTCTACAGAGCAGCCTGTGTGCACTCAAGGCTGAGAGTCACTGTGGAACATGGGGTTCAGAGGGCCCCAAAGTGCCTGCAAAAGACTTCTGTGAGCCATGCTATAGACAACCTCAGTGTGCAGTCTGGTGCCTGGGATTTCTGGGGGGCAGGTAGCTGGTGGCCTGAGGATGACGGAGATCACCATGGATGTCAGTGCACTGCACACCTCTCATCCACGTAACTGTGACCAGGAAGACTTTTTTAGTGAACTGGGTTCTGTCTCTCCCGGCTCCAAAGCCCTCAGCTGCACTCCCACCCCCTTGGAAAGGCGCTGTTGGGGCCATGGCCCTGGGACTTCAGCCTCCCGCCTTCCCGCAGTTCCTCAAACACCCTGTCTACCACTCTCCCACCCGGACCTGGGTGGGCACATGGCCTCCCTGGGTAGCCCCTCGGCCTGGGCCCTGGCACCAGATCACACAGGTCAGTTGTCATCTGTTCTCTTCAATCCTATGTGTCTCTGTAACTAAGCACACTTGCCACTTCTACTCAAGCATGTCTTTGCCACTACAGGACAAGAGTTATGTCTCACTCGCTCACTGCTATGGTCCTAGTGTGGAGTCTGGCTTAGATCACGTGTGCCATAAATGGGGCATCAGCTGACCAGAGGGCTTGTGTCCTGGCGGGCAGCCCAAAGGCCTGAGGGCTTGGGTGACAGTACAGGGGGCCACGGGGAGTGGGGAGAGCGTAATGAAAGTGCTGTGTGATGGAACCAAACAGAAACTTGATCTACTTTGAGTCTCCCAGATTTTGGCTAAATCCAGTATTTCTCAGATTTCAGGCAATTCAAGCTCTTTTTTCTTTGGAGCACTTGCTATCTGCTGAGTGTGGTAGACTGCACAAAACGTCCTCTAGTATTTCCTTCCCTGTGCCCTGCCCTCCACAAGGTGCCTCTGCAGCTCCTCCCATCAAAATGTGAAGTCCATCTTCCCTCCCTTTAAACCTAGACCGGCCTTGTGATTGCTTCAGCCAATGAAGTGCAGCACAAATGGTGCTGTGCCAGATCTAAATGTAGACCTCAAGGGGCAAGTCATACTTCACACTCCTTGGAACCCTGCCCAGTTGCCTTCTGAACAAGCCCAGGCTAGCCTTCGGGAGATAAAAGATCACAAGCCCCCAGCTAACCTGGAAGCTGACCACAGACCCATGAGGAAGCCCGGCTGAAACCAGAGAACTGCCCGGTGGAGCCCAGCCTAAGCTGCCAGTTTGCAGGATCATGGCTAAATTAATGGCTGTTATTTTAAGTCACTAAGTTTTAGAGCAGTTTGTGTGCAGCAATAGGTAACTGATACACTAACAGGCACTGGGGATACAGAAATGAATGGGGTATGAAAAGGCCTACCACCTCAGTGAGACAGTCATTCATTCATTCAGTATGGGTTTTATTGAGCACCTACTCAATGCCAGGCTCTGTATTAGATGCTGGAGATATAAGGTGACAAGATACAGTCCCACATCCCAAATAAAAGAATACACACAATAAACAGGCAAGTCCAAAATCAAGTGTATTAAGTACTAAGATCAGGGTAAGGAAGCCTAAAAGAGTTGAAAGTAAGACTGAGGGTGGAGTGGGGACAGTTGAGACTTCCCAGAGAAAACGATGTCTAAGCAGAGACCTAAAGGATGAGTAAATTTAGCCAGGAAAAATGGAAAAGGTTTTTCTAGGTAGAGGGTTGCTACTTGTATTTCCAATCTGTACTACTTGACAGGAGGACAACATTGTTACTGTTACTATTCGCAGCCTCTCCTGATGATGTTCCTCCCTTTGTTGGTCTTTTGAATGAACTGAACAAACTCAGGGAATAAACTCCCAACTGTCCGGCAGAATAATGGGCAGTTTGGAACCTATCCATTAAAATAGTTCTAATCAAACCCCTTGCCACCCTCCAAAAAGAAGGGGAAAATTCAGATAGATGGGAATGGAAAACATAGAAGCTCTAAATAGGTAGCTATTCAAGGGGGAAAAAAAGACCTTGAGATGGCAAAAACTCCTCTGAGCCACAAAGCCACAATTTAAGTTAACAATTCTCACCCTTAATGCTGCATACCACTCCTGATTACACCAATTAAGTGGGTGCATCTGGCTCCTTCTAATTTTCTGCTGTCATGCATAGAGCAGCTACTAATAAATGTTTATTAGATGATTTTTTCAAGTCCATACACTTGCTAAGTGGCGAATCACAATAATAATAATAATAATAATAATAATAATAATTGAATGGGATAATAGAAGGGTGCTACAATTCTAGATTCCTAGAACTTCTAATTTCTCAGTGGTGGTCTTCTCCTCAAAGACCAAAGATGCTTTCAAATCCCACCCTGTAAGTACAGCCAATATTAAACCAAAATGCAATGTCATTGTGCTTGAGGAGGAAGGTTGCCTGACTTGGTGGATTGGTTGTAGGGAGGATTCCAAAATTACCAGTGATTCAGAGGGAAACATTTTATTTCTGAGCAACTTTCAGTCACCAATTCTAACAGCTTTTTTCTAAATGTAAGTTGGGTGTGAAAAGGTGGCACAAATGTCAGACATAATCAAATACAATGGAGTCCATTGTGCTCTTTGCCTGTCTCATAAACACAGCAAGAATGAAAAAACAGTTGAATATTTGGATTGACTCTCCTCTTGCTGATAAAAACTCCCTTTCTTGAGCCACTTTCTTGAAACTGAAAATAGGGTATTTACTTGTTCTGGAGGTTACAGGGCTTTGGGTGATGAACAAGACCTTTAGGTTATCCTTGGCGCTGTTCATCACAGCGAAGTTGAGAGTGGTGATTCACAGACCTGGTTCTGTGTGCTGTATACCTATCTCTTCCTCCTCAAAGCACAGGGAAGCGAAACAAAAAGCTCACTCAGACTCAGTCTACTCAGAACACTGCCATCCATCTTGTGATGCTGTCTCTAGGAGGCCTACTGGCCCAGTGGTCCCCGTCGTGGCCCAAGACTTTCCCTTTGACAGACCCAGTCCTCCTTTTTGCATGGTATGGTACACATTCCTATGTCCTTCTTGTGATGCTGTCTCTAGGAGGCCTACTGGCCCAGTGGTCCCTGTCGTGGCCCAAGACTTTCCCTTTGACAGACCCAGTCCTCCTTTTTGCATGGTACGGTACACATTCCTATGTCCTTCCTCCACATGAGCACGACCATTTCCAGGGAAATTTGCTCAATACTCTTTAGTGTCAGCTGTCCTTTCTGGTTGAGATTATGTTCTGGAAGCATTTAGAACAGATTATTAAATTGGATACTGTATTATCCTCAATCCATTTATGCTGTTCATTTTCCTGTCTTATGTTGGCTGCTAAGGAGATTAGTGTGAAATGGGGTCTCTGTCCCAAGGGGTTAATAATTTTATACTGCTCACTCTCCCCAGAAGTCATAATCTGCTGTGTGTGAAATCACATTTAGTTGCTGTGAAAATGGCTATGATGCTCAAAATGGAACATTATGACTTCAGGTGGGAGATAAGTAGTTAGAGCAGATGGACTTCTAGAAAATATGTAAGTTCTTCCCAGGAATAATGCTCAGGACTAAAAGAGAGTGGGAGGAAGGTATGGTGCGGTGAAAGAAAATAATTTGGGTCATGGAAATTAACTTGGTTGGTGGATTTTCTGATTGTTTTCCTTTTCTTATCATTCCCCTTCTTTAAAAAAAAAACCTATATAGTAGGATTGGGATTCTCAAAAGATAATTATCAAAACCCAGACACTGGTGGGAAAACTATAGATGGGGAGATGGAAAGGTGCAGCTACTTTTCAACACAATTCCTATTACTGTTGAAGTTAGGAATTCCTTCCTCTTGGTTGGGAGTTTACCAGTAAGGAGATGAGAATCCTATTAAAAATATGATCTCTGTAATATGCTAAAAGTACTAGTCCACCAAAAGGCAGGTTATAATCATCTCTTACTCAGCCTTGAAAATACAGCCAAATCCAATGATTTGGGCAAAAGAAAAAACACGTTTATGTCAATCACAAAAAACTAGAGATAACTAAATATGCCAAATACAGGCCAATTTAAAATTTACTTAAATTCTGCTTAATGTAAGAATTTAATGATTTAAAAAGAAATTAGCAAGTGTGTGAAATGAACCACATATGAATCCTTACATTTTTTAAAATAAAAATTAAATGAAATAGAAGTACATAGTGACCACCACAGAGGAAAAATAGTTCCAGATCTACAAAGATTTTCCTACTATAAGTGATTTTTTTTAAGTTATAAGAAAATCAACAAATTTCAATCAAAATTTCAAATGTGGAAAATTTGCCACTTAAATTTATCTTGCATTAACTCCTTTTATAAAGTGAGTTATGAATAGCTTATGAATAGCTTAACTTATGAATAGCTACCACCTAATTTATCTTTTTTAGCAATATGCCAAATATCTATATATCTTGAAAATGAGACAAATTTGTACCCAGGAATCTTCTGCAGAACTATGGTATCATTCACCAACAACTTTAAGATGCAATTTCCAAAATCTGTGAGTTTGAGATTTGTTTTACCTTTTCCTATCCATCCCAGCCTAAGAAGGCCCAGGTAAGCTCCAGGTACTCCACAGATCAGGTGACATCTTTGGCCTGTGAGGAGCAAGTTTTCAGGATGAGGCTGCTGCAGGAATTTCTAGTCTCAGGATCCCTGCCCTTAGTAAACAATAAAGCAGGAGGAAGCCGTGGTCCATTTGGGTTAGCACTCCTCTGATTTTCTTTTTTCTTTCTTTTTAATTTTAGGAAGCATACCATCTGGAATAGCCTACCTGAGAGTATGAACATACCTGAGTAATAAATCCGACCCTCAAAAGAGATTTAAACTTTTGAGAATGAAATTCAATTGAGTGCAGAGGCACACACACTGACACACGTAGATAAAGGTGGCCACTAGCTCTGTAAAGTGAACTACTAGTCCAAATTCTTTACCGGGATCTACCATGTGATTCTATAATTCCTTCCACTAGAGTATATGCCCTGCTCTACTGGGGGCCTTGTGAGTTGCTTAGCTAGTGGAATACAGGCAGAAATGAAATATGTGAGGCCTGACCATAAGAGGCATGGCACTTTTCTGCACCACAGTCTAGTATTTCTGCCACTGCCCTGAGAGGAGAACACTCTACTGATCCAAGAAGGATTACAGTCATGTGGAGCAGACTGAGCCCAACCCGCAGTTGGCATCCAGCTGAGCTGAGCCCAGCCTGGATCGGCAGACCTTAGCCGACTTCTCAGACACAAGAACAAGTGACTTGTACTTTAAGCCACTGTTTAGTGATGGCTTATCGTGCAGCACTTTTGCGACAACAGAGACACAATATCTGCTTTACTATGTTATCACTATATACCAGGCCTAATATTTTTAGAAGTGTAGGAACCTAAATGAGAAAGCTCCACAGAAAACAGGATTCCCCAAAGGTTGACAATCTCAGTGTGTGAGCTAGACCAAAAACCTGCCCCACTGAAAAAAACTATGGAATAGGAGTAGAACGGATGAAAAAAAGCATGTCTCATCTGAATTTGGGGGTGCAATCAGAATTTAAATTATCCAGTATTCTTGGGAAAAAAAAGAAGCAAATTTAGTTGAGCTACCATAACTAGGTACCTGGAAAAGCAAAACCCAAATACTTCGTGGAAGAAGGTCATTTAAAACCAAGACTCAAAAATTCACCAGAGATAAAATTATAAGGAGCATGAATCCCAATAAAAAAATTACTGTAGCTAAATCAACTTTTCTTTAAAGTTTAGAAAATAAGCAAGTTGCTGAAAAATACATGATTCCATTTATATAAGCTTCAAAAGGAGGCAAAACCAAACAATACATATTATTTAAATATATAATATGTGGTAAAAGCTATATTGCTATCAAGGGGTTGATTAGCACTAAATTCAGGACGACTTTACCTCTGAGGCTGGAGAGGAGAAGGTGTCAGTGGAGCATCCCATATGAGGCTTCAAAAGAACTAGAATATTCTATTTCTAAATATTTCTAAATGGAAAGGACATGGGTGTGCTTTATATTTAATTTTTATATTTCCAATATATATATACTTCCTTGCACACATATTTTATAGTAATAATAATAGTAAAGAGAGAGAGAGGCTGCACAGGCCCCAGACTGCCTACAGCCGAGTCCAGCAAGTTTTCAGTGGGCCCTCAGGCAGCCTTCCTCTCCTCCCAGGGGTGGAAAGAAAAAGCAGATGGTCTAAGGACTTGCCATCAATGGTGTGGGGAACTAGTGTATCAAAGGAAGCACATGGGATACTGAGAACTGATTACTTGCGGGGAAAGGAGACAGCCTTTGATGAACATTCACGTTGCCCCTGTTTCATAGAGACAATAAAAGCATTGGGTGTCAACCCTTAGTGCCTTCACCCCAATATTTAGCCAAGGAAGTCCATGTGCTCTGCCCTCTGATGACCATGAGCACCTGAGACATCAGGATAAGCTGAGACGACCCTGCTTCTCTTGGCATCAGCTAATTACGAGTCCTTTTCAGACACATGCAGCTCAGAGACCATCTGGGACACTGAATTTCCCGAGATGGTCCCATTAATGGGATCGGAGTAACATGCCACCGCTCTTTCCTGTCTCCTCCAAGAGGGCCACCCGCTCCATAAGTGAGCCCAGGTGGCCTCATGTGGAACCAGCTGCCAGCTGTGTTGGGAGGAAGCCAGGCTCTAACCAGCAGGAGTCAGGGACCACAAGTGAGCCTGGTCTGGGCCTCACTCACCAACCCGGCGTGCGTGCCTCTCAGGGAGGGGACTTGGGATGTCAATGATCCAAGTACTCCCCAAGGAGTCGGTGGGCCCCATGAGGCTGGTGGAGGAAGTGGATAGAGTTCTTCTATAAAGAATTCCCATCACCAGTTTTTATCCCCCTCTTGCCCTTTAACTAACTGAAACATACTAAGTATGCTGTTTTCCATGCTGGACTTGGAAACAAAAAGACATTTCTAGTCCAAGAAGGCGACTGCCAATGCCAAACAGAGAAAGCAGGGACCTGCCTTTATGTCAAGGCTATTGATTGAGACCTGAAATTCTGAATGCAAAGTAATGAAATAAAGGGGCTCTAAAAATAAACGATGTGAAATAAAAAGTATACTTAATGATGTCCATGACTTGAAGAAAAGGACATTTTGGAAGCAAAATCAGTGCAAAGAAATGAATACTCGGCAGCATCAGATGATAATGTTTGAAATGAGTCCTGCTGACTGGCACATGAGAAAGAGGATGCTCATGACACGGAGTGAACAATGCAGGTAAATTGTTCTGCTCAAATTTATGCATGCATAGAGCCTGAAGTGTGATTTCTACAGCGATACTTGGGGAAAATTATAGCGCTGTAATGGAGGCACAGCTCTCCTTTTGTTATTGCCCACTTCCCTTTCCCCTAACCCTTTTAAAATAATTTTCCTGCCTGCCCGCTTTTCCCTGCCCCCGGTATATAGTGATTTCACCCAACCCCCTTCCTACTTCCCTTCCCTCCATGCTTTGCCCTGGGCCATCGGTAAACAGGAGGCAGCAGCCTAGATGGGAACGACTGCAGGAGGGTTGGCGGTGGGAGGGGACAAGAGTCCTTCACCAAGATTCACGGGCAGGGGTGCAGGCAGCTGCCCTTGGGGTTTTATTGGAAGCACAGGGTTCTTCAAACTCCCATCTTCCCAGAGATTTTTGCTTTAAGTCCCATCTCCATTCCCAAATCATGGAGTGCTTATGAGTAAAGAAGCTGCTATACTCCTAAAGAGAATCGCCTGGAGAGGGGCCTTGGCTGGACAGGCAGAAAACAGCATCTAAAGAGAAAGAGTGAAACCTGGAAAGAGAGAGAGAGAATGCAACAGTAGGGATTTCATGAAATTTCTGTCTCTTTTATTTTCTTTCCTAAGCAGCAGAGAATTCCCCCAACACCACCCCCGCCCCAAAAGAAATCCTATTCTAAATTCCTGAAAAATAACTCTTTGAAGTAGTTTCAGCCTTAATTAAGTAGGTGGGGGGCCTGGGGCCCACAGGTCTGCCGTTGCCGGGCACACTCCCTGCAGTGTGGCCCCCGGGGTGCCTGTAGGGAGCCAAGGGCGCCAGGCAACACAGCTGGGCAATGAGGACCAGAACCTCCCACTCAAGGGCCACGTGACGACAGCCAGACAGAGGCCGGCTCACGCTGGGCAAAGAGGTATCCTGGGCTGCGACCACAGCAGAAAGTCCCACACTCACGTCCCATGTTGGATTCGTTTCTAGGGCCAACATAACCAATGCCCACAAACGTGCTGGCTTACTCTCACAGCTCTGGGGTCCAGAAGGCTGAGATCAAGGTGCTGGCAGGGCTGGTTCCCTCTGAGGCCATGAAGGAGAATGTCCCATGCCATCTCCCAGCCTCTGATAGTCCCTGGCGTTCCGTGGCTGATAGGCAGTCCGTGCCTCCACCTTCACACAGCCTTCTCTGTTATCTGTCCTCGCTTCTTTTGTCCCTTACAAAGGACATTCATCACTGACTGGATTTAGGGCCCACCCTAATCCAGGAGATCTCATCCCAAGATCCCTACCTTAACTATATCTGTAAAGACCCTATTCCAAATAAGGTCACACCCTGAGGCTCCCAGTGAGACACTGTTCAGCCCACCCAACACAAAAACCCAGCTGAGGCCTACCTGCACCAGATGTCATGGCAGGTACTGGCAAGAGTGACCAACAGTCCTGGTTTTAGCACTGAAAGTCCTGTGTCCCAGGAAACCCTCAGTCCCAGGCCAGTCCCTGGCCATCCTAGTGTTGGCTCAGAAAGACTTGGATTTCCAATATGGTCTGTATAAAAGAGAAATTAAAATGTAAACTCAGGAAAGGCTGGAGGACTAGAGGACAGAAGGCCCAGACCAGTTCAAATGTCAGATTGAAACTTCTTGAGCTCTGATTCTTGTGTACTGAGTTGTACATCCAAACTTAAACAGTGGTCCTAACAGTGTCCCTGAAAACGAGGTTCACAGATGGCTGGAGGTGGGAGTGGCCTGATGTGGGAGCCATGAAGGATGTTCACAGGCCAGGCTCTTAACTCCCATTCACTGGTCTACAGTTCTGCCTTTCTTGTGACTCTTTAAGGATCTTCACAGCAATGAAAATAAACTTTCAAATCTTTGTTGAGCAAAAACAAGTTTGGATATAACTAAAGTCCCAAAATGCACAGACAACCAGTAACAGGCCCCAGGTCTTCTGAATTCATTCTTTACATTCCCTAAAAATATCTCTTATAATTCATAAATATCTATCATTCCAAAACATCAAATGGTCAAAATATTTATTCTTCCTGGAAGCCTCAATTTAAGAATTCCTCAGAATTTGCCAAGTTCTTAGAGTTTGAAACTCACTTGGAATTATTGCCTCTGTGTCACTTTTTTCCAATTTTCATGGTACTGAGATGCCTCCAGTAGTATCTGCTTTCAGATGTTCCTCATTATGGCTGAGCACAGCCATCCTATGTGCCCATGTCTATAGGTAACTACCGTGAGCTTTTCTCTCCCGGCAAGGTCATCACTCAGAATTGAAGAAGAGATAAAGAGCTCCCCAGACAAGCACAAGTTAAAGGAATTCACCACTACCAAAACAGCCTCACAAAAAGCATTAAAGGGATGTCTTTAAGAGCAAAAGAAAAGGCCATAACTAGATGCAAGAAAATTTTGAAAAGAAAAATTTCAAAGGTAAAAGCAAATAGCAAAAGTAGTAGATCAATCACTTAAAAGCTAGTGTGAAGGTTACAAAACAAAAGTAGTAAAATCAACTACTTCTAAAAATTAATTAAAGCAATCACTAAATAAAAGGTGTTAAAGAAGACATCATACATGTAAAATGTAGAGGAGGGAGAGTTAAAAAATATAGTGCTGTTACAATGCAGTCAAACTTGAGCCACCATCAACTTAACATTGACTGCTATCTATATAAGATGTCATATATAAACCCCCAGGAACCACAAACCAAAACCTACAACTGACACACAAAAAATAAAGAGAAAGGAATCCATTCATAACACTACAGAAAGCCATCACAACACGGGAAGAGAGCAAAAGGAAGGATCAGAGAAGAATGACAAAAACAACCAGGAAACACTTAACAAAATGACAGTAAGTACCAACGTATCAATAAATACTTTAAATGTAAATGGACTAAATGCGCCAATCAAAAGTCACAGGGTGACTGGATAAAAAAACAAGACCATCTATTTGCTGCCTACAAAGACTCACTTTAGCCCTAAAGATGCACAAACTGAAACTGAAGAAGATATTCCATGCAAAGAAGAATGAAAAAAAAAGGAGTAGCAATACTTATAGAAGACAAAATAGACTTTAAAACAACGATTGCAACAAGAGACAAAGAAGGGCATTATACAGTGATTAAGGGCACAATCCAGCAAAAAGATATAACAATTGCAAACATCTACGCACCCAACAGAGGATCACCTAAATATATAGAGCAAATATTACAGACATAAAGGGAGAAATTGATAAGCTATTGGTGATATAAATACAATATAGCCTTGTATATCGGTTTTGAATCCAGAAATCTTGATGAACCCATTTATTAAATGAATAATTTATTCATACATTGGAGGGGGGATTCTGCCCACAAAATTATCTGTGAATAATGATAAAGCTTTTGTTTCTTAAGAACAGTAATTCGAAACCAGCTGGCATGAGACCAAGACCAGTAATTCCCATATTCTTTGAATAAAACTTTAACAGGACACAAAGAAGTAGCAATGAATTCCAATTCTCTTCTTGCCCCAAAAGGAAAAAAATTCTTGCAGTAATAGGGGCAAGAACCATGCGTGTTTAAACACTAATGTCTCTGTCAGATTACAGATACAGATAATAACCAGAATTAGAGATCATGCAATGTATACAATGTAGTGCTTTACATGTATTATTGCATGTATATTTACACGTATTATCTAAGTATGTTGGTGACAACCAACTGTCCTTTTAAAACTGCGGTCAAGAACTTAGAGTTCTTTAGAAATGGACACCAAAACATAAATGGCAGGCACTGCTGTTTTATAACTCAAGGATATAATGAAATACATCTTGAAGAGAGAAACAATGTATTATTGTGTCTAACAAAGTTTGGGCCAAAATTCCAGTTCTGCATGTATTTGCATTTAGAGAAATAAATCTGCCTTAACAATTCTTTAATCAATGGCATAATAACTTAGAAGCTGCCATCTGGGAGTTTAATCATCTCAATACTGGAAAAAATTGATGATGATCCGAGGCAAAAGCCCGAGCATAAGAAAGAGAAGCAGACTCACAGACTGTGGCTACAAGATGACAAAAGGACAAGTCAGCTCTCTCAAGTCGGCCAACCCTGTTATTTAGCATCACGACATCTGTTAGCTAAGTGTGCTTCTCTTTTTTCCAAATCAATCTTTTGCTATCACACAGCCTGGCTAAATGACTGATGCCTGACTCCAGGAAGCAAACCCTCCACTTACTCTATTTTTTTTTTTAACAGAATGGGTCTTACAAGTCTCATGTCTCCCAAGGGGTCTGGAGAGCCTAGGTGTCTGTCAGCTTCTGGAGCCATTAGCCTGAGCTCCTGAGGGCAGGATGCAGACAAGGCATCACCAGGGGACTCCTCTCCACTCTGAATGCCTGTGCATGGCTGTGCCAGCACCACTAAGTATTAATCAGTATTTGCAGGAGGGATGTGCACTTCTCTTTAGGAAGTTCTTGACTTATTCATCGAACATGCTCACATTATACCTGTAGAGTGAGGAGGGAGAACTAAAATGCCAAGACCCCAAAGCTGGAGCTTGGTGTGGCACACTGACAGAGGCATAACTTCACATACAAGCCGCCCACCTTCTCTCCAGATTGGAGAAACTGGAGCAGTGAGCAGTGGGCAAAGGAACACAACGGATCAGGGAAAGAAAAGGTCAGAAGAAGTAACACTGTCATCTATGCATGAGGGCCCCACCAGCCTGCAGTGATCCTCCTGCCACCCTGGGGCTGCAAAAGCAGGCACCTGTGAGTCTCAGGAGGGCATCTGAAGCCCCTCACCAGGACACTCTTCTTTGCAGCCTGCTGTAGAACACTGGCCAAAAGTAAAAGATGATTAAGAATACCAAGAACAATGAAACCTACAGTGTTTTTATTTTGTGCCACATACAGTTCTAAGGGCTTTAACAAACACATACATGAACTCAGGAGGATGAAGGTGCCTTCCTGCCTAGACCCTAAACACCAGTGACATGTCACTGGTGTCAACATAGTGTGTGTACACAAAATGAACACCTGTCTTCCATCCTTCTGAAAATTCCGTTCTACTTCTAGAGTGAGGCTCCTGAGAGGTCCCATTAGGAAATCATCCCCTCACTGGAGTCTCTACCTGGAAAAGAAATTAAAACATGAAGCATAGGCAGATGTGTAAAAGACACCCCCTCGGTCTCTGTCTCTTAAGAGTCAACAAGGAAGCAAAGGAGTAGCTCTCACCAAGGAGATAACATTGTAGACAAAGCAAAATAAGAACAAGTCTTCAAACTCAGAAGTTTCTGGTCTTCCACCAGCCAGTCACTTGGACGGATGGCTGGCTGTCTCCTTTGCTCGGCACAACGCTGCTCCCGGTACAGTTAGATGTACATATCACATCCGAGGAAATAAGCTCCTCCAAAGACCTGACCGATCTGGCTGTCGGCATGGGAAGCGGGGGCAATAATGTGCCCCACATGGAGTATCCCACGCCCCGGTTCGGACAGGATATTTGAAAAAGGTTGACCACACTTATCAGTGGCCAAGGAACATAAGGCAAGCTGCTTGCAGGGAGATATTTTAACGTTAGATCCAAAGATGATGGCTGAATCCTGGACGTCAGACTGTGCCCATGAAGAACCATCAGGAAATTAAAGGGTTACAGCTCCGCCCATATCGGTGAGCCCATCGGTCCTCGGTAAGCATCTATGGGGAACTGGTCTCCATCCTGGGCCTGGTGCCATGGAGATACAAGAACAACAGGAGACAAGATGGCTGTTGGGCTAATAATCTAAAAGCAAAAATGTCACATCA
Source organism: Manis javanica (assembly GCF_040802235.1). Taxonomy (NCBI): domain Eukaryota; kingdom Metazoa; phylum Chordata; class Mammalia; order Pholidota; family Manidae; genus Manis; species Manis javanica. The sequence goes on along the minus strand of NC_133166.1, from coordinate 77,156,110 downwards.
ACTGAATGATGTATATCCAGGCAGGAGCTTGGGTCTGTGTGTGTTTGGGTTGAACACCTGTGCCATCCAGGCCCTGGACAGATGCCAGCATGACATTTAACTCTTGGCAGAAGGTAACCAACATGTGAGAACTTTTCTCTTGCTGCTATTCAAAGGAAGGAAATTCCACGTAGTGTGACAGCCAACCAGTACACAAGCCTCAAAACTTGTTAATCCTAGAGGCCTTACATTTATAAAGCATCCAAGCGTTCCTATTGGTTATTCCTTCCAGATCCCTAGGGACAGCACAACATCCTCATTTCCTTTCTTGCAGGTCCCTGAGTCCCAGAGAAGTTAAGTGGCTGCCTAGGACCATATACAGTAAATAGGCAGAAAGCTGACACAAACCTCCAGGCACCTGCTATGATCCCAGCCACAAGACATCACATCACTGCGCTGGTCTGAGTTAAATTACATTTTTCAGTGACACCATGGACGAGGAATGCTGCGTTCTTACAGGTCAATTAGGCCAGCATCCTGACACTTCAAGCTAAGTTTCTACAGAGCTGCATGGGAAATTAGGGGCAAGGGGGGCGGCAGGCAAAAAGCCCCCTGGGAGGGTCCGGCTTCTAGCAGGTCAAGTCGGTCCACGCTCTATCACACCTTCCTGCCTAGTTCCTCAGGCCCTGCACTCTCCAACGCCACCAAAAAGGCAGCAGGAAGTACATCCCTTCACCGCGCAGTGAGGAACAGCACCCCATCCCCCCACGCTGTACCTTGGCTGTGCTGCACTTCAAGAAAACTCACTGGAGAAAACTCATCCTTTTTAAACAAACCTTTTTTCAGTTACCAACATTGCAAAATGCTTCTAAACATTATGAGAGATTTATTACCAGGTTCCCAGGAAGTGACTGGGTACAAGAAAAGTCTGGAGCTTCCTACCCATTCTTCGCTCTCAGTGTGCTCCTTTCCAAGGCTACGCCCTCTAGAATGCAAAAGGCTAATCCGGGGAAGGCGTTATTGACCCCAACTGCCCTGCCGTGCAGCACCGAAGCCCCCAAGAGACAGGCCCAGGCCTCGTCCAGCAGGAAGAGTTGCAGCAGCAGCCCAGTGGGGCCAGGGAGAGGAACGGCCTTTCCTACTCCTCAAGGCCCATGGCCAGCACGGACGAGGGCTGTGCGACAATGAGCAGGACCAACAGAAGAACAGAGCTGGGAAGTCACCCAGTGCCACGCCTCTTCTTGCGGTGGTAAACCAAGTAAGGCCCAGGGCAGGCTTAGCTTCCCCAAGCTCTCCTGGCTTGTGGTAGAGTTGATGGCCTGCCATCTCCGACCCATTACTGTTCCACTCACCACTGGGGCTGCTTAGGTTTGGCAACTTCATGGCTATTGCAAGAATTTGACTCCCACGTGGCCGTAGCGTCGAATGAAGGGTCCTTGTGATGTCATTGGTGCCGCCGTTTACCTTTTATGCAAGCAGGCCCATCAATATGCCAAATACTAGCGCAGGTTCACACACAGGGAAGCTGGAGTGGAGACAGGCTGAACCTCCCAGACACACGGTGAGTCAGCAGCTCACAGGCTGCCTCTGGCTCAGCGGCTCCTGCGCACCCCTCCCCCGCCAGGTCCTGCTCGTTCTGATTTCATGCTGCCCTAAGGCCTTGCTCCTGTAGCTGCTCTGCATTGCTATCCTTGGCAAACACCAGTGTATTGTTACCTAGGCCCTGGGTCAGACGCTGCAAGAAGACACTTGGAATGAGACACGGCAGCTCCACACAGAGCAGGTGGAATTTGGAAAGGAGCCAGTTGCTAATCACAGTGAAACAAACTTTCGCTTTAGTCTCTGGATAGTTTATGGTTCCCATTTGTTTACCTGCTCATTTCTGCAGGTCAGTGAGGGATGAGCTTTGATCCTGCTCCAATCCCAACACCACTGTCTGTCGGAGGCATTGAGCAGAGGAAGCAGGGAGGGCTGCCCAGGCTGGGAGTGAGGCCCCCTCAGTTCCCCGGGGGCCTGAGACCGTCCTGTGCACTCTGGCCCCTGCAGCGCACATTTCCCTTGGCCCAGGCAGCTTCGTGTGCCTGCTCATCTTTTGCATATCCGGTCCTGCCTCTCCATGGAGGTCCACAGGCTCCTGCAAGATGGGGCTCTGCTACACAGCTTTGGGTACGGTCACCACCACTGGTGATGAGGGAGATAAGGAAATGACAATGATAACAAGGAGGGGAAAGCTCAGCACAGCCTAGAGCAGCAGCCACGTCCAGGGCCCTAGGACCCCAGGCCCACATGGCCCTCAGCTCTCCCCAGGGAGAATGGGAAGGAGAGACGCCTCTGACTGACAGCCTTGATAACAAATACCTAGTCCTGTGCCATCTGAGACACAGCCACGGGGACGTCCCAGACTCCGGAAGGCTCCAGTGGAAGCTTCTTTCTCATTTCCAGCCTTCCTCCCGGCTGCTGTGGGGCAAGGCCTTTCTGACAATGGGCCCAAAAAGAGCCCCTCAGCAAGGACAAGAATTTGGGCATGAAGGAAGAAAGTTCACCAGTCTCTTCCCACTCGTTCAGAGGTGCGCCGGACCAATGCCTCAGCCACCCTGTACTCACCAGAAGTGGGGAAAGTATCTGTGAACCCACACGTGAGACTCATGAAGCAGAAGAGGCTGGGTAGTGCTGCAAGCACAACTCCCCCAGCACCAAGCCTGCCCCCCTCCTCATCTGGAAAAGGATACTTGTTGGACTGGGTGAAGGGGAAGGTCTCTCCCCAATCTACCTGCCTGCACGGCATCATGAGAATGTGTATGTGAGTTCTGTGTTTGTAGTTAACAGATAGCGCACAGTGCATGCATGGCCCAAGTCCAATCAGGATTTTATGTCGAATCCCAAAATGTTGGTAATATTCCTGGTCTACAGCCGTGGTGACTTGTGGGCCCAAATTTTGTCATAAATTCACTGGGGAAGAGAGGGAATCTTAGATTTTATAGGTGAGAAAACAGACAGTGAAAGGTCATACAGCATGTTTAAGGTCACACAACTGGGAAGGGGCAGGCCCAAGTCTAGCAGCATTTCTAGGACAGGAGGTAAAGGGGAGAAGGGAGTTTATGCAGCAAGAGGCCAAAGGCAGAAAGAAACAAAGAAAAGCCTACTCAGAATGACTCTAAGTGACTCAATCTCTTTATGCTTCCCATTTCTACTTCTCATGGAAATAGTTCAACCATTCACTAACATTGAGAACCATGAAGAAATGGGTTATGTGAAACCAAATAAACACCATGTCTAACAATTTAGAAATTGCTACTCTGCAGGCAAAAAAGATGAGAAGGAAACATTAGAGTTACCACCTCATTAAAAAGAAACAAGGAACTTGTCCATGTCCCCAGAATTTTTTAAAAAACTGGTTTGCTACATGAGATTTTTACATGTATAATCTGCAGCTACCTTAAAGAATTAACTGTTCTAAACTAATCTGAACAGGACTGTCTTAAAAGAAGACAAATTGCTTCTCATAAGAGAGCTTGGCAGCACCACCTTTTTGCACTCTGTGTATAGCCCAAAGCCACTGGGTGAGCTCCCACGTAGGCAGTAGGTTATAAAGGCTGTGTCCTTCACCAAGCAGAAAGCACACACATGCCATGGATGCATAAAGTGATTCTGAGAGAGGATCAGCAAGTGAGGATCAGCAAAGTTTTGTAACAGAAGAACGCACAAGCCTGACCACGTCTCTGAGTTCAGCGTAGATGGTTATACACAGCTCTAATCAGGGAACCGCACTTGAGTTTACAGGCTTCTCCTCCACAGGACACTTGCTGCAATGACCTGGACACTTGACTGATTTTGGTGGGTGGGTGGGGGCATGGAGGAAGACTTTCTAACAAAATGGAAAGTGTTTTGTTTTTGTAAAATATCATTGCTATGTCATAAGCCAAGTACCAAAAAGGTCCAATAGGTCTGAAGCTGAAGCGGGAGCTGCATAAACCCACTGCAGAGCAGCTGCCCCATGGTACCCAGCGGGTAGCTTCCCCTAGAACGCATCTGCACAAAGCATGCTGCCCCACATGGGCACCAAGAACAGCTCCGTGAAACACTATATGCTATGCCACATGAACTGAGTTCAGTAAAAGGGAAAATGAATTTCCTCCCCAGGTCACCCTTCCCTCAGTACTGAGAACCTGCCAGTTTTATATATGCTTTTGGAAATCTCTGCAAGTGTCTTTCAGCAGAAACTGCTCAGACCTAGATATCTGAGCTCATCAGTTCAGGCAGGATGCATTTCAAAAATAAGGCATCATTCAAAAAGAATGTGTTATTTTTCCTTTGGTAAAAAGGAAAGCCTGCCCCTCCACCCCACATACCCTTTATTAATTTTCATAGATTGCCTTTACCCTCACCCTGTAAAGCAGGAGGAAATTCCAATATTTTGCTCTGGAAAGTTACAATAGTTACTGGGGATGATATCCGGCAGAAATGATGGTGTGTCTACTGTGAGCCTCACACTGCTTGTTATGCTACATATCTATGCTACATATGTAACCTGATGAAACTCTAGAAATAAAGTTAATTATAAATAAAAACCATTGTTAAAGTTAAAGCTTTAAAATCATCATCTTGGTGAATAATGATGTGGGAAATGCCCATGAAGGAAAAAAGCAAGTCTTAAAATTCTATATACAGTATTATCAAAACAGTTTTCATCTGTATATAATTTAAGAATAAATTTAAAAATCAGCAGTCTAGAATCATTTTTTAAAATAATTTTTAATGAATCAAATTAGCAGTTAAAAACTGACACAACAATATTCCCCATGTCCAGGTAAGTTTTACTAAATTTCACCAATCCAATCTTATGCAAATTCTTCCAGAGGACAGAAAAAGAGGAAACATTCTCCCAACTCATTTGAAAACACTAGAGTGATGGTATGAATGTAAGGAAACCACTTGGTAGAATCTGGCAACGTCTTGTAAAGTTGCAGTTGTGTGTACCCTTTGTGCCAGTACATTAGGAGAGCAACAGAGGTGTGAGATGTTACATGCACAAGTCTTGCACAATGAGGTTTATTGTAGCATTATTTGTAACAGTGAAGACTTGGAAACCTCAGTGCCCATATCAAAAGAGGAATGGCTAAGTAAATCACAGAATAGTCATTTATTAGAAAGTTATAGAGCAGTTAAACTAAATCAGCAGATAAATCTTGCAACTTCCGTCAACTGAGATAAGCAAGTTCTCAAAGGGTAGATAGAGCATGCTACCATTGTGGATACTTTTAAAGCAAACAACACATGCAGTATTAAGCACTGCTATTATATATCACTTCTACACACAAAACTATGAAGTATCGGTGGACATGCAGATGAGGCTTCCGTGTGTCTGGGGAAGAAGGCTGAGCCATGCAAGAGGAAGAAGGAAGTGCAGCCCTTCAACAATAATGTTTTGGTGCATTTAAAAAATGCACCTGAAGCCAATGTGGTGGCACACCAAATGTGTCTGAAGGCTACATGGACCAACCGTGTTATATTATTTCCTACAGATTTAAATATTTGAAATATTTCATAATTTTAAAAAATTGGTAGACATTTGGAGGCTAAATGTTCAACCCAGGTAAGTATAAGACCTATTAAGTAGAAAAATAGGACTTCTGTTTGTCAGTCCAGCTGATCCTTGAATGTGGGGGTCACAGGGGCCGATCCCCATGCAATTGAGTATCTGTGTATAACATCTGACTCCCAAAAATCTTAGCTACTTACAGTCTACTATAGTCTGGAAGCCATACCAACATCAACAGTTGATTGACACATACTGTTTATGTTCTATGTATTATAGGCTGTATTCTTACAATAAAGTAAGCTAGAGAAAAGAAAATGTCTTTTCAAATGGTTGCAAATCTCTAAAAACCTTCCAATACATTTATTGAAAAAAAACTCCATGCATAAGTGAACCTGCACAGCTTGAATCTGCATTGGTCATGGGTCAACTGTGTATCAGTTTATACATATGCTAGTTAGGATTGTATATACTAATTAATATTTAGTATATTAGTATTATTCTAGCCTGCCCTGTACAAATTCCAAAACAAAGTGATCTTTTCCAGGTGGGTCCTGCAGATTCAGCATCTAAATTAAGTTGTATTAACCTATATCCACAAAGCAGGGAGCTGACTTCTCTCATTATTATAAGACAGGAACTCTGGCCATTATCTTGCCCCACCATGTTATAGAAGCCCCTTTTGCTTCTCCCCCACACCCCCTGTCCTCCTACCTTATTAAGCTAAAAAAAAAATCACCTTCTCTCTACTTTCAAACATCTCTCTCCACAGCAACCTATGGAGTTAAAAAATCTCCACAAAGTCTTCTTCAATAAAAGAAGAATGGAGCATATTGAATGAATTCACATCCCAACAACTGGTTTCCACTTAGGGTACAGATTGATTTACACTTGATTTCCTCGACATGTTTTGTTTTTATTTCCATAGAAAAAGAGATGTCAGGGATATTGACAAATACCTCAAACAGAGAAGAGGAAATAACAAATTCACAAATCAAGTTCAGTTTAAACTACTGTGGGAGATAATCATGCACCAGCTTAGAGAGCAGGACAGGGATTCTGCACGAAAATGACAGTGTTATCTAAGCCTAGATCCTGCTGCAACACGCACCTGAGCATTTCAAGCTTATTAGTTTAGCTCTTGGCACTAACAACCTTCATCGTGGTAGAGAATGAAAGAGCAAGCGTATTTCTTTGATAATCATTAAAAGTGAGTGAATTTGTTAAGTACTGTTGCCAAGTTCAGTAAACAGCCTGACTTCAGTCTTTGGCCAAACATACGTACCTTCATATGTGAAAAGCTATCCTAAAAGAGTCATGGAAACACCAGAGGATCTAGAGGAATCCAAAAAACCCAGAAGGTAGTTCTGCCCCCTTGCAACCTCACAGAAGAGTGCCAGCGCCTTCAGCGACTGAGCAGCAACGAGCGCTGGCTCTCAGACCTCTGACGGCGGCCCCCACAGAGGCCCTTCCACTTCCGAGACAGCACTCCCAATACTGCTCAAGTCCCCAAGTAGGTCACAACGTCTCTGTCAATGTGCTCACATTATTCTGGGGCATAAAACTATACCACCAGCATTTTTATCACAGGGAGAAAAAGCAATGTATCTTAGCTGTAAGCCTCAACTCACCCAGGATGTTAAGAGGATAATGAAGCCATTTGAATGTGCAGGCAGTGTTTGCACTGCCGGTGGTGTGACTAATAGAAGTAGTTTTCCCCTATCTCCCCACCCCCCAGTGAGACTGAGCATTGGAACCGGGGCTAATGGGGACTCTGGTGAGCTGTGGACACCTGCTTCGACATCTCTATGCAGAGAAGTTCATAGAGGTACACAGAGCAAGGAAAACAGGGCACAGCTTCCTGCAGGATGTGGCCATACAATACGTGGTTGAGGCAGGGGCTCCTCCCTGTGATCCCACTCCCTCCTCCAGAAAGGAGAGTTTTAACTGTTCTGTGGTGAGGACCCCTCCCTGTAATCAAGGGATGGCTGACAGTCCTCCACCGTGGCGTTCTTAAACTGATTTTAGTATTAAGTCCAAAACCTAATGTCCAGCCCTCAGGGTCTTGCCAACCCCTCCCTACATCCCTCAGGCCCACTGACCATTCCTCTCATACCCAGCCCACCCCCACCCAGCTGTGACCAGCCATCGCATCCCCTCCAACGTGCCCTCCTCTGTTCCACAATGTCTGCCTCTCATTCTCTGCTCTCCAACCACCCATCCTGCCTTAAAAAATATACTGACCTGATACTCTCCCAATCAATTTCATTTTTAAATACTTACAAACACCCTAAGCAGCTACAGTGGCAGGCTCTCTGAGAACAGAAAAAGTCGATTACACTCTGGAGCAGTCTGGCTGTATCTTTACTCTGTGACCCCTCAGCACCTGTGCTCTACACAAATGTCAGTGTGGTGACACATGGCTTTTCTAAGTGGTATGTGTGTATCTGCTGACAGCAAGCATTTCACGTACCATCTATTGTTATGTCTCCAAGGAACCCAGAACATGGTTCTACATACAGTTCTTTTGTCTTCTAACCACAGAAAAGGGCACAGATTTTTGTTTAATGATGCTTTGATAGTCATGGTATTTAACAACTTATGTGGCACAGACATCTATCAATCAAAATGGATTCTTCAATGACCATGTGTTTGGGTGTGGGAGGGTGTGGGCAGGTGTGTGTGTGTGCCTCTCTCCTTACTAGAATATAAACCAGCCAGAGTCATAAGCAGGGTCTGGGACACCCACTGCTGGATCTCGTGTTAACCCTTTAGTTGCTGATTTTGAGGCCATCTCAGAAATCCTAGAGGAGTGGTTTGAGTGGCAGTAGGGACTGGGCCTCAGGGTAGCCGCTCTTAACCAGCACACGAGGCGGCGTGTCAGTATGTTAACAAGCAGTGTGGCCATATGTACGCATCCCACCCAGGACAGCAGCCCTGCTGGGGAGCTACTGATGATGAGGGGGATGGGGACAGTGGCATCGCCCACCACTGGGAGCACTGATGACTGAAGAGGAGCACCTGAGTCACAGGCACCCACGTGCCTGGGCTAATGTCTAAAGGTGGAACTTCGCTAGACGGGGTTTTTTCCAAGGTGACATCTTTAAGTGACAAAAATTCCAAGGCTATGTCTTTAAGTCCTTTATGCTACCATGAATCTTAAATCCACCCACAACTGATCCAGAAAACTACAGTTACTGGATCTGCAAGTCTGTGGTCTGGCCAGAGGTGTGCAAACTAGGAGTTTCCTCTGCTGAGAGGCAGTAAAGTGTGTGCAGGAAACTGGAATCTGGTCCAGCATTCCCATCAGGAAAGGACAACAGCACAGCCATTGTTCCCAAACTCCCCATCTTGGGACGCAAGTACAAGGCGACAGAAATACACACAGTCAAGGGCTCTGATCCTCAGCAGCCAGCCCATGTGGCACAGACTGTGATGGGCAGACAGATGAGGCAGTTAGGAACAAAGGCTCAGAAAGAGCCCGGATGCGGCCCTGGCTTCTGCAGACTTTCAGTCATGCTGTTCAGACACCACCTGCTAACCAGCCAACTCCCCATCCCAGCTATTTTCTATTCTCAGTCTTCCATCTACCCTCTATTGCTTGCTCCCAGTCATTCTGAGGTTCTGTGCTTCCTGTGTGGAATTCAACACCTGACAGACATAAAAAGGAAGAACAAAACTCAGTCCTCAGGGGCCTAGAAACACTCGACAGTTAAGATTTTCATCCTGCTTTTACCCTCTGACTTGTGATGTGGATGATGTGACCCTCATTCTGAGCTGGCGGAAGGGCCTGGGAGCACAGAAGGGACCACAAGTAGTAATGAAAGAAGGGCTGGACAAATGGGCCAGAGCAAACCACGATAGGGCTGTGTGTGCGCACACACACTTGTGGGTCCGTGAATGTGTCCCGTCTCACAGACACTTTTCTGCCACTTGGAATCTGGCTCTAGAAACATGAGACAGCAGTATGAGGAGACATCAGAGGAGGCGGGTGCTCTACCTGAAGCCAGAGGTGGGTGGGCCTCCTTGCCATGATTCTCCCTATGCTCCAGTGCCCTCAGTCTGTCTGCCTCTCTCTATGACTTCTCCAAGCACAACAGGATGGGTCTAGACTAGGCCAGCAACCTACAGCCAAAATCATTCCCAACAGTGGCTGAAGCCTGCAGAGCCATTCGACAGTCACAGAACTTAAAAGCAAAATGCTTGTCCTTCACAGATTTTAAGATTCTGGGGCTGCAGAACTAGGTATCATGACAACTTTCAAGTGCCATTCCATATTTCTCAAGATTCTGAAATACCTTGGGGTGTTTTTCCCAGAATAAGGAAACAAGTGGACTTTTAGAAGAAAATATGGGATAATATTTAGGGAAGAAATTCTTAGATAAGACAATCAAAAACATAAACAATACAGAAGAATATGGGTAAATTTGCCTATGTTGAAGTTTAAAACTTCTGAACAAAAAAATCTCTTTAAACACATTGACAGTAACAGTCACAGATGGAGAATCACAGATGTGTAACCAACAATTATTATTATTTAGAATATATAAAGAACCCCTGAATCAATAACAGCAAAACAAATATCTAATGGAAAAAATGGGCCAAAGATATGAGCGGGCAGTTTACAGAATAGGAAACTTCAAATGGCTAATAAGCATGTGCAAAGATGATCAATCTCACTAGGAATCAGGGAAATGCCAATTAGAACAATAATGACAATTAGAACAACAATGACATGTCACTTCTCACCCATACAATGGGAAAAATTTAGAGTTTGATAAAAACAAGTGTTGACAAGGGAGACACAGCATGGGCACGTCCACTGGAACAATCACTTTGGAAAGACTGGAGTATCTGGCAATTGCAAGTCACGTTGGAGATGTGCAATCTATGCTTGAAAATCTCTCTCACTCTCTCAATATACCAAGAGAAACTTCCATACAGGCACAAAAGAAGACATATCCAAAAATGTACACAGCAGCATTGTAGGTAATAGAGGAATAAAAATCCTAAATCAGAGAAGCTGCATAAGTAAATAAGCCAATGGAATGCTATACAACAGCGAATGCTAGACAGTATCAATGTGAATAAATTACAAGAAGAAATGTTGAGCAAATACAAATTGCAAAATGTTATGCACAATCTGATACCATTTATAGACAACTTTTTAATGGCTCGAGGCAATGTATATGTTTGTATTTACTTCATAAATACGAAACTAGAGTATAACACCACACATGGGAATGGTAAACACCAGTTAGTTGAGAAGTTAGCACTTGTAAGGAAGGTGAACAGGAGTAGGAAAGAGCACACAGGCAGCCTCAGTGAGAGCTTCATTTCAAACCTTTAAAATGCAATGGGATTTGCAGCAAATATGGCCCCATGTTAGGACCTGATAAAGCTGGTGATGGACTTTCAACATGTTATTCTCTATTCTTATCTATATGTTTGAACTATTTAAAAATAACATGAGCTTCAGGATCCTATTTTAAATCTGTCAGGTATTTCTCTCTTTTGCTTCTCAGGCAAGGAAAAACATTGCAGGCTTAGGGAAAGGCATGTTGGAAGCACAGAGGCTCTAGAATACATGGGAAATTTAAAGGAGAACAATTAACCTCCTGCATTGTGAGGGTCTGGAGATGAGGCTGTCAAATCAGGAAGAAGCCCCGAAGGCTACTGAGGAATGTGGCCCGAGCTCATGCCACAGGCAAAGGGGAGCCAGCAGGTGCAACTCCCCAGAGGAATGCAGCTCAGACTCGCTGCTGCTGAGAGAATCTTCCATGGCTGCTGCCCCGCAGGCCTGCAGCAGGGCCAAGACTGAACAGGAGGACGCAGGCTGTGTCACTGTCTCCTCAGCCACCAAGCTGATGGAAGGTTGGGACAGTTTTTATCAAGACCCTGGACTATGACCTGTAAGGGACCCAGGAGCCCTTCTCCCCCTGGAATGGCCTGGGAGGCCCGCTCTGTCCAGGCCCTCTGGGTGCTACAGGGGCCGCCTGCCCAGCCCTGTTCCTCCTCCTCTCCCACTTAGAAGCAAACAGCGTGGCTTGGAGCCAGCACAGTCTCTGCAGAACAGCTGGTCCCGCTGGCTCCCACTGGCCAAAAGAGCATCTAAAACCTGCCAACTGCCTCCCCTCCACATGGGCGTCCTCAGACTTTGCCATGGTGCCCTGGCTTTCCCTCCAGGCTCAGGCCACCAGTCATTCCACCTCCTGGCTCCTTGCTTTTGTGGGAATGACACTGCCAAATCCTTCAGAGCCCCACTCAGCAAATGCTGGCACTAACTGGGAACAAGGGAAGACACTCCGCACTATGACTCCTAGTTCACCAGGAGAATTCCGACACCAGGAAAAGCTTCTTTATAATGTTCAGAGTATCCTGCTGCTCAGTCTGGAGGCCCTGCAGGTCCCAAGACAGGGAAAAGGTAGAGATCCAAGATCCCTGGGAGGTGAGTTTGAGGTGGCACCTGGGGCCAGCCAGTCTTCTAGCTCCATGAGGGCCCAGAGGATGCAGGTGTCTGTCCTAGTTCTCCAAGTCACCTGGGGCCCATTCCAGGCACCTTCAGACCCACCTCCACGCTCACTGTGCCAACTGTCCACAGCCCCCATCCTCCCTCTGCAGGTGCAGCAACTCTTGGTCTCCCCCCTGGGGTCCTCCCTCCTCCCAGCCTCTCCACGCACATCTCTGCCTCCTGGGAGCTTTTCTGATGGGACACCAGCCCTAGCTGCTCTTCTTCCCTGCTTGCTGCCCACCCTCCTCCAGCCCCAAGGGAGCTTTTGGTAGAAAAGTTAATATAGCATGAGCCCCATTTTAGCTTTTGGGAATTTCCTCTAGAAGGGAAGAGACAGCATATAAATGCAAGAGTCTGGGAAGAGTGGTATTTCTTCACAGTGACTGTATGCACACACATATGTATACATACATGTGTGTACATATTTTATTCTAAACATACCCAAAATGTAAGATTTCAAAATTCCAAAATTTATGAAATAGAAAACCAATTCTACCAACCCAAAGGTACAACTTTCAGGTGTTTCCACATTAAGGTACCTATTAATATGGCCCAATGTTCCCTCCCCCAACTCTGCAAGTTACCATATGACACCCTGCCTCCCCCCTCCCAAGAAAAGAAAAATAAGGAGAACGTGGTCATAGAAGCTGCAAAATTGGACTCAGAAGGTCACTAGGCATCAGAATAATTCCTGAGTATGAGGAGGGTGGTGTGGCTTCCACAGAAGTGACCCTTTATGAGGCGGAAGAAAAATGCATTATCAGGAAGGACAGCTTTTGGATGGAAAAACCCTAAAACATTCAGAAGATCACTGTACTAACGATAATTGTAGTCAGTGTATTGAAACTGGGTTCTAGTCACTTATTGTAGCATTTCCTCAAAGGTTTTGATAGAAATCAATACAAAGAAAGAAGTTTCTAGTAAATCACTAAAATGTAGCTCTTCTGGAAAGTGAATCAGATGATCATTTTTATTAGCTGGTGCTCTTTTTTATTGGCCTCATGTCGACAGCTGCTTTTGGCTGTGTGCTATATCATTATTGTCAGTGGGATTCCAGCTACATCCCTTCTAGGTGAAGGAAGGACAGGCACTTGATCTCAGTGGAACAACCCAACAGAGGAGCATTTCCTCCACCCCTTTCTCTCCCACTAAGCATCATGGGCTTCCTGGTCCTCGGGTCATTCTAAGATTAGGGAAGCAAAATCACTGGATTGGGAGTAGAAGAGAGTGAGACAGAAAAACCCCTTCAGTATATGGTGGAAGACAAACTGAGATCAGCAGCCACATCTCCATATTAAGGGCTTACTTAAAGTCAGATCTCAAGACGGTTCATCTCCGATGCCCAGAGAAAATAAGAGTTAAGCATTTAGAATTTTGTGGAGCAATTTGAAAATAAAATATATCTGTTGGTTCCAACAATTTTTTTAAATTGGGGGCTTCTATTTTTATTTATCTTAGGTTTTTATTTCATTTTCTTAGTAATTCATTTTTTATTGTATTTTACAAATGTATGAATATGCAACCTGTTGGAAATTTTTAAGACTGATTCTTCATCACAGTTTAAGAAGCACTGCTTTCTGTGACTCCTGAATATTTTAAAAGGCAAGTGTTCCGTGACTTATAAATAATGGTTTTCCAGTTTGCACAGAAATTGCAAAGTCTCTGGAATAATCCAAAATAAAGCACTCTGTTCAAAAGATGCATTGCCCTCAAATGATGGCAGAAATGTGTTTCTTTCCAAAGAGCTGAAAGAAGCGATCTGGGAGGTCCCATGAAGGCTTTTTGTCGTGATGTTTACAGGCCCCTGGGCCCCAGCTTCAGCATGGCAACTCACCAGAGCAGTTTCCCAAGGCCAGGGAAGCCGGCTTTACCGCAGCTGAGTGATCACTGGCACCATTACCCACCCAAGCTTCCTAGGTGCTGGAGAAGCACTTTCCCCATCAGGACAACTCCATCCAGATAGCCTCCAGGGGCCAACAGCACCTTGAAATTGGTGGCAGGAGAGCAGACTTGCTAACCAAGAAATAGGAATGTGCCATCTGTCTGTAAAAAAGGGAGGTTAAGCACCTAGGCTCAGTCCAAGGATGGATTTCAGACATGCATCGTATGAGACAGACCTGTAGGTCACATCTGTCCTTGTCCAAGTCATGGTGTTGGCAAAGGACACGCCACCAGGGACAAGGAGAGGGGAGGAAAGAAAAAGGAAGGTGGGTGAGAAAGAAGAGGGAGAGAGCAGGGTAAGTGTGCAGCCACTGGGTCTCAACTTCAGTGGAGTCCTGCTGCCTTGTGGGCCACGGAAGCAGGGTGCTCATCAGCACTGACCCGAAACTGGGTCCCTGCTCTGCCTTTAGTACTGAGGAAGTCACCCCACTCCATCTGCAAAATAAGAGTGTTGAGCTCTGCAATCTCATGAATTTATTCATGTGAGAACATAGTTATTAGGTACCTACCAGGAGCCCTGAGCAAAGCAGGTCCCTGTGCTCACGGGCTCACCGCTGAGCAGACTCGGCACTCCCTCCTCCTGCTCTTGCCTTCTAGGACTCTGTGTTGGGTACTTTGATTTCTACTCTCTAGAAATTTTAGGTTTCGATTTTATTTTTTTACCAAAAATAAGAAAGAATAAGGAGAAAGCAAGCATCATGCATTACACAAAGCAAGACATTCTTTATGGAAACTTGCTACACCAAACCTCTAGTTTATAAAACAAATTTAATTCAGAGCTGACCATTAACACTGGACATGTGTAAGTGAATTTATTTCAAGGTTCTTTCAAATGACAAGTCCTATAATTCACATATTAACAATCAGAATATTTATCACACAGCAGTTGTGTCCCAGGCATTGTGCTAAGATGTTCCATGTGCAGCATCCTTTCAGCTCAATAACAAGCCAATGATGTAGGTAAGAGGACATTCCCATCTTACAGGTAAAAAAGTTGAGGCCCAACATGGTTAACACGAAGTTGCCCAAAGACCCACAGCTGGTAAATGATGGGACCCAGGGATGAAGTCAACGCTTACATGCTTAACTTTCTTACCTGTACATACCTCGTCCATCAAACCTAAATTACACAGTGTGTATAAGCAGCTTGTAGTGGTGGTGGTGCGTTGGGAAGGTGCTAAGTATTTTCTTAATGTAATTATTCAAAAATCTATCCAAACAACCCTGTGCTTCACTGACATGTCTTAAAATTGCACACATGGTTCCCACTCAGCACAGCAACTGATTGAGGGTCTGCCTCCTGCACTCAGTTGTCTGTATTTAAAACTTTATAGTACGAAGCCATTGGAGAATCTGTGGACTTCTCCTTTCTACCCCCAACCAGATGGAAATTAAAAGGCGTGTCTTATCTAACTGACATACCTTTTCGCTTTGAGTGGCACAGGACACCTACCCCTCACAGTGGCCTTGAAAGTACAACCTTAAAGTAAGGGAGTAATGATGTAATTTACAAAAATCCAACATATACAAATATTTTTCTGAACATACCAACTCTGCAAAGAAGGTTCCACTGGCAGCTAGGTGCAGTGTGGGGAGGGAGATCGAAAGGACGGGTCAGTTGACACCTCACCTATTTCACCAGAAGGGAGTATGGTGAAGCACATCTCTCTCTTCAGAAGACTCTGCCTTCGGGAAGACAGGGGGCCATGAGGAGGCCTCCTGCGAGTTGGACTGAGTGCCACTGGGTGTGGGGCAGGTTGACCAAGGGCCACCAGAGTGGTGGAGGCCAGGTGGTCTAACACAGCAGGCTTTTCTTCTCTTAGAAACACGGAGGCTATGTTGCAAAGGCCTGGGACCACTGCTCCCCTGCTAAGTTCAGGCAAGTTAAAAGCTTTCAGTCAAACCCAGCAAATTCATAGCTGAATAACTGCAAGCCTCCCCTGCCCACCCCTACGAGGACCTTCAACCTGCAAACTTGAAGTGCCAAAGCTCTGGGCTGTCCCCAGCCCAGGCCTGCCCACTTATGGCCCCAGACACTTTGCTTTCTCCAGCAACCCCACAGTTGCTATAAACAGGTGGTGCAGCCAGGTACCCTGGACCCCGAGCAACCTCCACAGAGCACTCATCCAGGGCTGGGCAGGGTCCATGTCCTCACAGGTGTGACGTGGGTGTGTATGTATGAGTGTGACTGCGGGAACCACCCAGCCTTGCAGGTGCCCTGGAGGCACATTACTGAGTGTTTACTTAAAAGCATCAAAGGAGAATCCAACAACTAGAAAGTTCCTAAGTTTCTTCACTGAGGAACAAGTTAGGGTACTGAAAGCCTATTTGTAAGTCTCAAATTTTCCATTAAACTAAATTATTTATGTCATTCACAAACTGGCATTTATTTATTGGGTCAGGCACTATACTATGCATGCATTATCTCAGTAAATCCTCACAGCCCTGCTATGAGAGATACTAACAGCATTGAGATTTTATAATTGTATCTCCATTTTACAAATAAGAAAACTATGACAAAGAGAAAAACTGATATTTGGGGTCACGTCTTGTTGGTTAGGAGGTTTTGTTTTGCTTTTGCTTTTTTAAGTGTGGTTGAGGAGAAAGAAATGTGGCAGGTGGCAAATGATGGATGCTTGGTCTAACTGAACACACTCTGCAGGGCTTCTGAAACTTCAGTGTACGCATGAATCACCTGGTATCTTAATTAGACAAATTCAGTTTCAGTAGGTCTGTTATGGGGCCTGAGGCTCTACATTCTGCATTGTTAAGCCCCCAGTTGATACCATGCTGCTGGTCCTCAGACGACACTTAGAGTAACTATAGAATGAGGGCAAGGAAATTCACTTTATTTGAGAAACCATGCATCATGTTTGGCATGCCTAAACCTAGAGGTCCATAGGACTCCATGATTTTTCTACAAAGTAAAATATTTCATAATCACTGCAATGCTGGCTATAACTTAAGAGTAACACATTTACAAGGCAAATTCTACAGAATCATGCATTTCCTTCTGGGCTCTGGGAACCTCCAGGAGGAAGGGAATGTGTCCTAATCCTCCTGTGATATCCAGTACCTTATATGGTGTTTGACATTTACTCAGTGACTAATAAATGCTTGCTGACAGAGTGTCTATAATCCCATTAGTGTCCACAAATGAGATAAAGATGCTAAGTAATCAAACCACAGACCTGACAATTAAGGCAACAATAGCAAATATATTGTAGCTTATAATAAATGCAGATAGAATGGTGCTGGCTGCTTGGTGTGTTATGTTGGGTAGAATTCTGAGGCTTCACTGGGGCTCAGTGCAAAGGAAAATTATTGCCAAGATCAGTTATTATGTCCAACATGACTTGAGAGGAAAGGAGTATATTTGCCATGAATATGCTACCTTTTTATACATTAGGATTTTCCCAAACCTAGAAACAAAAGGATGTCATATTATAAAGAAATTTTCTCCATTATATGAACAAATTATAATTAAGGAATACTATTTCCTAAAATATTTTTGATGTTTGTCAAAACTAAACCTCAAATTTACTGGGTGCCTTACCAAATTCAAAACTTCTACTTCTCTTGCTAGAAAACTCTCTAATCTATTCCCATTTATTGTGCTTCAGTTCTTCTCAAATCTCGATTAATTGCTTCTGCTTTCTCCCTTATCCTGCTTTACACATTTGACATCCAGACTTTCAAAACCACATTCTAATCTCTCTTGAGAAATTCTGGATTTGGTGAGAACATAGCAATCTGGCTCTGTTATTTTATTATGAATAAATAATGAATATATCAAATGAATGAATAAATATATGACTGAGTGAATTAATGAATATATCCAATTACCTTATTCAATGAATGAATAATATCCAATTAACCTCAGAAATCTGAAGTCCTCTCTCTTTGCAACTTGCTTTGTTCAAATTACCAGTTATTTTGTCAAATGTTTCCAGTTATCTCTTAGCTGGACGATGCTAATCCTCTGGTACATCCTTCAGGAAGGCATTGTTAGTATAGTATTACCTAGGTTCTTGCATATTGAAAAAAACAATTTTTCTATAACCTTGAGCCTTGGAGAACAGATTAGCTGGATATAAAATTCTTGGTTCACATTTTTCTAAACTGTGTTAAAACTATTATCCATTATTGACATGCTTTGCATGTAACAGCTGAAAAAATCTGACACCAACTTAATTTTCTTCTTTTTAAGTGACTTGGTATTTTTCTGGAAAACCCAGAGGGTTTTCATCCTCCTCCTGTTCTTTCTCTTCCTTTTTCCCCTTTTCTTTCTTCTTTATCATCTTGAACCTCTAAGTTTATTAGGGTATATATATATAGAACTCAAGCACTCTGAATCAGCAGATATACATAGAAACTTTCAATATGTAGATGCTCATCTTTTTTCTGGAAAGCATTCTTGGATTGTAATTTTAAAAGTTAGTTTTATTCCATTGATCCACTTTTTCTTCTTAAATTACTTGTGTGTTGCAGCAGAATTCTTCTCAAGTGCACATGTAACATTTTCAAGAATAGATCATATACTAGGCCACAAAAAGAGCCTCGATAAATTTTAAAAGATTGAAATTGTACCAACCAGTTTCTCAGACCACAAACGTATGAAACTAGAAACAAATTATGCAAAGAAAATGTAAAATCCCACAAACACATGGAGTCTCCACAACATGCTCCTAAATAACCAATGGATCAATGATCAAATAAAAACAGAGATCAAGCAATATATGGAGAAAAATGACAACAATAATTCACCACCACAAAATCTGTGGGATGCAGCGAAGGCCATGCTAAGAGGAAAGTATATTTCAATACAGGCCTACCTCAGGAAAGAAGAACAATCCCATATAAGCAGCCTAAACTAACAATTAATGAAATTAGAACAAGAAGAACAAATGAGGTCCAAAGTCAGTAGAAGTAGGGACATAATAAAGATTAACGCAGAAATAAATAAAATCGAGAAGAACAAAACAATAGAAAAATATCAATGAACGCAAGAGTTGGCTTTTCAAGAAAATAAACAAAGTAGATAAACCCCTGGTCAGACTTAGTAAGAAAAAACTCACATAAACAGAATCAGAAATGAGAAAGGAAAAATCACTATGGACACTACAGAAATACAAAGAATTATTAGAGAATACTATGAAAAATTATATGGTAACAAACTGGATAACCTAGAAGAAATGGACAACTTTCTAGAAAAATTCAACCTTCCAAGGCTGACCAAGGAAGAAACAGAAAATCTGAACATACCAATTACCAGCAACGAAACTGAATTGGTAATCAAAAACCTACCTAAGAACAAAATCCCTGTAGCAGATGGCTTCACCGCTGAATTTTATCAAACATTTAGTGAAGACCTAATACCCATCCTCCTTAAAGTTTTCCAAAGAGTAGAAGAAGAAGGAATACTTCCAAACTGATTCTATGAGGCCAGCATCACTCTAATACAAAAATCTGGCAAAGACAACACAATGAAAGAAAATTATAGACCAATATCCCTGATGAACATAGATGCAAAAATACTCAACAAAATATTAGCAAACTGAATTTAAAAATACAGCAAAAAGATCATCCATTATGATCAAGTAGGATTTATTCCAGGGATGCAAGGATGGTACAACATTCAAAAATCCATCAACATCATTCACCACATCAACAAAAAGAAGTACAAAAACCACATGATCATCTCCATAGATGCTGAAAGAGCATTTGACAAAATTCAACATCCATTCATAACAAAAACTCTCAATAAAATGGGTATAGAAGGCAAGTACCTCAACATAATAAAGGCCAGATATGGCAAATCCACAGCCAACATTATACTTAACAGCGAGAAGCTGAAAGCTTTTCTGTTAAGATTGGGAACAAGACAAGGATGCCCACTCTCCCCACTTGTATTCAACATAGTACTGGAGGTCCTAGCCACGGCAATCAGACAACACAAAGAAATAAAAGGCACCTGGATTGGTGACAAAGAAGTTAAACTGTCACTGTTTGCAGATGACATGATATTGTACATAACAAACCCTAAACCATCCACTCCAAAACTACTAGATCTAATATCTGAATTCAGCAAAATTGTGGGATACAAAATCAATACGCAGAAATCTGTGGCATTCCTCTACACTAACAATGAACTAACAGAAAGAGAAATCAGGAAAACAATTCCATTCACAGTTGCATCAAAAAGAATAAACTACCCAGGAATAAACCTAACCAAGGAAGTGAAAGACCTATACTCTGAAAACTACAAGACACTCTTAAGAGAAATTAAAGAAGATACCAATAAATGAAAACACATCCCATGCTCATGGATAATAAAAATTAACATTGTCAAAATGGCCATTCTGCCTAAAGCAATCTAAAGACTCAATGCAATTCCTATCAAAATACCAACAGCACTCTTCAAAGAATGAGAGAAAATTGTTCTAAAATTCAAATGCAACCACAAAGGACCCCAAATAGCCAAAGCAATCCTGAGAAGGAAGAATAAAGCTGGGGGGATTATGCTCCCCAACTTCAAGCTCTACTACAAAGCCATAGTAATCAAAACAATTTGGTACTGGCACAAGAACAGATACATAGACTAATGGAACAGACTAAAGAGCCCTGATATAAACCCAACCATATATGGTCAATTAATATATGATAAAGGAGCCATGGACTTACAATGGGGACCTCTTCAATAGCTGGTGTTGGCAAAACTGGACAGCTATGTGCAAGAGAATGAAACTGGATTATTGTTTAACCCCATACACAAAAGTAAACTCAAAGTGGATCAAAGATCTGAATGTAAGTCATGAAACCATAAAACTCTTGGGAGACAATATAGGCAAAAATCTCCAGAATATAAGCATGAGCAACTTCTTCCTGAATGCATCTCCTCGAGCAAGGGAAACAAAAGCAAAAATGAACTCATGGGACTACATCAAACTAAAAAGTTTCTGTACGGCAAAGGGCACCATCAACAGAACAAAAAGGCATCCTACAGTATGGTAGAATATATTTGTAAATGACATATCCAACAAGGGGTTAACACCCAAAATATATAAAGAACTCACATGCCTCCACACCCAAAAAGCAAATAACCCAATCAAAAAATGGGCAGAGGATATAAAGAGACAGTCCTCCAAAGAAGAAATTCAGATGGCCAACAGGCACATGAAAAGATGCTTCACATCATTTAATCATCAGGGAAATGCAAATTAAAACCACAGTGAGATATCACCTCACACCAGAAAGGATGGCCAGGATTGAAAAGATGCTCATAATAGTGTATATCAATAATGCCTTAATAAAAATTTTTTAATAGTTTGTATATCAACAATACTTTAATTTAAAAAAGTGCTGAAGGAAAAAAAATTACTTGTGTGTTGGATCTTCATTGCCTATCTTCCCTATATCACTTTCTCTGTGATCCTTTTTTACCTCTTTATCTCATTTTTCTTGCCTTGACTGGTTTTGCTCCTCTTTTCAATGTCCCTTATTATATTTTCAGAAGTATCTGAATGGACACCTTGTAACTTTATCTTTATTTCTGAGATGATTTTGTCTCTTTCTTCAATTTCACAATCTTCTTGCATGTCATAACCTCTCAATTTATTTCATCCAGTCTTTTTTTTCTATACTGGGTTTTCAAATCCTTTGAATAGCTTACTTAATTCTAGAATACCCTCTTTTGTTGCTAAAGTGCAGTATCGAATGAATAGCCCTTTTTTTGTTGGGGTGGTGCTATAAGGTTGGCTTTCCTGATTTTTGCATGTTCATTTCCCCATTTACATATGAATGAACTTTATAATATTCTGTCTCCTACTTACACTTTAGGTGTGGCTTATGAATGGTTTTATTTGCCCTCCTTGTTAATCTTCACACAGACCAACAGGAGAATGAGTAAAGAAATTTGGAAAATAATAGAAATCCAGATTTAGTTGGAAGTCCATTTGTTTTAAATTCAAATAACACTTTGCTTAAAGAACAATCAAACACATCCTTTAACTAGAACTTTCAACAGTCACTGCGCCTATCACTTACAGACTACAATGTGGCTAAAAATGTTAGTAAAATATATACAAACACAATAAGCATACATCAGATTAATGAACAATAGGACAGCTAAGATTAAAGTTACTGCACACCATCAGTGAACAGATCATTTTGCTCTAGGGCAAATCTATTCTTACCTATGAAAGTTCACAAGTAACTCCTTACCATCAAGAGTTATGAACTATAATGTACCTCCTTTAGAAATTGTACCTCTATCACTCTAGGCAGAGAATATCCTGCTCTTAAAAGATCATGTGGCAGGAAAATTTGCAACCTCCCTAAATATATAATTTGGGAATTTGACAATATATCCAATCAGAGAAGTGTGAGTAAAAGAAATCCCTATAGGTGGAATGTAACCTTATTTATTTTTGTTATAGCCTACTTTTAGGAGACAATGTATGCTGGTTCGAGAATAACTTCTGGAGTCAGGCAAACCTGGGCTTCTGTCCCTGTTCCACCACTATTAAGGATAGGGTAATATTATCTGCTAGGACTACTGTGAAGATTAAGTGAGATAATAGATGTAAATCACTAAGCACTATTTCCTGCACACAGTAAACACTCA
This sequence comes from Manis javanica, assembly GCF_040802235.1. Taxonomy (NCBI): domain Eukaryota; kingdom Metazoa; phylum Chordata; class Mammalia; order Pholidota; family Manidae; genus Manis; species Manis javanica. The sequence goes on along the minus strand of NC_133166.1, from coordinate 77,133,517 downwards.
ACAACTGTGGGTGTTTTGTTGATATCATTAACATTATTATTCATCTTTCCTCTAGTCCTCATTATAAGCAGAGGAAATTTTATAATTAAAAAGAAAAATTCAGAACACATGGGAAGATATGGACCTGGAGATAGCTCTTACTTATAAACATCTAGATACAAAGGTGATTTCAGTTATAGAGATATACATGTATAGAGAATTACATGGGTTCTGAAAGAGGGCCCACAAAGGAGCTGCTAGGATGGTAGAAGGAGGAAGGGAGAAGAAAGAGAGACGTCTTCCTGGGGTCCCAACTGGTGATAGAAATATGTAATAAGTAGTAGATACACTTCAGATGAATCTAATAGTACATGTAGTTTTGAAGTCAAGTCTAGGAATTTATCACTGTTTCCTTAGATAAATAAAGTCAGAGTTCTATGGGAAAAAGCTACAAAAGGATTTTTTTTAATAGCCCGAATATAACAAAGTCTGTTAACTAATGGCTCAGGAAACAATGGATCTAAAACTTTAACTGTGTTCTTCCCATTCTCCTGTCATTATTAATTTTAAATCCACACACTGAAACAAAGCAGGGAGGAAGTTGAGAGGGCAGCGGCTTTGCATATGAGGAATCTAAGATGCACACAACCATCTTCAAAGGGCTCTGTGAGGAGGTAAGGAAAGAAGAGAGGGCAAGGACGGGGGAGAGAATGGGGGCCAAGATGCAGCTGGGTCTTCCTCTCACACTGGCCCACCCTGTCACTGTATGCCACTGTCATATGGAAGGAAGCATATGCTATAATGTTGATTTTAGCAACACTACAGTTTTCAGAAGACTTGAAATCCTCTGGCTATGGAATGAAAAGGATTTTTTGTTTGTTTGTTTTTTCTTTTTTCTTTCCCTTGCAGATAAGTAAATAGTGTCTTTTCCTATCACAAGGACATCCTTCCCTGATTCTGACCTGCCCATAGTTCAGTTCAGCAACTGGATATTGATAACCATGTTACCTGATACTGAAAAGGCAGTTTCTCTGGAATATGTTAAAAAATGATGTAAGACCAGCCACCTATAGGGGTTGATTGAGGTTATAGCCTGCCATTTTCTACAGGTCATTCAGAACAAACTGCCTGGATTCCGAGAATCTCAACTACTCCACCTGACAAACCAGTAACACAGAATGGGTGCTAGTGAGGTGTCTAAGGAGAGCAGAAACAAACTGGTTTTACTTAGGCCACCTTTATGGGAAGAGGGCAGGTCCTCTGAGCTTCCTTATGGCAAGTTAGAGCTTAAAGCCAGGAGGGAAACTTACATGGTTGTGATCGCTACATGGTTCTAAGCATTACCCATGAATACCTGAACACGGAGAGCTGAGACTCCCAGGCAAGGGGGACCAAGAGAGAAAGCTCACCCCTGATGGTCAGGAGGACCCCTTCCAGTCTCTGCTGTGAGCAGCTTATAAAAGAGAATGTGCTGTTGGCCCTCTGCAATCTGAGAAGACTTGCTCACCTGCAGGCCCCAAGTTCACCTCCCCGGTTTCAGTTTCATCTCTTTCACCGTTGGGGATTTTAGGAGGAAAAGCTGTCACTGTGGGACAAAGCCTGAATTCCAGACCTTCCCCATTTTGCCCAGCATACCTGCAAGTAATAAGGACCCTAAGCTCAGCATTGTCATGGGGAATGTGCAGACTCCTGGGATTGTGGTGAGAAGTCAAGATAAAGATGTTCATCGCTGAGCAGAATCCCAGCACACAGTAAACACTCAAGGATGTGGGACCACTAGCAGCTGTGTTCTTTTTTTTTTTGACACAACATGTTCAGTGAAACACAAAAACAAATTTGTCAAGTGCCTGTTCCCTTAATCCTGAACCCCTTACGCGTTTTAAGGGAAACTAGACCATATGGTTCAGATTTCACTCACAAATAAATCAGCATAATGTTTGTTCAGTAAAAGCTGTTTTATGCTCTCATTTTTATGGGCCTTTTTATCCCAAGTCCTAAAATAATAATAATAATAAAAGCTAGTTGTGTTTTTCTAAGGGTAAATAAACACAGGCTTAAATCCTTCTATTCCCAAAGGATGGGGGTAGGGTGCCTCTGAGGAGTCCTCTCTCTGGACTCAAGCCACCTGCACAGGACTTGGAGGCAAGGGGGAGAACCCAGTGCAAGGAAAGCCGGGACTCTCCAGAGCGAGGGAAGCCCAACGGAGAAGCAGCTGTTGATTCCTCAGGAATCATTACATGGCAGGAGCAACAGGCTCATTCCTCTGGTCTGATGGAGCCAGCGTGAGGAGCTAGTCCTCCTGAAGAGGGTCAGAGACTGCACTCGGTAGAAATCGTGAAGATGACTTACACACACGGATACTGATAGTACAATACAGCGCATGGCCATGTTGCTGCCACAGATCGGATATTCCAGGAAGTGGTTTTCTGTTGGAAAAGAGCTCCCTACTTGGTACCCTCTCTTGTTTTATAAAATAGGGCACTAAGGGAGCTCAACAATGCCTTACATTGAGCTCTGCAGCCCTACCCACACCACTTCCGTGTCTCCCTCCACCAAGATCACTGTCACCTTGAACCTGACTCCTATTCCCTTGCTTTCCTTTTAGACCATATTATTTCATCTGTGTGAATTCTGAAATTGTGTGTGTGATATTCCATTTTAACCTTACCAAAAGCCTACTTATCATACACTCATACATCGTGGTGAGGATATAAAATGGTAAACGACTTCGGAAAACCATCTGGAAGATTCTTACACACTAAATACATATACCTGAACTATGACCAGCCCAGTGTAGCATCTACCTATTTACCCCAGAGAAATAATGTGTTCACAGAAAAATTTGTATAAGAGTGTACATGACAGCTTGATTTATAACTGCCCAATTCTGGAAAAAGCCAGATGTCTACCAATAGGAGAATAAACAACCTGTGGTGTATTCATACAAAAGAATACAAGTACCCCCCTCCCTTTATGAAACCTCACACTAAACCAGTTTGTTTTAATGAAAGACCTACATTAGTACCAGTTTTCATTAACTGAAAGAAATCTGAAGAGGATCTTGGCTTTTACGAGAAAGGCAGAAAGCAAGAAGAACGCTCAGCACTGGTTTGCAGCAAGCCGGGGCAGAGGCAGCGTGCACCGTGGGCCACAGAGCGGCCCCCCCAGCTCCTCCCCACCCACACTGGGCATCTCAGCATCGCACACCAGAGCTCCGAGCTGCATCTGGGAGCATCAGTGCTTGATTAATCAGTGTCTTGATTTATTTTGTGCCTCCATCAACAAGCTGTGTCCTAAGGTATCAGAAAAGCCTAAGAGGTGAATTTTTTTTGGTCCTGGCTCAAAAAGATTTCCATATTAATTAATGGTAACTGCTTCTTCACTTTACACCACCTGAGCTCAGGAAAGGTTTCATAGGAATGCTCTACTTCAGATAGCGGGGGAAATCTGCACAACTCACGATAAAAAAGAATAAACCACTGATACTGGAAAACAGGACATCCTAAATGCGTATGACAGATGGTCAGTGGTACACAAACTTTTTACATTCTAAAGTATTAAGGACATTCAAAAGCTTTTGTTTATGTGGGTTATATTTCATAGTAACAAATTAAAATGAAGAAATTCAAAAATATGTATTAATTCATTTAAATATAATAAACCTATTAAAACTTAACATCTTTTTGAGGGAAAATAATTATATTTTCCCTCAAAAAATAAAGCCAAGATGCTCCATATCACTAGTCATCAGAGAAATGCAAATTTAAACCACAATGAGATATCACCTCACACCAGTAAGGATCGCCACCATCCAAAAGACAAACAAAAATAAATGTTGGCGAGGTTGTGGAGAAAGGGGAACCCTCCTGCACTGCTGGTGGGAATGTAAACTAGTTCAGCCATTGTGGAAAGCAGTATGCAGTTCCTCAAAATACTCAAAATAGAAATACCATTTGACCCATGAATTCTACTCCTAGGAATTTACCCTAAGAATGCAGCAGCCCAGTTTGAAAAAGACAGATGCACCCCTATGTTTATCGCAGCACTGTTTACAATAGCCAAGAAATGGAAGCAACCTAAGTGTCCATCAGTGGATGAATGGATAAAGAAGATGTGGTACATATACACAATGGAATACTACTCAGCCATAAGAAGAAAACAAATCCTACCATTTGCAACATCATGGATGGGGCTAGAGGGTATTATGCTGAGTGAAATAAGCCAGGCAGAGAAAGACAAGTATCAAATGATTTCGCTCATCTGTGGAGTGTAAGAACAAAGGAAAAGCTAAAGGAGCAAAACAGCAGCAGACTCACAGAACCCAAGAATGGACTAACAGTCACCAAAGGGAAAGGGACTGGGGAGGATGGAGTAGCATGTATAATGTGGGGGGAGGCACACGGAAGACTGTACAACACAGAGAAGACAAGTAGTGATTCTACAGCATCTTCTTATGCTAATGGACAGTGACTATAATGGGGTATGTGGGGGAGACTTGGTGATGGGGGGAGTCTAGTAAACATAATATTCCTGGTGTAATTGTAGATTAATGATACCAAAAAGAAAGTATGAACAAGAATGGCTTTTCTTTTTTTTTACAGTTTGCAAATCTCTTTAATATCTGGGTTAACAGAATATAGGTCAGATTTCATATCTGCTTCTGCATTCAATCTGTTATAAGTTTGTGGGGTTAAAATATATAAAAGAAAATTCAGCCCCACACAAATGAGTAGTTGGGAAATGAAGTAGTATTTCAATAGGCTTTTCAGATACTTAGGGCTATTCATCATTGACACAAGCCAAAACTTCACAAGTGGTAGTCTCTTAAAGATTAGTTGCAATATGGAACCTGAAATGATATCAATAAATTTTTCATACTCTGTAACATGGAAATCCACTGGTGATCTCTATTTACATTTGAAATGGGACTTTTACTCATACATAAATAATATCATACAGAGGTCATTTGGAAAAAAAAGAGATTGACTAAATTATGCAGAATTTCCAAATGCTGATGCAGCCATTATACAGTATTTTTTAAATCACATTTGTAAAATCACCACCAATCTCATCTGAAAAGCCTTTCTTTACATATTGGAAAGCTATCAAACTCATGATTGCACAAGTTTCCAAAATTCTAATTTCCATGTGAAAGTTTAAGTTTTATCATAGCCACAAATACTGTTATTTCCTTTCAAGTGAGAGGTTCACTCTATCCACCACATACTAGAGTCTAAATAACCATAGTTTGCCATTTCTTCTTCCAGGTAAAAACAGTGTTCCATAAAGAGCAGCTAGTTCAGCTGGTAATTCAAACAACCGCATAGGTGCCCTTCCTGGCAACAACTATCACCCACGGGAAGACCTGGCAGTGCTGCATGCTTTCTTCCCATTTCATCACACAGAATATTAAAAGGACACATACTTATGAACCAAGATTTAACAGTCATCATTTTCAAAGCTTCATCAGGGGCATTTTAAAGTAATACTGGCTTTTTCTCCAGTAGGAACAAAGTGCAGAATATGGTGACTATGCCCACTTTGGTGCCACTACCTCAGTTCGTGCTCGGGCACGGGAGTTTTACCTGCCATTGCCTTTGTGCCATCAGTGTAAATGTGCTGACATTTACAGTGTAAATGTCAGGACACTGTAAAGGGTGAATAAAAAGTATCACTGCTTTGAAATCATATTTCATATTAGTATGAAATTAATTGTGACATCCAGACCCCTTGAAAGGGTTTTGGGTACTCCCAGAGGTCCACAGAACACACTTTGAGGACTGCTATGCTACATACCTGAAAAAATTCACACAGAAGGGTGTATGTTTTATGATGCCATTTACATGCAATCACTGATAAGAAAGAAGTAACCTATAGTGGAAAAAAATCAGGACAGTGGTTGCCTTGGGAGATTCTGAGGGGCTTGGCTGGTGAGGCACCATGAATGATAATGTTCTGTAGGGTGTCTCCAACTTTCTTTGAGATGCCTCAAAAAAAAATAGATTAATTAAGTGTTCCCCAACCTCAGCAATACTGAAACTTGGACTGGATAATTTGTGCTGTGAGGCCTGTGCAACCAGATGTTAAGCAGCAGTTGGCCTTTACCCACTAGATGCCAGGAGTTCTCTTCCAGTTGTGACAACCAAAAATGTCTAAATGTCTTCAGACATTGCCAAATGGTCCCTGAGGGTCAAAATCACCCCCCTCCTCCTTGAGCAGCACCAGATTAAAGGGAAGGATGGATGGATATGAGACAGAGCAAACAGAGTAAAATGTAACCAGGCCAAACTAGATGGTGGGTATACAGGTGATCAGTGTACCATCAACTGTACCTAATATTTGAAATCTTTCATATTAAACTTTGGGATAAAAATGCTATCATTTTATTGTACACCTGAACCTAATATAATATTATGTGTCAATTATACCTCAATTTAAAATTAAATATAATTTTTTAAAAGCTATTGTGTTGCAAGTAATCTTTTTTACACTTAGTATTATATTGTTAAGATTTATACATATTATTGTATGTCACTGTAGTTATTAATTTCAGCTGCTGTTATAAATATGTGGGTTGATTCAAGGTTCTGCTTCCTGCTGCTATGAATATGCTATATATCAATTTTGTTCATTGATTTTTCTTCCCTTGCCACCACATTTAGATAAAGCTTCCCTACTCAGAAATCAGATAAAAATTCACCTGTATCTTCTTTGAGTCCTTTCAGAATTTCATTTTCTACAATTAGTAATTTAATCCCTTTGGAGTCCATGTTGGTAATGGCATTGTTCATTTCAGAACTGCTTGTTAAGAGATTCTTTCTCCCCTCACTAAGTTGGTATGTAGTATTTCTTAACCATTACAACATACCTCTTTTACACAGATGAAAGAACCGAGAATATTCTCTAGAATCACACTCTTCACAACCTAGAAGAATTACTATTCACCTTCTTTGTAGATCCTGCAGACTTCCCCACATTCTGCCTTGCACCAGAGTTCTTTGTGTACATACTTCTGACTATCCTGATATATTATAAATTCCAATTAGCTCAGAGAACAGCCAGACCTCAGAGCCACGGCTCCTGACTTGCCTGTGCTTCAGATGATAAACAAGGCATTTTTAAGATCTTACTTCAAAACCCAGAATTGAATCTCACAACTATTGAGCTATTTGGTAAGGTTGCCTGAGTTTGTCAAGTAAAAATCTGAATGCAAATACAAAATGTAAGGCTGAAGTAGAACAGAACAAGAAACAATTGTTTCTTCAATTTTCAGAGCAAGACAGGCCACCTCTGAGCCAAGAGCCAAGAGGCCTGCTGTGACTTCTGTGGAGTGCTTTCAGGAATGTGGAAACTGTTTCCAAAGATGCCATTGTTGGTTTTGCTGTTTATTCCTTTTCTTTCTTTGGTTTGACCCTACAAGTCTTGGTGACATTAGCTCCCCTGCTTCCTGTTACTGCTGCTGTTATTTTTTTAATATTTGGGTATAGACTGCACATTTTTTAAGATTGGAGAGGGAAAAACATTAATTTCCCATTACCAAACTTGTTGATACAAATGTCACTTTGGAGCTTAACTGATATCACGTGCCTCCTCAGACACCAGCTGACGGGAAGGCCATCATTAGAGGGCATGCCAAATGGGGTTGTCCTGGGTTGATGTTTGGCTTTTATGGACACTACTAATCCCTGGGGCCTGCTCTTCCCTAGTCCCCTTCTTTCCCAGGCTAAAAATTTGAGCGTCCTGCAGACAAAATTGAGAACAGTGTGTGAAATTCATCACAAAGGAAGGACGAAATGGCCCAGGCTGTGGCCTGCCCTCTGCCAGCTTGTCCATACTCTCTCCAGGCCCCAAAACCCACACACTACACTCCCAGAATTTTCATTGTGTTTGGAAATTCTGTGGCTTCCTGAAACAATGCTGGTGTTGCTGCTGTTAAAGCCAGCTGCAAGATCTTAGCCTCTTCTCGAAAGAGACAGTATTTCAAGCCTCAGAACATAACTCAACCTCCCCCAACGCCCTGCCATGCACACACACACACACACGCTTCACTGGGACACCACGGTCACATCTGTCATTCCTCCAGGAGGGCTGGCTTGTGAGGGAGGCTCTGCACCCTGGCCGCTGCTCAGTTGGGAATCCTCACCCGCCTGCTTGCATCACAGAAGAGCAGCTATGCAGACCTGTTACACTATTCACTCTCCACTCCAAAATGACGGAAGCCCCTGCCAAGCTGCGGGATGAGGCTTCTCAAACCGAAGCTACAGGAGAAATGGAAGGAGCAGAGCATGAGAAGACAGTGGGCCCTGCCTCCCAACCCTTCGGTGCCTTAGCTCCCTGATCCTCAGCTCCTGCATCCGTGGAAGATGGAGCAGGAGTCCTCACCCTCACCTGAAAGCCCACAGGGTTCCTGTCCGGACAAAACGTGAGCACCTGCGAAAGACGAGAAACTGATCTGTGTGACTTAATACTGGGAGTTATGATTACTGTTCGTCTAAACTGTCCAGGGGAAGACACAGCATTCTCAAGCACAAAACGCTGCCCTATTCCCCTTACTTTCTGCCCCAAACTCGTCTTCAACGCAAACTGGACAACAACTGCTCTGGCTCCCAGGGGTTGCCTCCCATCCTGACGATGCTTTCACCTCTCAGACAGACACAGAGAAGAAACCCAAAGTGAGATTGAGGCAACTTCCCAGAACACAGGGGGTGCAGAATGCTCCCTCCTGGCACATGCAGTCTCAGAAGGATCCCAGCAAACTCAGGGCAAAGTCAGAAATGCCAACAGAACCAGGCAAAGAGTTTCAGGTCTGGCCAAGAGCGGCTGGCCAAGATTTACAAAGGCTGGAGTTAAGAGTTAATAATATTTTAGTGGCTTATTCTTTAGCTCCCTTGAAAAAAGGCTCATCCTGTTTATTAATTCATAGGTTTGGAAAGCCCCACCCCCATGGCCAGGTACAATGCTTACTTGTTTATTAAAATCCTTAGCTAGAGCACACATGTGAAATACACAGGAAGCTGTCCACTCAGTCGCCCTAGCTTTGAAAATTCCAAACAGCACCCTGCAGAGCTCCAGGGTCCCCCCAGGCTGGAGAGGAGGCTGAAGGGGACCTGTTCTGTTTTCATAGTTAAGATTCAGAACTCCCGGCTGACTGGGTGAAACCACCAGCCCCACTATATATAGCGATTATAACTAAAAAAGAAGGGGTGGACCCTCTTCTGTTCTCTTCTCTCTCAGCTGGGCAGAAAGGGAAGCAGGGAGAAGAGACCATGAGTACTCTTGTTTTCACCCAAGCTCCTGGGGTAAAGCTGCTGATCCGATGCCTCCAGAACACAGTGAGGTGCAGAATGCTCCCTCCTGGCACATGCAGTCTCGGAAGGATCCCAGTGCAAACCAGGCCAAAGGGGTGGAATCCCATCAGCTGAAGTGGCCGTAATGCACCCCACAGGTCTGCTCTGACAGGGCTTGATTTCACTGCTCAGGTGACATAGCCACCCAAACAGAAAGCTGGACCCCCAGGACTCACAGCCTCAGAGCTCTGGGTGCCCAGCTGTGGCCTCTGTCCTCTGCACAGTATATACATGCACTGGACTGTATGTGGCTCTCTTCAGAGGCACTGTGCAAAAGGGGCAAAACAAAAATGGCCAGGTATTATGTCACCAAATTGGGGCTTTGGAAAGAAAGCTGGATTGAGTCCCAAGTTCTTCCACTAGTCAGTTAGTTAATCTTGAGCAGCTCACGTCCTCCCCGTGCCTCTGGTCCTCATTTGTAAAGCTGGGGTGATATTAGAACCTCACATTGGCAGGGCAGTGACGGCCAAATGAGATGCGGTGAGGGGCATTTCCTGGCAGTGATGACTGACTCACAAAGGGAGTGTGGAGTGGTGCCGACGTGGGCTGGCCATTGCCGAGTGTCCCCCTACTGTCCTGACGATGGCTGAGTCACCAAGCTGCTCTGCACTTCCATTTCCTCATCTGAAAGATGGAGTTTACCAGGGAACCACTCGGGATTCCATGAGGGCCAGCACAGGTGTCGTGAGAGTACACACCACAAATAAATGCGTGTTGCAATGTGAAAGCGATTATAACTAAAAAAGAAGGGGTGGATTCTTTGTTGTCCAAATTCTAAAGGCAAAATTTTTGAGAGGTAAAAACATCTCAACACAAAGTTTCCTGTTTTACTGCTAAATTGGGTGCAAGTTTTTGCTGTTGTTTTTAACCATTTACACCTTTTTCCCCTTTCAAAGTCCATCAGTTTAGAGCAAATGGGGCCTCGATCAGAGGGGCATTAGACATCGCATCTCTGTCCCCGGATGAACACATGGCAACAGGGCCTCCCTGCTGGGCCAATCACCTCTCCCCAGGGTGGGAGCGCCTCTGGGCTGGACCAGGAAACAGCAAAGCCCCAGCTGTCAGAACCACCATGTGCAGTGCAGTAATAGACTGGTCTCAAATACAAAAAAAGGCAAACATGGAACACTTTCATATTAAACAAAAAAAAAAAAAACGATAGTCACAGCTGAGGCAGGAGTATAGTCTTCCCTGATGATCACTGAATCTAGCTGAATCTCTCAACACTCTGAGTTAGTCCAAAAGAGCAAAGGTCAACCACTACACATCATGCACTGCGGAGCCAGCCTATGCTCGTTTCCAGGGGAGTGCTCCCCATCCCCATCTGATTAAATGAGTTCTTCTTCATTTAAAATCCAAAGATAATGCCAGAGAAATAAAACAGGCTTTCCAAAAGGCTACAATAAATCAGTTTTTCTTGCCTGCATACAACCTAAATTTAGCCACTTAGTTCATCTTAATAAACAAGTTACTCATTCAAAGGAAAATAAATGAAATGTTCTGCCTTGAGGGGCAGTTTTATTTTTACTAGTTTGGTGCTACGGTGACCGAAGTAATATTCTGCAATGTGAATTGCCTTTTGTCCTGGTGTGCTTAAGGACAGAGTGGGGACTGGGCGCCGCTCAGGGCTGTCAGTCTCCTCCTGAGCTTATCCTGCTATGGCAACAGAAGTGCAGGATCTGTCTCCTGCTCTTCTCTTTGTGACAGATACACCTGGCTTGCAAGGAGCTTCATTCAAAGAAATGGTGGTTTAGCTTCATAAGATTTCAGGGCAATGTGGAGTAGTCTGGAGTTTGTTTTTGTTTTTTAAACAACTCACATAAATAAAAATGGACCTCAAGAAGAAAGGACTTCTCTTAAAGAAATGACAAGTAATATAGCTATGACATTGGGGTCTGACTCCTTTTAATATGAAATCCTGAAAGGGAGATCAGGTCATTAGACTATTCAAAATGACGAACACCAAGGGCACATTTTCAAATTATCTAAGGAATTAACATGATGAGCACCAAAACACCCTGGTCATGTAAGTCTCTAAAGAAACACAAAAATAAGAGAAGACACACAGAGACCCAATTTCTACCCTCCCAGCTTCCCAGGTCCAAAATGTATCCTTAAAGGACTGTAAGACCCTGAGAAGTAGAGACCAGGTTCTGTTCCCTGCTGTGTCCCCTGAGTCCTTGTGATGCTGGCCCAGAGCAGACACCGACTGGATAGACATTGAGTGAATGAACGAGGGAATGAGAGGGCCAACTAAAAATGAAATGAACCATCAGACGAGGACCAGCCTGCACTGGTTTCTGGAAATGGAAGGGGTGGAGTTCTGTTCTGAATGCCCGAAAGGGCGCAGGATACCGGCCATGTGGCTATGCATGGTCACCTCCCCATCACCTCCCGGCTCAGAGCATGTGTCAGTGACCAGGGGGCTCTGCTTCCCTGGAGTCAGTCCACTTCACAGGAGTTCCTCCAAATATCCTCGCAACACTCCCCTGAAGTGAGGTTCCTGGACCGCATCTGCTGGGCACCTGGCAGGTTACCAACAAGCTGGGTCCCCAAGTGCTCAGCTGCCACGCCCTCCCCTGAGCTGTCACCCAGCCCCCACCCAGCGTAACCAAACCTCAGGACGTCTTCCACGTCAGCCTGAGACAGAGAGAGTGTAAGTGTAACGGCAGGGAACAAGTTTTAGTCTGGGAAAGAGAGAGGCACTCACTAAGGGAAGAGAAGAGATTTAAGCAGAAGAGTAGGTAAGCCCACCAGTTCTCAGTGTGGTCCAACTGAAGTGTCCCCTCCTTCACGAAGCCTTTCCTTATTCAGTGCATCAGACGTGATAACTTCTCAGCCCTCACTGGCTGGACTCAGCCTTTGACCTTTGGCATTTTCTCCTTTCTCCTACACTCTGCCTCAAGGTCATTCACGCCCTTGCTTTCTGCTCCCATGTGCCCAATAAAGCATAAGCCTCATGGGGACCAGACTACATCTTACTCATCTTCCTATTTTTCAGCATCCAGGTCTAGTGTGGGAACATGACTGGCACTTAGAAAATATCTATCAATTTAAATTAAGTTGAAATTGAAAACAGAAGAAGAGCAGAAGCAAATTACAAACTCTGAGGGAGTCCAAAAAATTCTAGGAAAATAGGACTAAACTATGTGTCCATAATTTGGGAAAAAAGATAAAAAGAAGATGGAACAACAAAAACAAAGCAACCAGGTGAGATGCACCAGAAGAAGAGAACGAGGAAGCAAAACTCAAACTAGGAAGTGGGGGAAATACAAATGTTAATCTTCTTAATTTCCATGTCAGAACATTGTAGTAAACTTCATATACACCAATATCAAAGATTTCTATTCCCTGTGGCTTCAGAGGCTAGAGAAGAGAGACTTAAAATAACATCTCACAACAGGAAGCAGAGCATCATTTGTCAATTCAGTAAAACGGGGTCATTTTGGCACCATAAGAGCAACATACATTCATGGGTGAGGATAAGGCTTTTCTCTTAAAATTTCTTTTTAGCTGCTCATCAACTTCGTTCAAATATAACTTGTTTTTGGACTTCTACCAGGCAGGAAAAATCTATAATACTTTGCTTAGAATTAAATGACACAGATGCTTTGACGCAAATGCAAAAGGGGTTTGTTACTGCTGGTGTTTTATATTCTTTAAGCTCCTTGGCTTTACAGAGAGATGGTTAAAGAGTCAGCCTTTGATGGGTATTATCCATCCTTAATACAGGACAGTAGCTGCCATATGAGGCAGAGACAATGGCAAGCCAACTACCTGGAAACAGAGACTACAAAATGGAAACTGGGCTCTTAGATACAAAGTCTGGCTTCTACTATAGGCCTGAGTTTTGGACACCTGTTGGGAATTTGGGCAGAAGATGTATCAGTCTCCAGCAAGAAAAACGAAAGCCCAGACCTTCTGGAGAGTATAGACCAATTGCAAAGAGAATAGTTTTCTGGGTGGGGCATTCTTCAGACCATACCCATGAGAAAAGTGTTGGAGAGCCCAGATGTGCAGCAGACAGTGCTACACTCTGAGCCACTGAGATCCGTCTCAAAGGGGCCCCCCATTGGTCAGGTTTCCACTACTACGAACTCAGACATGTGGCGCCATCTACATGTCCTTCCTTCCTCCAAAACAGATGTCCCCACTAATAAAATCTCAGCTTCTGGTCCCTTCTGAAGAAAAAACAATGTCATGGGAAGGGGCACAGAAGGGTGGTGAGCATCTTCCTGTGGAAGAAACAAACTGCATCTTAGATTTCAAATTTTAGGAAAATTTGCATTCCAGGTACAGTGATGAGACCATAATTACCTCAAGGTAGCACCAGGGTCCACCCTCAACTGGGAGATCCTGCCTTCAAGTGGAGCTCAAAGCTGGGGCACCACATCTTTCACAATCTCATTAGGGAGTGAGGAACAGAAGGATCAAAAGCATCCACTTGGTGTGAAGGCTGTTAAAATGTGATGAACAGCTCCAAGAACTGGTGGGTGACGTGTGGCTCGAGTCTGGTGACAGCCTGCTCCTAACACAAAAGGAGCCCCGTCTGTCTTCCCCCTCCTTCCCCCTTGCCCTACCCCTTCTCCTCAGCTGCTTTTGGTTGCCTGGGGCCCATTCTCCATCCCTGAGTCCCACCAGTGACAGGGGAAGTGAAGAGCTTGCTGGCCCTTGTCTCAGAAGAGAATGCAGTCTGCTCTAGAAGAGAGAAAGAGCATGCAAATAGGAAGGCCCTCAGCAGGCACAGGAGCACACAGGGCCTATTTAACCAGGCAGCAAGGAAGAAAGTGGGCTCCCACCAGAGTCTCCATGGGAGGAGATGGCCTGAAGTGGTCAGGCAGCCCCTCTCCAGGCCTGTCAGCCTGAGAGTCAGTGTTCTGGGGTTAATTGTGGTAACCAAGCCCCCTCAGGGCCTAGTTAATTTCCCTTCCCTCCAGAGGTTCATTCTTAAAAATCTGAGATTGACCTAGATTGTCTTGAACCAAAAGAAAAGCAAAATTGAGCTAAATTAATTGAAAAAAATAATGCTCTGGCTAAATTAGGGGTCCCCCCCCCCTTGAAAAACCCTACTGATTTAAAGTATATCAGTCAATAGACATAAAAATGCATTAATGTTGTTTATTAAGTTGGGCTGTAAATGAACTGGGTCAACTTCTCAGTCAGTGTTAGCTCCGGGGAGAACACCCACAGATGATGACTGGAATCTTTTTGTAATTATACTGGTGGAAAATGCCAGCTGTAGCATCATTTTATTCAATCCGTGGGTGTTAAGCACTCATTAAGGGGCTGGTCTCCACTAAAGAAGAACCCACGATGAGCAGCAACGTGGGAAAGTGGAACAGCACACACGACAGCTCGGGCCCACTGCAGTGACCCCTCTCAAACGACTCACATCCAGCTACACCGAGGGTTCAGATTCTGGGTCCACAGCCAGGGCCAAGCTCTGGATTCATGCCTGCAGGAAGCTGAGTACAGCCCCCTGGGCTGCCACGCTTCCAGGGTAGAAGAGAAAGGAAAAGGGTGCTCACCTAGGAGGATTTGGGGCAATGCTTATCCCAGAAGGAGGAGGGGAGAGAAAGCCTGACTTCAGTTTTCCTCTAAATTCGCTTGAGGCATCACAGCTATTTGTCAGCAGAAGAAGGTGGAAGGGCAACAGAATGTGTGGATGCAAAGGATCTCCTGGGCGTGCATGTCCCAAGAGAAGGGTGGCACTGGAGAGGCAGCAGCACATCCTACAAGGACACCAGATTTCAGATCCCGTCCCATCACCACCTGTTTTATCAAGCACAAGCCACTTAATCCCTCCAGACCTTCAAATCACAACATTTAAGACAGAGGTAAATACCAACACCACACTTCTCTCCCAAATGGCACAATGAGAGAGTGCTTCTGTCCTGCAAGCCTCCAGATATGATATCAACAAGCGCGGAAGTGCAGGCTGTGCCCATGGCCCACCCCCAGAGCCTCCCTGCAGACCACCTGGTCTGAAGGGGCCAGAGGGCCAGGGGGAACAGTGTCCTTGGGGCCTGGCTAAGGGGTGCTCCTGGTGTAGGGGCTCTTGCTGACCCCAGGCCTCTCCCAGGTTCCCTGACTCCCCTGAGGAACATCCTCAGTAGTTTCTGGCAGGGGGAAGGGAGATGAATGGAAAACAAAAGTGTTTGATATGATTTAGTGCCAATAAGTCGACTGCATGTTCTGGAAAACAGAGAAAAAACAACTGCTCCCAAGAGGGAACTGCAAGGTACCTGACACAAAGTTCTTTCACTGTTTGCAGGTAAAGTCGGGGAAGGGGAGGAGAGAGAGACAAAGGGGAACTTTTCTTTATAAAAAATTATTGTGAATTCTTCATAAATCCAAAGGAGCATAAAGAACTGTATGACAACTTGGCCTAAGAAGTAAAACATGACCATCACGTTTGAGGACATCTTCTAGAGAGCGAGGTCTGGAGCAGGCCCCCCCAGGCGGTGCACACAGAAGACTCAACTCAACCCTGAGAGGAGACGGATGAGAAGACACCTGTGTTCTCCTCCCACGGGTACCACCCCTTCCCGTTGCCTGGGGTTTTTAAAGCTGGCCTCCAAAGCCAGATCATTTTTGGTCCCATCAAGAGGCAGAAAGCAAGACACCTACAGTGGGAATAAGGATGGCACCGAGTCCCTGGATGGGGCATCTTCGCTTGGCTCCAGTAGGGAGACTTGTCTTGCACTACTGCCCGGGAGGGCCACCAGGGGCTCAGATAGCTGGAGATCCTAAAGTGCCTGTTCCCATCCCACGCTGGCTGGAAGCGGGGCCCTAATGCATTAGGGAATTCTGTATTTGGCAATCCTTAGCCGGGGCTTTATCTTTCAGCCCATCGCTGGGAAATATCACAAGAAAACACAAAGCCATACAAGCATTCCCTTGGCATGATTTTTAAAATGGCTGTACCTCCTCAGGACATATTTTTGGTCTCAAAAAACAAATAAGCCTGTGGTAACCCAAGGAGACCCGGCCATCACTGGTGGCAGAGAACAGAAGGTGGGGCTGTGGCGGGGCACAGGTGCCCTATGAAAGGGAGACCTACATCGGTGGGTTTCTCTGGGGAAGAAAAGAGCTACAGACCTGAGGGCTCCCGACACTCCTTCAGGAGTTGCCTGGTTCCTGCGTTAAACAGCAGCGCCTGTGAGCAAGTCCCTCTGCAACCCACTGCATCCCCTACACGGGGGTGAAGAGAATCAGAGCCATGTGCATGCCCCAGGGAGGCTCCAGCTTCGCCATGGTGACAACTTCCTCTGGCAATGCTTTGATCCTCCAGTGTCACTGCTGGCCTGACCCTCAGTAACACAGTTCTGGGCCCGCAGAACTGAAGTGAGATGCTGGGTTCTGCTGAGAGAGGAGACAAAACTGCTCCAGAAGGTTGGAACTTCAGTGCAAATATTACTCAAAGGGTTCCATTCCCCTGCCTTCCCTAAGGGTTATCTTCCCTCCTCTGGCTCCAAGGCCAGACAGAGCACATCTCCACTCTCCTTCCGTCCTCCATAAAGCCACCAGCTCTACCTCCCTGGGCAAATGTGGTCACGTGATCTGACATTCAGACACCTTTAAGAAACCTCACAGACAATGAAAAGACCCGTTTCTAGCCTGGCGTTCAAGACCCCCATGGCCTGCCTCCAACCTGCATTTCCCTTTGACCTTCACTGCTTCTTTGCATCATTTCTGACATTCACAGACATGTGCTCTGATTTTGCCCCTGAAATGCCCAACCGCCACTGTCCTCTGTCAGAACCTCTCCATCCTCCAGGCCAGCCTCTCCATGAAGACCTTCCTGGCATGTCCCAGACCAAAGGGGCGCCCTCTTTGCCTAAGTCCTGCAGGCCTTGCTTGTAACCTGTTAGTGGTCTCATGCTGTGTGTTCCTTTCCAGTCCTGCACATTTATCTGTACTCACCTGCTCCTCCACTAGGTTAGCCCCTTTGTTAATATTCTCTAAGTGTCTTCTGCCCTCTAGGTGCTATTGAGGATCCAGAGGCAGAAAAGGGAAAACAAGGTCCTTGACCTTGAGGGGCTTACAATCTGGATGTGAAATAAATAACAATGGTAGCATTCAACACCCCCCACCCCGAGGCAACAGGTTTCATCTTTGTCTTCCCTGAGTGCCCAGCACAGAGCAGATGCCACAGCAGTGTTAACAGACACACAGAGGAAGCCCCAGTTTCCAGGTGTAGAGATATCTGGGAGGCAGGGGTTGGTCTAGCCAAACTCATAGTAACCTGTCGTGGTGACCAGTACCTACCCCAGAAACCTTGCTGTGTATCCTGAAAGTCAGCTCAACCAGGAGATGTTGGACCCTGAGTGGGAGGAAGCTAATGAAAGACAGAAAAGTTAATTTTGTAAATAGAGATAGTCCCTTGCCTCCCAGGCCTCTTTCTCCATTTTGCTACCCTGAGGACTTGCCATGCCTATGTCACTGCTGCTCAGGAAAGAAACAAGCTCCAAACAGAAGCAGCCAACTGGCGCTCTGGGTGAGCCTTAATCAGTGCAGCTGTCCAACAAGTCTGTTTATTTTCTATCCTTAGGGGAAGAACAGCCCCTGAATATGACCAACTTGTGTCACTTACAGAATGTAAGGCCCATGCTTTGGATGGGGGAAGATAAATGTAAATTACAGCATGCTGAACTCCAGCAAATTGGCTGGTAAGTGGGACAATGGCCTGAAAGATGTTGTTTAGAGCACCTCATTAATAAAATTCAGAATTGTTTTCTGCAATTATGTGCAATCATTGGTTATTTTACCCCTAGCCAAGTAGAGCCCCACTGCCAACCTATTGCTTTGGTTCCAATTGCCAAGAAAATGTCCCTGGCAGAGGTGAGACTAGAAAGGGAGCTGCATTCAAGGAGCCCTTGATTAGCTAACAGGGAACTAATTACCTGCTGAGAGAAGAAACCCGCTGGAAAAGGAAACCAGCGCTGTGCTGCAGGGCCCGCCTCCCTCCATTTCTCCATCGGATTCTCAGCAGACCTAATGATGTTTGCACCTGGTGGGCAGCTGACTTTAACGCATGACAGAAATGTATGCTTTTCTTTACCAAAAAGAATGATGCTAAAAATGTGTGAACAGGGATATCTGTGTATTTGGGAGGAGTTGTGGGTGGTGGGCAGGGGAAAGTGGAAACTACTAACCTAGCCCAGAGAAGAGAAAAGCCCCAAACCCTTTAGAATATAGACCATTTTATGGTTCATCCAGTGTGAACACCCTGGAAATTCTATCATGTTTTCTATGGCAAGTCCTTTCTTAATTCCATGCATTCTATTCCATGGCTTCCTTCATGCCTTCACTCACCTGGCAACACTCACGCTACCCTTCCCCAAGCCAGCACTGTGCTGGGCTTCAGGGCCACAGGCTTGCTCCTCTGAGGAGTTAGTTGGGCTGCAACCTTCAGAGCAAACACACTCCGGCTAAGCATCACCACGCTGATTCAGACTTGATCATCCAGCCAGTCAAAACCACCTGGGCTCTTGATTCTGTGGTCTCTACATGGTATTATCCATCACTTTATATTTTTGGCTGCTTTCTATATTTTCCACATTCTCTACGATGGGTATATATCACTTTCATAAACAGAAAGGTCTTAATTTGCTATGGAAAATGTAATTTTTTACAAATGAATTCAAGATATTTAACTTTTAAAAGAGCAAAGCAAGCAGGAGCAGATGTGGCCTGCGGTCAGGGAGTACGTGGGATTCACGGTCCTACCCTGTGAGGCACATATATCTGCACAGCTGTAGTCGGCGGCCCCTGGGTGATTCGGGCAAGAGCTTCTGCTCAGGCACTCTCCATGGTGTCCTTGGCCTCCTTCAGCAGCGGCGCATCCATGGTGTCCTTGGCCTCCTTCAGCAGCGGCGCATCTTATTCCTTGCAGCAGCCATGGAAGTCAATTCTCAGAACAGTAACTGCCTACATCACTGAATGCAACTGTGCCCTAGGCTCCTCCTCAACCGGAAGGTGTTGTTTTAACATCAGGAACACATTGTTGCATGAAGAAAACACATCATTTGATTCTACAATTGTCTGCTATTCATGCTCCTCTTCAGCACTCACCAGGAAAATCAATTTAAGATGTATCACATGAGATGCATTACCCTTTGCAGAACGAGAGTGGGAAGTGCCAGGACAGAGGCGAACAGTGGAAAAAGTAGGGACCACTCCGGGTGCAAGTACAATGTAGCTTCCTGGCTTCACATCCTGTTTCTGGACCCAGTGACCCCATTTCTCCACACCTGAGCAAAAAGATTTCCCCAGACTTATGCCTTCTGCCTTAACAGGGAGCAGGGGACAAGGGACTCCTGCAACTTCAGGACACTGAGCCAGTGCGCCTCTGAGAAAGCTCAAAGCAGCAGTCAGCCAGGAGGAGTGCCCACCTCACCTGGTCCTCCAAGCCCAGCCTCTGAGAAAGCTCGAAGCAGCAGTCAGCCAGGAGGAATGCCCACCTCACCTGGTCCTCCAAGCCCAGCAAAGGCTGGGGATCAGCAGGGTTCCTCCGAAAGGTCACTCTGTTCTCTCACCCCAGAAAAAGATATGGTGCTAGAGCCATCTCGGAAGCAGTTACTCAGGAAGATCGCGTGCCTAGTATGCCAGAGATGTCATAGGGCTGTTTCGCTTTCCCAACTCAATGAGGCACTTGTGGAATTATTGTGGAAATGCAGTTTATACCCACATGATTCTTATGGTAATTGGTGTGGCTGGTTGAGCATAGTATTGTTATGATTATCATGCACTTCAAGCACTATTTCCCCCAGGTTCTTATGAGAAGATTCAATAAGGCAGCATCATTCCTGTGCCTTAGTTGTTTTATCCTAAAGGAACAGGAGGATACTTTCCACACACCTTAATGACAATAACACTATGAATTATGGAAATAATTCTGACACACTGTGCTCAGGATAAACTGCATTGACAAAAACAATGAACTACAGTAATGGTCCTTTTAATAGAATCTGGTACCCTGGTGTGCACAAAATCCAGGTTATCAGGGAGACTGTGCCAGAAGTGACTCCAGTGGCCTGAATTCACAGAGGATGTAAACAAATTGACTCCTTTTTATAGCCCCAATCACGACTGTTAATGAACAATTAAGAAATCTCTCACAAAATAAGACCCTGTATGAGAAAAATATAAAAATTTGAAATTTTAAGGGGAATTATTTGCTTAGAGATGGAGACAGAGACACAAGAAAATTTTAAGAGATCCTCACAATGCATAAGATACATTTCACTATGATTTCAAGTTGGTACAGTTTCTAGGGTGATGTTCCAAAAAAGTATTTATACCTGGTGCTTCAGTTGTAATATTTCATATGCAAATTTTTCTTATTCATGAAGCTCCAATGTGGTTTTTGTTTATTCCTCCTTCCTAGGCCTGATGTACCTTCCAGACCCCCTCTCCACGTTTCCACCCATTGTTTCCCTGTTTCACTGCCACCTGAGCCTGGCATGTCAATGACTATAGAGGAACACATGAAATAAACCTAAAACATCTCTGTGTAAAGATGTAAGCAAACTGTAGACTCCCTGTAAGCTCTTTGTGCCTGGACATGACCCTGTGGGGATTTACACTCTTCCAGGGACCTGGACCCAGTTCCTAATTACATTCAAGCCCTCGTTGACATCAGCTTTATGCAGAAGCTCTTTTACCACCTAAGTTCATGTGGCTACACCAACCCTCCTCTGCTCCTCTTTACAATAGCCAAGATAAGGAAGCAACCTAAGTGCCCACTGATAGATGAATGGATAAAGAAAATGTGGCACATCTATACAGTAGAATATTACTCAGTCATAAAAAAGAATAAAATCTTGCCATTTGTGACAACATGGATGGTCCTAGACAGTATTATGTTAAGTGAAATAAGTCAGAGAAAGACAAATACATATGATCTCACTTACATGTGGAACCAAAGTAATTAAACAAAAAGACAAAAACAGACTCATCGATACAGAGAAGAAATTGGTAGGTGCCATAAGTGAGGGGGGTGATGGACTGACTAATACAGGTGAAGGGGATCAAGAGGGACAAACTTCCAATTATAAAATATATAAGTTACAGGGATGAAAAGTACAGCACAAGGAATACAGTAAATAATATTGTAATATCTTTGGTGATAGATGGTAACTACACTTAACATGGTGAGCATTTAGTAATGTATATAAAAGTCAAATCACATGTACATTTGAAACTAACATAAGTTCATGTCAACTAAAACTGAAATCAATATATTATACATAATATAGAGATAATAAATGTATAAATACCTAATATTTTTAAAGTATATAAAGGTAATAAACTAGAATGTAATAAAATAAAATGAAAATTAAAAGTTAAAACAAATTTTTAAATCGCACTAATAATTTTACATTTATTACACTTTGGGTATCACATATTCATATTTTTGAGTTAAATATTTCTAAATTATATTATTTATTGAATTACATTATTTTGGATACACTGGGTAAATAAAATACATTCTTAAAACTTTTTTTAAAGCCAATGAGTGGTAGCTTGCATGGAAAGGCTGAGGGCAGATGTGGTACAAAGGACCTAGTAGTTCAAAAATGGGATAACTGAGTACATATGGCCTACCTAGCAATCCTAAATAAAGCTGCTCTGTAATTCTAATGCCTCAAGGCCAACATAACAGAGACCAACAGGCCTCCTGCCTTTCAATATTCAGGTGGACTTATAAAAACAGCAACAACATAAATAAGAGCAACTGTAAAATAGGAACATAAAAGTCTTCCAACAGGAAATAAAAGTCTTCTCCCTGAAGCAGACCAGTCAGGCTGCCTCCTCTGATACAATCATTCCCCTGTGGCGAAAAATAGCTGGGGGTAAAAACTTCTCCCCATTAAAAAAAATACCTACAGACACATGGCAAAGTTAGAAATGGATCCCTTTACCCCACTTGCCCCTCAAAAGGAGGCTTGTTTCCATTTTAGAACATGCTTTAAATAGCAGATAATGACTTCTGGTAATGTTTAGCTTTGATTTCGTCAGGTTGTGAATCTAAGGAAGCCGATTTTCTGTTAAAGCAAAGATCTAAGACCTAGAATTACAAGTCATTTATTGTAGTTATCCTCTGCCTCTAGGTGGTTGTCTTAAAAGTTATAAAGGTACAATTACCACAGAGCTAATAGCCTTTCTGAATTCAGAATTCCAGGGGTCACGGGTGGCAGAGCTGAAGGTGAGGAGGCAAATGAGACAGATCTGAAACCCCGGAGAATTCAGAAGGCAGGACTGACTCTTACCAGCACTGAAAAGATCTCTGCGTCCTCTCTCCTAACAAATCTTAAGGCAGGTCACTGTGCTCTGCTTTCAGATTATTTGCAGCACAAAAAAAATGTTATCTCCATTCCAAATGCTATGTTATTTCAAAATATAATTGACCTGGCCTATTTGTGTGTTTAACTTGTATAACTTGAAAATCGGGAGGTGAGGC
This sequence comes from Manis javanica, assembly GCF_040802235.1. Lineage (NCBI taxonomy): Eukaryota > Metazoa > Chordata > Mammalia > Pholidota > Manidae > Manis > Manis javanica. The sequence goes on along the minus strand of NC_133166.1, from coordinate 77,110,723 downwards.
AGTGCTGACACTGAGACTGTATTTCCTCAAGCAGGTGATCCAGACCCAAGGGCCCAGGTCCCAAGCCACCTCCAGTGCTCAGCTGTATGGCCTTGAGCAAGTCCCCTAACTGCTTAAATCTTCAGCTGCCTCACGTGTAAAATGAAATAACAATGCTTCTTTCTCAGGGTTGTTGTAGGGATGACAGTGGGCGCTTGATGTGGGACTAATAAACATTTTTTTAAACCTGTTTACCTTTTCCAAAATATATAAGAATAAAGAGGCATGGACAGGGGTAGCACAAAGGCCTTCACCCTACATGGAAAATTCTGAACACTACAGCCCTCGCAGTACAGCCAGGATTAAGTGTATAGGTCTATATCTATACACCGTGATTTCAAGAATGCTTGGAAAATCCTATTACTCCAAAATCAGCCCTGCCCACATCCGAAATTCAAGAATAAGGGGGCCATTCTTTTGGATTAAACTTTTGATTTCGATGAAAAGGCTAGTTCCCCTGCAAGAGATAACAGTAGCAATTCAAACCTCTGTTGGTCATTTAGTAATCATTTTCATCCTTTTCTAAAAACAAAGAAAAAATGTATCTTAAGGTAATCAGGGACAGAAGGAGGAAAGTCATGGGTGACAGCAAAGGGGAAAGGAATACAAAACAGGGAGGCTGCAGAAATTTATGAGTATACATGTACATTTCCATATACAAAGATACTGACACATTCTCTTGGGATAGAGATTGTGCTGAACAGCATCTGCTGTGTAACACTTGCATTAATTATATTGCAAAATATTTAGGATTTCAGCCACAATATTCCTTCCTCAAAGTCCCTAGAGCTGCAGAAAATTTAAATATTTTGTCTAGGAGATTATCAGGGCTCTAGATAAGATCAACCAGACTCAAGAGGCCAGAAGGGAAACAAAAAATCAGTCCATGAATTCTGTTCCTCATTGGAAGCTATGTGCTTCTGTAAGTCTCCCAATCCTTCCCTGAGCATCTGTGGAAATGAGATTTAGGAGAGAAATGAGATTTGGGACTATCACTGCTCCTATCTTGGAAATTAAAAATAAGCAAGCCAGTAAAGAAAGAGCCTGGTGGCATTAAGTTTGTATATACCTTGTGGGGGGTCAGGATCACCTCGCATACTTTTTGAATCCCAGAGCACATGGAGATCACATATCAAATGTGGACACAGGACACCTTGCTGTTGATTTATTACTGATAAGCTGAAAACTATGCGAAGGCAGAGACCAGGTTTGTTTGGTTGACTATCAAAACTACCTTGCAGGAATGTGTGACTTATAGCCGCCCTTCAATAAATATTTGTGGATTGGGTGAATAAATGAAAGAACAAGTAGATGGATGGATGGATAGATGGATGGATGGATGGATGGATGGATGATGGATGGATCAAAGAGAGATGCATAAAGAGACACATGGATCAGATGACTTAAACCTGGAAACAAAGCAGCAGCCTGAATTCTCCCCTATTCAGCTACCTGCTACTATCCAACACACACCTCCAAGCCCTAGCACCCCAAGGTAGGAGGGAGGGAGGTATAAATGCACATGCACGTGGTGGGGGTGTTACATACACGAACACTCGGGCCTCTTTTGGTATGAGGACCTGTCACCCTCCCAGGCACAAGTCAGGTGACATTGAGATTTGTGTCTGAGAAGAACGGAAGGGAATACACAGTTAAGGGTAAAGGGTTTTCTGGGCAATGCATTGGCACTAAGGGCACCTGCGTCTTGCCTTGGCTCTGCCACCAGCATTGTGACCATTTCCGGGCCGTCGCTGCTTCATCTCTGTCGTGAATGAAGTGAGCTAGATACCCTCGGCCCCCATGGTCTGTCCTGCTTGGGACAGTCTCGGCCCACGCTCCCCCTCCACCCTGCCCCTGACCTACAGGCCTCCCCCAACCACCAGCGGCTCACTACACCTCCCTGGCCTCCCAGTCCCAAGTAGAGCCCCCTCGTTATACTCACAGCAGCCTTCACCTGTCCTTTATTTCAGTCTACAACTTCATGCTAATTTATGTTACGTCTATTTTCTGCCCCAACCCTGACTCCAACTAATAACTTATACCTATTGAGCACTTAGCAAATATTAGACTCTACTCTAATCATTTGGCAAGCATTATTTATTTCAACTCCTACAATAATCTTTGAGGTAGGTTATGTTTATCATTCCCATCTTACAGATGAGGAAATTGAGGCCCAGAGACATGAGTAACTTGTCTGAGGGCACATAGCTTAGTATGTGCCTGATCTAGGAGCTGAATTCAGGCCATTTAGCTCCAGCAATTGCATGGACTCTGGCTACCTGATTTCAACCTGCCAGAAGGCAGGGGTGGGGTCCATCTGATGCCTGGAACAGTGTCTGAGTGAGGCAGCATGGAGTAAGCATTCAACAAATATCTGCTGGGAGAAAGAAGGAGAGAAGTAAGGAAGGGAAGAAAAAAATCACAAAACAGGCTCACCATACTTAGCCCTCTCTTCCCCACAGCTGGATCAAAGGCCTCTGCCTAGGGGAGGGCTGGCTGAGACTGGAAACCCCTGGGAGGTACTCAAATGTGAAACTGAAATGTCTGTGAAATTCAGGCGTGTGTAGGATGCTAATAGTTTTGCGGACATCAAAAAAATCTTATGGTGATTATCCTGGAAAATAAAACTGTAGGGGATTGTTGTCTATATTGTGAACATCACTTACTTTACCTTTTGAGTATTAAAATGTCAAAATCTCTTCATATATCTCTTTAAATTATAAAAATATAGCTTCCCTGGGGTACTTTAATTTTGGGGTTCTATCTCTTTCTGTACTGTTTGCATGATTTACAGTGAACATGTATTACTTTTATAAATGTTTAAAATCAAGTACTGAAAATAAACCCGTAAAAACATGTCCTTCTTCTCCCTTGCTGGGGCCTGCTTCTCCAGTGGGTAAGTACACAGCCACCACCATTGGCCGTAAGCAACTCCTTAAGTGTGTGTGTGTTTAAAGAACAAGGTTATTATCATTATATTGAGCTAAAATAAAAGATCGGTCTCCACTGCCCTCTTCAAAGTGCTCTCCTCTGGAGAAGTAATAGCCTGGGGAGGAAGTATGCCCCACCCCTCCTCAGATGTTCCTGGCTGATGGATACTATTCAAGACCATGTGGAAGGATAATAAATAGGTTTAAACTATGCCACACACCAGTTCATTAAAAATAATAAATGTTCTCCTAGAAGGCCCACAGTTTATAAGAGGATTACAGGCATAGCAGCAAGAAGGGCAGGTAGAGCTTCCTCATTATTTCTCAGACCTGCAACATCTTGAGTATTTAAGCTCCTTATTCATTCAACAAATATTTATTATGGGCCTACTATGGGCAAGGAGTTAGGTGTTACAGAGGATCCCAATATGATTAAGATAATCCATACCCTCAAGAGTCCCAAGGCACCTGCCAGAATCTTTAAATGCAAAACACAATCAGCTAGAAGTAGGGTTTCTTATCTCAAACACTGTTTTCCCACCAAACACTGAAGGAGTTATATTTTGTTCCCCTTGAAGACTTTACCATCCAGAAGAGGAAAATAAGATCGACTATAAATAATTATAGCCCATGATAGGCTCTGATAAAAGAGGTCATGGGGTTACAGCCAAATCAAAGGAGGGCGTGCTCAGAGCCACTTGGAGGAATCGGCAATCACTTCCTTAAAAGAGTGGCCCTGGGAAAAGCTCAGATGGATGTATAGGATTTTGAAGGGTAGAATGTGCCAAGGTTAGTATTCAAAGTGAAGGAAGAAACATCAAATTGAAATTCAAGGGAGAGTCTGAGGTCTGTGGCTAGACTAGTGGGTCTCAAAGCATCTCCTGGAAACTTGTTAGAAATGCAACTTCTCAGGCCCATCCCTAGATTTCCTCTGGGGGTGGGGCCCAGCGATCTCTGTGCCAACAAGCCTGCCAAGTGATTCTGGAGCAAGCTGAAGTTTAAAAATGACTGGCTGAAAAAAAAAAAAAAAAAAAAAAAGACTGTCTGAGAACACAGTACACATGCAAGAGGTAAACCTTGGAAAGATGAGTAGAACACCTCGAGGTCTAAGGAATTTACACTGAGTTGACCATTTAGTGGAAAGCTAAAGGAGGTTTTGAGCAGGACAGGGTTGTTATAAGAGCTATGCTTGAAAATATACTTGAAAAACACAATGGAAGTTGTGTTTAGAGCCGTTAGGAATGGAACAAACATGGACATGTGGAGAGCTGGTCGGATGCTGGGGTACCAGGAGAAAAGGTGAGTACCGACATCCTGACCACTCCAAAGGGGGCATCAACAGCATCAGCCAGAGCAGCTGGGGCAGAAGACAGAGGCCCTTATGTTTTAAATCTCACTGACCAGGAGAAGCGTGATTTTATTGAATGGGGTCTTGCCACAGGGACAGCACCTCATCATTGTGTGGTTTCTGTAGCCATAACAGAAAACCTGACACAAGAACACTAGAAGCAAAGAGTCCCAGAATCCTTCCACAGAACAACAGCCTGAGACCTGGATGACACCTCAGTCCCAGGCTGGGGCTCTGATGAAGGAGCATGGCAAGCCAGTGGTTATTCCAGGGCACCTCATGCAAGTCCTTCCCTCAGCACTGAAGGGAGCCCACAGAGCAAAGAAGGTCCTCCTGGGAAGATCAAAGGCAAGAATTTAGGAAGTGGAAATGCAAATGTTCACTCTAAAAAGTCTTGGGTTCACATCTCTGTGATCCACGACTAAGGAACCCAAGCAAGGTGCAGCCTATCACAGGGACCCGCCCAGCTCACCTCACTGCCAGGGGACGAGGCTGCTCACCAGCCTTGCACAGCCCCTATTTAAATACTGTGAATGGGAATCAGGGCAAAAGAACAGTTACTCCCACCCCAGAGAGCAGGAGCCCCCTCAAACTTGGTGCCAGATCAGCAGTAGGAAACACAAGCATGACATGAAGATACTGCTGGCACACGTTTTTGTTCACCTAGGTAAAACAGCAATGGATTATCTGCCTTGCTTGTAGGAGGAGAAGGGAACCCTGTGGTAGCTATTAGTCCAGTGCAACCATTAAGGAATGCAGAGGTCACTTCTCAAAGGTGGTGTGTAAAGGAACCGCCCCAGATCACACTGGTTCCTATGTAAAATCCTAGCAGAGCCCATAAAGAGCAACAGTTACTGAGGCCTTTAATAAATAGTCCCTTTTTTAATTCCCACCCATATGCAAAATGCTTTGGAGCCTTATATATTACATTTTGAATATACAATAACCATGGTTAAATGATCATTAACATCCACAACTCTCTCCCAACACACACACCAATAGAGTGAGGAGATTACTGCTATTGTTAGGGCAGATTTTGGCTCTGCAAATCACCCGTACTTGATCACTAGCATCTTCACTTTCTGGCCAAACAGGCACCCAGACCAGTGTTTTTCATCTGAGTTGGTTAAGCCCTTTTAACACTTAGGCTAAAATGTCAGTTTCCAAAGTGAAACATGAATTATTCTGTTGTTTCCATATACTGAGTTCACAGTGTCATTATTTCATCAAAGTCTATGCAACTCTTAACCCCATGCAACATGCTCAGAGATGCCTCCCTTTCCATAATTGTCTCCTGCATCAAGCAATCAATGCAAAATAAAACTCCAAATCCATTCAAAACAAGGGGTGAATTTCTTAAATGCATTTACCGTGACAATGAGGAATTAGGCTTTCTCCAAAGCTAACCTGGAACAGAAATGAGGCTAGAAGAATCAAAACTTTACACAGAAGCAACTCCCAGATGTCTCTTCCTACAAAAATCACCCAGCATCCTGAATGGGAGGTCTTAGCAATATTAGTACTAACTGCATATTCTTCCCAAAAGTCCACAGAAAACTCAAACATTCATTTAAAACAAGAAGGAATTTTCAAGTACAGATGTAGTTCTCTAGTTTCACAAAGCTCAGTCCCTTGAATGATAAGTAGATACAGCCATACCTCTGCTCCAAATCTCTCTGCCACTGTCTGCCAGCTGCTTCATCAGATGCCAGCCTTCACCTACCTATGCCTGAGTTGACTTCTTCATAAGGTACAATAAATTGTCAATAAACTTAACACAGTGATGGAGAGACTCTGGAGTCAGGTTACCTGGGTTTAAACATGGGATTCCCCACTTACTTGACTTACCCCTGCCTCAGTCGCCTCATGTGCATAACAAGAATATTAACAGCATGAACTCCAGGACTGCTGTGCACATGAGGTGATACAACACACAGAAAGTGCTTAGAACAGGACCTGGGTCTCAGTAAACTCTATTTATTCTATCCCTAAAATGCCAGAAGAAATACGGAATTTAGAAAAAAGTTATTTCAAAATTAAAGCATAAGCTTTCATAAGATTTTTACAAAACTAACTGAGGTAGACTGTATCACATCTGACAAAGACAGGATGGCATTAAGAAGCCACTAGAGATGACAGTTCACAAACTCTCCTGCTGACTTACCTTCCACCGCCACTTCCCCAGAAGGAGTCAGTGTGGGCTGCGCAGCACCTTAAATAAACACAGTCTTTCCCTCTTTCCTGGAAGATTATATTATTTTAAAAATAGATGATCATTCAGTAGGATAAAGAGTTTGAAAACTGGGTAACTTCTCAGAGGATGTTATACACAATAGAGAAATTCCTGAAAAGGGGTATGTGAGGATCAAATTTTTACAAAATGAACAAACATTTCAAATATTTTTTTGAAGCTTTGTTAAAAATTTAGTAAACAGTCTACTGGAAGAGATTAGCAACCATCCATATTGCTCTCTGTTAATATCCTAGCAAACATTCAGTCACTTCTTTTTTTCCTGAGAAGTTTATAGTTGTTTAAACCAGGACATACTCCATATGCAATGTAACATCCTGCTTTCTGTTCACTTGGCCTTAATTATACATGAACATTTTCCCTGAAATACTGTTTATAAACTGTTTAAAAAGGTCCTGTTAAATGACCACATAGTTTTGATCAGACTGATCATAATTTATTTAACCATTCCAATAATGATGAATGTTTAGCTTCTTTTCAATTCCTTATAATCATAAATACTGTTCCTGGAAAAATCTTGTGCATTAATCTTTGTACTTACGATTATTCTCTTAAAATAGAAGTGGAATGAACTATTTAGTCAAAAGCTAAGAATAATCTTAAGGCTCATCACACTGCTTTCCAAAATAGATGTATTAGTTTACCCTTTGCTATATGAGAAAATTCCACATTTAAAAAAAAATCTTTGCTAGGCTGAATAAAAAATGGTATCAATGTTGTTTTAATTTGCACTTATTTACTAATGAGGTTGAGTAGTATTTCTTATATGTGATAGCCATTTGTCTCCCCTTTTTTTACAAAGTCTTTTCATAAACTTTGTCTCTTTATCTATTGTGGTCTTACTGTTTACATTAATAATTTGTATAAAAATTATATGTTAATTACATTAACACTTTGTTGTAATTTTTTAAAATCCTCTGCAGATTGGTTTTATTTACCAAATGTCCAGCTATTCCTTGATATACAGTTTAATTTTCATGTAATCAAACCTATCCTTATTTCTGTTGTGATACCTCCCATTTTTTTCTTTCTTTTTTTCTTACTTGAAATATATTTGACATATAACAGTGTGTATGTTTAAGGCATAGTCTTCCATTCTTTAAGGCTTAGAAACTTGTCCATCCATTGTTTAGATAATCAACTATCTTTTTTCTATATTAAAAATTTTTTTTTGACATTTAATTATCTATCTGGAATTTGAGTATATAGTATTTCAATGATATTTTGGTAACACATGTGGTTGATGGGACAGGGGGGAGTATTTTGGAAAAATAAAACTTTAGAAATACGAGGGGTGGGAAGTGGGATTCCTGATGTTGTTCACTGAACTGACAGCTGTCCATTCCTGTGCCACTGACTTGCAACGTGCCACCCCTGGGGCTGTGCAAATAGCAAAGACAGACCACAGTGTTTATTGACTGAGGACAAAGCTGACTTTCCATGTAATGAGACAACCTAAGAAAGGATGTTTAGATTCACTTAGTCCCAGCACCACTTGCATCCCTGGGTGTTGCCCAGACACTGCCCTCAATACACTGCTCTTGGAGGCTGGAACAGTATCTTTTCAAGTATCTCCACCACCTCTGCACACAGCAGGCTCTCAAAAATACGGGTTGAATTTAATTTGAATTGGATGATTAGCATAATTCCAGAGAAGCAATACAAAAAAAAATTTGGCTCTGAAAATTAACTATGGGTTTGAGTGTCTTGGACTCCAATCTAGAATCCTTTGGTTTTCCATTGTGCTGGGATGTAAATACCCAGAGAAATGTTTAAGTGTATGCTCTGGACACACTTTTTCAGTGCAAAACAGAGACACCTTCAATAATACATCTCAATCTGCTGCAGCGGTAACAAATTTATATCAATCCTCCCAGATTTAAGAGAGAGACACCAAAGAACTGCATTTGCTAAAAACCATCCACCACTCATCACACAGCCTCTGCTCCCTGGGAGACAGAAGGTCATGTGCACTCGCATACAAAATAAAGGATTCCTGAAAAGTCCATTTCAGTTGCACCAAGGAGGAACTACTCTAAAGGAAAACTATAGATAAATCATTTTGTGGTGAGAATTGGCACTCCATATTTAATTTCTTGCACAAACTCAGAGTTTTAAATATTGGCTCTTCTCACGTTTATGCAGGAAAGATGAATACATTTGATTTCTAATACTTCCCCAAATATTTTAAAATCAAAAGGTGGATGGAAGAACATTAAGTGTGAACCAGCTTCCCTGGAGAGTGTGTGCAGTGTATACTTGTGTGTGCAGATTATTCACTTGTGCTTACAAACACCAAGATCCACAAGTATGGCCACACTTACTCTTCATTAACACTCAACGTGTTATAGGGCTAAGCTATGGCTGGCAATGTGCCCAGAGTATTTGAGACCTGGCCTGGAGCTCCAGTTACAAAGTATTAAAGTTCATCTTGACAAGCTACCACTCAATTCACTTTTGCTCTTGGTGGCTCAAGAGGGAACATCCTGTGAGGTCGTTGCACCTAGTGACTTCTATCTTGTGTCATTAATCTGGATCTAGTAAAAATAAGCCCAGCATCTCACCTCCTCCCACTGCCCTGAAAGTTATATCTGATCCTTGGGGGCTTTGGGTGGGAAGTCAGAGATGTGTGCCTAAGAAAGCCCCTGTTTTTGCAGGAGGGTGAGGGGAACGGTGTGAAAAAAAAAACCCACTGAAAGCAAGAATGGAGAGACGGCTTTATCAACTGACTACATGACAGCACCCTAGCAGAAACCCAATCACCGTCTGCCCTTCTGACAGCTCTCTTGGCAGACTGCCCTGGTGCCACAATGACTTAATTGTGCCATGTCACCAGGCCTCTCTCTGACGACTTGTTTGCTTTGCTACCTCTGATGCTGGTCAAGAGGTCAAGCTTTCTTCTACTTAGTGCCGAGGTCCTGCAGTCTATCTACTGCCTGGCAGGTGCCCCGTGACAGTTCTCCCACCCTCCAAAGATGTGTTAGAGATTTTGGCAGCATCTCCAACCCCTGCCTGTTCACGTGCCAAGTCTCACGTCAGTTTCTACAATCTTGACTTTACCCAGCATGTGACTGACTCTGTATGAACTACGTATGTTTTGTTAAAAAACAAAGAGCAGAAAAAGAAAACCCACAATGCTATTCTAAACCTATCTTGCTGAAACCTGAATAAGTCTGGGAAAATTTTTTACTGCAGGAAAAGAGAATGATCCTAACTCAAAATGGATCACAGACCGAAGTCTGAGCTAAAACTATAAAACTCTAAGAAGAACATACAAGAATAAATCTTTATGACCTTGGGTTGGGCAATGATTTCTTAAAATATGACACCGCAAGCACAACAATAAGAGAAATTGGTAAGTAGGACTTATCAAACAGAAAACTTTGTGCTTCAAGGGACATGATCAAGAAAGGAAAAATGTAACTCACAGATTGATAGACAATACTGGCTAATCATATATCTGATGATGGACTTATATTCAGAATATATAAAGGACACTTACAACTCAGTAACAACAAAAAAGCCCAATAAATGGGCAAAAGATTTGATTAGACATCTCCTAAGAAAACATATAAATGGCCAATAAGCACATGAAAAGATCCTCAATCTCCTTAGTCATAATGAAATGCAAATCAAAACCACAAATAGAGACCACCGCTAGTACCAAAAAGACAGACAGTAACAGCTATTGGTGAGGATGTGGAGAAAGGAATCCTTATCTGCTGCTGGTGGGAATGTAAATGGTGCAGCTGCTTTGGAAAATAGTTGGGAAGTTTCTCAACTGTCAAACATAAAGTTACCACATAAACTAGCAGTTCCACTCCTAGGTATCTGCCCATGAGAAATGAAAACATATGCCGGCACAAAGACTGGTACACAAATGTTCATAACAGCATTGTTCATAAGAGCAAAACACTGGAAACCAACTAAAACCCATCAGCTGGTGACTGGCCACATACCATGTTTATATGCACACAATGGAATGCCATTTGGGAATAAAACGGAATGAAGCACTGACATGAGCTACAGCATAACTGACCCTTGAAAACATTGTGCTAAGTGAAAGAAGCCAGTCACAAAAGACCACATATTGTCTGATTCCCTGTATATGAAATGTCCAGAACAGGCAAATCTATAGAGACATTAAGTAGACCATGGTTTCCTACAGCTGGGGTTGGGGTTGGGGATGGGGGGATTGAAGAGTGACTGATAATGGGCAGCACATTTCTTTCTGGAGTGACAGAAATGTTCTAAAATTAGATGGTGATGATGGCTGCAGAATTCTGGAAATGTACCAAAATGGACTGAATTGTATATTTAAAACACACACAGGTGAATTTTGTGGTATGGAAACTATGTCTCAATAAAGCTATTTAAAAAGCAAAAAAAAGAAAAAACCAATCTCACATTCCTACCTGTCCAACAGTTTGGCCTACACACTTGAAGAGTCTACAAAATTAGCATCAGCCCACCCAGGCAGCCTGCCCCTCATCCTCTGCCATTCCCGTGTTCTGCCCTCCTTCCACCAGCTCACAGAGCTGAGACCAGAAGGATCTGCCATAGCAAACAGCCAATACACCCAGCAGCCTCACCTTCCCCAAGAAAATCAATCCCAAAGAGAGTCAAGAGACCCAAGCTATAAAGCGCTTTAAAACCTGCTGCTAGGTGTTCCCAGGTCTTACAACCAAACCCCCACACACACACACCAATACCCCATGGTTTCTTTCAGAACATAGCCAGGTGGAGTCATGTTTATTTTTAACCTGGGTTATAATATAAGGAAAGAAATACTTGTTTTCTTGTGGGTTTTAAAAAATTTTTAGTTAACTACTACATTTTTCTCTCCTGAATTCTCCTGAGCTACATGATACAACTTGAAAATTCACACTATAGTAAGATCAAGAGGGGTTGACAAGAGCCTGTGCGGAAAACTGGCATCCATGCTGATCGATAACCTACTTTCAAGGCCGAGCAGAGCAGGCGCCTTCTCGGGGTGGGAGCTAATTGCTGCTCTCACAAAGCAGGGGGCAATCTTATCCAGGTGATCCATTAGCGGGGAAACTACTCTAAAAAGGAGCAAGAAAGGAGAGGGGAATTCAGGGTAAAGAGGTTAAACAGCACAGAAGTGATTTAAAGGGGAAAAAGGGTTCAAATTGGTGTGTGAAAGAGATAAAGAGAAGAAACTTTAATGTGGAAAGATCCCCGAGAGCTCTGGAGAATTCCTCTCTGGCACAACTGAGCTCTGTGTCTCTGGGGCTGGGCTGGGAGGCGCAGCGAGCGGGCAGCCCTCCCCATCACAGCCACAGCGGAGGACACAAACCCTGGGCCTGCAGAGGGCCCCAGACGCCGCTCTGAACGTGGACAAGTGCGGGCTGTCTCCATGCTCTGGTTCTCTCCCCTCCCTGACTGAGAATTTGCATGACCTCTGGCCCGGGACCTGCACACCTACCTCAGAAGCACAAACCAGCACAACACTGGGGATGCATGGGCACATCTGTGCATTTTTAAAAGTGACCACAAACCCCCTTCCTTGGCTTCTCCTCTTGACGACCTCAAGCATCTAAGTCTCAAACCAAGAAGAGGGATGAGTCCCCCCACGATTAGAAACAGGGGGGATCTGACATTGTCAAAATATTTCACAGGAAAACTGGTTCCAGTGACACCCAATGTTCCCAAGACAAGATACTGCTTCAAGAGTATCACAGAAGTCTCTTAGCTGTCTTACATCCCTCCAGCTCCTCCCATTGCTGCTGCTATGTGCACCCTGGAGCCCAGCCGGGGCACTGCTCAGCGTCTCCACAAGCAGGAGCTGTCCTTGGCCAGGACTATGGGGTCTGCACCTGTGCTCCATCCCCAGGGCTGCCCTCACCCCGCAGCCCCCAGGCCCAGGGCGCCCTCCCTGCCCTCTGCCTTTCGGACAAATGCCTGCTGGTCCCCCAGGCTCACATAAAAGGGGCACCAGGTCTCTCAGATGGGGCCGGCTCCCCTCCTCCCTCCACACTTGCCCCACAGCCTTTCTTACTTGGCTGGGGGGGCAGGGGGGCACTTGTTTGTTTAGATGCTTGTCTCCCCTACAAGTTGGTAAACCTCTGCAAACCAAAGTCTGGGTCTCATACGTTTTTGAATCTGGAGCATGTAACACTAATAGCGACAGACATTAGGAGTTTAATAGATGCTTAAGGAATGAATACATGCACAAATGGTTTAAGGAAGTCATTTGGGTATTTCCCCTTAAAGCATTCTCTGGGGTGTTTCAAACATTATTTTATTTCATAATAACTTAGAACAGGGAGGGGTTGGGGAGTTGCAGGTCTCATGTGGGAGACGAGAAGGGTCTGTGATGGTTGCGCAGCACATGGATGTGCTTAATGCCACGGAACTGCACACTTCAAGTGTTAGGATGGTGCATTTTGTGTTATGTGCATTTTACCACAATTAAATAAAAAATAAGGTAAAGGGCACCCAGGGCCACCTGACTGAAGTCACAGCCCAAGAGGCTGATCACTGGGAGGACTAAGAAAAAGCGCCAGAGCAAAGTGCAGGGCGGTGCACCTCCTATTCACAATGCACCCCCCCCCCCCCCCCGCCCACGACAGCCTGAGGTCAGGCTCAGGGACTGGCTGTGCCTCAGGGCTCAGAGCTCCTGATGCTGCACACAGCAGGTGCTCTATTTCCTGAATGTTCTGGAATCGCTTGAATAAGCAGCTCAAGGCTTGGGGATCTTTCTGATACTCAGGCCTTCCTCCCAAGGGGCTACTCTCTGCCCAGAAATACCAGGGAGTGCCCAGTCCTTTCCTGGCACTGCCACAGAGAGCACCCCCTGCTGCATGCCTGCCGGCCTCTAGTTTCAAGCTTCTCCCTCCTGAGCAGATGTCAGTCCTAGCCCGTCCCTACACCAGGTCTTCGTGCAGCCCCTCTACCTTCTCTCTAAACAGAAAGCTATAATCCCCCACACCAGTTCTTTTATTTTTCTCAGCTAAATACACAGGACCTGAGGCCACTTACACTGCAATAGGGAAAAACAGGATCCCGGAGGTTCAGAAGAGCTTTTTTTTTTTTTAGTCTCATTTGAAGGGTCATCTTACTAATGAGGAACAGGCCCAAACTGCCACCAGAAGGCAAGCGGGAAACACACACACACACACACACACACACACACACACACGTGTCAAATCAGAACCAAAAGGCAGTGAATCCTCCCTGATCCTTTCACAGAGAGTGGGGTAAGGGCCCCCAGAGTCTGTGTTCACAGGCCGAGGATGCCAGGAAGCGGGCTGCTCACAGGGCCATTCATCAGCATCAGCCGTGGGCACCGCCTTGCCAGGTGGCCCCTGCAGCAGCCCACGTTCTACTTAAGTTTGCCACTCCAGTCCACTCTCCCAGAAAAGCTCTAAAAACTGTACTCAGCTAGGGTACAGTTACCTCAGAGAGCATTAGGGATCAATAAAGGCAGGGCTGTCCTTTCAAAAATTGGGGGAGTGACCACACCCAGTGGATCTATGTAGAAGTGACTGCAAATGGCCTGCAGAGCCCTCTGCAAACTGCACATTCATGGAAGAGCCAGAGAGTATAGGTGTTCGTACCAGATTCTGTTCAGAGTAAACATTACCTACAAAGTCACAGTGTCATCTGAAACTAAGGAACCATCCCCTTTTGGCCTGCCCTTCCACATTAGCCCATGGCAGTTGGAGGCACAGGGAACAGCAGGAGCTGAGCACCAGCTGTCCTGAAGCCCTTGCAAGAGCTGACTAGCTTCCCACGCGTAGCTGGTGTCCTGAGGGAGCAGCTCACATGTGGCACATTGCACAACACCTGTCAGGACCTCAGCACCTTTCATGCCTTCAGCTGCCAGCTTCCCGACCAATGTGTGCAGTTTAAGTTTAATCAGAGGATTAACAGGGATGGGTGGGCCTTAACTGGATGGGATTAACTGGATGGGATTAACTGGCCCCCTTCCATAGAAGACGACTTTCTGCTTATAGTAAATTCTGGTATGGCCTTCATAGATTGGACACTGTTTCTTCCCAAGCAAAACTTTTTTGAAAAATAATGCCTATATCTCACAGGGAATAAACATTGAGGTAAAATTTCTCAGAATAAAACTTCATCACTTTAAAGAAAGCTTCCAAACGTATGACTCTTCCTTTTAATTCTAGACAGGAAGACAATCAGTAATGGAACAAACCAACAAGCACTTTTGAGGAAACAATAAAAGAGATCTGAGAACGTGGATCATGGCCACTTGGTTACTTTTAAATCATGGCTGGACTTAGTGACTTTCTACATATTGCCCCAAAATTCTATCTTCTAAGTTTTTGTGCCTGTTTTTTTTCCCTCCTAAATCTTTACTTGACAGACCCTCAAAGGATCTTAACCAATGGAAACTTGCCCTTGGCTGGCATCTGTAGGGAGAACCACCTAGAACCTCAAAATGAAAAGGCAGCCCTACCTCCCTCCCACTTACTTTCCCTCTTCCAGGCCCCCATTCTAGCCCTGTGTCCCTGTCGTCATCTCAGCTGAGTCATCCAACATAATCATGCTCACAGTACCCAAAACCTACCAGCCACCCAGAATGAATGAGGCGGAATGCTGGGCCCTGAGACCTGGCAAGGAAGTACATTTCAACCTTCTAAGATTCTTGTTTCAGACCTGCACTCATTTTTGGTGGAGCTAAATGATGTAACTAAGATTGAATCCTTTCTCAAAACTATAGCAGGGGAAAAAAATATTGGATCAGAACCTAGTACTTTGTGATTCATATATACATCCACTATGTATGTTCACATAATATGCATATAGATTTTATCCATATGCAGCCCACAGTCCAGGATTATAGGATTACATCATTGGTATTTCTGTATTAACATTAACATAGGTAATGCCTTTTGCAAAACATCTCTAGAAATTGAAGCTCCATTCTTAGATTTTCCCAGAGCTATTTCTAGCTTCTGTCTAGTGTATATGTCACCCTATCCTTCTTCCTTTCTTGGCTGAAATGCACTGGAGTCTGGAGGCTGGTTGGCTCCAAACTGTAATGGAATATGTAGCCTTTCACCTCTGGGTCACAATACTGAGTCTGGGCCACATGGCAGCATCTGAAAGCAGTTACTGTACCATCTATGGCCTTGCTTCAGACAAAAGCCACTGTTCTGGCTTCCACCCTTATGGGGAGTCTCAACCAGGAAAGGCATGTGTATGTGTGTGTGTGGTAAAATATACATCCCAAAACTACCACTCGATCCATTTTTAGGCGTATAGTTCAGTGGCATGAAGTGCATTACAATGGCTGTGCAGTCATCACCCATCCATCTCGAGAAATTTTCACATCTTCCCAAACTGGAACTACTGACTCAGTACGCAGAGGCCCCTGGCACCCACCGTCATTCCCTCTGTGTTTCACTTAATTTGACTACTCTGCGATCTCGTATCAGTGGGATCAGACAGGGTGTATCCTTTCTTGACTGTCCTCAAGTTTCATCCACACTGCAACAGGCATCAGGCACTACTTCCTCCCTAAGGCTGAATAATATTCCACTGTAACTACAGACCACATTCTGTTTCTCCATCACCCACTTATGGACACTTGGGTTGCTCCCACCTTTCAGCCATTGTGAATAATGTTGTCATGCACATGGGTGTTGTTCTGCTATCTTGACATATGACATTGTGTCATCATGTGTTGACACTGGGGTATAAATCTTACATCGTCATTTAGCTTCACATGCAGGCCATGTGGTGGGATGCCCTGTATGGGCATTTTATGTCTGGCAATCCTGCATATCTCAGGGGTCATACAGACCCTCAGGCAGTCTATTCTCTCCATGAGACTCCCTGGAATGCTTCACTTTCTTCAGCCTGTGCCCTCCCATGACTACTCATCTTAGTAGCCTCAACTCAGTGTCGCCTCTTCTAGGAACCATCCCATTCCACTCCATTTACAGCACGCCATTCTCTAAAGGGGTATATAGAAAAGAAGAGGCAATGGCCCAGTACAGTGGCTGGAGGCAGTGGAGGCTGCTCCCTATGGGCCCCTGACTCGACACTCAGCACATGGTTTCCACACCCACCCCACTGGCAGGCTGGGAGGGAATCAAGGCAGGCTGTGTCACAACAACCTTTCTATCCCCAGCACCAAGTCCAGCAAGCACATCCTTCTATGGCAAAGGCCAGAGAAGTGTTGGACAGGCAGATGGATGGAGAGATGGATGACAAGAGAATGAAAAATGAATCAACTGAATGTTAATTGAGTGCAATGAACCCTGGAATCAGGGGTCACCATCTAGAGATGTAAGGTTTACTTTTGTATAAAATGGCAGTTTGGATACTGACTCTTGATGAACATCTACTATGTGCCAAACAAAACATGCCTATGAGCAATTATTATTATTAACACCTTAATACAAATAAGGAAAATGAGGCAGAAAGCAGGAAGTCCTCTCAGTTCACAGAGCTGGTAGATGACAGCAGAGATACAAACCCAGATGGTCAGGCTCCAGGAACCGTGTCTTTAATTGCAAAAGTAATGCCACACTACATAACCTGTAAGGTTCTTCCTGTGTTACTGTTCCATGATTATCAAATGCTAATGATTACAAAGGATCTCCTCAGGTCCCAGGACTAAAGGTGACGTATGTTGTTAAAAATTAATGGTGTTGGGGGGCGGAGCCAGGATGGCGGCGTGAGTAGAGCAGTGGAAATCTCCTCCCAAAAACACATAGAGCTATGAAAATATAACAAAGAAAAATCTTCCTAAAATAGAGACCACAGGACACAGGGCAACATCCAGACCACATCCACACCTGCAAGAACCCAGTGCCTTGCGAAGGGGATAAGATACAACCCCCGGCCTGGCGGGACCCGAGCGCCCCTCCCCCCGGCTCCCGGCGGGTGGAAAGAAACCGGAGCGGTTTTTTTTTTTGGCGAGTGCTTTTTGGAAGCCTTAAAGGGACAGGGACCCCGTTGCTAGGGAGGCAGGGTGGCGGGACTGGTGAGCAGGTGCCTGGGACCAGCGCCCAAGGACAAAGAATATCGCGCATTTTTCCCTACGGACTGGTGGGCGGGTGCCTGAGACTGGTGCCTGAGGACGGAGGAAATCGCGCATTTTTCCCCTTTTTTTTTTCTCTTTTTGGCGAGTGCTTTTTGGAAGCCTTAAAGGGACAGGGACCCGGGTGCTAGGGAGGCAGAGCAGCAGGACAGATGAGCGGGTGCCTGGGACCGGCGCCTGAGGACAAAGAATATCCTGCGTTTTTCTCTGAGGGACCAGAGGGTGGGTGCCTGAGACCGGCGCCTGAGGACGGAGGAAATAGCGCATTTTTCCCCTTTTTTTTTCTCTTTTTGGCGAGTGCTTTTTGGAAGCCTTAAAGGGATGGGGACCCTGGTGCTAGGGAGGCAGAGCAGCAGGACCGGTGAGCGGGTGCCTGGGACTGGCGCCTGAGGACAAAGAATATCGCGCGTTTTTCCCTGCGGGACCGGTGGGCGGGTGCCTGAGATGGGCACTTGAGGACAGAGGAAATCGCGCATTTTTCCCCATTTTTTTTCTCTTTTTGGCGAGTGCTTTTTGGAAGCCTTAAAGGGACAGGGACCCCAGTGCTAGGGAGGCAGGGAGGCGGGACTGGTGAGCGGGTGCCTGGGACCGGCGCCTGAGTACAAAGAATATCCCACATTTTTCCCTGTGGGACCAGTGGGCAGGTGCATGGGACCGGCGCCTGAGGATGGAGGAAATCGCACGTTTTTCCCCTTTTTTTTTTTTCTTTTTGGCGAGTGCTTTTTGGAAGACTTAAAGGGACAGGGACCCTGGTGCTAGGGAGGCAGAGCAGCAGGACCGGTGACCGGGTGCGTGGGACTGGCACCTGAGGACAAAGCATATCCCGTGTTTTTCCCTGCGGGACCGGAGGATGGGTGCCTGAGACCGGAGCCTGAGGACGGAGGAAATCACACGTTTTCCCCTTTTTTTTTCCTCTTTTTGGCGAGTGCTTTTTGGAAGCCTTAAAGGGACAGGGACTCCAGTGCTAGGGAGGCAGGGAGGCGGGACTGGTGAGTGGGTGCCGGGGACCGGCGCCTGACGACAAAGAATATTGCGCGTTTTTCCCTGCGGGACTGGTGGGTGGCTGCTTTTTGGAAGCCTTGAAGGGACAGGAACCCTGGTGCTAGGGAGGCAGGGCAGCAGAACCAGTGAGCGGGTGCCTGGGACCGGCGCCTGAGAGTGCTTTTTGGAAGTCTTAAAGGGGCAGGACAGGTCACTTAGACGAGAGGCAGGGAATCTGGGGATCTCTGGGCACTCTAACCCCCTGGGCAGCAAGGAGCACAGAGGCCCCTTATGGAGATAAATAGTCTCCCGGCCGCTCCCCCTCCAACAGGGCTCCACCATTTTGGAGGAACAGCCCCAGCCAGGCCACGCCCACAGCAACAGAGGAGATAAACCCCATAGCAACCGGGCAGGAAGCAGAAGCCCTGTCTGCGCACAGCTATCCAGCACAAGCCACTAAAGGTGGCTATTCTCCCAGGAGAGGAAGGCCACAAACCAACAAGAAGGGAAGCTCTTCCAGCGGTCACTTGTACCAGCTCTGCAAACTATCTCTATCACCATGAAAAGGCAAAACTACAGGCAGACAAAGATCACAGAGACAACACCTGAGAAGGAGACAGACCTAACCAGTCCTCCTGAAAAATAAAATCATGAACATGCTGACAGAGATGCAGAGAAAAATGCAAGAGCAATGGGATGAGATGCAGAGAAAAATGCAAGAGCAGTGGGATGAAGTGTGAAGGGAGATCACAGATGTCAGGAAGGAGATCACAGAAGTGAAACAAACCCTGGAAGGATTTAGAAGCAGAATGGATGAAATGCAAGAGGCCATTGAAGGAATAGAAGCCAGAGAACAGGAACGTATAGAAGCTGACATAGAGAGAGATAAAAGGATCTCCAGGAATGAAACAACACTAAGAGAACTATGTGACCAAGCCAAAAGGAATAATATTCGTATTATAGGGATATCAGAAGAGAAAGAAAGAGGAAAAGGGATAGAAAGTCTCTTTGAAGAAATAATTACTGAAAACTTTCCCAAACTGGGGGAGAAAATAATCGAACAGACCATGGAATTACACAGAACCCCCAACAGAAAGGATCCAAGGAGGACAACACCAAGACACATAGTAATTAAAATGGCAAGGATCAAGGACTAGGAAAGAGTTTTAAAGGCAGCTAGGGAGAAAAAGATCACCTATAAAGGAAAACCCATCAGGCTAACATCAGACTTCTCGACAGAAACCCTACAGGCCAGAAGAGAATGGCATGATATACTTAATGCAATGAAACAGAAGGGCCTTGAACCAAGGATACTGTATCCAGCACGACTATCATTTAAATATGATGGCGGGATTAAACAATTCCCAGACAAGCAAAAGGTGAGGGAATTTGTTTCCCACAAACCACCTCTACAGGGAATCCTACAGGGACTGCTCTAGATGGGAGCACTCCTAAAAAGAGCACAGAACAAAACAGACAACATATGAAGAATGGAGGAGGAGGAATAAGAAGGGAGAGAAGAAAAGAATCTCCAGACAGTGTACATAACACCTCAATAAGCGGCTAAGTTAGGCAGTAAGATACTAAAGAAGCTAACCTTGAACCTTTGGTAACCACGAATCTAAAGCCTGCAATGGCAATAAGTACATATCTCTCAATAGTCACCCTAAATGTAAATGGACTGAATGCACCAATCAAAAGACACAGAGTAATAGAATGGATAAAACAGCAAGACCCATCTATATACCGCTTACAAGAAACTCACCTTAAACCCAAAGACAAGCATAGACTAAAAGTCAAGGAATGGAAAAACATATTTTAGGCAAACAACAGTGAAAAGAAAGCAGGGGTTGCAGTACTAATATCAGACAAAATAGACTTCAAAACAAAGAAAGTAACAAGACATAAAGAAGGACACTACATAATGATAAAGGGCTAGTTCCAACAAGAGGATATAACCATTCTAAATATATGTGCACCCAACACAGGAGCACCAGCATTTGTGAAACAAATACAAACAGAACTAAAGAGGGAAATAGACTGCAATGCATTCATTTTAGGAGACTTCAACACACCACTCACCCCAAAGGATAGATCCAACGGGCAGAAAATAAGTAAGGACACACAGGCACTGAACAACACACTAGAACAGATGGACCTAATAGACACGTATAGAACTCTACATCCAAAAGCAACAGGATATACATTCTTCTCAAGTGCACATGGAACATTCTCCAGAATAGACCACATACTAGCTCACAAAAAGAGCCTCAGTAAACTCCAAAATATTGAAATTCTACCAACCAATTTTTCAGACCACAAAGGTATAAAAGTAGAAATAAATTCTACAAAGAAAACAAAAAGGCTCACAAACACATGGAGGCTTAACAACATGCTACTAAATAATCAAGGGATCAATGAACAAATCAAAATAGAGATCAAGGAATATATAGAAACAAATGACAACAACAACACTAAGCCCCAACTTCTGTGGGACTCAGCGAAAGCAGTCTTAAGAGGAAAGTATATAGCAATCCAGGCACACTTGAAGAAGGAAGAACAATCCCAAATGAATAGTCTAACATCACAATTATCAAAACTGGAAAAAGAAAAACAAATGAGGCCTAAAGTCAGCAGAAGGAGGGACATAATAAAGATCAGAGAAGAAATATACAAAATTGAGAAGAATAAAACAATAGCAAAAACCAACGAAACCAAGAGCTGGTTCTTCGAGAAAATAAACAAAATAGATAAGCCTCTAGCCCAACTTATTAAGAGAAAAAGAGAATCAACACAAATCAACATAATCAGAAATGAGAATGGAAAAATCACGAAAGACTTCACAGAAATACAAAGAATTATTAAAGACTACTATGAAAACCTATATGCCAAGAAGCTGGAAAACCTAGAAGAAATGGACAACTTCCTAGAAAAATACAACCTCCCAAGACTGACCAAGGAAGAAACACAAAAGCTAAACAAACCAATTACGAGCAAAGAAATTGAAATGGTAATCAAAAAACTACCCAAGAACAAAACCTCGGGGCCAGACGGATTTACCTCGGAATTTTATCAGACACACAGAGAAGACATAATACGCATTCTCCTTAAAGTGTTCCAAAAAATAGAAGAAGATGGAATACTTCCAAGCTCATTCTATGAAGCCAACATCACCCTAATACCAAAACCAAGCAAAGACCCCACCAAAAAAGAAAATTACAGACCAATATCCCTGATGAATGTAGATGCAAAAATACTCAATAAAATATTAGCAAACAGAATTCAACAGTATATCAAAAGGATCATACACCATGACCAAGTGGGATTCATCCCAGGGATGCAAGGATGGTACAACATTCAAAAATCCATCAACATCATCCACCACATCAACAAAAAGAAAGACAAAAACCACATGATCATCTCCATAGATGCTGAAAAAGCATTTGACAAAATTCAACATCCATTCATGATAAAAACTCTCAGCAAAATGGGAATAGAGGGCAAGTACCTCAACATAATAAAGGCCATAAATGATAAACCCACAGCCAGCATTATACTGAACAGCGAGAAGCTGAAAGCATTTCCTCTGAGATCGGGAACCAGACAGGGATGCCCACTCTCCCCACTGTTATTTAACATAGTACTGGAGGTCCTGGCCACAGCAATCAGACAAAACAAAGAAATACAAGGAATCCAGATTGGTAAAGAAGTTAAACTGTCACTATTTGCACATGATATGATGCTGTACATAAAAAACCCTAAAGACCCCACTCCAAAACTACTAGAACTGATATCGGAATACAGCAAAGTTGCAGGATACAAAATTAACACACAGAAATCTGTAGCTTTCCTATACACTAACAATGAATCAATAGAAAGAGAAATCAGGAAAACAATTCCATTCACCATTGCATCAAAAACAATAAAATACCTAGGAATAAACCTAACCAAAGAAGTGAAAGACTTATACTCTGAAAACTACAAGTCACTCTTCAGAGAAATTAAAGGGAACACTAATATATGGAAACTCATCCCATGCTCATGGCTAGGAAGAATTAATATCATCACAATGGCCATCCTGCCCAAAGCAATATACATATTTGATGCAATCCCTCTCAAATTACCAGCAACATTCTTCAATGAATTGGAACAAATAATTCAAAAATTCATATGGAAACACCAAAGACCCCGAATAGCCAAAGCAATCCTGAAAAAGAAGAATAAAGTAGGGGGAATCTCACTTCCCAACTTCAAGCTCTACTACAAAGCCATAGTAATCAAGACAATTTGGTACTGGCACAAGAACAGAGCCACAGACCAGTGGAACAGATTAGAGACTCCAGAAATTAACCCAAACATATATGGTCAATTAATATTTGATAAAGGAGCCATGGACATACAATGGGGAAATGACAGTCTCTTCAACAGATGGTACTGGCAAAACTAGACAGCTACATGTAAGAGAATGAAACTGTACCATTGTCTAACCCCATACACAAAAGTAAATTGGAAATGGATCAAAGACCTGAATGTAAGTCATGAAACCATTAAACTCTTGGAAAAAAACATAGGCAAAAACCTCTTAGACATAAACATGAGTGACCTCTTCTTGAACATATCTCCCCGGTCAAGGAAAACAACAGCAAAAATAAGCAAGTGGGACTACATTAAGCTGAAAAGCTTCTGTACAGCGAAAAGACACCATCAATAGAACAAAAAGGAACCCTACAGTATGGGAGAATATATTTGAAAATGACAGATCCGATAAAGGCTTGACGTCCAGAATATATAAAGAGCTCACACGCCTCAACAAACAAAAAATAAATAACCCAATTAAAAAATGGGCAGAGGAACTGAACAGACAGTTCTCTAAAAAAGAAATACAGATGGCCAAGAGACACATGAAAAGATGCTCCACATCGCTAATTATCAGAGAAATGCAAATTAAAACTACAATGAGGTATCACCTCACACCAGTAAGGATAGCTGCCATCCAAAAGACAAACAACAACAAATGTTGGCGAGTCTGTGGAGAAAGGGGAACCCTCCTACACTGCTGGTGGGAATGTAAATTAGTTCAACCATTGTGGAAAGCAGTATGGAGGCTTATCAAAATGCTCAAAACAGACCTACCATTTGACCCAGGAATTCCACTCCTAGGAATTTACCCTAAGAACGCAGCAATCAAGTTTGAGAAAGACAGATGCACCCCTATGTTTATCGCAGCACTATTTACAATAGCCAAGAATTGGAAGCAACCTAAATGTCCATCGGTAGATGAATGGATAAAGAAGATGTGGTACATATACACAATGGAATACTACTCAGCCATAAGAAGTGGAAAAATCAAACCAGTTTCAGCAACATGGATGGAGCTGGAGAGTATTATGCTCAGTGAAATAAGCCAAGCGGAGAAAGAGAAATACCAAATGATTTCACTCATCTGAGGAGTATAAGAACAAAGGAAAAACTGAAGGAAGAAAACAGCAGCGGAATTACAGAACCCAAAAATGGACTAACAGGTACCAAAGGGAAAGGAACTGGGGAGGATGGGTGGGCAGGGAGGGATAAAGGGGGGGGGGGAGAAAAAGGGGGGTATTAAGATTAGCATGCATGGTGGGGAGGGAGAAAGGGGAGGGTGGGCTGCACAACACAGAGAGGACAAGTAGTGACTCTACAACATTTTGCTAAGCTGATGGACAGTAACCGTAATGTGGTTGTTAGGGGGGACCTGATATAGGGGAGAGCATAGTAAACATAGTATTCTTCATGTAAGTGTAGATTAAAAATTTTAAAAAAAGGGGGATTACTCCTTGATAGGATAAAACTATTGGTAAATCAAAGATCAACGCATGCTTTAAATATCCTTAATGTTGATCACTTAAAGGGTGTCAGATGATCAGCTATGGAGGTACTCTTTTCTGATAATATCCCTTTCTCTTAATAAAAAAAAAAAAAAAGCAGTTACTGTGTGCTGACCTCCAATGAGTTCTGCACAGTGGTATAGAGGGCATGTCAAAGTGTGGGCAAAGGGTCTGTTTGTTTCTATGCAGAAGATCAAGGCCTAGCTTGGATACCCAGAAAATGAACTAAGATAAGATATGAGGAGGAGCTTCCGGCATCAGCACTCTCTGGAGGACTCGTGCCAGGGGATGATCATCAAAAAGCCTCCACAGGGATCCGGACGATGCTGCGGTTGTGGCTGCATCCAGACCACCATCTCCTGGACTTGCCATAGGAATGAGGAGGGAGATGTCTAGGCTGGCATGTGCATACAGTGAGACAACGAATTTGACCGGATCTGTACTGTTGGAACTCAACCAGGAGTTGGGAGGGGTGCAAGTTGTAGCACTCCAAAATCTTATGACTATAGACTATCTACAGTTAAAAGAACATATGGGATGTGAACAGATCCCAGAAATGGGCTGCCTTAATTTGTCTGATTTCTCTCAGACTGTTCAAGTACAGTTGGACAATATCCATCATATCATAGACAAATTTTCACAAATGCCTAGGGTGCCTAAATGGTTTTCTTGGCTTCACTGGAGATGGCTGGTAATTATAGATTTGCTTTGTTTATGTCACCATATTCCTGTTACATTAATATGTGTGTGCAAATTAGTTAGTAGTTTAAAACCTATACATACTTAAGGTACTCTACAAGAAGATATGTCAAAGAAATAATCAATCCTCCCATGTTTTCTTCCATATGCTACCTCTATAGCTTTTCTTCTTCCTTCCTAATTACAACCCTTAAATAGAATTCATGCCTCATATCGAATTTACCGAGTATCATAATTCCTCTAGGTGGTAAAGATACCTCGAGACAAGTGCTGGACATAGAAGCCACAGGGCATAAATCTGCAAAGAAGTAAAAAGCTAACCTTTTCAAACAATATGGCTTCTCTCTCACTTACCAACTTTACATTTCCCTGTATGGCCCCGGAAGATGACTGGTTAGCCAGAGACGGGTAAGATTCCTCAAGGGAGGAACAACCTAAGACAGGCACAGTCGCAGGGGGGCCATCAGATGAGAATTTGGGGATCAACAGTGGTGAGGCTCAGAACCTCACCCCCCCTGCTTTGAGAGAAATCTTCTGCATCCGTGGATGTTTTGCTGCCCTTGTCTAGCTTGGATTAATACTTAGTCCATAGGCACACACCTGATCATCTGATCATCTACATTTGCTCTCTTACAGCACTAAACTATGTTTTCTACCTTTATCTTGCATCTACCTACCACTTCAGCATTTTATTAAAAATAAAAATAATAATAATAATAAAGGGAGAAATGTGGGATCCACATATAAATCTAGTACAAAAATCAAACGAATATTCATATTTGACCTGATTTATTTATAGGTCATAATGCATGATCAAAACCGAAAGTTTCTGTGATGAATGCCCTTGTACTGTTCACCATGTAAGAATTTATTCACTATGTAAGAATTCGTTCACCATGTAAGAACTTGTTCGTTATGCTTCAGAAGATTGGAGACTGATGAGAATTAGGCTTGAGATGGATTAATGATTGTACATTGAGCATTGACCCCCCTATACTGCATTTTATTGTTGTTAACAACCATTTGATCAATAAATATGAGAGATGCCCTCTCAAAAAAAAAAATTAATGGTGTTAATTCGACGTATGACATGGTATCATCATGTGTTAACACTGGGATATAAATCTTATATCATCATTAACTTCACACGCAGGCCATGTGGTGGGATGCCCTGTTTAACTGGGCATTAATATTTAAACTGACATATTTTCTTGAATTGTGCCCTTTGTAAGAATTATAAAGAGGGTTTGGAAAGTTCATGATCCTAGACACTAACAGGTGATCTTAAATACAGTGATGAACACTACTCCATTTCTTTCCAGAACTAGCACGCCGCCATTTTCACGTCTGGAAAAACCACCCTGCTTCCTTGTTACCCTGTGTTGCATGACTTGAAACCAGCCTACTGCAAACTTGGAGGCAGCTCCAAGCCTTTAAAGGGAGGGCTTCCTTTATTATTCCAGACTCTCCTCCAACCTGGATGCAATCATGTGTCACCATCTCACCAAATAACCGGGGCAGTGCAATACCAACTGGGCCGTATCAATTATCAGGTGAAGGGAAAACTCAATCCAGCGGCCAGTGCTGAGTAAGTGGCCTCAAGTTGGCCTCTCAGTTTAGTTCTGACCACTGATACTTGGTTTCCTCCCTGGAATACCTGGGGCCCCATCCTGAGCATCCAGTGACCATCCCCACATCCCATCACTCTGCAAGGCTAGCAGTGCATAAAACTATGTTAAACTGAGAAAAATGAGGACATATCAACTAACAAGAAATTCAAGGACCTCCAAACTAGGCAATCCATAAATATGTAGAGCAGGACCCACCCAGGTGAAGGCACTGCCCTCCCACTCTGGGTCCTGCAGGTGTCACTCTTCCAGAGCACAGGAGGCCAGTGTCAATGGAGCATCTCGCCACTCCTGGGGCTGCCAGAGTGGCCCACATCCACCCACACACACTGCCAGCACCCCTCCTTTGTCCTCTTCTCTTATCCCCGTAACACACTGGGAAGGAGTCCTTTTTTCCAAAAGGCCAGCAAGCCTTGAAGGATTCATGCCTTCAAAAGACAATTACTGTGTACTGGATGCACAGGTACCAAACACAACATAAAATTAATAAGATATGATGGCTATGCCCTGAGGATTCAGAGTCAAGGAGCTCCACCTGGGCAAATGGCTGCATAAATAAATCCTATTGGGATCTGATGGAGTCAGGAGCTAAAGGTTTCCTGGGGTGCCCTGGGCAAGCCTCTCTATCATTCCCTCATCTCCTTCCTGACCACCATAAAGGGGCAATAGAGAGAATCACCAATAACGACAAGTACTCCATAAAAAAAATCAGTTAGCATAAAGTACCACCACACAAAAGCCCACAACCAGCAACTTCCTTCCCCAAGTGGATGCCTCACACAGGAAGCAGAGAGCCTGATGGGACGTACTGAAACCCTGCCTTTGTATTACATTTACCACCCCGGCTCGTAAAGCCATCATTAGCCAACTTGAAGCTGTCAGCCCTTCCTCCACTCTCAGCCTGCCGAGACAGCTAGCCATCCCTCTCTGCTGAGTGCCCTTTTAATGGCACATCCCGCTTTATTAGCTGCCTTGACCTCCAATAAAAGCTCCGGCCTAACAATGTCTGAAACCTGAGACGGGGTATCTACCATGTTACCAACTTGTATGCTTCCTCCAAGGCTCCTTGCAAAGTTCACACACACTCAGGGCCCATTAGAAAGCTTCTCCTTAGAGATGCCACAAATAATTACATGAGCAAATTTAGGGGAAAGAACAAGAGAAATAAAGGATAAAATATCTGAGAACATCATCAGCAAACAGATGGAGGGTTTTCCTACCTATGGCAAAACGCTGAGTTGCACTGCAGAAAGTTCTGCTCCGTTAATGCTCCTTAAGGTTAAGTGCAGAAAACTGAGGGCAGGAACGAGGACTAAAATGTGGCCTTCCTGTTTCCCCCACTGTTCTGTGCCTGTTCTCAACTGAATTTGTTCTCAAGTCATAAAGTGCTTTGGGCTGGTAAAGGACAAATGAAGTTGTTTTTAATATCTGTGCTCCCCGAGTTGTGTTTCAACTAAAGTACAAACATAAATTACTGTCATTGAAGCAAGAGTTAGGGAAACATTTCACAGGAAGTAGATAGTTTAAGCAGGCAACCTGGGATAGTGTTAGAGAGAGAGAATAAAGTCTGTAACAGTGAACGGACCTCACTGACTCAGGAGTCAGCTACCTGCTGTCTCCTATGCGGACGACAGAGTCAAACTTTAGGCTTATTACACCCAATCATGGGCAGGGTTGTGTAAATACTGGTCTAAAAAATTATGGCCCTGTCTAGATATTTGAAGGAGCAGAAAGAGAAATTAAAGGGGGCAAAAAAGACTTTGGGAAAAATTCATATGTAGACTTTATTTTTAAGAATGAAGAATAAAATGTTTGGAGTCCTGGTGTTCCCTATATTTTTACCCAGGTTGAACTCCCCACAAGTGAATTCTAAATCCTCATCAGTATTGCAGATTTCTTAAAATGTAAAACCAACTATAAACAGCCTTTATATCTAAGGCAATTCTTTTTCTCAAATATTCCTTACCAAATTGTTCTTACAAAATCAACTGTCCTTTTGTTTGTCCAAGTCTATTTCTGCTGACAAACACAGAAGACAGCAATATAAACAGCTTTATTAAGAAACAGGAAGAATCTTGTCAGTCAATTTATGACCCAAATTCCAAAGGCAGAAACAGTGATGACAGTGCTCAAAGGACATCTGTTTGAATGGGCAAATAAGGGAGACACACCTTGGCTGGCTGAGGATGGGATTCCCACAAACGTGGCAACCCATGGAATGACTTCAGGTCTGGGTTCAGTCAGAGATCCAGCTAGGACTTTGTCAAGCATATCCTCTGGAGCTTTGGAGCAAGGACAGGGTTCCAGAAAGTCTTGGGGCTTCTCTCCAGCATCACAGAGACTTACAGGCTTGGGAGGAGTTTGGAGACCATTGACTCCCACCCTCTTGGTTTACAAAAGAGGAAGAATGCACAAGCTGGCTGGGCAATTTGCCGAGACCCCAGTGCCAACTGGTGCAGGAGGCATGGCCGCACCTGTGACTCCTCATCTCAGAATGGTCCCTCTTCACCTGAATATCTGGGGCTGTAGACAACCTCCAAGACCTGTTGACCACCCACCCTTCACTTAATGTCTCTCTCGCCCCCTCTAGTTCTTCCTCCTTCTCCCCCTCTAGCTGTTTCTCATCTTTCTGTCCTCCCATCCATCCCTCAGCCCCCGCAGCACACTGCTTGGTGGGCAGAGAGTAAGTGAGGGGCCGATGCACAGCTGCGGGACCTCAGGGAAGATGCACAAGCTGCCATGCTCCAGGACCAAGCTGTCCCTCCACAGAAAGACACACAACGGAACCAGGCAGCTGGTTAATTTTCTTCAAAAATGGAGGATGCCAACTGTTTGCCTGAATTCAACTGCTGATTTTCAGTATAACCATTTGGTTAGGGAGCCCAACAACTTCCGGTTGCTGTTGGCTTCTAATTGGTCAGTAAGCGAGTTGCTGCATGAAGCCACCAGGTAGATGGAGCAGGGAGTGGGACATGGTGGTTACAATGCTAAAGAAAGTAGCCACTATAAATACAACAATAGTGTTTTATGGGGAAGCAAAGCTGCTCATCACTGCTAGTGAAAAGATGGAATTACCCCACAGAAAAATCTCAAGCTCTGTAAATTCCTGTTATCTTAGAAGATATCCTGAATTAGCAATGACAAATGTCAGACATCACTCACAGTAGGATCAGCACAGTGTAACTGCAAACGAAACTGCATTGAAAGACAGGTAAGCCCAGCGGCTGGTGCTACTTGGATCTGTACACGGCATGCAGTCACAGTGGGGGGCTGCCCTCCCTGCCCAGCAGAGCCGAGGTGCCAAGTCAGGTGTGCGGTCCCTGGAGGGCCTCTGACAGGGGCAGGCTTAATGACAAAAAATCTCAATCCAGATTCATGTACCACAACTAAAAGGGTACCTATTTTCATCAACTGAGCGCTCCTACATTTTCTGTGGAGCCTACAAATGAATAAAGGAGTGCTTCATTCTCTTGGAGGTAGAGAAACGGGACTGAAGATGAGCTGAAGGGGTCCATTTTCTCCCACAGCTGCTTTTCCATTTTGGTGTCAGACTACTGGCAAAAGGCAAGAGAGATAGAGGGAGAGAGGAGAGGGGTCGTTCACAAAACTCAACTTCCTGTGGAAATTCACTGAAATAAAACCAGACAGTGGTGGTTGACAATCATTGCCCAAATTTATGGGATTCCCCACAACCCCGGTGGAAGCCTGCAGGGAAAATGGAAGTTCCATGGCCAGGATCCTCACCTGATACCCAGTTACATGTCTGAGGAGGTAAAACTTAGCCCACCGTGCAAGCACATGCTTGTCTACCAGTTGGCAATAAGCCATTGCTGCCGCTATTGCTATAAGATGAGTTCTGCCCTGTGCTAAGGGCAGAGGGAAGCAGGAGAGCAGATGCTAGAGAAGAGAGCAGGAGAGAGGAGAGCAGAGCCTGGCACAGAGGCTGAGCGGGGGGCAGAGACGGAGGCGGACGGGATTCTAGCGCTCCACCTACCACCATGAGAATAAAGCTTAGAATGGGCCCCTTTTAAGCCACAACACTGCACTGTCATCATTATTCGGTCTCACTAAATCCATAGTGAACTTGTCTGGGGCTGAAACCCTCAGGCAAGACAGGATCCCATCATGGCCCCATTATGTAGATAAGAATATCCAAGTTCAGAAAGGCTAAGTAACTATGTAGTGGTGTAGCCTGGTTTTGCTCTCAATTTGTGGATCCCACATCTTCATTTTTAAGGTCACAAGAACCTCTCATACCTTTCAGCACCCCAACAAATCAAAACTACCTCAGCCGCCTCACCTCTGCCCTGCCCCTCAGGACACCAGAAACCCTCCTAATAACAGCCCCAGCAGCCCCCCTGAGCATGGAAACTCTGTCCTCACATCCTTGCAGGCACCTGACCTTGTAACACCCTCCCTCTGAGGCTTGCTGCTGCCTCAGATCCCATTGTTTTCTCCAGTCTTCCTCCCCCTTTCCTGACCTCATCTTGATTTACTTGCCAGCCCCTCAGGCTCCCTACCCCTCGGAGTAGTGGCCCCATGGCATAATCTCCCGACATTCTCCATGGGGCTCACCCTGCCCTGATTCCACCTCCTTCTTCGGGCTGATGTCTTCTAGAGCCACGTCTCCAGCTCTGAATCCACTCCAGAGCCCCAGCTGGATTCTGGGGCAAACATCCTTTCTCAAGTTCTGCAGACCCAATCCCACGGCATTATCCACAACCATCCTGGAAAACCAGACCACAAGATACAAAACCTGCCTCGGTCTGTGATGTCTGTGTCCGTGATGTAAGCTGCAGCAGTACAAACACTTACCCCAGCCAGAAATCTGGGAGAAGGCCCCCTCTTCTCCTGCCGTCCTGCCCCAAGCCTCAGTTGCCCCAGCAGGGGTGGTCTATGCACAAGATCTGTCAGGTCCAAGCCTCCTCTCACTGCACACCACCACACCTGAGTCCAGGTGTGCATCAGCTGTCACTGGAGCCACTGCGTGTGCCTCTTACCTGGACCCCAAGGCACCACACTTCTGTCCACCTTCTCTCTCACCAGAACAGCAATCTTCCTTAAATGAACACCTGGTCACTTCATTCCCTTCAGAAAGCCCTTCTGTAGCTGTTCATAGCCCACAGGATAATATCCTTCAGAAAGCCCTTCTGTAGCTGTTCATAGCCCACAGGATAATATTCAGACTCTAGCCTGTAAGGCCCTTCCTCCTGTCCCTGCCACCTTCCCAGCCTGTCACTCCCTCATGCACACGCAGTGTCATGGTCACCACAAACCACTGCAGTTCCCCAAAGTACACTGAACGTGCACAGCCTCTCTGTGCCTTCTGCCCACCATGCCCACTCCCTGGACTATCCAAGGTCCTCGTGTTTATGTGCTGACCTCCAGCCCACCTTCCAGAGCCTCACCCCTCTGCCCCCTGGCAGCCTGCACAGCCCATGGCCCAGCACTTAACACACTGCCCTCCAACTCTTCACTTCCCTGTCCCTCTGATACTAAATAGACTAGGAGTTACTCCAGGGCAGGACTTTCAGTGTTTCCTACCTTGGTTATAATGGACTTGGCCTTGTACTGTAGCTGGAACATGAGCAGGAATCAAAAATGCTTTATTGGCATATGACTGTGAAGGCAAAAACAATTAATAAAAAACAGCAAGCTAAACCCAGCAACACATTTAAAAAAACACTGTGATCAAGTGGGGTTATTTTGGGAAGAGAAAGATGATGCACTATTAGGAAAGATAACAACTTACAACACTAATAGACCTAAGGAGGAAAATCATATGACCATCTCCCTAAGTACTGAAAAGACATTTGGCAAAATACAACACCCATTCTTGATTAAAAACCCTAAATAAAAAACTTCCTTAAGTTTTAAAAAAGATATATAGACTTCAGTCCAAAAGCCAAATCCTACTTAACGGGACTTGTATACCCCTACTATACACATGCCCACTTTATCACCACAACTTACACTGTATTGGAAGCATTAATTAATGTAACAAAAAAGAGAAAACCATTAGATGAATAAAAATACCAAAAGAAAAGAGCAATGATATCTCTATTGTAGATAATAAATTCTTTTGAAAATGCAAGAGAACCAATTTTAAAAACTAATCAATACATTAATAGAGTTTAATAAGGTAATAGGATACAAAATTAATATATAAACCAATATCCTTCTTATATACAATTACCGAATTGGAAGAGAAAATGGAAGTGAAGAGCTCATTTACAATCACAACAAAAGCTATAATACCTAAGAGTAAATTTCACTTAATATGTGTGAAGCCATATGAGAAAATCCTTTAGAATTGCTGAAAATTACATTTGTTCAAAGGAAAAGACTTCCCATGTTCTTAGGGAAGGTTCAACATCACAAAGACACCAAATATCCCCCAAGTTAACATATGAATTTAGCATGGTCCCAATTAAAAACTTTTTTTCTAGAGTTAGGCAAGTTGATTCTAAAGTTCATATGGGAAAAGAGGAAGAAAAACCAGGAAAACTTCTAGAAAGAAAAGGCATTTCCTTTGGAAAATGTTTGGGAGAGAGAGGGCTAGCCCTACCACATAGGCAACATGTGACCAAGATTCTATAACTAAAATAGTGTGGAACTGGTACATGAAGATAGAAATAAATAGAAGATAACAGAAGGCCCAGAAACAGACCCCATACAACTGAATATGGGGTTTATGGTAATGATGGCATCGCTAATCAGTGGGGGAAAGATGAATTTTTTTGTTCTTTCTCTAATAAAGGGTTTGGGAACAACTGGATGGACATTTAGAAGAAAAGATACAATTGATCTTCATTATACACCAAAATAATCTCCCAATAGATTAGAGATCTAAATATTAGAAGGGAAGCTATCTATATTTATTTTATTTATTGAAACACATCTATATTTATATAGATAGATAGATACTCAAAGAAGACATAAGTGAATTCCTTTAAAACCCTGAAGGGGTGGATAGATGCCTTTGTAACGAATGAGTCAAAATCTAGTTTTCTTAGGTGGGTTCTGGATCATCTGAAAGGCAATAAATGGCAAGCAAGATAATGGATACAAACTGATTTACTATTTTGACAAATATTTCAAAAGCAGTCTAGAAATACAGGTGTATTCCCAGTCCTTTTGCACCTATGTGAATGTACTTTAAGATATCTCTGATTGGCTCATATAAGTATGAAAGATCAACGGGAGCCCATTCTAAACAGTGCTTTTTTGGCACAGTAAGACCTTATAGGAAGTTTCAAAAAAAAAAAATGTAGAGCAAAGATGCTGTGATCAGCCTGTGAGTCAAGATAGTGGTAAAAAGAAGATCAGTGTTTTATTCCTGAAAAGAGACTATGACCTGTCACAGACACCAGCCAATTTGCAATCCTTGCCAGGAAGGAACCAAGTCGCGATCTAGCAGCCTGGCAGACACGCACTGAAGCGTCCTGCTGTAGAACTCCCTCCCAGAAGGTCACACAAGCCCCTCCAGCAGGGTTTTCAGAAAAGGCTGACAACACAGTCTCAACTGAGTGACCATAAATTCGAGGAAGTTCCTTTTTCCCCTCCATTACATTCCAGCCAAGAAAATTACTCAGCTCAGAATCTTGACAACCACACGTATTTTTCCTGCCCCACCTCCCACCCCATCCTGAAAGCGCAGTTACCATCTGTGGGTCCAGGAAAAATAATCACAGCATTCTCTCCCGAGCAGGGGCCCCCCCACTCAGCCAATGATACTAACAGTGATCCTCACTGGCTTTTGAGGGAAGAGTACCCTTAGATTTCTCTGGTCTTGGCTTTTACTCATGTTTCCTTTTGTGACCTGAACCATATCACCTGGAATTCCAGGGTAAAGAAGAGAAATCAGATCTGTCTTCATTTTGCTGTATGAGACTGTAGGCATGTATGTATGTGCATATGTATGTGTGTGTGTATCTTAGTACAGTGCCTGGCACATACTAAGGATGGTAACTGCTTTCCATGTACAATCATCATTATTAGCAATGCCATTACTGTTATGAATGCCATTACTGTTACAACTGTGATGTAACACCAAAGAGCAACTGATATTGCCTAAATTTTATTGACTTAATCCTTCCAAATGCTGACAAATTACTAGCCTCAGCCATTTAAAAATCACATTTCTAATGCAATAAACCTGTCTGCAATAAATGTGGAAAAAATTACTACAGGCCAGAGATTTTTACAAAGTGAATTAAGTCACTATATAAATGTACCATGTTGGTTCACAATTAAAAGTCTGGTAGAATGAAATGTCATTATTCCATAGCTTGCTAAGCTTTAAAGAGATTACTATTCACATGTCTTTACTGGGAATGTTTTTATAATCCCTAAAGTGCTTCCAAAATTTTTAAATGATAAATGCTGCAGGATATTTTCATTACTGATATTCTCTATTAACTGATCCTTTATCTAAAATCTGTCTGAAATGGAAAAGATTCAAATGAAGCTTTCTGAAAACATGTGTTCTTAGAAGATTTCAGATAGAATTTTCTCATAAGTAGTAAGTATTTAAAATGCAGTATCTATTTTACCTGTTTATAAAGTATTTTACAATGGCTTCCAAGGGACCTTTTAAATAGAGTTATTTTGGAGCTGTGAAAATACAGAAAAACATGTATATGTGTGTGTGTGTGTGTGTGTGTGTACATATATCTATATCCATATATATATCCCCAAGTCTAGACTTACTTGGGCTCTGGCTATTTAGAGTCTACTTTTGGTGTTTTTAAACCCCTATGACACATTCCTTTCTTTCATCTCTGTGATTCCTGGCCACCCTTCTCAATATGTCTGGTTAATCTCCCTGATATTTCTGGGGCCATAAGTAGACCCAGAGTATGTGACTGAGAGAAAAATCAGATAGGAATGTAGTTCTGGACCTTTTTTTACATAAAAGAAGATTTCCTTTTATTGATATGGAAATGAACAGATGTCTGATAACCTTTTGCCAACCTCGGCCATTTCTGCTTACTCCAGGGAATTCCTTTGGGCTGAGGTTTCATAGGGCTGATACTGTCAATTCAAAAGTTCTGTCACAGACACCAGAGTGACGTAGGATAGTCCAAAAATGGGAGATTCATTCCTTGGTCCCTGTTTCTGGCTTGGCTCCTCGACTGTGTGTAAAACAGGAAAGATGCTCTTGCCAGTGATATGAAATAGTTTTATATTTACACATTGTAACTACAACCGGTAAAAGCTAAAAACTTAAAATTCCAGCACTTTACGAATCCCCATTCTTTTTTTTTATCTGACCATTTCCACTTACCAACCCTAGAAAAGAAATGATATAAACCCAGTAACTGCTTTTTTACTGACTGAGGTAATCAAAGTCTACACGAATGTTTTACAGTCTGCCACCAGGCACAGATCTTCACTCACCTAGGTAAGTTGCTATTTGAAAGGACAAATCCAGAGTATCAAGAGTTATGTGAGCTCACAGGTGTCACTTCTACATTCAAGAGTCTTTTTTATTCCTAAATTGACCTCGACTCTCTACCTCTTTCCAGAAACCTCAAACTCAATGCATGAATAACCAAACCATTATCAGCCTACCCTCTAAGCTCCACCCAAATATGTACCCCATCCTGTTTCCTGTCTCAGGTAACACTGTTCCCACCAACCCAGTTACCTAAGCTAGAAACCTGCAAGTCATGTCGCCTTCTGCCATGAAACCTCCTTCTTCAGCAGCCACATGACTACTGAACATGTGGCCAGAACAGGGCAGTCAGTCCTCAGGCCACCAGGGCCACTGTCTACCT
Organism: Manis javanica; assembly: GCF_040802235.1. NCBI lineage: Eukaryota > Metazoa > Chordata > Mammalia > Pholidota > Manidae > Manis > Manis javanica. The sequence goes on along the minus strand of NC_133166.1, from coordinate 77,074,157 downwards.
CCAGGGACCAGCAGATACCCCTGTATGGGCTCACCAGAACCATCTCCCCTTCTTAACCAACTGTCCCAGAGACAAGACTGGGGGGAGATTCAATAGCGCTTGCTACCTACCAAGTGAACACAGTGTGTGAACACATATGGCAGTATGAGATTTGGGAAATCATTGAAAGTGGATAATGCTTTATAAGAAAAATCCTAAATTCTGTAAAATATAAATCTAACAGAATCTTGTTTAATTAATAGTCAACCCTCACATCCTTCTTTAAAGAATAGAAGCACTTTCAAACCTTATCTAAAACAATTTTTATGACTTCTCACAGTTTGAATAGTTTTTTTTCTTAATTTATTAATGGAAAGTTAAAAATATGTATGAAAACTCATTTACTCAATGTTACAAAATAAATCAATGGTAGAGAAAGAACAAAACAAATCCATCCTAAAACTGTAAAATTCCTGGATGGGCCATTCTGCCTTTGACTTTTAAACGCCTACTTAGGAGACTTTTAATACGACTTAGTATAATTTAATACTCTGGTATTTAAGAAAATATTCCCCAAATACAGTTAAGCACCTTAAGTGAATTATAAAGATGATTTTTGCTAATTATCCCTTGAAAACATGTCTTTATCTTCCAGACACTTACTCTCCAGGGCATACTACATGTTGGGAGTCACAATGACATCTCTTGTTCAAGGAAACTAAACTCCTTCTGTGCCTGAGGGCTGCAGAGGTCTATAGTTTGCTCATAAATCTGGCCCTGGGAAAGAGAAAGGTCTTGTCTCAGGGTTATACAGACCTCCATCTGTGATACTCAGGAGGACACAGCATTTGTTTGGTTTAGAAGTACAAGGGAAATGTACCTAACCTAAGGGTACCAGTGTTTAAAATTTTTTTTAAAAAAACAACTAAAATTATGATTCCCAGAGACATGCAGGTCTGTAGTTAAAATTGAGGCCCCCATACCTCTTACTAACAATGAGGTCATCCAAATTACCCCAGTTTCTGGCTAAGTCCTGTGCAAAACCCTATACCAAATGTGGTGTTTCACTGTGCTATACTACATATAAAACTCCAGGCAACTGTGGCACTGTGCGACAGCATGTGTACATTAAAGTGATCCTGTGCAGCTGGCTGCTCTTCCCTAGACATGTCTGGGTCACTGAGAGTCAGTGGGGAGCACTGAGGATCAGTAGACCCAAGATGCTTCTGCAGCCATCACTCTGACAATATGATGAGCTTCCCAGAATCACTTTTCTCTCATCACATAAATAAAACTGGCAAATATAGTGAGCTGCCTCCCATGGCATTACAAATGAATTTTCCAGGCTGCTTCAACTAAAATTCTACTTTGTCACCTCACTACCACCAAACATGATGGATACATTTAAGTTTCAACATTACTTTTTTTTCTTCCCACAGATTTCCTCCCCATCCTCCATTTTTATGAAAAGAGTATATTTTGACTTACCTTTGCATACAAGGAGCACTCAACAACTAAAGAACATTCTAGAATAATTTGGTAGGCTGCAACTTATTAAGATTGCCAAATAGCAGATGTTATCTGTAAGAACTAAGGTTCTCCAAAACGTATCAGATGGTCTAATCTAGTTTCACAATCTCAGAGTGCCCACACTCCTTTGCAGCACACTACTGGTGGAATGCATTCTAATTGTACGTTTTGTGGTTCCCGCATGTATCCTCCATTAGAATACAAGCTGCACGTGGACAAACACTGCATGTACCTGTTATTTCATTGTTGTGCCTAATAAAGTGCCTGGAATACAGTTGGAAATCAAAGAATATTGATAATGATCAAAAGAGAAAATAATTGTGAGTGAACAAAATCATGTTCAATCGGAGGATACAGCTTCCAAGAGTGAAATGAGCTCTTAAATTCCCCGAGATCTATTCTTGGGGCATCCTGGCAGATTTATCATCAAATTACACAAATGGCATACTGACAACAATCCCCAAGTTCATTATTCTTAAGATAAATTCAGGATTCATAAAACCAATTCCCTTGGTAGCAATTTTCCACATTAAAAATTTTACATCTTCCGTGGGTATTTTATTTAACCTTAGCATCTGAAAATATGAATGGGCATGTATTCAGATAAACAGATGCAGTTTTCCTAAACTTCACTCCGCAAAATCACAGTATTTCAAAAGTCATATAAATATAAATCAGAAAATGCCATTGGACAGTGTCAGAAATCTCCGCAACAGTTCACTCTGTGTCCTTGATATTTCTCTCTAACCACTGATAAAAGCTCTTTGAAGTGGAAGAGTAAATATTATGGTTTGATAGTACTTGGGCCCAACCGCCCAAAGGCGATTGCATTGTGCTCTGCTCTGAGGGCACCCAGAGCGCGCACGGGGTTGCCATGGAGGACCCGGTGTGCTCGCGGCTGCGGCGGCCAGGTGGCAGCCAGCTCCAGGAGCCTTCTACCCTTCATTTCAGAGACGCACAGAACATCACGGGGAATGTTGATGTTCGAATGCGTGTTCCTGTTTTGTCATCCTGGGAAGGAAGGACCCCACATAGATCATGGGAAACGCCAGCTCCCAAATGTCAGCTTGCTTTACTGCTCCCACCAACACGTTCGTAAGGATCGCGGGTGGGGAGAAAAACCCAAGGGGGGTACCAGCAGTCCCCACGCAGGGAAGAAAGAAAAACAACATCTTAGAAGTTGGGTCGGCGTGACCCCCGCCTGCCACACCGCAGAGGAAGCGTGGGAAGAGGGTCCTCGAGAGGGGGTTGGGGGCGACAACGCGCAAGTGCAACGGCGGGTCCCGGCGGGCGCGGGGAGCAGGGAGAGGAAACCGAGGAGTGGAGGGCAGCAGGCCACTTAGCCTGGGGCACCCCTTAGCGGGCCGAGGCCTGAGGCTGCGGGCCCACATCCCGGCTCGGCGCCCAGGGCGTGTGGAGCAGCGCCAGCGCCGCGGGACCCCTGGGCCGCGCCCTGCGGAGCTGCCCCGGCCCCGGCTGCAGTTGCGCCGCCCGCCCGGCCTGCCCGCGCGGCGCTCACCTTGCCCGGGAAGGGCCCGGGGAGGAGCAGCTTCAGAGCCTGCCTCTTCAGCTCCCCCAGGCGGGCGTTGCAGTTCTCGCACCAGACGCCGCGGTCCGAGCCGGGGGAGGAGCCGCCGCCGCTACCCGAACCCGGGGAGCCCGTGCCGAAGCCCGGCGAGCCGCCCAGAGAGCCGGGCGAGCTTGTGCCGATGCCCGGGGAGGCGGGGCCTGGGGAGCCCGTGAAGGAGCTCGGGGACGAGGTTCCTGAGCCGGGGGACGGGGTCCCGGACGAGCCGAGCGCCGAGCCTGCGCCCTCGGGGGTGGGCCGGCTCCCGGCGCGCGACTCCTCGTACGCCTTCCGGTACCAGCTCTCTGGAGAGAAGGGCGCCGCGGGCTTGGTGGGCGAGCAGACGTCATTCACCTGTGGGGGGCGACACGAGGGTGTTAGGAGCTCCTGGAGCCGGGCTCGGCTGGGGCGCCCTCCCGCCTGCCCGGGAATCACGCTCCCGAGGGCCCGGCCGAGCGCCCACCCTTGCGCATTCGGAGCGGCTCCGAGCCCTGCGGCCAAATCGGCCTCCACACATCCCGCTAATTGTCCTTAAGTGAGTCCCCGCGGTCCGGTGGGCGGACTCCGCTCTGGAGAAGAGGGCTCTCTTCGGGGTTTTAAATGGTTTCTGCAGGGGGATCCCCTAGATTCAGCGCCCAGGTTCAATATCTTGGAAGACGCTGCTGGCGGGGGATGGAGGGGCAGACTTCTAGATCTTCATCCATTCCGGGTACAACCCTCGGAATCCTAAAGGTAAATGAAAGGCTCTCCCGGCTCCAGGGAAATGACTCCGGGAGACGCCAGAGAATTCATGGAAAACTGTCCCATTAGGCTTAACTCAGCCTAGAAGTGTACGGATGCTGCAAAAGTTAGGGGTGCGGGGAAGGAAGGGAAGAAACGAGAGGACTGGAAAAATTTCGAGGCCAGGCGGGCGCGCGGGCGTCCCCGGGGCAGACCCGCCTGGGCGCATGCACACCCGCCAGCAGCGGAGGCGACCTTGCATCTGGCGGACAGAGGAGCCGCCCCGCCGGCCGCTGGCTACCCGGGGAGGGGACCCGGCAGGGACGGTCTGGCGACGCGTCTCCGCATACCCTACACAACTTACCCCGTATTTCTTGCCCCTGGTGGAGACCGCAAGCCTCTCTTTATTCCCAGCTACCGAATTCATGGTGGCTTTTCCAGAGGAGAGTGTCTAGATGTTCCACCAAGGCTCCATCCAAAAGGTCTTCCAACCCAGAAGGGCCCCCAGTCGTAGGGAGCTGCCTCTTAGCTCTCCAGTCAAGGTTTCTTAATTTGGGGCGAGTGGGGATAAAAGCAAATGGATCCCAGACGTACTACTAATTTACAGGAAGGGTTGGTTTTTCTTCTGTTCAGATAATGCTTTTCCTCATCGTCTTCTGCCTCCTCCGGTCACACGTTCTCTTTTCACGGGCACATCCAGACAATTGGCATTTTCCTCAACCCAATAAGTCGTTTTCGTCTACGAGGGACCAGAGGCAAACAGTCCGGCACACGGTAGTGGCGGGGACGGTGGGCGAGCCCTCCCCTCGCCTCGCCCCGCCCGGGAACCGGCGGTGAGAACCGGTCTCCGTCGCGGAGCTTGGAAACTGACTTCAAAGAAATTCTCCCAAAAAATATAAAGATACAGACTCGGGGAGGAGCCTCAGCGTGTCGCGGAGCCAATATCCGCCAGCCCGTGGTGCCTGACAGTTGCGCGAGGGCAGAGGGACGGCCGCTGGGCCCGGGGCCGGGCGCGGTCAGCGCGCTCGTGTGCGCCCGGGCGCAGCGCGGAGCCTCGGGAGCGGCCGCCCAGCCGCCCGGGAGCCCGTCGCCTGGCTGCCGCCGCCGCGCCGGCCGGGATCCATTTTCTGCAGCGCGCTCCTGCCCGACACCGCGCGGCGAGGGCCGGGGGGCGGGGGCAGGCGAGCGCGCTCCGGGCGGGGAAGTTACTGTGAGGGGCCAGTGTCCCGGGCTCTAATGAAGCACCGCGGCGCCAGCCGCAGCTGCAGGGCAGCGCCGAGCGGGGGGCTGGACAGAAACACGCGGGCCTCCCCGCCCCCAAGTGCTTTCTCTTCCTGGCCACGCTTGCAGTTCTGCCTTTGAAACGCCGTGTAACCGGGATTGAGTCACAAACAGGTCCACAAACATGCCGGGTCCTCCCCCCGCCCTTTGTTCTCCTAGACCTGCCCTGCAAACCTCTTTGGAATTGCCCTACCGACCCCTGCCTGGCCAGGGGGCCGCCCTCCCAACCACCGCCGGAGTGCAGGGGCTTTCGCCCCCGGCCGCCCGCGCCCCAGGTACCCAGCAGCGCAGGGCGAGACAGGTGAGCCCGGAAGCCAGAGGGCTGCCGCCGGGCAGGGGAAACTGAGAGCTGCGACGCACAGCACGCGCGGTCCTGAGAAAGGGGCGTGTGCGGACCCCCACGCGGGGCTGGGTCGGTCGCCTTAGACACTCCTGCCTCCTTTCTTTCTTGCTCCTGGGGCCAGAGGGATTCCGGAACACCCAGGGCTCGCCCCCTCTCCGATCCACCCCCCACCCCTGCCCGGGTGAAGCGCCTGGGAGCGCGGGAAGCGGGTATCTGCCAGGCTCCACACGTGGCTGCTCCGGGGTGTCATTTTTCATTTCCCGGGAGGACATTTCTTCTGGTAAGCAGGCAGGTCTGTTTTGTTGAGACCTTTAATTAACACCCCGCGAGACGCCTCTTGAAGGACCAGCCCAGCGCAGGGGTCACGTGAGGTGCAATGGCATCTCTGCGCCCGGGAGACACCGGGCTGCGCGTGGGCGAGGGCGCGGAGGGCGCGCCGGGATTTCCAATCGCCAGCTTCCTTCTGAGCTGCGGAGGAGCCAAGCAGACCGTGTTTTGGGGTGCTGGAGCCCCGGGCAACGCCCCCCTGCCGCGGGAACGATTCCTTCTGGGCTTCCCTGGCGCTGCCATCTACCCGCCCCTCTCCCGCCGCAGCCCTGACGTGGGAATATTTCACTGCTACCAAAGCGAGGTGAGAAGGTCGACATGAAGATGTCGAGAACAGTGTGGAAGTTTCCATTACGTCCCTACTTTCAATCGAAAAGCGTCATATCAAAAGAAGACCCTGGAGTATGGGGGAAGGGGGCAGGTGCGCCTCCAGGCAGCACACGCCAGCTCCCAGCCAGAGCTGCACCCTGTACGGGCGTCGCGGGAAACGGCATGGCCACAAGACCCGCGCGCTCATCATCCGAGAAGCAGTGCGGCCCTGGCAAAATGGGCCAGCCCGTGAAGCCGGCGGGGAAGGTGGGGTGACGAGGGATAGTCGCTGGGAACTGCGACATCCACCTTGGAGACAGCTGAGCAGGTCTGATCTGCATCCCGAAGTAGTTAGGGTCCCCAACCCGTATTTGGTGGACTCGGAGCGCCCTCTGTTGATCAAAGCTTACAACCGGAGACCCCGGAGTTTGATTTGAGGATTTGAAACATGGATGTAAAATTAACATGCAGTGAAATGTAAAATTTTAAGTGTACAACTCTAAGAATTTCCATAAATGTATTCTCCCAGTCAAGCCACCACCTCAATCAAGATATACATTTCCATCACTCCAGAAAGTTCTGCCTCTTCCCAGACAATCCCCACCCCTCAAACACAACCACTGTTCTGATTTCTCTCACCACACATTAGTTTTATCTGATCTTGAACTTATATTCATAAAACCTATGCAATTGAAAAGCAATCATATCAAGAGAAGATATTGGGGGACAGGTGCGCCTCCAGGCTGTACAAGCCAGTTCCCAGCCACATCTGCAACCTTGTATTCTGGGCTTAACATAAGGTTTTTAAGCTTCGCGTTGTTGAAGTTATTGATCTGTTCTCTATCTGTACTCCGTCTTTCTTTCCTCTGCCTCTCCTGCCTTATTTTTATTAATTGAATATTTTTTGGTTTTCTACTTTCATGCCTCTATTGGCCTTTTAGTTCTAATGATTATAATATGTATCTTTAACTTCTCACGGGCTAAAGTTAATACTTCACCTAAAACGTAAGGAACTTGCAACAGTTCAATTCCATTTTTACCTCCTTCCTTTGTGCTACTGTTTTGATATATTTTATATCTACATACGTTATAAAAGCCACAATACAATCTTTCCAATTTTATTTTAAACAATCTGTTACCTTTCAGTGAAACTAGAAAAATTTTAAATACATGTTTTTTTATATTTACTCCATTTTGCCATTTCCTGGAATCCTCATTTTTTTTCCCTATAGAACCAACTTTTCAACTGGGCCATTGCCCTTCAAACCTAAGAACATCCTTTAGCATTCATTTCTTGTACTAAGGGTCTCCTGGCAACAAATTCTCTCAGTTCCCATCTGAAAATGTCTTTGTTTCACTTTTCTGTTTGAATTTGGGGATGTAAAATTCTTAGTTGATGCTTATTTCCTTAACCCCTTTGAAGATGTCAGTCATTATTCTGGAGTTCCTTGCTTCAGATTAGCAGTCAGCAGAGATTCTTATGGGAATCTCCCTGCCTATAATGTGTCCTTTTTCTCTGGTCACTTTGAAGATTTTCTTTTTACCAATGGTTTTCAGCAATTTGGCTATGAAGCTCCTGGATGTGATTCTCTTGGTATTTATCCTGCTTAGGGTTTGCTGAATTTCTAGGACCTGTAAGTTGATCTGTAAGTTTTTCACCAAATTTTGGGAAAGCTCAGCCATTATTTATTCAGTTTTTTCCTGCCCCATTCTCCTCCCTCTACTTCTGGGCCTCCAGTTACATGGATATTATTACACTACGTCATATTGTCCTGTAAGTTATTGAGGCTCTGTTCATTATTTTGATCTTTATCCCTCCATTCCTAAGACTGGATACTATTTATTAATCCTTAGTTAACTTCACTGATCTTTGTTTCTGCTATCTCTAATCACTGTTAAGCCTACCCAATGAATTCTTCATTTCAGATATTGTACTTTTCAGTATATACATGTGTAGGTACATACATACATAGCGACCATTTCTCTGCTTCTTTTTCCTTTCAATCCTGGAACATAGTTATTATAACAGCTTTAAATACCATGTCTGCTAATTCCAACATCTGGTTCATTTGGGGGCCACTTTCTATTAAATGCTTTTTCTCTTGATTCTGAATCACATCTTCCTATTTCTTTTCATATCCAGTACATTGTAACTGCATGTTACGTATTGTGGATATTACATCACAGAGATGTTAGGTTCTATTATCTTCCTTTGAAGAGTATTGATTTTTTTCTAGCAGGCAGTCAAGTTAGTGTGTGTCATCTTAAACTTGCAGAGGCGTGGCTTTATGCTTTGTTAAGAGTGATTCTATTTAGGTTTTGCCCTTAGATCTAAGAAAAATCCCTTAGTCCTGGGATTTGTTCTTTACTCCTAAAGTCTGGCCTTTTGGGGTTTCAGTGGTAAATCTAAAGTGTTTGCCAAGACCCTCTGACTCCAAGCTCCACCACCTTTCAGTGACAGCAAATGAAATCCGCTCATGTCTTTCAGCTTCTGTATGCTGCTCTTCCCTGGACTCCTCATAGCTCTTCCATGTATATGCAAACTTCAAAAATATCAGCCAAAGATTTGAGGGAAACTTAATGCAGATTTTAGGACCACCTCACTTTGGCTTTCTCCTTTCCAGGATTTTCCACCTCCCTTTCCAGCTATAACCCTGAACTCCACCACATAATACCTCAAACCAAGAAGACTGGCTTTCTCCTTGAGTTATAGCCACCATGCCCAGCAGACTGGAAAAAAAAAAACAACTGAACCTTTGAATCCTCTCCAGTCTCTGCCTGCTTTTGGCTGCTCCCCAGTGCCTTTAAAGAGGTTTTTGTTATTGTTTTTATCCAGTTTATAATTGCTTTCTTTGGAAAATCCAATTGTATACAAAGTACTCCCTAATTTTAGTTTTAACAATGGCTTTTTCAAGTCTACCTTAGGTTTTTAGAATTTTTGTGGTTTCAAGGGTTTTTATTCTGTGAGTTAGCAGCCTAGAGTTAGTCTTTAAAAAGACTAGCTATAATTTTATTTTCTATTAGATTGGAGGAATCTCATGATGCCACCATACCCTTCACTGCTGATAGAATACATAGAGAGATCATAGATAGATACATAGATAGATGATAGATAGAAATCTATTTATCTACATATATTTCTCACATCTTCACTTCCAAGGATATTAACAGCATTATTTCAAGATTTAGGTTTAAAAAAAACACTTGTTTTATGATCGAAAAATTACATACAGGCTTCTAAAAGCCCAGAGCTTCAAAAATACCAGTTTATTTATTCCATTAATACCCCTGGGTTAAAAACAGTACCCCCTGTTATATCTTTAAATACAAAGTACAGAAAAAGTTAAGGTCTATTACCTAGCTAAGAATAAAATTCTTATTCCATATTCCTTGTTGCTTAATTATTAAATGAACATAACTTCCTTGGGACTTACATATTTTCAGAAAATACAAATTAGCTTTCTCATTACTTACACCTCAGGGGTGAATAGCTCATAAATTTTGTAGCTAACATATATTAGGTCACTGTGTTTTGGAAGTCTAAAAGTATAAGTCAGAAATAAAAAACCAAAATCAGGCTGGCAACTTCTAATTTCTAAGCAGACAGCAACAGATAAGACTCTTTAACATTGATCTTCTCAAATAATTTCCATATCAGTTTAGACACCAACATGCCAATGGAGCCAGCAGAGTGCATGGGCCAGAGGCATCTGTGTTTCTCCCCAAAAGAGAATTAAAGCAGCTTACACTGTCCACGTGGTATCTTGATGAATATGTGATCAATATTTGCATTTGATCTGCTGGTGTTCTGTGCAGGATCGTGTGCGGGCTGCCAAGAGTCATCAGCAAGCTGGTAACCTGAATGTGTGTACATGGTCACCACTGCAGTGTAAGGGGGAGGGAGGGTGGTTACCCTGCGAGCTAAGGAAGGCTTTCCACTCATGAATTATCATTTCCATCATTAATCACTTTATCCTCATAAACTGCTTGCATACTAAATTCCAAATTTGGTTTTAGTCCAAAGTTGACCCTTAAGGAGATAAAGGTATAGAAAGAGAAAGGGTGTGGACCAAAAGGGTGTGGGTAGAGTGATAAGTTGTTTTACTGTTATTTTCATCTTGCTTTGAGTTTGGGGGAGAAAACACCAAGTATTAAAAACAGAGAGGAGGGTCAGACAATGAGAATGCAGCCCACTGACACTGGGCACCAGATATGATGACCAAGGACTGTGCTACACTTAGAAGTAGCCTGCTTTGAAAGGGCCATGGAATCCTATATGCCACTGTAATAGTGAAGGTAGAGAACTAACCTACATTTAGGGAATAGGTTTAATAACTTACAGTATAGTCAGACAAGGAACACCATGCAGCCATTAAACAGGTTGTCATAAAAAAATAATGTTATGGAAATAATGGAAAGACATTGATATTACTGCTAAGCATAAAAAAAGTTTAAATATCTACAGTGTGATGAAAATTCAGGGAAACCAAAAGAAAATGATATATGCATCAGAAAAAAGACTTAAATCTAGCTTCAAAATATTAAGAGCATACATAACAGCTCTCTGGGAGTTTTCAATTCTGTTTTCTGAGACAAATTCAACATTATTATATATGTTATTTTATAATTATAATATATAATTCATAACATACATTATTATTATAAGAAAAAGATTACCAAATTAAAAAAGGACATTAAAGCAAGTTCCCATTTTAGGAAAGGGATCATAAAGAGCCAGAGGGTAAAGGATGTGGGTGCCCCACAAGCACCTATGGCCATGTGTGTCCAGACAGACCCACACACACAAACACTACATGTATGTACACATGCCTGCATGCTTAGTCAAAGCCAGAATACAGAAAAACAAAGCTGAAGAGGGAGATGGGTAGAGAAGGTTGGTGATTAAAAGTGATAATTTACAATAAAATAGGATTTCAAAGCACCTTCAAAAAACAGAAAATTAATCATACTTAATTTATCTTTACAACTTGCTAAATTTGGAGTTAGGACTATAAGAAAAATACTCCAGAGCTCTTTAGAGGCTAGGTGGCTTGCCCAATGCCATAGATTCAGCTGGAGGGGAGTGCCAGGGAAACCACACAGACCCTTCTTTGGTCCCCAACGAGGAGGCACACAGTCTTAGGATCAGAGGTGCAGCACGTTGCCAGCAGGTGGGATGTCAGAGGCAGTGGAAGTCCACGCCATGGAGTAAACAAAGCCTATCTGGTGGATGACTGCCCTGGTGAACTTAGATTGCTGCTAACGCAGGATGTCCCAGGGGGATGGAGAGGTTGCTGGGGAACATGTTTATTTAAAAATTCTAAAAATACTTGGCTTACATGCAGGTCAAGTGTAGGCCAGCAGGACAAAAGAAACAAAGAGGGGAGGTCAGAGAAAGGTGGGATATTCCCACTGGAGGAATCAGCGAGGGACACTTGGGGAACATGACTTTGGGCCCTGCAGGATGGAGCAGAGATTAGAAAAAGTCGGAAAGACATCAGACAAGAGACAGACCCCAGAAGAAAAGGACAGGGAGGTCACAAGTGGGCCATTTTCCCAGAACTCCCAGGGCCTATGAGAGTGCAGAGGGATGGAACCACATCGTGTAATAGTTTGAATGCCAAGTCCAGGAGTTTGACCTTTAGGCAATGGAGAATACTGAGGGGTTTTGAGTAAGGGAGGGACAGCATCAAGGCCACACAGTGCCACTAATCTAGTGGCACTTTGTAAAAAAAGGTCAAAGTAGTAGTACACAGAAGCAGGAGGCAAAAAGTTATAGGAGATTTTACATTTCAATAAGTAGAAAATAAACAACCTAACCCAAAGGCAAAAGATGTAAACATGTATTTCATCAAAGAAGCTAAACAAACAGCTGATAAGCACATAAAGCAATGCTCAACATCATTAGCCATAGGAATGAAAATTAAAACCCACAATGAGATCCCACTAGAACTATAATAAAAAAGGCAGTCAAGAACAACTATTGCTGAGGGTGTAGAGCAATAGGAACCCCTATACATCACTGGTTGTAAAGTAAAAGGGTGTGGCCACTTTGAAAAGTCTTGGCAATTTCTCAAAAACTTCAATATAAAATTACTGTACTTCCCATCAACTCCACTCCTAAGTATCTACCCAAAAGCATTAAAAACAAATGTCTACACAAAAAAAATTGCACACAAACATTCATGGCGGTATTATTCCTAATATCCAAGAAGTGGAAACAACCTAAATGTCCATCAGCTGGTGAAGGGCTAGACAAGATGTGCTCTATTCATACGATGGAGTATCATTTAGCAGTAGAAAGGAAGGAAGTACTCAGTTGATTACAATGTGGATGAACCTCAAGAGCATTTGGCCACGTGAAAGAAAGCAGCCACGGGAGGCCACAGGCTGTATGATTCCATTTCTTTGAAATGTTTAGTAAAGGCAAATCTAAGCAGGTAGGAACAGGATTAACCGAGTGCCTGAGCAGTTTCAGTGGGGCAATGATAATGCTCTGAAGCTGATTTATGGTGATGGCTGCACCCCTCGGTAAATTTTCCAAAACAATAAATGTTCACTTCCATAGGGTGACTGTCATTACATGTAAAATATATCTCAGTAAACCTGTTTTTTCAAAGTGATGGGAAAGGGGGATGGGGGTAGAAAGGATCAATTTTGGAACTGTCGGCCCCATCAGCCAGGCTTGCAGACAAAGCAACTGTGTGGAGGAACGTACAGGAGTCAAGGGTGAGTTCCAGGCATGTACCCTTTTCGAAACAAGGGGAACAGGAGAAAAATGATGTTTCTGACTCAGGAAAGATACAGCCACAATAATCCAGTTGTTTTTTCTTTCTGAAGAAAATTCCAAGAAAGAAGGTTACCCTGCATGCCTGTCCCACTGGAATCCCTCACAGTTTGCTGTCACATCAGCCAGTGAACCCCGGTGCTGGGAAGAGCATCAAGAGATACTGGCTGACTGGGAATAGAGGAGTCATAGAAGCAAAACCGAGACTGTGAGCTTCGAGGAAAAGGCCATTACATCAGGATCGCTGCGGGAACCGCCAGAGCAAGGGCACCATGACCAGGTAGTGACGGGCTGTCCCCGCCTATGCGATGCTGGCATCAGCAGGTGCAGGAGGGACTGAGAGCCACCAGGCAGCTACAGGGGTGATGGGCAATGATGCTCATGCAGCCAGGGGATGCCTCAAAGGTCACAGTGGAGGGTGGAGAGCCGCATGAAGACCCTGCTTGAGGGGGAGAGGAACTTGCAAGAGGTGTGAGCTTCCAGGCAAAGAGTCCCTCCAGTGAGGGCTGAGAATCAAGACCAATTTCTCTAAGCAGTGCTGTTGGGCCCACTGGCTGGGCGGCCTCCCAGCGCTGTGCTGCCTGTGCGCAGGCACCAGCAGGAGGAACCTCCAGGCCTCCCGGAACTGCTAAAGCCTCCACCGTCACTATGGCACCCACGCCCTCTGCCACCTCCCCCGTGATCTCACCAGCTACACAGGATCTGCCGCCACAGGTCTGTGCCAGCCAAGGAAATCTCTCAGGTCTACACCTTCACTGGAAAATCAATTGTTCTGATTCTCGTCGCATTTGACCCATTCAACTCGCGTTGGAAATGTGTTTTCGGATGGATGGAGGAATAGATGGATGGATGGATGGACGGTCAGATGGACGGATAGGAGACTAGAGAGAAAAGAGGGATCAGGTGGGAGTAGCTGGACAGCATGTTCCTGGGTGGGGGAACACTGGCAGTTCACAATGTTTCTTATAAAATGGCTGCAATTGAGACCAAACTGTAGTCCTTGTTACTTTTCAAATATATATATATATATATATGTTTTTTTTTTTAACACACATGATTTAAATTTAAATCCTCATTTATAAACAGCAACACAGATAAATGTCAGGGAATTCGGGAGTTATGGTTTCCACAGCAACATTCACATGGCCACCCAACTACTATTAAGTAAATGAAATTAAGCATTTATATTGCCCTTGACATTCAGCCATATGCTAAGCAATCACTTCATTGGTTTGTAATTTCTCACAGCCACCTGTGAGGAAGGCAGCCCTCTCACTCCCACGAATGAGGAAACCAAGCGCTAGGAGAATAATGATGTGTCCAGGGAACCCCCGCCCTATGACCAGCTATCACTCTCCATGTCATAGCAGGCAGCAGCTGAAATGTCAACTGCAGGGTTACACAGACTGCATGAGTAAAAGCAGCCATTAGTAAATGCCTACTGTGCACTAGATCTTGATGGTGAGCTTTTGCAAACCCCTGCTGATAAGGCAAGTCAAGGGCAACTAAGGAATAAAAACCAAACCAAAGGCCTCAGCGCTAAGTGGAAGAAAACAGGTGAAGAGGGATACAAAGAAATGCTGGGTAGACTTAGCTCAACTGGTCTTCCTATGAGCAACTTCATCACACACCCAGAATTTAAAAGAACATATACAAAGAAAGAAAAACATTCCCCCGGAGGAGATTCAGAAGGAGGAGAAGCAGTAAACACTCAGGTCCTATAGGACAGACGCTGTGTCTCAAATACAAGATTATCCCTGGAGAATTTTGCCTATGATGGATGCAGGGTCCCCACTAGACATGAAGGATCCTTCTTTTGGTAAAGCTTTTAGTGTAGCGAATCTTAGCAAATCTCATGTCTCAGATGAACCCACGGATTGAAAGCGCACCCCAAGGCCCTGAGCCTCACATTGTGACATGTGGTCCAAGGTCCCAAGGCGGTCAGGCCGGAGACCAGTGTTGGCTCTGCCTTCGTGTCACTTAGCGGATGATCTTTAAGGAGGAGCAACAAATGAAATGCAGCGTGGAGCTAAATTGAGAGGTGTTGCCAACACTCCTGAAAAAAAAGTAAAATAATGTGTGAAAATGTGGTCTCATAAGTGTGAGAAAATTAAAAGCCCAAAACATCAAACTTCCTACATCACAGAGATGGATTTGGAGTCCCAGACTCAGAAAATAAACAATTAGAAGGCAGTTTTCCCTAAAAGACAAGTGAGAGACGATAGTCTCGAAATTAATATTAAGCTGAATTGAAACAGGCCCACTTTCACAGGAAGCTTTCCCAGTGAGCACAAGTTACCAGCAGCATTCTCTACAGGGCCCTGGGCCTGCAACCTTCCCAACACCCCTAATTACTGGGCACTAAGCATAGAGCGGGACAGCAGCACAGCTATGCAGGGGCTGCCCTTTTATGTCTTTTCATTTGCCCTCTTTTCCCTAGTAATCCATTACCGCTAATGAGTTCCAAAGCCATTGTGCAATGCTAAGGTGCTGAATGATTAAGATAGTCCAACTATCTTTTGGTTTGAGATAGTTTGGTTTGAGATAGGTTTGAGACATCCACTTAGTGGTTCAAAAGTATGTGCATGAAGCCCATTAGATTATGAGCTCCTTGAGGTCAGTGGCCACTAATCGTTATGCCCCTGACACTCTGGACACCACTGGGTGTAGCTCTTACTTAACACATGTTTATGGTGGGAATAAATGTGTATCACTATTCAAGTGCTTTGCTTTTCATGTGAAATAGCTCACTTGAAACTTAATCTAAAACACTGCATTCTATTGCAGATGACTTATAGCCCAAAAGACAAAGGCAGTGTATGATCACTAGTAATGAAAGAACCTGGGACAGATTGCTTAACAGTGAAGATGAAAGCAACTAGAATATGTATACAGTCTAAAAATAACTATGGTAAAACAAGACTGTTTTTAGTGAGTCCATTTCTATGGTGAGAATGAAGACAGGAACACATCTACTTCTAGGAGTTTAAAATTAGGAGTGATGGGTTTAAATTAAAGTTAAGAGAGTACAGGCAGGCTTTCAAGGTAAAAATCATGACTGTAAAATCTAGCAGACTGTGTCTTAGCTACTGGAGGCAAGCCCATCACTGTTGAATTTTAAATGACACTGGGATACTAGAACTAATATCTGAATTCAGCAAAGTTGTGGGATACAAAATTAATACACAGAAATCTGTTGCATTCCTATAGACTAATGATGAACTAGCAGAAAGAGAAATCAGGAAAACAACTTCATTCACACTTGCATCAAAAAGAATAAAATACCTAAGAATAAACCTAACCAAGGAAGTGAAAGACCTATACCCTGAAAACTACAAGAAACTCTTGAGAGAAATTAAAGAGGATGCTAATAAATGGAAATACACTCCATGCTCTTGGGTAGGAAGAATTAATATTGTCAAAATGTACACCCTGCCTAAAGCAATCTACAGATTCGGTGCAACCCCTATCAAAATACTGACAGCATTCTTCAACGAACTAGAACAAATAGTTCTAAATTTTATATGGAACAACAAAAGATCTGAATAGCCAAAACAATCCTTAGAAGGAAGAATAAATGACACTGGGATGACCCTTTAGTCCAATATTCAATTTCATGCCATCACAGAACATCATTTCATTTACATTGCTGAGGTACCCCCAAAACACAAGAAATAATATGCCCAGGATCAAAAAAGAAGTTAAAAGGGCAAAGAAGGAATTAGAACTCCAAATCACAAACCATGCTTCCCTCTACTTATCTCTCTTTGTCACAGTGAGCAAATGACATCACTATTCCAGGATTCTTTGACCCAGAGGGACTTGCTTCCTGAGAGCTACTCCTGGCTTATGTTTCAAACTGCCAAGCATTACATTTATTTTTATGTTAGTGACAAATAAACCTAGACACACAAACCCTTCCCTCCTTGTGCACCCACACAAAGCTGATATCCGCAAAGTGTTATTTACACTCCTTGGAGGACAGTATAATTTAATGGTTAAGAATTCAAGCTCCCAGTCAGACAACCTGGGTTCAAATTCTAGCAACAACCTTGGGCCAGTTACTGAGCCTCCATTCCTCATGTATAAAATGAGGGTATATAATAAAGCTTACCTCATGAGGACTAGATTAGGTAATTTATTCAAGAGGCTTAGTACAGTGCTGGACACAGATAGCTCCATATTTAGCTTATGAGACTCTGAGGCAGAACATTCCTACCATAAGGGGCAACAAAGTCCGACAGATCCCAATACTTGAAATCACTCAGTCTGCATCAGTGGTCTCCTTCATGGAGCAATTCTTCTGCCAAAACGGTATAAAGCTAGAAGAGAAAAGAGGGTGCACATTTTCTGCCTCTGAGGAAATTCCAGCCCCATCCTCTATTCTTGCCTATTCCCCCTAAACTGCAGAGGCTGGACACCGGGGACCTACATTCCCCAATATACCAACAGTAGGATTTCAGGGTAGACTGTGCCAATGAGAGGCACTCAAGTGACACTAGGAAGATGGAATGGATACATGTCATCTTGTTTCTCCACCATCAGGAGCAGGCAAATGGGGCAGACATGACTTTTTCTTGGGCCTCAGAGCATTTCCTAGTGACTCCCCTTCTTGCTGCCACAGCAAATGTGACTCTGGCAATGGTTCCTGCAGGTTCAGAAACTTCTGTTTTTCTATAAGCTTGTGGCAGACCTGACAGCTAATAGTAGCTTTCTCTTCCCTTTGCCCCTCCAACCTTACGGTGATTTTGCAAGACCCTAGTTCCTGGTATTAAATCTCTTGCTGTTTCCTGATTGATTCACTGCCTAAGAAGTGAGAAGTCTCAACATATTCATTCAGTAGTTATTTATTGAGTGCCTAAGACAAGCAAGGCACTGTTCTGGGTGGTAGGAATACAGCAGCGAACCAAACAGAAAAGGCCCTGCCCTCCTGGAACTTATTTTAAAGGCAGAAACAAACTGGAAATAAATGAATAAACAAACAAACATGGCAGGGGTTGCTAAATGCAGGGGCAAGGAGGACAGAGTGTGCGGCGGGGCATTATTATCTCATAGGATAGAGGCTCCTTGCTAGGGTGACATTTGAGCTGAAAACTGCTGTCATCGAGGGTCTGGTGAATGTCTCAATCTCCCCATCATCCAAATGGAAGAAACAAAGGGCTGTGGATACTCACTCTGCCCTGCCCCAATGTAAGAGAGACCAAGAGAAGAGTACTACCAGAGAACAAATGAGCTTCTCTGTCACATCTGTGCACCTGACCAGCTCATCAACGGCAACGCTCTAGGACAGGGGCTGGGGGTAACGAGCCAGCAGCCAGGAGGAGAAGCTTTCACACTGAACCCAGCCCTCCTGAGCCAGCAGTTCAGCCCAGCTTCATGGACCAATCTCAAAGCCAGCTCCTGTCCTCTTTTCTCAACCCAGGCCATTCTCCTTGGGCAACACTCATTTCCTCATACCCTGGGCAATGGCAGTAGTGTCCCCCTGGGACTCTGCCTGCCTCTGGTCTCAGCCCCCCACCCCCATTATGTCTTCTGAGTAGCCCAGATGAAATGAATGGCTGCTCAGAAGCTTTAATGGTTCCCACTGTCTAAGGCATCAGTCCCTGTGCAGAAAGAAAGCTCCAAGGGGTACATCAGACCTCTGGAGAAGCTGTCGCCTATATCCACTCCTGGAGACTCTCAAACCACCCTCTTCTGGGCTGTGCAATCCTCCCATCTGAGAATGGTGGGTCTGCACAACCAACCCCTTCGCGGGGCCTCCAAGGCCTCCACAAGCCAGCCCGTTTCACCTCTCCACGTCATCCCACTGCTTCCCTCCATATCCTCTAACATCCAACCGAACTGAGCACTTACCCCACCCTCACCTCACCCCTGATGCCCCTCACTATGACAGCTCACTCATGCCCAATTTTGCCTTTGCCTGGAGTGGCCTTCCTCCTACCACCACATAGTCAGCCCTCCCTCCTACAATGTCCAACTCAATGCCACCTCCTCCAGGAAGCCATTCTCTGACCCCTCCAACTACATGCACTACCTCCTTCCCCAAATCCCACAGCTGCCCTGTGCAGGCTCCTTTCTCATCATGTGGTTTCCTGTGAGAAGGTCTTTCTCTCCTATTGACCCTTCGTTTTACTTTTTGTTTTGCAAAGCAAAACATAAAAGAAAAGAAGAACCTTAAATGTTGTCCAATACTTCTAAGAAATTCTCCCTCTAGAGAATGTCATCTAAGTCAAAACAAGGGTAAGTGACTAGCGGATTGAATAGTAGTGGCACCCACATGGACATGCCCCCACCTGAAATTGGACCTTATTTGGAAATAGGGCTTTTATAGAGGTCATTATGTTAAGGACCTAGAGATGAGATCATCTTCAGCTTGAGGTGAGTCTTAAATCCAATAACTGCTGTCCATAAAGGGAAGACAGGGGAGGTCTGAGACTCACAGACACAGAGGAGAAAGCCAGGGCAGAGGCTGCATGAGGGTCCATGCACAGGCTGGAGCCACACTGCTCCCAGCCATGGGGGGGCTCCTGGGGCCCAGGAAGCTGGAATAGGCAAAGAGGGATCCTCCCCCAGAGCCTTGGACAGCACATGGCCCTGCTGACTCCTTGATTTGGGACCTAAGGCCTCTAAAACTGAGAGAATAAATTTCTATTTTGAGCCATCAAGTTTGTGGTAATTTGTTATGGCGGCCACGGGACATGAATAGGTTAACTCACTGCATCAGCCTGCAGAAGGGCATCCAGTCCCTACCCTCTGCCAGCCTTTAATGCCCTGTCCCTCCTCCCCCCAGCCCTCAACAATCATTTCCTTTTCTCTCCCCTCTTTCTTGGCATTCTGTCTCCCACCTATTTTCTGTCCCTGTCTCAAGGTGGGCTGCCCATAATGAACCACCATAGATGGGAGGCTTAAACAACACTCAGTCCTCCCAGGTCTGGAGGCCACGAGTCCAAGATCAGAGTGCCTTCCTATTCTAGCAGGCTGGCGGCCCTTCCCCCAAGCTCTCCTCACCCAGCTCCTGCTGCCAGGACCCCACACCCGCCAGCCCCCTTCTGCTGGTCACATTTGCCAGCCTCCCTGCGCCCTGCCCTTTTAAGGAGGAAGCGCCCATGGCTCTTCCCATCTACTCTCCCTTCTGGGTGTTCTCCTCCAGGCTCAAGATCCTGAACACTGTCCATTTCCCATTTCCTGGGCCTCCCAGATTCACAGCTCCAGCCATGCCCTCTTCCCTGACCTCAGTCCCCCGTGTCCAACTCTTTTGACATCTCCACTTGGATATCAAGCAGATGTCTCAAACATATTTTGTTGTCTCTGCCGATGGCACTTCTACCATTACAGTGGTGCTGGCACAGAGCTAGGGTGCTGGGTGCAAAGGCAGGACAGAGCCAGTGGGAAATACCCGACCTCACTTGCGGTGAAGACACTTTTTAGAACAGGCTAATATCACCAATCTTCATAGCAGCACTATTCATAGCAGCCCAAAAGCGGGAACTACACGAAGGTCCATCAACTAATGAGTGGATAAACAAAATGTGGTCCATCCATACAATGGACTGTGATTCAGCAATAAAAGGAATGAAACTGATATTCTCTGCAAGGTGGATGAACCTTTAAAATGTAGGCTAAGTGAAAGAAGCCTGGCACAATAGACCACACAATACATGGTCCCATTTAATGAAATGTCCAGAACAGACAAAGCCATAAAGGTGGAAAGTAGATTAGGGAGGGTGGCAGAAGGAATGGGAGACAGGATGTGGGAAGGAACACTGGTGGGTACAGGGTCTTTCTGAGATGAGGAAATGGTTTGTAATTAGGTAGTAGTGATAGCAAAACAACTCTGTGGATATGCTAATAGCCCCTGAATTGTACACTTTATAAGGGGGAATTTTATGGTATGTGAACTACATCTGTAAAGCTGGGTTTTTTTTAGAATGAAGTCTTGCCCTTTATGACATGAATGAACTAGAGGGTATTGTGCCAAATGAAGTCAGTCAGAGAAAGACAAATACCATATGCTTTCATTTGTATTAAAGTCATCAAAAGTGAGAAACTATTTTACCTAAAAGTCATGACTGTGCTTTGGCCAAGAATTCATGTTATTTACTTATTCATTAACTTGTTCATTTTTCCTATTTATTCATTAGAAGTACTTACTGTAATGAACTGTAAACCTACCCATAACTTCTGTCTTGTTACCAACAGATCACTGGAATATCAATGGTTCTAGCAAACTGGAATTCTCCCAGGCCCACACAACAGTGGGGGCACGTGTTGTGCTCTGCCAGCACCTCACAGCCGTCAGTCACCGGGACACCCAGCCCTCCACTCCCTCTGCACGGCTCCTCATCCAGGGAGGGGATCATGCCCCCTCCCTAGCTGAGGGGCTTGTCAGCCCTCTCATGCAGGCACAATTTTCTCTTTATGTATATAATTACGTGTATTTATCTTTATGTATATTATATATAAAATCACAGCGCCCCACCACCTAGTAGTATCATTATTTTACAGCAAAGGTCTTCCAGCCAAGCATTTCTCATTTATTCCTAAAAAGCCCTAGAAGGTGGTAAGTAGGGTTCTCCCAGTTCTCCAGAGGAAGCTACGGGGTAAACTGTAAGGGCATTCAGGACACCAAACCACCTCGTCCGCCTTCCTCACCAGCCTGGCCCAGCCCACCTGCCTACACATTGTTCTGGGCCCCTTTTCTTCCTGGAAGAGAACCGTCTCCAGTTTCAATCTCAAAAAATGCACTACAGGTGCCACAGTTCATGCTAATTCCCTTCTCATGTATTCCTCATGGCAGATCTTGGATTTTTTTTTTTACTCTAGGATCTTTAATTTGCCAGTGTAATATAAACAGGGAGCAGGGCAGTCTAATCCCATAGTTTCAAATGTATTCAAATGTTGGTAACTCTCACATACCATAAATGCAGCTTTCACTTGAGTGACCATCCCCCTGCCTGACAGCCATTATTTTGCATATGAAGCATATTTAAAATTAACTGGGCATGCTTTAGTTGTTTTGTTATCATTTGCCAATAGAAGGAACCCAGATTCACTAACAACAAGCTGGTGAAAATTGCGTGACACTGGATATACCCAGGAGTTTCCCAATATTGCTGAAAAGCATGAAGAAAAACAACCATTTCTTTGCAGGGCTTAACGTCTTGTACACTGATATTTCTGAATGTCAGATAAAATCATCCCTAGCTTTATACATATCAGCCACAAGACAGGAGATAAAAACAAAGTACTCTGTACCACACAGCACACAATAAGGGCCTGGAGAGCCAGGGCTTTATTATACAGTCCTGCCATGTATTTAGTTGATAAAATATGTTCAGACAACCAGCTTTTATGCTACTCTGACAACATTAATCTTTGTGCCTATAGTTTAAGACAAAGAAAGGTTATAGCCACACAAGGTGACTGGGAGCTTTAGAAAAATATAAAGATCATATAAAATAATATAGAAGTAATAACCTAAAATAAATATAAACATGAGACCCAGGCACTTTCTTCTTGCTCCCAGAGGACTCTTTGCTTACGATGTCTGTTGGGGGGCCTCAGTTATTTGGCTCTGGGGGTTTTGCACCCCTGCAATGCTGTTTCTACCTGAAACATATGCCCCCAACACTTGTCTGGAAACTTCTTATTTATCCTTTAAAGCATAGCTCAGATGTCACCCCCTAATTGCTAACTCCCCAGCCAGGGATGTTGGTCTATCCTTGGCCCCAGCAGCGCACTGGCCACTGGTGCTGTGGTCTGTCTCCCTCGATGGCCAGTGAGCCCTGCAAGGCAGGCTCTGTGGACTGGTCTTGGAGCCCTGCTCCACAGTTCCGTGTGCTCACCCAGGGAAGGGACTCACTGATGACCAACAAATGAGCAAGGCATGAAGAACCAGTGAGGCACACTTGTCAGAGCTGGCAGCCAGCTGGCTGGGGGGAAGGATCGTCACCACGCCCTGCCCACTGTGCTTCTCCAGCTACGGCCACACGCCGTGTCTCTGGACACCCCTCCCAGGCCTTACTGCCACACTGGAGGGTGGGTGAATTAACTCTCCTCCTTCCTCATCACTCAAGAGTGGGTAATCATTTTAAAAAATAATAATTTCGATCGGTTGCTAACAGCACCTCCCTTTAACACATTTTTTTTTTGAGAGGGCATCTCTCATATTTATTGATCAAATGGTTATTAACAACAATAAAATTCTGTATAGCAGGGTCAATGCTCAATGCACAATCATTAATCCATCTCAAGCCTAATTCTCGTCAGTCTCCAATCTTCTGAAGCATAACGAACAAGTTCTTACATGGTGAACGAATTCTTACATAGTGAATAAGTTCTTACATGGTGAACAGCACAAGGGCAGTCATCACAGAAACTTTCGGTTTTGATCATGCATTATGAATTATAAACAATCAGGTCAAATATGAATATTTGTTTGATTTTTATACTTGATTTATATGTGGATCCCACATTTATCCCTTTATTATTATTATTTTTTATTTTTAATAAAATGCTGAAGTGGTAGGTAGATGCAAGATAAAGGTAGAAAACATAGTTTAGTGTTGTAAGAGAGCAATTGTAGATGATCAGGTGTGTGCCTGTAGACTATGTGTTAATCCAAGCTAGACAAGGGCCTAAAACATCCACGGATGCAGAAGATTTCTCTCAAAACAGGGGGGGTGAGGTTCTAAGCCTCACCACTGTTGATCCCCAATTTCTCACCTGATGGCCCCCGCTTTCTCCGCTTGGCTTATTATGGAGCATAATACTCTCCAGCTCCATCCATGTTGCTGCAAATGTGCCTGTCTTAGATTGTTCCTCCCTTGAGGAATCTTACCCGTTTCTGGGTAACCAGTCATCTTCCGGGGCCATACAGGGAAATGTAAAGTTGGTAAGTGAGAGAGAAGCCATATTGTTTGAAAAGGTTAGCTTTTTACTTCTTTGCAGATTTATGCTGGCTTCTATGTCCAGCACTTGTCTTGAGGTATCTTTACCACCTGGAGGAATTATGATGCTCGGTAAATTCGATATGAGGCACGAATTCTATTTAAGGGTTGTAATTAGGAAAGAAGGAGAAAAGCTATAGAGGTAGCATATGGGAGGTAGAAAACATGGGAGGATTGATTATTTCTTTGACATATCTTCTTGTAGAGTACCTTAAGCATGTATAGGTTTTAAACTCCTAATAACTTGTGCACACATATTAACATAATAGGAATACGGTGACATAAACAAAGCAAATCTATAATTACCAACAATCTCCAGTGAAGCCAAGAAAACCAGTTAGGCACCCTAGGCATTTGTGAGAATTTGTCTATGATATGATGGATATTGTCCAACTGTACTTGAACAGTCTGAGAGAAATCAGACAAATTAAAGCATCCCATTTCTGGGATCTGCTCACATCCCATATGTTCTTTTAACCATAGATAGTCTATAGTCGTAAGATTTTGGAGCACTACAACTTGCACCCCTCCCAACTCCTGGCTGAGTTCCAACAGTACAGATCCACTCAAATTCGTTGTCTCACTGTATGCACATGCCAGCCTAGACATCTCTCTCCTCATTCCAGTGGCAACTCCAGGAAACGGTGGGATGGACGCAGTCACAACCGCAGCATCACCTGGATCCCTGTGGGGACTTTTTGATGATCATCCCCCGGCACGAGTCCTCCAGAGAGTGCTGATGCCGGAAGTTCCTCGTCATATCATATCTTGGTTCATTTTCTGGGTAGCCAAGCTAGGCCTTGATCTTCTGCATAAAAACAAACAGACCCTTTGCCCACACTTTGACATGCCCTCTATACCACTGTGTAGAACTCATTGGAGGTCAGCACACAGGAAGTGCTTTTTTTTTTTTTTATTAAGAGAAAGTAATATTATCAGAAAAGAGTACCTCCGTAGCCGATCATCTGACACTCTTTAAGTGATCAACATTAAGGATATTTAAAGCATGCGTTAATCTTTGATTTACTAATAGTTTTATCCTATCAAGGAGTAATCCCCCTTTTCTTTCTTTCTTTTTTTTTCCATTTTTTTTTTAATTTTTAATCTACACTTACATGAAGAATATTATGTTTACTATGCTCTCCCCTATACCAAGTCCCCCCTAAAAACCACATTACAGTCACTGTCTATCAGCATAGCAAAATGTTGTAGAATCACTACTTGTCCTCTCTGTGTTGTACAGCCCTCCCTCCCCTTTCTCCGTCCCCCTCCATGCATGCTAATCTTAATACCCCCTTTCTGCATCCCCCACTTATCCCTTCCTGCCCACCCATCCTCCCCAGTTCCTTTCCCTTTGGTACCTGTTAGTCCATTTTTGGATTCTGTAATTCCGCTGCTGTTTTGTTCCTTCAGTTTTTCCTTTGTTCTTATACTCCTCAGATGAGTGAAATCATTTTGTATTTCTCTTTCTCCGCTTGGCTTATTATGGAGCATAATACTCTCCAGCTCCATCCATGTTGCTGCAAATGGTAGGATTTTCCCTCTTCTTATGGCTGAGTAGTATTCCATTGTGTATATGTACCACATCTTCTTTATCCATTCATCTACCGATGGACATTTAGGTTGCTTCCAATTCTTGGCTATTGTAAATAGTGCTGCGATAAACATAGGGGTGCATCTGTCTTTCTCAAACTTGATTGCTGCCTTCTTAGGGTAAATTCCTAGGAGTGGAATTCCTGGGTCAAATGGTAGGTCTGTTTTGAGCATTTTGATGAACCTCCATACAGCTTTCCACAATGGTTGGACTAATTTACATTCCCACCAGCAGTGTAGGAGGGTTCCCCTTTCTCCACAGCCTCGCCAACATTTGTTGTTGTTTGTTTTTTGGATGGCAGCCATCCCTACTGGTGTGAGGTGATACCTCATTGTAGTTTTAATTTGCATTTCTCTGATAATTAGCGATGTGGAGCATCTTTTCATGTGTCTGTTGGCCATCTGTATTTCTTTTTTAGAGAATTGTCTGTTCAGTTCCTCTGCCCATTTTTTAATTGGGTTATTTGTTTTTTGTTTGTTGAGGCGTGTGAGCTCTTTATATATTCTGGACGTCAAGCCTTTATCGGATCTGTCATTTTCAAATATATTCTCCCATACTGTAGGGTTCCTTTTTGTTCTATTGATGGTGTCTTTCGCTGTACAGAAGCTTTTCAGCTTAATGTAGTCCCACTTGCTCATTTTTGCTGTTGTTTTCCTTGCCTGGGAGATATGTTCAAGAAGTGGTCACTCATGTTTATGTCTAAGAGGTTTTTGCCTATGTTTTTTTCAAGAGTTTAATGGTTTCATGACTTACATTCAGGTCTTTGATACATTTTGAGTTTACCTTTGTATATGGGTTTAGACAATGGTCCAGTTTCATTCTCCTACATGTAGCTGTCCAGTTTTGCCAGCACCATCTGTTGAAGAGACTGTCATTTTGCCATTGTATGTCCATGGCTCCTTTATCAAATATTAATTGACCATATATGTTTGGGTTAATTTCTGGAGTCTCTAGTCTGTTCCACTGGTCTGTGGCTCTGTTCTTGTGCCAGTACCAAACTGTCTTGATTACTATGGCTTTGTAGTAGAGCCTGAAGTTGGGGAGTGAGATCCCCCCTACTTTATTCTTCCTTTTCAGGATTGCTTTGGCTATTTGGGGTCTTTGGTGTTTCCATATGAATTTCTGAATTATTTCTTCCAGTTCATTGAAGAATTTTGCTGGTAATTTGAGAGGGATTGCATCAAATCTGTATATTGCTTTGGGCAGAATGGCCATTTTGACCATATTAATTCTTCCTAGCCATGAGCATGGTATGAGTTTCCATTTGTTAGTGTCCCCTTTAATTTCTCTTAAGAGTGACTTGTAGTTTTCAGGGTATAGGTCTTTCACTTCTTTGGTTAGGTTTATTCCTAGGTATTTTATTCTTTTTGATGCAATGGTGAATGGAATTGTTTTCCTGATTTCTCTTTCTATTGGTTTGTCATTAGTGTATAGGAAAGCTACAGATTTCTGTGTGTTAATTTTGTATCCTGCAACTTTGCTGTATTCCGATATCAGTTCTAGTAGTTTTGGAGTGGAGTCCTAGGGTTTTTTATGTACAGTATCATATCATGTGCAAATAGTGACAGTTTAACTTCTTCTTTACCAATCTGGATTCCTTGTATTTCTTTGTTTTGTCTGATTGCCGTGGCCAGGACCTCCAGTACTATGTTAAATAACAGTGGGGAGAGTGGGCATCCCTGTCTGGTTCCCGATCTCAGAGGAAATGCTTTCAGCTTCTCGCTGTTCAGTATAATGCTGGCTGTGGGTTTATCATATATGGCCTTTATTATGTTGAGGTACTTGCCCTCTATTCTCATTCTGCTGAGAGTTTTTATGATGAACGGATGTTGAATTTTGTCAAATGCTTTTTCAGCATCTATGGAGATGATCATGTGGTTTTTGTCTTTCTTTTTGTTGATGTGGTGGATGATGTTGATGGATTTTCGAATGTTGTACCATCCTTGCATCCCGGGGATGAATCCCACTTGGTCATGGTGTATGATCCTTTTGATATACTGTTGAATTCTGTTTGCTAATATTTTATTGAGTATTTTTGCATCTACATTCATCAGGGATATTGGTCTGTAATTTTCTTTTTTGGTGGGGTCTTTGCCTGGTTTTGGTATTAGGGTGATATTGGCTTCATACAATGAGTTTGGGAGTGTTCCCTCCTCTTCTATTTTTTGGAATGGGTATTATGTCTTCTCTGTGTGTCTGATAAAATTCCGAGGTAAATCCGTCCGGCCCCGGGTTTTGTTCTTGGGTAGTTTTTTAATTACCGTTTCAATTTCTTTGCTCGTAATTAGTTTGTTTAACTTTTGTGTTTCTTCCTTGGTCAGTCTTGGGAGGTTGTATTTTTCTAGGAAGTTGTCCATTTCTTCTAGGTTTTCCAGCTTGTTGGCATATAGGTTTTCATAGTAGTCTTTAATAATTCTTTGTATTTCTGTGGAGTCTGTCCTGATTATTCCATTCTCATTTCTGATGCTGTTGATTTGTGTTGATTCTCTTTTTCTCTTAATAAGTTTGGCTAGAGGCTTATCTATTTTATTTTCTCGAAGAACCAGCTCTTGGTTTCGTTGATTTTTGCTATTGTTTTATTCTTCTCAATTTTGTTTATTTCTTCTCTGATCTTTATTATGTCGCTCCTTCTGCTGACTTTAGGCCTCATTTGTTCTTCTTTTTCTAGTTTCGATAATTGTGATGTTAGACTATTCATTTGGGATTGTTCTTCCTTCTTCAAGTGTGCCTGGATCGCTATATACTTTCCTCTTAAGACTGCTTTCGCTGCGTCCCACAGAAGTTGGGGCTTTGTGTTGTTGTTGTCGTTTGTTTGTATATATTCCTTAATCTCTATTTTGATTTGTTCATTGATCCATTGATTATTTAGTAGCATGTTGTTAAGCCTCCATATGTTTGTGAGCCTTTTTGTTTTCTTTGTAGAATTTATTTCTACTTTTATACCTTTGTGGTCTGAAAAGTTGGTTGGTAGAATTTCAATCTTTTGGAATTTACTGAGGCTCTTTTTGTGAGCTAGTATGTGGTCTATTCTGGAGAATGTTCCATGTGCACTTGAGAAGAATGTATATCCTGTTGCTTTTGGATGTAGAGTTCTATAGATGTCTATTAGGTCCATCTATTCTAGTGTGTTGTTCAGTGCCTGTGTGTCCTTGCTTATTTTCTGCCCGTTGGATCTATCCTTTGGGGTGAGTGGTGTGTTGAAGTCTCCTAAAATGAATGCATTGCAGTCTATTTCCCTCTTTAGTTCTGTTAGTATTTGTTTCACAAATGCTGGTGCTCCTGTGTTGGGTGCATATATATTTAGAATGGTTATATCCTCTTGTTGGACTGAGCCCTTTATCATTATGTAGTGTCCTTCTTTATCTCTTGTTACTTTCTTTGTTTTGAAGTCTACTTTGTCTGATATTAGTACTGCAACCCCTGCTTTCTTTTCACTTTTGTTTGCTTTAAATATGTTTTTCATCCCTTCACTTTTAGTCTGTGCCTGTCTTTGGGCTTTAGGTGAGTTTCTTGTAAGCAGCATATAGATGGGTCTTGCTTTTTTATCCATTCTATTACTCTGTGTCTTTTGATTGGTGCATTCAGTCCATTTACATTTAGGGTGACTATTGAGAGATATGTAATTATTGCCATTGCAGGCTTTAGATTCATGGTTACCAAAGGTTCAAGGTTAGCTTCTTTAGTATCTTACTGCCTAACTTAGCTTGCTTATTGAGCTGTTATATACACTGTCTGGAGATTCTTTTCTTCTCTCCCTTCTTATTCCTCCTCCTCCATTCTTCATACGTTGTGTGTTTTGTTCTGTGCTCTTTTTAGGAGTGCTCCCATCTAGAGCAGTCCCTGTAAGATGCCCTGTAGAGGTGGTTTGTGGGAAGCAAATTCCCTCAGCTTTTGCTTGTCTGGGAATTGTTTAGTCCCGCCATCATATTTAAATGATAGTCGTGCTGGATACAGTATCCTTGGTTCAAGGCCCTTTTGTTTCCTTGCATTAAATATATAATGCCATTCTCTTCTGGCCTGTAGGGTTTCTGTCGAGAAGTCTGATGTTAGCCTGATTGGTTTTCCTTTATAGGTGGCCTTTTTCTCTCTAGCTGCCTTTAAAACTCTTTCCTTGTCCTTGATCTTTGACATTTTAATTATTATGTGTCTTGGTGTTGTCCTCCTTGGATCCTTTCTGTTGGGGGTTCTGTGTATTTCCGTGGTCTGTTCGATTATTTCCTCCCCCAGTTTGGGGAGGTTTTCAGCAATTATTTCTTCAAAGAGACTTTCTATCCCTTTTCCTCTTTCTTCTTCTTCTGTTACCCCTATAATACAAAAATTATTCCTTTTGGATTGGTCACATAATTCTCTTAGTGTTGTTTCGATCCTGGAGATCCTTTTATCTCTCTCTATGTCAGCTTCTATACGTTCCTGTTCTCTGGTTTCTATTCCTTCAATGGCCTCTTGCATCTTATCCATTCTGCTTCTAAATCCTTCCAGGGTTTGTTTCACTTCTGTGATCTCCTTCCTGACATCTGTGATCTCCCTCCGGACTTCATCCCATTGCTCTTGCATTTTTCTCTGCATCTCATCCCATTGCTCTTGCATTTTTCTCTGCATCTCTGTCAGCATGTTCATGATTTTTATTTTGAATTATTTTTCAGGAAGACTGGTTAGGTCTATCTCCTTCTCAGGTATTGTCTCTGTGATCTTTGTCTGCCTGTAGTTTTGCCTTTTCATGGTGATAGAGATAGTGTGCAGAGCTGGTACGAGTGACAGCTGGGAGAGCTTTCCTTCTTGTTGGTTTGTGGCCTTCCTCTCCCCCTTCACGAGGTGCTGGGTTCTCGCAGGTGTGGATATGGTCTGGATGTTATCCTGTGTCCTCTGGTCTCTATTTTACAAAGAGTTGTCTTTGTTATATTTTCATAGACATATGTGGTTTTGGGAGGAGATTTCCGCTGCTCTACTCACGCCACCATCCTGGCTCCACCTCCCTTTTAACACATTTTTAAGAAATAAAAAAATTGTACAGGATTTTACCAAACAAGCAGGCATGCCCTTCAAGCATTGCTGAGTTTCCTCTTGAACACGCCCTCAGTCTGGTGTGAAGAAAGGTGGGAACGGGCCTCTGGCCAAGCGCCAGGCTTCACAGGGTCATTTGCACAGGAGAGGCAGACAGGAAGGATCGGAGATGGCCTGGGAAGACAATTTTTAAAAGGAGCCCTGGCACACATACCAATGAATGGCTTGGCAGGACAGCCCAAGTGTTAGAAAGCCCCGAAATAGCCTTTTAATAAATTGATCCCTTTTCAATTTCCCTGCGAAGAAAATTAAAAAATAGCAGTGCCAAGTCATCTCTTTCCTTCCCAGACTGGACATCCTCAATGGTATAAGGTGTCCCAGAGCCACCCTAACAATGGTGGCCAGTGTCAGGCTTGGACCCTGTGGTCAGGCAGACCTGGATCGGGATTCCCATTGCATAATTGCTTAGTCCCACTTCAGCATGTGTCAGCTTTTTCCACTGCACAATGCGGATAATAACAGTAACTAACTATAGGTTTTTCATGAGGATTAAGTGAGATAATGTGAGTAAGGTGCCTCACATGCTGTTTGGCAGGTGGTAAATGCCCGGTGATGGTTAGGTGTCAAGCTCACATCATTATTTTTACTCTAGCATATTTCTGGCAATCAGCTCTGTTTTCATACTTGAACATACTAATGTCCTTACTTTATGTTCTTAAGT
Source organism: Manis javanica (assembly GCF_040802235.1). Taxonomy (NCBI): domain Eukaryota; kingdom Metazoa; phylum Chordata; class Mammalia; order Pholidota; family Manidae; genus Manis; species Manis javanica. The sequence continues at coordinate 77,043,049 of NC_133166.1, read as the reverse complement.
GGCATTTTAATTTTAGACATCACCATGTTTTGTGTGGCCAGGTTTAAACAGAGGACTGGCATGTCCTTCCACTGCATTTTTCCCCAGAAACTACATTACTGTTCCAGGTGATCACTGCATTTTCAACTTTTATATTTCCCATGGTGCCAGTGCAATGCAGATCAAACAGTGGGCCTAGAAACTGGTACTGATCAGACATGAGAAAATGAGAAGACAGGAGAGTAAACGCCAAACACAGTCCGTGCAGTGGACAGAACTTGTCGGCATCAGCCTCCACATTGAGTCAAGATCACTGAAAGTGACTCCACATAAACTCTTCACAGCTTCCTCAGAGTCTTTATGGGGGGAGGACATGGAAACCTCATAAAATTGGCATTTCAGTTGTGTCTCATTTGCTGACTCACTTGTGAGACACTACGAAGAGCTCTTCAGGGGAGAAAGCTCCACAGTAAAAATAATCTCAGTATCAGAGCAGAAAGAACAAACATTATATAAGAATCAAGATAAAGTGTATCCTGTTTTGCAAAACATAAGCTTTTACTATAAAAACCATACTCAAAAAAAGTGTAGCAAAGAATGAAGGGCCATTGCTTTAATGGGCAGTTTGGAATGATGAACTTCTGGAGATTGGTGGTGGTGACAGTAGCACAACAATGTGAATGTAGTTAATGCCACCAAACTATAGGCATAAACGGATTAAAATGGTAAATTTTGTATTCTATGTATTTTATCACAGCAGAAAAACGTATAAAGAAGTATTAAAATCACATTTTCACATATCTCTTTAAATATATGAACATGCATATATAGTAAAATTTTCAATAACCTTCTCTCACTTAGCTACAGACATCTCTTTACAGCTCCAAGAATCTTAAAGATGACCTTAAATGCCATCATTAAAGTAGTAAGAGTGATTCACATAAAACAATAGTGGTAACATCTTCAGATTGGCTGATGTTGACCAGAGGACTTTCAAGAAGTCCCCAGACTTCCCTTGGATGGGCTCAGGTACAAAAGGTGTTATGTTGTTCATACAGGAAACTGCAAAGTCAGAAGGAAAAAGCTGTCTTTCGTGAAAGGGCAGAGAAAGACAAAGAAGGCAGGCATTGGAAATATTTTTAAGAGGCAAGAAAGCCAAAATCCAGAGATACCATGAAATGAAAAAACAGTCACCTCCCAAATAATAGCCTTCATTAACCTATTAATTTTTGCAGCCCTAGAAAAATTCAAGTGCACTATAAAGAAATTGTCCTTAGTGCCACCTGTTCTGCTATTGGCCTGTGGGAGGCTGAGGGGCTGAGGGAGTCATACGTTTCTTTACAATCAAGCACTTGGCCACGCAGTCAGCAGATTGCAAGAAGCTTGGGCGCCACTGTCCCCTGCAGGGCACCCTTGGTTTGTGGAACCAACCTGCCCACATGCACTTGGTGAACCCAACTCAGTGCACACAGCGCTAGTTAAACACCCAGGACCAGGACGAAGATAGACAGAAGGCCATCTCCTGTTGCCTTCCTTATATCTTTGCAGCTTTCTCCTCATCCCCTATAGCCAAAAAGTAAATCATACAGTTAATTTTTAGCAGCAAAGTATGCATTCCTTGGCCTTTGCTTTCCGAGGATGTATTTATTAGCACGTTCAGCCTTCTGCTTGTGTAGCCAGGTTTTCACAAGTTTGCACACACAGTTATTTGCTGTTATTTCTATTAAGGAAGGAAAGTGCACTTTTTTCTCAACACCATAGGCTGATTAATTGCGGCAGACTTGGTGGAAGTTTCTTCCTAAAAAGAAGCCTTTTCCCTCCTATCTTAACGTGGATAGCTCCACTTAAATCCTAGTGAACCTCTTTGACTGTGTCAATTCAAACAGCCTTTGAAGGAAAGATGGCAGGGCTCCAGAGGGTGAGCAGTCCACAGATATTCCCTCTTGTTGCCCTTCTGTGGCCACAAGCCACTGACCGGTATGACTCAAACACATCCTATAAACATGCCCAGCACAGGTAACAACGGAAAAAAATAGATAAGTGGGGCTACATCAAACTTAAAACCTTTTGTGCATCAAAATCAGCAGGGTAAAAAGACAACCTAAAAAATGGGAGAAAATATTTGTAAACCTTATATCCGATAAGGGGTTAATATCCAGACCACATAAGAACTCCTCCAAGTCAACAACAAAAAATCAAATGACCCTATTTAAAAATATGCAAGGAGGGAGCCAAGATGGCGGCGTGAGTAGAGCAGTGGAAATCTCCTCCCAAAAACACATAGAGCTATGAAAATATAACAAAGAAAAATCTTCCTAAAATAGAGACCACAGGACACAGGACAACATCCAGACCACATCCACACCTGCAAGAACCCAGCGCCTTGTGAAGGGGGTAAGATACAAGCCCCAGCCCGGAGGGACCCGAGCACCCCTCCCCCCGGCTCCCGGCGGGTGGAGAGAAACCGGAGCAGTTTTTTTTTTGGCGAGCGCTTTTTGGAAGCCTTAGAGGGACGGGCCCCCGTTGCTGGGGAGGCAGGGTGGCGGGACCGGTGAGGAGGTGCCTGGGAACAGCGCCGGAGGACAAAGAATATCCCGCGTTTCTCCCTGCGAGACCTGGGGGCGGGTGCCTGAGACCGGTGCCTGAGGACGGAGGAGGTCGCGCGTTTTTCCCCTTTTTTTTTTTCTCTTTTTGGCAAGCGCTTTTTGGAAGCCTTGAAGGGACGGGGACCCCAGTGCTAGGGAGGCACGGTGGCGGGACTGGTGAGCGGGTGGCTGGGACCGGCGCCTGAGGACAAAGAATATCCCCCGTTTTTCCCTGCGGGACCGGTGGGCGGGTGCCTGAGACCGGCACTTGAGGACAGAGGAAATCGCGCGTTTTTCCCCTTTTTTTTTTCTCTTTTCTGCGAGTGCTTTTTGGAAGCCTAAAAGGGACAGGGACCCCGGTGCTAGGGAGGCAGGGCGGCGGGACTGGTGAGCGGGTGCCTGGGACCGGCACCTGAGGACAAAGAATATCCCGCATTTTTCCCTGTGGGACCGGTGGGTGGGTGCCTGAGACCAGCACCTGAGGACGGAAGAAATCGCGCGTTTTTCCCCTTTTTTTTCTCTCTTTTTGCCAAGTGCTTTTTGGAAGCCTTGAAGGGACAGGGACCCCGGTGCTAGGGAGGCAGGGCGGCAGGACTGGTGAGCGGGTGCGTGGGACCAGTGCCTGAGGACAAAGAATATTGAGCGTTCCTTCCCTGCGGGACCGGTGGGTGGGTGCTTTTTGGAAGCCTTGAAAGGACAGGGACCCTGGTGCTAGGGAGACAGGGCAGCAGGACCAGTGCGCGGGTGCCTGGGACCGGCACCTGAGGAAAAAAAAAAAAATCGCGTGTTTTTTCTTTTTTTTTTTTTTCCTTTCTGTTCCCTCTCTCATTGTTGCTGTTGTTGTTTTGGTTTGGAGAGTGCTTTTTGGAAATCTTAAAGGGGCAGGACAGGTCACTTAGACCAGAAGCAGGGAATCTGGGGATCTCTGGGCACTCTAACCCCCTGGGCAGCAGGGAGCACAGAGGCCCCTTACGGAGATAAATAGTCTCCTGGCTGCTCCCCCTCTAACGGGGCTCCACCATTTTGGAGGAACAGCCCCAGCCAGGCCAAGCCCACAGCAACAGTGGAGATAAACCCCAAAGCAACTGGGCAGGAAGCAGAAGCCCTGTCTGCGCACAGCTGCCCAGCACAAGCCACTAGAGGTCGCTATTCTCCCAGGAAAAGGCTACAAACCAACAAGAAGGGAAGCTCTTCCAGCGGTCACTTGTACCAGCTCTGCAGACTATCTCTATCACCATGAAAAGGCAAAACTACAGGCAGACAAAGATCACAGAGACAACACCTGAGAAGGAGACAGACCTAACTAGTCCTCCTGAAAAAGAATTCAAAATAAAAATCATGAACATGCTGACAGAGATGCAGAAAAAAATGCAAGAGCAATGGGATGAGATGCAGAGAAAAATGCAAGAGCAGTGGGATGAGATGCAGAGAAAAATGCAAGAGCAGTGGGATGAAGTCCGGAAGGAGATCACAGATGTCAGGAAAGAGATCACAGAAGTGAAACAATCCCTGGAAGGATTTATAAGCAGAATGGATAAGATGCAAGAGGCCATTGAAGGAATAGAAGCCAGAGAACAGGAACGTATAGAAGCTGACATAGAGAGAGATAAAAGGATCTCCAGGAATGAAACAACACTAAGAGAAATATGTGACCAATACAAAAGGAAAAACATTCGTATTATAGGGATACCAGAAGAGGAAGAAAGAGGAAAAGGGATAGAAAGGGTCTTTGAAGAAATAATTGCTGAAAACTTCCCCAAACTGGGGGAGGAAATAATCGAACAGACCATGGAATTATACAGAACCCCCAACAGAAAGGATCCAAGGAGGACAACACCAAGACACATAATAATTAAAATGGCAAGGATCAAGGACAAGGAAAGAGTTTTAAAGGCAGCTAGAGAGAAAAAGGTCACCTATAAAGGAAAACCAATCAGGCTAACATCAGACTTCTCAACAGAAACCCTACAGGCCAGAAGAGAATGGCATGATATACTTAATGCAATGAAACAGAAGGGCCTTGAACCAAGGATACTGTATCCAGCACGACTATCATTTAAATATGATGGTGGGATCAAACAATTCCCAAACAAGCAAAAGCTGAGGGAATTTGCTTCCCACAAACCACCTCTACAGGGCATCCTACAGGGACTGCTCTAGATGGGAGCACCCCTAAAAAGAGCACAGAACAAAACACACAACATATGAAGAATGGAGGAGGAGGAATAAGAAGGGAGAGAAGAAAAGACTCTCCAGACAGTGTATATAACAGCTCAATAAGCGAGCTAAGTTAGGCAGTAAGATACTTAAGAAGCTAACCTTGAACCTTTGGTAACCACGAATCTAAAGCCTGCAATGGCAATAAGTACATATCTTTCAATAGTCACCCTAAATGTAAATGGACTTAATGCACCAATCAAAAGACATAGAGTAATAGAATGGATAAAAAAGCAAGACCCATCTATATGCTGCTTACAAGAAACTCACCTTAAACCCAAAGATAAGCATAGACTAAAAGTCAAGGGATGGAAAAACATATTTCAGGCAAACAACAGTGAGAAGAAAGCAGGGGTTGCAGTACTAATATCAGACAAAATAGACTTCAAAACAAAGAAAGTAACAAGAGATAAAGAAGGCCACTACATAATGATAAAGGGCTTAGTCCAACAAGAGGATATAACCATTCTAAATATATATGCACCCAATACAGGAGCACCAGCATATGTGAAGCAAATACTAACAGAACTAAAGAGGGAAATAGACTGCAATGCATTCATTGTAGGAGACTTCAACACACCACTCACCCCAAAGGATAGATCCACCGGGCAGAAAATAAGTAAAGACACACAGGCACTGAACAACACACTAGAACAGATGGACCTAATAGACATCTATAGAACTTTACATCCAAAAGCAACAGGATATACATTCTTCTCAAGTGCACATGGAACATTCTCTAGAATAGACCACATACTAGCTCACAAAAAGAGCCTCAGTAAATTCCACAATATTGAAATTCTACCAACCAATTTTTCAGACCACAAAGGTATGAAAGTAGAAATAAATTCTACAAAGAAAACAAAAAGGCTCACAAACACATGGAGGCTTAACAACATGCTACTAAATAATCAATGGATCAATGAACAAATCAAAATAGAGATCAAGGAATATATAGAAACAAATGACAACAACAACACTAAGCCCCAACTTCTGTGGGATGCAGCGAAAGCAGTCTTAAGAGGAAAGTATATAGCAATCCAGGCACACTTGAAGAAGGAAGAACAATCCCAAATGAATAGTCTAACATCACAATTATTAAAACTGGAAAAAGAAGAACAAATGAGGCCTAAAGTCAGCAGAAGGAGGGACATAATAAAGATCAGAGAAGAAATAAACAAAATTGAGAAGAATAAAACAATAGCAAAAATCAACGAAACCAAGAGCTGGTTCTTTGAGAAAATAAACAAAATAGATAAGCCTCTAGCCCAACTTATTAAGAGAAAAAGAGAGTCAACACAAATCAACATAATCAGAAATGAGAATGGAAAAATCACGACAGACTCCACAGAAATACAAAGAATTATTAAAGACTACTATGAAAACCTATATGCCAACAAGCTGGAAAACCTAGAAGAAATGGACAACTTCCTAGAAAAATACAACCTCCCAAGACTGACCAAGGAAGAAACACAAAAGTTAAACAAACCAATTACAAGCAAAGAAATTGAAACAGTAATCAAAAAACTACCCAAGAACAAAACCCCGGGGCCGGACGGATTTACCTCGGAATTTTATCAGACACACAGAGAAGACATAATACCCATTCTCCTTAAAGTGTTCCACAAAATAGAAGAAGAGGGAATACTCCCAAACTCATTCTATGAAGCCAACATCACCCTAATACCAAAACCAGGCAAAGACCCCACCAAAAAAGAAAATTACAGACCAATATCCCTGATGAACGTAGATGCAAAAATACTCAATAAAATATTAGCAAACAGAATTCAACAGTATATCAAAAGGATCATACACCATGACCAAGTGGGGTTCATCCCAGGGATGCAAGGATGGTACAACATTCGAAAATCCATCAACATCATCCACCACATCAACAAAAAGAAAGACAAAAACCACATGATCATCTCCATAGATGCTGAAAAAGCATTTGACAAAATTCAACATCCATTCATGATAAAAACTCTCAGCAAAATGGGAATAGAGGGCAAGTACCTCAACATAATAAAGGCCATATATGATAAACCCACAGCCAGCATTATACTGAACAGCGAGAAGCTGAAAGCATTTCCACTGAGATCGGGAACCAGACAGGGATGCCCACTCTCCCCACTGTTATTTAACATAGTACTGGAGGTCCTAGCCACGGCAATCAGACAAAACAAAGAAATACAAGGAATCCAGATTGGTAAAGAAGAAGTTAAACTGTCACTATTTGCAGATGATATGATACTGTACATAAAAAACCCTAAAGACTCCACTCCAAAACTACTAGAACTGATATCGGAATACAGCAAAGTTGCAGGATACAAAATCAACACACAGAAATCTGTAGCTTTCCTATACACTAACAACGAATCAATAGAAAGAGAAATCAGGAAAACAATTCCATTCACCATTGCATCAAAAAGAATAAAATACCTAGGAATAAACCTAACCAAGGAAGTGAAAGACTTATACTCTGAAAACTACAAGTCACTCTTAAGAGAAATTAAAGGGGACACTAATAAATGGAAACTCATCCCATGCTCATGGCTAGGAAGAATTAATATCGTCAAAATGGCCATCCTGCCGAAAGCAATATACAAATTTGATGCAATCCCTCTCAAATTACCAGCAACATTCTTCAATGAATTGGAACAAATAATTCAAAAATTCATATGGAAACACCAAAGACCCCGAATAGCCAAAGCAATCCTGAAAAAGAAGAATAAAGTAGGGGGGATCTCACTCCCCAACTTCAAGCTCTACTACAAAGCCATAGTAATCAAGACAATTTGGTACTGGCACAAGAACAGAGCCACAGACCAGTGGAACAGATTAGAGACCCCAGAAATTAACCCAAACATATATGGTCAATTAATATTTGATAAAGGAGCCATGGACATACAATGGCAAAATGACAGTCTCTTCAACAGATGGTGCTGGCAAAACTGGACAGCTACATGTAGGAGAATGAAACTGGACCATTGTCTAACCCCATATACAAAGGTAAACTCAAAATGGATCAAAGACCTGAATGTAAGTCACGAAACCATTAAACTCTTGGAAAAAAACATAGGCAAAAACCTCTTAGATATAAACATGAGTGATCTCTTCTTGAACATATCTCCCCGGGCAAGGAAAACAACAGCAAAAATGAGCAAGTGGGACTACATTAAGCTGAAAAGCTTCTGTACAGCGAAAGACACCATCAATAGAACAAAAAGGAACCCTACAGTATGGGAGAATATATTTGAAAATGACAGATCTGATAAAGGCTTGACGTCCAGAATATATAAAGAGCTCACACGCCTCAACAAACAAAAAACAAATAACCCAATTAAAAAATGGGCAGAGGAACTGAACAGACAGTTCTCCAAAAAAGAAATACAGATGGCCAAGAGACACATGAAAAGATGCTCCACATCGCTAATTATCAGAGAAATGCAAATTAAAACTACAATGAGGTATCACCTCACACCAGTAAGGATAGCTGCCATCCAAAAGACAAACAACAACAAATGTTGGCGAGGCTGTGGAGAAAGGGGAACCCTCCTACACTGCTGGTGGGAATGTAAATTAGTTCAACCATTGTGGAAAGCAGTATGGAGGTGCATCAAAATGCTCAAAACAGACCTACCATTTGACCCAGGAATTCCACTCCTAGGAATTTACCCTAAGAACGCAGCAATCAAGTTTGAGAAAGACAGATGCACTCCTATGTTTATCGCAGCACTATTTACAATAGCCAAGAATTGGAAGCAACCTAAATGTCCATCTGTAGATGAATGGATAAAGAAGATGTGGTACATATACACAATGGAATACTACTCAGCCATAAGAAGTGGAAAAATCCAACCATTTGCAGCAACATGGATGGAGCTGGAGAGTATTATGCTCAGTGAAATAAGCCAAGCGGAGAAAGAGAAATACCAAATGATTTCACTCATCTGAGGAGTATAGGAACAAAGGAAAAACTGAAGAAACAAAACAGCAGCAGAATTACAGAACCCAAAAATGGACTAACAGGTACCAAAGGGAAAGGAACTGGGGAGGATGGGTGGGCAGGGAGGGATAAGGGGGGGGAAGAAGAAGGGGGGTATTAAGATTAGCATGCATGGGGGGGAGGGAGAAAGGGGAGGGTGGGCTGCACAACACAGAGAGGACAAGTAGTGACTCTACCACATTTTGCTAAGCTGATGGACAGTAACCGTAATGTGGTTGTTAGGGGGGACCTGATATAGGGGAGAGCATAGTAAACATAGTATTCTTCAGGTAAGTATAGATTAAAAATTTAAAAAAAAAAAGAAAGAAAGAAAGAAAAGGGGGATTACTCCTTAACAGGATAAAACTATTGGTAAATCAAAGATCAACGCATGCTTTAAATATCCTTAATGTTGATCACTTAAAGGATGTCAGATGATCAGCTATGGAGGTACTCTTTTCTGATAATATTCCTTTCTCTTAATTAAAAAAAAAAAAAAAAGCAGTTACTGTGTGCTGACCTCCAATGAGTTCTGCACAGTGGTATAGAGGGCATGTCAAAGTGTGGGCAAAGGGTCTGTTTGTTTCTATGCAGAAGATCAAGGCCTAGCTTGGATACCCAGAAAATGAACTAAGATACGATATGAGGAGGAGCTTCCGGCATCAGCACTCTCTGGAGGACTCGTGCCGGGGGATGATCATCAAAAAGCCTCCACAGGGATCCGGACGATGCTGCGGTTGTGGCTGCATCCAGCCCACCGTCTCCTGGACTTGCCATAAGAAGGAGGAGGGAGATGTCTAGGCTGGCATGTGCATACAGTGAGACAACGAATTTGACTGGATCTGTACTGTTGGAACTCAACCAGGAGTTGGGAGGGGTGCAAGTTGTAGCACCCCAAAATCTCATGACTATAGACTATCTATGGTTAAAAGAACATATGGGATGTGAACAGATCCCAGAAATGGGCTGCTTTAATTTGTCTGATGGTTCAAGTACAGTTGGACAATATCCATCATATCATAGATAAATTTTCACAAATGCCTAGGGTGCCTAAATGGTTTTCTTGGCTTCACTGGAGATGGATGGTAATTATAGATTTGCTTTGTTTATGTCACCGTATTCCTATTATGTTAATATGTGTGTGCAAATTAGTTAGTAGTTTAAAACCTATACATACTTAAGGTACTATACAAGAAGATATGTCAAAGAAATAATCAATCCTCCCAAGTTTCCTTCATATGCTACATCTATAGCTTTTCTTCTTCCTTCCTAATTACAAACCTTAAATAGAATTCGTGCCTCATATCGAATTTACCGAGTATCATAATTCCTCCAGGTGGTAAAGATACCTCGAGACAAGTGCTGGGCATAGAAGCCACAGGGCATAAATCTGCAAAGAAGTAAAAAGCTAACCTTTGCAAACAATATGGCTTCTCTCTCACTTACCAACTTTACATTTCCCTGTATGGCCCCGGAAGATGACTGGTTAGCCAGAGACGGGTAAGATTCCTCAAGGGAGGAACAACCTAAGACAGGCACAGTCGCAGGGGGGCCATCAGGTGAGAATTTGGGGATCAACAGAGGTGAGGCTCAGAACCTCACCCCCCCTGCTTTGAGAGAAATCTTCTGCATCCGTGGATGTTTTGCTGCCCTTGTCTAGCCTGGATTAATACTTAGTCCATAGGCACACACCTGATCATCTGATCATCTACATTTGCCTTCTTACAGCACTAAACTATGTTTTCTACCTTTATCTTGCATCTACCTACCACTTCAGCATTTTATTAAAAATAAAAATAATAATAATAATAGGAGAAATGTGGGATCAACATATAAATCAAGTACAAAAATCAAATGAATATTCATATTTGACCTGATGGTTTATAGGTCATATTGCATGATCAAAACCGAAAGTTTCTGTGATGAATGCCCTTGTACTGTTCACCATGTAAGAATTTATTCACTCTGTAAAAATTCGTTCACCATGTAAGAACTTGTTCGTTATGCTTCAGAAGATTGGAGACTGACGAGAATTAGGCTTGAGATGGATTAATGATTGTACATTGAGCATTGACCCCCCTATACTGAATTTTATTGTTGTTAACAACCATTTGATCAATAAATATGAGAGATGCCCTATCAAAAAAAAAAAAAAAAAAAAAAAAAAAAAAAAAAAAAAAAAAAATATGCAAGGAACTTGATTAGGCATTTCTCCAAAAGATGGTAAACAAATGGCCAACAAGTACATGACAAGATGAGCAACATCACTAATCATCAGAGAAATGCAAGTCAAATCACTCACTAGGATGGCTACTATCAAAATAACAAGTGTTGGCAAAGATATGGAAAAATTGGAAACCTGTGCACTGTTGGTGGGACTGTAAAATAGTATAACCAATATGGAAAAAGAGCATGGCATTTCCAAAAAATTACAACTAGAACTACCATATGATCCAGTAGTCCCACTTCTGGGTATATATACAAAAAGAACTGAAAACAGGATTTCAAAGAAACATTTGCATACCCTTGTTCATAGCAAAATATCCACAATAGCCAAAGATGGTAGCAACCAAGTGTCCATCGACAGATGAATGGGTAAACAAAATGTGCTATGGATGTACAATGGAATATTATTCAACCTTAAAAAGGAAGAAAATCTTATCACAGGCTACATGGATGGACCTAAGGACATTATGCTAAGAAATTAATCAGTCACAGAAAAAACAAATACTGTATGATTCTGTTTATGTGAGTTATCATGAGTAGCCAAATTTATAGAAACAGTAATGGTGCTTACCAGGGGATGGGGGGGTGGGGGTATAGGGAAAGGGGATTTGCTGTTTAAAGGGTACAGAATTTCAGTTTTGTAAGAAGGATGATGGGGAGGCAAGAACAATACATGTGAAGGCATGGCAGCATGAGAGCCCCTGGCTTCAGGAAAAGGCTGAGCACCCTGCCTGCTTGGAAGGAAAGGTTTCCAGAACAGGGTAGGGGAGCAGGCCAGAAAGGTGGGCTGTGAGCAGTTGGGGGGACCATGGGGGTTTTTAAGCAGGTCATCCATGCCCCTCAGATAGCCTCCTGGGCCTTGCCACTTTAATAGCTGGTCTGACTCCCATCATCTGAGGGCTTCATGGGCCCCCTGCCTCCAAGCACTGCAGGAGAGGCAGGACCCACTACAGGACTGACACCTCTTCCCAGCCCCAACCAATGCTTGGTGGGACTTGGAGTATAAATACCTCAGCCCCCTCACTCCTGAGGCAGGATAAATCTGAGGCATATATTCCTTAATGACTGCTAGCTCCTCAGCAGGACTCTGCCCAGTTACCCACACTGGTAACTGGCTTGGTAGCACACCCCATACCCCATACTGGCTGGCTCCCCTTCCGCATCTCACTCTCCCATTCCCACAGTACTGTTTCCTGGGATCACCTCCCAAATAAACCAGCTATACCTCAGTCCTTGTCCCAGGGTCTGCTTTTGGCAAACCCCCTTTCCCCGCTAACACGCCATGTCCTTGGAACAATGTTTCTGGAAGCACATGAAGAACAAACTGGCCCGGGTAGAGGCAGGAGATGACTACAGTTGTCAGGGAAGAAGATGCTAAAGGCCCCTGGGGTGTTTAGGAGGAAAGTAGAAGGGACAGGCACTCAGTGACAATGCACATGGTCTCAGCTGGGCAAACACGCAGTTGAGGGAGAGGAGGAAGAGGCCTTGCAGTGCAGGAGCTGGCAAATGCCTCAGCCAGAGGTTGAATCCTGAGGTGTGGAGCTGGAAGCCCTCAGCTGCTAAGTGGTGGATGGGCTCATGGTGGTGAATGAGGCCCTGTGGAGAGAGGATAACAAGGAGAAGAGCTAAGGCTAGCATCCTGGGGACAGCATCCTGGATGTTTGAGGAGGGGAATAGAAAAAGGCCCCAGTCCAAGGAAAGCTGCAGGAATCAGAAAGAAAGGAGACAGTCCCAAGAGTATGTCTTTGAATCCATGAAGCACCTGAGGCAGCAGGGAATTCAAACTGGTGAAGGACTGCACAGAGGCCCCTGGAGCTGGCAGCTGTGGGTCAGCAGCTTCAGCAGCGTGATGAAGGCGGTGGGGCTGCGGGTGCCTGAGGGGTGGAGGGAGGCGAGGGGTGAGCTCAGGAAGGAGAAGGGAGAGCCAACAGCACTTCCTGGCTCTGGCCCCCGACCTTAAACGTGTCACTCGGTCTTTGATTTGAGACACCTAAAGGTGTTCACCTTCTCTGTCAAATCACAGGCCAAGTCCTCCAATCAGAACAGAAGGCTGGGAGATGAGGGTGAGAGGGCAGGGTAGGAGCTAGAAGCAGAATTGTAAAGATCTTAAGTAGCCTTTAATTTCATGTTTATGAAAGGAGGACAGAGAAGAGGTGCTTGGGCCAGCGAACAGCTTGCCCCAACTTGGCACTGTGAAGTCACCTGAATGAGCACACATTTCTTTTTCCACATACTGACTCTTGCCTCCACCTTTACTTTCGCAATTATGCAGGAACATAAAGCCACTAAAACTTCCTATGCTGACCTCCCTGGGCACGGCACCCTGTAGGTTCCATGGTCCCCATATCCAGCTGGTGGAATAGCTCCCTGATCACCTCCCTCCCAGCGTACCTCAACCATTATTGAGCGTGTCTCATGTCCACCTTTGGATCCAGGCTTTCCACTTCTCTCTGTAGTTAGTGCTGATACCCGCCCACCCAACTCACCACTGTTCCCCTGATCTCAGGACCCCAGCCCGTGATGATGTTAGCCAGGTATTTGCATAACATCCATGAGGAATTCAGAAATGCAACCTTTTTTTGGAGTTAGGTTACAATTGTCTAGAAATAACTATTTCCCATGTCATATGAATTCCTAATTCCTAGACTAAGAGATTTTTTTAAATTATCTGATTAAATCTCATTATTGTAGAGATTAACTAAATTTCTACTTGGCTTGCAACTCCAAATGCAGGGGTACCCAGTGTGTGTTGTTGAATGACCAAATTTAAAATGGAAGAAACAGAAATTACAAATTGCAAATCAAATCTGAGTTGTGTGAGTGGTTTTCTTATTTTAAAGCATGTACTTTAAATATATTAATATATTAAAGATCAAAATATATTAAAATATTATGTGTATTAGTTGACTACTGTGTTTAGTTGGGAATAATAATATTCAGAATTATTATGAATTCTTGTACTATTATCACTTACAGCTACTTTCAATCATCTTTTTCCTTATAACCCTATGATATTTGAAACCTATTTTATCAATCGGCAACATCTTTCTTAAATCAAGTCAAGTCCAAACATTTCACTTCCACCCACACAAGAAAAAGAGATTCACTGTGACAAAAATAGCATAACTGCTAATGCAAACACCGTAAATCACAGAAAATAAGGTGAGAAGAATGTTACCCAGTGCATTTTTGGCTAGCATACATGCCAAATGGGGGTTGATACTTCTGATAAGGGCACAGGCAATTTCAATCCCCACCTTGTAAGGCAAACAATTACAGGAGTAAAATTCATGTTTTTAAAAGAAACCAAGAAATATTTCTTTTGAAAAATTAAAAGAACCAAGCAAACTGCTGTACCCTTGCTGTACAACCTGCATGTCAAAGAAACCAAATAGTCCAAGTAAAGAAAAATTATCCTTAATAGAGGAATTCTATCACCAAAATGCAGAAGGCATGATAGAATTTTTTTAAACCACCATTTCGCAACTCCTAATAAGACAGTTATAGGCAAGTATCAGGAGAAGGGTCATGGGGAACTCATGTTGGCTGGATTAAGTGAACAGCAACTGAATCTGAGCAAGTGATGAACAGAGAGACAATTCAGACATTATTACCTCCCCCAGGGAAAGCAATAAAAGTACACAACCTCCAATGAAGCTGATCTGCAATGAAGCAAAAACAAAAATGAAACTGACCTTGAAGTTATCTAACTTCTAGATTTAACAACTGGTCTATTGGAAAAACAGGAAATAGAGGAGCATGTCAAACAACACCAAAGAAATGCAATCAGACAAATCCAAAATGTGGAAAATTCTATAGCACCAATCAGGCTTCTCAACCAATAAATGGCAAGAAGAACACAGGGGAGTGGAGTATTATAGATTAAAAGACACATCAGCCAAATGTAAGTATGGACCTTGTTTGGATCCTAACTGGCATAAACCAATAGTAAAAGTATTCATGAGGTAATCATGGAAATTTGAACAATAATCATGTATTAGATGATGTTAAAGAGTTGTTAATTTTTTAAATTACAATAACAGTTCCTGGTTGCATGGAAAAAAAGGGAAGGGGGTCCTTATTTGTTATCAAAGCCCTTACAGATGGAATGACATGAGGTCAGGAATTTGTTTTTAAATAACCCAGCAGGGATAAGGGTGGAAGCATGAGGACTGTGTGTGGAGGGGACCACATAAAGCAAGATTGGCTGCATATTAATGGATAATGGATATACGGGGGTCCTATTCTTTTGATGTTGAAATTTCTAAAAAGAAAATCCTTTTTTCACCACCTAAATTGGTGATCAGTGCCTTGCAAAGGTACTTCCAAAGTAACATAAGCTTAGTTATTCCCCATCATTAGGTTCTTCTCCTGTGTCCCCACCCCCTCCATCAAAGCAAGAACCCCTCTTATTTCCAATGTTCCCCAAAGATACTTTGAGCCAATTGGTCATTGTCTCTGACTATGTATATTCAGTCTATTGCCTCTCCTACCTCTTTTTACTCTGTCACATCCCTGAACACACCCTCCTCCTCAGGTCCATGTTTACACATTGTAGACCAAGAGCGTGACTTGTTTTGCAACAGCCTTCTTGCCAGCCTCCAGTAGCAGCCACTTAGGATGAGGCCCTCTCCTCACCTTTCCTGCAGTGGACCCAGCTCCTGGAATCAGGGAGTTCCAAGCCAAGCAAGGGTTCACAGACACCCTTCCTCTGTCTCACTCTCCTAACAACTGTGAACCTTCTCTCCATTTGGGGGCAGAGTACTAGAGTCAACAGTTCAAGCTCCCTCCAACTGCCCCTTGGTCCTTCCCTTATGAGGAAAACCAGTTTCACTGGCCACAGACAAGGACACATGTTGAGCTTTCACCCCCTTTTACCATTTTTTTATAAAAGTCTTACTAGGTATTTTTTTTTCTGCCAACAAATGGGAAATTAAGACAACCTATGAATCCTCCTGCCACTGGGATTTAAGTCATTTATTTCACCAATTATAACAATAGACTCAGAGGTTCTACATATACTGCTTTTCCCATAGGTGAATATTGTCTTGAGAAATAGGAGGCCCACAATGTGGCCTCAGGTTCCAGCTGCATTTTCCAGTCTCACTTCTAGAGTCAAGAGACATAAGGCTGCTCACAAACTATCCTAAAGATTTCTTTGATCCCCATTTAACCAGTAGTTGTGTATCTGTGCACCTATGTGTAGAACTGTGATGGAAAAGCAGGTGACAGAACCTATAAATCTCTAACACAAACCAAACTTTTCTACCTCTACTTACTGCCTAACACATCTTTAGAAAAGGTCCACTATTCTCTGATTTCAGATCACTAGAAATTGACATGGCATTAAAAACTAAATATTGTACAAGATGAACTTAAAACATCATATACCATATACCCAGGAAGCATTCGGAAGATAACCTGAAGAAGCTTCTAATAACTAAATGGGATATTACGAGCATCAATAAGAATAAAAGCTATAATGGACTGAAACATATCAAATATTCATTAGTTTAAAATGATACCAAAATGCAAACAAAAGCTATTTGGTCACTGTTAGAGAATGCTAGGAAACTGTGATGTAATGAGTTATAACAAATACATATTTGGTCATTCTTATTTCCCAGGTATATTTGGTCTTCATCCACAGTTCCTGAAAACACTGCAGTCTTAAAGGTGAAATGGGTGTTTTGCCATGTTAATGAAACTTTTGGACCCCCCACCCAAGGGCAGGGACTGGAGGCTGAATCAGCCAATGGCCAATCATTTAGTCAGTCATGACTATGCAATGAAGCCCTCACAAAACCCAGGAAAAGAGCTCACACATTCTCTCTGTTCTGCTCTCCCTTCCCTGCTGGGTTAGATTCTGCCTCTTGGTTGGGGAGAGCTACTATGCTTGGGGAACCAGGACGCCTCCACCTGCCACCGAGCCAGGCCCCAAGCTCCATGAGGATAGAAGCTCCTTTACTTGGGACCTTGCCCTATGTCTTTCTTCATCTGGCTGTTAACTTGTATCCTTCACAGTATCCTTTATTAAACTGGTAAGCATAAGTGTTTTCCTGAGTTCTGTGAGCCGCTCTAGCAAATTAATCAAACCTAAAGGAGGTTGTGGGAACCTCTAACCTGTAGCTGGTAGGTCAGCAGCACTGGTGACTGCCTGGGGCTTGTGAGTGGCATCTGGAGTTTGGGGTGGAGGACAGACTTGTAGGATGGAGCCCTTAACCTGGGGAATCTGGTGCTGCCTCTGAGCAAATAGCATCAGAATTGAGTTGAGTTCTCAGACACCCTATGGTGTTTGAGAATTGTTTGGTGTAAGTATGTGTAAGAAGACCTCCCCCATACTTAAACAACCTGGAATTGGGTCTGGGTACCTGAATGAAGTCACACTACTATTACTACAGGGTATAATATAGTTACTGTTATACAAACTCAAAGGGAAAAAATACACCATTGCGTTTGGTGTTGAAGAGTGGGATCACATTTTATATCAGAGATGTCACAGAAACCAAATCATTATTTTGAAAATTGATAAATAAAGAAAATGTTCAAACATTTATCCTGCCTTTCTTATAGAACTATACCACTGGATAACCAAATAGTAGCTAAGGAACACTTTCCTTTAAAGAGAATTTAATAAATGAACAAGCAATGATGGAATTATCACCATCTTGCAGTCCCTAATGTATTAATAAACATAGCATTCATCAATAACAATACTGACATCAGACACACAACCAGATATCATGTATTTCCTGATGGAAGGACACAAAATCTATAAAGCAATATCACCCTCCCCAAATCAAACCAAGCCTAGATCCAACTACTAATTTCCTGATTGGAGAGGACAGAGGACCATGTTCAATTTCATATGCCATGCAGACACAGCCAGAAATATCCAGGCTGTGGGAAACTCTGTAGGACTAACAGCTTGGTTTCCTCAATAAATGAGTGAAAAGAACACACTGGAGGCAAAAAATAATCCATTAAAGGAAACTTAAAAAACATATCAACCAATCACAATACAATTTTCCTTGACTTCTAATCCAAACATTTTTTTAAAGACACTCTTTATGTTTATGGGAAAATAGATCATTTGACTACTGGCTGGATATTTGATATTTGATAACATTAAGCAATCATTTTTTAGAGCTGATAACAGCATTGTGGTTGTGGGTTTTTTTAAAAAAACAATCCTTATCTTTAAATGTACATGCTGAAATGATTATGGACGGAATGAAATGATGTCTTGGATTTGTTTCAGAATAATGAGGGGGAGAGGCAATCCCTGCAGTGGGGCAGTCTGGCCCAGTGAGCGGCCGTTGAGGAAGACCATGGGATTCATGGCACGTTTGCTGCCTAGCTCTCCATGGTAAAACATTTCACAACATAGACATACCTTGAAAATGGAAGGTTTCCTCTCTGCCTAGCAAGATGGTTTATAGACTAATTTTTTTAATCATTATTTTTTATTATTCTCACTGCTGTTGAAACAGAAAACAAAGTAACTCCTCCTGTCCTCCTCACCACCCACCCCTCCTTAAAGAGGCAAAGTATTGGAGTCCCAGGCAACAGGGGCTCCCTTTGCAACAGAGCAGAATGAAAGGGCTTTGTTTTCAGAAGCCTTTCCACAAACAGCTGAACTGCCTGGAGAGAGCGATGGGGTCTGGGCCTGGCAGGCGGGAAGCAGGAGAGGTAGCCGGGCCATGAGGGAGGAGAGCCTGGTCTCCAGTCAGGAAGGCCGTGGATGGGCTCTGCCGTTGGCTGGGGGGCCCTGGAGGGGAAAACACCCCCGACCAGTGGCTGGGTTTTCACTCAGCTTTCTCTGCCAGTTTCACTCTAGCCTTACCACTCACCACGTCAACATGCACCCTGTGAACTACTGTTGAAAAAGCTCCATTTTCAGAGAATGTGCCCAGGTTCCCTTGGTTTCTTCACAAGGATCATCCTGGTTTCCATAAAGTGGCCTGAGAAGGTGACAGGATGTACTGGATGGTGATAAGCCAGAGGAAAATGACTGAAGCCAATTTGGATATTCAACAGCTGTCATGCTCTTGGTGGATACCATCAGGTTTTAAAGGCACCATGTAAGTGCTCAATTCCTGTGGAACACCAGGTTGGCTGACAGCTCCCACAATGTGATTGGCCAAGAGGGGCTTGGGGTCAGATTTAATTTAGAAGAACCAAGTGACATTTCAGGCACAAGACTGTGATGGTTGCATCTCACACCTCAAAGAGTCCACAGTATCCATTATTCCTTACTGATATTTTAAAATTAAGAGCCCCAAATCTCTTCCCAATTACCTCGAGACACACACTTTTCATTAACAGCTAACTTTCATTTATCTCGCCCCTTTCATTTATAATGCAGGCCCAAAACAAAGCTGATCAGGCCTGCCTCTACCCTCTTCCACCCAGATAACAATGGTGTTCAGGACTATTGGTAGAAATCCTATAAGCATCTGTATCCAACCTCATTATATATAGTTTTAAAAGATTTACTATACAGACAAAATATTTACATTTATCTTTCAACAGATATTTACTGAGTATCAAGTCCTGTTCAGGTAACCCTTAATGCTCAGTAACCCTATGAGGTACAAAAGACTACTGTCATTTTATAACTGGGCAACAGAGGTACAGACACATCAAATGACTTTTCCCAGGCCACCTATCTTGTACCTGGCAGAGCTGGGATCCAAAGCAGGTCCATTCTTTCCCCTATAAAGCTATGTTAGATGAGCCTCAAGCCATCACATTCTGCAACATTCTCTCCCATCCAGTGCTGGCAGCAATACTGCCAAGATGAGCACAAAAGCCATTTGTGGATCATCCTGCCACTTCCTGTGAAGCCCTCTGTGAATCCCACAGGCAGAGCTGGTTGCTCTGCTCTGATCTCAAAGCACTTTGCTAACATGGTTTGGTGTAATTCATCTCACTGACTCTCCCATAAGACTGAAATCTCTCAAGGACAAGGATGGTGTCTCATATACATTTGGGCATCTCTGGTGCCCAGAACAGTGTCTGGCACATAGAGGGAATTCAATAATTGTTGATTGAATAAGTAAATGACTTGGACTAGGAGGTGCATTCACTTCCCAAGAAGCTGATAGTGGAGCAGATGGCCCGTTGGCCTCTTGTTCTGGCTTTGCTGATAGTTCTTCACTTCTTATTTATATGTTTATTTCCCCAGTTCCTATTTCTTTGCTTGAATATGTGTTACATCTCCTGCTAACTATTCTGTGGGTCAGTGGCTCATTCTCCCTAATCACCTCCTCCAAGTGATAATTATTCAGAATGAAAGTGCTCCTCCTGAATTCAGACTCTGCCTGCAGTGTTGTGCTTCATGGACTCCAGCTCACAGCAGCCAGATCATCTTGCTTCTGTCTGACAGGAAATTCTGTGAGGCTCGAATTGGTGCCTCCTGGAGCTAATCCATTCAAATCTTGTAGTTCACCTTGTCACAGCCTTTAGAAAACTCAAATAATCAACAAGCACAAATTATAAAAAATGAGATACTATTTTTGCCTATCAACTTGGCAAAATTTAAAACAAAAAAAAGTGCTGATGGAGGTTTGGGACATAGTAACAATCTTTCTCCAGGATAGCTTAAAAACATATTATTTATAATAGGCTGAAATACAGGTCCCCAGCTCTTCAAAGCTGACTCAACAGTCCACTTCTAGGAAAGTATTCTAAGCAAGTAATTAAGACTTAACTACCTGGAAGTTCATGACAATTTATTACAACAGACAAAAACTGAAAATTATTTAAATGGCCAGGAATAAGTATCTAGTCAAATAAGTAAGGTATGTTAAAACAATTAGATACTATTCAGTGATTACAATTCATATTTTAGTCAAATATACATTAACACAGATTTTTCATGACATAGTAAAGTGCAGACTATTCAACAGTGTAATATGAACTTGTAATAACTACTTGTTGTGTTTATTTCTCCTTCTCAATAGCACCCTGACTTCTTTCCAGAGTGTTTCTCCCCCAGTTGGGTGTAGCTGGTAGAGAGGTACCAGGGAAATGCAAGTCAAAACCACACTGAGGTGTCACCTCACACCAGTCAGAATGGCCACCATCCAAAAGACAAGAAATAACATGTGTTGGTGAGGATGTGGAGAAAAGGGAACCCTCTGTGCAATATTGGTGGGATTGCAAATTGGTGCAGCCACTGTGGAAAGCAGTATGAAGGTTTCTCAAAAAACTAAAAACAGAAATACCATATGACCCAGTAATTCTACTTCTGGGAATTTACCTGAAGAAAACAAAATAATTAATTCAAAAAAAATATGCACTCCCAATTTATCATGCCATTATTTACAACAGCCAAGATAGAGAAGCAACTGAAGGGTCCATCAAAAGATGAATAGATAAGAAGATGTGGTACATATACAATGGAATATTAGTCAGCCATAAGAAGAAAACAAATCCTATCATTTGCACCAACACAGATGGAGCTAGAGGGTATTATGCTCAGTGAAATAAGTCAGAAAAAAGATGAATACTACATGACTTCATTTAGACATGGATCTGAAAACAAACCAACCAACCCAAAACAGAAATAGACTCATAAACACAGAGAACAGTTGGTTATTAGGGGAGCAGGGAGAAACGGGTGATAAAGAGGTAGAAACTTCAAACTGTAAAATAACTTAGTCACAGGGATGGAAGTATAGCATAGAGCACATAGCTCATAGTACTGTAGTACTTTTGTATGATGACAGATGGTAACTACACTTACCATGGTGAGCATTTCATAATGTATATAATTGAAAAATCACTAAGTCATTCATCCGAAACCAATGTAATATTGTATATAAACTCTACTTCAATTTTAAAGTGATAAAAATAAAAAACGCTTCTTTCTGAGTAGCTGCAGACTCACTAGGGTAGTGCCAAGAAGTATGTGGCACTCTGTATGGCCACTTGTATAAGGCTAGGTCCTGAAGCTCAGGAGGTGCTGTCTGACCTTACCTCCTTATCCGAGCAAAGAGAGTTGGCCCCAAGTTTACAACTTTGTGAACTGTTTTTTAGAAAAACAAAACTCGTTTCCTCAGATGAACAGGAGAGCCTTCGCCACTGAGTGAAGTGAGTGACCAGGCTGCTCCAAGAGCTGCAGGACTGACGGCCAATTTTGAAGAAGAAAGACCCAGCAGTCCCACTTCTGGATACAGAAGCACACCCAGAGGCACTGAAAGCAGTGTCTCAAGGAGGTATTTGCCCACCCATGTTCAGAGCAACATTATTCAGAATAGCCAAGAGGTGAAAGCAACTCAAATGTCTGCTGATGGATGAATAAACAAAATGCAGCCTATGTATACAGAGGAATATTATTCAGCCTTAAAAAGGAAGGGAATCCCATCACAGGCCTACAGCATGCATGAGCCTTGAGGACATTATACTAAGTATAACAAATCAGTCATAAAAAGACAACTCAGGTATGATTCCACCAACACGAGGTATCAAAGAAGTCAAATTCATAGAAACAAAGTAGAAGGGTGGTTGCCAGGAGCAGGGTCAGGAGAGAGGGTAGGGGTTCAGTGGTACAGCATTTCAGATTTGCCAGATGAAAAAATTCTGCAGATCTATTTCACAACAATTGTGAATAGACACTATTGAACTCTACATTAAAAATTGGTAAGACGGTAAATTTTATGTTGTTTTTACAATTAAAAAAAAAAGACAAACCACTTTCTAAAACCTCCTAATTTCATATTCTAGAAATAAACTTTAACTAACAGGACCATGGTAGCAAACCTCCTGGTATCTCCGCCAGTACCTCAGGTGGCTCCCCCCTCACCAAGATGAATGAATCGCTCCCTACCCACCTGCCCACACACTCTGATTGTCCATACCCAGGCAGCGGGCCTCTTGCTCTCTCTCCCCTTTCCCTTCTCCTCCCTCCATCCCTGATTCCTATAAATAACACAATTGTGTTAGAACCTTTAAAGACTTTCTACTTTTAGAATCTCATTTTGTTTCATACCTGCCTAAGGTAGGCAGGTGCTCCTTCCATTTACAATGAAGATGCAAAGACTCAGCAACAGTAGATGTTGGAGCCAATCACCTCATCAGTAAGTGGCACAGCCTCCAGATCCCACACATTCACACTATGCTACTGCCTCACAGAGTGCTTCATACACTGTCATGTGCATAAGACTTCCCTGGGAATGTGTTACAAATGGGGACTTCGAGGACCCCCTCTAGGTTCTGCTTTAGGGGTCTGTAGTGGGGCCGTGGAGTCCAAATTTCTAACAAGCACCCCTCCCAGGTGCTTCTGAAGCAGGTGATTGGTAACCACACTTTCAGGGCCTGCAGGTGTAGGTGACAGCTGCCATACCTGGTGCTGGGTGGGCCAGAGATGGCCATGTGGCCTTCTGCTTATTTAACCCGCCCAGAAGGAGCAGTGCAGTACAGTGGTCTACAAGCACCTGGCTGCATGAACAGGGTGCTCTCTTATCTGGAAGCAGTTGGAAAAGGCAAAGGAATGAAAGCAGGAAGACAAGGCAGAAAGATGCAAACAGCGCTCCATTCCTCAAAAACCAAGACTGCCAGTGAGAATCCCAACTAGCTGCTGTCTTGAACATTGTACATGCGAAGGGGACTAAATCTGTGCTGCTTTTGGAAAGCTGGGGAAGGAGACTGGCCTCTTTATTCCCAGACAGGTGTGCCCAGGGGGAAGCCCTGGCCCAGCAGTCACATGCCTCCCAGGAGTCCAGTGTGGTAGTTGAGCCTTCCTCCACAAGGCCCCAGAGCTGAAGGTGGGGCAGGCTCTGCAGAAGCCAGGGTCATAATGATACACGGACACTCTGCACAGGGAACCAAGCATTGTTCTTGCCAGGAAAATGCCACTGTGACTTAAATCAGATGTCAAGGGCTAAGTAGGTGAATGGGACAGGCAAAATATGAATGGAAATGCTTTGAGTATAAAGAAAAACATTCCCTTTGCAAATATACTACATTTATTCTGCAACTAGGAGACAAAATGAGATTTCTGTGAGAAACCTGTATTATACTTTCTGATGGCTTTGAAATAAACAACAGACAAACTTTTGCTAAAGATAAAAATTAACCATATTCCATAAAGCTAACTCTTATGATACTAAAGAGAAATTCCTTTAGAGAGGGTGTGAAGCTTGACATCGATCAGAACTTCTGAGAAAATTCTAGAAGGTGAGACTCAGGGGTACCCAATCCTGAGGCATCTTCCTGTGCCAGGAGCTTCTCTTCAGAAGGGGAATGTGATGTCACCTTTGACCATGAAGACACCAGGGCTAATTCACTGAACTATTTCTTTGGCATAGCCAGGGTTATGCAGGGGGACAGGCTGTGCAGGCAGCTCAGAGCCATCCTGGACACTCCAACGGTGTCCACGCCAGGTGTGCACTCTGGGCACTAGCCCTGCCTCAATGCCACATGCTGGTGCCAGCCGCTGCCACGCAATGACACACCCCTGGTGAAACTGCCACCTTATGGGTATTTCATGCCTCTGCTTCCCTCCCTCCCAGCTGCAGGGCCGCAGCTCATAAATGGGCTGTTAGTGTTCGGAGGGTCACCACGCCTCCTTCCTCCTGCTCCTCTGCCTAAACGCAGGTGGCTCGCACTCACCTCTGGGTGACAATTCTAACGTGTGTCTGGTGAGTGGCACATCAGTGAGTGGCACATCAGTCCTCCACTTGAATTTTACTTGTAACATTGGGAAACCAGTGAAGGAAGAAATGCCTTCCATTGGTACACTTCTGTGCTCATTTTTCCCAAAACCTTCCATAAGTGATGACTCCTCACCATTTTTGATGCAGTATAACCACATATTAGTCACCTAAACTGGGACGCTTCCAGAAGGAGCACTATTAACAGTTATGCTGGGCCAACCTGGGCAAGCCGGGACACACGGCCACCTTACTGAGGAAGGAGAGGAACCAAATGAAGAAGCCAGGTGAAAGCACCAGAGGCAGAGTCCCCGCTGACCCCAGGTGACAAAAAACATGAAAAAGTGACTTTTATCATAGTAAGACACTCTGTTTTGGGGGTTGTTATCTCAACATAATCTAGCAAAAATTGACCAGTACCACTCCTTATAGGAAAGTAAAAGAACACTCTAAGAATGCAGAGGTCACATTCGAGCAGAATATCCTCAGGAACGGCAGGAAGGCCAAGCATCCGACACTCCAGCAAGAGCTGCTGTTCGTCTTTAGAGTTCCTGGGCCCTTGCGCCTTCCTCTCGCTCCACCTGCCCTCTCCTGCCTGTATCTGTCCCCCAGTACCTGGGCCCCACAGACCATCCTCACAGCTGCTCTCTCGTGGGTTCCTCAGCTCCCTGACCTTTGGTTCCTTCCATCTCATCCAGATGACGAAACCTCAATCCTGAATCAGTACAACAATCCACCCATTTGCTCAAGAGCCTGGGTTACTGAATAAAGTCCTCCAGGATTTCTTGGGAATCCTCACATGGGCTCTTTCTCAACTCTCTCCCATTTCCTACAAGAGGTATTTCCAAATGTTACTATTCTCCTCAAGCTCTGTAACCTACCACCTCCCTCCTCACTCAGAAAGGAAAGGAAAGAGACACATATGCAAGAACTAGGTAAGTTGGGTCATTGCCCTGACCCACCCTCGAGCAGGTTTGCTCTGGAACCAGTCCCCAACCACCTCCTGAGGGTCTTCAACTTCTCTGCTGGCCCTCAGCCCTGTGCATATCAACCTGCTTGCATGTGTCCCATCTCCCAGAAGTCTGCCTCAACCTGCTGTCTCTCTCTAGCCTGTGTCTCTCCTCCTCACTGCCAAGTGATCTGTCTGTCCTCTCTGCCCTGCCTTCTCACATCCATCCAGTCCTTACCCACTGAGCTCTGCTCCCTGGCAGTCACCAAATCTGCCCCTGCCTCGGTCACCCATGAACTTCTGGCTGCTGAAACGAATGGGCATTTTCCATGTGTAGTTTACCTCACCTCTGTGACAGCTGACATGGCTGGTTACTGCCCCTTCGTGAGGCCTCCCCACCTGCTCTCCCTCCTCGCAGGCTTCTCCCTCCTGGTCTCCTCTTCCTCTGCCTCCCCTTACATGCTGATGTCTGCCTTCGTTCTGTTGACCTGCTTCTCTTTTCCTCCCAAGGCACTAAGTACTACTTATATGTGGAGAACTGCAAAATCCATGTCTTTAGCCAGATCTTCCTCCTATTTCTCCAACCGATTATCAGATGTTTCCCCATCATGTCTCACTAGCTTCTCAGCCCCAAGATGGCCACAGCCAAACTCATCATTTTGCCTACCAACCTGGACTTGCTTTTTGGATTTCTTATCTGAGTGAATGGCACTAGCATCCACCCACTGTCCTAGCTAGAAACCTGGCACTCACTCTTGACTTTTCCCAATCTATCTCCTCCCAACAACCAAATTGCCTACCTGGTCTCCCTACTTTTAGATTTGACTCTTCAAGTCTACTTTCTGCGCTATCTACAAATGGTCTTTCTTTCTCTCTGATCTTCAGAAGAAGTGTCAAATTTTAACATTAAAGCCCAAACTGCACACCCAAACCAATGTCCCTAATGATGCCACTCCCATCTAGGCTCCAATCTCCTCTCTGATCACATCTCCAAGATCTTCTATGCACCAAACATACTGAACTGCTTTAAACTGTCAGATCATTTCCTGATTCCTGATACCTCTGAGTCTGTTGTATTTGCAGCTCTCCTGCTGAAGTACCCTGTGCCCTTGCTGCCCACCTAGTAAACTGTCTGTAGACTTTAAGTCGGTGTTACCTGTTCTGGGAAGGCTTCTCTACTCACTAGAATCTCTCGTCTCCCAGGAAGTCCTCCCCAGCTGAGTTAGCTGCCCCTCTGACATGCTTCCATGGTACCCTGAATGTGCCTCTGTCTGGAATGTGATTGCTGGCTGACTGACAGGTCTCCCTCACTAAACGGTGACCTCAATTATTTAGGGACTGATTCGCCTTGCAACTGAAATTCTTAGAACATTATCTAATAATACTCAGTAAATGTTGCATGAATGAATGAATAAATAGTAACAAATAGCCTATGAAAGCAGCCCCCTCTCTTGGGGGGGCAAGACATGCCTGTGAGGAAGAATCACAAGCTACATTCAATGTTTATGTGCATAAACACACATGTAGAGGTGATGCATCTTTAAATAGAGATCACTGTGTACGCATGTGTGCACATATGAAAGAATATACATGTTATGGAAGATTATTCACTTCTCCTTTACCTATTTTCCCCCTTGTTTGTAGGTCCATATCTTTTTCTGTTGTGATTTCTTGTGGTCATATAACTTTATTCAGCTCTTCCATCACTTCCTGCCACCATAAAATCTCCAAATTCTTACCCACTATTGAGGATAATACTGTCATGACATGTACCCTGAGTAGGTAAGCATTCCAAAGCCAGAAGAGAAGGGCCACTTGCTTACATTATCAATTCCCTTGTCTTCTTGTCTCTAGATAAATTATATCAACTTTCTATTCCATAAATGTTAACATGCTACATCAGCAAGTTTAAATTTTTACACTAAGTTATCATCTCAAATGAGACTTGTAATTGGCTCTCATAAGGAATTAATTATTACTGCTCATTTCAATAACTCTCCTTCCACATTCAGATGGCTTAAGTGTCTGTTGTTTAAAGCAGCTCTCATCACATCAGTACTTATTTTCAATGTGTGGTCATTCTGGCTGCTCCCAAGATGTTCACTACCATACCTTGGGTCATTCTGATAATTCTTCATTTTGTCAGCTTAACTAATTTGAAGGTAATCTTGGTTTTATGGTAGAAAATTAACAATAACAATAAGAATGTTAAAATGTTTTAAGAATAGTTTTAGGATAACTAGCAATTTGTCATTCCATAAAGCTGGACATACTCAATAGTTTGTTTTAAACTGTTATGATCACCTTTAAAAAACAAAATATCTTGAAACAGTTGTCACAAGTTATGAATAAGCATATGCAGGAGTTAAAAGATAAAATGTGAAATTAACAAGGTCAAGCGATTTTTAATATTATCCTTTCAATTAGAAATTAAGTCTTTGGAGCATTTAATTATCATCTATCACCATCATTGTTATATAGTCCTTGTAATGAACTGAATTCGATTCTGGATCAATTGCAGCAGACAACATTTCTTCCATTTCCTCCTGAGAAAAAGGTTCACCTGGGAGGGACAAGAGGGGAGATTCATCATTTACAATCTTGTGATTTCTTTCTTTCTCTTTCCACTAGCCAGTTTAACTGCCATGTAACCCTCAGAGCCCCCACATGTTGTTCTTTACTCTCCCTGGGGTTGCAGAGTCAGAACATCATGACAGACCAGAGGCTCAAAGTCCCTGGCAGATTTTGGACTTATTTTACCTTGAAGATACCATAGTCAGGCAACTAACAAATCAATCATTTGAGCAAAACAGCAGGAGGACATAAAGATATCATGAATAAGGTTTTCAATTTATTTAAATTAAAACTACTAAAACTGCCAAATGAAGTCCCAGTTTTCTAGAGAGTCTAATCATTGCACTTAGTATAGGTATGATGAGAGATTTGCAGTACAAAACTGCTGAAGAACAAATAGCAGAGATTTGAAAATACAATGACTGTATCTGATTTTCCTTTCCCAGCCAATTTATTGATTATTCTGTCCAACTTAGTAATGTCAGCTGGACCCGGCAACAGATGCCATTCATCAACCATTTCAAAACAGTCCTCTCTGCTATAGTTTGGTTCAGTGTTGCCATCAAACAAACCAGAAGTTCACAGGAAATCTGTGGGATTTAGTTGGCTCCTGATAACAGCTGGGGGTCATCTTGGATTTGGTTTCACTCCAACTCAGGAAGAATAATGTAAAGGCTGTCAGCTATTTAAGACAGAATTGTGTCCTGATATTAAACAAAAATACAGAAACACCCAAATCACCACCTTACCCTAAAGAGTCTTAACTCAAGAAGCTACGTTACCAATGCCTGAGGGTTACCTACCTTCTGAGCCTAAGTTATCTGCTACTACAAGCAATGCTGTCAAGGCTGGAATTCAGTTAATAACACAGCAATTATTCAATCGGGAATTTTTACGACAATGGTTATAGTATTATCAAACAAGGGGGATGTGCCGAGTTCTTCTGAAATCATACTTACAGCCTAGGAAAAGAAAGAATGCCTGCTTTTGGGGTCAGAGGAAAATGGTAGAAAAGGAGGTCACTATATTAACCTCCTTCTGTGTACACCCCAAGGAAGCAACTACATCAAATACAACTAACTCTGAAAATGACCTAAAGACCACAGAACAGACTATCTATACCTGGCAAAGAAGAAAAGACCACACTGAAGGATAAAGGGACAGAGACACAACTGATGAGGATCCAAATCATTGTCCCATCCCAGCCCACAAGCAGGAGGGAGAGAGGAACAGAGTGGGGTGGAGACAGACACTCAGGAACCTGGAACACCTGGCCCTGTGGTCTACTGGGAAGATAAGTCCCCACTGCACTGAGCTTGAAGATTACTGGGGCTGAACACCAGGGAGAGTTGGAGTACACTGTGGGGCTGAATCTCTGTTCGCTTTGGAGGACTAGTGTGCTCTGTCAATCCCCTGAGACCCAACACAGAGGCTGTAGTTTCAAAGATTTGATAGCCTTGGGAAGTGTGCTGGAGAGGCAGGGGTCTGAGGGAGCTCTCTCCATAGGAGAAACAGCAGCTGGATGACACTTTTCCAACCCTCTGTTAGCCCAACTGGCCAGATGCTTAAGGGAGCCAGCTCTGAAGCTCTCCACCCACCACTAGCTCAGCTCCAGCATTCCCCTGCAGACTTGCCCTACACAGCATGCTCAGCCCAGCAGTAGTTGGCCATTGCTGGCAGACAGGCAGAGGGTAGTCCCACCCACAGCCCACCAACAGCAGTCGCAGCTTGGCCACAACAGAGCACTGAGGTCTGATTAGCTGAGGGTACTGGACACCACAGGATGAAAACTACATAAAGCCACTACTTTCAAGGAGACATAGATGATCTATCTAATACAAAAGAATAAACACAGAGACCCAGACAAAACGAGGAGGCAGAGGAATATGTTCCAAACAAAAGAACAAGACAAAACAACAGAAGAACTGATAAATGAAATGGAGATTAGCAATTTTCCTGATAAAGAATTCAAAGTAATCATCATAGAGATGCTCACTGAACTGGGGGAAATAATTAATGATCTCAGAGAGAACTTCAAGAAAAGAGACAGAAAATACAAAGAGCTAGTCAAAGTTGAAGAATACAATAACCAAAATGAAAATATAATGGGGGGGATCATTGGAAGATGGTGTGAGTAGTTCAGAGGAAATCTCCTCCCCAAAACATATATATTTATGAAAATACAATAAATACAACTATTCCTAAAAGAGACAGCAGTGGATGCAGTACAACAGCCAGGATACATCTACATCTGTAAGAACTCAACATCACAGGGGTAAGATACAAGCCACGGCCAGGCGGGACCCGAACGCCCCCCCACCCCAAAACTCATCCAGAAGAAAGGAGTCGGAACAGGAAGGGAGTGAAAGCCCAGGACTGCTAAACAACCAGTTCTAGAAACCCGCACCTGGAGCGCAGACACAAGGTGCACGGGGTGCTGGATATTAGAGAAACAGAAAAGCAAAAACTGTGGGCAGGTCCCTGCAACCGGCACCCCTGAGACAAAAGAAAAGCGAGTGCTTTCTGCAAGTCTTAAAGAGACAGGGACCCCATAGCTGGACGAAGTCGTCCCGGCACACTTAGCCAGCAGCTGGGAATCTCGGGGAACCTTAGGTGCCCTAAAGCCCGGGGAGGCAGTGCAGCTCTGAAGCCCCTCATGGCACTAAGCAGCCTGCCGGTCATTCTTCCAACTGGCACGGACCCCGACACACTGGCCTAGTAATGGGAGAGTGGCAGCGCGTGCCGGGGGCAGCAGTGCCAAAAGGGACTGGCAGCAGATCGTGTGCGCCAACAGTACCAGATGGGACCAGGACAGGCTTGTGCGAGACCGCAGCAGCAGCGACCAAACAGCCCAGGTGCGGCTTGCACACACTGGCAGCAGTGAAGCCAGAGGAGCCTGGTAGAGACCCACGAGGGAGAGCCCTGCGCACACCTGCAGCGGAGGCAGAGGGAGCAGGTGTGCTTCCAGCAGCCAACCAGAATCCCAGCCCAATGCACAGCCACCTGGGCCAGACCTAAAGGCCGCTGCTGGCACACGGCTGCCAGGCAGGGGTGCCGCTATCATGGAGGAGCGCACCTGGTGTGCCTGCCAATCCCTGCAGGGCTCCGTGCTGCTCTGATGGAGACCCCGCCCACAGCAGCTTAGGGGACTAACCCGGTGGCTGCTCCAGGAGTGTGGGTAACTGACACAGGCAGCAGAGAAGGGCAAGGCATCCAGCAAGCAGGAAAGGACTTTCTTCTCCCAGCTGACACACCCGCAACCTGCCTACAGCCACTGCTATCACCATGAAAAGGGAAAAAAACTTAGTCCAGTCCAAGATAGTTCAGACAACACCTGAGAGAGGATCTTCAGAGACAGACCTAACCAGTCTCCCTGAAAAAGAATTAAAAATAAAAAATCATAAACATGCTGACAGAGCTGCAGAGAAATATGCAAGAGCTAAGGGATGAAGTCCAGAGGGAGATTACAGATGTCCGGAGGGAGATTACAGAAGTGAAACAAACTCTGGAAGGATTTATAAGCAGAATGGATAAGATGCAAGAGGCCATTGATGGAATAGAAACCGGAGAACAGGAACACATAGAAGCTGATGCAGAGAGATAAAAGGATCTCCAGGAATCAAACAATATTAAGAGAACTGTGTGACCAATCCAAAAGGAACAATATCCTCCTTATAGGGGTACCAGAAGAAGAAGAGAGATAAAAAGGTATAGAAAGGGTATTTGAAGAAATAATTGCTGAAAACTTCCCCAAACTGGGGGAGGAAATAGTTGCTCAGACTACAGAGACACACAGAACTCTCAAAAGATGGAATCCAACGAGGACAACACCAAGACACATAATAATTAAAATGGCAAAGATCAAGGAGAAGGACAGAGTATTAAAGGCAGCCAGAGAGAGAAAAAAGGTCACCTACAAAGGAAAACCCATCAGGCTTTCATCAGACTTCTCAACAGAAACCTTACAGGCCAGAAGAGAATGGCATGATATATTTAATGCAATGAAAGAGAAGGGCCTTGAACCAAGAATACTGTATCCAGCATGACTATCATTTAAATATGAAGGAGGGATTAAACAATTCCCAGACAAACAAAAGTTGAAGGAATTTGCCTCCCACAAACCATCTCTACAAAGTATTCTAGAGGGACTGCTCTAGATGGGAGCACTTCTAAGACTAAATAGAAATCACCAGAGAAAATAAACTCACAGCAAAGAAAGCAGACCAACCAAATACTAACTAAAGGCCAAAAATAAAATCAACTACCCACAAAAGCAGTTAAAG
This sequence comes from Manis javanica, assembly GCF_040802235.1. Taxonomy (NCBI): domain Eukaryota; kingdom Metazoa; phylum Chordata; class Mammalia; order Pholidota; family Manidae; genus Manis; species Manis javanica. Next base: position 77,010,590 of record NC_133166.1, on the reverse strand, counting down.
GAAGCACAAAAGAGCACAGAATAAAACAACCAACATATAAAGAACGGAGGAGGAGGAATAAGAAGGGAGAAAAATAAAGAATGACCAGACAGTGTTTAAAATAGCTCAATAAGTGAGTTAAGTTAGACAGTAAGATACTAAAGAAGCTAACCTTGAACCTTTGGCAACCATGGAATCTAAAGCCTGTGATGGCAATACATACATATCTTTCAATAATCACCCTAAATGTAAATGGACTGAATGCACCAATCAAAAGACACAGAATAATAGAATAGATAAAAAAGCAAGACCCATCTTTGTGCTGCTTACAAGAGACTCACCTCAAACCCAGAGACTATAGGAACAAAGAAAAACAGAAGGAACAAAACAGCAACAGAATCATAGAACCTGAGAATGGACTAACAGTTACCAAAGGGAAAGGGACTGGGAAGAAAGGGAGGGAAGGGAGGGATAAGGGTGGGGAAAAAGAAAGGGGGCATTACGATTAGCATGTATAATGTGGGGGGGGGGGCACGGGGAGGGCTGTGCAACACAGAGAAGAGAAGACAAGTAGTGATTCTACAGCATCTTACTATGCTGATGGACAGTACTGTAATGGGGTTTGTGGGGGGGGATTTGGTGAAGGGGGAACCCTAGTAAACATAATATTTTTCATGTAATGGTAGATTAATGACAACAAAATAAAATTTTAAAAAACTTCTTTTCAGATCTTCCTGCTACTAAACACTGCCTGACACATGCCTGTACACATGCAGACTTCTAACTTGCAGGAAGATGGTTCAACGTGACTTATTTTGTTCATCCTATGACATCCTGGGCATTCAGAATGCATATTCTCAAACTGACTGACATTCTGCAGATACTTTGAGAAGCTGCACTTGGCTAGGCCCACTGCAGTCTGTCCAAGATTTCCCTAGTTCAGTCCATAGCATTACCTTAATACCCATTATCCAGAGTACAGCCCGTTGCTATGGACTCAGCTCCATCTGTGCCCCCTGCACTCTGTTCCTCATGACTCGTGAATCCCGCTGTACACAGTCCTGCTGTATAAACCCCTTCTTCTTTCCATTCTCATGGCCAGTGCTAGATTAAGCCCCAAGGGTGTCTTCAATGCCAGTGTGGCCTCCTGACTGGCTCCCCTTGTCTAACCCCTCTCACCCATCTAACCACCAGCACCAGATTAACTAGCCCCAAACCCTCCTGTGCCATGGACGCCTCTGCTTTCAGACCTTCAGTTTCCCACTGCCCACAGGATGAACTCTAACTCAAGCCCAGGCCCCCTGGCCTGGTCCCAGGGAGCCTCTCCAGATTCATCTCCTGTCATTGGCCAACAAAGACCCACTGGGCTGCAGCCCCTCGCTGGCTCCCATATGGCATGCTCATACCCACCTCCCAGGGTTTGTTGTGCTGTCTTATCCACCTGTGTCTCCCACTCTCCAGCCCCTCCACCCAGTATTCCTTCATCTACATTTTCATTAACCCAACTAAGGCTTTTTGAGGCTGACTGGGGGGGGTGCTATAATGCATAAGATCTTCCCCTGCTTGCGGCGCCTCGCCCGTATAAACTCTACCATCTTAAGAAACCTATTTTTTCTTAAGTCTTCCCAGATCAAGCTCTCTGGGCTGGTCCAGCCCACACTGATCCTCTGATACTCATTTTCTTCTATCATCTTATACTTTGAATCATTTCATAAATTGGCTTTATTTCTCCCAGTCAGAGTGGAATATCCTTGAAAAAGGGAGATTTAAGTTTATTATCTCTCACTGCACATGGAGGTGCACCATACTGGTAATATGGAATGTTTTGGCCATTTTGACTAAATTCATATTGCCTAACACAATCTAGGGTTGACTTCCCTTAAATTAATCCTTAGGATTAAGAGGCCAATGCTTTGAAAGTCATACATTTCCAGCAAAGTTAATCCCTAAAGTAATTTTCAGTGTCACCGGAGTCCTTAGGTGGCAGTGCTGGCTGCCACATCCTTCTCACTTTCATTCCCTGTGTTGTCACCTAATGGTGGGTCCAGTCAGAATGGCCAAACCAGCTGTGCATACAGATGTAGTCTAAGTCTTCCCTGCTCAAAAGGACTTGCACTTTTCATTCTGTCTCAGGCAATCAACAATTCCAAGTCACACAAGACTCAATGCAAACCAGCGGACTGAAAACAAAGGCGAGAGAACTCCAACTTTGTTTGGAAAGTGGGAAGGCAACCAATGTAGAAATGGTTTCAAGAGAATGCCCGTTAGAGGCTACTGATGCTCAGGAAAAATGGATTTACGTATCAGCCTAAACAGAGAATTCCTAAAGGAAAACATTGGCATATATAGATATGCAAGTATTTGGGGTGTGTGTGTGTGTGTGTGTGTGTGTGTGGTGTGTGTGTGTAGGTCAAGTTCAAAGAAAATATATATAGTCCCATTAGCACAAAAAACTGAAAATATCTGTGTGAACCAATATTCAGTGGAGGCCGTATTATTGGTAACTTCACCAACTGAAAAGCTCTGTAAAAAGGAATTTTTATATACTCTAACTCAAAACTTCAATCTAGTAACAGGCATTGATTATAGTGACCACTAGTTGATGTTTTCCAGGTGGCATACCTTCTACTCTGGAAATCCTTTAAATGAATGGAACGCCTCTGGGGAAGGATCATTACACTTCACAACATCTCACAAGGCAACAACCCATCTCCCCTTAATCTACCCTTTGTTCTCTGACCCCCACAAAACAGAAACCACCCCAAATCAAAATAATAGAAATAGCAAATAACTTTTTAACCAGAGTGATTGATTTTGAAGTATCCCCTAGAATTCTTGCATAACTGTTTTTTAATTATTAATCACTTAAATAAGTCACTGCTGTAATAAATCACTCTTACCTTCTTCTGTCATATACTTGATCAGTTCTTCCTTAGTAAGAAACCCACATTTAGACTGATCTAATACCTAAGGGCAAAGAAAAGGTACATGTTATACTTTCTGTATGGCAAAGAAATTCTATGTGATGTATTTTTCACATAAATATATATATATATAAAATCTGGAGCTTACATACCTCAAAAGCTCGAAGGAGGATATCTTCTGGAATTGGTCTGTATCTAATTATGCAATAAGAGGAGTAAATGCCACAGTATTTAGCTTCAGTCTCTACATAATAAATGATCACACAAAACAGGACATCAGCTGCTAACATGCTAGGATAGTAATACTTCTCTGAAACCTTTTTGGATTTCTAGATATGAATGTTGAAAGCACTCCACACCCACAGGAAATACTTAGCTCAAAATCACTGGCATATTTGATGTTACCTACTAGCTTTTTTCATCATTATGGAAATTAGTTTATCTAGAAACAAAATTTCTACAGTAAACCAACTACAATAAGCTAATGTTACACTTCCTCTAGAAAAATAATCAGGGTTAATTTTTATGTATTGTTGATAATTCAAAATAAAAAAATAATAGAGATGTTGATTCATGCTTTTTGTAGCTTTTTTCCCCTTTAATTACACTTTGCTTATTAGATTAATACTAAAGTGGTTGATATTTCTAAGCACATGCTAATTGGCAGTTCAAGGGTATAGTGAAAAATTAGAAGAAAGCAATCTAGGATAAATATTGGTTGAGTACAATATACAAAGTGAAAAAGCCAAGTATTTTGGAATTAATGTAATTCTGATCATTACTAACAATTGCATTTACTTCCCTACCTTCTTTCCTGTAGTATCTTGGTCATCACTGGAAGAAACTTCTCATATCGAATGTATCCAGTGGGTTCTTCTTCCTCTATCTAAACATTCAATAAAAAATAGCCATTTATTCATTCAATAAGTGTACTGAGCAACTACTTTTTCCAAGCTCTTTGCCAAGGGCTTGGGCATTTTCCCTGCTTATAGTTTATATTCCTGTAGTGGAAACATATATTGTCAAAAAACAACAAAGCTGAGTTTCTCCTTCTAACAATGAAATAAAGGAGCATGGGTCCATTACAACACAGACTGAAGGAACCTTTTCTAGGCTAGGAGACCATAAGAAAACCAGACTTGAGCTGATTTATAAAGGATGAGTAAAGGGCAATCAAAGACAGTGGGGAGGAGACTCCCAGACAGAGGAATCATGTGCATGAAGACTGGAGGCCGAAGGCAGGTGCAAAGGAGCAAGGAGGAGAACGTTTCAGATGAGGCAGGAGAGAGACAGGGACCAGACCTTGCTGGCCTTATCGCCCATGAAAGTGACTTTGGCTATTATCTAAAACCAATAGAAAATCACTGAAGGTCTCATAGATGTGTGTCTGAAAAATCACATCGGCTGTTGGGTAAGGTGGCTTCCACAGTAGTCTTATCAGATACAATACGGGCTTGGATTAGAGTGGTGGCCATGGAAGCAGAAATGGATGGTTTCACAAAATATTTAAGAAGTAAAATCAATAAGACCTGGTGCTGCATCTATTACGGGCAAGGATGAGAAAAAAGAGGAATCAAGGGCAACTCCCAGGATTCTGACTTGCCAAACAGGACGAAGTGATCTTTCCCTGAGGTAAGAAACACTGGGGAAGGGACCATAATAGGGACCAAACATTTTCTCAAGGACCAAAGTATATATCCAATCATTGTAATTTTTGCTAAACACCTAGATGGCCAATGGAACTTTGTTATCCCACCATTAATTAAGAGACTGCTACATCTGATAAAGAGAACTTTTGGTACCTAGCACTATTATGAATGAGAAAGACTCCTGCCCATAGGCCCAAATTTGATGGTGTGGCTGAACTATTGATTGTAACCTTCATGTCAGGCTATTTATGAGGAGCTGTAAATTTTCCACTCTCTTTCAAAGATCTTATTAAAAGGCTCATAGATCTCAATTCAACAGAGGTGCTTTCAGCAGATTTATTCTTCAAGCAAAAAATAAGAAATCTATAGGGCTAAGTGGAACACACTTTTTAACACAACTATTTTTTAACGTTTAAGTAGATTTTCACCTAGCATGAGTGGAGCCCTCAGACTCCTCTATCAGCAGAAAAAATCATCCAAGAACAGAATAATGTTTTAGAATTTCTGAGCCTGTCAATACATGGACAATTGTCTTTAGCTGCCTCTAGGTCCATGGCGAACCCAACCCCACGAGCCTCTTAAAAATAAAATATTGGTCTCATGAAATTACCTTTGGATGGGTAATTTTTAAATCAAAATGTCGAGCTTCCATTTGGATTACTCCAGAAACCTGGTTCAGAAGCTAGAGCAATGGTGTACTTCCCTCTCCCCCAACCCCAATAGACCACAGTAGAGCAGTCGCAACCTTAAAGATCAAAACTCTCTTTATTTTATTAGCATCCTCATCAATCTACAAACTGTATGTAGTTTTTCCAAAGAGACTGCATACTCTCCATCCTGTGAGAATTCACAGACACAGAACACGTGCCTCACAAAGCTCCCAAGGCTCCAGGGCAACTTCCAGGAGCCCTCGGTGCTCCGAACACTAAGGCGGGAACTCGGTGGGTCTTTCCGGCCTGGTGGAGTCATGCAGAGCAAAACTGCGTGAAAATCTTATTTGTGAGCAGATCTCCAACTGATCAGGGTAACAGAAGAGCCGTACATTTTGACTTTTTAAAAAGGGATAATGAATAAACAGAGGTCTTGTAGATAAAGTAAGAAGGAAAGTAAGTCCAGTTTAAATTTATGAAACTCTATGACCCAACACTGTCCTCTAGAGGCCACATCTGATCTGTTCTTTTGTATAAAAAGATGTATAAGCAATGGCATGAAAACTGTACAATTATATGATAATTCTAAATACGGCATTAATGAAATGTTTAATATATACCAGACACTACTTTATAAAGTTTTTAAATATTGAAGTAACCTTTTTATTTTACAATAGCTTAATTTACAGAGAGGTTGCAAAAATAGTACAGTTCCCATACGCCCTTGCCCAGCATCCCATTAACAACTAGAGACAATTCATTGTCACAACTAAGGAACCAATATCAACACATTCTTAGTCACTAAACTTCAGCTTCTTTTTGGATTCCCTTAATTTTTCTAAAAGGCATTTTTGAAGTATGGTATATTCCTCCACCATAAGAAAAACAAGAAGAGACATAAGAGAAACTAGTTCTGAGAATCTGCAAACAGGGGTGGGAGAGGAAGAATGGCAGCTCTGTTACTTCTGGTGCAGGACAAGCTAGTTAACCTTTTGAGGCCATTAAGTAAGCTAGAACAGGTGCTACTTCTGGAAATGTTACATGGTGATGGTTCAGTGATTATTTGAAATCCATGCATGATACTTTTAAGACTTAATGGAAATATATTAAATATTAAACCGTGATCTATAGTACACAGATATATAGAAATACGTGTAGCAAGTGTATACATACATGTACATGTACATACAGAGTGAGAGTGTGATGGGCTGAGCTGTGTCCTCCCAAAATTCTTATGTTGGCTTCCAAACCCCTAGTCACTCAGAATGTGATTTATTTGGAGAGAGGGTATTTGCAGAGGTATCAAGTTAAAGTGAGGTCATTAGGGTGGGCCCTAACTCAAAGTGACTAGTGTCTTTATAAAAAGGGGGAATTTAGACATACAGAAATGCATACAGGGGAACCCCATGTGAACACAAAGGCAGCCATCTACAAGCGAGGAGACAGGCCTGGAGCAGATCTTTCCCTTGCAGGGACAGATCTTTCCTATTGTAAAATAAAAAGGTTACTTCAATATTTAAAAACTTTTTATAAAATAGTATCTGGTATATATTAAACAGTTCACTAATGCTGTATTTAGAATTATCATACAATTGTACTGTTTTCAATTGTATCTGCCTAGGGAACAAGCAGACAACACCTTGATTTTGTACTTCTAACCTCCAAAACTGTGAGAAAATAAATTTCTGTTGTTTAAGCCATGTTTGTTCCAGCAGCTCTAGCAAATATATATATATATATAGCAATAGATATATAGCAAATATATATCCCATTTTAATCCAGACCTTGAATCACTATCATCAGGCATAAATCCCTATACCCATCAACTACAGAGAAAATGGTGCAGTGCAGACCTACTTTCTCCAGATGTTCTCAGTTAACTGACTTATAATGAAATGAATTCAAGAAAGATTCCCTAAATTACAGCAGACATGTTTGAGAAGACTAGGAATTCATTGCTATTTCTTAACAGTAAAGTTGTACTGGGAAAACCCACTCAACCTCTGTTTTGGTGTGGTTCTTTAAAAAAAAAAATAGCTGTTGTCTTTCTCATAGAAAAATATCACAATATAGTCACCATGTTAGACCAAGGATAGTTTAAATGGCTCTGATTAAAGTTCATCCCCTAGTGCTCCATCTGTAATACAGGGAAAACAGTAATAGCCACCTCCATGGTTGTTGTGAAGGTCACACGAGATAGGTCGTGAAGCACTTTCTCCCAACAGTGCCCACAGTTCTGGTTCTGTATTGTGCAGTAACACCTCCTCCTAAAAGAACTGATCTCTGATGCTACAATTTCAGACACATCCTCCCTGAACCACTAGACGGATGAGCTGTTTGTAAGGAACTTGGTCCTGCCTCCTATCTGTAAAATGCTACATGGAGTGTGATGAGAAGGTATTAAATGGCTGGGTATCTCTAATGCCCAGGGCTAGGGGTGTGTGGATTGGCAGTGATGCCCCCACCTCTGCCATTGCTCCACATGCTTTCCAGCCCCAGAGGTGGATGCATGTAACAGCCAGCCACCAAATGTGTCTTGTCCCTTGTTTGCAAAAGACAAAAACAAATGTATCTTGTTACCACAAATGGGACTGGCTGAGTGTGTGCTGATCTCGTTTGTTTCATCTGAGAGGAAGCTAATGTGCTAGAAAGGAGGTAGCCAGGAAGTGGCCTTGGCGGCATTCACAGGTGCAAAGGCAATGAAACCTCTTTGCAGAAAGCTCCCCCAGCTTAGCCTCTCAAGATCCATTTATAGCAAATCCATCTTAATAGGGCACCAGCAGATGTTCACCTGCAAGGCCAAGGCCCTGATCCTCCCGGCATCACCTCCTCGGCAGAACTATGGTATGGCAGGCGACCTGAAGAGGACATTGTGCTCACTGCCTGCTTGGCAGGGCTACACTGTGCCTGCACACACTGCAGTTTCTGCCTCCTCCTCCCCAGTATGGAGAAGTCTTAATTAATAAATTAATACTGTGGGATTTTTAAAAGTCTCAAAGAATAGAGCAAATACCGTTTCTTCCTCTACTTTGGCAAAAATCAATTTTCTTAATTTTCTTTGCATCTGAGGAATTCGGGCACAAGGAGTTGAAGTACCCATCTTGGTCCTCAAAGTGGGTCAGGTGTCGGATGGGATCACAGTCCAGAATCCTTTACTCCCATTCCCACAGGGAAATCTCCAGGCCATCTCTTTCTTATTAAAGCAGTATTTATTTTAATGCTGAACTCACTGAATAGGCATGATGAAATACACAGTGAAAATTAATTTCTCCCCAGTCACACAGCTATCAGTCAATAAATTGAACTGTTTCATGCTTCACAAAAGCAAGATAGTATCAGCAGTTAAGATGGTTCATAAAGCATCCACATTTCAACTAGTTCCAGGTCACCAAATAAGATATACATTAAATGTTTTTAAACTATGTGTAGTAAAAAATATAAAAACCATGAAATAGTTCAAGTTAGACTTGAAATACCATATATATAAATTTTGACAAATCATGTTTCAAAATGAAAATATAAATACAACTTAGAAAATATTTCTCTACCTTAGATAAGATTTTTTAAATATAACAAAAAATCACTGGCATTTGCCAAAAATATTTCTTTACAAATGAAAAATCTTAAAGCCCTCTATACTTTAAAAGTATTGACCACAGATACACAGTATTTACTCCAAACATTTCAGAGGTTGTGCAAAAATTAAGATATGTGATTCTTGGGTTATAAGTCACTTTTTTATTCCTGGAACTAGAAAAAAAAGATTGAATCATCTCTTGGCTGGACGATCAGAAATTCTACGAGCCAACAGATGGCTAAACCGGTAATTAATAAGGTCCCTGCCAACTGTGAGTTTCCACAATTTGAAACAATGGGGGAATGAGTAGCTGTGAAGCCACTGACTTCCCATTTTATCTTCAGTGGAGATTATACATATATATTTACATGTATATATACACACACACATAAACACAAAAAATATATATAGATTTAGCACCACTTACTGTTTTTTTCCAACTACAAGTAAGTGATACAGTGTATTCTTTGTATAACTTCACATTCCCCTTAACCCCCATCCCCCAAATCCACCTATTTCCATTCAGAAATGGAATTCTGAAATTCAGGAATGACTGGTAGCCATTATGAGATAATCTCCGAAGTACCTTCAAGTCTATAGGTCTTTAACTCCATCATCTAACATTAACACAAAAAAAAGCATAACTACTCCATTCTCCCATCTTCCTTAATGCCAGCATGAGTAGGAAAAATAACAGATAAAAATATTTCATATCACCAATTACTTCAAAATAAGAAAATAATTGCCTCACCCTTTCCCAATCTCTCAGAACCTTGGTAGAATCATGTACTGAACGATTAACATCTCAGGACTCATCTGGAACCAGAATGATGCTATTAAGGTCCAAGTTGATGGAAATTCCCACTTCACGAGTATATGGATTATACAAATCTCATTCTACTAACTAATCAGCCATTTCTGAAGTTTCAAAAAAAATTCTGAGGATACTTAACCAATTAAAAGTACTGAGAAACTGTGAGTTGGGACCTTTAGGAGCTACGATATGTCTGATATGGTAGGATATTTCACCCAGGATGAAAAATGTAGGAAATAACTCAGTATAATCATTCCATTATTTTAACTGGTTACTAGGGAGCATGTATCATACTTTGACATCATAAAGCCTTCTCATCACTATTATTTTAACATTAAATCATTGACCACAGATACAAAAAATGCTACTGAACATTTATCTGTGGGTGTTTCCTCATTTACCTAAATGAATAGGACTGAATACAATCTCAAATATTTAAGTGCCTATGTATTTAAAATTTTGATGTTCCCAATTGTTAAAATGTTCAAAACTATCCTGAGCCAAATTAGGATGGGGCTATTTTCAGTTTTTCTGTGCCCTCAGAATCCCTGGTTCCTAGCATAATGGTGAATGCTCAATAATTACTTGTTGAATGACTGATTATGAGCTCATAATAGAGTTTAGGTACTTTTAGTTACTGTAAACTTGTAATTTTTGTGAACATGAAATTTTTGAGCACGGACCTTTTATAAAACTATCCCCTCATGTAGCTCCATAGTGCTTTGCAAGCCTAAATTCCCACATTTGCTTCTATTCTGGGTTATAAGTCACTTTTTTATTCCTGGAAGTATAAAAAAAGATTGAACCATCTCTTGGCTGGATGATCAGAGATTCTATGGGCTAACAGATGGCTAAACCGGTAATTAATAAAGTCCCTTATGAGATAAGTCTCTCAAGTAGAGTCTAATGATTGTGTTAAACTGTGTTATGTATTAGGGGCAGAAGAGAAAGTACAAGAAAAATATTTACAACCAGAATATTACTCAGGTCTACAGGAAACAGTAGAACAAGTTCTTGAACCAGTATGTATCGGGCTTTGTTCTAGGTGCTATGAACGCAGTGCTATACAAAAAAAGATCAACTTTCTGCCTTCAAGGAGCTTATAGTCCAGAGGCAAGAGACAGACACATAAACAGGTAACTTCAGAGTGTGCTTAATTCTATGAAAAAAACACAAAAGGTTTGACTGTCGAATCAGACTCACCAGAATCACAGATCTTACCCAGTATCAAACTCTCAAGGATATAGATTCCCAAGGTACAGGTGAAACAGGCAGTACAGGATGCTAGCATCATCTCTGAGACCCTTCCTTGCCACACTAGGACTCACTCTGGCCCAGATCTAACACATAAGGTCTCTAAGTATGTGGTAATTTGGAGGAAGAGTATCCCAGAGTAGGACTAACAGCAAGAACCAAGACCTTGAATAGAATTATGTTGGATATAGTCTGAAACAGTAAGGATGCCCATATGTAAGCAAGGACAGTGGTAGGGAATGACAGGCCACATCACCTGGGCACAGGAAGCTACAGTAAGTAAAAGTACTCTGGATTTTTTCTAAGCAAGTTGGGGTTATCTCAGAAGTAGAATTCTGAGCAGAGGAGTGGAATGATCTGATGTAAGCTTTTTAAAAGGCTCCCTCTTGACTGCAGGGTGAGGAGTAGATCATAGGGAGGGGACCAAGAGTGGGAGCAGGGAGAGCAGTTCAAAGGCCACATGGTAGTTCAGGAAGATATGACAATGGCTTGGACTAAGGTAATGGATGAGGAAGCAGTAAGAGTATTCATAACCTGAGGGCAGAATTTACTAGAGTGGGGAACAATACAGTTAATCTTTCTAAAGTCCAATTTTACAATCTCTGTGTTTAACTTGTGAGTTTAGTCCAGTTGTATTTATTGTTATTACTAGCATCCTTATCTTCTGCTTTCCATATACCCAAATTGGTCTCTGCTTCTTCTTTAGTTCTTTTCTGCTGCCTTTGGATTGACTGAATGCTCCTTAATTATTTTATCTTTTTATCAATTTGGAAGTTATAAATTCAATTCTATTCTTTTTGTAGCCACTCTAAATATCTAAACATGCTTACGTAATACAATCCAATATTTGTATTATATCACACATGCTTTAGTTACCCAAGTGTTCTAGTTCTAACATTTAGAAATGCTCTCTTTCAGAAGATTATTTAAGGATATTCTATTTAAACATACATTAGTCTTCACTGAATTACTGCTGCTGTTTTTTGTTGAATGACTGACTAATCAAGTATCAGTGGAATTCTGGATTATGACAGCAAATTGTACATATGCTTCTCTCCTCATTCTCTCTCAAACCTCATTAAAATTGCAGTAAAGGAATTTTGTTTAGACAAACATAAAACTACTTAGGAAGAATAGGAAAGGACACAAGAGCCATGAGATTTTGGAAGCTGGAAAGCAAATGGATGAGTGACAAGAATATAGTAGAGCCAGAAAACTGAACCCCAAGCCAGTAGAGAACAAAGAATCCTCAAAAAGGTGCTTCTGGACCTTGGGGCAAAGGGATTAGGAACTAAAATCAGGAGCACTAGGATAAAATCTGTTTGAAAACTAAAGCACTTACATATGCACAATGGAATACTATTCAGCCATAAGAATGAAACAAATCCTACCATTTGCAACAACATGGATGGAGCTGGAGGATATTATGCTCAGTGAAATAAGCCAGGCAGAGAAATACAAGTGCCAAATGATTTCCCTCATTTGTGGAGTATAACAATGAATCAAAACTAAAGGAGCAAAATAGCAGCAGACTCAGAGACTCCAAGAAGAAACTAGTGGTTACCAAGGGGGAGGGGTGTGGGAGGGCAGGTGGGGAGGGAGGGAGAAGGGGATTGAGGGGTATTATATTTAGTACACATGGTGTGGGGGATCACGGGGAAAACAATGTAGCACAGCGAAGGCAAATAGTGACTCTGTGGCATCTTACTACACTGATGGACAGTGACTGCATTGGGGTATGGGTGGGGACTTGATAATATGGGTGAATGTAGTAACCACATTGTTTTTTCATGTGAAACCTTCACAAGAGTGTACCTTAATAAAAAATTGATTAAAAAAAAAGAAAACTAAAGCACTCAGTCCCCTCTCAGTTAAAAAAAAAAGAAAGAAAGAAAATTAAAACACTAAGTCCCCTCTCAGTAAAAAAAAAAAAAAAGAAAAGAAAAGAAAAGTAAACTAAAGCACTAAGTCCCCTCTCAGTTTTCCCATGGGTGACTGCCTCTCCCCAACCTGGCAGAAGTCTAGAGATTTATATTCTACAAATATAAGACAGAAGGTGTCTAGATTGGTAACCAGATGTTTTTGTTTCCCAAGTAGATGAGAAGACTCTTTCCTGGGGAATCAAACCTGCACTTAGAAAGAAAATTCTCAAAGACTCTGATGTTGGTGATTCCCAAATTACCCAATGGTAAAGTTTAAAGTTGACAAGCTTCACACACAGGTAATGAGCTGACAGCCAAGGTTTATTCAACTTATGAAGAAAGCCACTAGTGAAAAGACCAAACAAACACAAACATCAACTTAGAGGAAACATTATACAAAGAGAAGAAACTTCATATAAGCTTTAACTAATATCTTCAGAGACATGAAACAAGAACAGGATGTTCTTTGAAAGAAACATTCAGAAAACAAAAACTAGCTGCTAAAAATAAAGACACAACAGAAATAAAATGAATAAATATATTGGGAGGGAAATTTCACAAAATCATCCAGAGAGTAAAACAAAAACATAGAGGTAGAAAATAAGACAGTGAAAAATAAGAAAATCAGAAGACTAGTCTAGAGGTACACATGAATGAGTAAGATGAGTTCCAAAAGAGAGAAGAAAAAGAATGGATAGTTAAGAATAAAGCTGGGGGAGTTACACTCCCCAACTTCATGCTCTACTACAAAGCCACAGTAATCAAAACAATTTGCTACTGTCACAAGAACAGACCCATAGATCAACGGAACAGAATAGAAACCCCATATAGAAACCCACATGTATATGGCCAATTAATATACAATAAAGGAGCCATGGATATATGATGAGGAAATGATAGCCTCTTCAACAGCTGGTGATGGCAAAACTGGACAGCTACATGTAAGAGAAACTGGATTATTGTCTAACTCCATACACAAAAGTAAACTCAAAATTGATCAAAGACTTGAATACAAGTCAGGAAACCATAAAACTCATAGAAGAAAATATAGGTAAAAATCTCCTAAATATAAACATGAGCAACTTTTTTCTGAACACATATCCTCAGGCAAGGGAAACAAAAGCAAAAATGACCAAATGGGAATACATCAAGTTAAAAAGCTTCTGTACAGCACAGAACATCAACAGTAAAACAAAAAGGCATCCTACAGTATGGGAGAATATATTTGTAAGTGACACATCTGATAAAGGGTTAACATCCAAAATATATAAAGAAGGCACATGTCTCAACACCCAAAAGCAAACAATCCAATTAAAAAATGGGCAGAGGATCTGAACAAACACTTTTCCAAGGAAGAAATTTAGATGGCCAACAAGCACATGAAAAAATGTTCCACATTGCTAATCATCAGGGAAATGCACACTAAAATCTCAAAGAGACATCACCTCACACCAGTTGGGACAACCAACATCCAAAAGACAAGGAACAACAAATGCTTGCAAGTATGTGGAGAAAGGGGAACCCTCCTATACTGCTGGTGAGAATGCAAATTAGTTCAACCATTGTGGAAAGCAATATGGAAGTTCCTCAAAAAATTAAAAATAGGAATACCACTTGACCCAGGAATTCCACCCCTAGGAATTAACCAAAGAAAACAAGATCCCAGATTCAAAAGACATATGCACCCCTATGTTTATCACAGTACTATTTACAGTAGCCAAAATATGGAAGCAACTTAAGTGTCCATCAATAGATGAATGGATAAAGAAGATGTGGTAAATATACACAATGGAATATTATTCAGTCACAAGAAGGAAACAGATCTTACCATTTGCAACAATGTGGATGGAGCTGCAGGAAATTATGCTCAGTGAAATAAGCCAGGAGGAGAAAGACAAACACCAAATGATTTCACTCATTTTTGGAGTATAACTTCAATGCAAAACTGAAGGAACAAAACAGCAGAAAACTCACAGACTCAAAGAAGGGACTAGTGGTTACCAAAGGAAAGTGGTGTGGGAAGGTGGGAAGGGAGAGAGGGAGAAGGGGATTAAGGGATATTATAATTAAGACTCACAATATAGATAGGTCATGGGGAAGGCAGTATAGAACACAGAATATAAGTAATGACTCTATAGAATCTTACTACACTGATGGACAGTGATTGAATGGAGTGGTGGGGGGACTTGATAATATGGGTGAATGTTGAAAACATAATGTTGCTCATGTGAAACCTTCATAAGATTGTATGTCAATGATACCTTAATTTAAAAAACTAATTTTAAAAAAAGAATGGATAGTTAGGAATCATCAACAAAATAATTGGAAGAAAATTTCCTGGAACCAAAGGGTGTAAGTTGCTAGTTTGAAAGGCCCACTAAGTACCTAACACATTTGATGAAAATGATTCCACACCAAGGTGTAATGACATTTCAAACACTGAAGACAGAAGATTGTTCAGGCTTCCAAAAAGGGGAGGAGGCTTTACACAGAAAGAACTGGAAATCAAAATTGAATTGTACCTTCTCAAAGCATCACCAGAAGCATGAAGAGAAGGAGAAATTCTTCCAAATTCTTAATGAAGATCTTAAATATAGAATTCTATACCCAAACAGAGTAGCATAGTTCTTTTCAAACATATACAAATCTCAAAAGTTCCACCTCAAAGGTACTCTATTTTAAGAAGCCCCCAAAGATTATGCCAATATGCTAGAGGAACTACAAAGAGGAAAATATGAGATACAAAGAAATACAACCCAAAAGAGGGCAAAGAGATTCCCAGGAATATCATGGAGATGACAGAATGACACCTGTGTACCAGATGTAGAGATTAAAGTTCCATCTCAAAGTTTACTGAAGTGATAGGTATGTACAGGACTACATAAGCATGATCTCCTCAGCCACATTATCATCTTTTTACTCAAAGACATTATGTCAGGATAAGCCTGGCCCAGTTCTGACCTATCACTGACCTGTCTTGATGGTAAAGCTGCTGCTTACTCATCCATGACCCACTGCCTAGACCTGATAAGCACTTTCATTTCATTCCTAAGTAGTTCGCTGCTCTGATGTAGTCATAAAAGCTAGAGGTAGGCCATGGTGAATTTACAAGTAGAAAATGTGGAGCACCCAACTCACTTTCATCATATTCTACTAGATATTCAACACCTGGTTCACATGACAGCTCTTCCAGATATCAACTACAGCAGCCAATAAAAGGCACCTCTCAGATTTCCAACTGCAGGAACTGTAATTGAATGATGTCTTTAGCCATCATATCTGAGCCAAGGCCACACGTCTCACCAGCCAATAACTGAGTGGGAGAGGGATACTAAAATTAGTCCCAACTGCAAGAAAGGGGACTCCTCTGATGAGCAATTGTGGATTGAGAATTGCCCACTGTCTTGTTTTGTAGAACTGCTGCAGTCTAAGGCTTCTCCTACCTAATTTCTTCTCCTTCCTTCCCTTGTTCTTTTACAGGGAGCAGACCTGCATTGCATTTTGATGACTCTCTCAGCCTCCCCTGGCTCTGATTTTCCCCTCACAGGTGCTTTCCCCAATGAATCTCTTAAACATCTAATGCCTAGTGCTTGCTTCTCAGAGTACCCCAAATATCACAAGTGGTACCAGATCTGAGAAAACAGGTGACAGGTGGGGTTCTGTTCATTCATTGCCATCTAGGCAAAAAGGATGCCGCCCTGAGTGTTATGTGGGACAAAGATAGTCTCTGACAGTCAGTCAACTGCTAAAGACCTAACGAGAGGTAACCTGGGAAAATCCCAGAGAAAATGAATGCCCCTGCAGGTTCCACAATTCAAACATTTGAAAGCTATGGGGAAACAATCCTTAAAAAGCATTAACATTGGCTGTAAGTTGTATTGATGCCCTTCAAAAAAATAATGAGAAACTGAGGGCCATTTCCATGCAGGTAAAGATGCTGTGAGAGTCAGAGGTCCTCTCTGGTGGCTTACAAAGGAGCTCTTACCAACTGCAGTGAAAAAGCAGACTCAGGCAACAGATGAAATGGGTGGTAAACCTCCACACAGGGTGGGACATAAGATCTTCACTGCATATTCTTCAACATTTTTTAAAATTTTCTTATTAAGGTATCATTGACATACACTCATATGAAGGTTTCACATGAAACACATTGTGGTTACTATATTCACCCATATTATCAAGTCCCCCCACACATCCCATTGCAGTCACTGTCCAGCAGCATAGTAAGATGCCACAGAGTCACCACTTAGTCTTCTCTGTGAACACTGTCTTCCCCATGACCCAGAACACACACCATATGTGCCAATCATAATACCCCTTCTCCCTTCTTCTCCACCCATCCTCCCCCACACCTCCCCTTTGGTTTAACTGCCAGTCCCTTCTTGGAGTCTGTGATTTGGCTGATGTTCCTTCAGTTTTGCTTCGTTGTTATACTCCACAAATGAGGAAAATCATTGAGTATTTGTCCTTCTCTGCCAGGTTTATTTCTCTGAGCATAATACCCTCTAGCTCCATCCATGTTCTTGCAAATGGTAGGATTTTTCTTCATCTTGTGGCTGAATAAATTCCATTGTGTATGTGTACCACCTCTTCTTTATCCACTCATCTACTGATGGACACTTAAGTTGCTTCCATATCTTGGCTGTTGTAAGTACTGCTGCAATAAACATAGGGGTGCACATATCTTTTTGAATCTGAGATCTTGTTTTCTTCGGGTAAATTCCTAGAAGTGGGATTACGGAGTCAAATGGTACTTCTATTTTTAGTTTTTTGAGAAACCTCCATGTTGCTTTCCACAATGGTTGAACTAATTTACATTCCCACCAGCATTGTAGGAAGGTTCCCCTTTCTCCACATCCTCTCAAGCATTTGTTGTTCCTTGTCTTTCGGATGTTGGCTGTCCCAACTGGTGTGAGGTGATACTTCATTGTGGTTTTAATTTGCATTTCCCTGATAATTAGAAATGTGGGACATCTTTTCATATGCCTGTTGGCCATCTGAATTTCTTCTTTGGAGAAGTGTCTGTTCAGATCCTCCACCCATTTTTAATCGGGTTATTTACTTCTTGGGTGTTGAGGCGTGTGAGTTCTTTGAATATTTTGGATGTTACCCCCTTGTCAGATATGCCATTTACAAATATATTCTCCCATACTTTAGGATGCCTTTTTGATCTACTCATGGTGTCCTTTGCTGTACAGAAGGTTTTTAGTTTGATATAGTCCCATTTGTTCACTTTTGCTTTTGTTTCCCTTGCCCGAGATGTGTTCAGGAAAAAGTTGCTCATGTTTATATTCAAGAGATTTTTGCTATGTTTTCTTCTATGAGTTTTATGGTTTCATGACTTATATTCAGGTCTTTGATTCATTCCAAGTTTACTTTTATGTATGGAGTTAGACAATAATCCAGTACATTCTCTTACACTTAGCTATCCAGTTTTGCCAACACCAGTTGTTGAAGAGGCTGTCCTTTCCCCATCATATATCCATGGCTCCTTTATCATATATTAATTGATCATATATATGTGGGTTTATATCTGAACTCCCTATTCTATTCCACTGATCTAAGAGTCTGTTCTTGTGCCAGTAGCAAATTGTCTCTATTACTGTGGTTTTGTAGTAGAGTTTTAAGTGAGGGAGTGTAATCCCCCCAGCTTTATTCTTCCTTCTCAGGATTACTTTGGCTATATGGGGTCTTTTGTGTGGTTCCATATGAATTTTAGAATGATTTGTTCTACTTTGCTGAAGAATGCTGTTGGTGTTTTGATAAGAATTGCATTGAATCTATAGCTTGCTTTAGGCAGGATGGTCAATTTGACAATATTAATTCTTCCTATACATTAGCATGGGATGTATTTCCATTTATTGCTGTCTTTTTTAATTTCTCTCACGAGTGTCTTGTAGTTTTCAGGGTATAGGTCTTTTACTTCCTTGGTTAGGTTTATTCCTAAGTATTTTATTCTTTTTGAAGCAATTGTGAATGGAATTGTTTTCTTGATTGCTCTGTTAATTCATTGTTAGTATATAGGACTGCAACAGATTTCTGTGCATTGATTTTGTATCCTGTAACTTTGTTGACTTCAGCTATTAGTTCTAGTAGCTTAGAGATGGATTTCTTAGGGCTTTTGATGTACATCATGTCATCTGCATACAGTTACAGTTTAACCTTTTCCTTACCAATCTGGATGCCTTTTATTTCTTAGTGTTGTCTGATTGCCATGGCGAGGACCTCCAGTACTATGTTGAATAAAAGTGGGGAGAGTGGGAATCCTTGTCTTGTTCCTGATCTTAAAGGGAAAGCTCTCAGCTTCTTGCTATTAAGTATAATGTTGGCTGTGGGTTTATCATATATGGCCTTTATTATGTTGAGGTACTTGCCCTCTATACCCATTTTGTTGAGAGTTTTTACCATGAATGGATGTTGAATTTTCTTGAATGCTTTTTCAGCATCTATGGAGATGACATTGTGGTTTTTGTCTTTCTTTTTGTTGATGTGCTGTATGATGTTGATGGATTTTCTAATATTGTACCATCCTTGCATCCCTGGAATAAATCCTACTTAATCATGATGGATGATCTTTTTGATGTATTCTTGTATTTGGTATGCTAATACTATGTTGAGTATTTTTGCATCTATGTTCATCAGGGTTATTGGTCTGCAATATTCTTTTTTTGTGGTGTCTTTTTGCCTGGTTTTGGTATTAGAGTGATTTTGGCCTCACAGAATGAGTTTGGAAATATTCCCTCTTCTACTTTTTAGAAAACTTTACAGAGGATGGGTATTAAGTCTTCATTAAATGCTTGATAAAATTCAGTGGTGAAGCCATCTGGTCCAGGAGTTTTGTTCTTAGGTATTTTTTTTTAATCACCAATTCAATTTCATTGCTGGTAATTAGTCTGTTCAGATTTTCTGTTTCTTCCTGGGTCAGCCTTTGAAGGTTGTATTTTTCTTGAAAGTTGTCCATTTCCTCTAGGTTATCCAGTTTGTTAGCATATAATTTTTCATAGTATTCTCTAATAATTCTTTGTACTTCTTTGGTGTCTGTAGTGATTTTTCCTTTCTTATTTCTGATTCTGTTTATGTGTGTATACTCTCTTTTTCTCTTGATAAGTCTGGCTAGGGGGTTATCTATTTTGTTAATTTTCTCAAAGAACCAGCTCCTGGTATCATTGATTCTTTCTATTGTTTTACTCTTCTCAATTTTATTTATTTCTGTTCTTATCTTTATTATGTCTCTCCTTCTACTGATTTTGGGCTTCATTTGTTCTTCTTTTTCTAGCTTCATTAATTGTGAGTTTACACTGTTTATTTGGGGTTGTTCTTCTTTCTTGAGGTAAGCCTGCCTGTATTGCTATATACTTCCCTCTTAGCTCAGCCTTTGCTGCATCCCACAGATTTTTTTGGTGTTGAGTTGTTTTTTTCATTTCTCTCCATATATTGTGTGATCTCTGTTTTTATTTGGTCATTGATCCATTGATTATTTAGGAGCATGTTGTTAAGCCTCCATGTGTTTATGGGCTTATTTTCTTTGCATAATTTATTTCTAGTTTCATACCTTTGTGATTTGAGAAGCTGGTTGGCACAATTTCAATCCTTCTGAATTTACTAAGGCTCTTTTTGTGGTCTAGCATACCACCTATTCTTGAAAATGTTCCATGTGCACTTGAGAAGAATGTGTATCCTGCTGCTTTTGAGAGGAGTGTTCTGTAGATGTCTGTTAGGTTCATCCATTCTAATGTATTGTTCAGTGCCTCTGTCTCCTTATTTTCTGTCTGGTTGATCTGTCCTTTAGAGTGAGTGGTGTGTTGAAGTCTCCTAAAATGAGTGCATTGCATTCTATTTCCCCCTTTAATTCTGTTAGTACTTGTTTCACATATGTAGGTGCTCCTGAGTTGGGTGCACGGATATTTATAATGGTTATAACCTCTTGTTGGACTGACCCCTTTATCTTTATGTAATGCCCTTCTTTGTCTCTTGTTACTTTCTTTATTTTAAGTCTATTTTGTCTGATGCCAGTACTTCAACTCCTGCTTTTTTCTCCCTATTATTTCCATGAAATATATTTTTCCATCCCTTCACTTTTAGTCTGTGTTATGTCTTTGGGTTTGGAGTGAGACTCTGGTAGTAGCATATAGATCCATCTTGTTTTTTAATCCATTTTGTCACTCTGTGTCTTTCAATTGGTGTATTCAGTCCATTTACATTTAGGGTGATTATCGATAGATATGTACTTCTCGCTATTGCAGGCATTAAATTCGTGGTTACCAAAGGTTCAAGGGCAGCTTCTTTACTACCTAGTGTCTAACTTAACTCACTTAGTACACTATTATAAACACAATCAAAAGATTCTGGGGTTTTTTCCTCTCATTTTTCTTCTTCCCTTATTCTTTATATATTAGGTATTATATTCCATACTCTTTGTGTATCCCTTGACTGACCTTGTGGGTATTTGATTTAATTTTTCATTTACTTTGCAATTAATTGGTTTGCTTCCTTTACTATCATTTTATTTCCTCTGGTTACAGCTATTTAGCCTTAAATAGGAGCACTCCATCTATAGCAGTCCCTCCAAAATGCACTGTAGAGACAATTTGAGGGAGGGAAATTTTCTCAACTTTTGCTTATCTGAAAATGTTTATCCCTCCCTCAAATTTAAATGATAATCTGCCAGATAGAGGATTGAATATATCATGCACTAAATATATCATGCCACTCCCTTCTGGCCTATTTCTGTTGAGAAGTCTGATGATAACCTGATGGGTTTTCCTTTGTATGTGGTCTTTTCTCTCTCTCTGGATGCTTTAAATACTCTGTCCTTATCCTTGATGTTTGCCACTTCAATTATATGTCTTGGTGTTGTCCTCCTTGGGTCCCATGTGTTGGGATATCTGTGCACCTTCGTGGCCTGAAAGACTATCTCCTTCCCCAAAATGGGGTATGTTTTCATCAATTACCTCCTCAAAGACACTTGCTATCACTTTTATTTTCTTCTCTTCTTCTGGTATCCCTATAATGCAAATATTGTTCCATTTGGATTGGTCTCACAGTTCTCCTAATATTCTTTCCTTCCTAGAGATCCTTTTTTCTCTCTGTGCCTCAGCTTCTTTGTATTCTTGTTCTCTAATTTCTATTTCATTTACCATCTCCTCCACTTCATCCAATCTGCTTTTAAATCTCTCCATTGTATGTTTCATTTCAGATACTGTATTCTTCAATGTTTGTATCTCATTCTTGAATTCCTCACTGAGATCTTGAATATTTTTCTTTAGCTCCCTTAGCATGTTTATGATTTTTATTTTCAAATCTTTTTCAGGAAGATTGGTGACTTCAGTTTCACTTGGCCCTCTTTCTGGTGTTTGTGAGATTTTGGTTTGAACCAGGTTCTTTGACATTTCATATTTGCAAAAATTACTTGGTGTTGGTGGTGCCCTCTAGTGAACAGAAGCTCTATTCTCTGGAGCTGCTCAGCCCCTGGAGTAATGGCAGGGGTCGCAGGCAAGTGGAGCTGGTGCCTGCGGGGAGGAAAGAGGTCTTTCCTGCTCTCCGGCTGCAGTGCCTGCCTCCACTGCCAAGGCCATTGGCTGAGCACACAGGGGGGAGCCACTATGCTATACCCTTATAACTGCCATGGGCAGGGCTGCCCTCTGACTGACCTGTTGCAGTGGCAATGGCATCAGGTTTGTGAGCCAGGGCCTGCCAGGAGGAAGGAGCGGCAGGCTGCGTATCATGGTGGGGGGGCTTGGAACTGCATTGCCAGCCAGGGGGATGGAGCATCTGAAGTTCCTGAAAATTCCCAACCTGCTGGGCTGAGTTCTCCAGGAAAATTTTGTCCACCTGTCCTTTCTCCTGAGCAGCAAGCTCTTTGAAATCCTTGCCCCTTTAGCAGCCTTTTCACTGTTAGAATGTCTCTCAGAGTGCCTGCCTTTCTTTTGTCCCAGAGTGGCCAGTTGTGGGTTCCTGTTCTCCACAAGCAGCTGAATCTCAGTCTCTCCAAGTATCCTGCCTATATTAGCTTTCCAACCCCACTAATGTCCAGAGCACCATGTAATGTAGGTTTGTGCTCCCAGAGCAGAACTCCATGGCTGGGTGTTCAGCAGTCCTAGGCCTCCACACCCTTCCCACTCCATTTCTCTTCCTCCCACTGGTGAGCCTGAGTGGGGAAAGGGCTTTGGTCCTACCATATTGTGGGTTTGGTACTTTACCCTTTCCATGAGGTCTGCTCTTTTCCCCAGATGTAGGCAGTCTGTCGCAGCCTTCTTTCCTGTTGCTCTTTCAGGATTAGTTGTATTTGCTATATTTTCATATTATATGTGGTTTTGATAGGAGGTTTCTGTCTCACCTCTCACGCCACTATTTTTAAGCCAATCTCTTCTCTATTTTTATACACTTTTAAAATGTAAAAACCTTTCTAAGCTCACAGGCTGTGCAAAACAGGCTGTTGGGAGGATTTGGCCTGTGGCCCTGTTTGACATCCCTCAAACAGAAGATATGAAGTCAGAATTCACAACGAAGACAAATATTTAGTCAGTCCTTATTGCAAGAACCTAGCACACAGAAACATGGGATAGAGATATCCAGAGGAGGCCCCTGAGGGTGTTGGCTACACAGATGCCCTTAACCCTCTGGGCTGGTACCACCGCTCCCCACCCCAGAAGGAGGCAGCACTTCTGTTGTTCCACAGTAGACTCCCTAACAAGGCAACAGGTGCCCTTCAGGAACTGTCCCCATTTCCTCTCCTCACAGGAATACTCAGCTTATATCCTAGAGTAACCTGGCTGGGAAGATGCTGGATCTGATAAGAGTGGCAAGAGACTGAAATAGCAAAAGGAATTAGCTAGTATGAACTAGAAGGAGTTAAGAGAGTGCCTGCTGAGAGAGCTTGACTGGGGGGTGAAATAAATAAGAATTCATTGGGCAAACTTTCTCAGGACCACTCCAGCAAGGATAAGAGGGAGCTTGCTGTTAGGGTGGTTCTTGATACCTGGAATATACTGTTATCAGCACCCAGTGAAGCAGAAAAACCAAGCTGATAAAAGGAGGCTGGAATGGATATATCATGAGTCAGAAAACCCATGGGAGGATGATGCTCCATGGGAGGGCTCAGAGGATGCACTGCTCACTCAGGAGAAAGGCAGCAGCACCCCTGAAAATTCTGTGGTTTTTCTCACCTGCAGGCCATGGACGCCTATGACAGGCACACAGAGACCTGGACTTGTCAATATACATGGCAGGTCTGTCAGCCACCCCACTGCTGCCACCAAGGAATAGAAGGCAGGCAGAATTGTTCAATACAGAAGCTGAGAGGCCACACATAATGACAATTGAGGTTGAAGACGGAGCCAAGGGAAATTGCAGAGGTGGTTAACAGCGAATGATATGTTAGTGGCAAAACATATGGGTAGCCAACAAGGATTCTGTTTAACATCTACCAACCCAAATAGGGCAAGAATGGAAGAGCAGGTGGCTGAGGATGGTCTCCACCAAAAAAGTCATGAGCCCTTTAGTTCCTAAAACTGAGTCAATTTTCATATCCAGATATGAAACCCACTGACTGTAGAAGTAGCAAAAGATGTTCATGATATTCTTTTATTATGTTTTCTCCCAATGTTACTGAGGTATAATTTACATGCAATAAGTTTACTCATTTCAAAGAATTAGTCTAAATTACTTTTGGCAATTTTATAGTCAGATAACCACCATCACAATCAAGATACAGAAACTTACTTCACTACAAAAATTAACTCATGCTCCTTTGCATTCAATCCCATCCTCTAATTCCTGGCCCCAAGCAACCACTAATCTGCTTTCTGACACTAGGTTTTGTCTTTTCTACAATTTTGTATATATGAAATCATAACATCTCTTATGTTTGACTCCCTTCACTTAACAGATTCTTGTTAAGATTCATTCATGCTATACATGTGTCACTATTTTGTTCCTTTTTATTGCTGAGTAGAGTACTAGTACACAGTATTTATTTATCTATTTCCCAGCTGATAAATATTTAGGTTGTTTTTAGTTTGTTGGCTATTATGATTAGTGCTATTAATGACATTGGCTTATAAGTCTTTCTATGGACATAAAACATTCATTTTTCTTGGGTAAATAGTTACATGTGGGATTGCTGGGTTGTATAATAAATGTATGTTCATCTTTGTAAGATAATGACACACTGTTTTCCAAAGTGATTTTATTTTGTTTTTCTACCAGCAATGTATGAGAGTTCCAGCTGCTCTAAATCCTTGTCAGCAGTTAATTTTCAGACTTCTAAATGTTAGCCATCTTAGTGGGTGTTATCTTCAATTACTACAGATGTCATCATCTTTTATGTGTTTATTGGCCATTCATATATTCACTTTTTACAAAATGTCTATTCAAATCTTTAGCTATTTTATAAATTGGGTTGATTGCTTTCTTAATATTAGCTGAAACACATGTTCATATATTATGGATACAATATCAAGTAAATTATTTGCAAATATAATTTGCAATATTTATCCAGTATTTCTATGACTTGCATTTGTCTTTTAACACTATCATTTGATGGGAAATTATTTTTAATATTGATGAGGTTAATCATTGTTTTTCTCATGATTCATGCTTTTTGTGTCCTAAGAAATCTTTGGCTAACTCACTATCACACAATCCCCTTTTTCTTCTAGAAGTTTTATAGTTTAAGCTCCTATATTCAAGTCTATGATCCATTTCAACTTAACTTTCATATATGGAAAAAAAGTACTTAAGTTTGTTTTCTTTCTATTCAGACATTCATTTGCTCTAGCACAATTTATTGAAATGATTATCCTTTTATCAATAAATTACCTTGGCACCTTTTTCAAAGGTATAAATATGGTTCTGATTTTGAATTCTCTAATCTGTCCCAATGATCTACATTTATCAGTGCACAAATATCACACTGTCTTGATTGCTATAGCTTAATAGTAAATCTTGCAATCTGGTAGAATAAGTCCAGACTTGCTCTTCCTTTTCAAAATTATTCTGGTTACTCTGAGTCCTCTGCTTTTTCATACAAATTTCAGAAAGTGCTTGTAAATTTCTTCAAAAAAGCCTGCTATAATGTCGGTTGAAAATGTATTCAATCTATAGATCAATCTGAGAACTGCCATATTAACAATGTTGTTTTCCAATCCACAAACATGTGTATCTATCCATTTATTTAGATCTTAATTTCCCTGTACTACATTTGCTGTTTTTAGTGTATAAGTCTTGCTTATCTTTTGTCAAATTTATTATTCCACTTTGTATGCTATTGTAAATGGTGTTGTTTACTTAATTTAATTTTTCTAATTCTGTTCATTCCTATTTTACAGAAGTATAATTAATTTTGTGTGTTGACCTTGTATCCTGTGACCTAACTAAATTCACATGTAAGTTTTAGTAGCTTTTTGATAAACTTCTTAGGATTTTCTGCATGAACCATCGTGTTGTCTGAAACAGATAGCTTTGCTTTTCCTTTACCAAACTGTGCATCTTTTATTATTTTTCTAGTGTTATTGCACTGGCTAGGACTTCAAATACAATGATAAATAGGAGTGATGAACACAAGCACCTTTAACCTTGTCTTGATTTTAGGTGGAAAGCATTGGGCCTTTCATTAGTGAGTACGTAAGGTTTAGGTTTTTTGTAGATGCCCTTAGTCAGGTTGAGAAGTTTTCTTTTTTTTCTTTTGGTATCATTAATTCTCAAATACATGAGGAACATTATGTTTACTAGACTCCCCACATCACCAAGTCCCCCCCACATAGCCCCTTACAGTCACTGTCCATCAATGTAAGATGCTATAGAATCACTACTTGTCTTCCCTGTGTTGTACAGCCCTTGCCATGCCCCACACACACATTATACATGCTAATCATGGTGCCCCTTTTATTTCTCCCCTTATCCCTCCCTTCCCACCCATCCTCCCCAGTCCCTTTTCCTCTGGTAACTGTTAGTCCATTCTTGGGTTCTGTGAGTCTACTGATGTTTTGTTCCTTCATTTTTTTTTCTTTGTTCTTATACTCCACAGATGAGTGAAATCATTTGATACTTGTCTTTCTCCTCCTGGCTTATTTCACTGAGCATAATACTCTCCAGCTCCATCCATGTTGCTGCAAATGGTAGGATTTTCCCTCTTCTTATGGCTGAGTGGTATTCCATTGTGTATATGTACCACATCTTCTTTATACATTCATCTACCGATGGACATTTAGGTTGCTTCCAATTCTTGGCTATTGTAAACAGTGCTGCGATAAACATAGGGGTGCATCTGTCTTTCTCAAACTTGATTGCTGCGTTCTTAGGGTAAATTCCTAGGAGTGGAATTCCGGGGTCAAATGGTAGGTCTGTTTTGAGCATTTTGATGAACCTCCATACTGCTTTCCACAATGGTTGAACTAATTTACATTCCCACCAGCAGTGTAGGAGGGTTCCCCTTTCTCCACAGCCTCGCCAGCATTTGTTGTTGTTTGTCTTTTGGATGGCAGCCATCCCTACTGGTGTGAGGTGATACCTCATTGTAGTTTTAATTTGCATTTCTCTGATAATTAGCGATGTGGAGCATCTTTTCATGTGTCTGTTGGCCATCTGTATTTCTTTTTTAGAGAACTGTCTGTTCAGTTCCTCTTCCCATTTTTTAATTGGGTTATTTGTTTTTTGTTTGTTGAGGCGTGTGAGCTCTTTATATATTCTGGACGTCAAGCCTTTCTCGGATCTGTCATTTTCAAATATATTCCCCCATACTGTAGGGTTCCTTTTTGTCCTATTGATGGTGTCTTTCGCTGTACAGAAGCTTTTCAGCTTAATGTAGTCCCACTTGCTCATTTTTGCTGTTGTTTTCCTTGACTGGGGAGATATGTTCAAGAAGAGGTCACTCATGTTTATGTTTAAGAGGTTTTTACCTATGTTTTTTTCCAAGAGTTTAATGGTTTCATGACTTACATTCAGGTCTTTGATCCATTTTGAGTTTACCTTTGTATATGGGATTAGACAATGGTCCAGTTTCATTCTCCTACATGTAGCTGTCCAGTTTTGCCAGCACCATCTGTTGAAGAGACTGTCATTTTGCCATTGTATGTCCATGGCTCCTTTATCAAATATCAATTGTCCATATATGTTTGGGTTAATTTCTGGAGTCTCTAGTCTGTTCCACTGGACTGTGGCTCTGTTCTTGTGCCAGTACCAGATTGTCTTGATTACTATGGCTTTGTAGTAGAGCTTGAAGTTGGGGAGTGAGATGCCCCCTACTTTATTCTTCTTTCTCAGGATTGCTTGGCTATTTGGTGACTTAGGTGTTTCCATATGAATTTTTGAATTCTTTGTTCGAATTCATTGAAGAATGTTGCTGTTAATTTGATAGTGATTGCATCAAATCTGCATATTGCTTTATGCATGATGGCCATTTTGACAATATTAATTCTTCATAGGCATGAGCATGGGATGAGTTTCCATTTGTTAGTGTCCCCTTTAATTTCTCTTAAGAGTGACTTGTAGTTTTCAGAGTATAAGTCTTTCACTTCTTTGCTTAGGTTTATTCCTAGGTGTTTTATTCTTTTTGATGCAATTGTGAATGGAATTGTTTTCCTGATTTCTTTTTCTATTGGTTCATTGTTAGAGTATAGGAAAGCTACAGATTTCTGTGTGTTAATTTTGTATCCTGCAACTTTGCTGTATTCCGATATCAGTTCTAGTAGTTTTGGAGTGGAGTCTTTAGGGTTTTTTATGTACAGTATCATATCATCTGCAAACAGTGACAGTTTAACTTCTTCTTTACCAATCTGGATTCCTTGTATTTCTTTGTATTGTCTGATTGCCATGGCTAGGACCTCCAGTACTATGTTAAATAACAGTGGGGAGAGTGGGCATCCCTGTCTGGTTCCCGATCTCAGAGGAAATGCTTTCAGCTTCCCGCTGTTCAGTATAATGCTGACTGTGGGTTTATCATATATGGCCTTTATTATGTTGAGGTACTTGCCCTCTATTCCCATTCTGCTGAGAGTTTTATCATGAACGGATGTTGAATTTTGTCAAATGCTTTTTCAGCATCTTTGGAGATGATCATGTGGTTTTTGTATTTCTTTTTGTTGATGTGGTGGATGATGCTCATGGATTTTCGAATGTTGTACCATCCTTGCATCCCTGGGATGAATCCCACTTGGTCATGGTGTATGATCCTTTTGATATATTGTTGAATTCTGTTTGCTAATATTGTATTGAGTATTTTTGCATCTACATTCCTCAGGGATATTGGTCTGTAATTTTCTTTTTTGCTGGGGTCTTTGCCTGGTTTTGGTATTAGGGTGATGTTGGCTTCATAGAATGAGTTTGGGAGTATTCCCTCCTCTTCTATTTTTTGGAACACTTTAAGGAGAATGGGTATTATGTCTTCTCTGTGTGTCTGATAAAATTCTGAGGTAAATCCGTCCGGCCCCGGGGTTTTGTTCTTGGGAAGTTTTTTGATTACCGTTTCAATTTCTTTGCTTGTAATTGGTTTGTTTAACTTTTGTGTTTCTTCCTTGGTCAGTCTTGGGAGGTTGTATTTTTCTAGGAAGTTGTCCATTTCTTCTAGGTTTTCCAGCTTGTTAGAATATAGGTTTTCATAGTAGTCTTTAATAATTCCTTGTATTTCCGTGGGGTCTGTTGTGATTTTTCCATTCTCATTTCTGATTATGTTGATTTGTGTTGATTCTCTTTTTCTCTTAATAAGTTTGGCTGGAGGCTTATCTATTTTGTTTATTTTCTCAAAGAACCAGCTCTTGGTGTCGTTGATTTTTGCTATTGTTTTATTCTTCTCAATTTTGTTTATTTCTTCTCTGATCTTTATTATGTCGCTCCTTCTGCTGACTTTAGGCCTCATTTGTTCTTCTTTTTCCAGTTTCGATAATTGTGATGTTAGACTATTCATTTGGGATTGTTCTTCCTTCTTCAAGTGTGCCTGGATCGCTATATACTTTCCTCTTAAGACTGCTTTCACTGCATCCCACAGAAGTTGGGGCTTTGTGTTGTTGTTGTCATTTGTTTGTATATATTCCTTGATCTGTATTTTGATTTCTTCATTGATCCATTGATTATTTAGAAGCATGTTGTTAAGCCTCCATGTGTTTGTGAGCCTTTTTGTTTTCTTTGTAGAATTTATTTCTAGTTTTATACCTTTGTGGTCTGAAAAATTGGTTGGTAGAATTTCAATATTTTGGAATTTACTGAGGCTCTTTTTGTGAGCTAGTATGTGGTCTATTCTGGAGAATGTTCCATGTGCACTTGAGAAGAATGTATATCCTGTTGCTTTTGGATGTAGAGTTCTATAGATGTCTGTTAGGTCCATTTGTTCTAGTGTGTTGTTCAATGCCTGTGTGTCCTTACTTATTTTCTGCCCGGTGGATCTATCCTTTGGGGTGAGTGGTGTGTTGAAGTCTCCTAAAATGAATGCATTGCAGTCTATTTCCCTCTTTAGTTCTGTTAGTATTTGTTTCACAAATGCTGGTGCTCCTGTGTTGGATGCACATATATTTAGAATGGTTATATCCTCTTGTTGGACTGAGCCCTTTATCATTATGTAGTGTCCTTCTTTATCTCTTGTTACTTTCTTTGTTTTGAAGTCTATTTAGTGTGATATTAGTACTGCAACCCCTGCTTTCTTCTCACTGTTGTTTGCCTGAAATATGTTTTTCCATCCCTTGACTTTTAGTCTGTGCTCGTCTTTGGGTTTGAGGTGAGTTTCTTGTAAGCAGCATATAGATGGGACTTGCTTTTTTATCCATTCTATTACTCTGTGTCCTTTGATTGATGCATTAAGTCCATTTACATTTACGGTGACTATTGAGAGATATGTACTTATTGCCATTGCAGGCTTTAGATTCGTGGTTACCAAAGGTTCAAGGTTAGCTTCTTTAGTAACTTACTGCCTAACTTAGCTGCTTATTGAGCTGTTATATACACTGCCTGGAGATTCTTTTCTTCTCTCCCTTCTTATTCTTCCTCCTGTGTTCTTCATATGTTGTATGTTTTGTTTTGTGCTCTTTTTTGGAGTGCTCCCATCTAGAGCAGTCCCTGTAAGATGCCTTGTAGAGGTGGTTTGTGGGAAGCAAATTCCCTCAGCTTTTGCTTGTCTGGGAATTGTTTAATCCCGCCATCGTATTTAAATGATAGTCGTGCTGGATACAGTATCCTTGGTTCAAGGCCATTATGTTTCATTGCATTAAATATATCATGCCATTTTCTTCTGGCCTGTAGGGTTACTCTCAAGATGTCTGATGTTAGCATGATGGGTTTTCCTTTGTAGGTGACCTTTTTCTCTTTAGCTGCCTTTAATACTCTTTCCTTGTCCTTGAACCTTGCCATTTTAATTATTATGTGTCTTGGTGTTGTCCTCCTTGGATCCTTTCTGTTGGGGGTTCTGTGTATTTCCGTGGTCTGTTCGATTATTTTCTCCCCCAGTTCGGGGAGGTTTTCAGCAATTATTTCTTCAAAGAGACTTTCTGTCCCTTTTCCTCTGTCTTCTTCTTCTGGCACCCCAATAATACAAATATTATTCCTTTTGGATTGGTCACATAATTCTCCTAGTGTTGTTTCGTTCCTGGAGATCCTTTTATCTCTCTCTATGTCAGCTTCTATACGTTCCTTTTCTCTGGTTTCTATTCCTTCAATGGCCTCTTGCATCTTATCCATTCTGCTTATAAATCCTTCCAGGGATTGTTTCACTTCTGTGATCTCCTTCCTGACATCTGTGATCTCCCTCCAGACTTCATCCCATTGCTCTTGCATTTTTCTCTGCATCTCATCCCATTTCTCTTGCATTTTTCTCTGCATCTCTGTCAGCATGGTCATGATTTGTAGTTTGAATTCTTTTTCAGGAGGACTGGTTAGGTCTGTCTCCTTCTCAGGTGTTGTCTCTGTGATCTTTGTCTGCCTGTAGTTTTGCCTTTTCATGGTGATAGAGATAGTTTGCAGAGCTGGTACAAGTGACCGCTGGAAGAGCTTCCCTTCTTGTTGGTTTGTGGCCTTCCTCTCCTGGGAGAATAGCGACCTGTAGTGGCTTGTGCTGGATAGCTGTGTGCAGACAGGGCTTCTGCTTCCTGCCCGGTTGCAATGGAGTTTATCTCCACTGTCGCTGTGGGCGTGACCTGGCTGGGGCTTCTCCTCCAAAATGGTGGAGCCCCTTTGGAGGTGAAGCTGCTGGGAGGCTAATTATCTCCGTAATGGGCCTCTGTGTTCCCTGTTGCCCAGGTGGTTAGAGTGCCCAGAGATCCCTAGATTCCCTGCCTCTGGGCTAAGTGTCCTGTCCTGCCCCTTTAAGACTTCCAAAAAGCACTCTCCAAACCAAAACAACAACAGCAACAACGAAAGAGGAAAAAAAAAAAGGGAGAAACGCGTGATATTGTTTGTCCTCAGGCGCCAGTCTCAGGCACCCGCTCACTGGTCTTTCTGCCCTGTTTCCCTAGTATTGGGGTCCCTGTCCCCTTAAGGCTTCCAAAAAGCAGTCGCCAAAAAAAAAAGGGAGAAACGCGTGATTTTCTTTGTCCTCAGGCGCCGGTGTCAGGTGCCCGCTCACCGGTCTTACTGCCCTGTTTCCCTAGTATTGGGGTCCCTGTCCCTTTAAGGCTTCCAAAAAGCACTCGCCAAAAAAGAAAAAAAAAACGCTCTGGTTTCTTTCCACCCGCCGGGATCCGGGGGGAGGGGCGCTTGGGTCCCGCCGGGCCGGGGCTTGTATCTTACCCCCTTCGTGAGTCACTGGGTTCTCGCAGGTGTGGATGTGGTCTGGATGTTGTCCTGTGTCCTCTGGACACTATTTTAGGAAGAGTTGTCTTTGTTATATTTTCATAATTCTATGTGGTTTTGGGAGGAGAGTTCCCCTGCTCTACTCATGCTGCCATCCTGGCTCCGCCCCCGGTCTGTTTGTTTTTATGCAGAAGATCAAAGCCTAGCTTGGCTACCCAGAAAATGAACTAAGATACGGTATGAGGAGGAGCTTCCGGCATCAGCACTCTCTGGAGGACTCATGCCGGGGGATGATCATCAAAAAGCCTCCACAGGGATCCGGGTGATGCTGCGGTAGTGGCTGCATCCATCCCACTGTTTCCTGGACTTGCCACTGGAATGAGGAGGGAGATGTCTAGGCTGGCATGTGCATACAGTCAGACAACAAATTTGACTGGATCTCTACTGTTGGAACTCAATCAGGAGTTGGGAGGGGTGCAAGTTGTAGCGCTCCAAAATCTTATGAGTATTGACTATCTACAGTTAAAAGAACATATGGGATGTGAACAGATCCCAGAAATGGGATGCTTTAATTTGTCTGATTTCTCTCAGACTGTTCAAGTACAGTTGGACAATATCCATCATATCATAGACAAATCCTCACAAATGCCTAGGGTGCCTAACTGGTTTTCTTGGCTTCACTGGAGATGGCTGGTAATTATAGATTTACTTAGTTTATGTCACCATATTCCTATTATGTTAATATGTGTGCGCAAGTTAGTTAGGAGTTTAAAACCTATACATGCTTAAGGTAATCTACAAGAAGATATGTCAAAGAAATAATCAATCCTCCCATGTTTTCTTCCATATGCTACCTCTATAGCTTTTCTTGTTCCTTCCTAATTACAACCCTTAAATAGAATTCTTGCCTCATATTGAATTTACCAAGCATTATAATTCCTCCAGGTGGTAAAGATACCTCGAGACAAGTGCTGGGCATAGAAGCCACAGGGCATAAATCTGCAAAGAAGTAAAAAGCTAACCTTTTCAAACAATATGGCTTCTCTCTCACTTACCAACTTTACATTTCCCTGTATGGCCCCGGAAGATGACTGGTTAGCCAGAGACGGGTAAGATTCCTCAAGGGAGGAACAACCTAAGACAGGCACAGTCGCAGGGGCACCATCAGATGAGAAATTGGGGATCAACAGTGGTGAGGCTCAGAACCTCACCCCCCCTGTTTTGAGAGAAATCTGCATCTGTGGATGTTTTATTGCCCTTGTCTAGCTTGGATTAACACATAGTCTACAGGCACACACCTGATCATCTACAATTGCTCTCTTACAACACTAAACTATGTTTTCTACCTTTATCTTGCATCTACCTACTTCAGCAGTTTATTAAAAATAAAAATAATAAAGGGAGAAATGTGGGATCCACATATAAATCAAGTATAAAAATCAAATGAATATTCATATTTGACCTGATTGTTTATAATTCATAATGCGTGATCAAAACTGAAAGTTTCTGTAATGACTGCCCTTGTAGTGTTCACCATGTAAGAACTTATTCACTATGTAAGAATTCGTTCACCATGTAAGACCTTGTTCGTTATGCTTCAGAAGATTGGAGACTGACTAGAATTAGGCTTGAGATGGATTAATGATTGTGCATTGAGCATTGACCCCTCTATACAGAATTTTATTGTTGTTAACAACCATTTGATCAATAAATATGAGAGATGTCCTCTCAAAAAAAAAAAAAGAAAGAAATTCGAATGGCCAAAAGACACATGAAAAGATGCTTCACATCGCTAATCATCAGGGAAATGCGAATTAAAACCACAATGAGATACCACCTCACACCAGTTAGGATGGCTACTTTCCAAAAGACAGAAACAGCAAGTGCTGGTGAGGATGTAGAGAAAGGGGAACCCTCCTACACTGCTGGTGGGAATGTAAAATGGTTCAACCATTGTGGAAAGCAGTATGAAGGTTCCTCAAAAAACTAAAAATAGAAATACCGTTTGACCCAGTAATTCCACTCCTAAGAATTTATCCTAAGAAAACAATATCCCTGATGTGAAAAGATATATGCACCCCTATGTTTTTTGCTGCATTATGTACAATAGCCAAGATATGGAAGCAACCTATATGTCCCATCAATGTTGCTCATGTGAAACCTTTGTAAGATTGTTTATCAATGATACTTTAATAAAAAAAAAACAGACGATGGGCTGGATCTGGCCCAGGAGTTGCTGACCCCTACTACAGATTAAAACAAACAAACTGTAAGAGAATCAGGCTCTAAAGCTTCTTCTTTTCTGATTTTCCTGAGGCACTTTTCATTACTGCTCCACTTACTCTACTGAATTATATGCAATAATTATGATTTCACTGTAAATTCACCTTCCAGTTCCCATCTCTTCCATAATGTCAACTTTCATTTTCCTCACACCAATTCTAGCTTTGTTGATAAACATTTTAAGGCAGAGATCAATACTTTTCTTTTTAATTTGAGGGCCACATTAGGAAAAACAAGAGTTTTTCCCCTTACTTTGAATAAAAATATCTTTATTAGATCACCAAATGGAAAAACAATGTAAATATTTCCTACTTTATTGACTATTTTTAAATGCTTATGAAAAATTGATACTGCTTTACTTCAGTCAGAATGGCCACTATCAAAAAGAAATAACAAGTGTTGGTGAGGATGTGGAGAAAAGGGAACCTTCATGCACTGTTGGTAGGAATATAAAATGGTGCAGCCACTATGGAAAACAGTATAGGAACACTACAGGAAACAGGTTCTTCAAAAAAATTAAAATTGAAATACCATACAACCCAGTAATTCCACTTCTGAGTATTTACCCAAGAAAACAAAATTCAAAAAGATACATGCATTCCTGTTTTTATTGCAGCTTTATGTACAGCAGCTAGGCTGGAAGCAACCAAAGTGTCCATCAGTAGATGAATGGATAAGGAAGATGTGGGACATATGCACAATGGAGTATTACTCACTCATAAAAAAAGAACATAATCTTGCCACTGACAACATGGATAGACCTATAGGTATTATGCTAAATGAGTAAGTCAGATAGAGAAAGACAAATACCATATGATTTCACATATATGTGGAATCTAAATAACAAAACAAACATGCTGAAATGAACTCATACATGGAGACAAACTGGTGATTGCCAGAAGGGAGTGGGTTGTGGGGGATGGGTAAAATAGGTCAGGGGATGAGGAAGTATAGGCTTCCATTTATAAAATAGATAAGTCATGGAGATCAAAGGTACAGCATGAGGAATATAATCAATAATATTGTAATAACTTTACAGAGACAGTAACTACACTTGTGGTGAGCATTTTGTAATATATATAAATGTCCAATCACTATTGCACACCTGAAACTAATATCACCTATACTTTGAGAAAAAAGAAGAAAAATCAGTTACCAAGGTGGTAATATGCAGGCAATGAAGTTCCTAATGTTCCACTCCTTAACTCTATATAGCACTTCAGGATTCAAAACATGTCTTCTCATAAATTATTTATCTTTGAAGCAAACTTTGAAGTTGGTATTATTATGGACAACTGATATGGCATTTAAGCCACTCACCAGTCACAATTCCTTCTCTTCTGTGCAGTGATGAACAAGCAAGTACTGTGCTGGGTCCAAGGAGCATGGAAATAAATGACCCCCCTTCCTTGCCCTGTGCCCATATTCTCTTTATTGATCCCTGGCTTCCACCAAAACCCACATCCTAGATGAGCAATTCTGAGAAGATCCCTCTCCTGGTGCTTGCCCAGGTAGCTTCTTTCCCTTCAGGCCTCTGTATTGTTGAACTGAAAGCTGCACTTGAATTAGACCAGACACTTTTCTGGAAAACCAAATAGGGCATGAAAGTCTCTGGTCTTGGGCTACTCATCTTTTTTAATTTTTAGAATGTTTAGTCAATGTCAAGTTAGTTCTTGTTATTTTGCTATATTTACTACTCGTTCTGAAAGTTAGTTTTATTTTCCCAAATAAAAATTCCTTTCAGTCTCCTCTTGTGCTT
The DNA here is from genome assembly GCF_040802235.1 of Manis javanica. Classification (NCBI taxonomy): domain Eukaryota; kingdom Metazoa; phylum Chordata; class Mammalia; order Pholidota; family Manidae; genus Manis; species Manis javanica. The sequence continues at coordinate 76,974,069 of NC_133166.1, read as the reverse complement.
CTATACTGTTGAACTGACATTTATTATATTCCTTTCATCTGTCAAAATTCTTTCTACATAGAGTCAGTCTCCTGTGTCTATTGACCTTGCTTCAACTAACTTTAAAGAGTGTAGTAACTATGGTGAGTCTTTACTCGTTCCATTGTGTTACATTCTCATCTCGATTTCTACAAGACCTGATATTAATTTTTGCAGATACTGTTGGTTGGCTAATTCACACAGCTATTCTGATATTTTCTCTGAGCACATTCAGTGTTTTGGGGCATTTTTGGTTTCAGGTAAGAAGGTTTTTTAATTACAGGAGCTGGAGTCACACAGAGAGTCTGCCTAGTGAAACTTTCTGAGGCCTACTTACCTCTGCAATCAGATCATGTAGCTCTCCTTCAGTAGGGTAGCATCCTAGTGACCTGATAATTGTTCCAATCTCTCTAGGGAAAAAAGGAATCAATAGTTTTAGAATATAAACTCTGAAAAGGCATGTTTCTCTAAGTTATTTGAGAGCAGATGTAGCATAGGTAACAAAGTCACGCAATACATACTGCCTCATGAGGATAAAAGATATTTCCTGGGGAAAGAAAAAAGCAAGCAAGTGAACCAGACAGAGAAGAGAGGTGTTTACAAATGCAAGCCCTGCCTGGACAAAAATCAGAAAGTTCTAGAAAAGAAAAAGGAAGAAGGGAGAGTTAAAAAAAGAAATGTTAGCCACTTACTAGCAGATTTTGCATTAATTAACATTTTGAGCCTCGGTTTCCACATCTGGAAAATGGGGAGGATAATGTCTACCCAAGAGGTTTGTGGTGAAGTTTACATTACGGGCGAGTACTTGGAAGTATGGCCTCTAGGGTTCAAATCCTAGTTCTGCAACTTGTTAAACTGGGCAGGTTAATCTCTGAATACAGAAGCCTACCTGGTAGGTAAAACATAGTGTCTTCCTTGAAATACTTAGAACTAGGCTGGAAACACTCTAAGGGCCAAACAGTCTGAGTTCTCTTAATATGGAGCACAGCTCTTGGCAGAATAGTCACTTGATAAATATAGTTCCTTCCCCTCCCTCTAATAACCTAATACTAAGAAAAGTATAAATGACATTCAGTACTCTCTGGATGCTCAGACAGGGGATTTGTGAAAGGCTATTAAATATTTTCACCTATAATGATTGAAATTGAAGTTGTAATATTTGAATGTTAATTAAATTTCACTTAACTAGAATATTTTAATTCCTTTACCAGTCTGGATAATATTAGTGGTGTTATATTTACTCTCTATTTTACTGAGAAAACATTTTAAATGAGAATATTTCAATTCTTCACTCAAAGAGGTTGCAGAATAAGTATCAGCTCATGAGAAAAACCTTTCAATAAATGTGGAAGGCAGGATGTAACCTCTTACTAACAATTAAGAGCTACAACCATGTAGCACCTTTCCCCAGCTCTGCTGCACACCTGCCTTGCCCCTCAGTCTCAGGCTTTCACACGGTGTCCCATGCCCATTCTCTCATCCAGACAGCATCTGAACATGACAGTATTACTGGAAGCTAAATACATTTCATAAGACTAGACTCTCTCAAACAGTCCCTACAGGTGTCTCATCCGTGAAACTGGCTAATGTCAGACTGGCTACTGTACATTAGAATAAGTAGTTAATGAGGTAGGGATACAAATACGATTCACAGATAATCAACATTCACAGATCATCTCCTCCATTACCTTGGAGGCTTGTGTTATGCACAGGGGAGAACCCAGAACCAAAGGACAAGAATAAAGCCTGCATTAACTGACTTGAAGGGAGAAGCTAGGAAAGAGAGGAGGGGACAGTCCTGAAAGCCCCTGCATGCTGGCCTGTTCTGGGGGAGGGGGCCACTCTAGCCTGCCAGGCAGTGCAGCAGCCACCACCTGCATTGGGCTCTTGCACATCTGAAACGTGGCGAGTCTGAATTGAAATGGGCTGCAAGTGTGCAATACACATGGATTTCAAAAACTTAGCATGAAAAAATGTAAAACATCTCATTAATAACTTTAAAATTGATTACATGTTGAAATAATATTTTAGACATATCGGGTTAAATAAAACATTGCTGACATTAATTTTACCTGTTTTTCTTTCACCTTTTTTTAATGTTGTTACTAGAAATTTTTAGTTATATATGTAATACTCCTTTTGGATAATGCTTTTCTAGGGAACAGCTGCTGCCAGACTTTGAGAACAGAGGTACCTGAAGAGAAAATCAGAATTACACTGTGCTGTGTCAGCAACATAATCACCTGCCTTGTGCCTCTCTGAGAAACTTTAAACCACATTTAAATGAAGTCCTTGTTGCTGACCCAAGAGTCTCATGTCTTCTGCCAACATCCATGGAAGATGGAAGAACAATAGGCTGACTAGCTAGCTTGTAAGTGGGGTAAACAAAAAATGCTAGACTTGACCCGTATAGGGTGAGAGCACTGGAGAAGATCTGGGCCAGACTTTGGTCCAGTGATGAATCCATGGTGGCAGAGGAGCCCCCCGCAGAAGAGTGGACTGGCTGGAAAAGAATGACCAGGAAGAGCCCCAAGGTGCCCACACTGAAGCAACAGTACAGGGAAGAGGACGCACACTGCATGGAGACAAGGGGGCGTGAGCAAGAGTCCACAGATGGGCTGTCACGGAAGCTAAGCAGAGGTGGAAAAAGGAGTCATCCTTGGGGAGGAATGCTACCAAGAGGTCAGGGTAGGTCCTGAGGACTGCCGAGACTAGTGGAGGAGCACATCACTTGGGATTTGGACAAGGGGAGCTGCAGGGAAAGGTGGGCGAGAAATCAGGTTGCATTGCCAAGGAGGAGGGATGGATGGAGTGAAGGGGAGGAGTGATGTCTGGAGGGGACATGGTCTCAGGGAAGATCTTTTTGAATTTAAGACCAGAAAGATGTGAGCATATTTTAATGGTGGTGGGAATGAGCCAAGCCTAGAAGACTGATGAGGGCCTGGTTAGCAGAGCTCCCTGAGGAGGGAGAGACAGGGCCAGGTGCCCAGTGCTCAGTGGCCATGGGGCCCCGCCTGGAGGCCTGCGCCAGTGCAAGGGCAGTGGTCCCCCTGCAGGCTTAGGGGATGCTCCTCTATCCCTCACCCACTCCCTCTGAAGAACTTACACCTACAGGTTATATCCTGCCTTCCACATTTATTGAAAGGTTTTTCTCATGAGCTGATACTTATTCTGCAACCTCTTTGAGTGAAGAATTGAAATATTCTCATTTAAAATGTTTTCTCAGTAAAATAGAGAGTAAATATAACACCACTAATATTATCCAGACTGGTAAAGGAATTAAAATATTCTAGTTAAGTGAAATTTAATTAACATTCAAATATTACAACTTCAATTTCAATCATTATAGGTGAAAATATTTAATAGCCTTTCACAAATCCCCTGTCTGAGCATCCAGAGAGTACTGAATGTCATTTATACTTTTCTTAGTATTAGGTTATTAGAGGGAGGGGAAGGAACTATATTTATCAAGTGACTATTCTGCCAAGAGCTGTGCTCCATATTAAGAGAACTCAGACTGTTTGGCCCTTAGAGTGTTTCCAGCCTAGTTCTAAGTATTTCAAGGAAGACACTATGTTTTACCTACCAGGTAGGCTTCTGTATTCAGAGATTAACCTGCCCAGTTTAACAAGTTGCAGAACTAGGATTTGAACCCTAGAGGCCATACTTCCAAGTAATCACCCGTAATGTAATCTAGCTACATCAGTCTCCCTTTGCCCAGGGGGATCACAGAATACAAAGCCTATCTGATGTCCCCTAGGCATCAAGCCATTTCTTTCTCTCAAGTCCTGAAACACACACTGGACAGATATGAGACAAAGATTCTCTGGCTGTGAATCCACAGTGGCCTGAAGAACGCAGTTACTCCAGACCTGCCCACCTACAGACGCTAGGGGATGCCTGCTAGCTTCTGCTGCACAGAGCCTGGGTCGGGCAGCCCAGCTCAGACCCCTGCAGCTGAGCAGTGTGCAGAGCACAGGCGCTGCCCTGCCTCCAGGCACAGACACATTGGCATAGTGTTGCTCCTCACTGTTTTTCCTGAAGGCAGAATTAGCCCCAAGGTCCCAGTACCATAGGAAAGCCACAAAAACTAGTATCAGCATTGTTACTCATCTTGGCAAGTAGGGAAATGGCACTGGATGAGATTTAGAAAAATAAAGACACACGACACACCTTTTACCTCAAGTTCCTAAATAGAGTCCCTGAGAGGAGAGGAAAGGGAAATTACAGCAGAAACGAAAGTAACTCAGAGCTTCTTTTGTTCTCCCATGTCCTGAAATATAAGGCCAGAAGCACAGAAGACCCAGGAGTCCATGAGCTCCTCTCACACTGATTTTGGTGCCAAGAACATGAGAACACAGCAGAACAGGTCAGATGGCCCTGAAGAACTCCAGATGGCTTGTGGATGGAGCTGAGATTCTGGTCATTCTGGAGGAAGGTGTACAGCTAACAATTTAGCATTTAGAGTTTTAAGGCTCCTAAAGTCAAGCTAAGAGAAAAGACAAAGGGCAAGAAAGAACAGAGGCCAGAAAAAGATCAGGCCGTTGATTTCTGAAAAAGAGATAGAGGTCTAGACAGGTTAGAAAAGAATAGAAATTTCAAAGCTTAATGAGAAGATAAAAGAAAAAGGGAGTTTGGGGAAAAAAGATGGGGGCATAGGAAGGCAAGGCAGAAACCTCCTTCAACACACACACACCAAGGAAGCAACTACAGCAAATAAAACTAACCCTGAAAATGACCTGAAGACTGCAGAACAGACCACCTACACCTGGTGAAGAAGAGAAGACTGCAAAGAAAAGGATAAAGTGGCAGAGCCACAATCGAGCAGGACCCAAGCTCTTCTCCCATCTCAGCCCACAGGCAAAAGAAAGAGGAAGAGAGCAGGGAGGGAACAGGTGCTCAGAAACTGCACACCTCATCCTGGAGATCTGCTCTGGGAACAGGAGTCCACACTGCACTGGTTTTGGCAATTAGTGGGGGTGGACATCAGGGAAAGTTGGAGCACTACGGGAGGCTGAGACTCCTGTTGCTTGTCGAGGACAGGCATGCTCCACTGGTCCCACTGAGACCCAGAGCAGAGGCAGCAGTTTGAAAGATTTATCAGCAGCAGGAAGGGTTCCAAAGGGGTGAAATTTGGGCAAGCTCTTTCCACAGGAGGAAGGGCAGGTGGACACATCTCTCCAGCACTCCCTTGGCCCAGTAGGTCAGGCATTTGCAGAAGTCCCAAAAGCTCAATCACCCTCACTGGGGCTCAGCTCCAAGGCACTTCCCTGCACACTGCCAGCCCACGCGCCTGTTGGGCCCAGCAGCATCAGACTTTGCTACCTAGCAGGCAGAGGAAGGCTTTTTCAGTTTTCAGGGTCTTATCTCAGCCCAATTAGGGAGGCACCTGCACTACTTCCTACTCCCCAGCGGCGCAGCCGGGTGACATGTGCCTAAGTGTTCAGCTGCCATGTGCCCTGCCACAGTACTATACAACCTGCGGCAGTTTTGTTTGGAACATATTCCTCTGCCTCCTCATTTTGTCAGGGTTTCCGTGTTTCTTCCTTTACATTAGATGGATCCTCTATGCTTCCTGATCTAGAAAGTAATGGCTTTATGATGAAGGCATGATCCTGTGGTGTCATACAACCTGCTGCAGAACACTGCCCCAGAGCTGTGTAGCCACCCTGTCCACCCTGTTAGCCCAGCAGCTGCTGCCATCACTGCAGGGCAGGCAGAGGGCAGCCCCACCCACAATGACCCCAGCAGAAACACTATTGCTCTTGCTCACAAAGGGCTGGTTGACATGAACTGCAATCCATGGTGGACTGAGATAGGCCAGCAGTCAGAAAGGCGGCCCTGCCCATAGCCCACCAACAGCAACTGGGGCTCCATAGCAAAGGAGAATCAGGCACTAGAAAGGAAAGAGTCTTGAGCTTCTGCACACCACAGGATCATGCCTAAAGATGGGCAATACAGATTCACACAGGGTATTCAAACTGCCAGGAGTTAATTTTACTCTGTAGTTTTCTGAACATCCCTTCCTGAAATTCTTGATCATAGTGTCAAGGACTGTGGGTTTACTGTGCCCTGACCCCATGACATGTACGAGGACGGTGCCACGACAACAGACAAGGGAGGGGGTGCCTCCTCTAGAGAGGAGACCAGTCATGCCCTTCTGTTCACGCTCCTCTCAGAGACTTTGGACAGCCTTGACTAAGGTGCACCTGCATAAGTCCCTTTGGGCCACTTAGAATGTCTGTCGAGGGACAGGCTGGATCTTGGCAGGCCAGCATTCAGTGGGTGTAGTACCATATTCATGACACAAGGAGGAGCCAGTGCCATACCATTGGGCCATTAGTCCCGTTAAAGGGCAGTCTAAGGTCAAAACCATCAAACTTGGTATAACAGATGGTAACGACATAGATCACAGTATTTTTTTAATGTATATAAATGTCAAATCAATATGTTGTACACCTGAAACTATTAAATATTATGCCAACTATACATAACAAATTTAATATAAAATGTTAATCCATACCACCAAAAAAATTAAAAATAAAAACGTGAAGACCTGACTCAGGACAACTGATGCACTTCTAAGAGAGAAAAGACAGCAAAATATTTTACCTCTTCTAGGGAACTGATGATAATTGGTTAAGTATAAGAAAGAATGTTAAAAGCAATTCAAAAATTTCTAAGGAACAAAAAGCAGGATTTGATCATTATTTTCACTTATTTAATAAATATTTCTCAAAGACTACTATGTGCCAGATGCCACTTACAACACATAACAAAACAAAGACCTGTCCGTTGTGAAAGGCATTTTTCACAGATTAACCTTATTTTGGCAAAGCCATGAAATGAAGCTGAAATCATGGCTAAATTTTACTCAGAACTACTGCATTCAAAAAAGGCCTTTTTCCAAAGGTCCCTTTGACCAAGTGAGGACCATTTTTCCATTACTAAAATACATTTTCTGAAAACCTGGCTTTAACATGTCATCACATTATTTCTTATATGGTCCTATGTGCTAGAGTTTGCAGCCCCCAAAGGAAGGACAGGGACCTTCTGTGTATCCAGAAAAAAAGCTCTTTCAGGATACCGGTGGCTGCACAAGATGATAAAATCAATTAAGAACTTAATGCCATCTTTACTTTCATGGCTCAGGCACTGCCGTGGGCGCTGTAGTGAATTAGATAGACACGGGCCCTGGTCTAGCCGTGGAATGCACACTGGGTTGGGGAAAGCCTGCACACCAGCGAGTACATGAGATGATGCTGGGCAGTCATAAAAATTATGAAGAAATCCCACCTCTGCTATCGTAAGTGCATTAGCCCACTCGGCTGTCATAACAAATGCACAGGCTGCAGCTGACTTCTCACAGGTCTGCAGGCTGGAAGTCAGGGTCAGAGTGTGGCAGACTGGTTCCTCTGAGGCCTTGCAGACTGCATCTTTCTCTGTGTGCCTACATCCCTGCTGTCTCTCTGTATGCCCAAATTTCTTCTTAAAAGGCTACAAGTCAGAATGAATTAGTACCCACCCTAATGAATTCACTTAACCTAATCATCACCTTAAAGACCTTATCTCCATACTAGGTTACATGCTCAGTCCTGGGCATTAGGGACATGACTCTGGGGGAACCCAATTCAGCCCCTAACAGTGAGCATACAGTGGCTGAACTCCTGCTACCTCCTGCTTCTCTGACCATCCCTCTTGCCTGGGCCACTGCAGAGCTTCATAGTCATTCTGCTTCTCCCAATCACCTAAATCCATTCTCTTTGCAGAAGCCAGAACAATTTTTAAAAATGAAATGTCATGTAATTTCCTTAACTTTGTATGCTCCAGGGAATTGCTATCACACCGGGAATCTCAACTCCTTTTCATGGGCTACAAGGTTCCCCATAATTTATCCACTGACAACCTTTCCGACTTGATCTCGCACTGCTGTTCAACTACATTGCAGCTCCACTGTTCTCTGCTCTTCCCTAACACATTTCCCCTAAGCAGCCCCCTCCCCTTCATAGGACCCTCACATGGCGGGCTCCTTCTAATCTGAAAGGCCTTAACTCAAAAGTACTTCCAGAGAAACTTTCCTGACCCACGCACATGTAAACGGTTTCAGCCCACCTAACCACCCCCATCCTCTAACACATCAACTTATGTATTTTCCTGAAAGTGTATTTTATTACATCATCCTGTTTTATTTACCTTACAGCACTTAGGACTATCTCAAAATGAATTTACCTGTTTACTTGTACATTTCCTGTGTCTTCTCTCAAAATTAAGCTCAGTGAGGACAGAGGCCTTTCACTGCTATACTGCAACACCAGGAAGGAACTTATTCACAATAGGGACTCCATAAATATTTACTAAATAATAAACAAATTTGTAGAACACTTTAGAGTTTGCAAAATGCCTTTCAATTAAAAAATACTTTAACAGACATTCACTCATTCAATTCTCACACCAATCCATATACAAATCCCCATTTTAAGAATAAGGAAACTGGTCAATTAATATATGATAAAGGAGCCATGGATATACAATGAGGAAATAACAGCCTCTTCAACAACTGGTGTTGACAAAACTGGACAGCTACATGTAAGAGAAGAAACTCGATTACTGTCTAACTCCATACACAAAAGTAAACTAGAAATGGATTAAAAACCTGAATGTAACTCATGAAACCATAAAACTCATAGAAGAAAACATAGCAAAAATCTCTTGAATATGAACACGAGCAAAAATATAAACTTTTTCCCAAACACACCTCCTTGGGCAAGGGAAACAAAAGCAAAAATGAACAACAAATGGAACTACATCAAACTAAAAAGCTTCTGTAAAGCAAAGGACACCATCAGCAGAAAAAGAAAAATGGCATCCTACAGTATGGGAGAATATATTTGTAAATGACATATCCAATAAAGGGTTAACATCCAAAATATACAAAGAGCTCACAACACCTAAAAAGCAAATAACCTGATTAAAATATGGGCAGAGATCTGAACAGACACTTCTCCAAAGAGGAGATTCACATGGCCAACAGGCACATGAAAAGATGTTCCATGTCACTAATCATCAGGAAAATGCAAATTAAAACCACAATGAGGTATCACCTCATACCAGTTAAGATGGCCAACATCCAAAAGACAAGGAACAACAAATGCTGGTGAGGATGCAGCAAAAGGGGAACCCTCCTACACTGCTGGTGGGAATGTAAATTAGTTCAACCATTGTGGAAAGTAATATGGAGGTTCCTCAAAAAACTAAAAATAGAAATAACATTTGACTCAGTTACTCCCCTCCTAATAACTCACTGGAAGAAAACAAGATCCCAGATTCAAAAAGACATATGCACCCGTATGTTTATCACAGCACTATTTACAATAGCCAAGATATGGAAGCAACCTAAGTGTCCATCAGTAGATGAATAGATAAAGATGTGTATACACAATATTATTCAGCCATCAGAAGAAAACAAATCCTACCATTTGCAACAACATGGAAGGAGCAAGAGGGTATTTTGCTCAGTGAAATAAGCCAGGTGGAGAAAGACAAGTACCAAATGATTTCCCTCATTTGTGGAATATAACAACAAAGCAAAATTGTAGGAACAAAACAGCAGCAGAGTTCACAGACTCGAAGAAGGGACTAGGAGTTACCAAAAGAGGGTGAGAAGGGTGGGTAAGGAAGGAGGGAGGGAGGAGATTAAAGGGCATTACGATTAACACACATAATGTAGGTGGGGGCATGGGAAAGGCAGTATAGCACAGAGAAGACAAGTAATAAGTATAGCATCTTACTATGCTGATGGACAGTGACTGCAAGGGGACAGGGTGGGGGACTTGATAATATGGGTGAATATGCTGAAACCACAATGTTGCTCATGTGAAACCTTCATAAGATTGTATATCAATGATACCTTAATTAAAAAAAAGGGAACTAGAACTTGGAGAAGTCATTTGACTCACTGCCTAGGAACAGAACTAGTATGGAGCAAAACTGGAAGGTGGTGCCCATCCTCTGTCTCCTAACACTCTGTCTCAGCCCTTTGCAATGACGCCTTAGAACAAAGCAGGTTAGTGTGATGTGGGGTAAAAAGCAGTGGAATATGAAAAGGCTCAAGTGCAGACTAGAACCACCCACCACACCCTTTGCAAATGTCCCACAGATGTTTGGTTGTAGAGGGTTTCATCAATGTTTACTAGATTAATCAACTATAACATTTTTCACTGTTCTGAAAGGTATAAATAATTCCAAACTCCACACCACCAAATGGCTGCACACTGCCCAAACAAAACCACAAACAAAACTGTCCTGGAGTTTCCTTTTTAAAAAATAACACTGAAATACCATTTGGCAAACACTACAGTGGCCGTTGGTACAGGTAAGATCAACATATGGATGCTAAACTCAATGGGCAAAGTTTGAGGAGAAATAGGATATCTGCATAGTCTTAAAGTATCTCCCCCAAAATATTCACTAACTGAAAAGGGAAAAGTACCATCTTTGTAGCGGGGAAACCTGGAGGACCCTGCCTGAAGCAAATGAGCAGTGTTAACCAACATCACAGTAATGAGGCATATTAGCACCAGGTGTCCCCCTACCCCGACAGGATGCTCTGAGAAGACAAATCACTTCTGTGGTGTAAGATAAATTCTAATAAACTCTAACTGAAATAAGCAAGTGAAGAGAGGCAACAAAGAGCCAGGCAGTTTATTTGAACGCAATCCCCTGGTGATGTTCCTCAGTCTGAAAGACAGGCTGGGGAAGTTACACCCAGCAGGGCAGGCAGCAAGTTTTTAAAGAAGGCAGGGGGAGGGAGAGCAAAGGTGTACATTGGCGCGAGGATTGGCTCATCTAGGGTACGTGGGGGTCTCTCATTGGCCTTTAGCCAGGTACTGGAAAGTTACCACTAATCCTTTAGCTTGGGGGAAGGGCTCTAGTTGGGAGGGTTATCCAATCAGGCTCTGGAATGTTGTCAGACCGGAACCTGTTGGTCTCTTTGCCCCATTTGGTGAGGCCTGAGTTTGTCCATCAGGCTCACCCCTTCCCCTGATGCCTCCAGCCTTACCTTCCAGCCTTTTGGTCATAATGGGCTACAACTCGATCTGGCTACTTCCGACTGACAAGGGGCATCATGGGAGGGGGGGGAAGGGGGGTTAAGGATGGTTGATGGCCGGAGGAGGTTCAGTCAGGTGGGGCGAGTACTTGTGTAGCAACACTTGATTAACTTTTATGTGTGAAATTTCTGCCATGTGCTGTTGAAGGAACTTGAAAACACATGGGGCAATTAAGAGTAAACTACAAACTGTTATTAAGGGGCCTAGCAGAGGCATTAGCCAGGCCATTATGGGAGACTGAAGCCACCCATAAGGGCAGCCTTCAGGGACTCGCATTTTGTGGAGGTCTTTTTGTAGTTCTTGTAGTTTTTTTACGCTTTGTTCTATGACCCCAGACTCATTGATACAGTAGCAGCATTCTTCCTGCAAGAAAATACAGGTTCCGCCCTTTTCTGCAGTAAGCAGATCTAAGGCCCGCCAATTTTGAAGGGTGACCTGGGCAAGGGAAGTAAGTTGTCGCTGGAGGGAAATAAGGAAGGTTGAGGGTTCTCTCAAGGTTAGGCTCACTCTATCATCTAATGCCACCAATTGACTTGCTAGACCCTGAGAGCTGACTAAGCTATGGCCTAAAGCTCCTGCCCCTGTGGCAGCCATGGCCACTGCAGTAACTAGACTCACTCCCACTAGTACAGGTAGAAAAACTGCCCTCTTCTGTCTAGCGTTTTGATATATAGACCATTTGTCTAGTGCCTGTCTTACTTCAGGTTTGCTGTACAATGTTAGTTGGGACACCAGCATCACCGAAAAGCAGGGTCTTACCATGGTGCTGTTGATGCATTGGGTAAGCATATTATTGCACCAGAAGGACCCGCCCCTTTGAAGGGAGATTGGAGTGTCTATGGTTACAGTTATCCATTGTTGGCACTGGCTTCTCATTGACAATTCTGAGATGGTGGAATGCTGGGTCAGGTAGCAGGTCAGTGGGGACGATGGTTCTTCATGCCATTTTCTGGTGGCCCTGGACCTATGTCAAGCTTCAGGCTTAAGGCTCGTTTTCCACATTGGTACTTCACTTAAAGGGAGGCCACAGTCTTTTTCAGAGTTTACCAGTTGAGCCTGGAAAAAACTAACGGGAATTGCTGCCACTGGGGGGCGTTGGAGGGAGGCACAGAGGAAACAATCAGACACATTGCTGAGGGTATGTGAAGCATTAAGAAACTGCACTGTTTCTCTAATGACTCCGACCTAGGAAAGTGGTGCTCCTGCTGGTCATAGAGAGTGGGAGTAGGGGTCCAACTGAATCTTCTGTTTTAGTGCCTGTTCTGTTTTTAGAATATTACTTGATACCTGTGCCTAGGTGTTTAGAACCTCCATGAGAGTGGGATTTACAGTGGTCCATTCCCTCTTGATGTATACTGTGCCCTGTGGGGACCATCGGTAACTATCGTATAGCTTGCCCTGTACTCCTTTTTCCCAGTGTGGATCCCATGGGTCACTAATGGTGATGTATAGCTTATCTTGTCAGAGACTCCTCTTGCTGTTTTTTCTACTGCATGAACTCTACATGTGTTTATTCAGGATGACATCCCCCATACATGTCAGACTGGAAAATACATGTATGAGATATTTGGTCATATGGAAAGCACAGTGTAGGGTTTGAGAAAGTGTTTAAGATGTCTGTGTGTACTGGTATTTGAATCGGTGCTTGACAACTTACACATGGGCAACTTTGGGTGCCTACTTCTCAGTTGATTCTATAAAGAGTTAGTTGTAGCTTAAACTTCTATGCAGAGTAGCTCTGCCTGGAGACTACCAGGCTATTCATCTGGCTGGTTGTACTTGACATGACTAACTTGCAGCTTAAGAGGACCTACTTCACAAGACACCCACTCATCATGTCTGGGTACCTGTTTGAGCTTAGAAAGATGATACTAGGAGGAATGCCCATGTAGTTTGACTGCTGAGGGCATAGTGAAGATTACTGTATAAGGCTCTGTCCAGTGGGGTTGGAGAGATTTTGGCTGGAGCTTTCTTAGGAGTACCTCATCTCCTGGCTGAAGGATTGCTACGTCTCCTGGGTTGTTGATGATGTAGGTTGGGGTAGGAGCTGGTCTGTGTGTTCCCTGAGAAGATGTCTCAACAGTGTAAAGTAAGGAAGGTAAGAGGCTAAAGGAAGAGAGGTAGCGGGCAGGCCTGTGTTTAGTAAGAAGGGCCTGCTATACATCAGCTCAAATGCGCTTAGTCTAGCCGGTCCCCGGGGGGCAGCACACAGCTGAGCGAGAGTGACAGGGAGATTGGGCTTTGAGAGCTCTACCTCTAGAGACAGCTTAGTTAGTTGGTCTTTTAAGAGACCATTAGCCCTTTCAACTTTACCTGACGATTGGGGGTGGTAGGGTATATGGAGGTTCCAGGTGATACTGAGAGCTTTGGCTGTTAGCTGAGTGACCCGAGAGATGAAAGCAGGCCCGTTGTCCGACTATAGCAAGGAAGGCAGGCTAAAGCAGGGGATGATATGTGCCACCAATGCCTGTGCCACTACCAAAGCTGTCTCTTGGCTGGTGGGGAAGACTTCAATCTACCCTGAAAAGGTATCAACCAGAACTAGTAAATAAATACCTGAGCTTTTTATGCTTAAGCATGTGGGTGAAATCGACCTGACAGTCCTGTCTGGGGATGGTTCCTCTCACCTGGTGGAGGGCCATCTGGATCTTCAGAGCACCTTGAGACGAGATGTGATGACAAGTAGTGCAGGCTTGGTGCACCTGATCTATGGCCTTGCGGAAACTATAAGGGGCAAATATGGGGGAGAGAAACCGGTGCATGGCTTCCGGCACAATGTGTAGAAACTGATGAATTTTGGATATGACATTTCAGCCTTGGGCTTGGGGGAGGGCAATTTGCCCCCTGAGATATATTTATCTCTGATCTCTCAACATCCCCCCTTGATGTAGAAGCAGTCGCCGTTCGTCATCAGGGTATTGAGGCAATAGGGAGGGGGAAAGAAACAGCACACAGGGTTGCTCCAACCTGGATGTTAATTTTCGGGCTGTGGCATCTGGCAACGCATTACCTCTGGTTACTGGATCATTTCTAGTCTGATGTCTTTTACAATGCACGATGGCTACTTCTTTGGGGTTTTGTAGGGCTTGTAGCAGGTGGCTGAGAGCCCTACTATTGATGATCAGGGTTCCCTTAGTGGTAAGGAAGCCCCTTTCTTTCCAAATTGCAGCATGAGTGTGTGTAATTAGGAAGGCATATTTAGAGTCAGTATAAATTGTGGCTCTCTTCCTAGCTGCCAGCTGTAACGCCCAGGTAAGAGCTACAAATTCAGCTTTCTGGGAGGTGGTCCCAGATGGGAGTAGGTTTGCTTCTATCACTTGTGAGAGTCAATACTGCATAGGCTGCTCTTCGCACCCCATCACTCCCCTTCACCGAGCTTCTGTCCATGAAAAAAGTCAAGTCAGGGTCTTCGAGGGGCACGTCCTGTAGGCCCTCTCTAGGTTTCCTAAGAGCCTCTACAACTTCTACACAGGAATGAGTGGGCTGATCTGTCTGATCACTGACGGGAAGCAAGGAGGCTAGGTTAAGGGGTGGAGAGACTTGTAGGGTTACCTGCAGATGTTCAATGAACATCTGATGGAATTCTTATACCCTTGAAGGACTCAAGGAGGCCAGGGATTTATGACTCAGAAGATCCTGTAACCAGTGTGGGGAATACACAGTAATGGGCTGTTGGAGGGTTAACTTCAGGGCTTCTTGGGCCAGACTTCCACAGCTGCCAGGGCTTGGCGGCAAGGTTGCCACCCCCTGGCGGTGGTATCTGTTTGGAAAGGCAACGGGATGGCACCTCAGCCCCACTGGCTGTACCAGCACTCCGGTTGCCACCCCTGCCCTCTCTGCTGTATATAGAGTAAAGGGCTTAGTTAAGTTAGGGAATATCACTGGGGAGGTGGGGGTGGGGAATGAAAGCAACGCATCCTGCAACTGATTGAAAGCAGAAGCCACTTTGGTGGGTGAAGTCAGCGGCTCAGTAGGAGTCTCCGTGGCAGCCACATAAAGCAGTTTGGCCAGAAGGGCAAAGTTAGACACCCAGTGTCTGAAAAACCTCACCAATCTTAGAAAGGATAGTATCTCGGCTCTCGAAGTAGGTGGCAGGAGAGCTTTAATCACAGCCACTCGGTCCACCGTCAGAGCTTTAGTGGTGCGAGTGGAGTGGTTAGAGTTAGCCCAAAGTATGTAACCTGAGGTAGAGACAGCTGTGCTTTGGCAGGGGATACCTTGTATCCTATGTCTGCCAGGAAATTAAGAAGGGATGTGGTGTTCAGGACCGAGGCCTCTTTTGAGGGGCTGCAAAGTAAAAGATCATCCATGTATTGGAGGACAGTACTCTTGCCCGTTGAATGTCACGAGAGGTCCTCCGCCAGGGCCTGTCCAAAAAAGATGGGGGCTATTTCTAAAACCTTGAGGTAGAACTGTCCAGGTCAATTGTCTAGATTTGTCTAGATCAACAGGTATCAGGGTTTTCCCACGTGAAGGCAAATAGTGGCTGCGAGTCTGAGTGGAGAGGAATAGTGAAAAAGGCATCTTTAAGATTCCAGTACAGTAAAATGAGATGTACCGGAAGGGACCTGAGACAGAAGAGTATATGGGTTAGGCACTACTGGGTGTAAGGGATAACAGCCTCATTAATTATTTGGAGGTCTTGAACAAGGCAATAGGGTCTAGAAGGCTTTTTTACTGGCAAGATGGGAGTATTGCATGGAGAGTTAGTCGGTACTAAAAGCCCCTGCGAGAGTAGTCGATTAACAATAGGCTGTAGTCCCCTTCGATGAGCCTGAGAAATAGGAAATTGAGGCTGAGAAGGGAAGCAGGATGGGTCTTCAAGGTGTATTAAAGCCAGGGTGTGGTGGGTTGCCACCACAGGGGTGGAGCTGTCCCACACGACTGGATTGACAGCATTCCAGGAAGTCGGGAGACTCAGATTACCATCATCTAACTCTCTTCACCAACCAAAGCAATGAGGGAGTTTCTGGCATCCTGTAAGCATTTAAAAGGTGGGAGGGAATAGAGGCTCCTAACTTACAGAGCAAATCCCGTCCTAACAGAGGGGTAGGACAGGAAGGCATGACTAGAAAGAAATGGATAAATGGGATGCCATGGAAGGTGCAGGCCACCGGGCCCATCTCCAAAGGCTTGGAGAGGGTTCTTATGACTCTAACTATGGAGACCTTGGCAGGGTTAGAGGAGGGGAGAACAGAGTAGGTAGCCCCCGTATCCACCAAGAAGGAGATGGGCTTACCCGCTACCCACAGCTTGGCCCTGGGCTAGACAAGAGTGATTGGGGTGTATGAGTCCAGGTGTCTTCAGTCTTTGAGGATGCCCAGCAGGTGTGAAGGGTAGTCCTTCAAGGGCATCTGCCCCCCATGGGGCTCTTCCGCCAGAGGAGGACCACCCCCTATGGGACAGTCTACTTTTTAATGACCTCGCTTACTGCAGCTGGGCATGGTCTGGTCGGTCTGTGTGGTTGGTTGGGGCACTTCCGTGCCCAGTGTCCTTCTTCGCTGCACCAAAATCAAGGGCCTGGAGGTTCGAGTCGATCTTCAGGGACACCCCGACGATCTCCATGAGCTGGCCGCAGAGTAGCTGTTATGGGGCAAGTCTGTTCTGCCATTCGGGCAGCTGACCTCCTCTCGCTCTCGTCCTCTCAGGCATTAAAAACTTTAAATGCCATATCTACCAGGTCTCCTAGAGGGGTCTGGGGACCATCTCAGCCCTTTTAAGCTTATGCCTGATGTCGGGAGCTGACTGAGTTATAAAATGCATGGCCAGGAGAGAGGAGCCTAACGCTGAGGCCAGGTCAATTTTAGTAAAAGCTCCTAGAGTTTCTTTTAGGTGCTTAAGGAATTCTGATGGGTTTTCGTCAGGGTAATCTCTCTAAGCTTATCATAATTGATAGCCTTTTGGGCGGTTGAGTTCATACCTGCCAATAAGTAGTGAACCATGCGATCTCGGCACGCCTCACCTTCGGGAGTACTATAATCTCACAGGGGTTCCTGTAGAGGAACAGCTTTCCTGCCCATAGGTTCCCATTCATCTGTGGCATGGGCCTCATTGGCACAGTGCTGTGCTGCTGCCATGACACGGTCATATTCTTCCGGGGTTAGAGTGGATTGGAGGACTACATGCACATTGTGCCAGGTGAGCTTGTAAACTCGAGTGAGATATTTAAACTGCTTAGCAAACAGTACAGGGTTGGAGGAAAAGGACCCCAATTGCTGTTCTACTTGGGATAAGTCTGCCAGAGAAAAAGGAACATGAAACTGCACTACCCCTTCAGCCTCCGCTACCTCCCTCAGAGGAGCCATCATGTGAGCTTGAGACCACTGTGACTTAGAGCGGGTTACAGGAGGGCTAGACCATTTGGGCACCAGCCGTGGCAAGTAAGATGGCAGCGGGTTCAAAGGAGGGGATGGACGGGGCAACCTTGGCAGTGGGGGATACAACTTGGGAACTGATGCAGATCTTGAAGGCAGGGGACTGGGGTATGGGGGAGTTTTATCTGTTTTATCTGAAGTGGAGTCGGCACCTGTGGAGCAAGATGGCGGCGCAACTGGAAGAGAAGGGGAACAAGATGGTGGAGAAAAGAGAAGAGAAGGAGAACAAGGTGGTGGAGAAACCGGAAGAGAAGGAGAACAAGATGGCAGAGTAACCGGAAGAGAAGAACAAGATGGTAAAGAAACTGGAAGAGAAGGAGAACGAGATGGTGGAGAAACCAGAAGAGAAGGGGAACAAAATGGTGGAGAAATTGGAAGAGGAGAACGAGATGGTGAAGAAACCGGAAGAGAAGGAGAACAAGATGGTGGAGAAACTGGAAGAGAAGGAGAACAAGATGGAGAGATAGATACATTGAGGAAGGGAGCTGGGCCCTGTGGTGGGCCTGGAGGAGCAGGAAGGGGGTAACCAAGATCCTCCGCTGAGTCCATCAGAGAAGAGCCTCCCAGTAATAGGAGGGGTAGAGATGGGCGGTCCTTGGCGGAGGCCTGGGCTAACAAAACTTGGGAAGGAGTACACTTAACACACAAATCTGGACGAATGCATAGAGTCTAAAAAGCCTGCACATATGGGATTTCACTCCACTTTCTGCTCCGATAGCAATAATTAGTTAAGTCGGTGAGGAGGCCAAAATCAAAAGTTCCCTCAGGGAGCCAGTGAGATTGGTTGTCCAAGGGACACTGAGGCCAGGTCTGAGAGCAAAGGAAGACCAGCTTCCATTTGTGAACTTCCCGGGACAGAGTAGCCAAATTAGAAATGAGACACTGCAACAGGGTCTGGGCCTCCACTTTTGAGGGCTGGTTCCCCATGTCTGCGTCACCCCTCAACTAATCCCGCTGAGAGGAGTGCCCAGCGTCCCAAGCACGCCAAGTCAGAGGAGATGTCCTGGGAGCCTGAGTGAGGGACATCTCCCACACCGCAGGGCCAGGGGCAGGCCGGATGCCCGCAGACGTCCTGGGGCCTGGGGTAGGGACGTCTCCTGTACTGCAGGGCCAGGAACGGGCTGAATGCCCACAGAGGGTGAGCTGAATGCCCAGGAGCCGGATGCCCCCCTGGACATAGCTATGATTTCTAACAGACCAGGTGAAATGGAGTTAGGAAGGGAAACAGACTGGGGGAAACTGAGGGACTCACTGGAAAATAGTCCACACAGTGGAGGGCAGGCTGAGGTCCTGGGTCAGGGAAGGAGGGGGTGGGGCCACCAGTGGCTAGTCAGGGCCCCATGCTCATGCTCCTTCCTGGGTTTTGGCACTAAATGTAAGATAAATTCTAATAAACTCCAACCAAAATAAGCAGGCGAAGAGAGGCAACAAAGGGCCAGGCAGTTTATTTGAATGCCACCCCTGGGTGATGTTCCTTGGTCTGAAACACAGGTCAGGGAAGTCACACCCAGCAGGGCAGGCAGCAAGTTTTTAAAGAAGGCAGGGGGAGGGAGAGAAAGGTGTACAGTGGCATGCGGATTGGCTCGTCTAGGGTACATGGGGGTCTCTCATTGGCCTTTAGCCAGGTATTGGAAGGTTACCACTAATCTTTTAGCTTGGGGGAAGGGCTCTAGTTGGGAGTGTTATCCGATCAGGCTCTGGAATGTTGTCAGACCGGAACCTGTTGGTCTCTTCACCTCATTTGGTGAGGACTAAGCTTGTCCATCAGGCTCACCCCTTCCCCTGATGCCTCCAGCCTTACATATGGTATTCTTGCAAAAAATGCATCACTTCAATCTATGCACGAGGACACATCTGACAAACCCAACCAAGGGGACTTCTCAAAAGTATCCCGGTCAAGAAGTACAGAAAAACTGAGGTGCTGTCACAGAAAAGAGGGCCAGAGACACAGGGCACCTACATACTGGACCAGCCTGAGGAGCCCCAGAAGACAGAGAGCCTCTGTGCAGAAGCTGGTGAAAGGCCGAGACCAGCAGTTTAGCATTGGTTTTGAACTAATATTAATTTCTCAGTTTTGATCACTGTACTATGTGATGTAAGATGTGACCCTTGGGAAAAGATGAGAATAGACACACAGGAACACTCTGCACTATTTCATGTACTTCTGTAACTCTAAATTTCAAAATAAAATGTTTTTTTAAAGATTGAGAAGATTTAATGTTAAAATAATGGCATACTAAATTCCCTTTTTTCTCTATGGTCAAAAAATGGAGGTTTCTGGTTAATCAGACTTTTGAAAGAGTTACCACTTGTTCATGTTGGGAATATTAGCCATTTGCAGTATAACGTTTTCTCAAGTTGTCATGTATCCCTTGATTTCTTTAATGTTTTTTAACTTGAAAAAAGTTTTATGTGGCTGAATGTATCAGTCTTTTTACTTATGGATTTTTTTTTAGTCATTTTCCACACTCCAAGTTCAAAAGGGAATTCACCTTTACTTTTTTTAATACTTGTAAGATTTTATGTTCTACATTTAATTTTTGTTGCATACAAAATTTATGGTATACCATTTGAAGTACAGATCTAATTTTCTACTTTTTCAAATGGCTATCCAATTGGTAAGTCTAACGTTACCCCCACTTTTTGGAGATGTCCCCTATATCATATAATAACTTTCCATAAGCACTTGGGACTGTTTCTGGACTGTCTGTTCTATTTCACTGATCTGTTATGCCACAGTCTTTCAACTGTAAAGGATTATAACAACAAACAAAGCTAAACTTACCTCCTTGCTCTTCTTTATCAGAGATTTCTTGGCTATTCTTGATGATTTACTTTTCAAATGAACATTAAATTCACTTGTCTCGCTCCAGAAGATCTGTTGGTATTTTAACTGTGGTTATAATTTAGGATTACTCTATATCTTTATGATTTCTCAAATCTTCCTGTCCAAAAACATGGTATGTCTTTCCATTTGTTCAAGTCTATTTTTACATCTTTCATGTTTTCCAAATGTAGCATTTGTATTTTTTTGTTATGTCTATGAATTTTAGCTTTTCTGATGCTATTGTAGATGGATGGGTCTTATCTCCCATTGTATCACCTAACTGGTCATTGCTGGTACAGTTGAAAGCTCTTGATTTCTGTATATTAACTTAATTTCTTACTAATTCTTAAATTACTTTTTCTTTGTAGTAATTTTTCTGTTTGAGTCTCTAGAGTTTTTGAGACATTTCATGATTGCATACTGCACACACAGTTCTTTTAACTTTTCTATCTTCTACCATTTCATGGCAATATTTATGCTTCTATCATGACTTCTCTAGTTGTGTTTGTTAATAACTCTAGTTAATACTGAAAAAAAGTTTCAAATATAGATATTCTTATCTTGTTTCTGACTTTGACTGAAATGCTGATTGTGCTTCCTCCTTAGGTAAGAAACTGGATTTTAAGTTGAGATATATGTATTTCGTGTTAAGAAAGTATTTCCTCAAGATCTACTTTATTGAGTGCAATGATTAATTTCATTTACCAAGTTGATTGGGTTTAAGTGCTACCCAGATAGATGGTTAAACATTATTTCTGGGTGTGTGTATGAGGGTGTCTGGGGAAGAGATTAGCATTTGAACTGGTAGATTGAGCGAAGAATTTTGCTCTCACCAATGGGGGGAGGGGCTTCCATAATTAAGTGAGCCAATTCCTATTGTGTGTGTGTGTGTGTGTCCTATTGGTTCTGCTTCTCTGGAAAACTCTAATATAGTGAGTCTTTAAAATTATGAACGTGTGTTTAATGTGTCCAATGCCTTTTAAGTATCTAGAGAGACGATCCCATGATACTTCTTCTCAGATCTATTAATATAATGAAATACACTAATACACTTACCAACATAGAACTGTTCTTTCATTCCTGGAGTAAATGACATTTTGCTTTAAAGTGCTATTCCATTTTGTTGCTAGTATTTTATTTACAATTTTTGTGTAGATATTAATAAATAAGATTGTTCTGTAGGGTTTTTTAATGTGATCTTTTTAAAAATTTTTTTATTAAGGTATTATTGATATACACTCTTATGAAGGTTTCACATGAAAAAACAATGTGGTTACTACATTTACCCATATTATCAAGTCCACACCCATACCCCAATGCAGTCACTGTCCATCAGTGTAGTAAGATGCCACAGATTCAATATTTGCCTTCTCTGTGCAACACTGTTTTCCCCATGATCCCCCACACCATGTGTACGAAACATAATGACCCTCCAACCACTTCTCCCTCCCTCCCCACCTGCCCTCTCACAGCCCTCCCCTTTGGTAACCACTAGTTCCTTCTTGGAGTCTGTGAGCCTGATGCTATTTTGTTCCTTCAGTTTTGCTTCACTGTTATACTCCACAAATGAGGGAAATCATTTGGCACTTGTATTCCTCCGCCTAGCTTATTTCACTGAGCATAATATCCTCCAGCTCCATCCATGTTGTTGCAAATGGTAGGATTTGTTTCTTTCTTATAGCTGAATAGTATTCCATTGTGTATATGTACCACCTCTTTATCCATTCATCTACTGATGGACACTTAGGTTGCTTCCACATCTTGACTACTGTAAACAGTGCTGCGATAAACATAGGGGTGCCTATGTCTTTTTGAATCTGATAAGTTGCATTCTTTAGGTAAATTCCAAGAAGTGGGATTCATGGGTCAAATGGTATTTCTATTAGTTTTTTGAGGAACCTCCATATTGCTTTCCACAATGGTTGAACTAGCTTACATTCCCACCAGTAGTGTATGAGGGTTCCCCTTTCTCCGCATCCTCACCAGCATTTGTTTTCTATGCTCTTTTCTATGCTGGCCATCCTTACTGGTGTGAGGTGATATCTCGTTGTGGTTTTAATTTGCATTTCACTGATTATTAGTGATGTGGAGCATCTTTTCATTTGTCTGTTAGCCATCTGAACTTCTTCTTTGGAGAACTGTCTCTTCATACCCTCTGCCCATTTTTTAATAGGGTTATTTGCTTTTTGGGTGTTGAGGCATGTGAGTTCTTTATATATTTTCAATGTTAACCTCTTGTCAGATACATCATTTACAAACATATTCTCCCATACTATAGGATGCCTTTTTGTTCTGTTGACGGTGTCCCTTGCCGTACAGAAAGTTTTTAGTTTGATGTAGTCCCATGAGTTTATTTTTGCTTTTGTTTCGCTTGCTCAAGGAGATGTGTTCAGGAAGAAGTTGCTCATGTTTATATTCAGGAGATTTTTCCCTATTTTGTCTTCTAAGAGTTTTATGGTTTCATGACTTACATTCAGGTCTTTGATCCATTTCAAGTTTACTTTTGTATATAGGGTTAGACAATAATCCAGTTTCAATCTCTTGCATGTAGCTGTCCAGTTTTGCCAACACCAGCTATTGAAGAGGCTGTTATTTCCTCATTGTATGCCCATGGTTCCTTTATCATATATTAATTGACCATTTATGGTTGGGTTTATATCAGGGCTCTATAATGCAATCTTAACTAAGTTTTTGGTATCAGTATCATACTCAGTTCATGAAAAGATTTGGAAGTATTCCTTCTTATTTTCTAGAAGAGATGAATTTCACTGGGACTAAAAATTTTTTTATGTTTGATAGAATTCTCCTATGAAACTATCTGGATTGAGGGCCTTTGGTGAGAGAGCTTTTTAAAAACTTGGCCTTTTGGTTCCATGGAAATGAGGAGGTTTAGATTTTCTCCCTTTACTAGGATTAGATTTTGGGTGTTTTTTTTTTGTTTTTTCCTTTTCTTTTTGTCAACTGACTTATTTATTTATTTTTTTTTGAGAGGGCATCCCTCATTTATTGATCAAATGGTTGTTAACAACAACAAAATTCTGTATAGGGGGGTCAGTGCTCAATGCACAATCATTAATCCATCTCAAGCCTAATTCTCATCAGTCTCCAATATTCTGAAGCATAACGAACAAGTTCTTACATGGTGAACGAATTCTTACATAGGGAATAAATACTTACATGGTGAACAGTACAAAGGCATTCATCACAAAAACTTTCAGTTTTGATCACGCATTATGAACTATAAACAATCAGATCAAATATGAATATTCGTTTGATTTTTATACTTGATTTATATGTGGATCCCACATTTCTCCCTTTATTATTATTATTATTTTTATTTCTAATAAAGTGCTGAAGTGGTAGGTAGATGCAAGATAAAGGTAGAAAACATAGTTTAGTGCTGTAAGAGGGCAAATGTAGATGCTCAGCTGTGTGCCCATGGACTAAGTATTAATTCAAGCTAGACAAAGGTAGCAAAACACCCACGGATGCAGAAGATTTCTCTCCAAAAAGGGGGGGTGAGGTTCTGAGCCTCACCTCTGTTGATCCCCAATTTCTCACCTGATGGTGCCCCTGCGACTGTGCCTGTCTTAGGTTGTTCCTCCCTTGAGGAATCTTACCCGTCTCTGGCTAACCAGTCATCTTCCAGGGCCATACACGGAGATGTAAAGTTGGTAAGTAAGAGAGAAGCCATATTGTTTGAAAAGGTTAGCTTTTTACTTCTTTGCAGATTTATGCCCTGTGGCTTCTATGCCCAGCACTTGTCTCGAGGTATCTTTACCACCTGAAGGAATTATGATACTCGGTAAATTCGATATGGGGCACGAATTCTACCTACGGGTTGTAATTAGGAAGGAACAAGAAAAGCTATAGAGGTAGCATATGGAAGAAAACATGGGAGGATTGATTATTTCTTTGACATATCTTCTTGTAGAGTACCTTAAGCATGTATAGGTTTTAAACTACTAACTAACTTGCGCTCACATATTAACATAATAGGAATACGGTGACATAAACAAAGCAAATCTATAATTACCAGCCATCTCCAGTGAAGCCAAGAAAACCATTTAGGCACCCTAGGCATTTGTGAAAATTTGTCTATGATATGATGGATATTGTCCAACTGTACTTGAACAGTCTGAGAGAAATCAGACAAATTAAAGCAGCCCATTTCTGGGATCTGTTCACATCCCATATGTTCTTTTAACCGTAGATAGTCGATAGTCAAAAGATTTTGGAGTGCTACAACTTGCACCCCTCCCAACTCCTGGTTGAGTTCCAACTGTACAGATCCGGTCAAATTCATTGTCTCACTGTATGCACATGCCAGCCTAGACATCTCCCTCCTCATTCCAATGGGAAGTCCAGGAAACGGTGGGGTGGATACAGCCACAACTGCAGCATCGTCCGGATCCCTGCAGAGGCATTTTGATGATCATCCCCAGGCACAAGTCCTCCAGAGAGTGCTGATGCTGGAAGCTCCTCCTCATATCGTATCTTAGTTCATGTTCTGGGTATCCAAGCTAGGCCTTGATCTTCTGCATAGAAACAAACAGACCTTTTGCCCACACTTTCACATGCCCTGTATACCACTGTGTAAAACTCATTGGAGGTCAGCACACAGGAACTGCTGTTTTTTGTTTTTCTTTTTTTAAGAGAAAGGAATATTATCAGAAAAGAGTACCTCCATAGCTGATCATCTGACACCCTTTAAGTGATCAACATTAAGGGTATTTAAAGCATGCGTTGATCTTTGATTTACCAATAGTTTTATCCTATCAAGGAGTAATCCCCCTTTTCTTTCTTTTCTTTTGTTTTTTTTTTAATCTTTAATCTACAATTACATGAAGAATACTATGTTTACTATGCTCTCCCCTATATCAGGTCCCCCCTAAATACCATATTATGGTTACTGTCCATCAGCTTAACAAAATGTTGTAGAATCACTACTTGTTCTCTCTGTGTTGTAGAGCACACCCTCCCTTTTCTCCCTCCCCCGACCATGCATGCTAATCTTAATATCCCCCTTCCTCTTCCCACCCCCTTATCCCGCCCTGCCCACCCATCCTCCCCAGTTCCTTTCCCTTTGGCACCTGTTAGTCCATTTTTGGATTCTGTAATTCCACTGCTGTTTTGTTCCTTCAGTTTTTCCTTTGTTCTTATACTCCTCAGATGAGTGAAATCATTTGGTATTTCTCTTTCTCCGCTTGGCTTATTTCACTGAGCATAATACTCTCCAGCTCCAGCCATGTTGCTGCAAATGGTTGGATTTTTCCACTTCTTATGGCTGAGTAGTATTCCATTGTGTATATGTACCACATTTCCTTTATCCATTCATCTACCGATGGACATTTAGGTTGCTTCCAATTCTTGGCTATTGTAAATAGTGCTGCGATAAACATAAGGGTGCATCTGTCTTTCTCAAACTTGATTGCTGTGTTCTTAGGGTAAATTCCTAGGAGTGGAATTCCTGGGTCAAATGGTAGGTCTGTTTTGAGCATTTTGATGAACCTCCATACTGCTTTCCACAATGGTTGAACTAATTTACATTCCCACCAGCAGTGTAGGAGGGTTCCCCTTTCTCCACAGCCTCGCCAGCATTTGTTGTTGTTTGTCTTTTGGATGGCAGCCATCCCTACTGGTGTGAGGTGATACCTCATTGTAGTTTTAATTTGCATTTCTCTGATAATTAGCGATGTGGAGCATCTTTTCATGTGTCTGTTGGCCATCTGTATTTCTTTTTTAGAGAACTGTCTGTTCAGTTCCTCTGCCCATTTTTTAATTGGGTTATTTGTTTTTTGTTTGTTGAGGCGTATAAGCTCTTTATATATTCTGGACGTCAAGCCTTTATCAGATCTGTCATTTTCAAATATATTCCCCCATGCTGTAGGGTTCCTTTTTGTTCTATTGATGGTGTCTTTCGCTGTACAGAAGCTTTTCAGCTTAATGTAGTCCCACTTGCTCATTTTTGCTGTTGTTTTCTTGCCCGGGGAGATATGTTCAAGAAGAGGTCACTCATGTTTATGTCTAAGAGGGTTTTGCCTATGTTTTTTCCCAAGAGTTTAATGGTTTCATGACTTACATTCAGGTCTTTGGTCCATTTTGAGTTTACCTTTGTATATGGGGTGAGACAATGGTCCAGTTTCATTCTTCTACATGTAGCTGTCCAGTTTTACCAGCACCATCTGTTGAAGAGACTGTCATTTTGCCATTGTATGTCCATGGCTCCTTTATCAAATATTAATTGACAATATATGTTTGGGTTAATTTCTGGAGTATCTAATCTGTTCCACTGGTCTGTGGCTCTGTTCTTGTGCCAGTACCAGATTGTCTGAATTACTATGGCTTTGTAGTAGAGCTTGAAGTTGGGGAGTGAGATTCCCCCTACTTTATTCTTCTTTCTCAGGATTGCTTTGGCTATTCGGGGTCTTAGGTGTTTCCATATGAATTTTTGAATTATTTTTTCCAATTCATTGAAGAATGTTGCTGGTAATTTGAGAGGGATTGCATCAAATCTGTATATTGCTTTGGGCAGGATGGCCATTTTGACTATATTAATTCTTCCTAGCCATGAGCATGGGATGAGTTTCCATTTATTAGTGTCCCCTTTAATTTCTCTGAAGAGTGACTTGTAGTTTTCAGAGTATAAGTCTTTCACTTCTTTAGTTAGGTTTATTCCTAGGTATTTTATTCTTTTTGATGCAATGGTGAATGGAATTGTTTTCCTGATTTCTCTTTCTATTGGTTCATTGTCAGTGTATAGGAAAGCTACAGATTTCTGTGTGTTAATTTTGTATCCTGCAACTTTGCTGTATTCCGATATCAGTTCTAGTAGTTTTGGAGTGGAGTCTTTAGGGTTTTTTATGTACAGTATCATATCATCTGCAAACAGTGACAGTTTAACTTCTTCTTTACCAATCTGGATTCCTTGTATTTCTTTGTTTTGTCTGATTGCCGTGGCTAGGACCTCCAGTACTATGTTAAATAACAGTGGGGAGAGTGGGCATCCCTGTCTGGTTCCCGATCTCAGAGGAAATGCTTTCAGCTTCTCGCTGTTCAGTATAATGCTGGCTGTGGGTTTATCATATATGGCCTTTATTATGTTGAGGTACTTGCCCTCTATTCCCATTTTGCTGAGAGTTTTTATCATGAATGGATGTTGAATTTTGTCAAATGCTTTTTCAGCATCTGTGGAGATGATCATGTGGTTTTTGTCTTTCTTTTTGTTGATGTGGTGGATGATGTTGATGGATTTTTGAATGTTGTACCATCCTTGCATCCCTGGGATGAATCCCACTTGGTCATGGTGTATGATCCTTTTGATATACTGTTGAATTCTGTGTGCTAATATTTTATTGAGTATTTTTGCATCTGCATTCATCAGGGATATTGGTCTGTAATTTTCTTTTTTGGTGGGGTCTTTGCCTGGTTTTGGTATTAGGGTGATGTTGGCTTCATAGAATGAGTTTGGGAGTATTCCCTACTCTTCTATTTTTTGGAACACTTTAAGGAGAACGGGTATTATGTCTTCTCTGTGTGTCTGATAAAATTCCGAGGTAAATCCGTCTGGCCCCGGGGTTTTGTTCTTGAGTAGTTTTTTGATTACCGTTTCAATTTCTTTGCTCATAATTGGTTTGTTTAACTTTTGTGTTTCTTCCTTGGTCAGTCTTGGGAGGTTGTATTTTTCTAGGAAGTTGTCCATTTCTTCTAGGTTTTCCAGCTTGTTGGCATACAGGTTTTCATAGTAGTCTTTAATAATTCTTTGTATTTCTGTGGAGTCTGTCGTGATTATTCCGTTCTCATTTCTGATTATGTTGATTTGTGTTGATTCTCTTTTTCTCTTAATAAGTTGGGCCAGAGGCTTATCTATTTTGTTTATTTTCTCGAAGAACCAGCTCTTGGTTTCGTTGATTTTTGCTATTGTTTTATTCTTCTCAATTTTGTTTATTTCTTCTCTGATCTTTATTATGTCGCTCCTTCTGCTGACTTTAGGCCTCATTTGTTCTTCTTTTTCCAGTTTCGATAATTGTGATGTTAGAATATTCATTTGGGATTGTTCTTCCTTCTTCAAGTGTGCCTGGATTGCTATATACTTTCCTCTTAAGACTGCTTTCGCTGCGTCCCACAGAAGTTGGGGCTTTGTGTTGTTGTCATTTGTTTCTATATATTCCTTGATCTCTATTTTGATTTGTTCATTGATCCACTGATTCTTTATTAGCATGTTGTTAAGCCTCCATGTGTTTGTGAGCCTTTTTGTTTTCTTTGTAGAATTTATTTCTACTTTTATATCTTTGTGGTCTGAAAAATTGGTTGGTAGAATTTCAATATTTTGGAATTTACTGAGGCTCTTTTTGTGAGCTAGTATGTGGTCTATTCTGGAGAATGTTCCATGTGCACTTGAGAAGAATGTATATCCTGTTGCTTTTGGATGTAGAGTTCTATAGATGTCTATTAGGTCCATCTATTCTAGTGTGTTGTTCAGTGCCTGTGTGTCCTTACTTATTTTCTGCCCGGTGGATCTATCCTTTGGGGTGAGTGGTGTGTTGAAGTCTCCTAAAATGAATGCATTGCAGTCTATTTCCCTCTTTAGTTCTGTTAGTATTTGTTTCACATATGCTGGTGCTCCTGTACTGGGTGCATATATATTTAGAATGGTTATATCCTCTTGTTGGACTGAGCCCTTTATCATTATGTAGTGTCCTTCTTTATCTCTTGTTACTTTCTTTGTTTTGAAGTCTATTTTGTCTGATATTAGTACTGTAACCCCTGCTTTCTTCTCACTGTTGTTTGCCTGAAATGTTTTTCCGTCCCTTGATTTTTAGTCTGTGCTTGTCTTTGGGTTTAAGGTGAGTTTCTTGTAAGCAGCGTATAGATGGGTCTTCTTTTTTATCCATTCTATTACTCTGTGTCTTTTGATTGGTGCATTAAGTCTATTAACATTTAGGGTGACTATTGAGAGATATGTACTTATTGCCATTGCAGGCTTTAGGTTCGTGGTTACCAAAGGTTCAAGGTTAGCTTGTCTAGTATCTTACTGCCTAACTTAGCTCGCTATTGAGCTGTTATATACACTGCCTGGAGATTCTTTTCTTCTCTCCCTTCTTATTCTTCCTCCTGTGTTCTTCATATGTTGTATGTTTTGTTTTGTGCTCTTTTTTGGAGTGCTCCCATCTAGAGCAGTCCCTGTAGGATGCTCTGTAGAGGAGGTTTGTGGGAAGCAAATTCCCTCAGCTTTTGTTTGTCTGGGAATTGTTTAATCCTGCCATCATATTTAAATTATAGTCGTGCTGGATACTGTATCCTTGGTTCAAGGCCCTTCTGTTTCCTTGCATTAAATGTATCATGCCTTTCTCTTCTGGCCTGTAGGGGTTCTGTCGAGAAGTCTGATGTTAGCCTGATTGGTTTTCCTTTATAGGTGGCCTTTTTCTCTCTAGCTGCCTTTAAAACTCTTTCCTTGTCCTTGATCCTTGCCATTTTAATTATTATGTGTCTTGGTGTTGTCCTCCTTGGATCCTTTCTGTTGGGGGTTCTGTGTAATTCTGTAGTCTGTTCGATTATTACCTCCCCCAGTTCATGGAAGTTTTCAGCAATTATTTCTTCAAAGATACTTTCTATCCCTTTTCCTCTTTCTTCTTCTTCTGGTACCCCTATAATACTAATATTATTCCTTTTGGATTGGTCACATAATTCTCCTAGTGTGGTTTCGTTCCTGGAGATCCTTTTATCTCTCTCTATGTCAGCTTCTATACATTCCTGTTCTCTGGTTTCTATTCCGTCAATGGCCTCTTGCATCTTATCCATTCTGCTTATAAATCCTTCCAGGGATTGCTTCACTTCTGTGATCTCCTTTCTGACATCTGTGATCTCCCTCCGGACTTCATCCCATTGCTCTTGCATTTTTCTCTGCATCTCTGTCAGCATGT
Source organism: Manis javanica (assembly GCF_040802235.1). NCBI lineage: Eukaryota > Metazoa > Chordata > Mammalia > Pholidota > Manidae > Manis > Manis javanica. Next base: position 76,943,819 of record NC_133166.1, on the reverse strand, counting down.
TCATGATTTGTATTTTGAATTCTTTTTCAGGAGGACTGGTTGGGTGTGTCTCCTTCTCAGGTGTTGTCTCTGTGATCTTTGTCTGCCTGTAGTTTTGCCTTTTCATGGTGATAGAGATAGTTTGCAGAGCTGGTACAAGTAACCGCTGGAAGAGCTTCTCTTCTTGTTTGTTTGTGGCCTTCCTCTCCTGGGAGAATAGCGACCTCTAGTGGTTTGTGGTTGGCAGCTGTGAGCAGACAGGGCTTCTGCTACCTGCCCGTATGCTATGGAGTTTATCTCCGCTGTTGCTGTGGGCGTGGCCTGGCTGGGGGTGCTCCTCCAAAATGGTGGAGCCTCGTTGGAGGGGGAGCGGCCGTGAGGCTATTTATCTCCATAAGGGGCCTCTGTGCTCCCTGTTGCCCAGGGAGTTAGAGTGCCCAGAGATCCCCAGATTCCCTGCCTCTGGACTAAGTGTCCTGTCCTGCCCGTTTAAGACTTCCAAAAAGCACTCTCCAAACAACAGCGAAAGAGGAAAAAGAAAAAGAAAAAAAAAAGGAAAAAATGTGCGATATTATTTGTTCTCAGGCACCGGTCCCAGGCACCCGCCCACTGGTCCTGCCGCCCTGCTTCCCTAGCACTGGGGTCCCCGTCCCTCCAAGGCCTCCAAAAAACACTCGCCAAAAAGAAAAAAAAGGGAGAAACGCGCGATTTTCTTTGTCCTCAGGCGCCGGTCCCAGGCACCGACCACTGGTCTTGCTGCCCTGCCTCCCTGGTATTGGGGTCCCCATCCCTTCAAGGCTTCCAAAAAGCACTCGCCAAAAAAAAAAAAGGGAAAAACGCGCGATTTTCTTTGTCCTCAGTCGCCGGCCCCAGTCCCCCGCCCACCGGTCCCGCCGCCCTGCCTCCCTAGTATTGGGAAAAAAGCACGATTTTCTTTGTCCACAGGCGCCGGTCTCAGGCACCTGCTCACCAGTCTTGCTGCCCTGTTTCACTGGTATTGGGGTCCCTGTCCCTTTAAGGCTTCCAAAAAGCACTCGCCAAAACGAAAAAAAAAGGGGGAAAACGCTTGATTTTCTCCGTCCTCAGGCGCCGGTCTCAGGCACCCACCCACCGGTCCCGCCACCCTGCCTCCCTAGCACCGGGGTCCCTGTCTCTTTAAGGCTTCCAAAAAGCACTCGCCAAAAAAAAAAAAAAACTGCTCTGGTTTCTTTCCACCAGCCGGGAGCCAGGGGAGGGGCGCTCAGGTCCCGCCGGGCTGGGGCTTGTATCTTACCCCCTTCGCAAGGCGCTGGGTTCTTGCATGTGTGGATGTGGTCTGGATGTTGTCCTGTGTCCTCTGGTCTCTATTTTAGGAAGAGTTTTCTTTGTTATATTTTCATAGATCTATGTGTTTTTGGGAGGAGATTTCCACTGCTCTACTCACGCCGCCATCTTGGCTCCACCCAACTCACTTATTTTTAAGTGTATAATTCAATGGATTTTAGTATATTCAAAGTGGTGAGTAGCCATTACCTCTATTTAACCTAGAACATTTTCATCACCCCAAAAAGGATCCCCACACTTGGTAGCAGTCACTCCTCATTTCCCTCTTGCAATAACTAATCTACTATCTGTCTCTATGGCCTATTATGGACATTTCATATAAGTGTCATATAATATATATGGCCTATTAAGTCTGGCTTCTTTCACTTAGCATAATGTGTTCAAGATTCACCTATGTTGCAGCATGAATCAGTATTTATTTTTTATGGCTGAATAATATTCTGTTATATGGATATGCCACATTTTGCTTATTCATTCAGCAGTGATGGACATGTGAATTGTTTCTACTTTTTGGCTATCAAGAATAATGCTGCTAAGAAAAGAAAGAGAGAGAGAGGGTGATCCTGTGTGATCCATACATGTGAGTTCTGCATACTACGCTCAAGACTTTTGTGCATGTTTGAAAGTTTCCTTAATAGAAAGTTAAAAAATAATATATTTTAACCCTCTTTGACCATTAAAAAAAAAAGAAGAATGCTGCTTGAAACACTCATACACAGGTTTTTGTGGGGGCATATTTCTATTGAGCATATACCTAGGAATGAGATTGCTGGGTTATATGGCAACTCTATATTTAGCTTTTTGAGGAACTACAAAAATATTTTCTAAAGTGGCTGCACCATTTTACATTCCCACCAGCAGAGCATAGGGTTTCTAATTTCTCCACATTCTCACCAACATTTGTTATTTTGTATCATAGTGAATCTGAGGTAGTATGTAATTATTTTCATTTGCATTTCCCTAATAACTAATGATGTTTCGCATATTTTTTTGTGTGTATTTGTGTTCTTTGGGGAAATGTCTATTCCTTTGCCCACTTTTTAGTTGGGTTATTTAAATTTCTTTTTTTAGCTGTCTATTTTTATTTTTATTTTTTAATTAAAGTATCATTAATATATAATATTAAGTTGTTTTCAAATGTACACCACAGTGGTTCAACCATCCCTGTGATCAACTTATAATGTGATTGTGAATTATTGGGCCCCTTTATTTCCTTCCCCCTCTCTACCTGCACCTGTCCCAACCCTCCTCACTGGTAACCATCAGTCATTTTTCAGTGTCTGTGAGTCTACTGCTGTTTTATTCCTTCTGTTTGGCTTTGTTCTTATATTCTACAAATAAGTGAAATCATATGGTTATTTAAATATTTGTTTTGACTTTTAAGAGTTATTTATATATTCTAGATTTAATAACTTTGGACTCTTAGCAGATATATGATTTGCAAACATTGTCTCCTATTCTGTGGCTGTCTTTTTATTTTCTTTATGGTGTCCACTGAAGCACAAGTTTTTAATTTCGATGCAATTCGATTTATTTTTTCCTTTGATTGATTGTGCTTTAGGTTTCCTATCTAAGAAACCACTCTCTAATCCTTGGTCACAAAGACAAAGGTGCATATGTCTTTTTGAATGTGGGATCTTATTTTCTTTGGGTAAATTCCTAGGAGTGGAATTTCCAGGTCAAATGGTATTTCTATTTTTAGTTTTTTGAGGAACCTCCATACTGCTTTCCACAATGGTTGAACCATTTTACATTCACACCAACAGTGCAGCAGGGTTCCCCTTTTTCCGCATCCTTACTAACATTTCCTGTTCCTTGTTGGCCATCTTAACTGGTATGATGTGATATCTCATTGTAGTTTTAATTTGCATTTTCCTGATTATTAGTGACGTGGAACATCTTTGTGCCTGTTGGCCATGTGAATCTCCTCTTTGGAGAAGTGTCTGTTCAGATTCTCTATCCATTTTTAGTCAGGTTATGTTTTTTGGGTGTTGAGGTGTGTGAGCTCTTTATGTATTTTGGATGTTAACCCCTTATCAGATATGTTATTTATGAATATATTCTCCATACTGTAGGATACTTTGTTGCTTTTTAAAGATTGTTTTTGTATTCTAAGTCTGTAATTTCATGTGAATTTTAGGAGCTACTTATCAGTTATTGGGAAAAAAAGGTAGCTGGGATTTTTATAGGCATTGTGTTGAATCTGGTGATCAGTGTGGGGAGTTGCCATCTTAACTACATTAAGTGTTCATAGATGCTATAGCCAAGATACAGAAGCAACCTACATGTTCATCAGCAGTTGAATGGATAAAGAAGGTGTGGTACATATACACAATGGAATATTATTCAGCCATAAAAAGAAAAAATCTTGCCATTTGCAACAACACAGATGAATCTAAAGGGAATTATGTTCAGTGAAATAAACCAAGCAAACAAAGACAAATGCCACATGATTTCACTTATTTGTGGAATATAAAAACAAAGTAAAACAGAAGGAACAAAAGAGCATTAGACTCACAGACACCGAGAAGGGACTAGTGGTTACCATGGGAGAGGAGTTTGGCAGCGGGGGACGAGGGGCAGGTGTGAAGGGGATAAAGGGGCACAATAATTTGCAATCACAATATAGGTTGGTCATGGGGATAGTAGTTCAGCATGGAGAATACAGCAAAAAATTCTGTAATGTCTTTCTACATTGATAGTAACTGCACCAGAGGGGGTGAGGATTTAACAATATGGGTAACTGTTGAATCACTGTGTAATACATTTGAAACCAATATAAAAGTGTATACCAATAATACTTCATTAAAAAAAAAAAGATTAAGTGCTCTAATCCAGGCACATAAGACTGGGATAAGTTTTGACAAATTACATTTTACTAGAAAGTTGCTCTGTTCAACTAGATTTTCAAATTTGCTTATATAGAGTTATACAAACTACTCTCTTACAATATGCCAAAATTTCCTCTGTTTTGATGGTTATTTCTCCCAAGTCATTTGTGCATTCTCTTAAAAAAAGTTGCCAATGTTTATCTTTCTTTTTAACCTTTTATGAAGAACCAGTTTTACAGTTTATTAGTTCCTACTGGTTCCCTGTTTTCCAGCACCATTATCTGTTTTTAGCTCCACTTCCCTTCTGCTTCCTCTCAGTTTACCATTTTCTCTAGCTTTTTGAGTTAAATGTTCTACTCTTCTTTATGGTTTTATTTTTCTTGATATAAGCATTTAATGAGCTTTGATGTAGTTCTATCTCATAGATTCTGGTGTCATTTCCATTGCAGTTGTTTTCAACTTCATTGTCCTAAAGTTTCCCCTTTGACCTAAGAGTAATTTATAGATGTTAACAATTTTTTCTAGGTTGAACTCCAGATTTGGGTATGGATGAGATTTCCCAGGAAAGGTATAAAGTGAAAAGGGGGATGGAGATGAAGCTCTGGTAGACTTTGATAAGCCAAACAGAGGGATGGTTGTCCCTAGAAGGAGCTGAGAAGGAAGAGTCAGAGATGTTGGATGAAAACAGAAGGTGACATCATGGAAACAAGGAAAGAGACAACTAGCGACCTCAGGAAAGATAGTTTGCATGGGAATGGGGATTGGGAGATGGAAGTCAAATTATATATTGAAGAATTAACAGTGAAAGTTATCAATAATGCAAACTCCTTTTCTTATTAAGATTCTTAGCTATGAAAAGAAAGACAATGCTGGGGACATTAGTGGGGCAGGAGGTGGTTCATTTCAAAATTTTGTTGTTTTTTGTTGTTTTATAAGACATTTGTATAGGGGGATGTTTTGCACCAGGAGTGGAGGTTCTTCCATCCATAATTCTTTGTACCCTTTCCCCCATCTAGAGGGCTAGGGCATTCCATGTTCACCGCCTCAGGGAGAGGGTAACTCAGCAGAATACAGAGATCAGGATGAATTCTAAGGAAGCTTAGTTCTCCAAACAGATCACTACTTGCAAGAGTGTGTTGAAGGCACTGGTGCCATCCACGCCCATGCCTGCAGAGACATCCTTGTTTCTGCCTGGCTGAAGTCCAGGAGACCACTCAGGGCCAGCTCTAGGCTGGTCTTTCACACCCAGGCCTATACTGTGGGGGCTTGTGGGGCAGCTCTTTAAGGCCACCAACACAGACACACCATTACCTAAATTTCTTCGCAAGCACTAATTTAGATTTCTTTGATCAGAGTATGGGAGTTCTTCTTTCTCCATATCCTTGTTTATACCTGCTCTGAAGGGACTTTGTACCACTGACATTTGCTCTACGATCCCTGTTCAAGTCTGTGCTTGTTGTCCTGGGTGTGTGTGACTTTCTAGGAACTTCTCAGTTGATTCAGGTGCGCACCCAGAACCAGGAGCAACTGCTCTAGTCTACAGGCCAACCTATCTGCCATCCTACAGCTAGAGTTTTCTTTCTAAAAGAGCCCAATCTAGTCTTATCAATTCTCTGCATTTATGGATTTGTGTTGCCTGCACAACAAAATATAGGCTCCTTAGTGCAGCAAACAAGATCATTTAGGGAATAGCCCCTAAACCACCTGTACACATCCATTTCCTAACAACTCCACACAACTAGTTACATCCCCTCTGCTAATATCATCGACACTGTATATTGCTCACATTACAGAACCCAAATATTAAATAAATTACATCTTCAGTAAGTTTATAACTTAGGAGAGAGAAGAAATATAAGCTTTAAGTTAAAATATAAATACTCTAAGAGTTAAGTGAGAAAAAGAAAGATGGCCTAAAATGAGCTCTCAGTGGAAGTTCGGAAACTACTAAAAAATGAATCAGTCGTTTTCAGGAAAAAAAAAATGAACATCTGAGTGTCACTGCTCGGTAATTCAAAAAATGAAACAGAAGAAAGCTATGCATTAGGAGCTGCTGTGGCTCCCATGCCCTTAACTAACCAAAAGCTGACGTGAGTTCCAGAACTGACAGGCTTGCTTCTGGCCTGGCCTCATTATTGCATTATACAGTGGCACCTCTCAACATATGAGTCCTTGAGTCCTTCAAAGACAAAAATTATGAGGTCCCATGCTCCTTGGGACCCTGCTTCTGTAACTGAATCCTCTCCCTTTCATGGTCACTTGAAAGTACCTACGCTTGTCCAGTCTCTCTCACCTCCCAGGCAAAGAGCAGATTCTGCCACTTGCCTCACTCTCTCTGCAGCTAGAATGAAGTTTCTGTCCCTCCCCGTCTGGAATATGTAGCACACTGAAGTCCCTGCTGCAGTGACTGGTGAGATGGAGTTACTCTGTGCATCAGGTGGACCACTGGTCACTAAGCCTTACTGCACTTCTCACTGCCCCAGGGAAACACAGGGTGACTTCCAACAACTCCTGGACTTCATGTGACTACATATGTATCTGATATCCACAGCCTGTGACTTAAAGGCAGAAGGAGGACGTCTTAAAGGGAAACATTTCTCACATCACACTTGACAAGAGTAGCCAAACAATCATGGCCCTCCTTCTTCACCCTGCCAACCCTCTTCAGCCACTGTGACCCAGGACACAGCTCTCCATGGTATCTGGGGACCTAAACCCTTCCTTGGGCTCCTGTGGAGAAAATCTAGTAATGCCCCTCTGTGAGGATAATTGTCACTGCACTCACAACCCCCAACGTCCAGGGGCTTAATCCCACAGTTACACATGTGACACATTAAATCCAAACTGAGTTCTCCTGATCAGTAGGGGGCTTCTCACATGGGTGATTCCAGGTCCTTCTATCTTGTGGCTCCATCATTTACAGCATTTGGCTTCCCATGTCACTCTGCTTACAGGCATCAAGCCTGAAGGGGGAAAGCCTGCAGGGTTACACAAGGATGGTTTTTTGTACCAGGCCTGGAAGCAGCAAACACCACTTCCACCTACATCCCACTGGTCAAAACTCAGTCAGATGGTCTGGCTAGTTTAGCCATGTGCTCAGGAAGAAGAAACAGAACTAGACTACCTAATCTCTACCACAGATTAGAGCACTGTGACACCAGTCACTGCACTGCCAGGAAGGGGAGGTAAGGCACCAAGGAGTTTATCATAGCGTTTAGCTATTGGCCTAGAAATTGGGTTGGAATGGCCTAATATTATGCTTACTACCTTTTCTGGATTTGGGGGTAACAGCACCAGAGAGCTAGTAAGGTACCTGCCAAAGGCACAGTGCTTCTGAGAGCTTCTTAATTTGGGTTGTTAGGCTTTATACTATTTAATCACCTCCCAGGCACAGCTGCTTTAACCAGAGATGGCCACTTAACTAAAAACTGTTACCTCACGATGGGTCTGCAAGAAGTAGGCCTACGAAGTTGTCTATCATAAGAGCTCTGCTCAGGAAAACCACTCCCTACTCACTGATGGCCAATGACCAAAGCAGATTTCTCTCTCCTTTCTTCATTAAGAGGTTTTTACAAAGACATGCAGAGAGGAATATGGATGATAGATGGAAAGGGAATAACAGAGAGAACAAGCAGGAAGCAGAATCATAAGGTATCAAAGCCACAAGTGAGTGGAAGCAAATGAGTAGGAGACACACGTAAGGATTAAGCCAGTAGCAAAGGAGGAAGCTGGAGCTGCCCTGGTCTCATTACTGGCACCTCTAACACTGCCTCAGATCCCTTCAAAGACAAAAATAGTGAATTCCCAAGCTCCTTGGGACCCTGCTAAGCACCCATACCTGTCCAGCCTTCCTCACCTTCCCTGGGGAAAAAGCAGATTTAGCTATCTTGAGTCACCAGCATGCAAATCACCACTAGGCTACCAAAGCAGAGTTACAGAGGAACGCCTGGACACCAGAGCCCTGAATGCCCCTACTAGCAACAAAGGTCATTACACGTGCTAAAAGGCTTGACGCCACCATGGGAAGTTCTTAGCTGATTCCTTATGCATAAAAATAACCACTCATTACATCACTTATTTCCAAATAGATTCTTACAACACACTTGTACCAACTGAGAAAACTTAAAAGATTATTTGGTCCCATGCTACCTGAAGGAGGGCAACCACCAGCCTCAAGAAAGGCAGCCAGATCTGCAACATGCCTGAGCCATCTGGGCTTTTTTGGTTTGTGTGCCCTCTAGGTCTCAAACCTCATGAGGATACTTCCATGAACCATTTCTGTTAAGCATTTGCATTAAGTCTGCCACATTTAATAGGGCTGACGATTTTCAAGTGAATCTACTATTTTATTTCCTATGTTAAGGAGAACAGGTTGAAGCTGCAGGAGCATGAACCTGGAAGCCAGAGGGTACACACCCAGAGGCCACAGGAAGTACACTCCCTGAGATCACCACTCCTCAGCTTCTGGCTCCCAATTTCTGTAACCATACAGCAAAATTTGTATGATCTAGACAATACAATAAGTATGACAGACAGATATCTATAATTCAGAGTTAATAGAAGTTGTCCTCCCAAGATATGGAACACAGAAAGGGTCTTCTTTACCTTTACCACTACAGCTAATGAAGTGCCTTGAACAGGGTAGCCTGAATCTTCTGTCCCAATGCCATCCCATTATTCAACTTCTAACTGTAAAGTCTGGGACACAGTTTACTGGGGTACATACGGCTCCACAGCCTTCAATACACTTAGTTTAAGATGTTTATGCACGTAGACTAATACTACACCGGAAAGCTTCCTCCATTCTAGTTCCTGAATGCTACCAAGAAGCTATGATAATGAACTTCATCTTAGGTCTCATACCCATCCCATTGGAAAAGTACTATACTACAAGAGTAGGCAACCATTTGAATAAAAAAGAGGGGTAAGAAAGTAATACATATGCATTTCCTCATATAGGCATAGAGTATTTCTGGAGTGATCCTAGGAAATTAGTACTTCTGTTGCTAGTACTTTGGAGGGGTCCTAAATGGCTGGTGGAGGGGGAGTAGAGGGACCTTTCTCAGTACTTTGTTCTCTTTGATTTTTAACCATTTGAATATATTATTGATTTTAAAAAATTTTTTTCAAAGTTGACAACATTTATTAAAACATCATACAAAAGGGTACAAGACTCTTCTATAAGAAGAAAATATTGAACAATAACATCCAATTCAGTAAAACCATGCTGTATCCTGAAAACAGCAATATATAAAAGCAAACTATTCAAATTTTGCAACACAGGCATAATATTTCACAAAATATCAATAAGATATGCACCTAATTCAAGAATATTTTTTAAATTTCAATCCCCTTTCCTGCTTGCTCCCTTCATTTCCTGTAACTAACACCCACTGTTCTCTCTCAAATCTTACTCCACCTTGAACAAACTCCTCTTCCAGTCCCAGCCAGAGTGAATTTTATCTTGGTCTGTTCAGGCTGCTGTAACAAAATACAATAAACTGAGTGCTTATAGACAACAAACAATTTACTTCTGACAGTCTGGAGACTGGGAAGGCAGAGATCAAGGTGCAGGTAAATTTGGCGCCTAGTTAAGAATTCAATTCCTGGACACCCAACTGTTCTAACATGGTAGAAGGGACAGGGGCTCTCTGGTCTCTTTTATAAGGGCACTAATCCCAGCCATGAGACTCCACTCTCAGGACCCAATCCCTCCCAAAGGCCTCACTCCAACCAACATCACATTGATGGCTAGGACTAATCACAGGAAATCTGGGGGACAAAGATACTCCATCCATGGTAATTTCTTATTTATCCCCCACCATCCTACTCTCAGAATTTAATTACGTTGATTGAGGTACTCCTAAAAAGAAAAACACCTTCCTCTTCAGGAAAAGGGAAGAGAAAGGAACTGTGCTTACAGGATTTGTTTTTTGGCAGTCTAGGAAAGGGATGAAGTCTTTGAACAATTCCACACTAATAATTTTAGCCTGATGTAACAGCATCATATTATGAATAACCCAAATTTCCAAAATTAGGAGCTATGTTAAATAATGGTGTAGTCATACATTAGAACACCCCTTGCAGCCATTAAATATGGGTATAAATTCGTAAGATATCATTCAAGTACAAAGTATTCAAATATAAACCCAACATTTTAAACATGAAAAAACACAGAGAAAAATATCCAAGTGCAATTTCTGAAGAAAAAAAAAATTTACTAGAGAATCCAGACAATAGAAGTTGAGTCAAAATAAAGAATTCAAGGATGGAGAAGAAATGGCAGTAGCAATAATTCCATTCAAATATAGGAAAAATTACTTTAAAATTGTGTAAATACTAATCAGAGTATGAACATTCTACCTTTTCAGTGTAAAAATAATTACATACCTAAGATAAATTGGGGGACTGAAGGGGAAAAGTGGAAGGCATTTCAAAAGTGATAATATCCCATCTGCCACAGCAGGGAAGTCAACTGACACTTTTTATATTTGCAATAGGTAGTTTTATTTTTTTTTAAACACACAATGACTACAACCTCTTAATGTTTTTCTCATTGTCTTTTCTGAATTTAAAATAATGTCTCTCATGGCCAACAAAGATTTGAGATGCTACAATTTCTTCAATTTACATTAATTTTTTATTCTGTTACATTCAAGTAAAATTAAATTAATACTTTTTACTCTTAGTGAGCATGGTCATTGTGATCTTATTTTTATTGTATAGTCTCTTTCTTCTTTCATTTAAGAAATATTTATTGAGCACCTACTACATGCCAGATACAGTTCTAGGTGCTCAAATACAGCAGTGAACAAAACAGACCAAAGTGCCTGCCATTAGGAAATTATATTCTAGGTATTTTTCTTCTGCATTTTCTTTCTTTCCCCTTCCTTCACTTTCTTCCTACTCCCTAACCTTCTATCCATTTATCCTATTATGGATAAAAAAGGGTCTAGAATGACAGCTAACATTAACAAAATGTTAGGAGGCAGGATTTAGGATATTTGTATACTTTCCTTACATGATTCTTTAATCACAGGTCATCACAAGGGCCTTTATAAGCAACTCAACTTTTCACAAAGCAACTGGAAAGTGATATGATGACAAGAGAAGGTGTAAATCACTCTTTTAAAATCATTTATTTCTATGTGCAATTTGTACAATTACAGAAAACAGTACAGAAAGAATATAATAGCCATATATCTAATAGTAGTAAGATTTAACAGTAGAACTACTAATTACTAAGCAGATGCAAAAATCACATCAACTACCCCCAAAGTCAGTCAAGGGACAGACAAAGAGTACAGAAAGTAATACCTAATACATAAAGAATGGAGGAGGAAGAAAAAAAAAAAAGAACCTTTAGATTGTGTTGGTAATAGCATAGTACGTGACTTAAATATGACTGTGAGATAGTAAGGAAGTTACCCTTGAACCTTTGGTAACCACGAATCCAAAGCCTGCAATGGCAATAAGTACATACCTATCGATAATCACCCTAAATGTAAATGGTTTGAATTCACCAATCAAAAGACATAGACTCACTGAATGGATAAAAAAACAAGACCCATCTATATGCTGCCTACAAGAGACTCACTTCAAACCCAAAGGCATACACAGATGAAAAGTGAAGGGATGCTCTGGAGGACTCGTGCTGGGGGATGATCATCAAAAAGCCTCTACAGGGATCCGGACGATGCTGTGGTTGTGGCTGCATCCAGACCACCATCTCCTGGACTTGCCATAAGAAGGAGGAGGGAGATGTCTAGGCTGGCATGTGCATACAGTGAGACAACGAATTTGACTGGATCTGTACTGTTGGAACTCAACCAGGAGTTGGGAGGGGTGCAAGTTGTAGCACCCCAAAATCTCATGACTATAGACTATCTATGGTTAAAAGAACATATGGGATGTGAACAGATCCCAGAAATGGGCTGCTTTAATTTGTCTGATGGTTCAAGTACAGTTGGAAAATATCCATCATATCATAGATAAATTTTCACAAATGCCTAGGGTGCCTAAATGGTTTTCTTGGCTTCACTGGAGATGGCTGGTAATTATAGATTTGCTTTGTTTATGTCACCGTATTCCTATTATGTCAATATGTGTGTGCAAATTAGTTAGTAGTTTAAAACCTATACATACTTAAGGTACTATACAAGAAGATATGTCAAAGAAATAATCAATCCTCCCAAGTTTCCTTCATATGCTACATCTATAGCTTTTCTTCTTCCTTCCTAATTACAAACTTTAAATAGAATTCGTGCCTCATATCGAATTTACCGAGTATCATAATTCCTCCAGGTGGTAAAGATACCTCGAGACAAGTGCTGGGCATAGAAGCCACAGGGCATAAATCTGCAAAGAAGTAAAAAGCTAACCTTTGCAAACAATATGGCTTCTCTCTCACTTACCAACTTTACATTTCCCTGTATGGCCCCGGAAGATGACTGGTTAGCCAGAGACGGGTAAGATTCCTCAAGGGAGGAACAACCTAAGACAGGCACAGTCGCAGGGGGGCCATCAGGTGAGAATTTGGGGATCAACAGAGGTGAGGCTCAGAACCTCACCCCCCCTGCTTTGAGAGAAATCTTCTGCATCCGTGGATGTCTTGCTGCCCTTGTCTAGCCTGGATTAATACTTAGTCCATAGGCACACACCTGATCATCTGATCATCTACATTTGCATTCTTACAGCACTAAACTATGTTTTCTACCTTTATCTTGCATCTACCTACCACTTCAGCATTTTATTAAAAATAAAAATAATAATAATAATAGGAGAAATGTGGGATCAACATATAAATCAAGTACAAAAATCAAATGAATATTCATATTTGACCTGATGGTTTATAGGTCATATTGCATGATCAAAACCGAAAGTTTCTGTGATGACTGCCCTTGTACTGTTCACCATGTAAGAATTTATTCACTCTGTAAGAATTCGTTCACCATGTAAGAACTTGTTCGTTATGCTTCAGAAGATTGGAGACTGACGAGAATTAGGCTTGAGATGGATTAATGATTGTACATTGAGCATTGACCCCCCTATACTGAATTTTATTGTTGTTAACAACCATTTGATCAATAAATATGAGAGATGCCCTCTCAAAAAAAAAAAAAAAAAAAAAAAAAAATGTTAATCAAAATATGCTTGTTCCTCATTTCTCTACAGACATTAATTAGGTTATTTGGTATAAAGAAGAATAAGCAGTTATTTTTAATAATAGCACATGCCCAATCTACTACCTACAAAAAAATGGTACTATTATCTTGGAATACCTAATTACTCAATAAAATCTCATAACCACAAAAAAAAAAAAAAAAAAAAAAAGTGAAGGGATGGAGAAAGATATTTCATGCAAATAATAGGGAGAAAAAAGCAGGAGTTGCAGTACTTGTATTAGACAAAACAGACTTTAAAACAAAGAAAGTAACAAGAGACAAAGAAGGATATTACAAAATGACAAAGGGGTCAGTCCAACAAGGGGATATAAATATTATAAATAACTATGCACCAAACACAGGAGCACCTACATATGTGAAACAAATACAAACAGAACTAAAGGGAGATATAGAATGTAATGCATTCATTTTATTAGACTTTAACACTCCACTCACTCCAAAGGAAAGATCAACCAGACAGAAAATAACTAAGGAGACAAAGGCACTGAACAACACATTAGAACAGATGGACCAAACAGACATCTACAAAACACTCCACCCGAAACAGATATCTACAAAACACTCCACCTGAAAGATACACATTCTTCTCAAGTGCACATGGAACATTTTCCAAAATAGATCATATATTAGGAAACAAAAAGAGTCTCAGTAAATTCAAAAAGACTGAAATTGTACCAACCAGCTTCTCAGACCACAAAGGTATGAAACTAGAAATAAATTACACAAAGAAAATTTTAAAAACTACAAACACATGGAGGCTTAACAACATACTTCTAAATAATCAATGGATCAATGAATAAATAAAAACAGAGATCAAGCAATATATGGAGACAATTAACAACAATCACTCAACTGCACAAAAATCTGTGGGATGCAGCGAAGGCTGTGCTAAGAGGGAAGTATACAGCAATTTAGGCCTACCTCAGAAAGGAACAATATTCTCACTCACATATGAACAGTCTAAAATCACAATTAATGAAACTACAGAAGAAGAACAGATGAGGCCCAAAGTCAGTAGGAGGGACATAAAAAAGATTAGAGCATAAATAAATAAAATTGAGAAGAATAAAACAATAGAAAGAATCAGTGAAAGCAAGAGCTGATTCTTCGAGAAAATAAACAAAATAGATAAACCCCTAGCCAGATTTATCAAGAAAATAAAGAGTCTACACACACAAACAAAATCAGAAATGAGAAAAAATCACTACAGACAGCACAGAAATACAAAGAATTATTAGAGAATACTATGAAAAATTATATGCTAACAAACTGTATAACCTAGAAAAAATGGACAACTTTCTAAAAAATAGAACCTTCGAAAGCTGACCCATGAAGATATAGAATATCTGAACAGACCAATTATCAGCAACGAAGTTGAATTGGTAATCAAAAAACAACCTAAGAACAAAATCCCTGGACCAGATGCCTCACCACTGAATTTTATCAAACAGTATCTAATACCCATCCTCCTTAAAGTTTTCCAAAAAGAAGAAGAGGAGGGAATACTTCTAAACTTATTCTATGAGGCCAGCATCACTATAATACCAAAACCAGATAAAGACACCACAAAAAAAGAAAATTACAGACCAGTATCTCTGATGAACATGGATGCAAAAATACTCAACAAAACATGAGTAAATTGAATTCAAAAATACATCAAAAAGACCATCCGTCATGATCAGGTAGTATTTATTCCAGGAATTCAAGGATGGTACAATATTCAAAAATCCATCAACATCATACACCTTACCAACAAAAAGGACAAAAACCACATGACCATCTCCATAGATGCTGAAAAAGCATTTGACAAAATTGAACATCCATTCATGATAAAAACTCTCAACAAAATGGGTATAGAGGGCAAGTACCTCAACAAAATAAAGGCCCTATATCACAAACCCACAATCAACATCATACTTAACAGCAAGAAGCTGAAAGCTTTTCCTTTAAGATTAAGGAACAGGAACAAGAATTCCCACTCTCTCCACTTTTATTTAACATAGTTCTGAGGTCCTAGCCATGGCAATCAGATAAAACAAAGAAATAAAAGTATCCAGATTGGCAAGGAATAAGTTAAACTGTCACTGTTTGCAGATGATATAATATTGTACATAAAAAAACCTAAAGAATCCACTCCAAAACTACCAGAACTAATAATTGAATTCAGCAAAGTTGCAGGATACAAAATTAATACACAGATATCTGTTGCATTCCTATATACTAATGATGAACTAGCAGAAAGAGAAATAAGGAAAACAATTACATTCATAATTGCATCAAAAAGAATTAAATACCTAGGAATAAACCTAACTAAGAAAGTGAAAAACCTATTTGTGAAAACTACAAGACACTCATGAGAGACACTGAAGAAGATACCAATAAATGGAAACACATCCCATGGTCATGGGTAGGAAGATTAATATTGTCAAAATGGCCATCCTGCCTAAAGCAATCTACAGATTCAATGCAATCCCTATCTAAATACTGACAGTATCCAATGAACTAGAACAAATAGTTCTAAAATTCATATAGAACCACAAAAGACCCCGAACAGCCAAAGCAATCCTGGGAATGAAGAATAAAGCTGGGGGGATTATGCTCCCCAACATCAAGCTCTACTACAAAGCCACAGTAATCAAGACAATTTGGAACTGGCATAGGAACAAACCTATATATCTATGTACAACAAAGGACACCATCAGCAGAACAAAAAGGTATACTACAGTGTAGGAGAATATATTGTAAACAACATACCCCACAGGGGTTAACATCCAAAATATAGAAAGAGCTCACATGCCTCAACAACCAAAAAGTGAATAACCTTATTAAAAAATGTGCAGAGGACATGAACAGACAATTCTCCAAATAAGAAGTTAGATGGCCAATGGGCACATGAAAAGATGTTCCACATGGCTAATTATCAGGGAAATGCAAATTAAAACCACCTTAAGCTATCACCTCACACCTGTTGGAATGGCCAGCATCAAAAAGACTAAGAACAACAAATGTTGGTGAGCATGAGGAGAAAGGGGAACCCTCCTACACTGCTGGTGGGAATATAAACTAGTTCAACCATTGTGGAAAGCAATATGGAGGTTCCTCAAAAAACTAAAAATAGAAACACCATTTGACCCAGGACTTCCACTCCTAGGAATTTACCCAAAGAAAACAAGTTCTCATATTCAAAAAGACATATGCACCCCTATGTTTATAACTGCACTATTAACAATAGCCAAGACATCGAAGCAACCTAAGTGTCCATCAGTAGATGAGTGGATAAAGAAGAAGTGGTAGATATACACAATTGAATATTATTCAGCCATAAGATGAAGAGAGATCCTACCATTTGCAGCAACATGGATGGAGCCAGACGGTATTATGCTCAGTGAAATAAGCCAGACAAAGAAAGACAAGTACCAAATGATTTCCCTCATTTGTGGAGTGTAACAACGAAGCAAAACTGAAGGGACCAAACAGCATTAGACTCACAGACTCCAAGAAGGGACTAGCAGTTACCAAAGGGGAGTGGTAGGGGAGGGCAGGTGGGGAGGGAAGGAGAAGGGGATTGAGGGATATTATGATTAGTACACATGGTGTGGGGGGTCACAGGGAAGAGTGTGTAGCACAGAGAAGACAAGTAGTGACTGTGTGGCATCTTACTACACTGATGGACAGTGACTTCAATGGGGTATGGGGAGGACTTGAGAATATGGGTGAATGTAGTAACCACATTGTTTTGCATGTGAAAACTTCATAAGTGTATATCAATGATACCTTAATAAAAAAATTTTTAAGATTTAACAGATGTTAGCATTTTCCACATTTGCTTCAGATTTTCTCCCCTAACTACAAAAGAGCAGAACATCGGATGTCCCACTGTCCATCCCTCCTCCCTCCATCATCAGCCACCATTCGAAGAATAATGTTAATCATTCCCATGCATGTCTTTGTATTCAGAAGCAACAGGTACTATTACTTTGTATGGTCAAGATTTACATACATGGTATCATAATGCTTGCTTTCTTTTTTATTTCTTCAACTCAACTGTTTTTGGAATTTATCCAAGTTACATACAGATAACACTGTACATTGTCTTGGTACATTGTTCACTTCACTAATACGGTAAACTGTCACTGGATGAATAAACCCCAGCTTTTACAATTCATTCCCAGTCAATGGGTCTCTGGGTCCAACAACCCTGTTTTCCTCTTTTACAATCCATACATTTTCTGTTGCACAAATGCAGGCCCATTTCCCTGTGCAGTTTTTCAAGTGCCCTTTGTGTAGCCTCAAGCTTTCTCAAATAATAACTGTTTAGGGAAACTGTCATTTCCCCAAATTTCATGCAATATCTCCACAATGCCCACACTCTTTACTACCTGATAAAAATGCATAACTTATCTTCAAAAATAGTATTAAATGGAAAGAAGTAGAAGGAATATTTATGGCACCTCCAGTCCCCTTACGAGGAGTTGTTTCTAATCCACTCAAAAAGTTTCTTACTACATATTTCTTACTGAATTTAAGACAAGACCTAATACATTCAAGGTTCCTCCCAATTGCTTAAGAAATATAAGCCTCCTTATGAGTGAGATGGATGAATGCTGGTGCTGTGTGCCTCGCAGACCCCTGAGGAATTCATATGGAAACTGAAAAAGAGACTCGCTGAATTAGCAAGAGAATACCAGGGGCTGCCGGACAGCAAAAAAAGTGCCTCAAGACCAAGAAAACAAGAGAGCTTAGGAAAAACCTCCCAGAGAGGAGGCAGGTATAAAGTAAGCACAGAACAGTCTGGAGTATTGTAATATGGTTATTCTGAAGTCACTGAAGCCTGGAAATGGCACCACTGGATGTGGCTGGGGAACAAGGAAAGACTAGCACTTTCCTTCTGGGATTGGACCCCACAGCATCTTACTCACCAAATTCTTGAGTATTAATCCATCCTAGAACTGATTAGAATGGAGTGTTTAAAACTATGTAAGTTGATCTGAGCACATAGACTTCTCAAAATCATTCATATTTTTCATTTGATATTCTTTATACTACTCTTGTGGATTCAGTGGTATAGATATTATTTCAACTGTATAGATGAGGAAAATGTAATAAAAAGAGGGTAGCATATAAATAAGTGACAGAGTCAGCAACAGACTCCACTGTCCTCTGATATATTTTACTTTGTTAGAGTCAAAGATGAAACATAGATTACAAAAAAACTAGATTTGTTTGTGAATAAGATTTGAGTGACTTTCAAATTAAGTTTATCAGCTACATGGAAAAATTAGCTACTACTTTGTGATGTATTTTTCATTTTTTACTAACTAACTTCATTCAGGGTAACTTAGATTTATTCCTTTAATTTTTTTGATTCCTTTTATTCCTTTAATTCCTTTAGAACTACTGTAATGAATTTGTTTACAAACATTAAATTCATACTCAAAAGGCACATAATTTATAATTTTAAAATTTTCTGAATGCCCTTAAGTAAAAATAGCCAGAACACAAAATGGCATACATTTCACAGACTAAGGCTAAAATCTTTAATATATAAAAGGATAAATAAGTCATGGGAAAAAGTGGGGAAAGGTCATAAACTGACAGTTCAAACAAAAAAAAGTAAAAAATCACTTTTAGACATACAAAAAGAAACAAATCACTTTTAGACATACAAAAAGATGTCTAACAATATTTAAAAAATGAAAATTAACACCGAGTTTCCATTTTTTATATATCAGATTGGCAAAAATCTTTAAGTTTCATACTTAAACTTCAGAGGTAGTGGGAAAACAGGCATGCTCATATAATCAAGTGAGAGAATATATTCTCCAGATGGCAACACCCACCAAAAATATCCATGCACTTGGACGTTTTTCCAAAAAGTAATCCTAGAGAAAAATTCTCACTTTCGCAAAATAATATGCCTACTAAGATATTCTCTGCAACATGGATCATCATAGAAAAAGCCTGGGAACAACCTAAATAATGACTGAAGGGAGATTAATTCAATATATTATGGCTTATCCATACAATGAAATTAGGAAATTTTGTATATACTAATATAGAATAAAGAAATACTAACAAGTGAAAAAAGCAATGTGTGAAATGGTTTATACTGTCTCTCACCACATGTTCAAATATACACCCTACAACTCAACAACCAAAAAACAAACAATGTGATTTTTTAGATGCCATTAAAAATGGCAAAGGAATTAAATATACATTTCTCCAAAGAAGATATATAGACAATAAGTACATGAAAATATGATCAATATCTTTAATCATCAGAGAAATGCAAATCAAAATCACAATAAGATACCACTGTACACCCATTATAGGATGGTTATTTAAAATAAAAGCAAAAAACTGAAAATACCATGTGTTAGAAAGGATTTGAAGAAAATCAGAACCCCTGTGCTTTCCTGCAGGGAATGCAGAATGATTCAGCTACTACGGAAAACTGTATGGTGGTTTCCCAAAACATTAAACATAGTACTACCACATGATCTAACAATTCCACTTCTGGGTATACTCACAAAAGAACTGAAAGCAGGGAGTTGAACAGATATGTGTATGCCAATGTTCAGAGCAACATTATTCAAATAGCTAAAATGTGGGAACACCAAAACTCCATGAGCAAACGGATGGATAAACAAAATGTGGTCTATACACACAATTATTAAGCCTTTAGAAAGAATGAAATTCTAACACCTGCTACATGGATGAACCTTGAAGACACTATGCTGAGTGAAGTAAGTCAGATACAAAAGGACAACTACTACATGGTTCTACTTATGAGAGGACCTGGAGTAGTCAGACTCACAGAGACAGAAAGTAGAGTGGTGGGTGCCAGGAGCTAGGGAGAGAGAAGATGGGAAGTTAGTGTTTAAAAGTACAGAGTTTCAGGAGAGGAGCCAAGACAGTGGCGTGAGCAGAGCAGTGGAAGTCTCCTCCCAAAACCATATATATTTTTGAAAATACAACAAATACAACTATCACTAAAAGAGAGACCAGAAGAAACAGGACAACAGCCAAGCTACATCTACAACTGTGAGAACCCAGCGCCTCATGAATGGGCAACCATGCATAGAGCTTCCTTCATAGCAGCCAGAGCAAGAATCAGAGGCTGTGCTGTAATTGCATAGCACAAGCCGCTGTGGGTCGCCATTCTCCCAGGAGAGAAAGGCCACAAACTAGCAAGAAGGGACGTTCTCCCAGCCGACACATGTGCCAGCTCCCCACAACTACCTCTATCGCCATGAAAAGCAGAAGAATTTGATCCAGACCAAAATCACAGGGACAACCCCTGAGAAGGAGCTTGGAGAGATATATCTAACCAATCTCCCTGAAAAAGAATTCCAAATAAAGGTCATAACCATGCTGATGGAGCTGCAGAGAAAAATGCAACAGCTAACCGATAAAGTAGGGAGGGAGACTACAGAAATAAAAGAATCTCTGGAAGGATTTAAAAGCAGAATGGATGAGATGCAAGGAGCAATTGATGGAATAGAAACCAGAGAACAGGAACGCATAGAAGCTGATGCAGAGAGAGATAAAAGGATCTCCAGGAATGAAACAATATTAAGAGAACTGTGTGACCAATCCAAATGGAAAAATATCTGCATTATAGGGGTACAAGAAGAAGAAGAGAGAGAAAAAGGAATAGAAGGTGTATTTGAAGAAATAATTGCTGAAAACTTCCCCAAACTGGGGAAGGAAATAGTCACTCAGACCACGGAAATACACAGAACTCCCAAAAGAAGGGCCCCAAGGAGGACAACATCAAGACACATAATAATTAAAATGGCAAAGATCAAGGACAAGGACAGAGTTTTAAAGGCAGCTAGAGAGAGGAAAAAGGTCACCTACAAAGGAAAACCCATCAGGCTATCATCAGACTTCTCAACAGAAACCTTACAGGCCAGAAGAGAATGGCATGATATATTTAATGCAATGAAACAGAAGGGCTTTGAACCAAGAATGCTATATCCGCACGATTATCATTTAAATATGAAGGAGGGGTTAAACAATTCCCAGACAAGCAAAAGTTGAGGGAATTTGCCTCCCACAAACCACCTCTACAGGGTATTTTAGAGGGACTGCTCTAGATGGGTGCACTCCTAAGGCTAAATAGATGTCACCTTAGAAAATAAAAGCACACCAAAGAAAGCAGACCAACCAAATACTAACTAAAGGCAAAAAATAAAATCAACTACCCACAAAAGCAGTCAAAGGAAACACAAAAGAGCACAGAATAAAACACGCAACATATAAAGAATGGAGGAGGAGGAATAAGAAGGGAGAGAAATAAAGAATCATCAGACAGTGTTTATAATAGCTCAATAAGCAAGTTAAGTTAGACAGTAAGATACTGAAGAAGCTAACCTTGAACCTTTGGTAACCATGAATCTAAAGCCTGTGATGGCAATAAGTACATATCTTTCAATAATCACCCTAAATGTAAAAGGACTGAATGCACCAATCAAAAGACACAGAGTAATAGAATGGACAAAAAAGCAAGACCCATCTATATGCTGCTTACAAGAGACTCACCTCAAACCCAAAGACACGCACAGACTAAAAGTCAAGGGATGGAAAAACATATTTCATGCAAACGACAGGGAGAAAAAAGCAGGTTTTGCAGTTCTAGTATCAGACAAAATAGACTTCAAAACAAAGAAAGTAATAAGAGATAAAGAAGGACATTACATAATGATAAAGGGGTCAGGTCCAACAAGAGGATATAACCATTATAAACATATATGCACCCAACACAGGAGCACCAGCATATGTGAAACAAATACTAACAGAATTAAAGGAGGAAATAGAATACAATGTACTCATTTTAGGAGACTTCAACACACCACTCACTCCAAAAGACAGAACCACCAAACAGAAAATAAGTAAGGACACAGAGGCACTGAACAACACACTAGAACAGATGGACCTAATAGACATCTACAGAACTCTACATCCAAAAGCAACAGGATACACATTCTTCTCAAGTGTACATGGAACATTCCCCAGAATAGACCACATACTAGGCCACAAAAAGAGACTCAGTAAATTCAAAAAGATTGAAATTCTACCAAACAACTTTTCAGACACCAAAGGTATGAAACTAGAAATAAATTGTACAAAGAAAGTAATAAGCCACACAAACACATGCAGGCTTAACAACATACTCCTAAATAATCAATGGATCAACGACAAAATTAAAATAGAGATCAAGCAATATATGGAAACAAATGACAACAACAGCACAAAACCCCAACTTCTGTGGGAAGCAGCGAAAGCAGTCTTAAGACGAAAGTATATAGCAATCCAGGCATATTTAAAGAAGGAAGAACAAACCCAAATGAATAGTCTAACGTCACAATTATTGAAATTGGAAAAAGAAGAACAAATGAGGCCTAAAGTCAGCAGAAGGAGGGACATAATAAAAATCAGAGAAGAAATAAATAAAATTGAGAGGAATAAAACAATAGAAAAAAATCAATGAAACCAAGAGCTGGTTCTTTGAGAAAATAAACAAAACAGAAAAGCCTCTAGATAGACTTATAAAAAGAAAAAAGAGAATCAATACATATCAACAGAATCAGAAATGAGAAAGGAAAAATCATGACAGACCCCACAGAAATACAAAGAATTATTAGAAAATACTATGAAAACCTATATTATAACAAGCTGGAAAACCTAGAAGAAATGGACAACTTCCTTGAAAAATACAATGTTCCAAGACTGACCAAGGAAGAAACAGAAAATCTAAACAAACCAATTACCAGCAAAGAAATTTAATCGGTAATCAAAAAACTATCCAAGAACGAAACTCCCGGGCCAGATGGATTTACTTCAGAATTTTATCAGACATACAGAGAAGACATAATACCCATTCTCCTTAAAGTTTTCCAAAAAATAGAAGAGGAAGGAATACTCCCAAACTCATTCTATGAAGCCAACATCACAACATCACCCTAACACCAAAACCAGGCAAAGACCCCACCAAAAAAGAAAACTACACACCAATATCCCTGATAAACGTAGATGCGAAAATACTCAACAAAATATTAGCAAACCGAATTCAAAAATATATCAAGAGGATCATACACCATGACCAAGTGGGATTCATCCCAGGGATGCAAGGATGGTACAACATTTGAAAATCCATCAACATCATCCACCACATCAACAAAAAGAAGGACAAAAACCACACGATCATCTCCATAGATGTTGAAAAAGCATTCGACAAAATTCAACATCCATTCAAGATAAAAACTCTCAACAAAATGGGCATAGAGGGCAAGTACCTCAACATAATAAAGGCCATATATGATAAACCCACAGCCAATATCATACTGAACAGCAAGAAGCTGAAAGCTTTTCCTCTAAAATTGGGAACAAGACAGGGATACCCACTCTCCCCACTGTTATTTAACATACTACTGGAGGTCCTAGCCACCACAATTAAACAAAACAAAGAAATACAAGGAATCCAAATTGGTAAAGAAGAAGTTAAACTGTCACTATTTGCAGATGATATAATATTGTACATAAAAAACCCTAAAGACTCCAGTTCAAAACTACTAGAACTGATAACGAAATTCAGCAAAGTTGCAGGATACAAAATTAACACACAAAAATCTGTGGCTTTCCTATACACGAACAATGAACTAATAGAAAGAGAAATCAGGAAAACAATTCCATTCAGAATTGCATCAGAAAGAATAAAATATTTAGGAATAAACTTAATCAAGGAAGTGAAAGAACTACACCCTGAAAACTATAAGACACTCTTAAGAGAAATTAAAGAGGACACTAACAAATGGAAAATCATCCCATGGTCTTGGCTAGGAAGAATTAGTATCATCAAAATGGCCATCCTGCCCAAAACAATATACAGATTTGATGCAATCCCTATCAAATTACCAACAGCATTCTTCAATGAACTGTAACAAATAGTTCAAAAATTCATATGGAAACACCAAAGTCCCCAAATAGCCAAAACAATCCTGAGAAGAAAGAATAAAGTGTGGCGGGGGATCTCGCTCCCCAACTTCAAGCTCTACTACAAAGCCACAGTAATCAAGACAGTTTGGTACTGGCACAAGAACAGAGCAACAGACCAGTGGAACAGAATAGAAACTCCAGACATTAAATCAAACATATATGGTCAATTAATATATGATAAAGGAGTCATGGACATACAATGGGGAAATGACAGTCTCTTCAACAGATGGTGCTGGCAAAATTGGACAGCTACATGTAAGAGAATGAAACTGGATTATTGTCTAACCCCATACACAAAAGTAAATTCGAAATGGATCAAAGACCTGAATGTAAGTCATGAAACCATAAAACTCTTACAAAAAAGCATAGGCAAAAATCTCTTGGACATAAACATGAGCGACTTCTCCATGAACATATCTCCCGGGGCAAGGGAAACAAAAGCAAAAATGAACAAGTGGGACTATAGCAAGCTGAGAAGCTTCTGTACAGCAAAGGACACAACCAAAAAAAAAACAGGTACCCTGCAGTATGCAAGAATATATTCATAAATGACAGATCCGATAAAGGGTTGACATCCAAAATACATAAAGAGCTCACACACCTCAACAAACAAATAGTAAATAATCCAATTTAAAAATGGGCAGAGGAGCTGAACAGACAGTTCTCCAAAGAAGAAATTCAGATGGCCAACAGACACATAAAAGATGCTCCATATCTCTTGTCATCAGAGAAATGCAAATTAAAACCACAATGAGATATCACCTCACACCAGTTAGGATGGCCAACATCCAAAAGACAAGCAACAACAAATGCTGGCGAGGTTGCAGAGAATGGCGTACCCTCCTGCACTGCTGATGGGAATGTAAACTAGTTCAACCATTGTGGAAAGCAGCATGGAGGTTCCTCAAAAAGCTCAAAATAGAAATACCATTTGACCCAGGAATTTCACTCCTAGGAATTTACCCTAAGAATCAGCAGCCCAGTTTGAAAAAGACAGATGTACCCCTATGTTTATTGCAGCACTATTTACAATAGCCAAGAAATGGAAGCAATCTAAGTGTCCATCAGTAGATGAATGGATAAAGAAGAGGTGGTACATATACACAATGGGATATTATTCAGCCATAAGAAGAAAATAAACCCTACCATTTGCAACAACATGGATGGAGGTAGAGGGTATTATGCTCAGTGAAATAAGCCAGGCGGAGAAAGACAAGCACCAAATGATTTCACTCATATGTGGAGTATAAGAACAAAGAAAAACAAAGAAGGAAGAAAATAGCAGCAGAATCACGGAACCCAAGAATGGACTAACAGTTACCAAAGGGAAAGGGACTGGGGAGGATGGGTAGGAAGTGAGGGATAAGTGTGGGGAAAAAGAAAGGGGGCATTATGATTAGCATGTATAATGTGGGGGCGGGGGCATGGGGAGAGCTGTTGATCTGGATTACATATTGCCTCACAGGGTTGGTGTGGTGAGCAGTTGTCACAGAGGGGTGTGGAGGCCCCTGTGCATCCCAGGTGTGCTTGCAGGGGCCTGGAAGTCAAAACTATTTTCATAACAAATCTAAAACAGTGTTTGCTATTTTCCTTCTCATTTTTTCACAGAAAGACAAGTAGTGACTCAACAGCATCTTACTATGCTGATGGACAGTGACTCTAATGGGGTTTGTGGGGGTACTTGGTGAAGTGTGGAACCTAGTAAACATAATGTTTTTCATGTAATTGTAGATTAATGATGACAAAATAAAAAACATTAAAAAATAAAAAATAAAAAGTATAGAGTTTCAGTTTGGGAAGATGAAAAAGTTACGGAGAGGGATAGTGGTGATATGAATGCATTTACAGGCCCTGAGCTTTATACTTAAAAATGGTTAAAATGTTCAATCTTATGCACATTTACCACTATAAACAATACACACAGCCACACACACACTTGCATCTGCATGGACTATTTCTGGAAGAACTAGAGAAACTTGTAACAAGTCTTGACTTTAGAAAGGGGAACTAGCCAGCAAGCCAGAGCTGAAGAGATTGACCTCACTACATATTCTCTGTACCTTAGAATTTCATCTATGTGTATATATTATCTACTCAAAAAATTTATTTTCAATTAACCTTATTGATCAAAATCTGAACACACAGAGCAGGAAAATACATATCAAAATGTTCTATTTTGCATGAGGCAAAATAAAAATGTCCCTAGTTCACGACACTGAAAAGCTGCCTCAATGCTTTTCAAGGTGCCAATTTTAGAAAGAAAATGAACTGCTTTTGAACTTAAAAGACCAAAACAGTACACACAGAAAAAAGTAAAAAGTTCTCGTAAGAGTTTTTTCATGTACAATATGCCATTGCTAATCCAGATCAAATAGAGGAAAAGAAACCTAAATTACTTACTTCAGGTATATAAAGTGGGATAATAATAAGACCTAATACTTATGTTGTAAGCTTTAAATCCTGACCTAATTTGTTCCAAGCTGATACTGTTTAAGAGATTAAAAAAATGTCAACTGACAACAGTGGTTTTCAAACTTTTTGGTCTCAGAACCTCTTTTACACTCTTAAAACTTACTGAGATCCTCAAAGAGCTTTTGTTTATGTGACTTATATTTATCTAGACTTATCATATTAGAAATTAAGCCTCAAATTTTAAAAATATTCACTCAGTTGATTTAGAAATAATAAACCCACTACATTTACATAAATAACATTACTTTTATGAAAAATAACTATATTTGCCAAAACAAAAAACAAATTTAACTAGAAGAATGGCACTGTCTTACATGTTTGCAAATCTCTGGAATATCTGGCTTAACAGGAGACAGCCGGACCACCCCTCTGGACCCCCATTTGGTTCAGCATTCAATCTGTTACAATATCCCACATCATTATGTTTTGAAAAACCTCAAAAAATGAGAAGGAAAATAGCAAACACTGTCTTAGATTTATTATGAAAATAGTTTCGACTTACAGGCCCCTGCAAGCAAGCCTGTGATGCAAAGGGGCCTCCACACCCATCTGTGACAACTGTGCACCACACCAGCCCTGTGAGGCAACATGTAAGCTGAGCTGCAAAGAAAATCTCCTTGCCCCTCGGAGCTGAAAAGAAAGCAGTGGGGCCCATTCATAGTGTTTCACATCGTGAAGGAAACCCAGTCAGAATACCAGGCCTCACCTTTACCTCCTGTGATAAATCTTCAGGTTAAGTCTTTCAGTTTATGAAAAGCAGAGGTAAGGGGAAAGGCCAACAGCCACCACAAAACATCTATAACGCGACCCAGGTCTGTCCTACAAGGGAAATGGAAGAGACCTCCACTGAGAGGTAAAGCTCTTCAGGAAGGAACAGCAAAGTGTCCTGGAAGCCTCTCAAGGGACAGTGCCTGCCCTTCCCTACCAAGACAGACAAACAAATTTGAGGTCCAACTCTGCTGCTACCCACTGCTACTTCGAGCAAGTCGTGGGCCTCTCTGTCCCACAGAGTAGATGAAATGACACCAGCAGCGTGAAGAAACTTATTATAAACATCAGTCTATGCAAATTAACAGGAGTACAGATCACAAAACTGCATTCAGCCATGTTGCTGCTACTCAAATATACTTGGCAGTAACACTTCAGTACTACAAACAATGTCAGTTTTCTTAGTCACTGTCTTTATTTAATAAAATAGACAATTTAAGTTTTAAGAATATACAATTTCCCTCAGGGCCTCAATAAAATTATTTCTATTTTGAATGGGAAAAAAGATACATCCCATAAGAATATTTTTCCTAAATCAGCCCTTTTACCACATCACTACTCTAAGAAGATTTGGGAGATTTTTTTCCCTACTACAATCAGGAAGCCCAAAAGAAGGAGATAAGCTCATGAAGTCCATGAAGGGAGCACGGTAGGGGCAGTAAGACACAGTAAACAACTTGGAATTTAAAAAGCCCTGGGAAGGGATGAAAGATGGCAGCATGAACAGGTGAGACAGGAGCTTCCTTTTAAAACCATATATAATACGAAAATATAATTAATACAACTAATCCTGAAAGAGCAACAGGAAAGAGGGCTGCACCAGACTGCATACACCTGGAGAAAAGAATAAACCTCAAGGAACAGGGTAACGTACCAAAGCCGAGGTCCAGTGGGACCCAAGCCCTTCCCCATGGGAGGAAGAGAAATGGAGTGGGGAGGGAGTGGAGGCCTGGGACTGCTGAACACCTAGCTCTGGAGATCTACTCTGAGAGCACAAACCTACATTTCATGCTGCTCTCATAATTAGGTGGGGTGGAAAGCTAACACAGGCAGAATACCTGGAGAGACTGAGATTCCAGGCAGTTGTGGAAAGCAGGGATCCATATCTGGCTGCTCTGGGACAAAAGAAAGGTGGGCGGTCTGAGAGACTTCCTAACAGTGAGAGGGCTGTTAAAGGGGCAAGGACTGCACAGAGCTTACTGTTCAGGAGAAAGGACAGGTATATAAAATTGTCCGGATGCACTCTGCCCAGCAGGTTGGGAACTTTTACAATTTTCAGGCACTCCAGCCCCCTGGCTGGCTACACAGCTCCAAGGAAGCCCTCCATGGTACGCAGCCTGCTGTGCCTCCCTCCCAGCCAGCCCCACCTGGCTCACAAACCGGCAAACCCTACCCTGGCATTAGGCCAGCCAGAGGGAAGCCAATCTGGGAAAGGAGATAGTCTCTCAGGCCATGGAGGTGCACAGATCTCACAACACAAGGGACCAAAGGAAGACAACACCAAGATATATACTAATTAAAATGGCAAAGATCAAGGAAAAGGACAGACTATTAAAAGCAGCCAGAGAGAGAAATAAGATCACATAAAAGGAAAGCCCATCAGGCTATCATCCCACTTCTCAGAAGAAACCTTACAGGCCAGAATGGAGTGGCATGATATATTTAATGCAATGAAGCAGAAGGACCACGAAACAAAAATATGTTATATGGGAGATTATCATTTAAATTTGAAGGAGGGAATTAAACAATTTCCAGATAAGCAAAAGATGAGAGAATTTGCCTCCCACAAACTGTCTCTACAGTATATTTTGGAGGGACTGCTATAAAGGGAAGTGTTCCTAAGGATTAACAGCTGTCACCAGAGGTAATAAAAACACAGTAAAGAAAGTAGAACAGTTAATTACTAAACAAATGCAAAATAAATTAACTACCCCCAAAGTCAATCAACAGATACACAGAGTACAGAATATGATACATAATATATAATGAATGGAGGAGGAAGAAAAGGGAGGAGAAAAAAGAACTTTTAGATTATGGTTGTAATGCCATACTAAGTGAGTTAACTTGGACTCTTACATAGTAAGAAAGTTAACCTTGAATCTTTGGTAAACACAAATCTAAAGCCTGGAATGGCAATAAGTACATACCTATTGATGATCACCATAAATGTAAATGGTCAGAATGCACCAATCAAAAGACACAGAGTCACTGAATGGATAAAAAAAACAAGACCCATCTTTATTCTGCGTACAAGAGACTCACTTCAAACTCAAAGACATACATAGACTAAAAGTGAAGGGATGGAAAAAGATATTTCATGCAACTAATAGGGAGAAAAAAGCAGGTGTTGCAGTATTTGTATCAGACAAAATAAACTTCAAAACAAAGAAAGTCACAAGAGACAAAGAAGGACATTACATAATGATAAAGGGTCAATCTAACAAGAAGATATAATCATTATAAATATCTATGCACCCAACACAGGAGCACCTATATATGTGAAACAAATACTAACCAATTTAAAAGGTGACATAGAATGCAATGCATTCATTCAAAAAGAATTCAGTACACTACTCACTCCAAAGGACAGATTAACCAGACAGAAAATAAGTAAGGAGACAGAGGCACTGAACAATTAGAACAGATGGATCTAACAGACATCTACAGAACTCTACACACAAAAGCAGCAGAAGGCACATTCTTCTCAACTGTACATGGAACATTTTCAAGAACCAATCATATACTAGGCCACAAAAAGAGCCTCAGTAAATTCAAAAGGATTGAAATTGTACCAACCACTTTCTCAGACCACAAAGGTATGAAACTAGAAATAAATTTACGCTAAGAAAATAAAAATTCCCATAAACACATAGAGGCTCCACAACATGCTCCTAAACAACCAATAGATCAATGACCAAATAAAAACAGAGATCAAGCAATATATGGAGAGAAATGACAACAATAATTCAACACTGCAAAATCTGTGGGATGTAGCGAAGGCCATGCTAAGAGGAAAGTATATTGCAACATGAACCTACCTTAGGAAAGAACAATCCCATATGAACACTCTAACTAAACTCACAATTAATGAAACTAGAAAAAGAAGAACAAATGAGGCCCAAAGTCAGTAGAAGAAGGGACATAAAAAAGATTAGAGCAGAAATAAATAAAATCAAGAAGAATAAAACAATAGAGAGAATCAATGAAAGGAAGAGCTGGTTCTTTGAGAAAATAAACAAAATAGGTAAGCCCCAAGCCAGACATATCAAGAAAAAAAGAGAGTCTACACACATAAACAGAATCAAAAATGGGAAAGCAAAAATCACTACAGACACCAAAGAAATAAAAAGAATAATTAGAGAATACTATGGAAAGTTATATGATAACAAACTAGATAAGCAAGAAGAAATGGACAACTTTCTGGAAAAATACAACCTTCCAAGACTGACCCAGAAAGGAACAGAAAATCTGAACAGACCAATTACCAGCAATGAAATTGAACTGGTAATAAAAAAACTACCTAAGAACAAAACTCCTAGACCAGACGGCTTCACTGCTGAATTTTATCAAACATTAAGACTTAATACCCATCCTCTTTAAAGTTTTCCAAAAAGTAGAAGAGGGAATACTCCCAATTATACAAGGCCAGCATCACTGTAATACCAAAACGAGGCAAAGACATGACAAAAAAGAAAAATTACAGACCAATATCCCTGATGAACATAGATGCAAAAATACTCAAAAAATATTAACAAACCAAATTCAAAAATACATCAAAAGGATCATAGACCATGACCAAGTGAGATTCATCCCAGGGATGTAAGGATGGTACAACATTTGAAAGTCCATCAACATCATCCACCACATCAACAAACAGAAGGACAACAACCACATGTTCATCTCCATAGATGCTGAAAAAGCTTTTGACAAAATTCAACATCCATTCATGATAAAAATTCTCAACAAAATGGGTATAGAGGGCAAGCACCTCAACATAATAAAGGCCATATATGACAAACCCACTGCCAACATCATAGTTAACAGAGAGAAGCTAAAAGCTTTCCCTTTAAGATTGGGAACAAAACAAGGATGCCCACTCTCCCACTTTTATTCAACATAGTACTGGAGGCCCTAGCCACAGCAATCAGACAACACAAAGAAATAAAAGGCATCCAGATTAGTAAGAAAGAAGTTAAACTGTCCGTTTGCACATGACATGATATTGCACATAAAAAACCCTACAGAATCCACTCCAAAACTACTAGATCTAATATCTGAATTCAGCAACATTGTGGAATACAAAATTAATACACAGAAATCTGTTGTATTCCTATACACTAATGATGAACTAGCAGAGAGAGATATCATGAAAACAATTCCATTCACAATTGCATCAAAAAGAATAAAATACCTACGAATAAACCTAACCAAGGAAGTGAAAGACCTATACTCTGAAAATTACAGGACACTCATGAGAGAAATTAAAGAAGATACCAATAAATGGAAACACATCCCGTGCTCATGGATAGAAGAATTAATATTGTCAAAATGGCCATCCTGCCTAAAGCAATCTACAGATTGAATGCAATCCCTATCAAAATATCAACAGCATTCTTCAATGAACTAGAGAAAATTGTTCTAAAATTCATATGAAAACACAAAAGACCCCAAATAGCCAAAGCAATCCTGAGAAGGAAGAATAAAGCAAGGGGATTACGCTCCCCAACTTCAAGCTCTACTACAAAGCCACAGTAATCAAGACAATTTGGTACTGGCACAAGAACAGACCCATAGACCAATAGAACAGACTGAAGAACCCAGATATAAACCCAATCATATATGCTCAATTAATATATGATAAAGGAGCCATGGACATACAATGGGAAAATAACAGCCTCTTCAATAACTGGTGTTGGCAAAACCGGGCAGCTGCATGCAAGAGAATGAAACTGGATTATTGTCTAACCCCATACACAAAAGTAAACTCAAAATGGATCAAAGACCTGAATGTTAAGTCATGAAACCATAAAACTCTTGGAAGAGAATGTAGGCAAAAATTTCTTGAATATAAACATGAGCAAATTCTTCCTGAACGCATCTCCTCGAGCAAGGAAAACAAAAGCAAAAATGAACAAATGGGACTAAATCAAACTAAAAAGCTTCTGTATGGCAAAGGACACCATCAACAGAACAACAAGGCATCCTACAGTATGGGAGAATATATTTGTAAATGACATATCCGACAAGGGGTTAACATCCAAAATATATAAAGAACTCACATGCCTCAACACCCAAAAAGCAAATAACCCTATTAAAAAATGGGCAGAGGATATAAAGAGACAATTCTCCAAAGAAGAAATTCAGATGGCCAGCAGACACAAGAAAAGATGTTCCACATCACTAATCATCAGGAAAATGCAAATTAAAACTACAATGAGATATCACCTCACACCAGTAAGGATGGCCAGCATTGAAAAGACTAAGAACAACAAATTCTGGCAAGGATGCAGAGAAAGGGGAACCCTCCTACACTGCTGGTGGGAATTCAACCACTGTGGAAAGCAATATGGAGGTTCCTCAAAAAACTAAGAATAGAAATACCATTTGACCCGGGAATCCCACTCCTTTGAATTTACCCAAAGAATACAAGTTCTCAGATTCAAAAAGACATATGCACCCCTATTACAGCACTATTTACAGTAGCCAAGATATTGAAACAACCTAAGTGTCCATCAGTGGATGAATGGATAAAGAAGACATGGTACATATACACAATGGAATACTATTCAGCCGTAAGAAAGAAACAAATCCTACCATTTGCAACAACATGGATAGAGCTGGAGGATATTATACTCAGTGAAATAAGCCAGGTGGAGAAAGACAAGTGCCAAATGATTTCACTCACTTGTGGAGTATAACAATGAAGCAAATCTGAAGGAACAAAACAGCAGCTAACTCACAGACTCCAATAAGGGACTAGCGGTTACCAACGGGGAGGGGTCTGGGAGGGCGAGTGGGGAGGGAGGAAGAAGGGGATTGAGGAGTATTGTATTTAGTACACAGGGTATGAGGGGTCACGGGGAAGACAGTGTAGCACAGAGAAGGCAAATAGTGAATCTATGGCATCTTGCTGCACTGATGGACAGTGACTGCAATGGGGTATGAGTGGGGACTTGATAAAATGGGTAAATGTAGTAACCACATTGTTTTTTCATGTGAAACCTTCATAAAAAATTTTAATTAAAAATAATAAATAAATAAATAAATAACCCTGATATGACCTTAAGCAAACTATTTACCTCCTCCTGTCTCCAAAAACTGGGGATGCCAACCCTTACTACACAAATAAAAAGACTAAAATGAGGTCATATACACGAAGCCCCACGTATCTGCCAGATAGCAAGCCTTGAGTAAATTTGCTTTCTCTTCTTTGTTCCCCTTCTCAGTCATAAAGCTACCCTGTCTCTTCTGCCTTCCCTGCCTTCTCTAACAATACCTCTACCCCTGCCCCCAGGAGAAACCTCCCACTTCATGAAGACAGCAGCCATTCAGATATAGTCAGTCATTCACACTGCACGCCGAGCTGTGTGCTTCCCCCAAACCCTATCACTGCCACCACCGCCCACCCCATCACTTTCCTGGAGGATGCTCACACTCAGAGTGTCACTCACATAGCACGCACCGTGACCAGGGCCATCTGCAGTGGCGTGCTGCATCCCTGCAGCTTACCTTCACACTGCGTGGCAATGGCCCAGGAACACAGTCAAGGTATGAAACCCAACATGGTATGGTGTTACCATAGTTCTGACACTGGCTGCACTTACTCTCTTTTCCTGCAGTCAGACCTGCACCTTCAGGTGTGAGAAACTAAAGAATAAATGTAGTTGTAATCTGTCATAAATAAAATAAAATCCCATGTTGTTCATCCAGATGGGGTGAAGTTTAAATCACTCAATCCCTTGATGAGTCCTGAAGCGATGGCACCAGTTCACAAGCACAGCCCAGTCCCTCTGCATGTCACTCATCAGTTCACCCTCCTGGAAGATGGCTTCACAGCCTTTCTCTGATGTATGTGGCCTGGATCCCACAACTTCTATTACACTCAGGTACAGACTCATCTCCATACCCTTTTTGGGCAGGGGATTGGTACCAAACCACTCTCCGTCTTCTGTTCTCCATTCTAGATCCCAGTATTTGTGTCTCTCTGTCATATTTTCTTTTTGTTTTGGTTCTTCTGTTATTTTATTTGGGGAGAATATCATTGTTTAAGCATTATTAATCTTTTTTTATAATATCTCATTCATGGCTTTTTGATACATACCTATTACAAAAGCAAATTCTATTCATTCACTCAACAATTATTTACTGAGTGCCAACAAGGTGTCTATCACTAAAGCTGCAGTAGAGTTCATCTCACTTAGAGAACTAAGGTCAACAGGTTGGATTATGGATATAGTCTTTTCACCAAACTATACAGAGTAAGAAACAATACTGATCTGAAGCAATAATTATCAAAGACCTTTCTTTCACAGGGCATAGGAAAAATTAATACTTTAAATAGCATGATAAATCCAAGGAATGCAAAAAGAAGAAAAAAGAGCCCTCTTCTATTTTATGAAATGGATCGATAATTTAGAATTAGAACAAAGAAAACATTTCCAAACCTCATATCCACTGTATTATTCGACTCATGGTCAAACACTTCAAAAGCTTCTTTGATTTTTTTGTGAAATTCTGCTACTGCTAACTCTGCAAAAGATAAAGTAAATTAAATTTATTTTAATTTTGAATTCAAAATAAAAATTTCCATAACTACACTAGAAATTATTAATAAGAACAGAGTCCTAACCTTGTTAATGTATGAATAATTATGCAAAATTAAAAAATTTTAATTATTCACATTCTCTTTACCCTAACCTAACTACTAAACAATTAATTCCTAATCCCTTAATGGCAGAGAATGGGGTGGTACGGTGGTTTAGGAAAGTCGGCCTCAGTGATAAGATGACATTCATGCAGACCTGAAGGAAGGAAAAGGCCAGCCTGATGAGCACCTGCAGGAAGAGCTTTTAGGCAGAGAACAGCAGAGGGAGAATGGTAGGAAACAGGCGTGAATCTGTAGGACAGAGTCCACAGGGCTCTTGAGGCTACTTTAAGGATTTTTTTTTACTTTGAATGAGATGAGAAGCCACTGGAGGGATTCTAGCAGTGACGGGACATGGCCTGGCTTAGATCTGCTTAGGTTATTACAGTAAGAATATGCTGGAAAGGGATGAGGGTGGAAGGAAGCTGCTGCAGTGCTCTGGGTGAAAAACTGATGGTACTTAGTCCAGGATGGTGGCAGGGAGGTTGTAAGAAGGGAGGACTCTGGATGTGTTCTGACAGCAGAACCAGCAGCACTTGCTGACAGGTTTGATGCTACGTGCAGAGAAGAAAAGGGGTGAGGCTGACTTCAAGGTATTTGGCTGAATGGACGAATAAAGGAAAAAATACAATCAAGTCTCAAAATCTGTTTTTGAAATAGTAAGTACAATAGTACAAAGGGAGAGATTAAGTATGAGTTTAGGTAATTATTTTAGTTATAAATACCATCAAATTGTAGAAAATGGGGAATTTTTAATTACTCACATTCCCTCTACCCTAATATCATCACTAATCATTCCACTGTATTTCCCTACCTTCCTTCATACACAACCTTTTACATATACATTTAATAACTACTATTCATCCACTCAACAAAAACTTAGAATGAGCTTACTAGGTACCAGGTTCTGCGTCAGGTGCCGCATCTACATTTATAGCCAGAGAGGTAAGCATCTCATTTTTAGAAAAAAGAAATCAAAGCTCAGAGAGGTTAAACAACTGACCCGGTATCAGAGGTGCCAAGTGGCAGAGTGGGAGTGAACCAGATCTTTCTCACTTGAGGGATCTGCTCTCTACCACCTTCTACCCCACCTAAATAACTGCTATGCCCATAGTTTAAAAACTGTAACTCCTAACATCTTCACTCCAATGTTATATTTTTCCAGGTTAGAACATAATCTACATAACCTTCAACTTTTAACAGTACCAAAGGAATATAACACAATTTACTGATATTATTATAAATATGGCAGTGAACTTTTGCTAATAAGCAAAAAATAACTATCTCATTATTTAAAATTACATTACTTCGATTATAAGTGAGTCTGAATAAAGACCCATATGCTTGTGTATCACCTCTATTTTCTATGTTATGAATTGTCCATGTTCTCTGCTCATCACTATTAGGATCTTCCATTTTTTTCTCAACAATTTGTATGATCTCTTCAAATAATAAAGACTTAACCTATGTTATAATTACTGTAAACAATTTTCCAGGTCAGTTGTTTGCATTTGTTTTTCTACAAAAACTGTTCCATCTTCTGTTTTTAAAAAACTGTTCCATCTCCTTTCTGATCATCAAACTCATATATGATTATTGGAGAAAAAAAAGGATATGGAAGAAAGAACTTAGATTAAGTAAAAATCACTTTAAATTCTACCATGCAGAGTTAACTACTCTTATTGTTGTCCTCTAACCTAATTTTTCACTCAACAATTATGAGCACCTTTCATTCTCAAAAACTATTTATTACATTACCATTTTTATGATTGCTTGGCATTCCATTATAGAGCTTTATAATAGGTTATTTAGGCAACTCCCTAGACGTACACATTTAAGTTGTTTATGATTTTCCATTGTTATAATTTTAGTGAACAATTTTGCCCAGTTCATCTTTCTGCCTTTGTCATATTATCTCACTGAAATACAATGAGTTGAACGCAGTTGAATTTGTGTGGGGTATTGGGCAGGTTCTTATTATCATAATAGTACCTTGGGAAAACCTCACTGGTTATATAATACTGTTACTTCACAAAGCTGGTATTTGCTTTTTAAATTTAAGATTATTTTTAAAGTTTATTATCTTTTGTTTTTATGTAGTCACATCTGTTCAGATTTTTGTATCATTCTTTAAAGCTTAGAAACTTATCCTTTGAGGAATTTCTGGGCTGGTAAGCATGTGGATGTCCTGGCACAGTGACACAACCAAGAGAGGGCATGGGAGCTCCACAACCTTCCCTCATACCTTGCCCTGGCTGTTCTCTTCACCTGGCTATTCCTGAGTTAGGATCTCAGAATAAATATCAGAGGTTGCTTAGTCCAGCTTTTGATTGCAGTAGTGCTGTTTTCTACAATATGCATGAAGTACAGCTCTCCAGCCTTTGCCTAATCACCTCTGCAGCATAGAAAACCACCCTAGGGCAGCCTACCCCAAAGGTAGAGAGTTCTATTATAAAATGTGTTCTTATATTGTGATGGTGACACATTACTAAGCATAAATGATTTTCTTATTATTCAAAAGTTCTTGAGAGAGGAATTATTCTAACTTTTAATCTGGGTCTAAATACAGAATACATGCACTCCAGTGTGTATGCAAGACAATTCAATGGACCATGGAAAGAAAATATTACAATTCCACATATTAAAAAAAAGAAAGAGAACTTACACTTTAAAGGATCATGACGGAGGGGGAAAATCATCCTTTTTCTGGAGATTTGGTAAATACTCAACTCTATTTTCTCATATAATTTAAAAATATATTTACTCTTTAATCCATGTGAAATTTATCTTTACTTGATTCAAAGTGAAAGATTAATTTCTAACCGTAGTGTAGTAATTTCTCATTTATTAAGAATCTGATTTCTTTCCTCCTACTTTATAATGTGTTATAGGCTTTTAAGTGATAGAAACTACCTCTGTTCATTGCACTACTGATTCCATCTTGATTTGCATTTTTAGTCATATGCAATTACCATACTATTTTATTTATTGCCCCTGTATTGGTCCTGTTTAGAAATGTTCATTAATATTCCCACCAGCTTATTCTTCTAAAGGAAATGTGGAAATCCATATAAAATTTAGAAATTCCAAATAAAATACCACTGGGCATTGTATTACTATCACAATGAAGCTATACACTGAGAAAAAATTAACACTTTATGATATTTAGTTTTCACATCGAAGAGATACATAGTAGATACAGATCCATTTTCCTATGCTCAGTTGAACATTATGTATTATGGTTTTCCCCACATAAGTCACACACAATTCTACAAGAAGATTATGCCTGAGTATTTTATGTGGTTTGTAATATTGAAAGGGAATCTTTTTTAAATGTTGTGATTTTTCAAATTTGGGGTAAATACTTAAATTTTTTTGCTATTTATATTCATTTATGTCTTGAAATTTTTAATAATTATAATCCCTTTTCAGTTGATTATTTTATATTTTCTGACAGTACATTTTGTCTCTCCTTTTCAAAATGTATGCTTCTTGTATGTTCATGACTTATGACAATAACCAGAACTAGCAAAACAACTTTAATGTATGAAGTGATAGTGATGATCCTTGTTTTTAAAAAACTTTTATTATTTAGGAGAAATGACAGCCACTTCAACAACTGATGTTGGCAAAAATGGACAGCTACATGCAAGAGAATGAAACTGAATTATTGTCTAACCCCATACACAAAAGTAAACTTGAAATGGATCAAAGACCTGAATGTAAGTCATGAAACCATAAAACTCTTAGAAAACAACATAGGCAAAAATTTCCTGAATGTGTAAACATGAGAAACTTCTTCCTGAACACATCTCCTCAAGCAAGGAAAACAAAAGCAAAAATGAACACATGGGACCACATCAAACTAAAAAGCTTCTGTATGGCCAAGGACACCATTAACAGAACAAAAAGGCATCCTACAGTATGGGAGAATATATTTGTAAATGGCATATCTGACAAGGGGTTAACATCCAAAATATATAAAGAACTAACATGCCTCAACACCCAAAAAGCAAATAACCCTATTAAAAAATGGGCGGAGGATAAGAAGAGACAATTCTCCAAAGAAGAAATTCAGATGGCCAACAAACACATGAAAAGATGCTCCACACCACTAATTATCAGGGAAATGCAAATTAAAACCACAATGAGATATCACCTCACACCAGGAAGGATGGCCAGCATCGAAAAGACTTAAAACAACAAATGCTGGTGAGGATGCGGAGAAAGGGGAATCCTCCTACACTGCTAGTGGGAATGTAAGCTAGTTCAACTATTGTGAAAGCAACATGGAGGTTCCTCAAAAAACTAAGAATAGAAATACCATTTGACCTAGGAATCCCACTTCTTGGAATTTACCCAAAGAATACAGGTTCTCAGATTCAAAAAACTATATGCACCCCTAAGTTTATCACAGCACTAATTCAAGATATGGAAGCAACCTAAGTGCCCATCACTAGATGAGTGGTTAAAGAAGAGGTGGTACGTATACACAATGGAATACTATTTGGCCATAAGAAAGAAACAAATCCTACCATTTGCAACAACATGGATGGAGCTGGAGGACATTATGCTCCGTGAAATAAGCCAGGCGGAGAAAGACAAGCACCAAATGATTTCCCTCATTTGTGGAGTATAACAATGAAGCAAAACTGAAGGAACAAAATAGCATCAGACTCACAGACTCCAAGAAGGGACTAGTGGTTACCAAAGGGGAGGGGTGAAGGAGGGAGGGTGGGGAGGAAGGAAGAAGGGGATTGAGGGGT
This sequence comes from Manis javanica, assembly GCF_040802235.1. Taxonomy (NCBI): domain Eukaryota; kingdom Metazoa; phylum Chordata; class Mammalia; order Pholidota; family Manidae; genus Manis; species Manis javanica. Next base: position 76,903,630 of record NC_133166.1, on the reverse strand, counting down.
ATCATGATTAATACACATGTCATGGGGAAGACAGTGCATCTCAGAGATGACAATTAGGGACTCTGAGGCATCTTACTACACTGATGGACAGTGACTACAATGGGGTATGGAGGGGGACTCAATAATAAGGGTGAATGTAATAACCACATTGTTTTCCTTGTGAAACATTCATAAGAGTATATATCAATGATACCTTATTAAAAATAAATAAATGAATAAACTATTATTATTTAATATATTAGAACACTAGTCTTTAACCACCAAATATAATGCTGAATTGTGTCTTGAAATAGGTAGTGCTTACAATTTGAGGCAGAATTCTTCTATTCCTATATCTAAATTTGTATATTAAGAAAAGGCATTCTTGAGTATGGATTAAAGTGGGCAGTGGCAGTGTGAGAGGTGAGACAGAAGCCTCCTCCCAAAACCACATATAATACGAAAATATAATTGATACAACTAATCCTGAAAGAGCAACAGGAAAGAAGGCTGCGCCAGACTGCATACACCTTTAAAAGAAAAGAGACCTCACAGAACAGGGTAATGTGCCAAAGCCGTGAACTGGCAGGACCCAAGCCCTTCTCCCACCCCAGCTCACCGGCAGGAGGAAGAGAAATGGAGCGGGGAGGGGGGAGGCCAGAGCTGCTGAACACCCAGCCCTGGAGATCTGCTCTGGGATCACAAAACTACATTGCATGGTGCTCTGGAGATTAGTGGAGTCGGGAAGATAAGACAGTCGAAATACCTGAAGAGACTGAGATTCCAGCCACTTGTGAAAAATAGGGATCCACATCTGGCTGCCCTGGGACAGAAGAAAGGTGGGCAGTCTGAGAGACTTCCTTACAGTGAGAGGGCTGCTAAAGGGGCAAGGATTGCACAGAGTGCACTACTCAGGAGAAAGGACAGGTGGATAAAACTGTCCAGACACACTCTGCCTAGCAAGTTGGGAACTTTCAGGAGCTTCAGGCTCTCCAACCACTGGCTGGTGACGTAGCTAAAATGGCACCCACTGTGATATGCAGCCTGCTGTACCTTCCTCCCAGCCAGCCCACACCAGCTCACAAACTAGCAGTCCCTGCACTGGCATCAGGCCACCCAGAGGGAAGCTCTGCCTATGGCACCTACAAATGCAAAGCATAGAGGCTTACATCTGTGTGCTTGTCACACTGATTCTGGCATTAGAGGAAGGCACAGCAGCCGGGAAGCAGGAAACAGCTCTTTTCTACCCCCAGGCACCAGCACTGCTCTCCTGCAACCCCCAACATCTATCCAGGGGCTGAGCAGCTCCATAGAGCAGAGCTTTGGGGCACTAGAGGGCATCACATACAAATATTAAATGTCCAACGAACCTAGTTCAAACCAAAATCCCACAAACAGTAGAAGGGTAAAGTGAAACTGAACTCATCAATCTTCCTGAAAGAGATTTCAAATAAAAATCATAAACATGCTCATGGAGGTAAAGAAAAATATTCAAGAACTCAGGGAAGAATTCTGAACAGAGATCCAATCATTATGGAATACGGTATCAGAAATGAAACATACAATGGAGGGATTTAAAAGCAGATTAGATATAATGGAGATAATAAATGAAACAGAAATTAGAGAATAGAAATACAAAGAAGCTGAGGCACAGAGAGAATAAAGCATCTCTGAATGAAATAATATTGAGAGAACTATGCAACAATCCAAGTGGAACAATATTCGCATTATAGGAGTACCAGAAGAAGAGAGAGAAAAAGGGATAGAAAGTGTCTTTGAGGAGATAATTGTTGAAAACTTCCCCAATCTGGGGAAGGAGATAGACTCTCAGGCCATGGAGGTGCACAGATCTCCCAACACAAGGGAACCAGGGAAGACAACACCAAGACATATAATAATTAAAAGGCAAAGATCAAGGACAACAAACAGAATATTAAAAGTAGCCAGAGAGAGAAAAAAGATCACATACAAAGGAAAGACCATCAGGCTATCATCACACTTCTCAACAGAAACCTTACAGGCAAGAAGGGAGTGGCATGATATATATAATGCAATGAAACAGAAGGGCCTTCAACCAAGAAAACTCTACCCAGCAAGATTATCATTTAAATTTGAAGGAGGGATTAAACAATTTCCAGATAAGGAAATACTGAGAGAATTTACCTCCCACAAGCTGTCTCAACAGTATGTTTTAGAGGGAGTGCTAAAGATGGAAGTGGTCCTAAAACTAAATAGATGTCACCAGAGGAAATAAAACCAAAGTAAAGAAAGTACAACAATTACTAAGCACATGCAAAATCAAATCAACCACAGTGGTTACCAAAGGGGAGGGGTGTGGAAGGGCAAATGGGGAGGGAGGGAGAAGGGGATTGAGGGGCATTATGTTTACTACACATAGTGTGGGGTATCATGGGGAAAACACTGTAGCAAAGAGAAGGTAAATAGTAAATCTGTGGTATCTTACTACACTGATGGACAGTAACTGCATTGGGGTATGGGTGGAGACTTGATAACATGGGTAAATGTAGTAATGACATTGTTTTTTATGTGAAACCTTCAGAAGAGTATATATCAATAATACCTTAATAAAAAATTAAATTAAGAAAAATCAAATCAACCACTCCCAAAAGTCAGTTAAGGGATAGACAAAGAGTACAGACTATGACACCTAATATATAAAAAATGGAGGAGGAAGAAAAAGGAGGGAAAAAAAAAGAACCTTTAGATTGTGTTTATAATAGCATAGTAAGTCAGTTAAATTTGACTGTTGGATAGTAAGGAAGTTACCCTTGAACCTTTGATAACCACAAACCTAAAGCCTACAATGGGAATTACATGCCTATCAATAATCACCCTAAAAAGTAAATGGTCTGAATGCACTAATCAAGAGACAGACTCACTGAATGGATAAAAAAACAAGACCCGTCTATATGGTGCCTACAAGAAACTCACTTCAAACCCAAAGACATACACAGACTAAAAGTGAAGGGGTGGAGAAAGATATTTCATGCAAGTAATACGGAGAAAAAAGGAGGAGTTGCAATACTTGTATCAGACAAAACAGACTTCAAAACAAAGAAAGTCTCAAGAGACAAAGAAGGACATTATATAATAATAAAGGGGTCAGTCCAACAAAAGGATATAACCATTATAAATATCCATGCACCCAACACAGGAGCACCTACATGTGTGAAACAAATACCAACAGGATTAAAGGGGGATATAGAATGCAATGCATTCATTTTAGGAGACTTTAACACTTCACTCACTCCAAAGGACAGATCAACCAGATAGAAAATAACTAAGGAGACACAGGCAGTGAACAACACATTAGAACAGATGGGCCTAACAGACGTCTACAAAACACTCCACCCAAAAGCAACAGGATACACATTCTTCTTAACTGCACCTGGAACATTTTCAAGAATAGATCATATACTATGCCCCAAAAAGAGCCTCAGTAAATTCAAAAAGATTGAAATTGTACCAACCAGCTTCTCAGACCACAAATGTATGAAACTAGAAATAAATTACACAAAGAAAATTACAAAGCTCACAAACACACAGAAGCTTAACATCATGCTCCTAAATAATCGATGGATCAATGACCAAATAAAAACAGAGATCAAGCAATATAGGGAGACAAATGACAACAATCACTCAACAGCACAAAATCTGTGGGATGCAGTGAAGGCTGTGCTAATAAGGAAGTATATTGCAATACAGGCCTACCTCAGGAAAGAAGAACAATCCCATATGAACAGTCTAAACTCACAATTAATGAAACTACAAAAGAAGAACAAATGAGGCCTGAAGTCAGTAAAAGGAGGGACATAAGGTTAGAGCATAAATAAATAAAATCGAGAAGAATAAAACAATAGAAAGAATAAATGAAAGCAGGAGTTGGTTCTTCAAGAAAGTAAACAAAATAGATAAACCCCTAGCCAGACTTATCAAGAAAAAAAGAGTCTAAACACATAAACAGAATCAGAAATGAGAAAGGAAAAATCACTACGGATACCCCAGAAATACAAAGAATTATTAGATAATACTATGAAAAATTATATGCTAAGCCAAGATATGGAAGCAACCTAAGTGTCCATCAGTAGATGAATGGATAAAAAAGAGGTGGTACATATACACAATGGAATACTATTTGGCCATAAGAAAGAAACAAATCCTACCATTTGCAACAACATGGATGGAGCTGGAGGATATTATGCTCCGTGAAATAAGCGAGGCAGAGAAAGACAAGTGCCAAATGATTTTCCTCATTTGTGGAGTATAACAATGAAGTAAAACTGAAGGAACAAAATAGCAGCAGACTCAGAGACTCCAAGAAGGAACTAGTGGTTACCAAAGGGGAGGGGTGTGGGAGGGCAGGTGGGGAGGGAGGGAGAAGGGGATTGAGAGGTATTATGTTTAGTACACATGGTGTGGGGATCATGGGGAAAACAGTGTAGCACAGAGAAGGCAAATAGTAAATCTGTGGCATCTTACCATACTGATGGACAGTGACTGCATTGGGTATGGGTGGGGCTTGATAATATGGGTAAATGTAGTAACCACATTGTTTTTTCATGTGAAACCTTCATAAGAGTGTATATCAATAAAACCTTAATAAAAAAACTAAAAAGAAAAAGTATAATTATATGCTAACAAACTGGATGACCTAGAAGAAATGGACAACTTTCAAGAAAAATACAACCTTCCAAGGCTGACCCAGGAAGAAACAGAAAATATGAATAGACCAATTACCAGCAAAGAAACTGAAGTGGTAATCAAAAAAACTACGTAAGAACAAACTGCGTGTTTCAGATGGTTTCACGGCTGAATTTTATCAAACATTTAGTGAAGACTTAATACCCATCCTCCTTAAAGTTTAAGCCAATGAGTTGGAATACTTCCAAACTCATTCTATGAGGCCAGCATCAATCTAATACCAAAACCAGACAGACACCACAAAAAAAGAAAATTACAGACCAATATCCCTGATGAACATAGATGCAAAAATGCTCAACAAAATATTAGCAAACCGAATTAAAAAATACATCAAAAAGATCATACATCACGATCAAGTAGGATTTATTCCAGGGATGCAAGGATGGTACAATATTAGAAAATCCATCAACATCATCCACTACATCAATAAAAAGAAGGACAACAACTACATGATCATCTATCTCCATAGATGTTGAAAAAGCATTTGACAAAATTCAACACCCATTCATGATAAAAACTCTCAACAAAATGGGTATAGAGGGCAAGTACCTCAACATAACAAAGGCCATATATAACAAACCCACAGCCAACATCATACTTAACAACGAGAAGCTGAAAGCCTTTCCTTTAAGATCAGGAACAAGACAAGGATGACCACTCTCTCCACTTCTATTCAACATTGTGTTGGATATTCTATACAGAGGATCTGAGCAAGAAAAGAAATAAGAGATCCAAATTGAAAAGGAAAAAGCAAAATTATCTCTGTTCATATACAAGATGACATGTAGAAACCTGAAGATTTCACACACATAGGGAACTGTTAGAGCTAATAAAATCAGCAAAGATGCAGGATACAAAATCCACAGACACAAACTGGCTGCATTTCTATACAGCAACAATAAAAATCTGAAAAGAAAATTTTTAAAATTCCATTTACAATAGCATCAAAAAGAATAAAATACTTAGCAATAAATTTAACAAGCAAAGTGAAAAGACCTGTGCTCTAAAAACTATAAAACATAACTGAAAGAAATTAAAGACTAAGTAAGTTGAAAGAAGTCTCGTGTTCACAGGCTGGAAGAGTTAAGCTGTTAAAAGGACAATACTCCCCATTACATTCTTAATTGTTTCACCACCATCCCTACCCATGTTGAAGTTGTAACCTACAATACCACAGAATGTAATCTTATTTTCTATAGTATCATTGCAATTTTAAGTATTAGGTTAAAATGAAGTCATACTGGAGTAGAGTGGGCCTCTAATCCAATATGACTGGTGTCCTTACAAAAAGGGAAAATTTGGGCAAAGAGACAATTACACACAGAGGGTAAACACCAAGTGAAGATAAACGTGGATATCAGAGTGATGCAGTAGAAGACAAGGAACACCAAAATTGGCCATCAATGCACCATGAGAGAGAGAGATGCAACAGGTTCTTCCCAGATCCCTCAGAAGAAACCTATCTTGCCAACACCATAGTGTCACACTTCCAGCCTCCACCACTGTGAGACAATTCCTGTTGTTTAAGCCATGCAGTTTATGGTACCATGTTACAGCAGCCCTAGCAAACTAATACACTGCCCAAAACAATCTACACACCCAGTGCCATCCTTATCAAGATCCCAATGGTGTTTTTGTTTTTTTCTCAGAAAAAGAAAACCCATTCTGAAATTCATGTGGAATCTCAAAGGACCCAGAAAAATCTTGAAAAAGAAGAACAAAGTTAAAGAACTCACTCTTCCTGATTTCAAAACTTACTACAAAGCTACAGTAATCAAAACACCATGGTACTGGCATAAGAACAGACATACAGACCAAAGAGATAGAATAAAAAGTCCAGAAATAAACACTCACATACATGGTCACTTGATCTTTGACAAGGGTGCCAAGAACACTGAATGGAGAAAGGACAGGCTTTTCAATAAACAGTACTAGAAAAACCTAGCTATCCACATACAAAAAAATGAAGTTGGATCCTTATCTTACACTACACACAAAAATAAACTCAAAAGGCGTCAACCTAATATAAGGACTGAAATTATAAAATTTTAGGAGAAAAACATAGGGGGAAATCTTCCTTATATTGGATTTGACAATGATTGCTTGGATATGACACCAAAAGCACACACAACAACCAAAAAAGTTCATAAACTGGTTATCAAATTTAAAACTTTTATGCATCAAAGAACACTTCTGAGAGAATAAAAAGACAACCACAAAATGAGAGAAAATGTTTGTAAAGCATATATCTGATTAGTGATTAATATCTAGAAAATATAAAGAACTCCTACAACTAAACAAAAAATAATAATTCAATTTAAAAATATGTAAAGGACTTGAATAAACATTTCTCAGAAGAAATTATACAAATGGCTAATAAGTACATGAAAAGATGCTCAACATCACTAGTCTTTAAGGAAATGCAAATCAAAGCCACAGTGAGATAACACCTCACACCCATTAGGATAGCTCTTATTATAAAAATGGAAAATAACAAGTACTGGTGAGGACCTGGAAATATTGGAATCCTTGGGTATTTCTGTGGAAATACAAAGTATACAACCACTTAGATGTATGGCATATATGATAGGATGGCAGTTCCTCAAAACAGTATGGCAGTTTCTTAAAAAAATAAAAACTTAATCACTATACAACCCAGCAATTTTACTGCTGGGTATACACCCAAAAGAAATCAAAGCAGAGCCTTGAGCAGAAATTTGTACACCAATGTTCATAGCATCATTATTGACAATATCCAAATGGTAGAAACAATCCAAATGTCCATTGATGGATGAATGGATAAACAAAATATGGCATATACATACCATGGCATATCATGCAGCCTTAAAAAGGAAGGAAATTCTGACACAGCCTACAACATAGATGAACCTTGAGGACATTAAGTGAAATAAGCCAGACACCAGAGGACAAATACTATATGATTCCACTTATATGCTAGTCAAACTCATAGAGACAGAAAATAGAATAGTGGGTGCCAGGGGTGGGTGGGGGTGGGAAGGAGCTATTGTCTAATGGGTACAAAGTTTCTGTTTGGGATGATGAAAAAGTTCTGAAAAGAATGGTGGTGATGGTTGCACAACAATGTGAATATACTTAATGTCACTGAACTGTATACTTAAAAATGGTTATAGTGGAAAATTTAATATTATGTATATTTTACCACAATTTTTTAAAAAGCTTCCTCGTAAGTTTGACTAATGAGTACATTAGTTAAAATGTGTAAAGAATTAGATTAATGCCCAATCCATATTAATATCTATACATGTTTTAGGTAAAATGGCTCAATCTAGGATTAAATGAGGTTCTATTTCAAAATATGCTATCACAGGATCAAAGATTATTCAAACTGATGAGGCTAGACATGAATGAACTCTCGATGGAGGAAAAAAATGTATCTGAAATCTTCAAATTCCCTATTATTTAAATAGATTAAAACAAAGAAGGGTTGACTTTTGTAAAAAATTCAGTTACTCTGCCAGACTCCATAGTCATATTGGTAGCTGACAATTCTACCTGTGACAGTAAGCCCAGAGCTCAAGAAGGAAATAGCACTTATTGGCCAGACTGCACTACAGTATTTCAGAACTAGTAAGATCAGACTGTGAATAAACAGCACAGTAAATAAATACACTTCATGCTAATTCAAAGGTATTGTTACTTATAAAAATAAATGGCTCATACATTTTAGACAATAAAATGGGTTTAAGAATTCTAATGCTCCTTCTCAACACTGGACATATGTAATCCATATACCCCAAACTTCAGATCCCAGCATTGCCAGCTAATATGTGACCTCGTGCAAGTTACTTAACTTCTCTGTGCCGTTATCAAACGTTCCAGGCAGTTAAGCCAACCAGCAAGCCAAAACCAAACTAAAGCATCATTTTCTTCTTGCCTTTTTCTGGCTGGTGATTCTTTTAAGTATTCCTGACTTCTTTTATTTAATTAGATTTTTCATCATAAAAATTTAAAAAGCCAGATTGTGTATATTCTTGCCAAAATATAAGACATGGTCTCATCTTATTTGCTAAAAAACCATGGTAACATGTCAAAAAGCTACATTAACCTAGTAACATTTTCATCTTAACAGCTTAGTGAAAGCTTTAGAAGTTTTGTCAGAAAAAATATATTTAAACTATTCAAATTAAAATATAACAATATGTCTTTGCAATAATGGATATGAATGTTAGCTAAAAATATTTGGCAACTTAACTCAAATCAACATTTCAAAACAACTGAAATAATGCCCCTGTTTTTAAATATTTCACGCAATAGTAACTTTTATCTGGAAAAATACTGCAGAATATCAGAATATAACAAATGAGGTACCTGAGGAAATTATTACATTTTAAGATATAAATTTTTTACCTATAAGTTTATTAGAATGACATGCAGTATGACCAAATGTGTTATCACTAATCTTTAAAAATATTTTGGTAATCAAAGCACTTCTATGTATTTGTGCACATGTAACATTACTATAAGGTGGAACTAACTGTAGCCCATTATATCTTCATTAGCTATTAACACACGACAGGTTAGAATTTTATACGAATTTTGAGAAACTTCCATGAAGTGTTTGGATGATAATGTATTTAGGTCAGTAGAGAAAAAATGCAACTGAAATCGACAGACTCTAGAGTTGAAAGAGAATTTAGAACTCTATTAATGGAAGAATCCCCTCTGAAACATAATGATGTGTCATGGATCAGGGCTGGTTCATTCTCCACTGTAAAGACTAATCACTTGTTTTTGTTTTTGTTTTTAAGAAGCATTGCATTGACTATCGCCAGCACTAATAAAAAATGTGTTTACTGAGGTCCTACAGAAATTTAGAACGATCCATACTCAGGCCCCCTTCAGACAGCACAAAGTCTTATTTAAACTTAGTAATCATACTAATAGAAATGTAAATAAAGACATAATTCATAAATGCGTTCTGGAAATAATCAATTTCCTGCTATAGAACATGTTTAAACTATGACTTGTACATATATGAGAAAATGGTTAGTTGATAACCCAAATAATTCTGTCTATTTAATTCACAGTTATAACTAATTCAATATCAGAAATGTTATCTCAAAAATTAAATAAAGCTAAAATGAATAGGTAAGCTTTCAGTAAGGCATAGGCAATTTTGCCAAGCTTGGGGGAAAATAGTAGCAATCGTATATTTAATTTCACAGAAATGTCATGTTCAGCAGGTATTCTAGAAAATGTTTCTTTTTACATAGTGACCATTTAGCAAAAAAATTAATGATCATATGTGAAAATAAGCACTTTTACAAGGTGGTCATATGGTAACATAATACCAGAAATACTAGTTAACAAGCACATTTTTATAACAGAACTACTGCACTATATATGCCTCATTTCAGACTACTTTGTGTATTTTAAAATACTTGTATACTGACTGAAGGTTTATCTATTTTGATAAAATAAGAATCTTAGAAATATCTTTTGTTAAGAGTTTTACAAACACAAACATGTTTCAATTAGTCTACCTTCCATTCCCCATGCATTCTTAACGGTTTTTTTCTAGCTATCAATTTTAAGTGTGGTTTTAAAAACAATATCCTTTATATTAACTTGGTCAAGTGTTTTTCTCTTCCTTAAAAAATAATTCAAATTAATAAAAAGCAAAATTGTACTATGATGCAGTTTCAGAAAATAAACTAAAAAACAGAGGAAAGGTTCAAGTTTTTGCTCCGCATCCTTACAATGAGATGTAGCTATGTGGAGTGCACAAGGTAGGCAGAACTTAAGATCATTAAGGGTCTTTTTTGTAAGACACATTAAAGGATTTGGATTTTATCTGAGAGCAAGAGAGAGCAGGGAAGAGTTTTAAAGTAGGGAGTCTCTGGCTAGATTTATAATCTAGGAGGAGCAGCCCTCTCCGTGCCATGAGGGAAATCGACTGGAGACAGAGACTGTGAGGAGACCACAGCAAGCCAGAGCCCAGATGAGTGGTCCCCACTGCACCCCCTGCTTCCCCAGGGCACCGTGACTGCTAGGCTGCTCCCTCCCCACCACATTAGACCAAATCCAGTGGTCAGAGGCCTCATCTCTTCTCAGGACTGCTATGGCCCCAAGTCTATACCTGAGAAAATGTATATAAAATACTTAGAATACATATGTCAACATATGCTAAGTATGTATGTATGTATGTAAACACTTAATGGTTATTAACTGTTAATAACTATTTAACACCTAACCACTCAAACCATCTACCTCCCCATTCCCTACCTTGGTTCATGCCCCTCTCCTGCCTGTTACTCTCCTCTCATTTTTTTCCTGCTGACTTTTGGACCTTCAAGATGCTGCTCCTGTAACTGCCTTCACCAAGTCTCCACCCATAAATCCTCAACCTTCCTTCTCTCATTCTCTAGGCTGAGTCAAGCACCATTCTCCATGATACCACAGCACCCTGTCCTTACTTCTCTTCATTCATGCAATATTTATTTAGCACACTTACTGCATATAGACACTGAAGACACGGTGGAGAACAAATGTACTGATGTTCCAATGGAAAATCAGATATTAAACAAATTACACAAATAATTATAATCATGATTAAGTTACTGTAATCAATTGTGTCTGTGTTTCTACACTAAATATTAAAGTCTTGCAAAGCTATATCTAATTCATCTTTGTATCTCCAGAATTCACCAATGTCTGGCATAAAATACATACTCATAAATAATCTTAACTGAAAAAAAGGAAGCTTAATTAATGAAGGAAAGTCCTAGAGAAGACAAGAGTGGATGAGATCATGAATACAAATAAGAAAATTAGCCTTGAACAAAAGAAGGAACAGTTCTCTACTAAAATAAGGAGAGGATTGATGAAGTTTATCTTTATGTTAAAAAGCAGAGGCCAGACTGCCTGGCTTTGAATACCAGCTCTATTGTGGGTACCTTAAAACATACAAAATTAACAAGAAACAGTACATGGAGAAAATAAATAAATGCGGCCACAAGTTAAGTGAGTTCAGGCCTGATGGCTACTATTTTTGAAATACAGAGCAAGACTACCTACTGAGAATAAGGAGGTTAAGGTTGGAGCAGATGCCAAAGATGATAGATCTTCCCTCTCCAGGTCTTCTGGTGGTGAAGGAACAGGCATGTGACCCAGGCTCAACCATTTAGATCTTAAGGATTTTGATCTTTAGGAGGTAATAGAAAAATGTAGGGACAATTTTCAAATTACCTATGGAGATAGTGGAAACAATAATGTTAAGAATTTAGTTATTGGTTCCAAGCGCAGTGGTACCAGCAATGACACATTAACCAGACTGTCCTTGTAGCAGACCTTACCTGTAGTACAGGCTGCTGAACTTCCTTCATTCTTGTCCTCTGTCCAAGCTGGCTCTCCAGCTTCCCTATTGATTTTGTAAGCTCCCTGCTATCTTCTAATAAATTTATTTTCTACTTACATTATTGAGAATCAATTTTGTTTGACTAATAAACTAGAAGGTGGAGAGGGCAGATAAGGATCAAGGAAACTAGAGATTTTGAGAAGACCCAATAGCAGGTATTTTATATGTAAGGAAGAAGAGCACCACTGGAAATCTAGGACATCATGGTCAGTTGATAGAATGAAAGAATATATTCCAAAGTGTCTGACAGGATCTAGCCATGATCAGGATTTTGGAAAGGAGTGTAGGTGAAGGTCACTGATATTGAAAACAAGGAATTATGAAATTAGTGTGTTGAATGAGTGGTCTACCTGGTCACTGAAGTCACCCAGACTGATGGAAGAATTTGGGATGTCAGAAAACTGACAAAGTGCCAAAGGCTTTGATCAACAAAGAGTAAGCTAGAGGGATGCTGAAAAGTGATAGTGACAAGGAGAGAAGGTGAATACGAATTTCAAAGGAAGAAGAATTTTTACATAAGAACGAAAAAGCAGTAATTTTTAATTGGAAGTAGGCTGGTTGAACTTACTACTTGAAGAAAAAAGACATGGGAGAATGAATAACTCTTACTCAAGATGGCACCAGAGAAAGTGGTACTCTAGCAGGAAAGCCAGGCTTAGGTTAAGAAAAAAAAGAGAGGGATGTTCTATAAAAAGAATTTGTAAAAAGTTTATCTGCATTAGAATAAGTTTAATTCTAATAAGTCTACAAAGGATTCCATAGGAAGTGGTGAGAAGAAAGCAGGTAGGACAGGAGAGGTTGGCACTATGTAGCGAAGGGGAAACAAGCAAGGATAATTGGCCAGAGAAGTGCACACATGAATCACAAGTCAGCTACTGCTGAACATAAGAAAACTAAAGAAAATTCATATTTAAATGCAAAGACCATAATGCTATGTAATATTTATCCATTCCTTTATCTAAGGTCTAGGCTCCCAAGTCTTTCTTCTCAAACTTAGGTTCAAATCTATGTTCTCTGATGAGTTCTTGAACAAGTAACTTTATCTTTTTAAGCTTCATTTGAAGGTAACAGCTCCTTTTAGGATTGTAAGTACCAAGTGAACCACATGTGGCAGTCTAACTGTGCTTATTAGAACCTGTAGACACTAATGCTAGGTAGAGTTTGAAATTCTTAAAGGTAGGAACATGGCAAATTTTGCCCAGATGGCTCCCAACGATTGCCACCTCTTGGTTTTCACACATATGTATACACCTTCATATACCAGGGCAAACCATGTGACCAATAGACTATGACAGAAGTAATGGTATGCCATTTTAAGTATCATAGTTCTTTTATCTTAGTACACCTCAGCCCCTCTCTCTTTCTTAATAGATAATAGTAAAAAATAACAGAATTTTGATACGTGAAAGAGAGATGCTTTCATAATACCTAAAAATGTAGGAGCGGCTTTGGAGTCATAGTGTTGGCCTTCGAGTTTCTGTAGGTTAGAGCTCAAAGGAGAGTGAGAAAAATCACACTGGAAACTGAAAAGGGGGATCCTTTTCGTGACTAGCAGAAAATTTGCTATTAACATGGAAAGCAGGAAATATGCCTAATGAACTAGGTAGTCTGGATAAAGGGATTTCCAGGAAAAGTATTAAAAGTGCTACCTGGTTCCTTCTGGCTACATATAATAAAATGGAAAAGGAGAAAATTAACCTATGGAAAGACTGTTGAATAAAAAAGAGACAGGAACTGCTAGTTGTGAAAATTCTCTGCCTCTCCAGATGGCAACAGATGCTAAGATAGGAAACGGCTTCTGGGCAAAGATAAAATTTGGGGCACTGCCAGGAAAATAGTCTAAACATGAAACAAAGTATGTAGCTATACAATCCTTTGTTAAAACCTCAGAAAGATGAAATATGGTATCTCGGAAAACCATTCAAACTAGCAAAAAAAACCTCAAAAGAGTTTAAGAGTCTGTGTCACAGATCCTTTCAATCAAACAGTAAGGCTTCAAAGGAAGTTGAATGTCTCTCAGCTGTCTCAGCAGAAGCCCAAGGTGAAGAGTGGCTTATCTCAAATTTATGTGTGTGGCTTCTGTCTAATGGATGGTATGATTCATAGGAGACCTATGAAGATTTTAAGAGAAATTATATTTGTAGAAACTACCTCTAGCTTGGCCTGGAAGAGAAAAAAGACAGCACAAAATGAAAATTCTTTGGTCTCCCAAAAGTCCTCCTGGCAAGAAATGGGTTTAGAAAACTGCTTGGCTGAAAATATGTGCTATCTTTCATAAAAAGGAGAATGACACAGAGGGTAGAACCAAGAGTCCAGAGGGCAAAGCTAAAACCCACCTATAATCATTTCTGGACAGTAGGACCAAGTCCTAATCAAGAGCCTTCCAACATTTGCCCAGCTAGATTTTATAGATCAGTGACTCCTGTATGCCTCTTATCCCCCAACCACCACCATTTTTAATAGAAGTGTCTACAGAGGTTATCCTTTGCCTATTCCAACATTGCATGTTGGGTGGCAAGTGACAAATATTGTCTCTTTAGTTCACAGGTCTATAAAGAGCAACTGTACTCAAGTAACTACAACTAAGGAACCTCATCTATACCTAGGCTTAATTTAGATATGACATTCTAGACTTTTAGCTGATGATACACTGGGATGAGACTTTGGTGGGCCTTGGAAGAGGGTAAGTGTATTCTACATGTGGAAGAGATGTGAATCATCAGGGGAGATGTGAATCATCAGGGGCCAGAGGCAAGACTGTGGTCACCTGCCTCCAAGATGGTTCTCAATAACTCCTACCTGTTCATACTGGCACCAATGTGTAATTGCCTCCAATATTATACCAGTGTTAGTTTATGTTACCAATAGCATATAGCAAAAATAATGGTATGTCACTTATGAAATTAATTATACTACATATTATAGCTACTGTCCTGATCATTGTCTCTGCCTCTTGGATGACTCACTCTGGGGGACTCGATATGCCATGTTATGGGGGACACTCAAATGGCAAGAAACTGAGGCCTTTGGCCAACCAACAATCAGTAAGGACCTGAGGCCTCCTGCCAATAGCCGTGTAAGTGAGCCCCAGACTTGTGCAGGACTCTGAGCAAGAATTTCCCAGGCAAGTAAGCATACATTTGAAAACTGAGAGAGAGAATAAACATTTGTTGTTTTTAGCTGTTAGGTCTGGGGGTGCTTGATGCACAGCAGTAGATAACTAATAAAGGGATGACGACAAATCTCTCTATTTCTATGATTCTAACTAACAAATTTTGCTAAATCAAACTGGTTTTCCTTTCCCTTCCCTCTCTCATCTGTATTTGTCACTTTCTCAATTTTATAAAGAATTCAAGGTTTGGGGGAAAAAAATGAAGGAACAAAACAGCAGCAGATTCACAGAACCCAACAATGGACTAGCGTTTACCAAAGGGAAGGGGGTTGTGGATGGTGGGTGAGAAGGGAATTAAGGGGCATTTGATTAGCACACATAATATAGGGGGAGCATGGGGAAGGCAGTATAGCACAGAGAAGACAAGCAGTGACTCTATAGCATCGTACTATGCTGATGGACAGTGACTGTAATGGGGTTTGTGGAGGGGACTAGATAATAGGGGGGAATGTTGTAACCACAAAGTTGCACATGTGAAACCTTCATAAGATTGTATATCAATGATACCTTAATAAAAAATATATAATAAAAAAAATTCAAGGTTTGAAAAATTATTTTGGAAATAGTATAAATTATTTTTTCCTCACTAAACACGTATTTGTTCCACTGCAGCTGTCATCAATGTTTTAAGGGAAATCTGGTCCAACTTAGCTTTAAACTGAGTGGAGTAGGCCTCTGTCTTGCCATAGTTTGCTATTTTACCATAAACAGCTTTTGTAAATTTTAAGGAAAGGTTTTCCTTGACAAAAAAATTTCAAGCCTAAAAACAGTGTGCAATCACAAACATGTCTATAAAAAGACGTCTGTCAACTGCACTTTATAGTTTAGAAGAAAACTTGGTGCAGTTTTCAGCTCCCATCAGCTATTCCTGTAACTGTTTTTTGGTGTAGCTTAAAACACAAGTAACAAAATGTAAAAGACTGTCTATAAAAACCAACTGATTTCTTCTTGAATTAATCACTCCAGAAAGTCAGTTTTGACAACTTTACTTTCTATATTATGAAAGCAAGGGGGGGAAATCTCCTTTTTAAAAAGCCTAAACCATGTGAAAATGACTTGAAAGGCACTGAATGTCAAAAAAGAAAAGTTTCTTTATGGATACCTGTTTACTGATTTTAAATAAATGACAAGGCACCTACAAAGTTTTCCAGAAATTTGAAGTGTTAATGTGTTTAAATAGGAAGCAAGAGCATATGCTGACAAAACTGGCCCTGCCTTTTACAACTGTATATGTGAACAAACAGGTCCTATCTCCTACTAGCCATTTCTTCATCTGTAAAATGAGATTAATACCTCATAGAGTTGTTATGAAGATTAAACATAATAATGTAATAATGTATATAAAGGAATTACCATAAAGTTGGTTCATAGTAAACAACCTGTCAATAAATGAATCACAATGATAATCAGGAAGACTAAGACCAAAAAAGAAATTATTAACAAGAAGAAAACAACCTAAGTTTAAAAATGGGCATTCTCACCACACATACACACACACACAAAAAAAATACACTTGTGTGTGTGTGTGTGTGTGTGTGTGTGTATGTATGTATGTAAGGTGATGTGTGTGTACATTGACTAGATGAGAGGAATACTTTCACAGTGTATACATACATTAAGTTATTTCAATACGCACTTTAAATAACTTGTCAATTATTCCTCAATAAAGTTGGGTGGGGGGTTGGGGGAGGCAACAGGTCTAAACAGATACTTCACCAAAGACGATCTACAGATGGCAAGTAAGCATAGGAAAAGATGCTTAACATCATATGTCATTAGGTAATTGAAAATTAAAACAATGGGATGCCACTGTTCACCTATTAGAATGGCTAAAATTGAGAAAAACTGACAATACCAAATACTGAAAAGATACGGACCAACAGGAAGTCTTGTTCATTGTTAATGGAAATGCAAAATCATATAGCCAATTTGGAAGACAGTTTGGCAGTTCCTTACCAAGGTAAATACAGTGATTACCATATGACTGCTCCATCACACTCCTTGACATTTACCCAAATGACTTGAAAACTATGTCTGAACAAAAACCTATACTTGAATGTTTATAGGAGTTTTACTCATAATTGCCAAAAATTGGAAGCAACCAAGATGTCCTTCAATAGGTGAATGGATAAACACACTGTGGCACATCCATATACTGAAATATTATTAACTGATAAAAAAGAAATGCACTATTAAACTACAAAAAGACATGTAGGGACATCGTATATTGCTAAGAAGCTGGTCTTAAAAGGCTATATACTGTATGAGTCCAATAATGTGACATTCTGGAAAACAAAAACTATAGAAGCAAGGAAAAGATTAGTACTTATCAGAGGTTTGAGGTTAAGGGGAGATGGCTGCATATATGATGGAATTTTTTAGGGTCGTAAAACTGTGATACTATAAACATGACACTCCATTTGTCAAAACCCATAGAATATTTTGTATTACAAAGAGTCACCCCTAAGGCATGCCAAATAAAAAGAAAATCATTTAGGAGGTTGAAGCAATTCCAAGATGAGATGTAGACTGTGACAAAAGAAGCTAGCTGCATCACAAACGTATGAAGGAATCTCACTGAAAGAAATGGAAGAGCAAAGATGCTGACCAAAGTAGCTTTGGAAATGATAGGGGTCTGGAAGACAAAATGCAAAAGGAACCACACATAGACCCTGTGCTCTAGGTGATACAGTTGTTTCCCACAGGGTATGAGTTAACAATTCTGACACTGCTATATATGTATACCAGAACTGAATGATGAAGTAAATGAAGAGTATATGGTGGGAGCCAGGTGTCTCACAATCAGTGTGCAAATTTACTCATAAGCAATGGTGGGAAGTTAAAATGATCTATATAATAATAAATTAGAGTTGGAAATATGAAATATGAATGCATGTTCATCTGAACATAAATACTGACAGTTACATATATAAATCTTTACAGGTATGCGTACATACACAGCTTAGTGTGAACACATGTAATTCCTTGCTCGATCAGTTGGGACAACCACAGCACTGAGCATACCTAGCACCCAGATCATTGTTTCTGGTACCACTCTCCAATCAAAGCAACTAGGCCTCTATGGTGAAATGGCTTATGCTAGGACTAGGGCAAACAACATAAAGAATGAGCCCAGAGTATCTTGTTGCCATAGGTAAGACAGTGCTTTAAAAATAATTTTTTTAACTCACAAATTGAGTGTTCTTTCAAAAGGGGCACAAAGCCAACTGAAAGAGCTCCCAATGACAAAAGCTGAAACATGAGCAACAACAACAAAAAAAAATACAGTAGTATTGGATTATAACCCAAAGCATAAAGTCCATGAAGCTATACTGACATAAACAAACAATTGAGTAAACCAATAAAAAGAAGAGACAGATCTCCTGTGCAGAATAATTCCAAATAATTTATGTAGATTCTCTGCCCTCAAGGAGGCAGAGCTTAACCCTCTGACTTTTTAATTATAGGCTGTACATAGTGACTTCCCTCCAAAAAGGACAGTATAGAAAAGGAGAAAAAGAGTAACTTTATAGTGGAGAAACATGACAAACTCGACAAACCTGACAAACACTACTTCAGCCAGGTGATCCAGGAAAACATTAGTAGTGATATTAACTATATTGACAATATGTATCCATTTGTGATGTGAGGAAAATGGCACTTTATCTCTGTGATTTTCCTCATAAAATCCCACAACTGGTTTAATCATGAGAAAAATACCAAACCTATTCCAGTAGAGGGGCATTCTACAAAATAGCTGACCAGTAATCTTCAGAACTGTCAAAGTGGTCACCAAAAACAAGGGAGGTCCGGGAAAACATCCCGGCTAGGAGGAGCCAAAGGAGAGACGACCACTAAATGTAATGTGGGATCCTGGTACAGAAAAAGAACATTAGGTAAAAATGAAGGAACTCTGAATGAAGTATGACCTTTAGTTAATAGAAGGCTTACTTTATTAATATCTTACTTTGAATAAATGTCACCATTTCTAGATTGCAGCACAGAGTAATGCTTAAGATCACAGACTCCAGAGTCAGACTGGGTTTAAAGATCAGACAGGTTACTAATAGGTGCTATAACCCTTTTGACAAGTCACTTAACTGCTCAGATATTTTTTTCCATCTGTAAAAGAACATCAAGAATATTGATCTCACAAAGTTGTTTTGAAAGATACTGCCTAAATTATAGTCATACCCAATAAAAGTTACCCATTATCATTACTAATTTTTCTAGTTTGGGGAAGTTGCTTAGTATCTCAGGAAAGTAAGCCCATATAGATTTGATTGTGAGAAATTAATTTTTCATTACTTGCTCACTGAAACTATATAGGAAGAGAAAATAGGCAAAAATCTAATTTCACACTCAGGATTACTAGCATTAGTTTTCATAAAATGATAAACCTTACTAGAATCTGTTGATATTGCACTAAAACTTAATGAACTGGTAGCTACATAATTCTTGAATCAAGTTAGATAAATAAACCATCTTAAAATATTAAATAAAAGCTTGTATTTCATGCTCCTTGAAAAATAGATTCTTTACATATTTTCACTTCTTCCTACTCTACAATGTCACAAAAACACAGAACAGATGTGCTTACTATAAAGCAAATATAACTAAATTAATATATTAATATAATAATGAAAAGTCTTTTAACTGTCCTATTAGGCACTACCAAAGTCAGTAATCTGACATATTTGTTTTTTAGCAATTGAAATGCTAAGGCTAAAAACTAGCTATTATACCTAATTAAAATCAAGCCATAGAAAAAAGTTACATTTAACTTCAAAAGAAGAAATTGATAATAGAGAAGAGGCTGTCATAACCAAAATACAAATCAAATTGCCTAAAGTTATAAAGAGGTTTTTAAACAAATAGCAAAGCTAAGATTTTTTTCTGAAGCTAAAATCTCTGTATACGTATTTAAATATTTAACTAGGTGCTCAAAACCCCACCTACAGAAATTAAGATAAAATAATAAGTCCCAGGAGGACTCCTTACCATGAGAACTATTTAAAACACACAGCAAAGGAGGTAAGAAATGCCCTCAAGATTAATTAACTGGAAGTACAAATAATGTTATTGTTCAGTTTGACCTAAGTAATGCCAAAATCTATTCCAGAGACAAGCTTAAATAAATATATTCCATAGATATAATGAATACAGCTATTATGAATGATGTTTTTGAGATCTGCTTATGACATGAAAAAGTATTTATAATAGTAAGTGAAAAAGCTGGGTATAAAACTACACACAATATCATCTCAAGTCTATAAACCAAATAAAATACAAATCTGCCTAGAAGAAACCTAGAAGAAAATACATTAAAATGGCCAACTTTACTCTAGATTCTAGATCAGTGGTTTTTAATAGCATCCTCATCTTATGATAACTTGTTAGAAATGCAAATTTTCATATCCCTAACCCCGACTTACTGGTTCAGAAACTCTGGGCATGAGGCCAAGCAGTCCACATTTTAACAAGGTGACTGATATGTAATAAAGTTTGAAAGCTACTGCTCTAGATAATGAGATCATGGATTAATTTATTTTCTTCCTTATATAAATATCCAGTTGGTCTGTCCATGTGAGGCATAGAGGTTAAGAACATTATTGACTTTGGAGCCAGACAGACTAGAATGTGGGCCTTGCTGCACCACTTAGCTATGTGGCCTTGGTCACACTGCTTTACCTATCTTTCAATACTTTAAATATTGCACTCCACCCTCTCCTGGTGTACATGGTTTCTGACAAGAAGTCTAGGTAAGGTGTTTTTTTTCCCTCTGGCTTCTTTTTGAGATTTTGTTGTCTTTGGTTTTCTGCAGTTTGGGCATGTCTATAGACTTTTTGGTATTTATTTTGCTTATGTTCTATTAGCTTCCTGGATCAGCTTTGGTATCTGTCATTCATTTGGGAAAATTCTAGGGCCATTATTACTTCTAATATTTCTTCTACCCCATCCTTTTCTTCCTGCTGGTATTCTGTGTATTTTACACCTTTTAAAATTGTCCCACAGTTCTTAGACATTGTTTTATTCATTCTCTTTTCTCTTTGCATTTCACTTTAGGAAGTTTCTACTGACATCATCATCTTCAAGTTCAATGACTCTTTTCTCAGTCATCTTGAGTCCACCATGGGCCCTTCAAAGGTATTTTTCATTTCCCTTACATTTGATATCTAACATTTCCTTGAATCTTTGTTTCCATCTCACTGCTTACACTAGTCATCTGTTCTTGCATGTTGTCTACTTCTTCCATTAGAGACCTTAACATATTAATCATGGCTCTTTTAAACTCCCTGATAATTCCAAAATGTGTATCACTTATCTGGGTCTGGTTCTAATGCTTGCTCTATCTTTAGATTGTTTTTCTTGCCTTCCAGCATGCCTTGTAATTTTGGCTGAAAGCCAGACACAGTGCATCAGCTAATAGGAACTGAGAGAGAAGGTCATTAGTGTGAGGTTTCATGCCCATTTGGCTAAGAGAGTGGCTGTGTTTAATGTTTGCTGTAGCTGCAGATGCCAGATTCCTCCAAGAACTACTCTTTAAATAGAGTCCACACTTGACACATCCTTCAGCTGTGATCCACTGTTGTACTGAAGCCCTGTGATGTGGGGGTAAGGTGTGGGTGAAGAGAAGCTCTCCATAATCTCATGATTAAATTTCATTCTTCTAGTGAGCCTGTGTGTCTCTGGACTGTGACCTTCACATTGTTTTTTAGCTTTCCCCCATCCCCTTAGATGAAATAGGAATGTTTCCTGGAGTTGGAAAATGTAGACAGGTAGAATAAGTCTCTGGTAAAGCCTTTCTCCAGGGAGAGTAGGTCTTTGTTACAGAGAATGCTCTGAAGAGATTCCAAACTGGTTAATTCCCCTCTCACCAGCTGGACCAACAAGGAGGTCTTTCTCAGCTCTTTACCAGATAACCTGGTGGTTTTCGTGAAAGTGAAACCCAAACCTGGTGGGTTTCTGAAAGTAAAACCCAATTAAATGGGATTAAAGATGGCAGGTGAGAGGTGAGAGAGAGGCTTCCTCCTAAAACCACATACAATATGAAAATATAATTAATACAACTAATCCTGAGAGAGCAACAGGAAAGAGGACTGGGCCAGACTGCATACACCTGGAGAAAAGAGCAGACCTCATGGAACAGGGTAATGTACCAAAGCAGTGACCCGGTGGGACCCAAGCCCTTCCCCGATCCCAGCTCACCAGTGGGAGGAAGAGAAACTGAGCAGGGAGGGAGTGGAAGCCTGGGACTGCTGAATACCTAACTCCAGAGATCTGCTCTGGGAGCAATACCTACATTTCATGCTGCTTTCATTATATTCTCATGATTGTGGGGTTAGAAAGCTAAGACAGGCAGAATTCCTGGAGAGACTGAAATTCCGGCTGCTTGTGGAAAGCAGGGATCCATATCCACCTGCTCTGGGATAAAAGCTTATACCTGTGTGATCAGCCCACTGGGTTCAAGCAGTGGAGACAGGGATAGCAGCCAGGAAGCAGGAAACAGCTCTTTCCTCCCCCCAGGCACCAATACCACTCCCCTGCCACCCCTGACATTGCTTCAGGGGCTGGGCATGCTCCAGGGAGTAGAGCTTCCAGACACTAGAGGACGCCATACACAAATATGAAATGCCAAAGGAACCAAATATAGAGTAAAATTAATATGACCCCTGAGAAAGATGACATGGACCTCATGAATCTTCCTGAAAGGCAGTTCAAAATAAAAATCATTAACATGCTAAGAGAGGTATGGAAAGATATTCAACAACTCAGGAATGAATTCCAATTGGAGATCCAGCCATTGAAGAGCACAATGGAGGGTATTAAAAGCAGATTGAATACAGTGGACGAGAGGATAAATACAATAGAAACTAGAGAAAACGAATACAAAGAAGCAGAGGCAGAGAGAGAAAAAAGGATCTCTATGAATGAAAGAATATTGAGAGCATTGTGTGACCAATCCAACCGGAACACTATTCGCATTACAGGGGTACCAGAAGAAGAAGAGAGAGAGAGAAAGGGCTGGAAAGTGTCTTTGAGGAGGTAATTGCTGAAAACTTCCCCAATCTGGGGAAGGAGACAGTCTCTCAGGCCATGGAGATCCACATATCTCCCAACACAAGGGACCCAAGGAAGACAACACCAAGACATATAGTAATTAAAATGGAAAAGATCAAGGATAAGGACAGACTGTTAAAAGCAGCCAGAGACAGAAATAAGATCACATACAAAGGAAAGCCCATCAGGCTAATATCAAACATTTCAGCAGAAACCTTACAGGCAAGAAGGGAGTGACATGATATATTTAATGCAATGAAGTAGAAGGGCCTGGAACCAAGATTACTCTATCTGGCAAGATTATCATTTAAATTTGAAGGAGGGATTAAACAATTTCCAGATAAGGAAAAGCTGAGAGAATTTATCTCCCACAAACAATCTCCAGTCTATTCTGGAGGGACTCCTACAGATGGAAGTGTTCCTAAGGTTTAATAGCTGTCATCAGAGGTAATAAAACCACACTAAAGAAAGTACAACAGTTAATTACTAAGCAAATGCAAAATTAAATAAACTATACCCAAAGTCAATCAAGGGATAGACAAAGAGTACAGAATATGATACATAATATATAAAGAATGTAGGAGGAAAAAAAAGGAGGAGAAAAAGAAAAGAACTCTTAGATTGTGTTTGTAATAGCATATTAAGTAAGTTAAGTTAGACTCTTAGATAGTAAGGAAGTTAACCTTGAACCTTTGGTAATCATGAATCTAAACTCTGCTTTGGTAATAAGTACATACCTATTAATAATCACACTAAATGTAAATGGACTAAATGCACCAATCAAAAGACACAGAGTCACTGAATGGATAAAAAACAAGACCCATCAAATACTGCCCACAAGAGACTCACTTTAAACCCAAAGACATACACAAACTGAAAGTGAAGGGATGGAAAAAGCTATTTCATGCAGCTAATAGAGAGAAAAAAGCAGGAGTTGCAGTACTTGTACCAGACAAAATAGACTTAAAACAAAGAAAGTCACATGAGAAAAGAAGGACATTACATAATGATAAAGGGGTCAGTCCAACAAAAGGATATAACCATTATAAACATATGTTCCCAACACAGGAGCACCTACATATGTGAAACAAATACTAACTGAATTAAAAGGGGAAATAGAATGCAATGCATTCATTCTAGGAGACTTCAATACTCCACTCACTCTGAAGGACAGATCAAACAGACAAAAAATAAGTAATGATACAGAGGCACTGAACAACACATTAGAACATATGGACCTAACAGACATCTACAGAACTCTACACCCAATAGCAGCAGAATACACATTCTTCTCAAATGCACACTCAACATTTTCAAGAGTAGATCATATAGTGACTGCAGTGGGTTGTGTGGGAGGGACTTGGTGAAGGGGGAAGCCTGGTAAACATAGTGTTCTTCATGTAATTATAGATTAATGATAGCAAAAATTTAAATAAATAAATAAATGAATGAATGAATAGATCGTATACTAGGCCACAAAAAGAGCCTCAGTAAATTCAAAAGGATTGAAATTGTACCAAACACTTTCTCAGACCACAAAGGTATGAAACTAGAAATAAATTAAACAAAGAAAATGAAAAATCCCACAAACACATGGAGGTTTCACAACATGCTCCTAAATAAACAATGGCTCAATGACCAAATAAGAACAGAGATCAAGCAATATACGGAGACAAATGACAACTATAATTCAACACCACAAAATCTGTGGGACACAGCCAAGGCCATGCAAAGAGGAAAGTATATTGGAATACAGGCCTACCTCAGGAAAGAAGAACAATCCCATATAAACAGTTTAAACTCACAATTAACGAAACTAGAAAAAGAACAAATGAGGTCCAATGTCAGTACAAGGAGGGACATAATAAAGATTAGAGCAGAAATAAATAAAATTGAGAAGAATAAAAGAGTAGAAAGAATCAATGAAAGCAAGAGCTGGTTCATCAAGAAAATAAACAGAATAGATATACCCCTAGCCAGACTTATCAGGAAAAAACGAGAGTATACAGACATAAACAGAATCAGAAATGAGAAAGGAAAAATCACTAGGGACACCACAGAAATACAAAGAATTATTAGAGAATATTATGAAAAATTATATGCTAACAAACTGGATAACCTAGAAGAAATGGACAACTTTCTAGTAAAATACAACCTTCCAAGGCTAACCAAGGAAGAAACAGAAAATCTGAACAGACAAAATACCAGCAACAAAATCAAACTGGTAATCAGAAAACTACCTAAGAACAAAACACCTGGTACAGATGGCTTCACCGCTGAATTCTATCAAACGTTCAGTGAAGACCTAATACCCATCCTCCTTAAAGTTTTCCAAATAGTAGAAGAGGAAATACTTCCAAACTCATTCTATGAGGCCATCAGCACTCTAATACCAAAACCAGGCAAAAACACCACAAAAAAAGAAAATTATAGACCATTATCCCTGATGAACACAGATGCAAAAATACTCAACAAAATATTAGCAAACTGAATTCAAAAATACATCAAAAAGATCATCCATCATGATCAAGTAGGGTTTATTCAAGTGATGCAAGGATGGTACAACTTTTGAAAATCCATCAACATCATCCACCACATCAACAAACAGAAGGACAAAAACCACATGATCATCTCCATAGATGCTGACAAAGCATTTGACAAAATTCAACATCCATTCATGATAAAAATTCTCAACAAAATGGGTATAGAGGGCAAGCACCTCAACATAATAAAGGCCATATATGACAACACACAGCCCAAATCATACTTAACAGTGAGAAGCTGAAAGCTTTTCCTTTAAGATCGGGAACAAGACAAGGATGCCCACTTTCACCGCTTTTATTCAACATAGTACTGGACATCCTAGCCATGGCAATCAGACAACACAAAGAAATAAAAGGCATCCAGATTGGTAAGGAAGAAGTTAAACTGTTCCTGTTTGCAGATGACATATTGTACATAAAAAACCCTACAGAATCCATTCCAGAACTACTAGATCTAACATCTAAATTCACCAAAGTTGCAGGATACAAAATTAATACACAGAAATCTGTGGCATTCTTATACACTAACAATGAACTAGGAGAGAGAGAAATCAGAAAAACAATTCCATTCACAGTTGCATCAAAAAGAATAAAATACCCAGGAATAAACCTAACCAAGGATGTGAAAGACCTATACCCTGAAAACTACAAGACACTCTTAAGAGAAATTAAGGAAGATACCAACAAATGCAAACATCCCATGTTCATGGATAGGAAGAATTAATATTGTCAAAATGGCCATTCTGCCTAAAGCAATCTATAGATTAAATGCAATTCCTATCAAAATACTGACAGTATTCTTCAACAAAGTAGAGAAAATCATTCTAAAATTCATACAGAACCACAAAAGACCTCGAATAGCCAAAGCAATTCTGAGAAGGAAGAATAAAGCTGGGGGCATTACGCTACCCAACTTCAAGCTCTACTACAAAGCCACAGTAATCAAGACAATTTGGTACTGGCACAAGAACAGACCCATAGACCAATGGAACTGACTAGAGAGCCCTGATATAAAGCCAACCATATATGGGCAAGTAACATATGATAAAGGAGCCATGGACATACAATGGGGAAATGTCAGCCTCTTCAATAGCTGGTGTTGGCAAAACTGGACAGCTACATGCAAGAGAATGAAACTGAATTATTGTCTAACCCCATACACAAAAGTAAACTCAAAATGGATTGAAGACTTGAATGTAAGTCATGAAACCATAAAACTCTTAGAAGACAACATACACAAACATCTCCTGAATATAAGCATGAGCAACCTCTTCCTGAATGCATCTCCTCGAGCAAGGGAAACAAAAGCAAAAATGGACTCATGGGACTACATCAAACTAAAAAGTTTCTGTACGGCAAAGGACACCATCAACAGAACAAAAAGGCATCCTACAGAATGGGAGAATATATTTGTAAACGACATATCCGACAAAGGAATTAACATCCAAAATATATAAAGAACTCACATGCCTCAACACCCAAAAAGCAAATAACCCGATTAACAAAAGGGCAGAGGATATGAAGACACAGTTCTCCAAAGAAGAAATTCAGATGGCCAAGAGACACATGAAAAGATGCTCCACATCACTAATTATCAGGGAAATGCAAATTAAAACCACAATGAGATATCACCTCACACCAGTGAGGATGGCCAGCATTGAAAAGACAAAGAACAACAAATGCTGGCGAGGATGCGGTGAACAGGGAACCCTCCTACGCTGCTGGTGGGAATGTGAACTAGTTCAACCATTGTGGAAAGCAATATGGAGGTTCCTCAAAACACTAAAAATAGAAATACCGTTTGACCCAGGAATTCCACTCCTTGGAATTTACCCAAAGAATACAAGTTCTCAGATTCAAAAAAGACATATGCACCCCTATGTTTATTGCAGCACTTTTTACAATAGCCAAGATATGGAAGCAACCTAAGTGTCCATCAGTAGATGAATGGATAAAGAAGAGGTGGTACGTATACACAATGGAATACTATTCAGCCATAAGAAAGAAATAAATCCTACCATTTGCAACAACATGGATGGAGCTGGAGGATATTATGCTCAGGAGAGAGATAATGGAGAGAAAGATAAGTGCCAAATGATTTCCCTCATTTGTGGAGTATAATGAAGCAAAACTGAAGGGACAAAATAGCAGCAGACTCACAGACTCTAAGAATAAACTAGTGGTTACCAAAAGGGAGAGGTGTGGGAGGGAGGGCAGGGAGGGACGGAGAAGGGGATTGAGGGGTATTATGTTTAGTACACATGGTGTGGGGACCACGGGGAGAACAGTGTAGCACAGAGAAGGCACATAGTGGATCTGTGGCATCTTACTGCACTGATGGACAGTGACTGCATTGGGGTATGGGTGGGGCCTTGATAATATGGGTAAATGTAGTAACCACATTGTTTTTTCATGTGAAACCTTCATAAGAGTGTATATCAATCATACTTTAATAAAAAAAAATTTTTTTAAACCAATGAAATGTGAGCCACCTCCTAATACTACAGGCTCCTAGGAAGTTTCTCACGTTTATGGTAGTCCTCAAAGCCTCCAGCCATTTCCCAAAATTACCAAGTGTTTCTTCTAGATTATAGTGATAGAAGCAACTTCTAAGATGTTACCTGTTGGAGCTGAAATTGGAAGTCTGCTTTACCTATCTAAGCCCATTTCTTCATTTGTAGAAAGGGATTAATAGAGTTGTCTATCACACAGGTTTACTGGAAGGAATAAATGACAAAACTCATGTAAAACATTTAACTCCAGTGACTACTTCAGAATAAATGCTTGGGAACCCTATGAACTGAAGTTCAGAGAAGTTAAGTGACATGCTAAGTAAAACCTGAAAAAATTTTTTAAAGAAGTCCAAATTCAAGCCCAGGTCTTTAGACTCTAAATTAATTGCTACATTTGAAAAATAAATTATGTTATTATATTCATAATAGCTATAAAATCCACACTAAAGGCTTACAAAGCATTGTCAAGTACAGGATACGGTAAATACGTTTTCACAAGTGGTTAAGAATAATTTACAGTTAGCATACACATTTTAAAATATAAAAATGATAACACTAAGTGGGTTTTAAAACTTTTGTAGAAATAACATTAAAATAATGAGGCTTTTTAAATGAATCCTCCTTAAAATCCCTGATTTCATCTTCTCCTGTTTCCCTGTAATCCTTACCCAAACACACATATGATTTTTATATACTTGAATGGCTGCAATCCAGCAAGTTAACACATAATGGCTTACTTTTGCATCCCCTATTTGTTGGACAAGTAGATTTTATCCATATTTTCAAATTTATAAGTAACTTTTAAAAAATCATTTTGATGCTTATCACTTTTTTCTTCTTTTCAGAATGTATTTCTAAGGATAAATACCCAGGAGTATATTTAAGAATCATAGCATGTGGATATCATTTTTTTCTTTACTACAAATTTCCAAATTGCCTTCCAAAAACAATGTACCACTTTTTTCATTTTGGATGTACTTGACATTTCCGTTTGACTTTTTTAAACTGTAGGTAAAAAAGACATAAAAATTTTACCATCTTAACATTTTTAAATGTTCAGTAGTGTTAAGTACCTTCACATAGTTGTACAACCAATCTCCAGGACTCTTCCCATCTTGCAAAACTGAAACTCTGTACCTATTAAATAACAACTTCCCTTTTCCCCTCCCCCTGGCAACCACCATCCTGCTTTTTGTTACTATGAATTTGACTACTCTAGGGACCTTATGTAAGTGGAATCATACTGTATTTGCCTTTTTGTGACTGGCTAAACTCACTTAGCATAAGGTTTTCAAGGTTCATCTCTGTGGTAGTGTATGTGAAAGTTTCCTTCTTTTTTAAGGCTGAATAATATTTCATTGTATGTATATACAGCACTTTGTCTATCCACTCATCCACTGAAGGACACTTGAGTTTCTTCCACCTTTTAGCTATTGTGAATAATGCTGCTATGAATATGGAAGTACAAATATCTATTTGAGTTCCTGCTTTCAATTATTTTGGGTATAAACCAAGATGTGAAATTGCTAGTTCATACAGTAATTCAATTATCTAATTTTTTGAGGAACTGCCATACTATTTTCCAAGGCAGCTGCACTACTTCACTTTCCCATCAACAGCACATAAGGGTTCCAATGTCTCCATATCCTCACCAACTCTTACTATTATTATTAATAATAGCCATCCTTATGGATGCAAAGTGGTATCTCACTGTCCATTAGATTTTTTAAATTATGAATTTTCTTGAAAAATTTTTATACATTCAAATAAAGATAAATTTCAGTCCAGTTTTTAAAATTAGTAATTCTGAACTAGAGGAAGCAAATTAAGTTTCAGTAAGTCAGTTTTCTTCTTCATTTAGTCTCTACCTAGATGTTTATCAATCCAAAATAGAAAGAAAACTTACCAAATGGCCCCAAAATATGCACAAATGCATCATGAGTGATCAACAATTACTCAGACTCAGACTTGAGTTTTTATTAACCCTTAAATTCCATGTCACACATATACTAATAGCTACTTATGGCCTAGAATGTATCAAACATTTTGCTTCCTATTTATTCAGCATTTCTTTAATGCCAGGCATTGTGGTGGGTGCTGGGGATATAAAGATTAATAAGAAGATGCTACCCCCATTTCAACATCATTATGAAACAGGTGTAATTATTTCTACTTTACATTTGAGGAACCTGAAGCTCCTTAGGTTTAGCATCTTTGCTAGAATCAGACAGAGCTTGCAGAAGTTGGAATTCAAATTCAGGTCTTACTCTAAAGTTCATCTTTTCTACTATTCTATACTATACTCTGTACTACCAACAGTTCCCCTTCTAAAAAGTAATATTCACTTTTGTTTGTTTTTCCCTTTAGATTTCCAAATGTTGGGCTTTGAGAGGAATGGCACAATACAGGAAAAAGACAGAAATCAAAAAACTTGTAAAACCTTTTCCATCTAAGAGTTGAAAATTGAATTGGAGGCACTTTACCAAGCAAAGTTATCAAAGCATGCAAAAAAAAAGAATATTTTAGTACAAACAAAAATAGTACACCATAGAGTAAGTTTTGAGCATCTGAGGCTCACTAAAAAATCTGATATACCATCCAAAGCTCACTGGCCTGCCAAGAGTTAGAATTTTATTCCTAAGCAGTTAGTTTCCTAGATTCACAGACAGAAGGTCCTTCCAATCCTATACGAAACTGTCAAGGAGACAGAAACAATAAAATGAGATTTAAAGATCCAAAGAATCAGCAATTCCATTGATTCTCCATTTAAACTAACAAAACAAAACAGAAGGAAAAGAAAGAAAATAATGTTCTGGCTGAGGACACTTTAGAGAAATGATAGAACTTTAAAAAAAGTTTTTGTTACCCCATTTCAAACATTCTCCTTTCACTAAAACAAATAAAATTAGGTGATTTTGAAAATTAACTTGATTCTAAAATAGAAATTCTTTCTTCTTTTAGCTAACATAACTATGTTTTCTAATCTGGAAAAAATAAATTATTCCATTAGAGCAAAAAAATGCCACAAATAAATACAACTTCAATGCATATAATCTTACAGAAAAATTTTATAAATAGAACATAATAGCCCCTATCATAAATTTATGTAATTTTTCTTACCAATATTACCAATACTTGTATCAAGATAAATCCTTAAATGTTGAAGAAAAGCTGGATATGATGGATATCCAGTAAATTACTCTTCCTTTACAACTTAAAAAAAAATGCAAGATTAAAGATGAGTTATTTAGAACATATGTATGTTGTACATCAACTGTAGTTCAATTTTAAAAGGAAGAAAATAAATAAAACATATGTATATTTCTACAAAGAGGATTTTTGTCATTGTTTTTTAAAGACAGGCCAATGAATACCTTGGATCTCAAAATGTTCATTAAGCCAGATGTAATAGATCACTCATCTGCAAGGAAGTGGAAAAAAAACTAAAAATAGTTTTATGTACTTTTAAGTATAGAACAGATTTTTGGGAAATGGCAAGTAAAGCATTGGTTAAAACATAACATCTTTAATTCACATGACCTGAATTCAACAAATACTGAGTTTCTACCCTGTGCTGAGCACTCTGAAAGACACTGATTATAACAGATCAGAAAATGTTACCCACCCTCTTGGAGCTATAGGGTAATGGATATATCCTCCAAAATCATCCTTTCTTTTGTGTGATTCCACGCACATGAAGCAACTTTTGAAATACAACTTCATTCTGTCCCCAAAAGCTTAATACCTGTAAAACAATGTATTACCTTGCAGAGATCAGTTTTCCAGACAGTGTATCAACATACCCAGATTTGAATTAAAAATCATTATTCTGGGGGAAGCAACCCAAGTGTCTACTGACAAATGAATAAACAAAATGTGGTATTTTTTTTTTACATACAATAGAATATTTTTCAGCCTTAAAAAGCAAGGAAATTCTTAACACATGCTTCAACATGGCTAAACCTTGAGGACATTATGCTACGTGAAATAAGCCAGACACATAAGGACAAATATTGCATGATTCCACTTGTATGAGGTACCTGGAATAGTCAAATTCACAGAAACACAAAGTGGAATGGTGGATATCCAGGGCTGCAAAGTATGGGGGGTTGTGTAGGCACAGATTTTCAGGTTTACAAGAAAAAATACCTGGAGATTGGTTGTATGATTGAATATACCTAACACTACTGAATTGTACACTTAAGATGTACAATTAAGATAGTAAGTTTTGTTATATGTATTTTATCATGATTAAACAATGGCTTTAATGGTTGAATTTAAAAAAAAATCATTATTCCAGTTTGCACATTACTCTTCCTGAGTTTAGTTAGCTTGAGTGAATCCCCAAAGCCTGATCAATTCTCATTAACTGGTAATTCTGAAACTTAAGAACTGAGGATCAAATAGAGGAGTGGAATATGTCCATACAAAGATGGTATCACCAAACGAGTCTTTAGCTTATCCTCAAACAACACAACTTTATTTCATGATGCCCTTCAAACTGCAACTTTAGCTAACTCATGAAACCGCTAAGAATAAATGAGATACACCATGTAACAGTGCTTCTCGAACTTTAATGTGCACATGGGTCACCTGCCCATCTTTGAAAACGCACACTCTATGTTAAAAGGTCAGGGGCAGGCACTGAGATTCTCCATTTCCCATAAGCAACCAGGATGCCCAGGCGCTGCCCACGGAACAGGAAGGGATATAACACAACCTGACACCGTGTCTGGTTCACAGGCTGCTCAGCCCAGGTAACTGTCCCTCCCATTTGTGGATGTCTTATCTCCCTGACTGATAACACCTTTCTTGGGAGAAAAAAAAAATGGTTCTTTCATCTTTGTAGCCTCCAAAATTCTAACCTAATCAGAATGCCATCTGAATGAATGGTATCAGCTTTAACAGTCACTACTTTTTCTATAGCTATAGACAGAATTGTTTCTTCCTCTGAATTAATCTAAATAGAAAAGTATTTTTGGAAACTGAATCATCAGTAAAGTTCTCCATGTTTTTTTAAAGAAAAAATTTTATTTGTAGCCTAATCCAGTGCATTTTGCCTATCATGCTGACCTAATTAAATCTTTAAAACACCACAATATCTAATGGTTTTCCCATTTTTTGTAAATGAGAATTTTTTTTAAAAAAATAAGGCATTTGGTTTTCCAGGTAAATTTTTTTATTAACCTTAAAAAGGAATCATTTTCTTAGAACGTACCTTGTACTTTCAATGCAGCGTGATAAAAATTTAAGTACATCTCTGGAAAGGTATCGGCTATAAAATAATTCGGCCTTTTCAAACTAACAGTACCATTTAACAAACACCGTTACCAATAGGCAGATCTGTGGCAGTCTCGTGTTTCTCCGCAGCAGGGCAAGCGACTAAATACCTCAAAGCTGATTTCTTCAACTGTAAATATTAGTTGTCAACCTTACACTCTGTTCCATGCTGAGAAAAGTGGTATGTTGATAGGGTGTTTTAAACACTCAAGAACCAAGGGTGGGTTATTTTCACTTCTGAGACGTTTTATCTCTGTAGTGTTACGCTTTTCTTTGTTTTTGCAACGAGTCTGCCTATTACCAAACATGGACTATTATTATTGAACAACTAACAGTATGGTAATGAAGGGTCGGCTTTTTAATCAAACCGCTGAATGGCAACAATATATGGTCTTGCAAGTAATCGTGGATAGTAGGTTTTCGCCTCGCCACCGCATCCACCCCTCGGATCCGGCGCCCGGAGCCGCGCTGGCCTCCACGCTCCCCTCTGCTCTTCCGTCTTTGTTTTCGCGTTTTAACACAAGTCACCCGACGGGGGGCGCGGCGGCGAGCAGGCGCTTCGGACGCTGGGGGCGCGGACGGAGGGCTGGACCCCGCGGCCGTCTTCCCACGTCCCCGCCAAGGAGGCAAAATGGTGGCCGCAGACGCCATCGGCCGGCCAGGCGGGCTCTCGGCGCGCCCGACAGGATCCCGGAAGGTCCGGGCGGCCAGCCGAGTCCCCGCCCAGGACCCCCTCGCCGGGCGCCCACAGCCTGGGCAGCCGTCCACGTGGCGCCCACGCCCCCGAGACTGGGCCAGGGCCCGAGGGAGGGGTGCCCACGCCCGTCAGCAAGGACGCCATTACCGCCCAGGCCTGCCGGTGCCCGGGCCTCCACCGCGCGGGAACCCGGGGAAGGAGGGGCGGGCCGACGAGCGAGGAGCGGGCCGCCGGGAGGAGAGCGAAGAGGGGCGGGGCTGGGCCCCGGGGAGGAAGGGGACGGGGCGGGGCTGAGCGCCGGCGCGGAAGGGCGCGGGAGCCCGGCAGGCGGCCCCCGCAGTCTGCTGGCGCGCTGCGGTCTCAAGGCGGGTGACCCGCCACCCGGCGGCGCCGTTGGCGGCCCGGTCGCGGCGGGCGGCGAGGGCCGCCGCTCCCCAGGCGGTCTTACCTGTGCCTTCCCTTTCTTTATCGTCCGCCATCTTGTTGCGGGGCCGGTCTCCTAGGAGAGCCCGTCTTAGCCCGGTCGCCGCGTCCTTGCCTCCTCTAGCCCCCGCGGCGCGTTGGGCGGGGGAGGGGAGGCTCCGCGCACCCCCGCTGCCTCCTGCGACACCCCCCCCCCGGGCCGGCTCTCTCCGGCCTAGACGGGATGAGCGGGTGAGCTGCCGACGACCCCCGACTCTCGAGTTTCTGACCCATTTGGGGACATCACACACACTGACCCCCCCAACTCTCGTTTGTGCGACGTGGCGTTGCTCGACATTTTTTACTGCAGGTTTTAAAACGCAGCTGGGGAGCAGGGGTGGCGGAAGCACTCGGTCTCGGGGACAAGGGAGGCGACCCGCCATCCCTGAGCCCCGCCTTCCGGCCAGCGGGCTGACCCTGAGGACCGGCGCGAGGGAGGACCCCGCAGCCATTAGACCCGTCCGAGAGGACATGGGCCCGCGGCGTATTGCTCGGTGGGCGCACGCGCTGCGCCGTCAGGGTTGCGCTTTCTGCCCCAGAAATAGAAGGTTCTCCTAGCAACAGAAGAGGCCTGTATGCTCCCTGTTAACCGGAACGCTACGGGGTGCTCGGCTGGGGATTTGACTTGACCTATACAGTCAGGGTTGCTAGCGGAAAGTCTGAAATCCCGCTTTTCCGAAACTTTGAAGCAGTAGCAGGATGTTACATTTTTGTCTCATTCTAAGAATAAGTGCAGTACACTAGAATGCCTTTTAAATTATTTTTGAATAATGCCTAGTTGGGGTACAAGCGAATATATAGTTTTAAAACTAATCTCAGGTGATTTTTAAGTGTATGTGGACTAATGGGAATGATTTGGTGTTACGTAAAAGCTATAAACAACTAAATTCTAAGAGGCCTTCAAAATTCATTAGTATTTAATGATTTTCTTACAGCTTCTATGCTCCTTTTATTCTGGTTCTGTAATCAGGAAACCCTAAAGCAAACTATTATTGTTTATTAAAATAGATTTTTTCTATGAAGCTTTCCATCTGGTGCTGTGACCAAAATTCTCTTTGAATATAAGCAATTGAATCACAGAATGGTTCATACTAGAAGATAGGTACTTACAGTTAATAATAAAATAATAACCCCAAAATATGGGAAAGTAATTATTAGCATTCACACATATTTTAAGTTTTATAGTCATTAGAGTTGCTTGTTTTTAAAAACTCCCTCTTTCAATAGACATTATGAAGGGCTTTGAAATAAATGGAGGAAACCTCAGCTTTGGTTGCAGGTTTACAACCACTCACTCTGCCTTTTCATGTGCTGTTTACAGTTTGCTTATTCTGGAATGCCTTTCCTTCCTCTCTCCCTGCCCCAACATTTACCACCACCACCCTACCCTTGCATTTGTTCCCTCCCGGTTGTCAAAGACCTCCCTGAAGGTCACCTACTCCTTGAAGGTAGTAATCCCTGTCAACCTCTTCCTGAGGCCCAGAACTCATATTAAAAAGCCTCTCACATTGATTGCAATGACTTTATTTACTTATTTCCTCCTACCGAACTGCAGTCTCTTGAGGACAGGAAATGCTTAATTTGTTGGTATATCCCCTGTGCCTAGAATAATCTTTCTGTTTTTGTGTTTGAAACAAAATATATTTTAAAAATTAAGACAAGTTATTCTTTTCAATAACTTACTGACAAGCAAAGCTTTTTGTTAGATTCCAAACCACATTAATCTCTATTTCTCTGAACTCCTACAACATACTTAAAACTACTGTTTCTCCAAGTTTGGGTGAGTAAAAAGACAATGTATGTTTCTTAACCCTTCCCCCTCCAATACCATTTGAAGGCTTGAATAGCTTTGTTTGCTGCTAAGGCATCCTTTCACTGAGAAACTCACAGTGAGTTTTTTTTTTCTGAAATTAAGAATTGGAAAATTATCGGTGGTCCCACTCATAGATACTATACAACCTTAGGGCTAAATCAGAAAAACAAGGGCATAGTTTTAAACAATGACACCTATAATTTGATTAATTATTCAGCGGGGCCAGGTAGATATATACAGGTTATGTCCCTTTCTGTACTGAATTTATAGTGATTTAAATTTGTTCACACAGGTGTTAGTTTGTACACATGAGGGCTACAGAAAATGTTTCTTCTAAATACAGTTGACTCAGTTACCAAAGAATTGGGTGAAGTGGAAAGGTAAGTGGTGTGAGTAATACAAAATGATAGTCCAGAAAATCTTCACACCATTTCTACTTTACTATTCTGGAGAATTAAAATCTCCTTAGACTAGGAATAACTTAAAAAACAAAAACTGAATTTTCCTTGAGCATTGCCATCTACTGAGAGGATCTGAGCCAAGTCATGTAATCTCTTTAAAACCTACTCCAAAAAAGAGAAATAGCGATGTCCCAACTCCTTGTCTTACAATTTTAATGAGACCCAATAAATGTAACTGAAAAATTTAAAGAACTTGCAAGGAAATCCACGCTTTTTAAGTGAGATAAACCCCCACTTCCACACAGGAAGGAGCACTCAGAGGTCAAACCCCAGCTTGTGTCCTGAGATAGGCTGCTTGGAGAGTGTGCTTTTCCAGTGCTTCAAACTACACAACAGGAGGTGGTCTGACTCGAGGCCTTCACTCTTCACTACTAGAATCTGTTGCCTGCATGACCGTGATGTGTTCTACCCTACATGAAGGACCTTATCATCTTCAGTTTGTGGCTCCTTCCTAGTTTCCAACTTGCCACATTTAAACCTTAACAAGCAGGAGTGGATTTAAGCATATCTAGATTCCTTGCTCTCTAGACCCAGGAAAATGAGAGGAAGGGAGTTACTTCCTCTGGTCTAATTCAAGTTTTCTAACCAAGAATACAGCCCTTCCCTGGATAATTAGCATCAAAAATGTCTGAGCCCTTCAAAGAGGATACACCTACCCTACCGTTGGGGAGTAGCCCTACCCTACCATGTCAAAAAGAAAACCTTATCAGAATACAACACAGTAAGGGTATGGTTGCATTACAGTTATAATAATAACTCTTCTAAATCATTTGTATACATTTTCTTTTTTAATACTTATGAGGCAGTTACTAGTATCCCATTTTACAGATGGAAAAGCTACACCTTCACGTTAATGGCCTGCTTAGGATCTCACAGCTAGCCGGTAAAAGAACTGGCTAGGAGTCCAGTTCCCATACCAGGGCCACTATGGAGCTTCTTTATAAATCTATCATTGTTCTCTCCTACTTAGTAATGTGAGTATTTAGAGAAGAATGTTAAGAGCAAAAATACTGAGCAGAATTAGTCACCTTCCTCCCGCACTTTTTTTTTTACTGCTTCAAAACATCAACCAAAGTCACTGGCAGAGACTCTTAGGGACTTAAGGGAACCACGGAAGGGTATGCACATTGTCCTTATCTGGACAAAGAGCTAAACTAAAGGCCTGGCTTCAAGCTAACTCGCTCTCCCTTGCCCCTGTCCCCTTCTCTTTGCTTCTCACCTTCCTGCAGACTGAGGTTTCAGGCCCCTCAGTAATGAGGGAGAATTGTGTGAAATTCTTGGCCCTGGACAAGGCACATGCGATGCCAGAGCTCCTTTGGGCTTTTCAGGGAGACCCAGAGCAGGAAGCTGAGGCTGCAGCCCTTGTGGGCAGCTTGCACATAAACCTTATGTGAAACCACAACTCTCAAAGCATTTAGAAAAATCACATTCCTGGCCTTATGTCTCTCAAAAGTACATGTTTCTTTCCGTCTCCCTTAAAAACACACATTGACACAGCAAATCGCTGTTTAATTCATTATATAAACATTTCCTGTTTTAAGCAGCACTTTTCAGGGACATGCAGAACTGAATAACTTTTGGTGAATCTCTGTTCTTCATTCACTGGAATAGTAAAGGGCAGTAGGTGACCCAGAGATTGAATAAATGTTTATAACTTTTCACATACCTCTTCCCCCTCAAGTGTGAAAATAGAGAAAGGTATATAATTACACTGGTAATTAACTCTGGAATTTTTTTTAGTTCCAGCTCCAGAAATAAATCTTTCAATTAAGTTTCATTTATGTTTAAGTAATATTTATATTAGAAGATATAATGCTGTATAGAATTGAGCAAATAGCAGATAAATGGAGCCAGGATTGAATGCAGTCCATTGCTCATTAGCTGTGTGACTGGACATTCTTTCTTTACTTTGTATCCTCAGTTTCCCCATCTGAGGTTACATGGAGATAAGATGACTGACCCTTTTGGATTTAAAGGCTACCTGCACTTGCCCTTGACCTCTGGCCTGATGTAGTTCTTGGGACTATGGCCATGTGACTGTAATGACTCTGGACCAGTAATGATACTATTGGAACATTTACTTTGGCCAGGAACTACACCAAGCATTTTACATGGGCTATCTTATTTAATCATCACAATAATCCTATAAGAAGGATGCTAATATGATCTCCATATTAAAGATGAAGAAACCAAGAGTGAAGATACAAAAATTGCTTCTCTGAGAGGAAAAGTGGCTTTTCTAACCACTGAGTCCAAAGCCTCTCCTGAGGTTCTGCCTCCTAATCTTCTTACTCTGATTGTTCCTCTCCTCCCTCTGTCAAGCCCCAGGGCTCTCCTTCCTCTCCAAGAAGGCTTTGTCACCAGTGAGGTGAGGAGGGGGCCAGAGCAGCCCATTCTCTCCAGCTCCTCCTTCCTTCCTACTTTTGAGTATAACCATGTGAGCATCTTTTTTAGCTTTGAGGTTTTCACTGCTGACTTGGGGGAGGCGGAAATTAGGATAGTAAAATTAACACATGGGAATGTTATACATGTCCTAGAATCTTAGAAAATATTTATTGACATGGTTCCTGATTCATGAAGTTCTTGACTCTCCAAGATAGTAAGAGGGTGTCTGGTCCCTATGACCAGTCCAGTACTGCCAGTGCCATAGTTAATTGTCCTTCCCAGAGTTTACACAGGTTAATGCTTGTCCTCGTGACTCTTATAAGAAAATGGAAAAATAGCCTAAAAGATACATAAATAGTTATAGATATAGTATATATGGATTTTTAAATTGCCAGATACTAAAAAGTAAATCTGTACTATTATGTTGTCTTATAGACAACTCCAATACTGTTTGCAGCCTTAGAACTGAGCAGAAAATAACTCAGAGCTCTACCTCACCTTGACTGTGTAGGCCTGGACTATGATTATGGTCACTTACGTGTAATAAAATGCCTGTGAATAACAATCAGTTAAAATTAGACATTCTTGTGAATTGGAAGCTGACTTCTTAATAAAGTTCCACATTACCTAGTAACTGCCAGAGAACAGGGATCTGCAACTCGTCCCCAGCAGAGAATATCACTAAGTAATAACACAAACATATGAAGACAAAAAATCACAGGTTTGCTGGGTTTTTCTCTATATATTTTTTTAGGTCAGCTGTATTTTCAAGAAGGGAAGGGAAGGTGTGACATTGGAAGTGAACAGTGGTGATGGGAGAGGTTGAAGGGGAGTTATTTTTAGGAAGGCTTGGACTGAAAGGGAAAGTCAGCTGCACACCAGCATGGGGGCAGGGGTGACTGTCTAACTTGTGAAGGGATTGCCTAGTACTCGTCCCTCTCACTGCTGCCTACATAGTCACAACCCTTCCTCACCAGCAGTAATAAATGGAAGGCAGCTGCGGACACCTGGAGGAGGTACTGTGTTATCCCTGCCCCCATTCCTGGAGGAGGAAGACTCACTCTGCATTCAGAAAGTATGAAGTGCCCACTGTGTGCAGGACAGTCTGTTAGTTACCACAGGGAGCTTGCAAACATAACTGACAGCTCTCTGCTGGCAGAGATACTTTTAGAGATGGTAGTTTTAAGCTTGCAGTTTTTTTGGTTTGGGTTCTTGTTTTTCTTTGTCACCCATCCTTTTCTGTCCCAAAGTTTACCAAATTATTACCGCACAAAATTGAAATGCCCACCCACTAAAGCTACTTTCTCCTTCAAGGGATATATAGTGTGTGCTATACCATAAACAAACAATGGTTTGTGTCTATAACATGTCATCAGTCAGACCAGTGGTGTCTTTCTCCAGAACATAAGAGCTTTGAGTTATCCTGGAAATTAATGCTTGTTCATAGTCCATGATAGAACACTACTGCACACCGGTGTGGGGGAGGGGTGACTGGCTAACTGGTGGAGGAATTGCCTAGGACTCCAGTCCCTCTCACTTTTGCATACATAGTCACAACCCTTCCTCACCAGGAGTAATAAATGGAAGGTATTTATTAATAAAATAAACAAGAAAGATATCAGCTAGATGTATCCTGATTTTAAACAGGACTATGCCTCAATAGCATTGCTCGTTTTTATTAATGATTGTGTTTTTGAGGACAGTTTAGGTTTGCAGAAAAATTAAGCAAAAAAGAGTTTCCCTATACCTCTTCTCTCCTCTCAGCACCCACTCCCAGTTTCCCCAATTATTAACATCTTGCACTAATGTAATCCTATTCTTTTTATTCTATCATATTTAAATAATTGGAGACAGTTATTTTAAGAAAATACATATTCTGGTGATCATATCCAGTTGGCCCTTTTAACTACTAACAGAAGTACTTTGACACCATTTATACGTAGACTAAAATTATTTTATTTTGTAAGAATTCCCATATTGAAATTGCTATTCAGCTAGCTGGGGGCACAATTTGCAACCAAACATAGTTAATAAATACATAAATAAAGCACTTGACTTGTAACATTGAACTATAGGCCAAGACTCCTAAACCCTTCCCTGGGCTGGTAACTTTGGCTGAGTTTCTGTGGAACTCTGTGCTGGACTGGAAAAGCTAGAAGAGGCTTTCAAGTTCAAAATGTCATTGATTTATTAATCCCTTCTTCCCAAAGTGGGTGGGAGACTATTTTAGGTGCCTCATCATTTTTTTTAACTTAGT
Source organism: Manis javanica (assembly GCF_040802235.1). Classification (NCBI taxonomy): domain Eukaryota; kingdom Metazoa; phylum Chordata; class Mammalia; order Pholidota; family Manidae; genus Manis; species Manis javanica. Next base: position 76,861,886 of record NC_133166.1, on the reverse strand, counting down.
TGTTTTTATTTTAATGTATGTTGTAAAAAAGTCTAGCACTTGAACCCATGATTTCCCAAAGATTGCTTAAGATGATATTAAATTTTAACAATCAATTAAGTATGTCAATTTAAAGAAAATATTAAGTATCTAATCATATAAGTAACATGGATATGACCAAAAACAGAAGTAAAGGGTGACTGAATAAAGCATGGAAACACTGGATTAATCAGTGTACAAATCCATTCAAGATACTGTGTCAAGTAGTGCTGAGTCCTAGAACTCTTCTTTTTAATTTATACTCCCTAAGTAATTTGGCTCAATTAATAAACAGTTACCCCAGCATTTACAGGGGGAAGACAGTACAATAAGACAAGTACTATGTTAGAGCAATGCCCAGAAAGTAGGGAGCACAGAGCAGGGCAAATAAATCTGATTCCAAAACACTTTCATTATTTCTGAAAGTAGACAAAGTCTACAGGGTCAATTTGTGAATAAAGAGAAGGGCTGATTAAACCTATCTTAAAGTGTTTCAAGCTGTACCTATCTATTATATTATATGCTCATATTATATGTCATGTAACTGACATACTGTAAATCTTTCCTAGTATGTAAGTTAATTCATAGCTATTTCTCAAATAAAATGCTGTCATGATTCTATGTGCAGGCAACCCCATTTCCCATGGCACCAGCTGAAGTAGCCTTCTATTTGGGGGCAGAGGAGACATTTGACTCATTTTTATATAAGGTGTCCTTTCCTCCCCTCAAGTGTCCAAAGCTTGTGGCTTTTTCTTTAATCCATATGTGGAACATATAAGGCCAAAGAATAAGGTGCTGTATTCATCTTCAAAACCAAGATACCTTTACCCAAAGCCTGAAACAAATACTCGTGGAACCAAAAATCTAGATAAGTTAATTATGAATAAACCATGACACAATTCTGATCTAACACTTAAGATACCAGTTATTTGAAATTTTTTCATCTTTCCATTTTTTGGGTTTTCCATGTCCTATCCCATATATGTTAGAAGGCAAAGAATTTGGAGCATGTCTCAGTTCCTTGTTATGAGTTATAATGTAGTACTGTACCCCTCGGCTCTTTCAGAGAGGATAGAGGCATCTTGCTTGAACAATGATTTCTGTGTTGTACATAGTTTGCCATTGAAGAGATCTGCTATTCCATGCAATGCCCTATATTCAAAGGTTCATTTAGTAACCTACAATTTAAGTTTAGACAGTCTTCATTAATGAAAATTTATTATTTATTTGCCAGAAAGTAAAACCTTTTTTTTTCCTTTAGCTCTTGGGAAAAATCAGTCCTTCATTATAGTAATTAGTTATCTCAGAGATAATATCTATTGCCTCTTTTATAAAATGGTAGTAACTAATGTTAGACTCATGTTCTAGGTCCATAGCTACTCATAGGACTTCAATGCTCACAATGGCCCTGTGAGGTATATTCTGATTATTCCCATTTGACATTCTGAGAACCATGACCTAGAGAAGGGAGATGCTTATCCAGACCCACAGACTGTGTTGACCAAAATGGAGATATGAACTCCGGTAGTCTGACTCAAAACCTGCACTATGAACCACTCTCCTATGTTTCTGTCCCTAATTCTCCTATTTTGCATCATGTTTTACAAATAGTTTTTTTTCAAGCTTTGTTCTAAGGATAAGGGTTTATTGCCTCTTAATTTATATCACTTTTATGGTGAGTCCTTTTATAAGTTTTTTTGAAGCCTTTTTATGGACCAAAAAATTCATTGCTCAAATGTATCTGCTTTTATATTTGTATTTTTATGGAAAGGTTTGAGTGATGTGCCATTACTTCAAGATATAACACACAGAAGTTATAATACATTTACTGAGTTCCTATTGTATACCAGGCCACAGGCTGTGTGTTCTCATGTTTTCTCATGAAACACTAAAAGAAAATCCTGGATTGCTAGAGTCTTCTTGCCTTACCAAGCACATTGTAACTCTACATGTGAGTGGTAAGCTGTGTACCAAGTGGAAAGAGCATGGGTCTCAATGGCAGTCCATTCTGAGTTCAAATCCTATGACACCCATCTGTCATTCTTAATGTTCTTGGAATAAGATAATATGACTTGAGGACATACATTTCATGTCCTCAAGTCATATAATATAATCATATAATAATCATGCCCACAGCTGGGCACCCTAGCAACAGAGAAAAATAATTGCGTGCTCCAAACAACATTTTTAAAGTAGAGGACTAAAGGCACTGCAGCTCTGTCCCTTCTCCTGAAAGCCACTTCTGGCTACAGGAAATGAGTTCCTTGCTTGGCAAGTGACTGGAGTTTTTATCTGCCATACCAGCTCCCAGGGTTTCGAATGACAGAATGACAGAGTGGTAACCCAACTTTCTAAGTCTGTCACTGTAAATTTACTGGGCACACAACACAAGGAATAATTATGAATGTGACTTTTGTCCTCATCCTTTCTAGTTATCTACTAGTCTAGGCATGTGTGCATCTGTACTCTATACATTTCAAACATGAACTACCCTCTCTCATCCACCTAAATATTTTAAGGAAATGCATGTTGTTGTAGCACATCTAGTATGTATTAATAAGTACCAAAGCCTCAAAATAGGTTTATAAAATGATGGTATTATAAATAGAAATATGTCATCTTGATTTATTTGCATATATATGTATGCATGTATAATTGTATATATGTATTTCCTGCTGCAGAGACAAGATAGACTGAACCTGAAATGGAGGTGGATAATTTTATACAAATTCATAATCAATTTATGCATGCTCTTTTTCTGTTGCAGCCGCTATCACTGACTACTGTCCATGACTTGGTATCTTAGATTGAATTTCCGCTCTTGCTATGTTTAGAATCTATTTTTATCTTGGCCAACTGACTTACTATGAAGCCATGTGAGTGGTGCTATTTTTTAATATATAATAGTTGTCCCTAGAACCCATTTAAAGCTTAAAGAAGACCACTGTGTGCCTATTCCACTCTGCTGCATATGTTCCAGGATGTTAAGCTAATGATTTTTTTTTTTAAGTATTTTTTTACTTAACATGCTGGGCAACAGGCTGTGTGTTCTCATGTTTTCATTCAATACTTGGATCTTGGATTGCTAGAGTCTTCTTGCCTTACCAAGCACATTGTAACTCTACATATAATTGTAAGCTGTGTACCAAGTGGAAAGAGCATGAGTCTCAATGGCAGTCCATTCTGAGTTCAAATCCTATCTTTGCCACTTATCAGCTATGTGAATTTGGGCAAATTACCCAACCTTTCTGAGTCTCAGCTTTTTCATTTACAAAATGAGAAAAATGAGACTTCCTTGCAGTTTGTTTGAGGAAATACTAGGTTGGGGTAGTGCACTAGGCCCTTCCACAGTGTCTGGCACCGAGCAGCAACATGGTAAAAGATAGTTATTGTTATTTCTTATTATTCTGAGTTTCTTTGTGTCCTGAGAAAGAAAAGATCAAAGGCCTTGGAAAACAGTTAGTTAAAGGATTTCTACACTGCTCCTAGAACTCTTTGACCTAGGCAGTTTCAATTTGAATAGCTGGATGGTGCTGCAATAACCTAATTTGGCATTTGAACAACTGCCAGACCTTTCAGTTGGGGCCTTTTGCCCCTGGGAGTCCTCAGATATCGGCTGGAACCTCATGACTGAGTCCTGGTAATTGTTTAACAGAATATTAGCTTAGAGCGGGTGGGTCTTTGCCTGCTTGGTCTTGATACAGACTATGAAGCAGCAGCAATGTATAATCACTCCCACAGGGGAAATCCTTTCCCCTTGAGTCTACATCCAATGAGGTCTGGGCTAAAATCACTTGGTGAAGATTTCAGAATCCCTGTAATGTCCTCTGAGAGACCAACTAGATGCCTTCTGGATCAAGGTCCTGCCTGTCTGTGATTACACCTGGTGACTCGGAGCTGTCCCTGAATGCCAACAGAGATGGCAGGCTTGGTTTGCCTGCTCCTGCTGAAGTGTGGTCTTCTCTACTGTATGTTCTAGGACTGCCCTACTAGGAGACACTAATGTAGTCCCTTTAGTTGGGAGAGTTAGGCTGCTGAGGCTGGGAGGAAGAAGGCAAGAGATCTTATCTTCCCAGGAGTTTCACAGAGAGATAACACCATTGCTCCAGGACCCGTTCAGATGCAACAGTTGGCTTAGTGTTAAGTCTCACATGTGGTTTAAAAGCAAACTCTTTTATATGACTGCTACAAGGAACAAATCATTTTTTTCTGGTTCCTTGAACGAACAGAAAAAATTGTGGGTCATCTTGTACTGAACAGCCTCTGATCATCCATGTCTTCACTATACAATACTCTTACAAGAAATATTTGCAAAATGTAATCATCTGGTCCTGGTGCTTTGCAGGTTAAGGACTTTTTCAAGCACTTATTGTATCCTCAGGTATTAACTCACTCCTCAAACACAGGGTTTTGGCTTTCATTTTTCTGGCATTTTCCAAATCACCTAATACAAGTCTCTGTCACCATGTCTACTTCTTAGCAGTTCCTGAAGCAATGAAATTACAATGATGTAAATACCTCAAGATTTAAATATTTCCTAAACAAATATTTTTGAATGAAATTTTATAAAATGAAGGACTTTCATTTCCTATCATAAAACTAAGTGATCCACACCAGTTGGTGGCCACTATCCAAAAGACAAGAAACAACAAATGTTGGTGAGGATATGCTGAAATACCAACTCTCCTACACTGTTGGTGAAACTGCAAATTGGTGCAACCACTGTGGGAAAGCAGTATAGAGTTTCCTCAAAAAGATAAAAATAGAAATACCATTTGACCCAGTAACTCCACTCTTAGGAATTTACCTGAAGAAAACAAAATCCCTGATTCAAAAAGATATATGCACCCCTATGTTTATCACTGCATTGTTTGCAATAGCTGAGATACGGAAGCAATCTATGTGTCCATCAGTAGATGAATGGATAAAGAAGATGTGAAACATATACAATGGAATATAATTCAGCCATAAAGAGAAAAGAAATCCTGCTTTTTGCAACAACATGGATGAATCTAGAGGGTATTATGCTCAGTGAAATACGCCAGGTGGAGAAAGACAAATACCATATGATTTCACTTATTTGTGGATATAAAACAAAGCAAAACAGAAGGAACAAAACAGCATTAGACTCATAGACACTGAGAAGTGACTATAGTGGTCACCAAGGGGAAAAAGAGTGGGTAAGGGCAAGGGAGAGGGGGAAAGGGACTGTTGAACCACTGTGATGTATATTTGATTAAAAAAAAAAAAACTAAGTGATCTAAGTAGTTCTTGGAGATGTTTGATATTTGTCTTTTGTGTACAATCTTGTTTGAAAACTAGTTTAATTTGCTTTAAATAGGCAGTCAGGATTTATATAAATTGTTGATTGTTCACACAATAAAAATTTGTCAACAAAAATCAAATACAGAACCACAAAAGTGTTTCATAAGTAAAAGTTACACAAGTTGTCAAAAACACTTTCAGAAAGTTGATTTTGATATTTTAACATCTAAATTGCGCATTATGTCCATTATATTTTTAAAGTTCTATGTTTTAAAAATTCCATGTCCCCGGTAAAGTTTTTGCAATGAATCAGGCATCTTTATGGAAACAATTATTGTCCATTTGAATGCCCAGGGGGCAGAGTTTATAGTTCATAATAAAGTAAATCTATTATAATGTGGTTCACTTAATTGGTTTAACTCATATACATATTATTAGACTTCAATGGGACTTTTCAGGGAATTTACTTTGGCTTCTTTGAATTCAAAGCTTTGAAATTTTATAAAATAGGGTCTCAACAAAAAGAATAATGTTATTTAAATTTTTTCCAATATTTAAAAATATTAACTCTTTCTTGAATCAGTAATATGTGTACATGTTATTATAAAATTCAAAAGGAGCAGATTTTAAGATTCAAGATTGCAGCATGAGAGGTGGGATGGAGAACTCCTCCCAAAACCACAAATAGTACAAAAATATAGTTAATTAATACAAATAACCCTAAAACAGCAACAAGAAGAAAGGCTGCATATAGACCTAATGAACAGAGCAGATCTCACGAAACAGGATAAAGAAAGAAAGCCTTAACCCAGTGGGACCCAAGCCCTTTCCTCAACCCCAGCTCACTGGCCGGAGGAAGACAAATGGAGCGGGGAGGGTGAAGAAGCTTGGGACTTCTGAACACCTGACCCTGGAGATCTGCTTTGCCAGCAGGAACATACATTGTGTGGTGCTCTGGAGGTTGGGGAGCTCGGACAAGTGAAGTGTAAGATAAATAGCAGAAATCAGCAGGCCACGAGAGGCAACAAAGGGCCAGGCAGTTTATTTGAGCACAATTTCCAGGCGAGGTTCACCAGTCTGCAGAGATGCAGGCTGGGGAAGTCATGCCCAGAAGGGGAGGCAGGGAGTTTTTAAGAGAACAGGGAAGGGAGGGGGAAGTGGGCCAGGCTAGGGGTAGGTGGGGAATTTTTATTGGCTCAGGGTTGGGTGATGGACAGCCAGAGGTCTCCTCCTTCCGGATGGAGGGGGTCTGCATCCAGGGTTTGTTGGCACGTCATGGGACTGGAATCCAGGAAGAGCTGTTTGTTCCTTCCCCATTCGGCACAGAGCTACTTGGCGCTGTCTTTGCTCCGCCTGCACTGTCCTCACCCTTCTCCCTCCAGTACCTCCAGCCTTACATTCCAGCCTTTTGGTCATAATGGGCAATGACTCGATCTGGCTACTTTCAGCTGACAAGGGGCATTGTGGGAGGTTGAGACTGGTATTAGGCCAAAGAAGAGGGTTTAGTGGGGAGAGGTGCATAACGATGGAGCAACATCTGATTAGTGGCGACCCAGGTCATCTCAGTTAGCTTCTGTTGGAGGAACTTGAAGACACATGGGGCAATTAAGAGTAAACCACAAACTGTCATTAAGGGGCCCAGTGGAGGCATTAGCCAGGCTATCATGGGGTACTGAAGCCACCCATAAGGGCTGCCTTCAGGTACTCGTGTTTTGTGGAGGTTTTTTGTAGTTCTTCTAATTTTTTAACACTTTGTTCTATGGTCCTGGATCCATTGATATAGTAACAGAATTCTTCTTGTAAGAAAATACAGGTTCTGCCCTTTTCTGCAGTAAGCAGATCTAAAGCCCACCTATTTTGAAGGGTGACTTGGACAAGGGAAGTAAGCTGCCGCTGGAGGGAAGTAAGAGAGATTGAGGTTTCTCCCAGGCTCAGGCTCACTCTATCCTCTAATGCTCCCAGTTGACTTGTGAGACCTTGAGAGCTGACTAGGCTATGGCCTAACGCCCCTGCTCCTGTGGGGCCGCGGCTACTGTGGTGACCAGACTTACTCCTACTAGTATGGGTCGGAAGACAGCCCTCTTTTGCCTAGGTCCTGGATACATAGACCATCCGTCTAGCACCTGTTTTACCTCAGGTTTGTTGTATAACATCAATTGGGGAATTAGCATCACTGAAAAGCAGGGTCCTACCGTGGTGCTGCTGGTACACTGGGTATGTGTGTTGTTGCACCAGAAAAACCCGCCCCCGCCTTGAAGGGAAATTAGAGTGTCTACGGTCACCCATCATCTGCATTGGCTTCTCATTGACAGTCCCGAGATGGTGGAACGCTGGGTCAGGTAGCAGGTCAGCGGTGAAGATGATTCTTCATGCCATTTTTTGGTGGCCCCGGACTTATGTCAAGCCCCGGGCTCAAGGCTCATCTTCCACATCGGTATCTTGCTCAAAAGTAGTCCGCAGTCCTTTTCAGAGGAGTTTACTGGTTGAGCCTGGAAGAAACTAAGGGGAACCGCCACCACCAGGGGGTGTTGGAGGGCGGCACAGAGGAAACAATCGGACACATTGCTGAGGATATGTGAAGCATTAAGAAACTGCACTGTTTCTCCAATGACTCCAGCCCAGAAAAGTGGTGCTCCTGCTGGTCGTGGAGAGTGGGGATAGGGGTCTGACTGAATCTTCTGTTTTAGTGCCTGTTCTGTCTGTAGAATATTACTTGATACCGGTACCTGGGTGTTCAGAAGCTCTGTGAGAGTGAGATTCGCAGTGGTCCACTCCCTCTTGATGTATACTGTGCCCCGTGGCTGGGCTTGGTAACTATCGTATAGCCTGCCCTGTACTCCTTTCTCCCAGCATTGATCCCATGGGTCACTAATGGTAATGTATAGCCTATCCTGTATTCTGGCGAACATGTTGTCAGAGACTCCTTTTGTTGCATCTCCTCCTGCATGAACCCTACATGTGTCTAATTCAGGATGACATCCGCCATACATGTTGGACTGGAAAGTACATGTATGAGAGGTTTGGTCATATGGAAAGCACAGCATTGGGTTTGAGAAGGTGTTTAAGATGTCTATGTGTACTGGTACTTGAACCGGTGTCTGACAACCCGCATGTGGGTAATTTTGGGTATCTACTTCTTGGGCTTCAGTTCTGTAAGGAAGAGCTAGTTGGAACTTAAACTTCCATGCAGAGTAGCTCTGCCTGGAGACCACCAGGCTATTCACCTGGCTGGTTGCACTTGACACGACTAGCCCGCAGCTTAAGAGGACCCACCTCACAAGACACGCAATCGTCGTGTATGGGCACCCATTTGAGCCTAGAAAGGTGATACCAGGAAGAATGCCTGTGTAATTTGACTGCTGAGGGTACAGTGAGGATTACTGTATAAGGCCCTGTCCAGTGAGGTTGGAGGGATTTTAGCTGGAGTTCCCTTAGAAGTACCTCATCCCCTGGCTGAAGGATTGCTGCGTCTCCTGGCTTGTTGGATGACGTAGGTTGGGGTAGGAGCTGGTCTGCATGTTCCCTGAGAAGATGTCTCAACAGTGAAAAGTAAAGAAGGTAGGAGGCCAAAGGAGGAGAGGTAGCAGGCAGGCCTGTGTTCAGTAAGAAGGGCCTGCCATACATTAGCTCAAATGCGCTTAGTCCAGCTGGTCTCCAGGGGGCAGCACACAGTCGAGTGAGAGCGATAGGGAGAAGATTGGGCCACGAGAGCTTTACCTCCAGAGACAGCTTAGTTAGTTGGTCCTTTAGGAGACCGTTAGCTCTTTGGACCTTACCCGACACTTGGGGGTGATAGGGTATATGGAGGTTCCAGGTGATATTGAGAGCTCCGGCTGTTAGCTGAGTGACCCGGGAGATGAAAGCAGGTCCATTATCAGATTGGAGTGAAGTGGGGAGCCCGAAACGAGGAACGATGTGTTCCACCAGCACCTGCGCCACCACTGATGCAGTCTCTCGGTAGGTGGGGAAGGCCTTGATCCACCCTGAAAAGGTATCAACTAGAACTAGTAAATTCTGGAGCTTTGTATGCCTAGGTACATGGGTGAAATCGACCTACCAGTCCTGTCTGGGGATTGCTCCCCTCATCTGGTGGAGGGCCATCTGGGTCATCAGAGCACCTTAAGATGAGACGTGATGACAAGTAGTGCAGGTCTGGTGCACCTGATCTATTGCCTCACGGAGACCATAAGGGGCAAATATGGGGAAGAGAAACTGGTGCATTGCCTCTGGCCCAATGTGTAGAAACTGATGAATTTAGGATATGATATCCTTGCCTTGGGCTTGGGGGAGGGCAATTCATCCCCCAAGTTATATCCATCTCTGATCTTCCAACGTCCCCCATTGACGTAGAAGCAGTCGCCATACGTCATCAGGGGATTGGTGCAATAGAGGGGGGAAAGAAACAGCACAGAGGGTTGGCAAGACCCGGATATTAACTGTTGGGCCATGGCATCTGCCAACACATTACCCCTGGTTACTGGACCGTTTCCAGTCTGATGTCCCTTACAATGCATGATGGCCACCTCCTTGGGGTCTTGTAGGGCCTGTAGCAGGTGGATGACAGCCCTGCTGTTGATGATCGGGGTTCCCTTAGTGGTAAGGAAGCCCCTTTCCTTCCAAATCACAGCATGAGTGTGTGTAATTAGGAAGGCATATTTAGAGTCAGTATATATTGTGGCTCTCTTCCCAGCTGCCAGCTGTAACACCCGGGTAAGAGCCACTAATTTGGCTTTCTGGGAGGTGGTCCCAGATGGGAGTAGGTTTGTTTCTATCACCTGCAACAGAGTCAACACTGCATAGGCTGCCGTTCACACCCCGTCACTCTCCTTCACCAAGCTTCCGTCCACAAAGTCAAGTCAGGGTCTTTGAGGGGCATGTCTTGTAGGCCCTCTCTAGGTTTTCTAAGAGCCTCTACAACTTCTACACAGGAATGAGTGGGCTGATCTGCTGATCACTGATGGGAAGCAAGGAGGCTAGGTTAAGGGGTGGAGAGACTTGTAGGGTTACCTGTGGATGTTCAATGAACAGAAGATGGAATTCCTGTACCCTTGAAGGACTCAAGGAGGCCAGGGATTTATGACTCAAAAGATCTTTTAACCGGTGTGAGGAATACACAGTATTGTTGGAGAGTTAATTTCAGGGTTTCTTGGGCAAACTTCCCACAGCTGCCAGGGCTCGGAGGCAAGGCTGCCACCCCCTGGCGGTGGTATCCAACTGTTTGGAGAGAAAGGCAATGGGACGGTACCCCAGCCCCACTGGCTGTACCAGCACTCTGGTTGCCACATCTGCCCTCTCTGCTGTATATAGGGTAAAGGGCTTAGTTAAGTCAGGGAGCATCAGTGGGGGGATGAGAGCAACGCATCCCGCAACTGATTGAAAGCAGAAGCCACCTTGGTGGGTGAAGTTAGTGGCCCAGTAGGAGTCTCTGTGGCAGCCGCATAAAGCGGTCTGGCCAGAAGGGCAAAGTTAGGCACCCAGTATCTGAAAAACCCTACCAATCCTAGAAAGGATAGTATCTTGGCTCCTGAAGTAGGTGGCAAGAGAGCTTTAATCGCAGCCGCTCGGTCCACCATTAGGGCTTTAGTGGTGGGACTTAGAGTTAGCCCAAGATATGTAACCTGGCGTAAAGACAGCTATGCTTTGGCAGGGGATACCCTGTATCCCATGTCTGCCAGGAAATTAAGAAGGGATGTGGTGTCCAGAACCAAGGCCTCCTTTGAGGGCCTGAAAAGTAAAAGATCATCCATGTATTGGAGGAGAGTACTCTCGCCCATTAAAAGTCATGAGAGGTCCTCCACCAGGGCCTGTCCAAAAAAGATAGGGGCTATTTCTAAAACCTTGAGGTAGAACTGTCCAGGTCAATTGTCTAGATCGACAGCTGTCAGAGTCCTCCCATGTGAAGGCAAATAGCGGCTGTGAGTCTGAGTGGAGAGGTATAGTGAAAAAGGCATCTTTAAGGTTCAGTAAAGTAAAATGAGAGGTATCAGAAGGGACCTGAGGCAGAAGAGTATATGGGTTAGGCACCACTGGGTATAAGGGAATAACAGCCTCATTAATTGTTCAGAGGTCCTGAACGAGGCGATATGCTCCAGAAGGCTTTTTTACCAGCAAGATGGGAGTATTGCATGGAGAGTTAGCCAGCACTAAAAGCCCCTGAGAGAGTGGATGATTAATAATAGGCTGTAGTTCCCTTCGGTGAGCCTGTGAAATAGGAAATTGAGGCAGAGAAGGGAAGCGGGATGGGTCTTTAAGGCATATTAAAACCAGGGTGTGTGGGTTGCCACCACTGGGGTGGAGATGTCCCACATGACCAAACTGACAGCAGTCCAGGGAGTTGGGAGACTCAGGTCTCTGTTGTCCAACCCTCCTTCACCAACTAAAGCAATGAGGGAACCTAAGCATTCAAAAGGTGGGAGGGAAATAGAGGCTCCTAATTTATAGAACAGATCCTGTCCTAACAGAGGGGTAGGACAGGAAGGCATGACCAGAAAGGAATGGGTAAACAGGATGCCTTGAAAAGAGCAGGCCACTGGGCCCGTCTCTAAAGGCTTGGAGAGGGTTCCCATGACCCCAACTATGGAGACCCTGGCAGGGCATAAAAGCCCTTTAAAGGAGGGGAGAACAGAGTAGGTAGCCCCTGTATCCACCAAGAAGGAGATGGGCTTACCTGCTACCCACAGCTTGGCCCTGGGCTTGGCAAGGGTGATCAGGGTGTCCAAGTCCAGGCGTCTTTAATTTTCGAGGATGCCTAGCAGGTCTGAAGGGTAGTCTTTTGAGGGCATCCACCCTCCACGGGGCTCTGCTGCCAGAGGAGGACCACCCCCTTTTGGACAGTCTACTTTCCAATGAACTCACTTACCGCAGCTGGGGCACGGTCTGGTCGTTCTGCATGGTTGGTTGGGGCACTTCCGTGCCCAGTGCCCTTCTTCGCTGCACCAAAAGCAAGGGCCCAGAGGTTCAAGTCGATCTTCAGGGACACCCCGATGATCCCCATGATCCAGTCACAAAGCAGCTGTTATGGCGCGAATCTGTTCTGCCATTTGGGCAGCTGACCTCTTCTCGCTCTCATCCTCTCGGGCATGAAAAATTTTAAATGCCTTATCTACCAGGTCTCCTAGAGGGGTCTGGGGATCATCTTCAGCCTTTTTAAGCTTGTGCTTGATGTCGGGAGCTGACTGAATTATAAAATGCATGGCCAGGAGAGAGGAGCCCAACACTGAGGCCGGGTCAATCTTAGTAAAAACCCCTAGGGTTTCCTTGAGGCACTTGAGGAATTCTGATGGGTTTTCATCAGGCCTCTGGGTAATTTCTCTAAGCTTATTGTAATTGATGGCCTTTTGGGCGATCGAGTTCATACCTGCTAACAAGTAGCGAGCCATGTGATCCCAGCACGCCTCACCCTCGGAAGAATTATAATCCCACGGGGTTCCTGTAGAGGAACAGCTTACCTGCCCATAGGTTCCCATTTATCTGTGGCATGGGCCTCATTGGCACAGTGCTGTGCTGCTGCCGTGACATGGTCATATTCTTCCAAAGTTGGGGTGGATTAGAGGACTACATGTACATTGTTCCAGGTTAGCTTGTAAGCTCAAGTGAGATATTTAAACTGTTTAGTGAACATTATGGGATTGGAGGAAAAGGACCCCAATCACTGTTCCACTTGGGACAAGTCTGCCAGGTAAAAGGGAACGTAAACCTGCACTAACCCTTCAGCCCCCACCACCTCCCTCACAGGAGCCATCACATGAGCCCGAGACCACTGTGACTTAGAGCAGGTTACAGGGAGGCTAGACCATTTAGGCGCCAGCTGCAGCGAGTAGGATGGCAGCAGGTTTGAAGGAGGGGGCAGAGGAGGTGAAACTGGCAATGGGGGATACAAGCTGGAATCGATGCAGGACTTGAAGGCAGGGGACCAGGATATGGGGGAGTTTTATTCATTTTTTCCAAAGTGGAGTCAGCACCTACGGAGCAAGTCGGCAGCACGACCAGAAGAGAAGGGGAACAAGATGGTGGAGAGACTGGAAGAGAAGGGGAACAAGATGGTGGAGAGACCGGAAGAGAAGGGGAACAAGGTGGTGGTGAGACCAGAAGAGAAGGGGAACAAGATTGTGGAGAGAGAGAGAGAGAGAGAGGAGGAGGGGTGAGGACATGAACATTGAGGAAGGGAGCTGTCCCCCACGGTGGGCCTGGAGGAGCAGGAAGGGGGTAGTCAAGATCCTCCACTGAGTCTGTCAGACAAGAGCCTCCCAGTAATAAGAGTGGTAGAGATCAGCGGTCCTTGGCAGAGGCCTGGGCTAACAAAACTTGGGAAGGAATACACTTAACACATAGACCTGGGCGGGCATACAAAGTCCAAAAAGACTGCACATATGGGATTTCACCCCACTTTCCACTCTAGTGGCAATAATTAGTCAAGTCGGTGAGGAGGCCAAAATCAAAAGTTCCCTCAGGGGGCCAGCAAGATTGGTTGTCCAAGTGATACTGAGGCCAGGCCTGAGAGCAAAGAAAGACTAGCTTCCATTTTCGAACTTCCCGGGACAAATATAGAGAAGCTAAATTAGAAATGAGACACCGCAACAGGGTCTAAGCCTCCGCTTTTGAGGGCTGGTTCCCCATGTCTGCGTCACCTCCCCAACTAATCCCAGTGAGAGGAGCACCCAGCGTCCCAAGCATGCCAAGTCAGGGGAGATGTCCTGGGAGCCTGGGTGAGGGACACCTCCCATGCCGCAGGGCCAGAGGCAGGCTGGATGCCCTCAGAGGGTGGGTCAGATGCCCAGGGGACCAGGTGCCCCAACCTAGACATCCCTACAATTTCTAATGGACCAGGTGAAAATGGGTTAGGAAGGGAAACAGACTGGAGGCAACTGAGGGACTCACCGGAAAATAGTCCATGCAGCGGAGAGCAGGCTGAGGTCCCAAGTCAGGGAAGGAAGGGGCAGGGCCACTGGTGGCCAGTCAGGGCCCCACACTCACTTCCTGGGTTTTTTCAGCACCAAATGTAAGGTAAATTCTGGCCAAAAAAAAGCAGGTGATGAGAGGCAACAAAGGGCCAGGGAGTTGATTTGAGGGCAATTCCCGGGCGAGGTTCACCAGTCTGCAGAGACGCAGGCTGGGGAAGTCACACCCAGGAGGGGAGGCAGGGAGTTTTTAAGAGAACAGGGAAGGGAGGAGGAAGTGGGCCACGCTAGGGGTAGGTGGGGAATTTTTATTGGCTCAGGGTTGGGTGATGGACAGCCAGAGGTCTCCTCCTTCCAGATGGAGGGGGTCTGCATCCAGGCTTTGTCGGCACATCATGGGACTGGAATCCAGGAAGAGCTGTTCATTCCTTCCCCATATGGCACAGAGCTACTTGGCGCTGTCTCTACTCTGCCTGCACTGTCCTCACCCTTATCCCTCCAGTATCTCCAGCCTTACACAAAGTGCTTGAGAGACTGAGATTCTGGCCGGGGATCCACATGCGGCTGCACTGTGTAAGAGAAAAGGCAGTTGGTCTGAGAGGCTTCCCAGCAGCGAGAGAGCTGCTGAAGGGGCGGGGTTTGCATGGAGCTTGCTGCATGGGGGAGGGGAGAGCTGGACAAGGTTGTCTGGGTGCAATCTGTTCAGCAGTTTGGGAACTTTGGGGAGCTTCAGGCACTCCATTCACCTGGCTGCCTGCTCACCTCCGAGGCCCCCCAATGTGACACTGCTGCTCCTCCCTCCTAGCCTGCTGGAACTGGTTTGCAAACTGGCAGTCACTGTGCTAGCTGTCAGACCAGCCACAGGGAGGCCCCACCTACAACAGCTAGAGATTCAAAGCACAGAGGCTTACACCTGTGTGCTCAGCCCTCTGGCTCTGACACTGGAGACAGGCACTGCAGACGGGAATCAAGAAACAGATCTTTCCTCCCCCCAGGCACCACCACCCCTCCCCTATGACCCCCAACCTCACTCTAGGGGCTGAGCAGCTCCACAGACTGAAGCTTCAGAGCACTAGTGATCACCACACAGAAATATGAAGCTTCAAAAGAACACAGTTTAGACCAAAATATCACAAACCCCAGAAAAGGGCCAAATGAAACTGAACTCACCAGTTAGGTAGAGAAAAATATTCAAGAACTCAGGAATGAATTTAAGTTAAAGATTCAGTTATTAAGAAATTCCATATCTGAAGTGAAACATACAATGGAGGGATTTAAAAGCAGGTTAGATGTAGCACAAGAGACGGTAAATGGAATAGAAATTAGAGAAGAGGAATACAAAGAAGCTGAAGCACACAGGAAAAAAAAGAACCTCTAAAATGAAAGAATATTGACAGAACTGTGTGACCAATCCAAACGAACAATATTCACCTTATAGGGGTACCAGAAGAAGAAGAGAGAAAAAAAAGGGATAGAAAGTGTGATTGAGGAGGTAATTGCTGAAAACTTCCCCAATCTGGGGAAGGAGATAGTCTCTCAGGCCATGGAGGTGCACAGATCTTCCAACACAAGGGACCCAAGGAAGACAACATCAAGACATATAATTTAAATGGCAAAGACCAAGAATAAAGACAGACTTTTAAAAGCAGCTAGAGAGAGAAAAAAAGATGATATATAAAGGAAAACCCATCAGGCTATCATCAGATTTCTCAACAGAAACCTTACAGGCCAGAAGGGAGTGGCATGATGTATTTAATGCAATGAAGCAGAGCATCCTTGAACCAATAATACTCTACTCAGCAAGGTTATCATTTAAATTTGAAGGAGGGATTAAACAATTTTCAGGTACGCAAAAGCTGAGAGAATTTACCTCCCATAAACTACCTCTACAGTGCATTTTGGAGGAACTCAATAGATGGAAGTATTCCTAAGGCTAAATAGATGTCACCCAAGAGACAGACAAAGAATAAAGAATATGATTCATAACATACAAAGAATGGAGAGGAAGACAAAGGAGGGGGAAAAAAGAACCCTTAGGTTATGTTTGAAATAGAATATGAAGTGAGTTAAATTAGACTGTGAGATAGTACGGGAATTACCCTTGAACTTTTGGTAACCATGAATCTAAATTCCACACTAGCAATAAGTACATACCTATTGATAATCACCCTAAATGTAAACGATCTGAATGCACCAACCAAAAGACATCGACTCACTGAATGGATAAAAAAACAAGACCCATCAATATGCTGCCTACAAGAGACTCACTTCAAACCCAAAGACATACACAGACTAAAAGTAAAGGGATGAAAAAAGATATCTCATGTAACTAATTGTGAGAAAAAAGTAGGACTCGCAGTACTTATATCAGACAAAATAGACATCAAAACACAGAAAGTAACAAGAGACAAAGAAGGACATTACATAATGATAAACAGATCAGTCCAACAAGAGGATATAAATATTATAAATATCTATGCACCCAACACAGGACCACCTGCATATTTGAAACAAATACTAACAGAATTAAAGGGGGAAATAGAATGCAATGCATTTATTTTAGGAGACTTCAACACACTACTCACTCCAAAGGACAGATCAATCAGACAGAAAATAAGTAAAGAGACAGAGGCAAAGAACAACATATTAGAACAGCCGGACCTAACTGACATCTACAGAACAGTCCATCCAAAAGGAGCAGGTTACACATTCTTGTCAAGTGCACATGGAACATTTTCAAGAATAGATCATATACTTGGCAACAAAAAGAACCTAAGTAACTTCAAAAAGAGTGGTACCAACCAGCTTCTCAGATCACAAAGGTATGAAACTAGAAATAAATTACACAAAGAAAACAAAAAAATCCACAAACACATTGAGGCTTAATAACATGCTTCTACGTAATCAATGGATCAAAGACCAAATAAACACAGAGATCAAGCAATATATGGAGACAAATGACAACAATAATTCAACACCACAAAAATCTGTGGGATGCAGTAAAGGCCGTGCTAAGAGGAAAACATATTGCAATACAGGCCTACCTCAGGAAGGAAAAGCAATCCCAAATGAACAGTCTAAATTCACAATTAATGAAGCTAGAAAAGGAAGAACAATGGAGGCCCAAAGTCAGTAGAAGGAGGAACATAAAAAGATTAAAGCAGAAACATATAAAACTGAGAGGAATAAAACAATAGAAAGAATCAATGAAAGCAGGAGCTGGTTCTTCAAGAAAATAAGCAAAATAGATAAATCCCTAGCTAGACTTATCAATAAAAAAAGAGAGTATACAGAAATAAACAGAATCAGAAATGAGAAAGGAAAAATCACTTCAGACACCACAGAAATACAAAGAATTATGAGAGAATACTATGAAAAAACATATGTTAACAAACTGGATAACCAAGAAGAAATGGACAACTTTCTAGAAAAACACAACCTACCAAGGCTGACCCAGGAAGAAACAGAAAATCTGAAAAGAACAATTACCAGCAAAGAAATTAAATTCGTAATAAAAAAAATACCTAAGAACAAAATCCCTGGACCAGATGGTTTCACTGCAGAATTTTATCAAACATGTAGTGAAAACCTAATTCCCATCCACCTGAAAGTTTTCAAAAAAGGAGAAGAGGAGGGAATACTCCCAAACTCATTCTACAAAGCCAAAATCACTCTAATACCAAAACTAGGCAAAGACCCCACAAAAAAAGAAAATTACAGACCAATATCCCTGATGAACATAGATGCAAAAATACTCAACAAAATATTAGCAAACCGAATTCAAAAATATATCTAAAAGATCATCCATCATGATCAAGTGTGATTGATCCCAGGGATGCAAGGATGGTACAACATACAAAAATCCATCAACATTATCCACCACATCAACAAAAAGGACAAAAAGCACATGATCATCTCCATAGATGTTGAAAAAGCATTCAACAAAATTCAACATCCATTCATGATAAAAACTCTCAACAAAATGGGTATAGAGGGCAAGTACCTCAACATAATAAAGGCCATATATGACAAACCCACAGCCAACATCATACTTAACAGCAAGAAGCTGAAAGTTTTTCCTCTAAGATCGGGAACAAGACAAGGATGCCCACTCTCCCCACTGTTATTCAACATAGTACCGGGAGGTCCTAGCCATGGCAATTAGACAAAACAAAGAAATACAAGGCATCCAGATTGGTAAAGAAGAAGTCAAACTGTCACTATTTGCAGATGACATGATATTGTACATAAAAAACCCTAAAGAATCCACTCCAAAACTACTAGAGCTAATATCGGAATTCAGCAAAGTTGCAGGGTACAAAATTAATACACAGAAATCTGTTTCTTTCCTATACACTAACCAGGAATTAGCAGAAAGAGAATCAGGAAAACAATTCCATTCACAATTACATCAAAAAGAATAAAATACCTAGGAATAAACCTAACAAAGGAAGTGAAAGACCTATACCCTGAAAACTACAAGATACTCTTAAGAGAAATTAAAGAGGACACTAACAAATGGAAACTCATCCCATGCTCTTGGCTAGGAAGAATTAATATTGTCAAAATTGCCATCCTGCCTAAAGCAATCTACAGATTCAATGCAATGCCTATTGAAGTACCAACAGCATTCTTCAATGAACTGGAACAAATAGTTCTAAAATTCATATGGAACCACAAAAGACCCCCAATAGCCAAAGCAATCCTTAGAAGGAAGAGTAAACCAGGGGCAACTTGCTACCCAACTTCAAGCTCTACTACAAAGTCACAGTAATCAAGACAATTTGGTACTGGCACAAGAACAGAGCCACAGACCAGTGGAACAGAATAGAGAGTCCAGAGATTAATTCAAACATATGTGGTCAATTAATGTATGATAAAGGAGCCACGGACATACAATGGGGAAATGACAGCCTCTTCAACAGTTGGTGTTGGCAAAACTGGACAGCTACATGTAAGAGAATGAAACTGGATCATTGTCTAACCCCATACACAAAAGTGAATTCAAAATGGATCACAGACCTGAATGTAAGTCATGAAACCATAAAACTCTTAGTAAAAAACATAGGCAAAAATCTCTTGGACACAAAACATGAGCGACTTCTTCATGAACATATCTCCTGGGCAAGGGAAACAAAAGCAAAAATGAACAAGTGGGACTACATCAAACTGAAAAGCTTCTGTACAGCAAAGGACACCACCAATAGAACAAAAAGGCATCCTACAGCATGGGAGAATATATTCATAAATGACAAATCCGATAAAGGGTTGACATCCAAAATATATAAAGAGCTTATGCACCTCAACAATCAAAAAGCAAACAATCCAATAAAAAAAATGTGCAGAGGAGCTGAACAGACAGTTCTCCAAATAAGAAATTCAGATGACCAACAGACACATGAAAAGATGCTCCACATCACTAGTCATCAGAGAAATGCAAATTAAAACCACAATGAGATACCACCTCACACCAGTAAGGATTGCCACCATCCAAAATACAAATAACAACAAATGTTGGTGAGGATATGGAGAAAGGGGAACCCTTCTACACTGCTGGTGGGAATGTAAATTGGTTTGGAACACAGTATGGAGGTTCCTCAAAAAACTTAAAATAGAAATACCTTTTGACCCAGGAATTCCACTCCTAGGAATTTATCCTAAGAATGCAGCAGCCCAGTTTGAAAAAGACAGATGAACCCCTATGTTTATCACAGCACTATTCACAATAGCCAAGAGATGGAAGCAACCTAAGTGTCCATCAGTAGATGAATGAATAAAGAAGTGGTGGTACAGATACCCAATGGAATATTATTCAGCCATAAGAAGTAAACAAATCCTACCATTTGCAACAACATGGATGGAGCTAGGGGGTATTATGCCCAGTGAAATAAACCAGGCAGAGAAAGACAAGTATCATACAATTTCACTCATCTGTGGAGTATAAGAACAAACAAAAAACTGAAGGAGCAAAACAGCAGAAGACTCACAGAACCCAAGAATGGACTAACAGTTACCAAAGGGAAAGGGACTGGGGAGGATGGGTGGGAAGGGAGGGATAAGGGTTGGCAGGGAACAAAGGGGGCATTCTGATGAGCAAGTATAATGTGGTGGTGCGGGCACAGGGAGGGCTGTACAACACAGAGAAGATGTAGTGATTCTACAACAACTTGCTACACTGATGGACAGTGACAGAAATGGGGTACATGGGGGGAACTTGGTGATGGGGGAAGTCTAGTAAACATAATGTTCCTCATGTAATTGTAGATTAATGATACCAAAAAAAAATCCTTGAGAAGGATTTCAAAATCTTCCCCAATAAAGCTTTTCTATAATTAAAAGAGAAAAGAAAAGAAACAGCAGCAGACTCACAGAACCCAAGAATGGACTAACAGTTACCAAAGGGAAAGGGACTTGGGAGGATGGGTGCAAAGGGAGGGATAAGGGGGAAAAGGGTCATTATGATTAGCACACATAATGTAGCAGGGGGGGACATGGGAAAGGCAATATATACAGAGAAGACAAGTAATGATTCTACTTACTACGCTGATGGACAGTGACTGTAATGGGGTATGTGGGCGGGACTTGATAATAGGGGGCGTCTAGTAACCATAATGTTGTTCTAGTAATTGTACATTAATGATACCAAAATAAAATAATAATAAAAATTTAAGAGGAATAAAGGCTGAGTACTGAAAAATTAGTCTCCCTCCCTTCCTGTCTTCCACACACCCTATATCCCTTCCTAGATAGTTACCAATTTTTTTGTTTCTACTTTTCAAAAACTAGATGCAAATATTTATATTATTTAATTAATGTCTTGCTACCTTTCTTTTATAATAACCAGAAAAATATCATAGTATATAATCCTTCCAGAATTCTATACAAAGTTACAAAGTCCTTATTTTACAAAGGAAAATAAAATTTGCCCCTTTTCTCTGAGCATTGGGTAAGTCTTCTATTGCATATTAATACAATCACAATAGTAAACTCTGCTACAGATTATAAATAATCAAATGACCACAATGTACATTTTAACTAAGTAGAAAACTAGTTTTATTGAAGTTAAACATCATAATAAAATATTTTTAAATTATTTGATAATTATTTTTGTATATATTGTTTAATTCTCTGATTTGCAGAGTCCTTGAATCAAAGCTTTTCATGAATTTAAATAGGATTTGAAAGAAATGTAATTTTCCCCTATTGAAGTTCTTTCTCTTCCTTTTGTTTTTTACATGCCAAGTTCAAAAAGTAGTATGTACTGGGTGCTTTAAATATATTATGTCAAACCCTCATAAAAAATTTGCAAGATGGGTTTGTTACCCTTTTTGGAAATGAGGAAACTGAGGCTCTGAGAATGGAAGCAACATGCCACAGGTTCACAGCTGTAAGTGTGGAGGTGGGATGCACCGCTGCTGTAACAACCCGGGCACGGCCCATGTTCTTCTTTGAAACACACAATATTCTAGTCTAAAAAAGGGATGCCTGACAGTGTGGATCTCCTTTTATCAAGGCATGTGCCAGAAGCTTGAAGACACATTCGTAAATAAAATATAGTCAGGGAAACTAGGTGAAAATAGATTTAGGTGAAGTGATAATGGATAAAATAAGCATATCCTTCAAAGTGTTGATTAACAGCCAATGTGTTCCTAGAAATAGGTGCAATATGGCTTGGCCCTGTTCTGGTCAACATTTTATTAATGTTTCGGAGCAGAGCAGTGACTATATATAATATGGTAAAATATAAATATCTATTGAGTAAATGAATGAATTAATAAGGATATTTGTTTTGTGATGATCATATTTTTAGCTGTTATGAAGTTTTAAGTCACAATAATTACATCAAACAGAAAATTTAGGACTGAAATATCATAATAGGCAAATGTGATAGGTCAAGGCTAAAACAATGAATTGAATAAAAATAAATATTTAATCCTAAACTTAGGCTTCCACAACAATTTTACAATGAGACAATATGGGCATTAAGTCTTGAAGTGTGAAAAAAAAGGAAGGAGGGAGGGAGGGACAGATGGGGGAGGTTTGTACTTTCATGGGTAAGAACCTGAAAATGAAGCTAATAATATGATACAGCCACTGCATGACATAAATAAACAATTAGGGAACAAAATGAGGGAGGGTATTTCTTGTATTTGCTCTACAATTGTCAGACTCCATCTGGACTATATTCCACACTCTGGGTCCTTGTGTTAACAGAAACAATAGCAATCTGAAAAGCATCCATAGGAAAGTGACCAGGACGGTGAGCAAGAATTACATCTGTGACACATGAAGAACTGTGGTGGAATTAGAGATTTCAGTCTGGAGAAAAATAAATGGGGGAAGCATGATAAGCCACTTTTGAGAACAGGAATGATATTTGGAAAAGAAAGTGTATTTACAAGGTATCACTGGACCATAGGTTCACAGAACAACCCTCAGAAGTTGTCTCCCTCACCTATCCATCTGCATGCAGCTTGAATCGCGGGTTACAACTTTTACACAGATCTCAACGAGAACACGAGGGTCATTGATCTGGAAGCTAAATTAGCGATTCTCAGAGTAGGGACCTGAGCCCAGCAGCACCAGCACTGGGGGCTATCTTGTCAAAAATATAAACCACTCAGACCTCATCCCAGATCTGCAGAATAGAAACCAGAGGTGGGGCCCAGCATTTTGTAGTTGAACAAGCCCTCCAGGCGATTCTGATGCATGCTAAAATTTGAGAACTGTTAAAGATCATCAGGTGTAGGTGTTTAACCTAAAACACTTATGTTTGAAAACCAATCTTCTCAATGACTGCTATTCGCCCATCTTTTGAACAGATCGGACCATTAATCCAGTTTATCCCGTGCAATGAGTATCAGTCAAGTTTTTTGCTACCGCATACTCCAAACCCTGTTCCTGTTAGGATTGGTCTCTCATTTTATGAGTGTTAAGGAGAGACTGAGTGTCCCATTGGGGATGCCAAAGGGTCCAGATGCTCCCTCTCCCAACCCTTTAGGAGCAGGGAGTGGACATGCAAGCCAGGATGGCAAATTAGTCATGCCTGCCCAGAACACTGAATCTTGAGCAAGTGCCACAGAGACAAAGGGATGGTTTGGAATTCATCCACTGAGCAGGGTTTAGGGGCAGCTGATGGCAGGAGGGGCTGGTGCTGGTGGTATGAGCAGAACCACGGCTTCCCACCCAGGAGGTTCCCACGGGGTGGCCTGGGCTGTGCATGCTTCTGCCTGTCTTCCTGAGTTTCTGTCCCTTATGTGAGCCTGGCTCTCCAGCTACCCACAGGTTCTCTAATCCATTCAATATCCTTTCAAGACAGGACTTTTAATAAGCTTGGCAGAGCTCTTTTCTGTTGATTGCAACCAAGAACCAGAAGGGTACCTGCCTACTCACTCCTTCCATGTTTCATATTCAGTTAGGCCTTCAGATTATTGTCTCTGCTTTAGATAATGACAAAAATAGGTAATCAAGGCTGGCCAATAGTAGCAAGGAACAGAAAGAAAAGTGGAAGCTAGTTGCTGGACTTTGGGGCTTCTAAAGCACTATTACAGTGGATCTTTAGGAGAGGTCCCAAATACTTCATGGAATAAGCCAACATTGCTTGATTTTGTAGGATCTTCTATTAAATCACTGATGGCTATACCATCTATGAAATATTCTCCCAAAGGAACTGAACCTGAATCTAAACAGGCTTCTAGAGCTGATGTTCATCTACAGGAAATGGAGGGGGCATGTGGGGGAGATAACGGAAGAATGAGTCAAATGGTACCAGGAGGAAGCAAACTGGCAAACCCAAAATGTCGGATATTGTATGGGACAACTAAACCGGTGTCTTCCATCAGTCAATGCCATTAAAACAGTAAGTATAGAGAAGGTATGATCACTCTAGACCAAAAGAAACTTAAGAGATATAACAGCCAAATGTAGTATGTCCATTCTGTTTGGATTCTGATTCAAACAAGCCAACTGTGACATATGAAGAAGCATGCATTTACAGGTAAAAAATAAAAAACACAGCAATTTCTCCAAAACCCAGTATTTGTATAACGCCATAAAGCATATTTTTTTCTATAAATGTTAAGCGAGTTGCATGTAATAGTAAAAAAAAAAAACCTTGTGGGATAGAACACTTAACAGATCAAGACTTGTGAGACCTAATTATGGTTATTGCTCTGTGACCCTGAACAAATTACATAATACACTCAGCCGAAAAATGGGAAGAACCTCGTGAAATGGCTAAAGTGCCTAATGAAAGCTGTAGTAAACAGCATGGTAAGCCCAAGAGAGCTGTGGAGCTGCAATTCTGAAACCATCAGCCAGTGTGTGTTCACAGGTGGCCCTCAGTGATCCCCTCCTGTTATTCACACCCTGGGGGAGACCCTCCCTTCAAATGTGATGGCATTTCAGAGAAGAGGTTACCAAAAATAAGACATCAGGTGTATAATGGAGGTCCTCTGTATTGCCAGTGGGTTTCAGCTTTGGGTAAGTCCACTCTTGATTCCGTGCGACCGAAAAATGGTAATAGAACATGGGCTGAAAGGGCTTATAACCAGCTTTATTCTCACATGGCAGGTGAAGTGCTAGAATTCCATTTGCCTCAGGGCAAGTCTGCGTTCAGCAAGCCCATCTCTGCCTCAGGCCTCTCTGACCCCACAGCCTCTCAATCTGTCCTCAGTGCTGCCACCACTCCAGCCTTCGACCTCCTGCAGCCATGCAGCCTGGAACACTGCACTGAGCTCTTTATATAGAGTTAGTAACAATGTATTGCACACACGTGTAGTTGAGCCAGCCAACCAGGGTCAGGTGAGAATCCTGGTCATAGGAACTTTCATTTGGCCAAGAACTTTCATTTTCTCTACACCCTCCTGCTTTCCAACAGATTTTGACTAAAAAATCTCAGATCATGACCATGAATTGATGATTCTGTGTGCCTCCACTCTTGAATAGGAAGTAACATTGTCCATGGAAGAATACATGTTCTAATAAACCACAAGTGCATTAAGAAACGGGACCAGACTACATCCCTTAAAAATAAAAACTACCATCTTAAGGGGTTTAATTGTACAGCTCAGTAGTGTTAAGTATATTCACACTGTTGTGAAACCCATCTCCAGAACTTTTTCATCTCACAGAAGTGAAACCCTATACCCATTAAACAAACCCTCCACCTCTCCCTCCAGCCCCTGGTAAACACCATTTCACTTTCTGTTTCTATGAACTTAAGTACTTTAGATACCTCCTGTAAGTGGGTCAGGTAGTATTTATCTTTTTTTTTAAGGTATTATTGATATACACTCTTATGAAGGTTTCACATGAAAAAACAATGTGGTTACTACATTTACCCATATTACCAAGTCCCCACCTATACCCCAAAGCAGTCACTGTCCATCAGTGTAGTAAGATGCCACAGATTCACTATTT
Organism: Manis javanica; assembly: GCF_040802235.1. NCBI lineage: Eukaryota > Metazoa > Chordata > Mammalia > Pholidota > Manidae > Manis > Manis javanica. Next base: position 76,836,285 of record NC_133166.1, on the reverse strand, counting down.
GCCTTCTCTGGGCTACACTGTTTTCCCCATGATCCCCCAAACCATGTGTACTAAACATAATACCCCTCAATCCCCATCTCCCTCCCTCCCCACCTGCCCTCCCACACCCCTCCCCTTTGGTAACCACTAGTTCCTTCTTGAAATCTGTGAGTCTACTGCTATTTTGTTCCTTCAGTTTTGCTTCGTTGTTATACTCCACAAATGAGGGAAATCATTTGGCACTTATCTTTCTCCACCTGGCTTATTTCACTGAGCATAATATCCTCCAGCTCCATCCATGTTGTTACAAATGGTAGGATTTGTTTCTTTCTTATGGCTGAATAGTATTCCATTGTGTATACGTACCACCTCTTCTTTATCCATTCATCTACTGATGGACACTTAGGTTGCTTCCATATCTTGGCTATTGTAAAAAAGTGCGGCTATAAACATAGGGGTACATCTGTCTTTTGTCTTTTTGTGACCACCTTATTTCACTTAGTATAATACTCTCAAGATTCATCCATGTTACAGCAAGTAACAGGATTCCCTTCCTTTTTAAGGTTAAGTAATATTTTCTGTATGTATATACTACGTCTTGTTTATCCCGTCATCCATCAGTGGACATTTGGATGCTTCTATCTCTTGATTATTATGAATAATGTTGCTATGAACATGGTTGTGGAAATATCTCTTTGAGACCCAGCTTTCAATTATTTTGAGTGCGTGCTCACAAGTGGCATTGCTGGTAGTTTTATTTATAGTTTTTTGAGGAACTGTCATACTGTTTCCCATGGTGGTTGCACCAGTTTACAATCCCACCAACACTGCACAAGTACCGAACTTTTTCACATCCCCCCAACATTTATATGTTTCTGATATTTTTTATAGTAGTTATGGCATAGATGGCATCTCATTGTGGTTTTGATTTGCATTTATCTAATGATTAGTGATATTGAGCATTTGTATATCATCTTTGGAGAAATGTCTATGCAAGTCTGTCTTGCCAATGGGTTTCAGCCCTGGGCAAGTTCACTATGGATTCAATGTGATCAAAGAAAATGACAGTAAAATGTTCTTGGGGTGAAAGGGTTATACTCAACTTTATTCCCATGGTGGCAGGTCAATCACTAAAATCCCATTCACTCAGAGTGCGTCTGCATGCAGCAAGCCAGTCTCTACCTCTGGGCCCCTCTGCCCACACAGCCGTCCTCTGGGCCTCTCTGTCTGCAGTGCTGCTCTCCTGCAGCCTTGCAGCCATGCCACCATGTTGCCCAGAGCACTGGGTGGAGCTCCTTATTTAGAGTCAATAGTAATGTATTGCTCACACATGTGCAGTGAGCTAGTCAACCAGGGCCAGGTGAGAATCCTGGCCATAAGAACTCTCATTTTATCAACAAAGTCGTTTGCCCATTTTTAAATTGAGTTGCTTGAATTTTTTTTTATTGTTGAGTTATAGAGTTGTACATATATATTCTGGATATTAACTCCTTCTCTGATAGATAATTAGCAGATATTTCCTCCTATTCTGTAAGTTGCCTTTTTACTCCATTGACTGTGTCCTTTGATGCACAAAAGCTTTTAAGTTTGATGTAGTCCAATTTGTGTATTTATAGTTCTATTGCCTATGCTTTTGTTATGTCCAATGTCATGAAGTTTTCCCATTTTCTCTTGGAAGAGTTTAGTTTTGGGTCTTTATTCCATTTTGATTTAATTGCATATATGGTATGAGATAAAGTTCATTCTTTTGCAAATGAAGACCAGTTTTCCCAGCACCATTCTTTTACCAGTGAGTGGTCTTGGCACCTTTGTTGAAGATCATTTGACCATGTATGCAAGCATTTATTTCTGGGCTTTCTAGTCCATTTCATTAGTCTGTATGTTCATCTTTATGCCAGTACCATAGTGTTGATTTGTAAAGTGTAGCTTTGCAATATGTTTTAAAATAAGGGTGAGTCCTCTAATTCTGTTTTTTCCAAAATTGTTTTGACTCTTCAGGGTCTCAAGGGTCTCACAGGATTCAAATCCTACAAATTTTAGGATTTTTTTTTCTATTTCTGAAAAAAAAATGCCATTGGGATTTTAACAGGGATCACATTGAATCTGTACATTGTTTAGGGTAAAAATGACATCTTTTCAATACTAATTCTTCCAATCCATGAACATAGAATGTATTTCCATTTATTTACATCTTCTTTAGTTTCTTCAGCAATGTTTTATAGTGTTCAGTGTATAAGTCTTTCACCTCCTTGGTTAGGTTTACTCCTAAGTATTTTAATCTCTTTGATGTCTTTACAAAAAGAATTTTCTTAATTTCCTTTTTTGATTGTTTGTTGTTAATGTACAGAAATATCCCATATTTGAAAATAGTAATATATCCTTTCTGTTCAGAAATTTTCATATTCCTGAGATTTGTTCTTCACTGATGCTCCAAAGGAATTGTTTTATGGGCTTGACATGCATTTGGAATGAGTTAAGAATGAGTAGAAATCACAATGTCAGTTAACATATACATGTGCCTAAAAGACTGAACAAACTTGTGAGTACCTGTCTGATGTAGTCCAATTTGTCTCATTACTACCTGGTAATTGACAACTTAGAAAGTAACTTGTTTGCATAGCACCAAAAGCAGAGGGTTTTGACAGGATCCTTTGTGATTATCCAGCCCCAGTTCTTTGAAAGGAAATTATTAGGCTCTTGTATCAGTTAGGACTCTTAATTGTACTTGTCAGAAAGCCCTTCATAAACTGCCTTGAGTGAAAAGAGTACACAAAATCGAAATGTCCATATGTCAAACTGGATTTTTGGCTTTGCTTGATCTAGGAGTTGAAATAATGTTAACCAAGCTCCAATACCAGCCTTTAGACCAGAGCAACAGGGGCATCTGCCCTAAACCCTGTGCTGAAGGGCATGGAAATCACAAACTGGAAATGCAAAAGCATTTCCTCCCATTCAGTCTTTTAGGAGTTTTCCTAATTTAGTGAACATTGAGTGGGAGGGAATTATGGGAGAGGGATGCAGTGCTCTGCCCTGTAGAGAAGATGAGGGGCTTTGAAACCCCCTGTGCGGAGGGAGGTGTAGGGAAGGGAAATTCCAGCCTAAGCCCTGGGAAACCAGACAAAAGTGTCCAGTGAATTCATTTGGCTGCCCCAGGTGTAGCCATCTGGGCCCTGGGCATGTCCACACATAGCTTTTGAACATTTAGAATATAGCTATTCCAAATGGAGATGTAAATGTAAGTGACACACTGAAATTTGAAGGCTGGTACAAAAGAACTAAAAATACCTCATTAATAAAATTTTTTATTGGTTACATGTTGAAACATTTTCACCTGTTTCTTTTAACTTTTTATAATGTGGCTGCTGAATTTTGTGTAATGACATATGCGGCTCACACTGTATTTCTCCAGACAGCATTGGTCTAGGCAGAACCATTTCCCCAGAATATCCCACACCCTTCCTCCCCTCCGCTCTGGTAGCTTCAGGAAGCTCTTAGAACTACTTGGAAAACTGAGGTGTGGTGGGGAGGGAACTTGCCCCCCTTCCTGGGAGTCTGCCAGCACTACCTGGAGTCCTGGTGCCACCGGGCTGCTACCTGGCTCCCAGTCTGCCTGACTGGTGCCTTCCCCGGCGGGTACATGGCACATCACAGATGGGCATCCACAGATCATCCCTTAGCTTCCTGAGGGCAGTCCCAGGGCATTGACCCAGAATGACACCCCAGGGGGTCAGACAGTAGAAGAGGTCTTGTTCTAATGAGGGACCAGCCATGGCTCCTGGAATGGTGAAGCCAAACTTAATGAATAGAGTAAGGGCTATAAATATACACTCCCAAGTTCAGAGTGAGATTGTCTTTTCCTTTCCTGTTGACCATAGAGTTTTGGGAATATGAAGATTGAACCTGACCTTGAGGCAGCTGTCGGGAACATGCTTCAGCCCCAGTCCTCTCCACTGGCTGCCTGTCCAGGGCACCCAGTGCTTCTCCCAAGGCCACCCAGCCTCATCCAGCTTAAGCCGACCAGCATGCACAGTGTGGCCCCATGTGGCAGATGTAGCTGCTTTTCTGCACTTGGTTTGCCCTGCATAGTTCGTTGTTTGATATGCCATTTAAAGTCCTTTTCCAGGTGTTCCCTTTCCAGCCTCCCTGCTGACCGAGGAGCTTACCTTCAACCTTAGATCTTTAGTCTCTTGCCCATTGCTCTGGATGTTCAGTTACCACTGATTTTCAGTGGACTCTCTTCTTACGACTCCTCTGGAAATTAAGGTCTTTGCCACCAACATAAGCCACTCCACTCCCTAACTTCCAGGTCACCTGATGGCCACAAGATCACCACAACCACTCTGGCAAGCTTGTGAAAGACATAGGCAATGTGTGGTCGTGATTAGAGCATGGCTCTGCATGTCAGGTGTAGAACAAAACTGAAACCAAACCAAACACAAAACAATCTCTCTATAGGACACCCTGGTGAATGAGCCAGGTTTACCTGGTGGCACAAGGATGCTAAGTCCCTTTCCCAAATGCCTGTGCTGGCTGGTCACCTGACCTCTGATATGGTTCCACCCTCCCATGAGCTGTCTGAGGACTGAGTCTCTTGTCTTCATCTGAGTTGGTTTGTACTTTCCATCTAAAACGTCTCTCAGTCTGACCCCTACCCTTCACCATGACTAGTTCAAGTCTCTATCATCTGGCTTCACTAAAGAGTCAGTCTCCTAATGGCTCTCCCTGCCTTTAGTCCCCTTGCACTTAAATCCATCTTCCCCACTGCTGCCTATCATCTTTCCTATCTGAAATCACAGATAGGACTGAGTCACTCCCCAGCTCAAAAATATTTAACAGTCTCTATAGCTTACAGATAAAGTCCAAAAGCCAAAATGATCTATAACGCACTTTATAATCTAACATCAATACAACTTTCTAGCTTCCTGCCTATGATGCTCCAGCCCCCATCCTGCCCTGCCTCAACCCTTCCTCCCCACAAAATCCTTACCTAAAAGGAATTCCTGAATACTTTAAAATCTTGTGACTTTTGCTCATGCTATCCCCTTAACCTGAAAAGCTCTCTTCCTTGCATTAAATAATAACTAACATTTGTACAACACATTGCAGTTCACAAAGAGAGACATTCTCGTAAACACTCATTTGAGAGCTTCATGTCAGTGATTGAGAGTTGGAGCCAGACTCCTGGGTTTTAATTCACCGCTTATTTTGCCATGCAACCATGGGCATTTTATTTAATCTCTACAGGTTCCTCATCTCTTAAAAGGAGATAATAATAGTATCTTATCTCCCAAGCTTGTTTTGAGGACCAAGTGAATTAATACATTTAAAGCCTTTAGAACACTTCCAGACACATAGCACACACTAAATGAAGGTTAGCTGTTATTTATTGCCTTTCCATCACTACTGCTGTTAAGCCCCAAACACCCCCAAAGTCTCTGAAATTAGGACTTCTGACTCCAAAGCTTATAGTCAGTGGATTTTGCCAAAGCACACTCCTTTTCCATCTAGCAAAAATCTTACTAATTCTTTAGGAGCCCATCTAGGGAATCTCCTCTCATCTCTGGGACCTTAAGACAAAACCAATGTATTTCATTGAAGATGCCATTGATCGTAAGATGCACCATTGCTATGTGCATCATGAAGGGAAAAAACCTGCAAATAATAATTGCAAGATACAATCAGTTGTAAGGTGCACCTGAGTTTCAGAGGTGTTCATGTCCCCCTTAGAATCAGTGAAATAAGTTAACCATTCCCTTAACTAGGCTTACGTGGGGGGCTGTGCATATAGCTAAAAAATCCACACTGGTTGTCAACAGGACTTGTTCTCACTCCTAGATGTGAGTAACTTTAGGATAGGAAATATATCTTACTTATTGGGCATACCAGTGCCTAACACTGTGCTTGGCACAAGATAGATGTTCAATATCCATTTGCTTAATACAAAATGAAATCCTAGAACAAGGTCATATTCAATTCTATGAGGGGTACACTGAGAATTTAAAAAAATGTGATAGACTTTGCATAATAAAAAGAGTTCATCAACTCAGCAGTTCAACCAGATATACTTTGGCAAACTGGTCTCCAGCTTTGGGACATAGGAAAATGAATGATGTCATTGATTGTCTACTTCCACAGGAAATGGAACCTTTCCTGGTTTGGGAGTATAGTAAATACATATACATCTTGTACAGGTTTCCAAAGACAGATGGCCCTTTGGCTGCCAAGAAAAGGCTAACAGTATTCCTAGTGGCCTGAAGATGTCTGCTTTTAAATTAAATATAACAGAGGAAGTGTTTGTTCCTTCAGTCCTTTGGGATGAACTATCCTTTCACTTTCTTTCTCTTATTCTGGGGGGTTTGAATGACCTGCCTTTTAAAGTTTAAAAATAGGTGCCCAGACTGGGCTTTGAAATTTTTCAAGAATAGAGCATTACAGGAATCCCAGATTCTATAAAAATTTTAGCTGCCTTTTCATCCCTACAAACACTGTGACTTTTGTCATCCCTTCAAAGACTGTAACACTGATTTTTTTTCTTACTTTTCATCAATCAATTAATTTTTGAAAGAAGAGGAAACTTGAAGTAGTGCAGAAAGGTTGCTTCTGGAATCTACTCTGTTGATCATAAGCCTGCACCATGCAAACTGGCTGTCCAGGGAACACAAATGGACCCACCTGGAAAACAGGAGGAAGATGAACCTCCTCTCCACTGGTAAGAACATCTTTAAAAGAAGTTCTTGGCCAGCTTTCTTAACAACATAGCAACATAGACAACTGTTGATTCTGCTTAACCTCTCTCATTAGTTGTATAAAAATCAGAGTATGGCACATGGTCCATGTAATGCTACATGCATGTCCTGCCCATATTCTAGTTCTGAGATGTGGGTGTTCTCTGTGTATGTCACCTTGCTTTGTATCATATAACCCTTCAGTCCTTTGGGATGAGCTATCCTTTGGCCACAATAAACATGAAACAACTTGAGCCAAAGCCAGTGAGCTAGAGGATAAAGGGAGAATATAAGCCCTTGAAGTGACCTGGTGTAAGATCCTACACAAAAAGAGTAATCCAGATTGAATAGTGACTGGTCAACTGAGTTGGATACTTAATCTCAAAGATTATTTTATACGAGTCAGAGAGAAGGCATTAGAAATTGAATCTGATAAAATAAGTTAGTATGCACATGTCACTAAAGCAGGGTGCAAAAGGCTTCTGCTTCAGAGGACAGAGTAAGATGACCACGCCATCAGCGCTTCCATTGTTTCCCACAAAGCATTGCTGGGAATTACTGTTCTTTGTGAGCCTGGATTTTCTGCTGTTAAGACATTTTCTTATCTCTTTACTGTTTTGATATTCTTTTGAAGTTAAAGGTACCTTTAAAAACTATAAATAAAGCATACAGTTATTTGAACAAGCCACAAACACTAAAGAAATGTATATTGGTGCAGGTGAAAGCCCATGCTTTTCTCCACTTTAACACCCAAAAGATAACTGCTATTAAATGTGTTGGTGTAATATTCTTGCGTATTTATTTTAATATGGTATGTTCTCTGACTTGCTTTCTTCATTCAGCAATAAACCAGGGCTGTCTCTCCATGTTATCTATATAGAGAGATGTTATTCTTTGCAACATTGTATGGATGCATACAATATTTTTTTTAACCAATCCAATACCAATTAATGTGGTATTGCTTTCTCTTTTATGTTCCTGCTCTCACCACCCTACCTTGTTCAACAACTTAATTAGCTGATTATTTGCCCCAACCAATATTCTTTAGTGGTGATTCATTAAATCATTTCACCTTCTGGTTATTTTTTCATTGTTGGAAGATGACCTTGACAAAATACTATGAGAACCGTTACCAAATATCTTCTAGAATCTGAATACCACATGGCAAGTTGAAAAAAAAATAGGTTATTTAATGTATCAGATGAGTTTGTATCTTTATTGGTTACTTTGGGGTTGGATTAGCGCTAAGTACACAGAAAACTAAGATGAAACAGTGAAGCAAGAATTAATGCTAGGAAAAGCAAAAAAACTGTACAGGAAAGAAACTTGAATTAGCTGTGAACTATATGTATGCAGTTATAATAATATAAATGGTAAATATTGATTTAACAAAACTTATGATATGACTATATTAGGAAGACGAAGGGCAGGTGAGAAAACAAGAGTTGAGAGTCATCCATCATAAAAGAAAACAAGTAAATTCAAATAATCAGAAACAGTTAAAGGAATCAAATGTGATTACCTCTGGGGGAGTGGAAATCAGAGATTGGGGAAAATGCGGCAGAAGACTACTGTTTTCATTAGAATCTAATAGCACTTTTGACTCTTTAAATTAATGTATAAAACTTAAATTTGGAAATCATTTTAACTAATGTAAACAATCTCCCTTGCTTTTCCAGTTGCCTAATGGGTCAAGTCAGATGCTTCAGTCTGACCATAAAGTCTGTCTCCGCCACATTCTGCCTCCACCCTCCGTATCTTACCTCTGAATTTTTTCCATCTTGTAGTCTTGGTTCCAGTCAGTACTATTCACTTGGCCTTCCTCCACCCCTTCAAACACATAATGAATTCACCCAGCCTGGGACGTTCTCTCTCCCATCTGATCTAAAATCTTACCAGTGGGTGGAACCAAGGGGCACTAGAGAGAAGATTATCTCTGAGAACATTAGGAAGGACCAAAATGTAATGGGTGTGGTCGAGTCATCAATAGATTGAGGGTTTTATATGAAAAGAAAGACTCTGTTAACAGAATGAGGATGGTCTATATGCATTTACAAAAAGTAAGTTCTTGAGTCACTCAGTATAGATTCATTAATGGCCTGCCATATAGCAAGTACCCTGGGAGTATACACCAGCAAGTGGTACAGTTAAATACCAAGAATGCAGAGGGACAGTTAGTCTAGAGAGCTAGAACTTTCTGGAGAAGAGAATGCTCGCAACAACAGATGTCTCATCTGCTGAACAGTCATAGTCTGCAGAGAGGAATGCCACACGCTTGATGATGCTAGAAGAATGGTTTATCTGTTTCCATTTTGTGTTAAGCTCTGGACTAGGTACTTATATTCATTATTTATGAACCATGCAGCAGCCTGATGGGATTCCTATCATTATTTCCATTTTTTGAATGAACAGACTAAGGTATGAGAGCCACAGTCTCACAGCCAGTGTCAGAGGTGAGGCAGGAACTCCGCTTCAGACTTAGTGACTGTTCCTGCCCCGCTACACCCACAGCCTCCCAAGCCAACTAAATCATGCATATCAAGCAACCTCCTGATTTAATTTGACTTCACGTGTAGGAAAATTGCTCTAGCTAGTCGGTGAAACCCTACTTTGCTAGGCAGTTAGTAATAATAATAAAAATAGTACCTCTAACATATATTGGACATTGTTGTGTACCAGGCACCATGCCAAGGACTCCAGAAGCATGAGGTAGAAACTGTTTTCTCCACCTAACAGATCAGAAAACTAAGGCATAAAGGAGGTAAATAATTTGCCTTGGGGTATGCATGCAAGGAGTAAGAGAAAGCTCTCGTGCTCTTAATCATTCTAGTATAGCCATCTAACACACATTGTACTGTTGTAAACTTAATGTATTCATTTAAATAATAGGTAGGGGATACCTAATCCATGGTCTGGGGCTTGTTGGGTAGATATCAGTGAAGTATAAGACCTACCCTCTTCTTCCAAATATTTACAATTTAAATGAAGAGGCAAGATATACACAGTAAAACTGCTAGGTACCCATTGAGGTTTGTATATAATTAGTACTGAATTGATCAATGTGACCAAAAAGGGATTTCAGAGAAGGAGGCTTGCTGATAGCCACACAGAGATGAGGGGAGGGTGAAGGGAACCCAGTGGGGACAAGGAAGACTCCAGGACAGGAATGAGTACAGGGTCCTGGGGGACAGGGACCCAGTGCCCAGCATTGCAGGTTTGCAGTGTGATGCAATGGGATGCGCGGGTGACTTCCCGCAGGGCCGACACTGCAGAAGAGCCACCTGGAGCTGCTGCCTCAGGCCTCTTTCCAGTTCAGCTTCGAACAAGGAAGGACCAACAGGTGGCACCAGCTTTGAAGTTTTAGGCCCATCATCTCCTAGGCAGCTCCCCAGAGATGCAGAGGAAGGCAAAGAACCTCTGTTCCCCACCACACCCAGCACTCCCACAGTGACTGCCACCTGCATGTGCTCAGTGGGTGTTTACTGGGCCCAGAACGGGGACCTTGCCCAGACAGCCCGCAGTGCAGCTACATGGCTGCCCCGGGGAAAGGTGCAGAGATGCAGGCCTGTCTTGAAGTCTGGCTCTGCTGCTTGCTAGCCATGTGGCCCTGCAATTACCTCACCAGTCTACATCTTGATTTTCTCATCTGTGAAAAGGGCCTGTGGAGAGTGCCTTCCCCAAAGTTTATCATTGTGAACATGAAACGAATTAATAGACATGAAGCACTTAGAACAGGGCTAGCATCTAAGAGCTATTTGTGTTACACTTATTAACACTTGGCTTTAGAGCCAGACCAAGTGGTTTGAGTCTATCTCTGAAGCTGATCAAGTTTCTGAATTTGTTCTTCTACTTGTAAAATGGGTATTATAATAATCATACCCATCTCGTAGAGTCATTGTGAGGATTAAATGAGTGAAGTGCAGAGCACCTCACATGGCCCATGGCACACTTCATAATACAGGCATACCATCCACCCTGCTTAGCCTCCAGGTCTGTCCTCTTACTCTGCTCCTGCAGCTGGCAAGCAGCCAGCACATTTCTGAAATAGGCATGACTTTATTTATGGAGCTGGTGAGTTCTACCATAATCACTTCCTCTTCAGTTTCCTTCTAGGGTGATCTCAATTTTTAAAATAAAATTTAATTTTTTTATTATGCAATTTTCAAACAAATGTTAAACCAGAGAGATTAACACAGGGAACCCCCATGCGCCCATCACCAGAGTCAATAATTATCAACACTCAGCCAATCTCACTCCATCTATACCTCCTTTCTCTCTCCACCTTAACTAGGCTATTTGAAACAAACTTCAGATACTATAATTTCATCTGTAAATACTTTGGTAATTTGTCCCTAAAATATAGTCTCTTAAAATATAACCACAATCTTATTACCACATCTGAAAATTTTAATGATGATTCCTTAATATTGTCAGAAAGCTAACCAGCATTAAAATCTCCTTGATTATCTCATACATTATTTTTTCCATTTTTTTAAACATCAGGACACAAGGTCCAGACACTGCATTTGTCTGATGTCTCTCCAGACTTTTCCAATCATAGATCTCCAACTTCCCTTTCCCCCAGATGAACTTATTGTTGAAGACACTGAATAGTTTGTCCTGCAGAGTTTCTCACATACCAAATTTTGCTGACTGCTTCCCCATGATGTCATTTCATTCGTGCCTCTGACCCCTGGAACATCTTCTTATACCAGAAGCAAGAAAGCTGTCCAAGACCTTGGGGTCATGTCAGAAGAACACAGGAACACTGGCTGAAAGTGGGGTATTCTGAGCATCAAATAAACAAATAACTGAAGCCAGTGGGATGATATACATCAAATATGATCATATCCACAGGTTCTTAGTAATGTTCCCAAAATAGGTTCACTGGTCCCCTTTAAAGGACGTTAAGGAAACACCACTTTATTCTGAAAAAGGGTAAGTAAAAATAAAGAATCAAACATTTATTCTGCCTTTCCTGTACTGATTGTCTTAGAGTAATCAAATAATTGATAGGAGATATCCTGCTAATAAATGAAGAATGACAAAATCAGAATATTGCTGTTCTGTGACCCCTAATGAATAAAGTATTTAAGAGCTAAAAGCCACAGGTGAAGACCTGGTGGCCAACTTTACAACATTATCATGTGATAATATGTGTCAACACAAAAAGGTAATTCACTGTCATCACAAAAAGAAAGGCCACCAGGTATGATGTGCCTTTGATGTGACACAGTAGGAAATGTGCAGTCTATGAAGTATTTATGCCAAAAAAATCTAATCTGAATCTGATCAAACTTTATGTAACTATGAGTTTAAAGATAGTTTCTGCTTTTAATATTTATGCTTTTTTTCCAAAATGAGCAAATATCAAACAAAGGCCAACAAGTCATTAGACATACAACAAACAGAACACCTCTAATGGTGGGTGCAGTAGAAGAGTCCCAGGAGCAAATGCAGACCGCTCCCCACCCCCCGTTATAAAACCATTACCTCCCTGAGATTAGAGGACTTGTCCGTATTGACATGTGAAAACTGCAGAGCAGACAGTCCTTTAGAGTTTCAGATGATCACAGAGTATCTTTTTTGCCCTCATCTAGGAAGTGAATTTGTGTTCACACACACCATGCCTTTAAGATATGCTGTCACTGTGTTTAAGAAAAGGCTACATTCATAGGCTAGCTGGGCCCTGATGGTGGAATCAAGAATCCTGGTGGTTCTGAGGTCTCAAGGGGAAGGGAGCTGGGTTCTGAAGAGCTCACTGGCTCTGCAGACCCCCACAAGTGATGCGGGCTTATGTGTGGGGGGCTGGGGGGTTGGGGGTGCACGCGGAGGTGTGTGTGCAAGTGGCTATGCGGGCGGGCGCAGGTGTGGATATGCGTGTGGACTTGAGCCCCCAGCTGCAGAGCGGCCTGTGTCTACAGCGGTTGGCAAGTAGATTTGTGCCTGTCTCCTGGGTGCTGCTGAGCCCTGGCAGTCCCCAGGGAGCGCAGGGCCAGTAGCACAAGCTGCTTGCCTCATTATTTCCTTAACCCCATTCATATTTATAGTCCTTAGTCTGAAAACCCCAGCACCATGGGCATTCCCCATTCTCCTATTCTGTATTCCTGAATAAGTGTGTGCAGATTCGGGTATCATTTTAACAGATAGTTTAATTACATATATTTTGAAAAACACCACTCTCAGGCATTACCAGCTGGCCCGCACTGCCTAGCCTATTGCAGATTTAATTGTAGTTTCAAATGCAACTTTATACTTAAGAACACTGACACTTATTTTTTTATTATTATTCCAGAGATCACATGAAAAAATAGTGAATTGCAAGGAATAACAATACAAAAATGACCCCTGGATGCTTCCATTAGAGAGATTGAAAATTTTTAACACATAGGAAAACATCCAAGTCCACTGGATTCTTTACTTTCAGTTTTAATGTACAAAAATAGCCAAATAACATTTTAAAAATAATTTTGAAAAAAAAATGTATTTATTTGATCCCAAAGAGTAGAAGTCACATCTTTTCTTGCTCTTCAAACTTCTGCCACAACCTGATGAGTGAGTAAGAAAATCTGCAAGATGTGTCCTGGCATTTATCTTGGTTTTCTTCACCACTCTCCTGGAAATGTGGCGAATGCAATTTCCTTTTAATGGTAGTATTTAGACTAGGTTCCGTGAATTCGGGAACGGTCGGGGGAGTAGAGCTTAGTCTGAGCATTTTTGCCTTGTATGTGTTGAATCTGAAGGGAGTTTCCTTGTATGGGATGAAAAGTAGAGGATTAGTCCCTAGTTTACTGTCAGCTCAGGCCAGACATTTAATACACCAGTGATCACAGATAGTGCCATTGAAAGCTTTTCTGACAAAGTAGGAGCCAAAGAACCTTACAGCAGTGTCTGACTCTAATTCACAAAAGTGAGGGAGCGGTGCGGTGATAGGAAGATAAGCACCACCCGAGGAGACCCTACCAAGTACCTCTCCAGCCAGGGAAACAGCGAGGCAAAGGAAGCCGTACGTGTAAGGATGGGCCACGTAGTGTGTGCACACCCAGAGGCAAGGCGAGAGTCTGCTGAATTGAATCCAAGTGAAGAACTGTTGAAGGTATGTTATTTTACCCAGCCCTGTGGGAGCCAACTCGTGGGAATAGTGTCTATGCACAATCTCCTGGCAAAGAGTAAACCGGGATGGAGGGAAAGGGAAGACAGATGAATTCCTTTTGTAGCTCTATCTGCATATTCTTTTTTTCTCCAAGATGCCTTACCCAATAGCTCTCTTTTATAAAATAGTGATAGGATTTGGGGGACGGGGAGGAAAACATGATTCTGCATAGCAGCTGTCATTTTCCTATTCTTGCTTTAACTGCTTTGTTAGTGGTATTTATACCAAACTTTTATTAATTACTCCAGCCCACTTGTTACCTTGTTTTTGAATTTGTTTTGATAACCACAAGATATTGCTAGGGCTCTGCTTCAGGCTGATATCACATTGTTAAAATTTCAAATGTATATTTCACAAGCAACTGTTGCAATTTTGTTTAAAAGGTAAAAATGATCATTCCTTAAGGATCATCCTTATCATGGCATTGATAGGCTAGATATGGTTCCCTTTATCTCCATTGCATCAGGGAGGCTGTGAGCTTCTCAAGGTAATGGCCAACCCCGCTCCATCTTTGCTTCCAATGTCCTAGGACACTGCTAAGACTCAGAATGTGCTCTGAGGGTATTTGCTAAACAGAGAAAAAGTTCGTGACTCAACTCATTTTTGTTATAAGCAGTAGGCACTGGTGAGAAATTATGGAGCACAACTAAAAAGAAAGCATCTAAGATTTCAGCTCTGCAGAGGCTGTGGGAGGAGAGGAAAGTTCTTTCTGGAAAAATAAAACTTGTCTTGAGAAACAAATATAAAGAGAACTGCAGCCTAAAGTAAAGAAATGAGATCCTGGGTTGAACTTAATTATGGCATCCTTTCTACAGTGAACTGGTTATCTTAATGGAGCATAAAACATTAACTTATTCTGCTTATGTGTAAAAAACAGACATAATGATTAGCCTAGGGTCCCTTAAAATAATTTGCTCTTAATTAATACTCTAAGTAAATACTTATTGTGCTAAATTAAGTAAGTCTAGAAAAAATTAGTGTTAATGTATACCAGTATAAGCCATTATTTATGCCTGATAATTAGCTAGGAAATTTTCCTTGTTTATGACAGAGAGCCTGAAGTGTGCCCTAATTGTGTATATTGAATTCTTTGACATGTAAGTCATCAACTGTTAGAGCTGGAAGGAATCTTGGAAATCTCAGGCTCCAGCATCTTCAGTCTATTGAAGAAGGAACTGAAGACCCAGAGGGAAGCAAGAACATTCATCAAAACCAACAGAAGTTAATCAGAGTTCTCCAGCCTGAGTCTCTGGCTCCTGTCTGAGCTCTGGGCCTAGTTCACTGGGCAGAGTCTACATATTATCCCTTATTTATCTCACTGGATTTTTTCTCCCTTTCCAAAACTTTTAAAATACAAGTTTTAGAGAACTTCTGATTAATAATAATAATAATAATAATAATAATAATAATAACAATAATAATCAGTCATAGAATGTCCTCAGAAGCATTTACACATTATGTGCAATTTCATGGTCTCTAATATATAAGATATTTCATTTTTTGAGATAAATATATAAAGTAAGGAAAACATAAAAGGGACTACGACCAAGTTTCTCACATCAAGTCTTTTTGTTGTAATCATATGTACTGACACAAAACAATCAAACTCTATAGTAAAATTAAGATGTTGCTAAGGGGTATAAGTCACTCGTTCTCAAATTTTTGTTCTTGAAATATTGCTCACAACCCAGAAACATGTAACAGATAAAAATGCAGCTGCTCAGCTTGAAGCTGAGAAAGACAGTTCCAGCCTGTCAACTTCCTCTACAGCACTGTTGGAAAAATCAGTGATTTAAAGGAATTTCTAGAAATGGTCAAACTTAAACCTAGACAAACCATGATTGAGTTGAGTTGCAGCTGATCTGCTTCATCTTGCTCACCACCAGTTTACACACCACAGCTTGCCGAGGTTAAACATGCTGCTCAATGATGGTAAATCCAAATACATTCACTTTCTCTTTTTTAAAGCTCTGTATGCCATGCTCATTCTTCTACTTTTTGGCAGGGTTTTAAGCCACAGGGTTTTTTTAATGGTAAGGTACATAAGAACTACTTGGGGAGCTCACTGAAAATTCATCTTCTCCAAAATACCAGTAGACTCATAGACACTGTGAAAAAGGACTAGTGGTTACCAAGGAGGAGGGGTTGGGGAGAGGGGAAGGGGATTAAGGGGCACAATAATTTGCAACCACAATATAGGCTGGTCATGGGGACGGTAGTACAGCACAGAGAATATTGTCAGTTAATGACTCTGTAACATCTTACTATTTTGAGGGACGGTGATTGCACTGGAGGGGGTGAGGACTTAATAACATGGGTAAATGTTGGACAACTGTGTTGTGCATTTGAAATCAATATAAGATTGTATATCAATGATACCTTGATTTAAAAAAAAAAAGAAAATGCAGCTTCCTGCTCCCACCCCCATAACTTCTGCTTCTGTGGGTCTGGGTACAGCTCATCAATCTGTACTTCTAATAAGTACTTCAAGGGAATTGTAGACCCCTCTTTGAGAAACACTGCTCTGAAGGATCTAATAAAATGTCATACATGGGGCACTTATGCATACTGCTTATTTTCTTGAATTTAATTTAACTTTCGCTATATTAATTAAAAAGAGAATTCACATTTCAGGTCTGTTATTATGCAAATTAGGACTACTAATAAATAAATCCAATAATGTTTATTAAATTGGATGGGTCTAAAGGCTTTGGATCAAAATGAGATGTGTAGGGCCTTACGGAAAGTACATTTAGTGATCAGGAACTCTAATAATTAGCATATTGAAAACTACTAATAAAGAAAGAATAAAAGGAATCTTCTTTCATGTGATTTTTTTTGTCTGAGAATCAACAACAAACATATTTAGTGGTAAACACTACAAACATTCATTCATTAAAACAACTGTGTAAAGTGTGTACACTATACCACTGGTATTCAATGTTTTTCTTATAGTTCTAGCCAATCAAAGATATAATGGAAAAAATGAGTTTAGTTATTGAAAAAGAAGACACTAAATTATCCCTTTCTCTCTCTCTCTCTTTTTTTACTTCTAGTTGCTATGTCTGTGTAGTTAGAAACCCCAAGAGAATCAATTGAAATACTGTTGGAAATAAGAGAATTCAGTAAAGTGACTGGTTATAAAATCAATATTAAAAACCAGCTTTCCTATAAGCCAGTTATAAAATATAATGGGAAATGTCCAATTCAAAATAGCTACCAAAATAAGAAATGTAAAAGCTCTTCAGGAAGAAAATTAAAATCTCTCCTGGAGTACACAAAAGAAGCTTCAGTAAATGGAGAAGCATGTCCTGTTCCCAGTAGGACAGATTTAATAGTAAAGCTCTATCCACTCTCCCCAAATTGATTTATACATTTAACTCAGTTTTAATGAAAGGTCCAGAAGAATTTCATTAGAAGTCAGCAAAGTGATTCCAAAATTAATCTGGAAGAATAAATACATGACTACATCTAAATGTGATAATTAAATTTAACAAATGTCTCTTTTAAGGAACTTTTAACATTTACCCTTTTTCTTTTTCTAAGGAACTTTTAACATTTACCCTTTTTCTTTTTCTAACGTTGCAAGGTAGAGTAAAATATCCTCCATTTGATTTTCATTTTATGGTCAGGAAATGGAGGCACAGAAAGGCACTCTTAAAAAGCCATCACCCCATACCTCACTCCTATGATCGCGAGGCTCAGCTGCTTGCCCAATGCCATCTCCACTGACAGTACCCTTCTCCCTGTCATCTTCAATTTTTCCTTTCTATTTCACCAAGTTTTTGAGTCAGTACCTGAGTCTCCCTTGGAAACAGTAAAGCCCCACAAGCATCACTGCTTGTCCCTGTGCGAGTGTGCACAGCTCTCATCTCCAATGTGTGATAGTCACAGCTGTTCCTGCATGGCCCTGCTTGCTCAGCCCTCTGCAAACCCACTGCTGTGTCCACCCATCACATTGTCCTCAATCTGAAGGAAAATACAGCTCTCCCAGCAGAAGCTGTTCTCACAAGGATTCTGTGTGCTTTACCTGCATGTAGTCTCCCCAGTTCCCTCCCCTACTTCAGTTTCACCATGAGAATCTGACTCATTGAAATATCCAAATTTCTCTTTATGCCCCAAGAATTTGGTAATCACCAAGAAAAATGATATATCTTCACACAATAATTTAAAAAAGGATTTTTTAAATCATATTACCGAAAGCACTAACTATTCTTAGTAGATTTGAACTGTCAGTTGTATGTATTTGATAATAATAATATGAATAATATGAATAACAACAGCTAACATTTGTTAAGCATTCACTATGTATCAGCCACTTCCTTCTAAGCACTTTATAGGCATTAACTCATGTAATCTCAGTTAGAGTTATCATCCCCATATTACAGATAAGGAAATTGAGGAATAAAAAAGGTTAAAACACCTTGCTTATAGTAAAAAGCAAACAAATACAAACAACCATAGAAAAATGAGTAAACGACTCAGCTAGCATGTATTTTTCATCTATGCTGGTTAAACCTGGAGCAGTTAATAGCAACTGCAGAGCAGACGGAAGGGCAGGAAATTATGGATTGCATAGTTTCTTCAGACCTGTTACTCACTCAAAGTGTTGTACTAATTTTGCATACTTAAAATCCATAATTGGAAATTAAGAAAAAATATATCTATGAATTATGGACACATGTCACCCACCCAGGAGTATGCAATTACCCCAAATTACCTTTCCAGTATTAGAAGAGCTCAACACATTATAAAAAGCTTATCAGGCTTCTTTTTCTGTCCTGAAGAATGATCTTTGCAAATAATCTACAGTGGAAGCCTCTGTTCCAACATTATGCAAGTGGTTACTTTTAAAATTCTTTCTTCTGAGTCATGGGGTTGAATTTCTGCACAGTTACTGCTGCGGGGACTCTTCACCCTAGCAATCAGCCTAGCCATTTTTCCATTTTTCAATTTATTAATTGACATGTGCCTTGAATATAGTTGTTGCTCGATAACACTTTCCTGTGTGGATGGATTGCAGAACGGATGGAAGGATGAATAAACAAACTCACTCTTCATTGTGTTCCTCCTGGTTTGAGCAGAGTCAACCAGAATATGCAAGAAGCATGGTACCAGCGCAAAGAAGCTTACTCAGTTAGGAATGTAATGGGAAAGGAAGCACTGGAAACATTGATCATATTAAGAAAGAGACAGAACAGGCAACATCAGTCTTGGTGAATTTTGGCAAATTTTGATATCCCTGCCGGATGGCCAATAGTTTTGTAAATGCTCCTCATGATGCTGCCATGGCCAACAAGAATATAAAAACCAGGACATGAAATGTTCAGAAATACTGACTGAAAAAAAAAAAATTAAGGGGCTGGGGCCAGGGACACAGTCTTTGGTCTAAAGAAGGGTTCTTGGGAAAAGTTGAAAGAGAAGAAATAGAGAAAATTAGGATTCTGGTGACAAAAGTTGAATAGACACAAGTTGGGTTACTAAGGAAGGAATCCCTTTTATAACATTTTTAGCCAAAATGGAAACTGGAAGCCCAAACAGGAATGACCTATCTCATCTGTCAGTCAGATACTTCCGGTGCACCTATATTGCACCAGGTGTGGTCAGATGCTGGGAACACAGCTCAACAAATGTGCGCAAGTTAAAAGTGAGAGAGGGAGACAAAAGCTGTACAAATCTCTAATGACTAGTTAATTACAAGTACTTAATATGCTGTGATGAGGAAGTACAAGGGGTTACCAGAACATAATATATTTACCTAATATATTAGGGACTAAGGAAACATTTAACCTGAAATCTAAAGGAGCTGCAGAAATTTTTAAGATACTAGGAAAGGGAGAAAAATGAGAGGAGGAAAAGTGTGTTCTTGGCAGTGGGAACAGCAGATGCAAAAGCCCTGAGATGGCATGAAGTCCAGTCAGACTGGAAAATGGGAGTGGACGTGAGCAGAAGCATATAAAAAGAGGCTGGCAAGGTGGGCAGGGATAAGATCACACAGTTCTGGCAGGCCACGTGAAGCAATAAGGATTTGGAACCCTTTCTAAGATCAAGGACATGAGACACTAAAAAAAGAAAAGAAAAAAAAATTTTGGGTCTTTTTGATGAGTGACATGGTGAGGTACCTTTTCCCAAATACCTTTTAGAAGTTTGGCCAGCTTTGGTATGTGGTCTCACCCCCTTAACCACAGTTTATTAGACCAGAGATAGCTCACTCTAAATTTCTAACAGTTTTTTTCAAGTACTTTTTTAGTTTTTTCTTGATCTGTTATCAGATTGATGTTGCAGCCTAAGATGATTATGCCAAGTATTAGCTTTTAATTCTTAAAAAGAACATGTATTTTCTCTCTATGAGCTTTTAAAAAGGACACTGGAGCAGAACCAAACTGCATTTCAAGAGAAGACATGTCCGTGAGGGTTCTAGTCTTCTCCTTTCACAGGCTCCAGGGAGAAAAATCCTTTTTCCTTTGACCTTGTAATTTGACATACTAATGCACCATCCTAGCCAAAGGCTAATGCAGTTTCTTATGTGGGATGAGAAGAACACATTCTTGGCCATACATAGGTTTCTGCTGCAACTCCTCAATCTTTATACTTAGTCTTACTTCTCCTTTGCAAATATTTTAGGTGCCTAAATGCTTACCAGAGGTAAATGACCAGATACAAAATGCTTTTCAGGTATTCTGATGAAATTTGGGTGTCCCCTTTAGACCCTGGTTTTCAATCAGAGTGATTTTGCCTATGGGGGACATTAGACAGTGATATGAGATATTGTTAATTGTCACAGCTGAGGAAGGGGTCCTACTGGCATCTAGTGGGTAGAGGCCAAGGATGCTACTAAATACCTTGCAATATGCATAACCACCCCCATCCCCACCACCATGCCACAAACAAAAATTATCTTGTCCAAAATGTCAGTTGAGCTGAGGCTGAGAAGCCATGTTTTTGAGAGAAAGAATGAGCTCAAAGTCTCACACCCATGGGAAGGATACTATTTCTCCCCATCCCCTTTAAAAATGCCCTTTTAATGGACTGGAGGGCTGGCTGTGCAGTGATATAAGTCAGATAGAGAAAACAAATACTTCACGATTTCACTTATATATGAAACTGAAAAATAAATAAACAAACAAAACAAAGCAGAAACAGACTCTTAAATACAGGGAACTGGTAGTGGCCATAGGGAAGGGACTGGGGGAGGGCAAAATAGGTGAAGGGGATAGAGAGGTATAAACTTCCAATTATAAAATAAATAAATCATGAGGATATAATGTACAGCATAGGGAATATGGTCAATAATATTGTAATAACTTTGTATAGTGAGAGATGGTAACTAGACTAATGGTGAGCATTTCATAACATATTTAATTGTTGAATCAGTATGTTGTACACCTGAAACTAATATAATATGACATGTCAACTATACTTCAGTTACAAAATAAAAAATTAAAGTGTCCTTTTACATAGAAATAATGGAATGATTCAACCACAAAACATAAGGATTCCAACTCTATGACATTCTGGAAAAGGCAAAACTATGGTGACACGAATAAGATCAGTGGTGGCCAGGGGTTGAGGGCAGGGAGGGGTGAATAGGCAGAGCACAGAGGATTTTTAGAGCAGTGAAAATAACTGTTTGATACTATGCTGGTGGATACATGTCATTATACATTTGTTCAATCTCACAGAATGTGCAGTATTAAGAGTGACCCTTAATGGCCATCACCAAACTTTCTCTGAGGTAGGAAGCCAGCTAGTTCAGGGAACATGCATGAGGACTGAGAAGGTTCAGTCCCTGCTCTGAGAAGTTGGCTGCGAGGCCCTGACAGTTCAAGAACCACTGTGCTGGAGCATCTGAAACTGGGTCTCACTGATCAGCCATAGGGCTTACTCTAATGCCCATTTGGAGGAAAAGCTCTCCCCATCCCACTCCCCAACCTGAGGATCCCACCAGGCAGTGGGGAGAGTTGATGCTCCCTCTGAGAAGCGGCAGGCCACCCAGAGGCAATCCTTCAGTTCCTGCTTTCTTCAGCAGTAACATGAGGTCCCAAGCTGTACATGAGAGAAATTCCAACACCTGGCATCCCTAGAGATGCCCTAATTTGAGGACCCATTTCCTTTAAAGTCTCCCTGGAAAATGGTGACTTATATGTAGTCACCACTAGAATGTTTAGGGAACCCACTACAGGGTATCTTTAAAAAGATAGACATCTAGGAGCATCAGATGAAATGGACATTTAAACCCATAACATGTACCAAAGAGGATTCAGTTTTAGAATTTGTTAAATGTGAGAAAGCCAAAGTAAGATTGTCAAGAATTTGATACAATAGAAAAATAAGTCATTTGTGATATGGAATAGCACCAAATTTTTTCTGCATGTACTAAAGTGATCATTGGATTTTTCTTTTTTATTCCAATAAGACAGTGTGCATAATGATTGACTTCTTTTGAATGTGCAAACAACCATGCCTTCACGAAATAAACTCTCTTTAATGAAAAAGAAGAAGAGTGACCCTTAATCTAAACTATGGACTCTGGGAGATGAGGACTCAACAGGGCAGGTTCATGGACTGTGAGAAACGCGCCCCTCTGGTGGGGATGCTGATAGTGGGGGAGGCAGGAGGGTGGGAGCAGGGGGTGTATGGGAACTGTCTGTACTTTCTGTTCAATGATGTTGTGAATCCAAAACTGCTCTAAAAAATAAAGTTTACTTTTAAAAAATGAATTGGAAAAACAGAACAGCATTTAAGTAACCTGGTGAATTTTCTACTCTGACATGTTATTTGAGAAAAGATTTTATAATTCACAACTCATTTTTATAACTAAATCTGTCCTTCACTATAGAATTCTGAAAGGTTTGTCTTACTAAAGGCAAGGTTCAAGCATCAAAGCCTAGACAGAACAGCAGTGCCCATTTTATGGCCAACAGAACTCTTTCTGAAGGATGTTAATAGACCTCACTTAAAGGCAAGTGTTTGGCAAATGCTAGGTTAAGTAAAGTGAAGCAGTTGGGTTTTTTGGTTTTGGGGCTATTTTTCCTTTCATGAAGAGCCCCTCAGAGCCTTCCAGATACTGATGTTCACTGTGAATCCCTAAGGGGGTTTCCTGTACACTGTGCTTCCCAAAGATCTGTGACCATAGAACCCTTTTCTTAAGAACCACCTCATGTGGAAGATACAGAAGAGTCACTCAGGTTGGGTGACAAGGTGGTCTTGCCTCCTTGTTCTGGTTGCTGCTGTCATTGCTCCAAAAACACCATCTGCAAACCTCACCCCAAGCTCCTAGAACTCAGAGTGCAGTGCCCACTGGGCGGCGTCCCCAGCAGACTTTCGGCATCTCTCTCAGCAATTTCATCATGAGTGGCTACAAGAGCCTCCCCCGCTGGCTCCTGACCCTGTGCTTCATGTCTGGCTACTCTTGAGTAACGTGCATGCTTGCCTGCTTCCTGAAAACTTGTCATCCTGACCTTGTGGTTCCTTAGCAAGTCTAGCTGCCTCTGAGTAGGGGAGGTGTTGAATTTCATGCTTTTCCCATGATAGAGGAAATTCAAGTCGTTTTGATGGTGCTGGGTACATTTTCCCAGCTAGCCTCACTAGGCCCCTCTCCTGACATCTCCCCAGCACTGGGGAGTTCCTGTGTTCTAGTGAGTGGGTGCGCCTGTGCTATTCTGAGGCTTTCTTTCCTGGCTGCCAGCAGAGCAGGTGTTTTGCATGGAACAACAGAGCTTCCAGCATCCACGCTGCCTCCCGCTTTGTGCTCAACACTTGTGTCTGGGCTGTCTGCTGCCACCAGAAATGCAGTTTATTCCTCTACCCTTCTTTTCCCGTTGCATGAAAGATGAAGCAACCTGTCAGATAGATCCACAATTTTCTTTATCTTTAGAAGGGAGGAAGAACTTCTGATCTTTGTTTTCTTAATATTTAAAGTGGAATATCCAGTTATCTCCCTTGGAAGTATTTCCCACAAAGACTAATATACGTGGCTGCCTGCAGTGTTTCACTTGGGAACCAATGTATGCCAGGCACTGAGCTAGGTGCTGGGGATAGAGAGAGGCATGAGACACAATCCATACCTGAAGGCTGAAACAAACTAGGAAAAAGTCATTTCTATAGAGTAAGAAGGGTGGTGAGGTGCACAGAGAAACAGCCCTCCCACTTGGGCCTTTGGGTAGGCGCTAGGGAGCAGGTATCCTGAGCTGAGTCCAAAGGACTTTTACCAGAACTCCCAGCATTATGCATTTCCTTAGATTGTGAATTAGGATTGTATTTTCAACTCGTTTTGTATACCTCATATAATTGGGAGCATTTTATTTTCATCTTGATTAAGATTTCAGAGGATTATTGCTAGGTGGACAGCTGCCATTTACTAAAGTGCTCATTTTGTCTAAAGTAGTGAGAAGAAAGTCACAACAGAAAACTTCATCAAGGTATCTTAGGAACCAAGTGATAATAAATCACATTTGTATGACATTTTAGGGTTTGCAAAGTACTTTGCATATACTATTTTATTTGTTACTGATAGTAATCTCACAATGTAGGTAAGGAGATGGCTGATTAAACATGGCATGTCAAAACAAGAGTGTATCTCCACTGCCTCCTGGAGCTCCACTAAATGCCAGAAAAATGAAAATAACACAAACCCATGGGGTCAGAGAGAACAGATGAAAATGTAACTGTGAATGAGAGGGAACAATAAATGCTATGAATATGGGCATCGATGAGACATGGTGGCTCATGTAGAAGGGTAGAAGCAGCCCCCACCAGAGGGTCCTGCTGTGTGGCAAAGCCCAGAAAGGCTGAGGGTGGGAAGAGGCAGCAGGTGCTGAGCGGGGTTGGACACAGAGGAACTGGTCCAAAGTCCATACGATTTCCTGTTGTGCGCCCAGTTCTGCACCCAGAAAAAAAGGGGTCCATTAAAGGAGAGAAGCAAAAGGAAACCTCAGCCTCCATAATGGGGGAACTAATACCTTTTATAATAAATCTCTCTCTCCCTCTGTTTCTCTGGAGAGCCCTGACTGATACAGCATCACTTCTGCCATACTACTCTGTCAATCAAAGCAGTTTACAAAGGTCATGCAGGTTAGCAGGGGGGAAACACAGGCCCCACCACTCGGTGGGAAGATGTCAAGGTCTTGTTGGAAGAAGAACACCATGGGATGGGAGATACTGTTGTGGCCCTGTTTGGAAAATACAATCTATCATAGGCAGAAAATTGCTAGGGTTTGTGATAAGCCTCCTAGTACAAATTGACCGTTTAAACAAATAGTGTGTGTTATTTTTATAAAATACAAATTAAGTGTTTAGGATTTTCTTAGCATCATTTAGCAAATGAAGGAAACTTTCTCAGGTAACAAGAGTGCTGAGACCGGGCTTCGATTGGAACCAGATCCTTTGCTCTTAGTTCAGTGCTCTTCGCTCCTAACCAGGTGACCAGGAGGGGCACGGTGGCTTATATTAATGACCACAGCCTACCTCAATTACGGAACTTTACAAATGGGCTGGGTGTCCAGCCTCAGCATTTTCAGCTTCACCTGTTAGCCTGGATATTTATATGAACCTTGAATGCCAATTATCCAGCCTCAGCTGAGCAAGATCAGGGCAAAGACACTGATGCTTCGAGTGCCTGAGAATTGAATTCTGTCTTTCAGTTGGCAGTTGGAGTTGCTCTTAGTGCCCCTTGGGGTGAATCTGCCTTAGGCTGGGACTTTTCAATGCCCACTTAAAACACACACACAATTGCCAGGCGCCAACACCAACAAAAGTCTTTTAAATCATACTCTACTTAGATTAGTGATGCCACCCTTGTCCTTTCCCTAAATATCAACCTGTAGAAATTTCCAGGGGGGCACATTGAACTCACACCTGAGACTGGCCAAGGCCTGAGGGATCCATCCCCACTGCTGGCCGGCTGCATCGCTTCGCTGCGGACTCACTCCTCCTGGAGGAGCTGGCCCACTGATCCAGGACCACAGCCAAGGACTGGGGCATTGCTCCTGGGTGGCTGAGTGCATCGGTCAACTTGGAACCTGCTCTGTGAAGCAGTCATGTCCCAGGTAAAACCAAAACACAAACAAACAAACAAAACCCATGAGCTATAAACTGAAGCAGGAAGAAGAGAAAGCACCCCCCAATTATTCACTTGAAATGTTTAATGGAAGTTGGTGCTGCTTGCCTCATGAAAATGAGCTTTATGAATTTCTGATGGGAAGATACTCACTCTATCTGGGGACCTAGATTCAAGCTGTCTGGAGGTGAGTGGGATTTAAGTGACTACATATATTCAAGAGTTGAGTAATTCTAAAAGCTGCTTTTAAAGTAAACAAGGGCATAGAGAATAAAGGCAGGCAAGAGTGGAACACAGTATCTCAGAAATTCAATTGCAAACATAAGGGCTTAGGATAGTCTTCAAAAAAGTCCAAGTGAAAAACATCAAATGGAGGGAAAAGAAGACTGGGTATTTAAAGCAGGGTTAGGCAAGCTGAGCAGGTGAGGGGTAGCTCATGCCTCGTATAATTGCAGCTATTATGACCAGAGGATGCTGGGGGAATGTGTGAGACCCCACAGAAAAGGCATACTTCCTCTGGAGACCATATTAGGACCACAGCATAGAGCCCAGCCTTGAGACTGGAAAGTGCAAATGTAGCGCCCAAGGAGGTAATGTTCTCACTGTGTGTTAGGGGCTGGATTGTGTGCCTCCCCAAATCCATATTCTGAAGCCCTAGCCTCTGGAACATCAAATATGACTGTATTTGGAGATGGGGATGTATTTAAAGAGGTGATTAAGGTAAAATAAGCTATTAGGGTG
Organism: Manis javanica; assembly: GCF_040802235.1. Lineage (NCBI taxonomy): Eukaryota > Metazoa > Chordata > Mammalia > Pholidota > Manidae > Manis > Manis javanica. The sequence continues at coordinate 76,809,629 of NC_133166.1, read as the reverse complement.
GGCCCTGATCCAACACTCACAGATGCCAGGCATGGCTGCACAGATAAAGACCATGTGAGGACACGGTGAGAAGGTGGCCATCTGCAAGCCAAAGAAAGAGGCCTCAGAAGAAACCAGCCCTGCCAGCATCTTGATCTGGGCCTTCCAGCCTCCAAAAGTGTGAGAAAGTAAATTTCTGTTGTTGAAATAACCTTGTCTGTGGTATTTTATTACAACAGCCTGAGCAGACAAATGCACTCACTGCTTTACAGCAGTATGTAATCAATAGTCTACAATTTCCTCTGGCTGTGGTGAAATTTAATTGTGCATCTGATCTGACAGTTAATCAACAGGGGGTATGTAAGAAAAGGCACAGTACTAGAGAAGCCTGGGGCACAGGGTGGGCCTGGGGGCTTTGGTTTCTGTTGGAGAACTGCCTTCCTTCTCACCTAGGGGTCTGCAAAGAAGTTCCTCCAACTCTTGAGGGCAGAGGTGGAGGGTGTAACATCACACATTTCTCTGTCATTCATGTTTTCACGTTAGGTCCAGTAGGACCTTTCAAATGAGGCTAATACAAATTTTTAATGAAGCTTGTTTCAATGAAAGATGCAAATAAAGAGTATACCGCCTGGTGAATGTGTTTATTTTTCCCAAGCATGGAAAGGAGAATTTTCTATGCCAATAATGCCCTAATTAAAAAACAAACACGTGGTGATTGAAGAGCAGTAATGCCAACAAAAATCTTGGGGCATGGCTGGGATGCCTGGCAGTCAGGGATCTCTTTGTGCCTTCTCTGGCTCCCAAGAAGCAATTTTTAAGACAAAAAGAAAAAATTATAAATATATAGTTTTATAGTTACATACTTTATGGATATGATATCCTGAGGGGCTGGTACATGGAAAATTGCAGCAGACAAACATGTCCTTAAAGATTGGAGCTGGGTCATTTGAAGATTTTGAATATTACTCTGAAGACCTCAAATTTTATTCTTTAGGCATGATGAGGCATCAGAAGTGCCAAGAGGTAATCAAAATTAACTCTGAAAGCAGAAGGTGGTGGGTGTGGGGTATGGTGGGGCCCAGAAGCAGGGAAAGCAGTCAGGCGGTTTTATAGTCCAAGGAAAGGATCAATGGACCCTGAATGAGGACAATGGACATAAAAATTGGGAAAGCCTATGAATTATTCCAGAAATACCCAAAAGGATAAGCAGAAGGAACAGGTGATTTATTGAAATGTGTGGGGCTAAGAAGATGGTGTCGCCAAAGGTGAAGTCAATGTTCCTGGCCTTGGAAGTGTATCGGTTTCCTATGGCTGCTGTGATTATCATAAATTATCACAAATCTAGTGTCAACACAAATTTTCTATCTTGCAGTTCTGGAGGTCAGAAGCCTGCCACGCCTCCCTGGGCCAAAATCAAGATGTTTCAGGGCTATGTTCCCTTCTGGAGGCTCTAAGGAGGAATCTGTTTCCTTGCCTCTTCCAGCTTCAAGAGGACTACAGTATCCCTTGGCTCATGGCCGCCTTCCCCCATGTGCAAAGCCAGCAGGGGCAGACTGAGTCCTTCTCATTGTGCTTCTCTGACCCTTCCATCGTCACATCTCTTTCTCCCACCACAGCCAGGAAAAGTCCAATCTCTAAGGACTCTTGTGATTAGACTGGGTCTGTCTAGATAATCCATCCAGATAATCTTCCCATCTCATAGTCTGTAACCTTAATTCCATCTGCAAAGCTCCTCTTCCACCTAAAGTAGCATGTTCACAGGTTCTAGGGATTGGGCCATGGACACGGTAGAGACAGCTGTTTACCTGTCACAGGTATCAAAGAGCAGAGTGTTTAAACTGATCCAGGAGTGGATTTTAAAATCAATCTAATAGCACACTGTCAGCATTTTTTTCTTAAAGGGGAATAGAAATTAATAGAATACAGTGTATATACTAAGAGTATTAATGTTTTGTGAAACTCCAACTCAGTTGTGTGTGTGTGTGTACTGGATTGTGATATAAAATGTATTTCTTACCAAAGGTCATGGGCAAAAGTGTTTGAAAGCCATTGACTTAGACAAGAGATGATGAGAGTGTTAAGCAAAACAGAACATAAAGCTAAGCTCTAACGTTTATTGAATGTTTGCCATGAGCCATGCCTGTTCTAAATGCTTAACATTCATTAATTCATGTAATCTTTCCAACTACCAGTATGGTAGATGCAGCAGATTATCTCCTTGTTGTGAATGAGAAAATGGAGAGAGTCTGTGTGCCTTACGTAAAGTTGCACAGCTAGAAAATGGGATATCTGGGGCTTCAAACCAGACAGTCTAGCTCCTATCTTCTGTGACTGTATTTAATACCACTCTGCAGTGTCAAGAAGCACCCAGGGCTGGAGCAGGAAGGCAATCCTGACTCTCTAGTTCTTCCTGCTACTCCGAGAATCTTTGCCATTCATAGTATCCTATTTATAATAGGTAACACCAATACCTGCAGAGCAGAAAAAACTTCTCACCTAACCCCAGGTATGGGTGTGTATTGGGAAAAGGGAGAGTCTTTCAATCCAAAGCCTACAGAAAGCTTCCCTTTCCAGGCCAGTAGCCTGAATTTCAACCTAGGAGTCAGAATATGAGTGTAAGATAGGCCAATAAGATTAAACGTGTGAAATTAATATTGTTCCCTTAGCAATAAAAGACTTATCAACAGATAAGTGTTCTTAGATGAGAGGCATACAGTATGCCACATATCATAATTACACATATACAGACTATATTTTGTTTCAATAATAACTAGTCTATTTAATTAGCATTGTAATCACATAACAATTAAGTGACTAACTATCATTCTCTTTGCTGTGGAAATAGCGGGTGAAAAAGAGAGCTGACCTTTTCCCTGGGAGAGAGGTTTAAGAAATGCTCATTTTTCTTTTTGATCACCTTTGTCCCAAAGTCACTAACTTAACAAAATACTTAGAAAAACTTATTTACCCAGCCATAAAATGGATGTAATAATAGCTACCCCAGAGTTGGGAGAATTTGATGAGGTGATGAACATTAATATTGTTTTGTAAATTACAGGGTGCTAAGATGTGAATTAACCATATTCATAATGTTATTTATTTATTGGACATTGATGTAATACTTAATACAAGGCCAGCATTGTTTTAAGCGCTTTACAAGTATTAGTCTTATCTAATGCTCATAGAAACTCTCAGTATCTCTTTTCTCATTTTATAGATGAGGAAATTGAGGCATAGAAAGGTTAGGAAGCTTTCCCCAGTTTGTAAAGTGAGCAGGTAAAGGTTCTACCTCGAGCAGTCTAGCTGGGGTCTGTGCTCATAACCACTCTGCAGTGTTGCATATAGTAGGAATATTAGAATGAGAACTCTGCCTACATGGCAAAGGCATCAGATATATGGAAGTCAAAGAAGATTCTGGCTTCTGATCCGACTATTGTCACCTCTCTTGCTTCTTTCCATTTGGTCTACCATTGAAAGCCAGGGTCTACTGAAGGTGATGCCCCTGGTGGTAACAGTTTGACACCAGACCTTGAAAACGGGGAATATCTTTCATCGTTCTGAGAGCCTCACATTTTTGATGTTCTCTTCTCTTTATGACATCTCCTAGTACTTCATTGCACAGCATCTTCTTAGCTACTTTCTTACATTATAAAAAAACTGATGTTGAGTCAGTGGGAAAATAAAACACATCAGCAAACATGACAACCATTCAAACTATAGACAGACAAATGGTGTGTGATTCCCTTCTGAAGTAAGAGGTATAATACTTATTCTCAAGGATGCGCAGGTGTGGGTAAAATTGCAATATTTCCAGAATCTCTCACCTGGCTTTAAGGTATCTCCATATCAATAGGTGTTTCCAAGAGGTGGAGAGTAGTCCATCTCCATATCAATAGATGATTACAGAGGGGAGCGAGCGTATATCTGGACCAGAGGTTGGGTAAGGTCCCTTTTTGTACACTGGTCGTGAGAGACACAGACAAGCAGAAGTGGACAACGGCTTGTAAGAAATAAACGGGTTTCTCCCACTTTATTTTTCCCTTTGACTGATTTTGGTTTTAAAGGTAATTTGCCCCAGGCTAGGAAAATATTTCCCCCCCTTAGTTACTTCCAGCAGTAGTCGGCAGGGCCTCTGAACCTGAAATCTGTCTTCAAGGATGCAAACCTTGGGTGGGCTGCCCCTGTAGATGGTGGGGAGATGCCTGAAACCCCCCCTGTAGATGGTGGGGAGGTCTCAGGGGCTCCAGTGGTGGACGGTGCAGCTTCACCTTAGAGCCCCCTACCTGTGGGAGCACCTAGTGGGGAACTGATCTAGGGTAAAGCACTTTCTAGATGGGTGGGGCCTTCACCAGAAGTGGGGTAGGGCGGAGACACCGGAAGCTTTGGAATTAGGCCTCTGTGAGATAGAAAACTGCTTAGAGACCCTGAATGGCCGTGTAGCAGCTGGGACTGTGGGGTGTCTTTTCCTGGAGATAGTGGAAAGGCTTATCAAGAAGAGAGAGAGAGACTTTGGTAGGAAAGAGATATACTTCAGTGTCGCTTGGATGAGCTGGACTATGACTTATGGGATGCCCTTAAGAAAGGGAGACAGTTATTGAGAAGACAGATTGCACTCCTGGAAGATACCTTAGCAGTGAGGGAGGAGGCAGCAGAGAATCACGTTGCAGGAGGCCCTGGAGGAGGGGGAGGAAAGAGTGGTGCCTTCAGCCTCAGACACGGTAGAGGAGATGTCAGGAAAGGATGAAGGGGTGGGGGGCCAAGGGCCAAAAACTGATGTTGAGGCCACTCCCTGTGGCACCAGCCTCTACTGCATTAAAGGCCTGCCAGGTTGTAATTAAGAAAATAAAAAACGCAACAACTGTGGGCTCCTCAGAAGGAGGAGGCTCCCCCTCCCCAGGTTGTGGAGCAGTCCATGCCACTCTCCTATACCAGGATGAGCTGATGGACATAACTATCTGGTTTCAGAAGAAGCTGTCAGAACCTCTGCCTACATGGCTTTTGCATCTCTGGGATATGGGGGTGGAAAACATTGTTATGTCGGGTTCTGAAATGGATAGACTAGCTTCCCTGAGGACTCACCCTTCCCTCTGTCAGTGGTTGCAAAGTGCCCGTCACAGCTCAGGGAATCAGGAACTTCCAGATTGGCTGATAACAGTCATCAGGGCAGTTTGGTTTAATCAGGGTGATATACTGTACTTACCCACCAGCTGGAAAACATATGCAGAGCTCCAGCAGGTGGTACAGGAGCTGGGCATGAAAAATATAATCTGTAATATGGACCCCCAGGGCCCTGATGAGGAGTTGTTCACCCTAGGAATGAGAAATCTGGTGCTCCATAGAGCTCCCCCATCTCTCTTTGGGTTCCTAGTGATTATTCTTGCCCCCCACATAGGACAACCCAACAGTGAGGCTACTGGTACTTTAGCAGACCTAGGGGACACTGACTGAAAGGAGAGGTCCAAAGGCCCCCTGAAGGTCTCAAGGACCCAGATGTGGGTTGATTTGATAAAGGCCGGGTAGTGAAAGAAAAACTTGATGGGCATCCCAATAGGATATTGTTAGAACTGTGGCATCAATTAAAGCCAGAGCAGCAGTTCCAGCCACTGAGGTCCAAGACATGGAAGCCAGAGGCAAAGCCCCATGTCTGTCCTGTGTCCCTGCAAGACTTCCTGGGGCCCAGTACTCAGGATCTGCCTGGGCCTTCATCCCCACAGGATGATGACTGAGTATTGCAGTTTGACTGAGGGGGACTCAAGACCGCCACCTTGGGGGATGTGGTGGGGACCAGAGGTCAAATGCAGAATTAACAATTTGCTGGTGGACACAGAAGCTAAATGTTTTCTGATTTATGGCAACCCTGAATATTTTCCTGGGACCCCTACTGTGATAGATGGCTATGGAGGTAAGGCAAGTAGAGCGAAGAAAGTCCAAATCCCATTGGGAATAGGGCGTTTACCACTAAAGGAGTATATACTGTGTACATTTCTCCCATCCATGAATATATTTTAGGGGTAGATATCCTGCAGGGCCTGTGGTTACAGACCACTGCAGGTGAGTTCAGACTGAGGGTACGTGTGGTAAAGGCAGGTCTGAGGGGACATGCTAAGCACCCACATGTAGCTCTGCCTATACCTAGGTGAGTGACAAATACTAAGCAGTATAAATTGCCTGAGGGGCACAAGGAAATTGGGGAAACTCTACAGGAGTTGGAGAAGGTGGGCATCACAAAGCCCACTCATAGTCCTTTTAATTCCCTGGTGTGGCCAGTGAAAAAGCCAGATAGCTCCTGGCGTATGATCATGGACTACAGGAAATTGAAAAACATCACACCCCCTTTGCATGCTGCTGTCCCCTCTATAGCAGCCCTTGTGGACACCCTCAGTCATGAACCAGGATGTATCATTATGTTGTGGACCTTACTAATGCTTTCTTCTCTATTCCTTAACATAGCACAAGAAAGTCAGGAACAGTTTGCCTTCACATGGGAAGGCCAGCTGTGGACATTCACTGTCCTTCCACAGGGATGCCTCCACAGTCCCAGCATTTGTCATGGACTTGTAGCCCAAGGCTAGACCACATGAAAGAAACCATAAATGGTGCAGCTGCCCCACAAATGGTGGTATCACTACATTAATGATATCATGCTCACATCTGACTCTCTTTCAGGTTTAGAAGGGGCAATTCCTAGACTGCTGCAACATCTGCAGGAGAAAGGATGGGCTGTGAACAGCACCAAGGTTTAGGGACCTGGTTTGTCAGTAAAGTTCTTGGGGGTTGTCTGGTTGGGTAAAACTAAAGTTATCCCAGAAGCAGTCATAGACAAGGTCCAGGCTTTCCCCACCCCTACCACTGTGGCAGTATTACAAGAGTTTTTGGGTCTTTTGGGCTACTAGAGAGTGTTTTATGCTGCACTTGGCACAAATTCTGAAGCCCTATATGGGTTGGTATGAAAGGGCATCAGGTGGGACTCGCTGAGACATGTGCAGCTGCTTTTACTGCTGCCAAGCAGACAGTCAAGGCTGTACAGGCCTTGAGTGTAATGAACGCATCAAGGTCCTGTGGGCTAGATGTTCATGTTACCAAAGATGGTTATGGATGGGGCCTTTGGCAGAGGCTTGAACAGATGCACCAACCTACTGAATTCTGGTCACAACTATGGAAAGGAGCAGTGGTCCAGTCCTTGAGAGAGAAGCAAGTGGCTGCTGTGTACCAAGCCTTGCTGGCTATGGAGCCCATCGCCAGAACAGCTCCAACCAAGATAACACCTATCCCACCATGAGATGGGTGCAAGACTGGACCCAAAGGCCATGAGTGCTGTGGAACAGACATCTACACTGGCCAAATGGGGCGCATATTTACAGCACTGTAGTGCTCCCTCTAATAGCCTCTTAAATGGAGAACTCCAAAGCTTATTGGGGCCAGTGACGTACACCAGTGGAAAGCAAGAAGAATTTTCTTTTGAGCCACTGATAGCTGAGAGTCCTTCTCAGGAGGAAAAAGCTCCTATACCTGAAGATGCTTGGAATACAGATGGCTCCAGTCATGGGCAGCCCCCGAAGTGGGGGGCTGTGACTTTCCATCCTAAGACTGAGACAATATGGATGGAAGACAGAGAGGGGAATAGCAGTCAATGGGCTGAGTTGCAGGCAGTATGGCTTGTGGTCACCCAGGACCCCTCCCCTATAGTTGTCTGCATTGATAGCTGGGCTGTCTATCAGGGCTTGACCCTGTGGCTACCAAAATATTACCATGTCAACTGGATGGTTGGTCACCCGCCCCTTCGGGGGCAAGAATTGTAGCAAGACCTATGAGCCTCTGATCAGACTAAGACTGTTACCTTATGTCACAGGCCATTTGCCTTTGGCATCCCCAGGGAATGATGAAGCAGTCATATTGGCCCAGGTGCATTGGTTAGAAGGAAAGCCTGCCTCTTATGTAGCCTAATGGTTACATCACCATTTGTTACACACGGGGCAAAAGACAATGTGGGCTGTAGCCCATTGGTGGGGCTTGCCATTGACCTTTGAAGAAGACAGCCAAGCCCAGAAGGAGTGCCTTTTGTGCTCTAAGAGGGACTTACACTGAGTCCTGCAGCAACATGGGTCAATAGTAAAGGGGCCAATACCCTTGTCAGGTGGCAGATAGACTATATTGGGCCTCCACCCATATCAGAAGGATATCAGTATAACGCGATTTGTGTGGACACAGCTACTGGCCTGTTGATTGCTTTTCTTGCATGTCATGCAGATCAGCAAACCACCAAAAGGAGCCTAGAGTGTCTCTTTGCAGCCTATGGCTGGCTGCAGATGATCAAGAACAATCAAAGCACCCACTTTACTGGACATGTGTTACAAGAATGGGTGCAGCAATCAGGAATAAAGTGGAAGTTTCATGTACCATATAACCCTACTGGGGCAGGCATGATAGACAGATACAATGGTTTGTTGAAATCTGGCCTGAAGTCAAACACCAATAGTCTATGGGGCTGGTCAGTTCGCTTATGGACAATGCTACAGTGTTTGAATGAGAAGCCCTGAAAAGGAGCCTTGAGCTCTGTGGACCTGCTAATACACATTGCTGCCTCTCGTATACAGCTATTCAATAACTCCTATGCAAACCAAAGAGGAGTTATTGAAGCCAGGATATGACCAGCAGAGCAACATCCTGCTGCCAGCCCCTACTGCATTATACCCTGGACACTGTTTAGTGGACGTGGCCCCAGACATTTCGACACATGGATCAGCGACAGCTGGCCCTTCTGACACCTTGGGGAAAAGGTCTGGAAGCTGGCCTCCTGTGTGTTCCTGGAGTTACAGCAGAGTGGCCCACCAAAATCACAGCATGTACCCAAAACATCTGGGAGGTTAGAGCATCTTATGGGGAAGTTTTGTTTTATCTTTACAGAAAATGCATGTAACTCCTGTAGCTGTATATACTGACCCATTTGTAACTCACAGGGAGGGGGGTAAAAGTCTGGTATACTAGATCACGACAAGATCCCATTCCTGCCACTGTCCTATCACAGGACCACTCTCTTGCATGCATCCTACCTGCTGAACAAGATTTGCCTATGCTGGTGTCATTGAAACATGTATCTTATTGCCCTTAAGGTTATTTTCTTCTACAGTTCCTGTGGCCTGGACCTGCCCCCTGGCTGTGGCTGCTGCATGATGATTGTTCTGAACTCCCTACCCATTCAGCTACTGACTGCCTATGGAATGGGCTAGCTATGGACTTAATTTGCACAGGACTTTTGAACCTAGCTGAATCCTCTGACTTGAAGATTATCATGATTTTATTGCTGTTGTTATTGTATGTTGTTAGTCTCGTTGCAGTGCTCTGGTTTTCTCACACAGGGGCCATTGTGGAAGATGGGGAGCGAGTAGATTGGGAGGCGAGATTTCTGGAGGGGTGGGCTGTGGGTAAAATTGCAATATTTCCAGAATCTCTCACCTCGCTTTAATTCATCTCCATATCAATAGATGTTTCCAAAGGGTGGAGAGAAGTATCATCTCCATATCAATAGGTAATTACAACGGGGAATTAGGGCTTATCTGGACTGGAGAGGTTGGGTGGGGTCCCTTTTCTGCAACTGGGTCATGAGCGACACCCATGAGCAGAAGTGGATGACTGCTTGTAAGGAATAAATGGGTTTCTCTCACTTTATCTCTCCCTTTGACTGATTTCAGTTTCAAAGGTAATTTTCCCCAGGCTGGGAAAATATTTTCTCCCTGGAGTTACATCAGGTTTTGTGTCTGATGTGTGTGGGGCGATTCTCGGGCATCTAAGGCATGCGGCTCCAATCCATCTGCCAAGATGGCCTAATCCTCAGGAATCTCCCACCTCAGAGTAAAAGCGTAACTCTTTTCTGGAACTTGGACTTTGTCAAGGGTATAAGAGGTATAAAATAGCAAAATTTGCTTAGATGCGTGGGAAGGAGAGCTAGAAATGAACAGTTGAAATAACAGGTAAAACAGGATGAAGACATGGAGGGAGCTGTGTTGACTGTGACAGTAGAAAGGGAGGGGTGGCTGTAACATGAAGTAAAGGAAAAGGGAAGAGACCGGAAGTGTGAAGGAGATGCCACGATAACGTGAGGTGTTTGCAGCAACATTTGTCATGGGGAAAGCTCTCAATAAACATTCATTTACTGACAATCTACTTTGATTTTAGCAAACATTAATTGGGCACCTTAAATGCTAGCTGCTTGGGTATAAAGATAAATAGACCTGTCCACATAGTTAAAACAAAGGGTGACTGAGTTTGAATTTAAATGTATTCTACAGACTATTAAATTAGCCCAAGAGTGCATTTTATATAGTATGCCCACTCTAGGCACTCTATAAATACCTTCTGAGGTAAAATACTAGAGTTGGATAGGACCTGGGTCAAAATACATATGTATGCATTCATTCAACAAAATTTATAATCATGCCAAAATATGAGTAACATTTACCATTTAACCATTGTAAAGTATACAATTATTGACATTAAGCACATTCACAATGCTGCACAGCCATCACCCACTCATCTCCAAAAGGTTGTCATCATCCCAAACAGAAATCCTGTCCACATGAAATGACTCTCATTCCCCCATTCAACAAATTTGTATACATTCCTTCATTGAACAAACTTATGGGGCATCTAGGATCCACCTCAATCCTACTCACCGTGGGAGGTCCGTGAACCCCCAGGAGGCAGTCTGGGGAGGGAGTCCAGCCCCTCCTGTGACACCAGGTGCAGAGCTCACGCGGGCCAAGAGCCCCCTCCAGCAGGCGCTGCATCTGCACTCCCTGTGTGGGAGGTCCCATCACCAACAATGCACGTTAGGAAAGGGGGTACGGGCCGCTTTGGGGGAGTAGCACTCGGCCTAGAGGATGGAACTGCATCAGGGTATCAGGATTACACTGAGATCTGAAGCATGTCGGGGGTAGCCAGGCCAGGAGTATTTCCAGCTCAAGGAAGGCCACTAAGGCAGACCCTGGGAACAGCGGGGCCTCCCAGACCGCCGAAGCTCACAAAACCCAGAGAGGAGACTGGGAGGTGGCAAGAGCCACCTCCTGAAGGCAGGGTTGGGGGCGGGGATTCGTGCTCTACCTCCAGGCAGTGGGAAGCCGCTGGAGAGCTTTAAGCAGAGCCTTAAAAAGATCAATCACTCTGACGAATTGTTAATGAGTGATTCACTTCTCTACAGCCCTTTATTGTCATGCTGATGCAAGAGTAGCTTGGAACCACCCAGGATAGAAAAACCACTAGTATTTAACCTTGTAAATTTGTTGGTTTACAAAATCTTCCTGTGTTTGTTTGAAGTTCCAGTTCAGAATTCATATTTTAAGTAAATGGTTAAGACCCGACTCAAGGTCTGATGAAGGAAAAAACTGGAAATAAGTCCCAATTAGCTCATCAAACCTTTCCTATGTTGGGAAGAAATTGTATCACCTTTCAGAAAGGTATAAAGAGTGAGCTTGAAACATATCTGACCTCTCTCTCAACTTGATTCATGTCCTCCCTGTGGATAGGGAGGTAAATTCCCTCAATGCCTTCTGGGTAAACACAAATGAGGATTGTGTTTTCAAAACGCTTAATTAGTTTGCTTAGGCGATATTATCAATTACGATTCTAGAGCAAATTTGCTTCCAACTCATCGATTGTAGGAACACTGGCTGCTAGAGTATTTATAAAGGCCAGGTCCAGAAGCTCAGTTTCTGCAAGGGGAGACAGGATGGTAAGCACCTCCTAGGCAAAACTTCACCCTCCACTCTTAGACCTGCGGCCTCCAGTCAACAGTGCCTGGATCCCTGAGCACCCTCCAGTGAGGGTGGAGGGACTGCAGAGCAAATTCATCGCCATTACCAAGAAGGAACGTGTGCCCCGCAATGGGCAGTTCATGGCTTCATCTTCACAGCATAGAGCACAACATTCTTAGTGCCTTGTGAGTTTTCATTTTTTAATTATTCACACGATCACAATGCTTTTGTAGAAGTAACGTGACTAAGGAACACGGTTCTCTTTTCCCTTGAGCAAGAGTGGTGTTTGTGGACCCTGAGCACAGACAACATTGAAGAGTCAAGAGTCTGCAGACCATTTGTTTAAACAGGACTTTACTACTCCAGGAGGAGGCACTGAGCATGACCTCGACTCTTAATCAAATGAGTTGGTTTAGTAATCCAAGCCAACACTGTTGTCTTATTCCCAGGGCTATTCAATTTATATCGTTAAGTCTTTCAATAAACATTAAGTTACCACTCAATTTCAGATTGAGATAAATACATAAAAATTTTCCACTTTTTTAGTCCCTAAAAGTCTTAAGCTGTGATAAGTGAGTACTAATTATATGAATACAATATATTTGTATTCATTTTATAATTTAGTATTTTCACATGTGTGATTCTTACCCCATAGGGGTATATGGGACATGATAATTTATAGGTAGAGATGAAGTTGAGAGAGGGAAGCAACTTTGCCTACGTTACTGGCTGGGAAGGGATCCAGCCATGTGCCAGGTATCACCCCTTGTCAATCTCCCAAGGCTCACTACACCACACATCACCTATCCTGAATGCTCACCTCTATTGCTAGGCTAAGAACCCACATGAACTAGACATACAGCAGTGCCCCTTGAGAAGGTCAGTCAGTGGGAGACGGACCAGAAACAGATCATCATAAAACCATGGGGCAAGAACAGCATGGGAGATTGCATAACGTCAGAGAGGGCAAGCCCTCAAGGGCAAGGTGGGGTGGGGCCCAGGTAATCAGGAAGATCTTCTTGGAGGTGGTGACCCCTAAACTGAAGCCTGAAACAGAGTAGAACTTGCAAGGCCTAGCCTCACACAATCTCAGAATCACTGCGAGGATGAGATAATGACATGATGTTTATATGTGGAAGATATGATAAGTAATTAAGACATGATGCAGCTGGGCAGTGACTCAGGGAAATGACTGGTACAAAATATGGCCTCTTTATTTCTTGCTGAAAAACAAAAAATTGTAAGATTCTCGTACCTATATCCTCTCTCTTTCATTCCCCATCTCTCATCCTCTTCATGTCCCACACCCTAACACGGTCCCGAAACTGGAACTGCCCCTGGACAGTTGAGATCCACCTGTGAGACTGCCCACTTGCCTTCCTTCTACAAAACACCTCCCGCTGGGCTATCAAATTCCCCTTGTGCTTCTGTCCACTTCAGAGCTTTGCTTAATATTCAGTCTACCCTAGTTCAAGGATGAAAATGTAGAGGGAAATGGGAACATATCCCAGGCCTTACATGTTGCTAAGGTTTGCTTTGATCCTGTGATTTAATTCATGTGTCTCTAGTCTGTATGTGGCCATTTTGGTGATGAGGCTGAAAAGAACTGCCTAAAGGTTGAATGCCTTCATATTTACTTGTCCCAAATTCTAAAAAGCTGGGTCTTGCACAGCTTTTTCCCTTAGGAAGGACTGTGCCCACTCCCACAAAATATTCCATCTCCATTCTAATGAAAGCACTGTTTAGAAAATTAACCCAAATAGTTATATTTGCCAAGACTGGCATCAGAGGGATTGGGGAAATTTTAGAGCCCAAACAAAAATCTGGGGTCTAAGGAAACCCTTGGAATCTTAAATAATCTTTCTTCAAGGCCCCTTGACCCTTCTGGAGACTAACCTGACCGGTCTGACCTGAATCAGATGGCCTTCATCATTTCTCTCCTGTTCTACTCCAAACAGCCCCCTAACTGGCCTTCCTACCCGTGCCCTCCTTGGGATGCTCTAACCAGGGCTGACAAGCGGATGGCCAAAGACATGGGTTATTTGGCCTGCATAGTGTTGGCCACTCTACAGTTCAGGAGATGTCATAGAAAAAGAAAGTGTTCCCTTGAGAAATGGGAAAAACTGGCAATGCTGGGTCTCAGCCCCACAAGGCCATAAGTGGTTGCTCCTTTAAGTAGGGGCCTTTGCTCCAGGTCCCTGCAATGCCTATTACTCTCAAGGTGCCTCTGACCTGAGCCCAAGTGTCACTTGCCATGTATCATCATAACTGAAGCTTTTCTTCCACCCAGACCTCCTCATTCATTTATATTTCCTGCCTGGATCCTGTAGGCAAGTTTTCAACATTCCTGCTTACATGATCTTTCTAGAATTTGGACCTGATAATGCTACTTCCCAACTTAAAATCCTTCAGTCCCCCCACTGCCCACCTCTATATATCAGGGAATGAAGCTCCATGTTCACAGTTCAGCTGGATTCCTTTTCATTTGCCTCCTTATTCCCTATAACCACTCCTTCCCTTCCCCCTCTGCCTGCTCCTGTGCCCAAAAGCTTATATTCCAGCCATACTGAATTCCAGCTGTAGGAACAAGTCCCACCTCTATGCATTTGCAGAGGTTATTCCTACTGCCTGGAATGCCCTTCCCTCTCTCAGCCCTGCTCACTTTTAAAGACTCAGTTCAAGTCCTCTTTCCCTTAAGAAGCCCTGACTCCATTTCCTAAGCTGGACAGCCACCTCTGTCATAGCACATATTCTCCTTGAAATATCATTGTTGGCTTGCCCTTTTCTCCTGTACTATAGAATTTTGCCTGGACAGAACATCTCAGTTTTGACTTTGAAACTGTAATGAATCAAACTTACTGGTGCAGGAGAAAGAGCTTGGACATGAGAGTCAGGCAGCCCTGATTTGAAATCTCAGCTTCGCCACTCATCAACCTTGGCAAAGTTCCTTAAATTCTCAGATTCTGTTTCTGTATCCCTAAACTGAGACGAATAATTCCTGCCTTGTGAGATTGCTATGAAGATTAGAGACATTTTGTATAAAATGCTTAGCACAGTGGCTGGTACACATAGTAGGCATTCAACCACTCAATATCCCAAATAAATAAGGACAGAACACAGCAGACCTAAAAGACAGGCCATCTAAAGTGTGTTTGGGTGGAGCAGACTGAAAGCAGGGAAAAGAAGGAAAGAGTATACACAGTGTCTAGGCAATTAGGACAGTGCAGGAAGCACTTGTAGTTTGATTTTCCCCCTGGAAACCCCTGATAGCTTTTAATGGAAGACTTGCTTATCAGCGGGCAGAAATCTGCACATGATAGGCACATCTTCAGTCTGCTCTTTATTATATAGAATAATGAATATGAAAGAAGAGAATCTTAGCTAATTACTGTTTACTTAAAAATGTCATACGACTGCTTCCTGAGTTTGTGTGTAAGGTTTTGTTTCGTTTTGTTTTTGCATGTGTGAGAAGTTGTGGTTGGGCAGGCATGTGTACAAACCTACAGACAATGGCTCAGCTGATGGTCAAGAAGGCTGGCTCTCCACTAGTGTCCTGTAGCACCCTGGTCTGAGCTTGTCTTTTTCTCCAAACTGCAAGCTCCTGGAGGTCTGGGACTGTGTCATTCATATCTGTTTTCCCTGCATATCATATAGTACTTGGTACATAGCAGGTGTTCAATAAATGTTGGTTAAGTAGATAAATGGTGGATTGGGAGTTGACTCTCTCTGTCTGTCTTAGCTTTCTGATCTGACTTTCTATCTTTCCTCTCAGGCCTTTATATTTACTGTTGCTTCTACTTCTACATATTTGCTCAAATGTTAACTTATTTCTTAGGCCTCCCTGACCATCCAATACACAGCTGCACACATCACCCCCATCTCAGCATCCTTGCCATTCTCCTGTTTTATATTTTTCTGCAGTACTTGGTACCATCTCTATTTTATTTATTGACTAACCTTCCCTAAGAGAGTGAAGGCATAGTTGCATCGTTCACTGCTATTCCTAGTGAACCAGCCTGGCTTAGAGAAGGTGTTCAAAAAATATTTGCTAAGTGAATTGTGTGACAAACTGTAGTGTTTAGGTATGTGCCTTTGCTTCAACCTCACAATGTAAGCTATATATTCAGGACACCCTAACTTTGTAATGGCCTCTCACACATCTATTACCCAGAAGTAATTGACTAATAATTTTTTGCTCTTGAGAATTAATTTGTCCCCTCTTCCACTCTGTAATTCTCCATTGTCTGCAGAATTTCAAAGAGGGGGTTTTCAAGTTCCTTAATAGGCCTCTCAGTGATTTAGAGGAAATAATCTATACTTTTGCTAATCTTTGTCGAACAGAACTATTAGAATAGGATTAAAAGAAGCAAAAACAATTAGTATAGTCACTATATTTACTTCAGGTGGTAAAATATATTGAATGGCAGACGATCACCCATTTGTGAAAAGGACAAACAGTAAATGGCAGCTCTTTGAGCATTTGCAGAAACTTTTTTCTTTCAAATATTGTCCAAGAAGACCCAAAGTACTGAATGAAGGAGCACCAGGGTGGTGGTGAGGGCTTCAGATCCTCTGGCTATAAAATGAGCAGACTAAAAATGACCTCCAGGCTCCAGAGAGCTCTAAAAGTCTGCAAAGCTCTTGGAAATAAAGTCAAGGAACTTTCTTGTGTCTGTCTAATGCGATATTTCCTGCTTATTATTACAATTGGTTTAACATATGAAGATCATTATAAATCAATATTTATAGAAAGTTTATTCTCATAGTTTAGTTTTTTCCAGTTTAATGGGAATAGTTTTCATATCACTAATATTTATAAATGTACACATAAAGGACACATAAAGGACTATCATAATAACTATATTTAACTTTGATTCATTAAGGGGCTAATTACCCCATTTGTGAACATGTAAGCCCTCTGTAGCGCTCTTCCCATTTTTGAACAGGGTAAAAAGTCTTGTTTTAATTCAAGTTTGTGATTTTTTTATACTCCTCCCCCATCCCCCTAGGACATTATAACCAAAGGCTAAAATGAGTTTTTGGCACTAATTTCAAGTTCCTATTGGGGTGCTTTCCCACCTCCAATAAGTTGAACTGAGAATTACCAGTACCGAACATAGGCCATTAATTTAAACTCAAATCATTTCACAAATGTTAATATTTAATCTTTATAATGACTGCATGGTAAAATACATGCTTAAAAACTATCAAAAAGAAACTTGAAAAATAAAATGTATTAATCAGTTAAATCATACTAGCCTATGGGAGAAAGTTCACGTGTTATTTTTCTAAATTTCAGATTAATATTGGGACAGCATTATTGTGCTGGCTAAAGCACCAAACAGTGGTATAACTAACTGACTTCCTTCGAGACAGTGGAGCACTGACTTGTCACTGCAGATTCTCTGGGGTTTAAGATGTCCATCTCTATCACAAATCTAAATTCTGGCACCCCTAATCTACAATCTCAGGAACATAACGCATCTTCTATTTAGTAAAGGGAAAAAATCAAACTTCTGAAATACATCAAAGTAACTTTTTTTTCGAGGAGTGACAGTCTTATTTTTTCTTACAAAATCACAGCCGTTAATTTTTAATGAGCTTTCACTAGAGTTTTAGCATGATTTGGTTGAATATTTCTACAGAAACAGGAATAGAATCAAAGTGCATGATCCAGCTGGGTCTCACCCTCATTGTTGGCTATTGGGATTTCCCAACTGGTTGACCAGATACTAGCAATGAACAGATCAAATCGTCCAGGAGGCCCACTTTTCGGCAGAGGTAGAGAAAGCGCAGAATGCAATTTTGAGGCTTATTTAACTGCTCTGGCCATGAGCACCCCAAGAACGCCACCACGAAAAGGCTGCAAGTCCCCGCGGTGTGCAGTGGAGGACAAGGCTGCCTGCCACCGGGCGTGGGAGACAAAAGGGGTGCTCTGCCCTCGTCCTCCCAGCTTGGATCCAACGCTGGTCAGGGCTTGGGAAAATTAAGCCAAGATTAAGGGAAGAAAGTGTCCTGCGTCTAACAACTGCCCATGTGTTTTGCACAGCTCAAAACTGAAGGAAATTTTTAAGGAGTTCAAAAAGCTGGAGGAACTGATAAGGCAAATCTAAGATGGAAGAAAAGGGGGAGGACTCGAGGTGAAAACGTGAAGTTGAGGATTGAAAGCATTTGCAGAAAAGCAGCCTCCGCATTGGAAAAGCGGCGAGCAAAGCAGGCGGGAGCCGCAGAGGCCCAGGGAAGCCGGACCGCCGCAAGGGTAGGTTTAACAGAGAAGCGGGAACCGTATCTGCGCAGCCCCGGCGGCTCCGCCGTGCGCCGATCTGCCAGGCCGCGTAGGAGCGGGCCAGGATGCGCGCTCCCGTCGGCGCAGGGGCGGAGCCACTATATTACGTGCGCGGTGCCGCCCCTGCGAGAGGACGTTGCGTGCTCGCTCGCGCCAGGCGAGTCTCCGCGTCTCCCTCGCGAACTCGGTGAAAGGAATTGGCGCCGTTCGACACCAGGCGGGTCTGCTCTGCAGCACGAACCCACTTCCAGCCGCAGCCGCAGCCGCCGCCTGGGCCGGGAGCAGCCGCAGCAGCCGCCACCGCCAGTGGCCGAGTGAGCGGAGTCGAATTCGACCAGCGCCTAGCGGTGAATCGGGGCCTCACCATGAGTTCCTCGCCTGTTAATGTAAAAAAGCTGAAGGTGTCGGAGCTGAAAGAGGAGCTCAAGAAGCGGCGCCTTTCCGACAAGGGCCTCAAGGCCGAGCTCATGGAGCGGCTCCAGGCCGCGCTGGATGACGAGGAGGCCGGGGGCCGCCCCGCAATGGAGCCCGGGAACGGCAGCCTGGACCTGGGCGGGGACTCCGCCGGGCGCTCAGGAGCAGGCCTGGAGCAGGAGGCCGCGGCCGGTGGCGACGAGGAGGAAGAGGAGGAGGAAGAGGAGGAGGAGGGGATCGCTGCGCTGGATGGCGACCAGATGGAGCTAGGGGAGGAGAATGGGGCCGCGGGGGCGGCCGACTCGGGCCCGATGGAGGAGGAAGAGGCCGCGTCGGAGGATGAGAACGGCGACGATCAGGGCTTCCAGGAAGGGGAGGATGAGCTCGGAGACGAGGAGGAAGGCGCGGGCGACGAGAACGGGCACGGAGAGGAGCAGCCTCAACCGCCGGCGACGCCGCAGCAACAGCCCCAGCAGCAGCGCGGGGCCGTCAAGGAGGCCGCGGGAAAGAGCAGCGGCCCCACCTCGCTTTTCGCGGTGACGGTGGCGCCGCCCGGGACGAGGCAGGGCCAGCAGCAGGCGGGAGGTAAGAAGAAAGCGGAAGGAGGCGGAGGCGGCGGTCGCCCCGGGGCTCCGGCGGCGGGTGAGTGCTGCGTTGTACGTTGCGCGCGGCGGGAAGCCCGCGCGAGGTGGGGACCGTGCCCCGGGCTGCCGGAGCCCCACGGGGGGAGCCCCAGGCGGGGGCCGCCGCGAGGGCGGGGGAGGGGCACGGGGGAATCCCGGGCCGTCCGCGCTGCCGCGGGCGCGGCGACGGCGTCGCCTCCATTATGTGGCTTGAGAGCCAGGGGGAGCTGCAGCTGCGCTGGGGGAGGAGCCGGGCGGGCGGCGGGCGGGAGCCGCGGTGGCGCCGTGCTGCGTGCGCGCGGTGCGGACACATGTCAGGGGGAGGGGAGAGGCCCGCGGGCCCGGGGCGGGCGCGCTTTGGCGGCTCCGGGCCGCGGTATTGTGCAAGGCGCAGGGACTCGGCGTTACGTCATTTCCGGCGGGCGGGGCGGCGCGGGCGGAAGAGCAGCACAAAGCGGCCGCTGGAGGGGGGGCGACCCCTCCCCCCTTCCTGAACTCTCTCCGGGACGCACGTGGGGCTGGGCCCGGCCGCGCGGTTTTCTGAAGCTTTCTCGAACCTTCGAGCGGACTGACGATGTTAGTACCTGTAGACTGCGACACTAACTCCAATCCGATTTCCGGCTCGTGGTTCTTTGAATTAATCTTTGTCATTTGATAATGCTTACTAAAAGGATCTGGGAAGGTCGAGCTTGTTTTGCATCTCAAAACAGGAAAGATTTTTTTGTTTGTTGAATTGTGGCCTGGCCTGTTAAACGGGGGTGTTGTGTGTTATAGGAGACGGCAAAACAGAGCAGAAAGGCGGAGATAAAAAGCGAGGTGTTAAAAGACCTCGAGAAGATCACGGACGCGGATATTTTGAGTACATTGAAGAGAACAAGTATAGCAGGTAGAGGATGCTAATGTAGTTCTACTTTGCTACCCGTTTTTGATTTGGTGGGGAAAGCTGTATCAGGAGACGATTCTGTCTTTCAGAGCCAAATCTCCTCAGCCACCTGTTGAAGAAGAAGATGAACACTTTGATGACACAGTGGTTTGTCTTGATACTTGTAAGTGAAGCCGTTTTTCCTCCAATTACGAAAAGTAGTGATTTTGGGATACAAAAGTAGAAAACTTAAGCAGTACATTGAATATAAAGGCAGAATATTTACTGAGGGTAAACAGTTTTTTTTAAAGCAGGAAGATGATGGCTTATGTTCCGATTCCCGGTAAATTAATGTTTAGTACAGTACCACTTGCATTGTATTTGGTAATTTTACGGATTCTACGGTATTTTCTTGTAACTTTAAAGTTCTCATTTGTAGGAATGTAACTTAATGCGTTTTTGATTAGCTAATGCAAATTTGTAAGACTACCTGTAACTTTGTCCTCATAGGCTTCTACAATAATTTCATTTTTAATGGAATTAAGTGAGCTGTTTGGGCTAAATATTTATTAATGACTTCCCATTAGCACACAAGTATATTCCCTATTCTAAAAGATTGTAATACTACTTTCTCAATAACTGCTCTTTTGTTCTCAATTCCAGTTCAGTAGCTGCTGCTTTAACATAAGTTGATTTCTTCCAAAGACCTGGGGCAGCAGCAGTGGGCTATCACTGGGCCACTAGCTTTCTTCAGCAGCGAATGGTATCAATGGCAGCGCTGTAAATACTGCTACTTACCTAGTTGGGTTGCAATTGAGTATGAGGAAGTATTGCAAACCTCTAAATGGGCCTTGGCTGTCAGATTTGTAGGATTTTTTTTTATAACAAAAATTTTTTTCTGTTACTTGATTAGAATGCACAGTTCTTTTAAGTGTTTTAAAATAAGGTAGAAATAATTGCTTGAAAAACAAGAGGTAAAGTGTCGCGCCCTGTAGGTGTGTAGGGAGTTGAAGTTTAGATTTAGAGTCTTAATGTTTTCCAAAACAAATTGTTTTTATTCAGATTTGTAAGAGGCAGATGTAAACCTGGATTTTATATTGAATACCCTTTACAAGTAGTTGAGATAGTGGAGTCTCTTTTAAAAGAAAAAACTGCACATGGAAAAGTAACTATTGGAAAATGTTATGTTAAATTCATTAGATATAAAACGGTTAGGAATTGACAAGATACTGAAGGAATGATTCAGAAGGTAAAGTGAACAGGCTTTTAGCCGATCGCATAAGAATCTCCAGTTTGTCGAGAGCAGTATTCAGACACAGTTTGTTGAATTTGAAGTTCAGTGATAAGGAACTTCAAGAGCAAAGCTAATTTAAGGAAAATTTTGAACTGTAGACTTAATTTCCTTTCATCAAGAAAAACAGTTTTCTAACTTAACCTCGCAAAGTGAGAACTCTGAGAAGATTCATGATAATGAGCGGGTGACTCAAGGGTAGTTAGCTAGGTTAAAGACGTTTTGTATTTGAATAATCTTGGAAGTCGATAATCCCCCATTGTTACTGATTAACCGGCAAGACTGGGGGAAAGGGGGAATTTAAAATGCTGTAATGTTAACAGCATTAGACGACCAGTTTTGTACTTTGTAGATTGAGGCTGCTTTCTTCATAAGTGGTAGAAAAGAACTTACACGATCCCGAGCCCCGGGGTCGAAAATCACAAAGTGCAAGATCAACAGCTCATACTCGTACTTTTAAAATATTTGATCATGGCCTCCCTTCAGTTTTATTGTGGCACTGGTAAATTCTACCTGGTTCTGGCATGCTTCACTTTGATTTCCTGCTATCCTCTACTGCTTGCCTCTAAGTCAAGGTAAAGAGCAGAGCAGGTATGTATTAATGTCACATTGTCTTGATTATTTTATATACTTAAAACTATACATCAAACCTTGATGTTTTAGTTTTATAGGTAGTTGGCATTGTAGTTCATTGTTTGGTGTTACTTGGTGGGAGTGGGGTTTAAACTGAAAGTTAAAATAGCATGATCTGTAAAAACAGTGTTCCATGCAGCATTAAGAAATACATGCAAAAAATTTAATAACCAAGTTTTGTCTATATAGCAGATACATTTACACTGGATGTCAAAAGAAGTAATATGGTATTTGGTGTAATTACAGATAATTGTGATCTACATTTTAAAATATCAAGAGATCGCCTCAGTGCTTCTTCCCTTACTATGGAGAGTTTTGCTTTTCTTTGGGCTGGAGGAAGGGCATCTTACGGTGTGTCAAAAGGCAAAGTCTGTTTTGAGATGAAGGTAAATGCAATTTTGTGACAGCAGGTCCCCCACTGAGAGCTTTTTGTGATCCGTGATCATCTCACACTATTAGGTGTCATAACTTTTATATTTGAAGTTTCTGTGGATTAGAAGAGTTTGGAACTCTTGCTTTCTAATAGTTAAATGTGTTTGTTAACATCTGAATTTGCAATATATAGCCAGCCTGTTTATTTGGGGAACTCCTTTTTCATCAGGCACCTTGAAAGGCATGCTAACAGTTTAAAAGTAAAAAGGTTTGGCTTTTTAAAAAGTCCTGGTTTTGTTCAGGAAAAAAACAGGTTAAGTGTATGCTTTAATTGGCTTTAAGTTGATAGAATATATAATTTTAGAATGTTAACTTCTTTAAATGCGAAACAACAAAGTACTTAGCTCAAATTTTTTTCAAGTTTACATTAAAGGCCCTTACTGAATTTTAAAGTTCTTGCAAATGTTGGTGGGAATTGCGGTAGAGTTGAGTGTCTTTTTGTCTTTAGTAGCCAGGAAGAATAGCCCATGGCCCAAATGAAATAAGCCAGGGTTCAGTGGTTTATCTTCAGTTTATAGTTTGATCATTTCTGATTTGACTTCCAGGTTACAGAGAAGATCCCAGTAAGGCATTTATATACAAAAGATATTGACATACATGAAGTTCGGATTGGCTGGTCACTAACCACAAGTGGAATGTTGCTTGGTAAAGTTTCCACTTGAGTGCTATGTGGTCATGGATGTTTAGGGTCTGATTTCAGTAGTTAGTTGAGAAGGCATTGTGAACATTTTGTCTGTTTACTACCCATTCTGTTAACTATTTCAGGATATTAGCATGTAGTATAAGCACAGACTAAGATTTAATTTTTTGTTCCTTTATGGTTATTTTATGACCAGTGGTTAAAATTAGTATGTTATTCATGGTATGCAATTTGTCAACTAGTTATATATATATAATCCATCTCTCATTAGTTCTGTATCTAGTATAAAGTCAAGTGTAAGTGAAAGAGTATTAGGTTATATTATCATTTCTCTTAAACCTTCCATCTTGCTTATTAAAGTATGTGGGTCATTGGACTTTAGGAAAATGGGCTTATGAAGTTAACTATTTTCTTAGGTGAAGAAGAATTTTCTTATGGGTATTCTCTAAAAGGAATAAAAACATGCAACTGTGAGACTGAAGATTATGGAGAGAAGTTTGATGAAAATGATGTGATTACATGTTTTGCTGTAAGTCATAGCTGACTTTCTGTGTACAAATGGAATTAATAAGCTAGAAATGGGGAATTAATAAGCTAGAAATTATTTTAAAGCTACATCAATGTCAGCCTTTAGAACTAATTTTGACTGAAAACTAAACATGAAGTTGACCTGAAAATATAGTCTGTTTTTCTGAGACGGTATTACTTCCAGTTCTGGGTATAGGTGTTTATTCTTTATAACCATCATAATGTTCTATTTAACCTGTAAATGATTTCCATGGGATGGACTTGAGTCCTAATTTGAAATTCTGAAGTTTTTCGGTAAAAGCTGTATAGGAAGCCGATTAAAACCATTACTTTGCTTTCCAATTAACAGAACTTTGAAAGTGATGAAGTAGAACTCTCCTATGCAAAGAACGGACAGGATCTTGGTGTCGCCTTCAAAATCAGCAAGGAGGTTCTTGCTGGGCGGCCACTCTTCCCACATGTTCTCTGCCACAACTGCGCAGTTGAGTTTAATTTTGGTCAGAAGGAAAAGCCATATTTTCCAATACCTGAAGACTATGCTTTTATCCAGAATGTCCCCTTAGAGGATCGAGTTAGAGGACCGAAGGGGCCTGAAGAGAAGAAAGATTGTGAAGTGAGTGAGTTTTTAAAAACGTGGAGTTTGTTTTTCTGTGGCAAAATGACATTTTGAAGAGCTGGATGATTGATTGGTTTGTTTGCTTTCCTGTGCTTGTTCTTCTCAGTCACCCATTTTTCTGTTAGATGTGTTCTCCCTGTGGAGTACTAAATTTTCCACAAACACATTTTCTTGTTACAAAGCTATGAAAACTGGGTTCTTGTGTATTAAAGACTCATGAGATGACTTCCAATGATTGGAGAGAGAAATAATTCTTTCCTTTGTAGGTTGTTATGATGATTGGTTTGCCAGGAGCTGGAAAAACTACCTGGGTTACTAAACATGCAGCAGAAAATCCTGGTAAATACAACATTCTTGGAACAAACACCATAATGGATAAAATGATGGTAAGTAAAATGTTTTGGGTGTAATCTCAGCATTTTGAAAAGACTAATCATTTTGTGTGTCTTTACCATTTTGTTAGTAACAGAGGAATTTGGGGGAAAGTTCAGTTGGTTAGGTTACTTAGACTATAAGGTAAACTGGCATTATTTAGGCTTCATTGGTTTTTTTCTATTGTTTTTTGAACTCTTAACAGTAGCTAAAGAACTATTGAAATTCTAGGATCTTATAAGTAAAGTGACCTTTTTATTAGCAATAATGAGAAAAGGCAGTATTCAAAATTTAAAATGTTGCCTGCTTTCCATTTAGATCTAAGTTGTTATGAAAAGTTAAGATTCACATGTTTAAAGGAACTTTACAACTTTTAAAAACAGGTGGCAGGTTTTAAGAAGCAAATGGCAGATACTGGAAAACTGAACACGCTTTTGCAGAGAGCTCCACAGTGTCTTGGAAAGTTTATTGAGATTGCTGCCCGTAAGAAGCGAAATTTTATTCTGGATCAGGTAGTTTTGAAGTCGAAATATAACTGATTGGGGTTTGGTTGTAGAATTACTATGGGGTTATAGACATAATTTTTCTTTTCTTTTCTTTTTTAAGACAAATGTGTCTGCTGCTGCCCAGAGGAGAAAAATGTGCCTGTTTGCAGGCTTCCAACGAAAAGCTGTTGTGGTTTGCCCAAAAGATGAAGACTATAAGCAAAGAACACAGAAGAAAGCAGAAGTAGAGGGAAAAGATCTACCAGAGCATGCAGTCCTCAAAATGAAAGGTATGAATTTATTTTAAATCTTTTAGATGATGTATATCTGTAAACTCAGTGTAGTCTTTTTGACAGTAATACTGTTTTCAGGACTTAAATTTAACATGTAAATTAGTGTGTTTAGCTATTTCTATTTTTAGGTATTAATGTTAGTAAACCACGAGTAGTTATGTAGTGTGTGTTGAAAGAAGTAAAGCCATGCAAAAATTGTAAGCTTTTAAGGTAGTGAATATGTGTAGTGGGTTTTTAAGTTGACATGACTTTATTTTTCATAGGAAACTTTACACTGCCAGAGGTAGCTGAGTGCTTTGATGAAATAACCTATGTTGAACTTCAGAAGGAGGAAGCCCAAAAACTTTTGGAGCAGTATAAGGAAGAAAGCAAAAAGGCTCTTCCACCAGAAAAGAAACAGAACACTGGCTCAAAGAAGAGCAATAAAAATAAGAGTGGCAAGAATCAATTTAACAGAGGCGGTGGCCATAGAGGTCGTGGTGGATTCAATATGCGTGGTGGAAATTTCAGAGGAGGAGGCAAGTTAAAAGTATTCTGTTTATTTGCTTCAAGGGTGAAACAAAAGGATAATCATTTAATTTCTGGTTTGGGTCTGTATGTTACTAAGATGAATTTAACACAGGAAGCTTATTTTTGCTGCCCAAGAAACTAACTTAAAATCTTCATGTGGTCTGATAGTAAAAATACCTACATTGTTTGTTTGAATGGTTAAACATTGTTTTTGTCTAAACATTTGTTTTCCTCCTAAAAATAAAGGAATAGGCCTGAAGAACCCTGAGTCATATGTGTAAAGGAGATAAAACACAGCTCTTAAACATCTCTTGTTCATAGCTCCTGGGAATCGTGGTGGATATAACAGGAGGGGCAATATGCCACAGAGAGGTGGTGGCGGTGGTGGAAGTGGTGGAATTGGCTATCCATACCCGCGTGGCCCTGTTTTTCCCAGCCGAGGTGGTTATTCAAATAGAGGGAACTACAACAGAGGTGGAATGCCCAACAGAGGCAACTATAACCAGGTAATGATTTCATCTCCCTGCAGGCACTGATTATCTGTATAGTTTAGTCTGGAAGGTTGTACATGTTGCGTAGCCTCAGTAAGAATTGAGTGTAACACAGTGTCCATGTATTGCCATAAAAAGTAAACCAGAGATGGTAAAACGAGCCCACTTCTATTTTCAGGTGCACTACTATAGTGAACAAGTCTGATGTCTCGTAATTAATAAGTACCTGAGAACAAACCAGCAGAAGGTGCCCAGAGTGTAACAGCTAGCAGCTCATCCATTATGCTGTGCTGCCTCCCTCACTGTGTACAGATCTAATAAGTTGTGCTCTGGATTCTTAAAAGGTTTTCTTTTTTACTTTAGAACTTCAGAGGACGAGGAAACAATCGTGGCTACAAAAATCAATCTCAGGGCTACAACCAGTGGCAGCAGGGTGTAAGTAATTTATCTGTGCTTGTGGTACATTAATTGTATTTTGAGTTCATAAAAACCAGTCGGGAAGATCTTGTCCATTGATTGAAGTGATGATAATTGTTACAGGGCAAGGTGTGAATTTTGTTGCAGTTGTAGCCATAATCTTTATTTTCTGAAGGCAAAATATGTTGGAGTTTGCTGTAACTTACTTAACATTTTTAAATTAAGTAATATTTCATACATATGGTTCTCTTTATTACTAGCTTAAATTGTGTATGTAACCTTAACCAAGTCATGATGTGTTTCCTTTTGTAATGTGTTTATTGATAATGATGGGATTTAATGCTAACTGAACCTGGTTTGATAGAATTCAGAGGTATGACAGATATAAATTTGTTTCCAGCAATTACTCTGAATTAGATTTCATTGTCATTTCCTAAAAGCAGTTTGAGTGGCTTATGATGTTTTTTCTTTAAAAAAAAAATTTTCTCTTACAGCAATTCTGGGGTCAGAAGCCATGGAGTCAGCATTATCACCAAGGATATTATTGAATACCCAAATAAAACGAACTGATACATATTTCTCCAAAACCTTCACAAGAAGTCGACTGTTTTCTTTAGTAGGCTAACTTTTTAAACATTCCACAAGAGGAAGTGCCTGCGGGTTCCTTTTTTAGAAGCTTTGTGGGTTGATTTTTCTTTTCTTTTCTTTTTTGTACATTTTTAATTGCAGTTTTAAAGTGAATCGTTAAGAGAACCTCAGCATTGTGCACGATAAGAGAATGTGTCAGTATTTCAGGGTTCTACATTTTATCTGTAAAATGTGACTTTTTTTTTTATCACAACAAAAGTAAAATGTTGCTTTGTACCTGGTGTCTTTTATTAAGAATTTACTCCCCCCATTTCTCAGAGATAACAGTCGGGAGTCATTGTCACAATATAATAGAAATGTTAGCAACCAGATTCATGTAAGGACTAAGTCGTCCTCATGAATTGCATATGACTCTGTACTGCTCATATTACACTCCATCCTCTCTGTAGTTTGCTGAGTAGTGGAGGGGGTAAGCTTAAACAATAGTTTTGGACAATAACTGGGAAGGCTTTTTATTTTTAAATAACAATGGAATTGGCGTAATTGGGAATGAAGATAAAACTTGGAACCAAGATAGAGAAGATGGAGTGTATGTAGAAGGGCTGTTAAAAATGTAAACCTTGGTTGCATTATTTGTGGAGGCTCAAACTTGTGAAGGTTAACCCATAATTTTTCCATTTGTTCTGCATTTTGATTCTGAAAAGAAAGCTGGCTTTGCCCATTTCTTATTAAAAAAACTTGTTGTAAATCCAGTTGTCTAATGGGATCTATATGAAGTTAGCTATGTCTGTATGCCCTTCTCCCACAAAATACTGTATAACTAGTGTGCTTGTAGTAGTTTACTCCACCATCTTTGTAAGCTAATGAAAATTGTGACACCCATTTATATCTTAATTTTTAATCATGTCAGTTCTTGAATGGGTATCTCCTTAGCCTGCTGATTTCTTTTTCTTTCTAAAGAAAGTGGGTGGAGAAATTAATTTAGACGTTTGTTTGCAATAAAAAGAATTCATTTTACTCTCGTTTTGGGATTCTCGCCATCAAGGTTCAAAATCCCTTTATAAACTCCTAAGAGGAGAAAATTTTAAGTGTGTGCTTTCTGGACAGCTTATTCTTTACTCTGTGCTTGGAACATTTAGGTTTTAAAAACTTAAATGTATACTGACAAGTCATTTTAATTACGAAGAAAAGTTGAATTCTTCCCTTCCCCTCCCCCCTGCAGATGACTTAAACATTTAATGAGGGGAAAAGGTACTGGCTGGGAGAAGTTAACACTCACTTTATCAGCTTTACAAAATGCTAATGGCTGTCCTCAACTGACTTTTATTTTATATACATATATATCTATATATAAATACATGAAACTTTAGGAACAGATGCTTTTAGAAGCCATCATGCAAGCCAGTCATTGATTTCACTATTACACAACACTGCTAACTTAACTGTACTTATGTGATAACATTAGATCCCCTAATTGTAATTTTATTGGGTTTGCACAGAACACTTAATCTTCTAAAGGACCCTCACTAATACAAAGTGAGGAATCAGGAGTCAAACTGTAGAACTAAAACTTGAGTCTAGTGTTTTGTTCGTGTTTCAGGTTGCTTCTGGTAAGTGTAGGTTTGTCTATATTTTTGATTGTTTAGGCTTTTGTTCTAGCAATTTTTAAGTCAGACTTTTAACTTTCTTCATACTCCTAGGAATTTTCTCGGTACAAGCTGAGCTGGAGTTGAGTTTTAGGTGATGGCATAGATTCAGTTGATAAATTTTTGGAGTGAGGAAAAGCTAATCCTATTATCCTAAGAATACTTGACAATACAAGGTAGTGTCTCAGGGGCTTTCATCATTTTAGCCACTTACTGCTTAGCAACCACTGGCACAAGCACCTTCAGTATACATGGATATACTTCTTGGGTTCAAATTGCTAATATTAGTTCATACTCTAATATGTAGTGGGAGAGTAATGGCCATTTGGTGTGGACTATCCTGCCTGTGTAGCCCAGAAAGTTATCGGATGAGAGATGGGATAGATAAAAATGCTGTCCAGGAAAATTAAAATTTTAAGGAGTGTAATCTCAGGATTGGAACTAATGTCTACATTTTGTATGAAAAAAAATCTTAGTATTTAAGAAATGAGAAGAGTAAGTGTACTAAATGGCAGGCAAAAGGCTGAAGATGAGAAATGCCAAGTTTGGCAGAATAAAACCTGTGTAAGAACCTTGGTTTTTTATCTGCCCTTCCCTTTGCCTACCTTCTCTTATTGCAAGCACATCACCCTATAAACAACATAGTTTGGAACAAATGTCCCAAGTATACCCAGAGAAAACTAGCCTGAGAGATTGTTATTGGCCTAATGGGCTTTCACTAGGAAGTGGTTATAGTTTCTTATACCTGTTCTGAGTCAAGAATTGGATCCAATTGATCACCTGCAGTATGAAAAATGACTTAAAGAGGCCAATCAGGAAAACAAGTGCTGTAAGATAGAAATGAAGTGACTCAAACTCAACGGAGTAAGTTTTCTTTGCTGCTGGTCAGTTGCATCTTGTATGAATGTCCACTGTTAGATGGAGGGTTTGACCTAGAAAGCTGTGACCAGCTTCTTTCTGTCCCTGGCACCCAGACAGCAGGATGAAATCTTAACAATGAACTGTGAGCTAAATTTTGACATTGAAATAACAAAAGGAAGAAGCCATATTAAATCGACCAAGCAATAAGCTCATATTTGCCTAGGGTGGATCTGTCTGCAAATAAGTAATGTAAAATTATGTTCTGAGAAATAGCAACAAGGTATTCAAGCTTCTTAAAAGAATTATCTTTGGAAAAGTACTTAAAGTATCCAGAAAGGGTAATAGTACTGGGTTTGTTTGTTTTTTTCCATCTCTAGGGGAGTTGACATTCAGGGACAGATGATGTTCTGTATTTAATATTTGCCTCATTTGTAGGAATTGAAGTACATGTTTTTCTGTAACCAGTAAGTTGGCTTTTTACCCTAGGATCATTTTTATAGTATATGCCACTGCACAAATAAAACTGGTGAAGTATTTTAATGACATCTGATGAGTAATTGTAAGTGTGTAGGAATTAACCTGATTTTAAAAAGTCACAACCAGAGTAAGTTTATTTTATCAAGGTATAAGCTTGTATGTTTTATAGCCCAAGTCTTAGTTTCTGGTATTAGATATAAATGCACATCTTCAACAGTCACTATAATTCTCTTCCTACATATACCTTAAAATGTCTTCATAAAAAAAATGGATGGAACTTGTAGCAGAGAATAATTCTCTGCTCCCTAGCCCTCCAGGACATTCATTGAAATGTTCTGGAAAGATGAACATCATACCCTTTTGAAAGCCATTTTTTCCTAAAATGCTTGAAATGGTTTGAGTCTAAACTTTTCCACTGTTAATATTTTTGGGCTCTGAGAAAAACTGGGTTTAAGTTTTGGTGTTTCAGTGTTAATAAAAGCAAGGATACACATGTGGCAATAGGCTGTGCTATCGATGCACTAGAACTCATGCATAACTTTTAAAGGACTACTAGTGCTTTGAATAGGTAGTAAAACTTTCAACTTCCTCAGCTCACCAAATAGCAATTTGAATTTATTAGTCGTGTAAATAAACCAGTCTCCAAATCATTAATTTCTTGAACTTAAAAATAGTTGAACTATGATGTCTTTCTTGTAAGGAGAGCCTTTTCCTTAGATAACTTTTAGGTTTGAATTTTCCTTTTGGCCCTATCATTCCTGAACTTTGACACAAAAATACATGGTGGAAGATCTAGCCAGTTCAGTGATTGAGGTTTTATTGAGGCTACTCTAATTCTAGGTGTTTTTTTCTCTCTAATACTAGTAGTACAGGAACAATGTTTGTGAGACAAATACTTATTTTGTCCAGCTAACGTTGAAGTGACCTTTGTCTTTCTAACCCTTTTACTAACCTTATTTAAACCCTTGAGTTGAAAGTGAGCTGCAGTATGGACTGATGTATGCAGAAAATAAAACAGGATGCTCAAGTATCCTAACATTCTAAAGTTTGTTACATATATTTGTGAAGTTAGTTGAAATAACCTACCTTGATACCAGTTTTTATTTTGTTTTGCTGAGTATGCTATTTTGATGGTCACATAAGTGTTTCAACTGCAGGCAGCTGGAGCTCAGAGCTTTAGATGGGAAATGGCGAGAGTATTTTACTAATACACTAGCCAATACACTTAATTTGCTCAAAGATCTTAGTCTATATGCAGTAGTAGATTGGAAATAGGTGGGAATAATAGATTCATAATGGTAACCTACAATTAGTCAAGACAAATCAAAACCCTATATATCTTAATGCATTTAGGTTGGCAATGTGCTGTTCATGTTGGAAGCTGAATTAAGTACAATTTTTTTGGCATTATGTAGGCAATCTAATTTTAGTTGTGATTGGAGACGCAAAGAACAAGTGCAGTTAACTGGTAGGCCAGGACATTGGTGATCACTGCTCAGTTAGTACTGAGACAGGAGTTTAACCATGTTATAATTAATCATTGCCCAGGAATATAATTTTTTCCTCTTTTCATGCCAGGATTCAACATATACTTGTATCTTGACAAGGAACAGGGGTTTTGCTTTTAAACAAAGCTTGAACTGTGGGTATGAGAAAATGATAACGAAAGTCAAAAGTGATGAGGTAATAACAACAGTCTAGGTAAATAGAGATAAAGGTTCACCTCCTCCATGTTGCACTGTTACATTTGCAGTGCTGTACCAGTGGCATTACGGTTAACTCGAGCATGTACGCTGCTACAGGCTGGATACAGCTACCGTAGACCCTGATGGTAAACACTGAATTGTTGTTGGTGGCATGACCCTTTCGTGACAGTTTTAACAGCCTGTGGTCTTATGGAAGTAAAAATCGGTTTTGTCCAGTAAGTATTCTATACTTGCCAAGCACTTGAGAAGAAGCACTGCCATAAATTAGTATCAGCCAAAAAACTTTTAAAAATAAAGAGGAAAAAAGAACAGTTATCTAACTTGGGTGACACAAAAGCTTTATATCTTAAGGCATCCAGAGAAAGGTAAAATCAGTACTAAAGAAAAACAATAGGGGCTTACTTTTTTAAAGGTAGCTATTATAAGGTCTTATACTTATGTTGTCTTCTTAAGGAAAATAGGAGTCATGGTCAAGTACAATAAAGGTTCCAACTTTTTTTTTTAAGTAAAGCGAAAAATATGTGCTGATTTAAATTTCATCTCCTTTTCCTTAGTCTGTCCATGTGAATGTGCTGTGTGGAAGAGTAAAAGGGCCCAACTAAATGTGTTCCAGTGATTCCAATAGGTACTCCACATTAATTGCTGCTTGTACATTCTTCTATAACACTTGTTATATTGGGCTTTCCAGGATCACCTTATTAGAAACTCCTCTTATTCTATTTGAAAACATTTGAAAACACTGGTGAAAGGGACAAATTGGTAACCAGACGGATAGATAGATCTCTAGCAGCAAAAAGGGGTTTCTAATTTCCTCTTTGCACACCTGAAGTATTAGCTGGTGTATTAGCAGTTGCTGGTCCTCTTGCAAAGATTTAAGGCAGTCTATGCAAATAGAGCAGAGCCCTTTTAAGGCTGGGTCCTTACTCTAAGGTGCAAATTCCCTGTTTACCTTTTTCAAGACACTTTAATATTAATCTCTCACTTAAAGAGTGTGAATACTTGAAATATTCTAATGCAAAAGTCTAGGATGCCAATGTCTTGTTTCTTAAAATCTTTCTGCATCTAAAAGTGGACAAATACATGTTACCTATAAAGTCTTTGAAAATAGATGGGATCCATTTAGATGATGAAATGATAAATTTACATCAAAGTATGTAAAATGAATTAAGTACACTTAAGTAGTAAAGACAGAAGGAATAATAAGGCTGTGTGTCTGCTTTATGCCAGTCCGGGGCATGTAATTTCTTAAAGGTTCAGCTTAGAGGAAGTTCATTTTTCCCACCAAGTACTCCAAAATAATGTCTTTTGATAAAATGAGAGGACTTGGGTGCTATACCAATTTGAAATGTAACTATCAGGGTTTACTCAGTGATATGTAGCACAATCTTTCAACTAGAAATAATGCAGTGGCTTCTGAAGAGCAGACAACTCGGTTTCAGAGTTAAAGGTAAAAATAACTTCATTTGAGAAAAACCATGAAAGTAGAAAAAACTACTTTCAAAAAGCTTTAAATTTAGTAAAGCATGTCAATGGGAAGAAACATGGAAACTCATCCATTAAACCAGTTTATGCAGATTGTTTACTTTGATGTCCTAAGTGCAGGCCATAAAACAGGTGGTTTAGAGCATACAGAATTTTATGGAAATCCTAGAAAAAAGGTACAACAGATGTCACCTATTAAATTGATCTGAACTTGTGAATAGAAGCCATCTTAAGTCACTACCTGCTTATATTGTAGTCATTGGTAGCTTTCTCAAGATAAAAATGCTTGGAGGAAAATCCATCCTTACTCTGGATAATAAAGGGTGAAGTTGATGCAGTGGTTGAAAAGACTCATATTTACAACCTGTTAATCTGTAGTGTTCACGCTACAGACTTTAAAATGCAGTACTTTGAAAAGTACTTTTTTAATAAGTTTCTTCTTTAAAATGGGATCTAATGCACAAGATAACCTATAAGCTGCGAGTATTTGGGTGGTAGAGGATATTGGTATACTGACCTGATTTGATGACCACTGGACCGTATTTTAAGATGCTTCCAAAAAATATGAGGACCATTAAAAATCAGAATTACAGCAATTGTTTTAATTTTCTACTTTTCCTTATTAAGGTTTTGTTTACCCATAGTATATATATATTAACATGACTTTTAAAGGGGTGCCTTGACACCCCCCATCCACCACAGATTTTTATCTAGGAATAGAAGGATTCAAACCCTATTTGATCCCTAGCTCTTTGCTGAAAAGTGCATAAACAGGAATCCTGAATTTATTATATAGACCTCCTCGCATTATATAATCGAAGCAAAGGGAAACCAGCGATGGAGTAGAGGTACGTAGACTAAAGAGAACACTTGCAAATCAAATAATGGTTCTAGGAATAGTCAAGATTTCTTGTTGCCAAACTTGGTCAATATAAATGAAGTCCCGCGCAAAGCTTCCTGGTTAATTTTAAATTCCCTAAGGTCCTTTTACCAAGATGTAAAAAGCAAGTAGTCAAGGATAAAGGGAGGGCTGAGGGACGGGAAGCTGTGAACATGCAAGGTTTAACAAAGTAGGTGTGATAAGCTGAGCTACGGGAGTTTCTAAAACTACTAATGACCACAATTCTGTTTTAATCAGCTGTTTAGCTGGTACCTACTGCTCTATCACCTAGTGTGAAATTTCGGAATTAATGGAACAAGGAAGCACAATACAACTGGAGGCTCGAAGTGGGCATGGAAGGTAGGTTACTTTTTCAGTTTAAGATTCAGAAGGTGAGGGAGTGGACAAGAGGGAAACCTGGACTCTGTCTTGTTAGTGAAAATTTAATGATTTGAGTTTAACAGAGGTAGTTGGTTGAGATGTAAATATTGACAGGGTTCCTGACAAGAAGCTTACGCTCTACTTGTAGCAAAGACCAAAGTACCAACAACTGTAACATGAAACACAAAATAGAAGAGAGCCTAAATGAGGTCATGTAATTCCCAGGGGTTAATGAGCCAGAGAATGGAATGCCACAAGGAGGCAGAAGAAGGGCTCGGTGGACTGAAAGATTGGGCAGGGGCATCGATTTAGGTGATGGTGGCCAGAAGCTCACTGGGGATAGGATTGGTGAAACTTCACACAGTTTGAACTGGAAGTTGGAGGGCAGAGTGGAAATAGATTGGAGGCCTGACCAAAGGTGTGCAGTAGCAATATGGTATTGGGCCTGGGATATTGTACATAGTCCAGTAACTCATTGATGCATTTTATAACATGTCAATAGTTAAAAGTATTACATTAAAGAAATAATACAACCAGTTAAGTATATCACAAGTTTTGTGTTTTTACCCAGGTCTCCAGTGTATGCTGTTGTGAAAATGAATTAACCCTGGTTTTGATGAAAGCCTTGGAAGTTTTACCAGTCAAGAATGGTCTTTTTCTTACTCGGGGTAAGATGAAACCATGAAACCATGGTACGCTAGAGCTAAAAGGGACTTGAGTTACATAATCCAGTTGCCCAGTTTTATGTACTTATGTGTTCATAAGCTGAAGGCAAAGATATATAAGTGCTTGTTAAGTATCAGATTTGATTAGTACCATTTTTCTCCTTAGTTCTGCGGTGCTGCCTCTTAAAATGTAAGTGGGCTATCACACTGTGGAATTTTTAATGTAATTATTTAGTCATGATCAATTTGAACAACCAGACTGCACTCAACTGATTGTGTCAGTTTGAGTGGGCACATGCTGGCAAAAACTCCATTTTCCTTTATAATCTTTTCCTTGTCAAAGTCTCCCTGGTGGTTGCCAGATGATTAGGCTCAATAGAAAACTTAGGACATGTGCTGGCAATGACATTCACTAGTATCACTGCATTTGATAAACCACCCAACTTGTGTGCCCTGACCCTTGCAATGACAGCCACAAGGAAGTGGGGATGGGAGGGAAGATGCTCTCTCTTGTGAATTGAACTCTGAAGCAAGCTCCACATAGCCTTTGAAGAGGGATACAGAACAGAATTCAGTCTCATGACATTTGTTCCTTGCTCAATTTCTTTAGCTCATCATGATAATCAAGTTATAGAACAATAATAATGCCAGAATCCTGTCCACTGGTGTCACTTTTCTCATTAAGTATCATTTCTTAACCAGGAAGATCTCTAGGTCATATTGTTATATTTAAAAGATTGCACTGAAAAGTAATACCGATATTTTTCTAAACAAAAAATAATTTGCTTTGGAAAGGAGAATTTTTTCTTGAATGAATGAATAAATGTTGTGGACTAAGCTGGATGTTGGGTGCTTCTGAAAAATTTTTTATTGTGGCAGCCCATTGGATTACGTCTTACTGTAATAATGTACATGTGATCTTGGAGTTCTCTTTCATTTGTGCCAAACAAGTCCTGAAAATCTTTTAATGTATATATATATACACACACACACACACACACACACACACACACGATGTGCATATTTAAATTTTACCTAGAAAATTAAATACCTGCATACTTGCAAAAAATATTTAGAGCAGTTAAAAACCTTTACTTTTTGGGAGATGACCCATCTTCTATAAGAAATGGTGGAAGCACAGTCCATTTTCTCCAAGTTAAAAATAACTTGCAAAGTAATAAAACCCATTAGTGTTAGTCTTACAGTAGTAGCACTGGCTTCAGAAATCAGGAAGTGTGTTCCCTCATTTTTAACAGGGTAAATAAACACTTGTGATTTTAGTAAAGGCAAGTTTTAAATTCTACCTAGGGAGATTTTATTTCTTGAAACGCTGTCATTCATGCTCAGTAGCTGTCATTCATGCTCAGTACTTATTTAAGAACTTACCTAAGCCTTGGTTTGCTTTTGACAAGTCTGCTGTCCTCTGGCAGTGGATGTGGGGCAGTAATGCGTCTGTGAGTACTCACTCAGGTGTCAGAAAAGGACAATACGACTTACACATACTTTATTTGCTGGACTGAAAGCCTTATTATGGCACATACAGTGTTTTACAGAGCTGACCTCAGCTCATCCACATGGCTTCAGAGGGTTGTACTTGGTGTGCTCAGGACTCTACTTGCTGCTGCTGGTGTCGGTTTGTTTTCTTTCAGGATCAAGGTGGGTACTTTCATATAAAATCTTATTTTTAATTCCTTCTCTGGCAATTCTTTCCTGGATCCTTAGCTTTGCATAATTATACCTACAATGGAACCTTGTAAGAAAAGAGCATTAATAAATTAGTTAATGACCAAATTCCTATAGAAACAATTTTGAAATTTATAACAGTTTAAAAATGCTTATAGACAACTGCCCAGAGACTGAAAATAGAATCAGTCTAATTTGGATGGAGGCCTGTTTTTTGGGTGGCTTGGTATCAAGACACACCTTCCTTACCTTCCTTATTAAGGTATGTTTTTACCTAAAATGAGGGGTTTCTGTCACAGCCTATTTTGTTTTTTGGAGGACCTCCTATAATGGAACCATATAGTGTGTAGTTCAGGTCTGGCCTTTTCGGCTCAAGAGAAGTGTGAGATCAGTCTGTGTTGCATCAGTAGCTGTGAATGCATTCTTAAAGGAGCATTTTCAGATGGGACGCTATAAGCAAGGATGAAATGAGCACTGGGGTAACAAAGGTTGAGGCGTTTCTAAATAATCTGGTATATAAATGGATTGTCAACTGTTACTCATTCACCTATTCCGTCAACAAATGGTATAAAATGTGCACATACACATTTAAAAAACTAAGATTCATGGATCTTTACTAGTATACATACCAGCACCCGAAAGTCACCAAGATAAAGCCTCCTACTCCAACATCACATGATCTCCTAATTCTACCTGTAAAAGCAGCATAACCACCACAGTCAATGACATTTTATGTATTACATAGCACACCCCATTCAGAAAAAAGACGGTCGGCCAGAGAAATGTATATTTTTTTTAAGTAGAGAAAAGCAGACACTCACTTGTTAACAGAAAATGTCCAAGGCCAGCCACAACAGATCCTAATGAGCCGTATAATACCGAATCACGTGCACAAGGAATATTTTCGACGTCTAAAATTCCTAGGAGCTTAAAGGGCTAGGGCAAATAAAAAAAGAACCTAGATTGAACAAGAAAATATTTTATTCCAGCGTAGCTTGGCAAAGACCGCACTAGAATATGTGAGGTTTGACAACAGTGAATCTGTTTACATTGTCTTGGGTGTACAATCTGAATCTAGATGTAAACCTTGAGGACTTGAGCAGAAAACCCCTAAGCACAAGGATAACTCACATCTAAAATAATGGTGCTGTATCATAATTTGCTCATCTACTGGTTGGAAGTAAGAACACATTTTATGAGCTCTTTAAGCATCTGTATGAAATTATTGGGGAATTTTGCTTCCAATAATTTGGGATGCATAAATGGGAAAAATAAAATTATTCTAACCATGTTTGTTACATACTATTAGTATAGTGCTCTGTCTCACATTTTATTGGTGTTGACTTGGTGAACATCATTTGTATTTGTAAAGACAAATATTTCATGTAGTGTTTCCTTGCTTGTTACATGAAATTGCTCTTAAATGTATTTGATTGTTCAGAGTAACCACCTCTGAGTATGATGAAAAAGCTGGACATCCAGAGAGTTGCGTTTTGTCTCAGCTCTTCTGTATCCTGTAGGACATACTATTCTAATCTGTGGCCCTCAACTTAAAATTGTCACCTAGCCCAATCCCTTTTATTACAAGTTCCTTAAAGTGATAAAATGAAAATTTTCAACAGTCCTAATGGGATTTATGGATTTGTTCTTGATTAAAAAAAATACAGCCACCTTAAGCTTAATAGGTTTAACTTCAATGTCTGTCAACCATTAACTCTGTATTAGGGTTTTGGAGAGGGCAGGATAGACATTTAAAAGTAATGTCTACATTTCACTGTGGCATTCCATTAATAAAGACTGAAAAAATGTGATACCGCTATTTAAAAGGAAGCCTTGTCCATTAAAGGTTTCAGAGTTATGGTAGCAGAGTGAGGCAGGACAAGTTTAAGAGAGGGGGTTCGATAGGATGAGGTGTGATAACTGGAAGGAGTAAAGGGGGAGAAACGGGAAAGGACAGTAAAAGTCAGAATTAAACGCTGGTACATGAATCTATTGATTGTATTTTTTTCTTGTGTTGGCTTTGGCTCAAGCTTCTGACAGAAAAGACAAAATGTGACTTGATTCATAATAAAAATATATGTACTCCTGTGGATCATTCTGTTACATTTCTTTTGTGGTACCCCATTATCC
Organism: Manis javanica; assembly: GCF_040802235.1. NCBI lineage: Eukaryota > Metazoa > Chordata > Mammalia > Pholidota > Manidae > Manis > Manis javanica. The sequence goes on along the minus strand of NC_133166.1, from coordinate 76,770,511 downwards.
TCCCCCCAAACCTGACATACTACGTTATGAACACAGCAGGCACTAATTAATGCTACAGTATTGTGTAATGAAGAGCCTTTAAAATTTTTATATGCAGTATGCAAAGAGATTGGGACATTTAATCCTGCTTAACCTTTTATTTAGCAAGAAACTCTTCTCGTGTGGAGAATATATGGTCCTGGGGGAAAATGTAGCTGCTCTGCAGATGGAACAGGGACTGTTGGGCTCCCCGTTCCATCTCCAAGCCAGCTGATTTCCCAGGGGAGCAACCCTAGGGTTGGCCTCCCAGGGGCCAGAGGGAGGAATGTGCTTAGTGTGAGTCTTTACAGGTCTTAAAGCAAGTGAGACCAGCAGTTTCAACCACAGGATAGAATGTTACACCTTCCACATTTGGGAAAGAATTAAAGGAAAGTACACACACACTGCACACACCTCCCCTAAGACAGCACAGGTTCCTTTAAGGCTTCTGGACTTTGTCATTTGGATTCCCTTGCATAGTGGAGCCACGGTGTGACCCCAGGATACACCAGAATCTGCAGACATTTTGGTCATTTACACAAAATGCTGTTGTGACCCCCGTTCATACTAAGTGTATGAAATGTACTTGCCAAAAATCTGAGGAGGTGCTGATGTCACCTAAGTAACTTTTTTTTGATGAGTCATTCCTTTTATTTATCGATATACACTCTTACGAAGGTTTCACATGAAAAACATGGTTACTACATTCACCCATATTATCAAGTCACTGTCCGTCAGTGTAGTACGATGCCAGAGTCACTACTTTTCTCTGTACTACACTCTACCCCATGACCCCCCCACACCATGTGTACTGATCATATCCTTCAGTTCCCTTCTCCCCACCTGCCCTCTCCCACCCTTCCCCGTTGGTAACCGCTAGTCCCTTCTTGGAGTCTTAATGGGTCTGCTGCTGTTTTGTTCCTTCAGTTTTGCTTCATTGAGTAACTTTCTTAATCTCACTCTAAGATTCTGATTTAGATGTAGAATGGGTTACTGGAATCCATATTTAGAAAGCTTTGTTCAATCTATCAGATTGAGAAAATACTGCTTTAAAGAAAAAAGTCACTTTAAAAGAACTGCAAATAATATGATTGACTAAGAAACCTCTTACAGAGGCTATATATCCAATTAAAAATGTTACCTTCTAAAGCCAACCTGGATAGAGACCTAGGATGCTGCTGCCAAGCCTTCTCCAGGACATGTCAGCCCCTCCAGCACCTCTGATGTAATGTCATCAGTGCCAAGGCTGAGAAACCAACGCTGGTATCATCTCAATTTGGAGCCAGCAGGGGACTGTTAGTACCAGGCCCTTTACATCCATTTTTTAAATTCTCAAAACCTTTGTGAGCAGTTCTCTCAGTTTCTGGGACTTTATGTAGAAGGCTAAGTGCTGGCAGAGTGGATATGGAAAGTTAGTCTCAATTCTGAAATCTGTCATCTCCACCATTTAATAACCCTCTGGGATTTTTATAGATGAAAAAAACCCCAAGGCTTAGGAAGGAGTCACTTTGCAAAGGTCACACATCTAAGGAATAATAGGACTAAGTACATAATCTCTTACATCTGCAGTTTGTATTAAAACTGGATAAGGATGTACAAAGACTTAAGAGCAGTTTTCCCTTTTTAGTGGAGAATTCTCAGTCTCCTGGTAAAGCTGGAGTTTAGACTACTGATTTACTGATTACTTCAAAGCAAGTATGGAATACTAATGAACCAGTCTTCGGCATACATGCTTTTAGAACACAACTAAAATTCTCAAAAATTAAAGGGTCTAAGCCCCTAAATTCTTTGAAGTAGTACTATTTATAACAAGCATTGTGGTGTTTCTTAAGTAGACTGTAATGTTTAATAACTTAACGCTACTAACAAACTCAGGCCCTTAAATATAAACTGACATTTTAGACTTGTGAATGACTTTAAGCTTAGATTTAAAAAAGCAGCTTTACCAGCTCACCCTGATGGAATTAAAGGAAGCAAGATTTTTAAGCCAGAATCCCAATTTAATTTATAGGAGATAGACCAATAGAGCCACCTTGTCTCTAACTGCCTGCCAAGTGTATCTGCATCAGTGCCCATATTCCAAAGGACAAGCTGACTCTAGTCCTAGTCCTAACTGCAGTTGACTCTTAGCAGTAAAGGATTTTGCTTCTACAGTTATCCCTTAATTTGCATCATTGGTTTTCCCTCTACCATAATAATCTCCATCCTAAAACACAAAATATTTCTCTGCACCCCTTTCGCCTAAGCTGCCATCGCATTTCAGCTCCCTTTGCAAAACTACCAGGGTGGTGGTCTCCACTTCAAACCTACCCTCCCTTTACCTCATCAATGAGGCATTTGTCTCCTGCACACCAGTGAAGCAGCACCATTCTAGGAAGACATCCATTTTGCGAAATCCAGCATAGTCCACATCACATGTGGGAATCCAAATGAAAAAAAGATAATTTTTGAGACATTTTCTCTATGGCTTCAAGTAAAATACGTCTTCTGTTTTTTTACTTCAGTGGTCATTTCTGGCAGCTTCATTATTGTCCTGTCCTCTGATGGCCTCTGAATGTTGAAGTGTGTGCTACCCTTCTCCCCTCTGGGATCTATCTTCCAAGGTGTCTTAAAACTTTCAATTAAATGCCATTTATGAGGACTCCTAGATCTATCTAATATATCAGACCTCAGTGTCTCCTGAGCTTCAGTTTCATATTCATCTGCCATTGGCAACTCTTAAATATCTAAGCACCTTGAGCTTAGTATTTCCAAATTACAATTACTTTTCAGGTATTGCTACTCAACCAGTTTTCACACCATAAACCTAGGAGTTACCCTTGAATCCTGTTCATCGAACCCATGTCCAGTGCATAAGCAAGTCTGGAACAGAGTACTTGAGCCAAAGCACCTCTCACCTTTCACTGCTGTGGCTACTCTCTCCCCCAGTATCCTAAAATACTGATTGCAATCAGATGACTATCATCTTACTTTTTAAACCCTCTACGGCCTTCGGATATGCTCTGAATATGTATTCCTTCTATGAAGGCTCTCCCTCCCCTCCTGCATCCCACGCTCCTGTAGCCTAGGCATGCTGGGCCATGGCGTTAGTAACAAGCCTAGATGGCTATTGCTTAGCGCACACTGCCTTTCTCTTGGATCTTTGCAAAGCTGGCTTAATAAATTAAGTTCCTACTTCCTTTTTGATTCCTCCAATAGAATTGGAGTCCCACAAGGACAGGGATTTTTGCATTTTGATATGCTGTATTTTACACACCTAGTTAAGTGTCTAATACCCAGTAGGTTCTCTATAAATTTTTTGAATGGGTGATTAATTTTAGAATTTACTTAGAGCACCTACCTGGTAGTCATGTACCAAATTTTATAGTGTTTCTTGGACAGCAAAGAATGAGAGAAAGACTCTTTAAGGTGTAGTTCTGTCAGCTGTGCTAGCTTGATAATGTACCCATTTTTACCTTAGCTTTGCTGATTCTAATCTCTGTGCATTGTATTGGAATGATCACTGAAAAATTCTTTTTCACAAACCTGCAGGGTTCCTTTTCTGACATTACCCTGGGTGGTTAAGTTCAGTCATAGCTTATGTTCTATTAACTTTATTATAATTTCTTTGATGAGCTTTGATAGGTATCACTGTTTCATGAGAGATTATTTACAGGCCTTTTTTTAACTTTTTTGCCCCACAAATCTGGTAGTGCTCATTTTTAGAGCTTGTACCATTCGTTTCACAACAAAGGGTGTTGCTAATGATGGGCCAAATAGGGCAATACTAATTTTTTCTTTCATTGAATTCTTTGATCCTCCTCAGTAGAATAAACCATATTTATGACCCTTAAATGACAGCAGTTACCTCCTATCAAAAGGTGGACAGTCAGATACGAAAGGGATGAAGTCCCCATTCAAGATTCCAGTGTTCTCACAATAGAATTTTTTGTGTATGTAGTTACGGTGCCCCCTAGAAATAGGCAAGTTTCAAATAAGGTATATACATTTTATATATACACTAAGCATATTCCAAATAGTTTATAAGACATTTAAAAAACAGAAAAAGCACCAATAGTGTGCAAATTGACAAAATTTAAGTAAATTTATCCAACCCATTTGATGATGTGCTGTCTTGGCCAAATTTAAATGGTAACGTCCCCTGAGAAGCAAGAACTTTGAATAAGTGAGATTTCCAAACTAAGCAGGAAAAATTCTAAAAGTATAGATTAGAAGCGGTCTGGAACACGTTGGGAGCCTCAATAAGTATTTGCTCGTGACTCATCCAATGTTAGTATCTGCTAGGTTACTACTGGAAAAAAAAAAACTTTCCAGAACACGTTATTGCTTAGCACTGAGGATGTAAATCGGGTTCCTCTGCCCTTAATATGCCCAAGAAGACAAACCTAACTTCTTAACCTCCAGTGTAATAAATGCTGCGATGTAGCTGTGCACAAGGTATCAGGAGAGATGCGATAGCCGCACCTCCGGAGGCCCAGGGAGAACCTGGTTTAGCTTTAGCACCCCTGGACAGTAAAGCCTGAGACGAGTCAGGCTGAACAGTCGGGCTCACTGAAGGGCTTTATATGACGGGCCGAGGATTTCAGGTTTTATCCTGAAAGCAACGGGTAGTAAAACTGAATTTTAAGCAGAGCAAAATTACCCAATTTCCAGGCTGGAGGGCGGAACAGGACACCAGTACCCACTGGGGAACCTACTGATTACGCATAATACTGCCCACTCCACGTGAGAAGGCAAGAGACCGGAGGAAACCACTCTTCACCTGATCCCCGGCTCTGGATGTAAATTCACCGTAATATGGCAAGTTTTCATCCCTCGGCGCTCACCGGGCCCTGTACGTTGTATTGTGAAGTACACAGCACTAACTCATCCGTCCTCGGGGCTTTTTAACCACAAGCAGATTACGGCGCTGGGGCCTTGTCAGCAAAATTTTACCAAGGGATTTGGGGTTGTCAGCTCGATGACGCGCAGTACGTAGTCAGGGGCGCCGTCCCCTCCTCCCCCATCCTCATGTTAGCGCACCCAGGACTGCAATACCCAGGGTAGGGGCTGCGACATGGCGGGTCACGTGCTCCCGGCCAGGGTCTCCCCCCCGTCCCCAGGCCTGCGCCCCGTTACCTTCCCCTTCCCGGGCTCGCCAGGGTCCGGCATGGCCATGAGGACGACGGGTGCCGCAGCCCTGCCCCCGCCGCTGAGGCCTTCCGCCAGCGGAAGCCCCGCCTGCCCGCCCCGCGCCGTCCGCCATTTTAGAGGACGTTTCTGCCCCGCCGCTCGTGTCGCGGTTGTGGCCGCCGTCGTCTTTGTTCAGTGGGACGCGTCCCACCACTTCCGTTAGGGGCTACACCCGGCCCGGAGGGACGAGACCGCTGGAGCAGGGCTCGTGAAGCAGCTCCGCACCGGACTCCCGGCGGGGCGGAGGCGAAACAGCCACCTGGCACCTCGCGACAGTGCCTCTTCCCGCCCCAGCCCCCGCCTTCCGCCCCGACCGCCATCTTTAGCTGTCACCCGCACGCGCGCGTGCCTGGCGCGGAGCGCGCGCCGCGAGCATCAGGGCGGGAGGAATGGGGGTGGCGCGCGCGCGCGCGCGCCGCCTCCACTTTGTCCTGCGGCGGGATCGCGGCCCCAGCCCTCCCGGGGCTTCCCCCTCGCCGCGAGCCCACCCAGACCCTCCTCAGTCCGGCCTGGTCGTGGCCACGGTCCGGAAGTCAGCCGCGCTCGCCCACGGCCCTTCCGTGTCCTTTGTCCTTCCGGCCGGGGCCTGGCAGCTCCACCCGCGCTGGCGGCCGTTTGGCCCCGGGCGCCAGCCTCCAGTAAAGTGACCCCACGCCCACACCGCCTCCTCCCTGTTGTAGGTCCTTGCGAGCGGCTGTGAAACGGCACCCGGGCGGGCCTGGGGGGATACTGCGGACAAAATGGAGGAGCACCGCGACGGGCGCGCTGCCGAGGGCCAGGCCGCGCGGAAGGCTGCCCTGCACTGTGCCCTCGCTGCCAGTCCACGCGGCGCCCGAACGCCGCACGGGGGCCAGGGCCGTGCCGAGCAGGCCGCCCTGCTCAGGAGGATAAGTGAACAAATGCACCCTTTTCCAGTTTTTCCTCAAGCCACCTTGAGCTAAAGGTTCCTGTCGTAACCTGGGCCTCCTGGACGTTTGACGTTCAGTCTTCACATATTTCAAAGGTTTCTGCAGGGAAAATGGTGCCACCGCCGGGCCGGGCGTTGTGCAGAGTCATTCTTGCTGCCTGGCACCCAACAAGTGCTGGATGGGGTCAGCCGACTTGGAGTACCATGTTCGCGCGTGTTCTTATCCATGTAATGACCTTTCTTTGATGATCTTTGAATGCCTTTCTGCAATCCCAATAAAATACACAGTTTATGACTTGTTTGTGTGTGACAGTTATTTTTTTAAAGGGGAACCTGTGGGGAAATAGGACACACAGTTAGCTATGGATGTAATATTGGGAAATAGAAACAAAGTCACCCCCACCCATGATACCTACCAGTTTGGGGTTCTCAGCTGAAATTCTTGAGCTACCTATGCTTTGAACTCGGTCTGGGCTTATTGAAGGTAGTAATATTCCATAAAGAAGAATTATTTTGTAGTAATTAGTAACGTTACAAAAGAAGGAGAACTGGAAAAGTACCAGGTAAAACACCATAAAACCATCCCTCCTTACTTTTACCATGAACTGGAAAACTGCTAGGTCAAATTTAGGTTTAATTTACATAATAGTTGTAATGTTTGATTCTTTGTTTTTGTTTTTTGATATTCAAAGTTCAGAGTGAAAATAAAACTCATTCTCACCCCCTTTTCCTCCCCTTGCTAGGAAACACAGCTAACAGTTTGATGTGTCTCTTTCCAAACTTTGTAAAAATTAAAACACTGGAATATGGGGTAAAAAGTGAAAGTCTCTCCATACCATACCTGCCCCCATTCATACATATACATGTGCCTGTATATGGTACACACATGACTAAGTGGCTGTGCTTGCAATTTGCATTTCATTTACTGTTTATCATTTAAATGCTAAAAAAGATTTCAAATGTATCTTGGAAATTTTTTCTTGTAAGTACCTATACGTTTACTCATGCATTTTAAAGGCTGCTCAACAGTCCTTTAATCAGTAACTTTGTGATTGACAGGAAGTTTCAGTACCTTTACTAAGCCAAAAAATGCTTCAGTCAGTGAGCATCTTTAGGCATATATATTTGTGCACATGTTCAAGTATTTCTGTAAGATAGGTTTCTGGAAGTGGCTTGACTCAAAAGGGTATGCACTTAAACAATTTAATACATAGTGCTTCACCGTCCTCCCAAAATTCCACCCCTTGATAATCCCCATTAACAATGTAGGAGTGCTTGTTTCCTCACATTTTTAACACTGCATATTATCATGTTTTAAAATTTAAAATTAAACATTTAAAAATGTTTAAAACAAATTTTAGGTATCATGGGTGGGGGTGACTTTGTTTCTATTTCCCAAAAAAAAAATTGTATCACTGCTTTAAACTTTTCTGATCACTAGTACAGTCGTGTGTTCTTTCAAATATTGGTGATTCTTTTTTTTTTTTTTTTTGAGAGGGCATCTCTCATATTTATTGATCAAATGGTTGTTAACAACAATAAAATTCTGTATAGGAGAGTCAATGCACAATCATTAATCCACCCCAAGCCTAATTCTCGTCAGTCTCCAATCTTCTGAAGCATAACGAAAAAGTTCTTACATGGTGAACGAATTCTTACATAGTGAATAAGTTCTTACATGGTGAACAGTACAAGGGCATTCATCACAGAAACTTTCGGTTTTGATCACGCATTATGAACTATAAACAATCAGGTCAAATATGAATATTCATTTGATTTTTATACTTGATTTATATGTGGATCCCACATTTCTCCCTTTATTATCATTATTATTATTATTATTTTGAATAAAATGTTGAGGTGGTAGGTAGATGCAAGATAAAGGTAGAAAACAGTTTAGTGTTGTAAGAGAGCAAATGTAGATGATGGTGATTCTTTTTTTAAGAACTAAATTTATATAGCTGTGCATTTAAACATTTGTGTGATTTACTTATAGCAGCGTTTTGCAAAAGTGGCTCTTTATATGTGGAACGTTTTCTTCTTGTTCTCTTGTTAATTTTGTTTATGGAGTCATTCATTGCTCAAACTTTAACCTTTTAACCTTTTTATGGAATCCAGTCTGTCAGTGTTTTCTTTTATGGCTTTTAATCTTGAGTGTTGCTTAAATAGGCCTTTTTGATTTCCATAATAAAAAAATACATAATTTTGAAAATAAACTTTATATTCCCCCTTTCTCATTAATAATTTTGATTATCTCTTTTCCTAGTTCTTAAAAGAACAACTTTTGGTAATTCCAACTCAGTTTTTGTCTATTTCATTTCATATTTTACATTTTTTCTATTTACCTGGCTTCTGTTTTGTTGTCTGTTTCTAGCTTTTTGAATTGAGTGAATGTATTCTCCATCTTTTCTGGTTTCTAATCAATGTATTTAAGGCTATGAAATTTCCTCTGAGAACTATTTTATCATATGTTAGATCATAGATTTTGGCAGGTAGTGTTCCTATTACCACTCTTTCTTAAATTTTTTATAGCATTACATTAGCTTTTATTTCTTCCCAAATATAAGTTTGGATAGGCTTTTGGTATTCATTTTTAGTTCTTTTGTTTTACACTGTGACCCTTGTATTTTCTTCTTTTTTTAACTTATTGATTTGTGTGTATGTATGTGTGTGTTATCTTAGATCATTTTGTACATGTTCCACAGGCATTTGAAAAGAATGTGCATTCTCTGTATTAGCATTAAGTTAAGCTTATTAATTATAACAGTGCAATGTATATATTATATAAACTATATTAATGTTAAGCTTGTTATCATTCACCTATCTTTTTGTATGTTTAAGAATTTTTTCATTTCAAGTACAGACTTTGACTCTAGTTAGCTTAAACAAGAAAGAAATTTACTAGTAAGATGTGGAGAAACTCACCGAATTGATATAGAGCTGAAGAGCTAGGTCTTGAAAAGGACAGGATCCAGGACAGTTCCAAAGTATTGATAGCAAGAACTGAAGAAGTGGCTTTTCAGGAGAGTGGTGGCAAGGGGTCATGATAACAGACTTCGTCTGGCTTCTTCCTGCTGGTGTGCTTGGCTTTTAACCATGCTATCGTGAGACTCCTGTTTGCCTGGCAGTGGATGCAGAAGCCCTGGATGAAGCGGTGGTTTTAGCGTACTGGGTGAAGTCCAGAAATCTCTTCTCCAGTGGTTCCTCCCCTCATGGGGGCTGTAAATCCCCTCACACACTGGAGTGTCCAGTGTCAGTCATCCCACTCTAGAGAACTGTAGTTATCTGCTGGCAGCAGACAGTTGGGAGGAAATGAGGATATTATTCTAGGGGTTTGGTGGGACTGTGCTGACAAAAATCACTTTCTGAGGTTCTCAGATATGTGTGGGGTTGCCTTTTAATCAGGTATATTGGGTTTAATGTTCAATCTGATCCCAATTCCTTTATACCACCCAGAAATTTCTCCGGTAGTTTACCTTCATACTTCTAATTAAAATGCTCATTTCTCTATTTCTTGATTTGTCAGTTTTAGGCATTAGCTATGGATAATAAAAATTCATCTCTCTTTGCCCCCGTCCCCCTCTCCACACCCTCTAATATGGTGGCACCACATTTTGAAAAGTTAAGCCATTATACAGTGTGGACGTTGTTATGACAATGTAAATGTCCACAGCTGAGCCATTCAGAGTACTATGATACCGCTTATTTTTTAGAAAACCTTTTTGTTGTCCCAAGAGTAATAATTGCTTTATTTATTTGCTTAATTTTATTGGAGCAAGCTTTTATTGGCTCTTTTTTTAAGGTAAGAGATTATCTGAATTTTAGCATGTAACACTCATTTGGTTCATGATATACATGAGTATTATATGCCCAGTTTTTTGCCAGTGGCTGGCTCTTGAGAGCTGGTGGTGAGCATCTCTTGCCAAGGCTTTGTTTAGTGACTTCACATCTGTAATTTGGAATTAGGTATAGTGGAAGTATTTATGCCATGGAAATTAACATGCTACAAATCAGGCCAGGTGGCCAGCCGGCCAGCCTGCCCCCTTCCCTTCTTCCCTCCCTCCCTTTCTTCCTACCTTCCCTTTTTTCATTAGAGAGGTGGATAACCTTAGGTTTCATATTTGTGAAAATGTGGTTAAACTACCCCTCTGAAAATGAGGACAAGAAGTAGAATGTGCCAAGTGCTGGGTACCTGCTTGTTGCTGTGTGCTGGTAACCCCCAACCGTGGGTGCCCTGAGCTGTGTAAGCTTCCTCCTTTTCTCATCCTCCACTCCCACAGCTCCCATCTCCCTTTCCAAAAAAATCTCAGGTGATTAAACAAGATGGCAGTGTGAGAAGTGATGCAGAAATCTTCTCTCAAAACCATATATAACATGAAAATACAGGAAATACAACTAATCCTGAAAGAACGACCCAAAAGAAGACCAATAGACTACCTACATCTGGGGAAAACCTCACAGAAAAGGGCAAAGTAGCAGAGCTGCAATCTGGTGGGACCCAAGCCCTGCCCTAACACCAGCTCACTGGCAGGAGGCAGAGAAATGGAGTGGGGAGGGAGTAGAACACCAGGACTGCTAAACACCCAGCCCTGGAGATCTGCTCTGGGAGCAGGAACCCACATTACATGGTGCTCTGGAGATTAGTGGGGTTGGAAAGCAAATACAGGCAGAATACTCAGAGAGACTGAGATTTCAGCCACTTGTGCAGAAAAGGTACAACAGGCCAATCTGGGGCAAAAGAAAGGAGAGCACTTTGAAAGACTTCCCAACAGTGCTAAAGGGGCAAGGATTACACAGAGCTGGCTGCTCAGGAGAAAGGGCAGGTGGACAAAATTGTCCCAGAACATTCATCCCAGCAATTTGGAAACTTTCAGGAGCTTCAGACGATCCATCCCCCTGGGTGGCAATGAAGAGACTAGGCCCCACACTGCAATATGCAGCCTGCTGCTCCTTCCTTCCCACTGGCACTGGTTTGCAAACCTACTGCCCCTGCCATTGCTCCAGGCCAGCGGGAGGGTGGTCCTGCCTAAAGCGGTTACAGGGGCATAACACAGAGGCTCCTTCTTGCAAGCTCAGCCCACTGGCCCTGGCAGTGGAGGCAGGCACTGCAGCCAGGAAACAGGAAAGAGCTCTTTCCTCCTGGCAGGCACCAGTGCCGCAAGACTCCTGTGATTGCTCCAGGGGCTGGGCAGCCCAAGAGAGTAGACCTTCAGGACAATCCATAGGAATCATTACAAATATGAAAGAGAAAAAAATCTGGTATAAACCCAAATACCTCAAACACCAGAAAGATGGCTAAGTGAAACTGAAATCACCAATCTTCTTGATAACTATTTCAAAATAAAAGTCATAAACATGCTCACAGAGCTACAGAAAAATATTGAAGACCTCAGGGAGGAATTCAACAAAGAGATAAAAATGTTGGAAAATACAGTATCTGAAATGAAACATACAATGGAGGGATTTTAAAAGCAGATTAGATGACATAGAGGAGACAAGTTAATGGAATAGAAATCAGAGAACAGGAATACAGAGAAGGTTAGGCACAGAGAGAGAAAAGAATCTCTAGGATTGAAAGAATATTAACAGAACTGTGTGACCAATCCAAATGGAACAATATTCACATTATAGGGGTGCCAGAATAAGAAGAAAAAAAGGGTAAGAAAGTCTCTTTGAGGAAATAAATGATGAAAACTTCCCCAGTCTGGGAAAGGAAATAGTCTCTCAGGCTACGGAAGTGCACAGATCTCCCAACACAAGGGATCCAAGGAAGACAACACCAAGACATATAATCATTAAAATAGCAAAGATCAAGGACAAGAACAGAGCATTAAAAGCAGCCAGAGAGATTTAAAAAATCACAAAAAAAGGAAAACCCATCAGGCTATCATCAGACTTCTCAGCAGAAACCTTACAGGCTATAAGGGAGTGGCATGATATATTTAATGCAATGAAACAGAAGGGCCTCAAACCAAGAAGAGCACTCTATACTGAAAGATTATAATTTAAATTTGAAGCAGGGGGTAAAAGTTTCCAGATAAGCAAACATTGAAGGAATTTACCTCCTGCAAACAGACTCTACAGTGTATTCTGTAGGGACTGCTATAGAAGGAAGTGCTACTAAGGCTAAATAATTGTCATCAGGGACAATAAAACCACAGTAAAGGAACTAGACCAAGTAATTACTAAGCAAATGCAAAATTAAATCAACTACCCACAAAGTCAGTCAAGGGATACACAAAGAGTACAGAATATGACACCTAATATATAAAGAATGGAGGAGGAAGAAAAAGAAGGGAAGAAAAAAAGACTTTAGATTGTGTTTGAAATAATGTAATAATCAAGTTAAGTTAGACTGTTACAGAGTAAGGATACTGCCCTCAAACCTTTGGTATCCATGAATCTAAAACCTGCAATGACAATAAGTACATATCTGTTGATAATCACTCTAAATGTAAATGGACTGAATGCACCAATCAAAATACATAGAGTAACAAAATGGATGAAAAACTAAGACCCATTTATATGCTGCCTACAAGAGACTCACCTCAAACCCAAAGACATACACAGACTAAAAGTGAACAGATGGAAAAAAATATTTCATGCAAATAATAGGGGAAAAAAAGCAGGTGTTCCAGTACTTCTATCAGACAAAATACACTTCCAAACAAAGAAAGTGAAAAGAGACAAAGAAGGACACTACATAAGGATAAAGGGGTTAGTCCAACAAGAGGATATAACCATTATAAATATCTATGCACCCAACACAGGAGCACCTAAATATGTGGAACGAATACTAGCAGAATTAAAAGGGGAAATAGAATGCAATGCATTCATTTTAGGAGACTTCACCACACCACTCACTCCAAAGGACAGATCAACTAGACAGAAAATAAGTAAGGAGACAGAGGCACTGAAAAACACATTAGAACAGATGGACCTAATGGACATCTACAGAACACTCCACCCAAAAGCAGTAGAACACACATTTTTCTCAAGTGCACATGGAACGTTTTCCAAAATAATCACATACCAGGTCACAAAAAGAACCTCAGTGAATTCAGGTTTGAAATTTTACCAACCAAGACACCACCTTTTTGTTTGTTTGTTTGTTATCATTAATCTACAATTACATGAAGAACATTATGTTTACTAGGGTCCCCCCTTCACCAAGTCCCCCCCACAAACCCCATCAGTCACTGACCATCAGCATAGTAAGATGTTGTAGAATCAATACTTGTCTTCTCTGTGTTGCAGCCCTCCCTATGCCCCCCCCACATTATACATGATAATCATAATGCCCCCTTTTTTTTTCCCCACCCTTATCCCTCCCTTCCCTCCCATTCTCCCCAGTCCCTTTCCCTTTGGTAACTGTTAGTCAATTATTGGGTTCTGTGATTCTGCTGCTGTTTTGTTCCTTCAGTTTTTCCTTTGTTCTTATAGTCCACATATGAGTGAAATCATTTGGTATTTGTCTTTCTCCACATGGCTTATTTCACTGAGCATAATACCCTCTACCTCCATCCATGTTGTTGCAAATTGTAGGATTTGTTTTCTTCTTATGGCTGAATAATATTCCATTGTGTATATGTACCACCTCTTCTTTCTCCATTCATCTACTGATGGACACTTAGGTTGCTTTTGTTTCTTGGCTATTGTAAATAGTGCTGCAATAAACATAGGGGTGCAATGGTCTTTTTCAAACTGGGCTGCTGCATTTTTAGGGTAAGTTCCTAAAAGTGGAATTCCTGGGTCAAATGGTGTTTCTATTTTGAGCTTTTTGAGGAACCTCTATACTGTTTTCCATAGTATTTGAACTAATTTACATTCCCACCAGCAGTATAGGACGGTTCCCTTTTCTCCACAACCTCGCCAACATTTGTTTTTCTTTGAAGACACCACCTTTTTACCTGTATTGACAAAAATGATATACTATGTTAGTGAAGATGTAGAGAAAACAGTAACTTATGCATTGTTTTTTGGAATATAAATTGGAACAAACTCTATAGAGAGCAATTTTGCAACATGTTGTCCAATTACAAATGCACATGCCTTTATCACAGCAATTTCACTTCTAGGATTTTTCCCATAGTAATTCTCACATATGATATAAATCACATACATAAAAGGTTATTCATCACAGCATTGATTATAAGAGCAAATTATTATAATTCCAAAGGTCTGATACCAACATCAAGGAAATTATGGGATAACTAAATAATGGAATACAATGTAGTCCTTCCTTCTCCAAGATAGATAAAAAAGAAAGAAAGAAAGAAGCAGAACAGCATGTATAAAACACTTAAAACAAAACAAAAGAAAAAAATTATACCAATCAGCTTCTCAGACCACAAACGTATGAAACTAGAAATGAATCATGCAAAGAAAACATAAAATCCCACAGACACGTGAAGGCTTAACAACATGCTCCTAAATAATCAATGGATCAATGACCAAATAAAAAGAGATCAAGCAATATATGGAGACAAATGAAAACAACAACTCAACACCCCAAAAATCTGTGGGATGCAGTGAAGGCTAAGAGGGAAGCTTATAGCAATACAGGCTTACCTCAAGAAAGAAAAACAATCCCAAATGAACAGTCTAAATTCACAATTATTGGAACTAGAAAAAGAACAACAAATTAGGCCCAAATTCAGTAGAAGGAGGGATACAATAAAGATCAGAGAAGAAATAAATAAAATTTAGAAGAATAAAACAACATAAATAATTAATGAAACCAAGACCTGGTTCTTTGAGAAAATAAACAAAATAGATAAACCCCTAGCCAGACTTATCAAGAAAAAAACAGACTCTACACACATAAACAGAATCAGAAATGAGACAGTAAAAATTACTGTAAATACCACCAAAATACAAAGAATTATTTGAGAATATTATGAAAAATTATATGCTAACAAATTAGATAACCTAGAAGAAATGGACAACTTTCTAGAAAAATACAACCTTCCAAGGCTGACCTTGGAAGAGACAGAAAATCTGAACAGACCAACTACCAACAGTGAAACTGAATCAGTAATCAAAAAAATACCCAAGAGCAAAACCCACTTACCAGGTGGCTTAACTGCTAAATTTTATCATTTAGACAAGACCTAATACCTATCCTCCTTAAAGTCTTCTAAAGAAAGAAGAGAAGGGAATACTTCCAAACTCATTCTATGATACTGGTATCACTCTAATACCAAAATCAGGCAAAATCACCACAAAAAAAAGAAAATTACATACCAATATCCCTGATGAACATAGATGCAAAAATACTCAACAAAATATTAGCAAACTGAATTAAAAAAATACATCAAGAGGATCATACACCATGATCAAGTGAGATTCACTACAGGGATGCAAAGATGGCACAACACTCAAAAACCCATCAACATCATCTACTACATCAATAAAAAAATGAACAAAAAGCACGTGATCATCTCCATAGATGCTGAAAAAGCATTTGACAAAATTCAACACACATTCATGATAAAAACTCAACAAAATGGGTATAGAGAGTAAGTACCTCAACATAATAAAGGCCATATATGACAAACCCACAGCCAACATTATACTTACCAGTGAGAAGCTGAAAGCTTTTCCTTTAAGATGGGGAACATGACAAGGATGCCCACTCTCCCCACTTTTATTCAACATAGTTCTGGAGGTCCTAGCCACAGCAATCAGACAACACAAAGAAATAAAAGGCATCCACAGACCCTAGACCAATGGAACAGAATAGAGAGCCCAGATATAAACCCAAACATATATGGTCAATTAATATACCATAAAGGAGTCATGGATATACAATGGGGAAATGGCAGCCTCTTCAACAGCTGGTGTTGGCAAAACTGGACAGCTACATGGAAGAGAATGAAACTGGATTATTGTTTGACCCCATACACAAAAGGTAAACTCAAAATGGATCAAAGACCTGAATGTAAGTCATGAAACCATAAAACTCTTAGAAGAAAATATAGGCAAAACTCTCTGGAATATAAACATGAGCAACTTTTTCATGAACATATCTCCCAGGCAAGGGAAACAAAAGCAAAAATGAACAAGTGGTAATACATCAAACTAAAAAGCTTCTGTACAGTAAAGGACACCATCAATAGAACAAAAAGGCATCCTATAGTACGGGAGAATATATTCATAAATGACATATCTGATATGAGGTTGACATCCAAGTTATATAAAGAGCTCACACACCTCAACAAACAAAAAGCAAATAATCCAATTAAAAAATGGGCACAGGATATGAACAGACACTTCTCCTAAGAAGAAATTCAGATGGCCAACAGATGCGTGAAAAGATGTTCCACATCGCTAATCATCAGAGAAATGCAAATTAAAACCACAATGAGATATCACCTCACACCAGTTAGGATGGCCACCATCCAAAAGACAAACAACAACAAGTGTTGGTGAGGATGTGGAGAAAGGGGAACCCTCCTACACTGCTGGTGGGAATGTAAATTAGTTCAACCTTTGTGGAAAGCAGTAATGGAGGTTCCTCAAAAACTCAAAATAGAAATAACATTTGACCCAGGAATTCCACTCCTAGGAGTTTATGTTAAGAATGCAGCTTCCCAGTTTGTAAAAGACATATGCACCCCTATGTTATCACAGCACTATTTATAATAGCCAAGAAATGGGAGCAACCTAAGTGTCCATCAGTAGATGAATGGATAAAGAGGTGGTACATATACACAATGGAAAATTATTCAGCCATAAGAAGAAAATAAATCCTACCATTTGCAACAACATGGATGGAGCTAGAGGGTATTATGCTCAGTGAAGTAAGCCAGGCAGAGAAAGACAAGTATCAGATGATTTCACTCATCTGTGTAGTATAAGAACAAAGGAAAAACTGAAGGAACAAAACAGCAGCAGACTCACAGAACCCAAGAATGGACTAACAGTTACCAAAGGGAAAGGGACTGGGGAGGATGGGTGGGAAGGGAGGGACAAGGGGGGAAAAGGGGCATTACGATTAGCACACATAATGTAGCAGGGGGGGACATGGGAAAGGCAGTATATACAGAGAAGACAAGTAATGATTCTATAGCATCTTACTACACTGAGGGACAGTGACTATAATCGGGTATGCGGTGGGGACTTTATAATAGGGGGAGTCTAGTAACCATAATGTTGTTCAAGTAATTGTACATTAACAATATCCAAAAAAAGAACAAAAAATTAAAAAGGCTACTAAAAGGCACTGATTTAAAAAAAGGCATTCCAGATTGGCAAGAAAGAAGTTAAACTGCCACTGTTTGCAGATGACATGATATTGTACATAAAAAACCCTAAAAGGTCCACCCCAAAACTACTAGAACTAATATCTGAATTCAGCAAAGTTGCGGGATGCAAACTTAATACACAGAAATCTGTTGAATTCCTATACACTAATGATGAACTAGCAGAAAGAGAAATCAGGAAAACAATTCCATTCACAATGGCATCAAAAAGAATAAAATACCTAGGAATAAACCTAACCAAGGAAGTGAAAGACCTATACCCTGAAAACTACAAAACACTCTTGACAGAAATTAAAGAGGACTCTAATATGTGGAAATACATCCCAAGCTCTTAGGTAGGAAGAATTAATGTTGTCAAAATTGCCATCCTTCCTAAAGCAATCTACAGATTCAATACAATCCCTATCAAAATACTGACAGCATTCTTCAATGAACTAAAACAAATAATTCTAAAATTCATATGGAACTACATAAGACCCTGAATAGCCAAAACAATCCTGAGAAGGAAGAATAAAGTTGGGGTGATTATGCTCCCTAATTTCAAGCTCTACTACTTCAAGCCACAATAATCAAGACAATTTGGTACTGGCACAAGAACAGACCCATAGATCAATGGAAAAGAGTAGAGAGCCCAGATATAAATCTATACATATATGGCCAATTAATATATGATAAGGGAGCCATGGACAAACAGTGGGGAAATGAGAGCTTCTTCAATAGCTGGTGTTGGCAAAACTGGACAGCTACATGTAAGAGATTGAAACTGGATTATTGTCTAACTCCATACACAAAAGTAAACTTGAAATGGATCAAAGACTTGAATGTAAGTCATGTAACCATAGAGCTCTTAGTAGAAAACATAGACAAAACTCTCTTGAATATAAACATGAGCAACTTTTTCATGAACGCATCTCCCTGGCAAGGGAAACAAAAGCAAAAATGACTAAAAAGCTTCTGTACAGCAAAGGACACCATCAGTAGAACAAAAAGGTATCCTACAGTATGGGAGAGTATATTCATAAATGACATATCCGATAGGGGATTGACATCCAAATTATATAAAGAGCTCACATGCCTCAACACCCAAAAAGCAAACCATCCAATTAAAAAATGAGTGGAGGAGCTGAACAAACACTTCTCCAACGAAGAAATTCAAATGGCCAACAGGCATGTGAAAAGATGCTCCACATCCCTAATCATCAGAGAAATGCAGGTTAAAACCACAATGAGATATGACTTCACACCACTTAGGATGGCCAACATCCAAAAGGCAAACATCAACAAATACTGGCAAGGATGTGGAGAAAGGGGAACCCTCCTACACTGCTGGTGGGAATGTAAACTAGTTCAACCATTGTGGAAAGCAATGGTTGAACCATTTGACCCAGGAATTCCACTCCTAGGCATTTACCCTAAGAAAACAGGATCACAGATTCAAAAAGACATATGCACCCCTATGTTTATAGCAGCACTACTTACAATAGCCAAGATATGGAAGCAACCTAACTGTCCATCAGTAGATGAATGGATAAAGATGATGTGGGACATATACACAATGGAATACTATTCAGCCGTAAGAAGAAAACATGGATGGAGCTAGAGGGTATTATACTCAGTGAAATAAGCCAGGTGGAGAAAGACAAGTACCAAATAATTTAACTCGTTTGTGGAGTATAACAACAAAGCAAAAACAGAAGGAACAAAACAGCAGCAGACTCACAGACTCCAAGAAGGGACTGTGGTTACCAGAGGGAAGGGGTGGGTAGGAAGGGAGAAGGGGATTAAAGGGTATTATGATTAGCACATATAATGTAGGGGGGCCATGGGGAAGGCAGTATAGCACAGAGAAGACAAGTAGTGACTCTATAGCATCTTACTACACTGATGGACAGTGACTGCAATGGGGTGTGGGGGGAACTTGTTAATATGGGTTAATGTAATAATCACAATATGGCTCATGTGGAACCTTCATAAGATTATATATCAATGATACCTTAATAAAAAGAATCTCAGTCGTATTCTTGTACTCTCCAGTTTATTTTGAAAAGAATCTGTTATATATCCATATAAATTTGCAAATAGTTATCTCAAAGTGCACAGAAATTACCCATATTTTCCTATAAATTTATGAAACACTGATGAAATGATACTTATTAACTTATTAACATACAAATGTGCAAGTGCTTCAACATAATTCCCTAATTCCCTTTCAACTTCTAAAATTATTTTTTCCCACCTAAGCCAATACACATTTACATTTGGTTTATGGGTGCAAGGAGTCTGCACATTGTTCAAATGTGATAGGTCTTAGGAACTAGGTGAGGTGGTGAGATATCTTAAAACGATTATTCTGACTGCTTTGTGGAGAGTTGATGAGTGGTGGCAATAGGCATTAAGGGATGTCATACATGAAAGATGAGGTTTTCTGAATACTTAGATTTCAGCAAAGAAATTAGCAGAGCTGCTTAAGAAATGCTTCCTAGGACAGCCTCATTCGAATGGCTTTCTGGGAGAGCATGCCATGCGCCCACACTTTCAAGCAAATCCTTCCTAAAACCCCATGTGGATGATTTCTAAGATGTGGCAGGATTTTACCAGTTTGGGAGTCTCTTCTCCCTCCCTTATCAAAAAATTTAAGCATTGCCCTTTTTTTCTTTTTTTTTTATTAAGTTATCATTAATATATACTCTTTTGAAGGTTTCACAAAAAACCAATGTGGTTTCTACATTCACCCATATTATTGAGTGCCCCCTCACACCCCATTGCAGTCACTGTCCATCAGTGTAGTAAGATGCCACAGAGTCACTACTTGTCTTCTCTGTGAATAGCCCTTTTTTAACTATTCAGTTCACCTTATACCATAGTCTCTGCTGTGGTAAGTAATAAAGGAGATTCCAGCTCTTAATAATTTATTTGCTTGGTGCTTTGTATTATTATTTTTCAATCTTAGAATATCATTCTTTATTTAGAGTGTAACTCTTACCCACTTCTACACAATCTTAAAGATGGAACATTGTGCGTATTTGAAAATTTAGGTGAATGAAGCATATTTGAAAAACCAATAAGACAGAATGATACAGTTGTTGTAAGTAAAAGAAAGGACATATATGTTCTGCAAATATCCATTTCCAATGGTTGAAGCTTATTGTTGGGGGTAGTCCCCAAAATGATATAATTCTAAACCTGGAATAATTAAATATTGGAGTAATGAAGACAAACCTATGAAAATAGTTTGTATTAGAAGATCATATTATTGGAAACTATTCCAGAATAGTCTTCCAAAATAAGGAAATGTAAATTAAAGTATCAGTGAAATACCATTATCATATGACTGGTGGGAATGTATATTGATACAATCACTTTGGAAGACAATTTGACAATTCCAGTAAAGCTGAGGACGAGCACTTCATGTGACTCAATGATTCCACTGCTTGGCACACACCCCTGTTAGTTTGCTGATCCCTGACAGTCCACAAAATGATTATTTCTGGTCTGCGTGGAGGTAACTACAGAAATTGAGAGTATGTTTTGAGGAACCTGTATGGCAATTTAACATTGCTGAGACATCAAGGGTATGATGTTTATATTTTACAAAATGTGAGTCTGTAACAGATTGAAAATTAAAAAATCAAGACAAAACTGATTCATCATCAATCATTGCAGAAGTACCACTTCTTTTCGACTGATACTTCTTGTTTTGTATAGACAAATTTCCTGGGAATAAGGTTAAAAGGCAAACCCTAGTTCAGTAGGTCTGGTATGGGGCCCCAAATTCTGCCTTTCTGGCAAGCTCCCAGGTAATCCTGACACTGCTGGTCTTGGGGCCACACTTTGAAAAGTAAGACTCTAGATTCAACTTTGACTCATGCATAATAAAAGGAGACACTAGTGAGAATATTCATAGTAGTATGTCTGTAATAGCAAAAATACTGAAAACTTAAATGTTCTTGAATAGAAGAATGGATAAATTAATTAAAGACATCAATAAAAAATACACCTATCAGTGAAAAT
Source organism: Manis javanica (assembly GCF_040802235.1). Classification (NCBI taxonomy): domain Eukaryota; kingdom Metazoa; phylum Chordata; class Mammalia; order Pholidota; family Manidae; genus Manis; species Manis javanica. The sequence goes on along the minus strand of NC_133166.1, from coordinate 76,749,136 downwards.
GAACTAGAGTAATACATCAACATGGATGATTTTTACAAACATGCCAAACAAAATGTAAGTAACACAAAAATATACACGGTGTGATACCATTTATATAAAGTTTAAAATTATGCAAAAGACTATTATATATATAGGGATGCATATGTATGTAGTGGAAGCATAAAGTTAACACCTAGAAATAATAATACCAAAGTCAGGAAGGTATTTCTTCTTGTGGGGAGGGCAGGATGTGTGACCGGGAGAGGCCACCAAGGCACTCTACCAATTTTATTAAGCTGGGTGATAAACAGGTAATTGTTGTATTTATGTTTGTCAAAGGTTTTAAATATTTAACAGTCACATTTAAAAGACAATTTAAATTCATCCACTATAAGTTTGCCCAACTTAGAAGAATTCATGAAATCTCATATATATTCTATGCTTTTTAAAGATCTTACAGGGTGAGGGCATAGTGGAGAAGAGCTCCTGGAATTTGGGGAAGAGCTCTGAAAGAGGAAAAGGGGACAGTTTGGGGAACTTTTTTTTTCTCCCTAAAATCTGTTTAGGATCAGTTACAGTTAAACTGTACAGAATTCCTTATTACCATACCAGCTATTAAATAATTCATGCATGTGGAGAAACTGAAGGTTCCTATGGCCAGGATTCTCACCTGACCGTGGTTGGCTAGCTCACGTGTGGGCAATGCGTTATTATTGACTTTATATAAAGAGCTCTACCCAGTGCTCTGGCCAACACGGTGGCAGGGCTGCATGGTTGCAGGAGAGCAGAGACTGGAGTGGTGGCAGCACCAAGAACAGACTGAGATGGCTGCGGGGGTAGAGAGGCCCAGAGGCAGAGACCAGCTTGCTGCATGCAGACTTGCCCTGTGTGGATGGGATTCTAGTGACTGACCTGCCACTGTGGGAATAAAGGTGGGTATAAACCCTTTTACCCCAACAATGTTCCATTGTCATTTTTCGGTCTCACTGAATCCATAGTGAACTTGTCTGGGGCTGACACCCACTGGCGAGACAGTGCACAGTGCCTACAAAGCGTGGTCAGTCCTGCTCCAGTTCTGTTGCACATGAGCAGACCACCTGGGGAAGGCCACCACCAACTCCCACCTAGGTTTCTGGGCTACATTTCTGCTTCCACTCTTGACCTTCCCATGGTCTTTCTCCTGCACAACAGCCAGAGTTACTTTTTCAAAACAATTCAGAAAAGTCATTCACCTACTCCCAACCACTACTGGCTGCCTCATATTTAAAATGAAGCCCAAAGTCTTTAGCACAGCCTACTTGGCCTCCATGAGCTGCCCTTCTAACTAATGTGACTCATGTATTGCTCTCCCCTCTCGACCCTACACTCAGGCCCTACTGGCCTCCATAGTGTTTATCCAACACACACTCACTCTGAGTACAAGGCCCAGAATCCCCTTCCCCTGCCTAGATCTCATGGTTCTCTCCTTCCCACCATTCAGGTCTCTGTCCAAAAGTACCTCCATAAAGAGGTTCTGGCCCCCCCATCTAAGGAAACACTCGATCCCTTTAGCCTACTTTACTTTTCTTAACCCCAGTTGTCAGCAAACATTGCAGCAGATATTGGTTTACTGCTCACCCCCACATATGCCTGACCACAAGCTCTTGGAGAAAAGGGACTTAACTATTCCCTTCTCTGCTTATCTCCAGGGCCTACAACAGGATCTGGCACATAGTAGCTGGTCCATAAATAGCTTTGGAATAAATGGATGAGTGAATCAGTGAGTGAGCAAGCCAGAGACCTTTTGCCATCCTGCCATGGCTAAACTGGACACTTTTAACCTACAAATGGTCAACAACTCAGGAACAATCTTGAGATACTTTATTACCAGTTTGGAAACCAATAGTAACTTCATAAAACATATTGGTTATTGGTCATTCTTGGACATTAGAAAATTATTAGATAGCCCTTTCCCAGCACATAGTTGGACAAGTTTGTATGATTAAGCAAGGTTTATACATTTTCAGAAAGAAAGCATTTACATTCACTAGAACATAATAAGCATATCTTATGCTTCATTATTTCATTTCATCTTGTTTTCCCAGCAACTCTATGAGATAGATGTTTTCATTTCAAAAAAGAAAAAAATCTGAAGTTCAGAGAGGTTAAGTATTTATTTGCCTAGAGTCACAAAGTTAGTTCTATAATCCATATAGTCATATGGTCTACATGAAGTTGACTATTCTGTGCCTATAGGAGTCAGTAAGGGTACCATTGAATGTCAGCACTGGGAGGGAATCTGGGCATTATTTAATCCAGCCCCTCAAGTCACAGAAAGCAGAACTGACACTGACTAGCTGCTAGTCCACCCACTGCTGACCCGGAGGGACAGCCTGGGGTGCTCCACGCTGCCTCTTTCTGTTCCATGTTTGGACAGTCTTTCCTACAGTGTGCAGGTTCCATATTTGTGAATTCACCTCCTCACTAAAATTTATTTGTAACCCCCAGATCAGTATGCATGCTGCTTGAATGTCACATAAAGCCATACACAGAGTGGCAAAAACACCAAGTTGCTCACTGTGCACCGAGCCACCTGAGGTGCACTTGGTGGTGCTCAGTCTTCTTACATTTGCTCTAATACTGTAAATAAGTGTCCTTTTCATGGCCTCTTTAATGCCATTTTTTTTTGTTTGCATTTTTGTGCTGCTTGTTGGTGGTCACGCTGTGTGAACTGGGCCCTGAGAGTAGTGCTGAAGTGCTGTCTGCTGTTTGTGGGTACACGAAGGCTGGAATTCACCTCACAGAGAAACTATGTGACAGGCTTCCTTGGGGCCTGAGAATGAGTGTTGTTAGCATGAGCTCCATGGTAATGAATCAGCAATAAATATAAATAAGAGGGTTTAAACAGGAACACACGTAAAACAAGATGAGGTATTGATTGGTTAACAAAAACATCACCAAGCTGCGCAGGAACCTAACCCTGTATTTCCCCTAGGAATCTGCTAACAGTGTTCTGGGCAACTTTATAGAACATATCTGTGGTGAATAACAAGAATGACTATTTTTGTAACGTGTTATAGAGTTGCATCTGGTTACAGAGGCCAGGAAGAGGGAGTGATGTGGATAAAATGAGAGTTCCTGTGGCCAGGATTCTCACCTGGCCCTGGTTGACTAGCTCACTGCACACCTGTGGGCAATACATGGCTATTGACTCTATAAATATATCTCTGCCCAGTGCTCTGGGCACACACGGTGGCAGGGCTGCAAGGCTGCAGGAGAGAAGAGCAGAGGCTGGAGTGGTGGCAGTGTCGAGGACAGAGGCCCAGAGGATGGCTGTGCGGGACGGCTGTGCAGAGGGACCCAGAGGACAGCTGTGCGGACAGAGGGACCCAGAGGCAGAGACTGGCTTGCTGCCTGCAGACTCGCTCTGAGTGGACAGGATTCTACTGACTCACCTGCCACCTGGAAATAAAGTTGGGTATAACCCTTTCACCCCCAAGAACGTTTTGCTGTCATTTTCTTTGGTCACACTGAATCCATAGTGAACTTGCCCAGGGCTGAAACCCATTGGCAAGACAGATGCCTAAAAAGAAAAAAAAGAAACAAACAAACCAACCCCAACCCCTAAGAGAGCTACTTAGCTGTAATTTAAAAGTATCAGGGTACTTGGTTGCTGGTAAAGCTTTAGTTAAACCTCTAAAGCTTGAGTGATTGCCCTCTCTATGAGGGGAACACTTTCCATGTAACAAGTTACCCTTTCTGCCAGCCTGAGATTGTTTGCTATAATTTTAGTATTCTTATTTTTGACCTTTTCTAAGTACAGCCGTACACTCACATTGTTAAAATGGGAGATAATTGTAGTAAGGCAGAAAGAGCACTCAGTTTGGAGGCAGAAATTCTGAGGATGAGTCAAAACTGATGCCTACTGATGCCCCCTGCTCCTCCCCAACTGGTTGTGTGACCTTCAGCAAACCTCCCAACTTTTCTGACTCTCAGTTTTCTAATCTGTAAAAATAGAGATGAAGTCTATGTTAGGTAACTCACACATCTCAGGTGTTCTAAGAGCTTTTTGTTTAACCCTCACAGCTGTGTAGGGAGACACTAATACCTCATTTTACAGAGGAGAAAATTGAGGTCCACAGGGGTCAAGTGGCTGGCTCAGGATCACACAGCGAGAGCAGAGCTGGGGCTCTGAGCCTAAGAAATTGGCCTTAACCACAGCCCCCTAGCACCTCGGTGGGCCTCACCACCTGCTGTCTCAAATAGTACTGGGGGAGGGTGGCATAGTGTATAAACCCCCAGTGCCAATAAATGAAAGATGTTACCATTTCTTTTTCACTGGGATTAACATTTTGAATGTTAACATTTCAGCAGGGAGCTTTCCCTTAAGATTAAAAAAGTTTGTCGAAAATCATAAATGAAACTATTACTCCAGGAACCAACTTTTTTTTGGTCAAAACTCATTTCTAACTTTACGTAGAAAAAGAGGATTGTAAGTGGACATTTTCTTTGTAGCAATCCTTTGTGGCACTTCTCTTTTGCATTTAGAATGCGGCACTTGTGTTTGCATTTGAGGGTGATTTTTCAAAGGCACAAGACATTATGTCATAACTCAGAACTGTTTACTGGCAGTTTCATTTGAAAAAACAAAGACAAAAGGAGAAAAGGGTAAGAATAAGAGGGCCACTGAACTTCAGTGCAACCTACTAAGTCAGCTCTTGGAAACATCATCTTCCTGCCAAAAAAAATTTGTCACTAAGTTGAAACTAAATTCTCTGGTGGGTTTCACTGACTCACAAATGTTTTTGATCCTCTGCTATGTGCCTGGCACTCCTCTAGGTCAAGAGGATGCAGCCAAGAGCATGGTGCCTGGGGCCTCTCAGGAAGCTTAGGTTTCCAGAGGGGAGGAGGACAAAACCAAGTCAAACCCTTTGAGGGGTGGTGAGTGCTGTGAAATGCACCATCTTTGGCTGGCCGCTCCCTCCCTTTCTCTCTCTCAGACCTTTACTCTGGGGGAAGCAGGTACCCGTATAAGCATCTCTAATAAGATGCCCATGGGTGAGGGACTGTGGCTCTGGTCTGGCAACAACCATGGGAGTTTGTAGGCAGCCCTGGGCTGGGCTTGGGCATGACAGAGCCCTGCCCCTCAGCTGCTTCCACACCCCTGCTCCTCCCCAACTGTGAGGTAATGCATGGTGTGGTTTTAAGCTGCAATGTTTGGGGGTAATTTGTTCTGTAACAGTAGATACCCACCACAGTTCTAAACTCTCAGGTTCAATTGTTCTGTTTGGAGCTGTGACCCAGCCTCCAACTGGACAAACCTGAACATCCTTCCTGTGGGAGCTCAGGGTGGGGCTGCTGCCTGTGGATGAAACCCCCACAGAGCAGCTTTCAGGCTCACAATGTCATCTGGACAGACTGTGGACATGACCGACGATGCTTCCCCAGGAGCCTTCTCACTGTGGAGCCTTCTCCCTGGCTGTTAGCCCTCTGTCCTCACCTCCAGACCCCAGCTGAGCGGGGAGGGCCTTATGTCTCCCTGCGCCTCTGGCCTCCTGCCCCCGCCCCACTGCCCCTTCTGTGCCAGAGGAAGAATGTAAGGTCAGTTTCTTGTCTAGATCCTCATTCCCTCCCATCCACCTTCTCAGGCTCTGTCCTTCGTCAACTACCTGCTCTGGTCCTCCAGCTCATCCCTATCAGGGCATAAACACCCTGCACTCCCCACCCTGAAGAACAAATCCCCCATCAGCCCCACATCCTTCCTCTCTTCCTCCCTCACAAAACTATGCAGAGGTCATGTGTGACTTCCGTGATGATAAATCAAGGCTACTTTTTATTATGGGAAAATAATAAACCTTTGATTCTGGAAATCTCAAACAGGTATGCATGCAGCCAATCCCCATGGTGTCCCTCTCCCCACCCAGGATTAGGCTGAAGGAAATACCAGATATCTCATCATTTATCCCAAGCTATTTCAGCATATATTTCAATATTGGAAGAATGCTCAGAGACCATTTCCTAGTTTTCACTCTGATGGACTGTTCAACAAGGCTTCTATTGTGGTTTATTCTTTCCTAAGCTTTGATGACACTATTTCTTATGCTTCTAGGTCACCCCCCGCTTCCAGCTTGAAATTCCCCTTGTTGGCCTTTTCTCCTCTCCCCTCCCCTCCCCTCATTTTCCTTGGGGTGTTTCCTGTGCCCCACAAGCCCAGGCCTCCCAGGCCACTTTACCACCCACCCCATGGCCCTATCCTTTCTCAGGAACCCCCACCTTCACTAGCCAACTCTGTACCTGACACCTCTCCCTGGGTCTCTTCCAGGTACTTCACCTGGACATACTTAAAACTGTTGAAAAGCAATTCAGCTAAGTAAATTTGAAGATCTAATTGGCCTTACGAAGCCATTCCAGAGCAGGCAGCATCCCATCTAGCAAGCAGAGATGCTCTGGGGAGCTGTGCAAATGGAAGGTTTTCACAGGCAGGAGGGAGGGGCAGGGCGTTAACAGCAAAAGAAGAGAAGGGATTGTTCCAGGCAGGGCCACCATCCCCTGGGGGAGGACCAGGGGGTCTCATCATGCAGATCACCTCATCTTTTGAGGGGTAGGGAGAGGGCCCATGTGACACATTACCTCACTAGTGCTGACCAGAAAATTCCTGATTGACTGTTAAAGGTCACATTCCTAGACTAGGTTGAAACTGTAATTAAATCTTGGTTTGGGGTGCAAATGATTCCATTTGAGTTTGCGGTTTCTTAACAGAACTAAGCTCATCATCTTCCCCACTAAACCTCCTTGGCTTTGTGTGCTTTCCCATTAAGAGGCACTCACCCACCCAGGGGCTCCACCCAGAAGCACAGGAATCCTCTCCCTGGCCCCCTGGTTTCCCCCCACCCTGCCCTGCAGCTAACACACAAGCCCAGTAGATGTCATCTAGGTAATCAAACGTCCAACACCTCTTCCTATCTTCCCTGCCCCTGGCAGAGTGACTGTCACTGCTCACAGCATTACCACCGTTTCCTAAATGGGTTTCCCCCAAGCCTCTTGGTGGCTCTTCCTTGTTTTTAGGTTAAAGACCAAGATCCTCAGCAAGGCTCTGGGTGCCCCTCAACACCTGGCCCCCAAGTCTCCAGTCCCATCCAGGGCCATTTCCCTCTGGTTATTGCTGAGATTCTACATGAGTTTATTGAAACACTCTACCAGTTTATTGAAAAAGCTGGACTTAGTAGCTAAGTATAAAAGAAACTCTAACTATAAAGCATACTCTATGGACACATTCTGCCTCTCTCTTGGATACGATTAATCTGTCCAGAGCTTTTTGGTTTCTGCATCTTTTATCTGAGTAGCCTCATTTCAGCAAAATTTTAAAGCCCCATTAAGAGTTATATTGATGATCCAAATTTATTAGATTCTAAATATCCTCCATTCCCAAGCTTAGGCGTGCCAGGCTTGGAAACCAGGGGCAGTTTCTGACCCTCCAGGGTGGAGCCAAGGGACGGTGGCAGGGGGATGGATAGGGAAGGGAAGGGACACCCAGCACAGCTTCAGCCAAAGTCTCTTTGACCTTTCACAGGGTTAGAGGAGGGTGGCCCCAGTGCTGGTGGGACTGGGGGGACTTGCCCCTAGCCAGCATCTCAGTTGACAAAGCGGGGGGACCTGGCACCAGTTGTTTAACATTCGGCCTTCTGGGGCTCTTGCTGAAACTCTGGCAAGGAAAAGGGTTACAGTAAACATCCAGATACAGTAATTGGTACTTTATTTATAAACTCTTTAAAACTTCCCCCAGTCCAAGTTACTGTATCAATTTCAGAGTAATAAAGATAGTCTGTTAAAATGAAATATGATATTCTACAACTTGAATTTTACTTTATAATTTAGTCTGGCCTTGTTTTCCATTAGTCTACTTTAATGAGATTTAATGTAATTTACACCAGAGGCATAAATTTAAATTCCAGGTAAAATTTTAAAAAACCTTTTTTGGAAAATCACAAATATATCCCCCAATAGAGGAAATAACATAATGGGCTTCCAGGTATCCTTCATCTGGCTTCAATGGTCAACCTTAGATCCATCATGTTTCATTTATACGACCCCACCTACACTTTTTTCCAGAGTATTTTAAAGCAAATCACAGACATTGTATTACTTTACCATCAATAATTCAGTAGTTATCTCTGAGAGGTCAGGGATTATCAATATGTGTGTGTGTGTATGTATGTATGTATGTATCTGCTGTGTCATTTAGCTTGTTCGCCTCACCTCCTATTTCCTGTAAGCTGGTAGGCGGTGATGCAGGCCTGGTTAGGGTCAGGCTTGCTGGCAGGCATACTTCACAGCACTGCCATATCCTTCCTCTCTCCCTTTCAAAGACTGGTCGTCAGCCAGGGTGCTGTCAGCCCCATCACTCCATTTTAAAGTCTCTCATGAAACCTGTCAGCTGATGGTTTTAGTAGCTATTGGTGATTGTGGCCTAGATCCATGACTTAATTAGTGGCTACCATTCCTCCTGGATTTATGAACTGGTTTTTAATAAAGAGCTTTCCTTCATCATCTGGTTACTTTGACATACAGGCTGAATAAGAAGGCAGGATAAATGCTTTACTCTCTCTTAATTTACCAACTGTCAGAAAAATGGGTTGGTACCTTCATCTCCAAAGGCAAGCAATGAAGATATTTTTGGTGGAGGGGATGGGGGTGAGGAGGGGCAGGGAATGAAGAGTGTCATTATGAATGCTTGGATTTTTATAGTTTGGTTGTTTTTCAATTCACTGCAGTCATTATTTTTGAGGGTCAAATTGTTCCATTTTTTGGCCTCGGGAAGTTGGTCCCTGCATCTTTGATAGTTCCTTACTTTCTGATGCAAAAGATGCCCTGAGAACATTTTGTATGTTTTCTGCTGTGGATCTGGACTCAACCATTTCTCCAAAGACCCTTTTCGCTTTGAGTGTGTGTGTGTGTGTGTGTGTAGTATTTGGAAACAAAGAACTGTTCACTAGGTGACCTCACTGTTCCTGGGTGCTTCTAGGCTCTTTCACTGGGCACAGGTGGAGAGAACAATTTTGTTTAATTGTGAAATCGTATTGATATTCAAGTTAGGATATTTACAATCTGGGCACTTGGAGTGCTTGTCACCATCAGGTGTCGCTGCTTTTTGGCCTTTTCAGTAGGCAGTTATTGTCCACTGAATTAAGAGCACATCCTCATGGGTCACAGGACTTTTACTTAGCTTTTCTGGGTTTTATACTCTTCTCTCTTTCCTTTCATGCTGAAAATCTTGGTTCCTAAGATATTAACATAATGATTCACTTTATCTATCTGTCTGTCTATCATCTATATCTATTATCTGTCTTTCTATCTATCTATATCTATCATCTATCTATCTATCTATCTATCTATCTATCTATCTATCTATCTATCTATCTATCTATCTATCTATCTATCTATATTTTTTTGTTCTTAGGGTATCTCCCACTACAGGCACACAGTCAATTGTGTATTTTAGTCTTTCTTTGTGTAGATCTGGCACCAACTTGATGTGTAGTAGATTCATTTGTTTCAGTTGATCAAATATTTTGAAATTTTTTAAATGTCCCTGCCCTTTGTTAACTTTATAATAAGATTACCACCAAGTGATACATTTCAATACCCCCCTGGATACATGCATCCAGAAGAGGGGAGGCTCTTCCCTTTGCCCCTGGGCTCTTCTGCCCCTAACATGCTGTTGGGGCATGCTCCCACTCACCTTCACACGTTCCTGCCCTTGCTAGGCAGCATGCCGGGGCCTTGGCAGACACCCTGGCATAGAACCATCTCTACCTCCAAACAAGGGAGGTATTTGCATTCCTATTTTTCGAACGAGGAAATTGATTCTCAAGAAGGTCAAGTAGGTATCCGAGCCACACAGTAAGTGGGAAGTCCAGATTCAGTCACAAGTGCATCTTATCTAAAACCCTAGATTTTTTTCCATTCTGCTGTGTTATTTGTCAGTAATAATAATAAAAATGTGTAGTATTTAATTCCAGAGCTCTGTTCCACCCCAGTTCAGGAGAGGCAAGCATGTTTGTTACTGTTGCTTATGACTACATCTGGCATGTTCTGAGCAGCTCTCTTGGGAAGGCCCAAGCTGGGAACAAGAGCAACCGGGTGCTCATCGGCAGAATGAGAACACATGGCTGCTCATGTGACAGATGGGGTGAATTGCAGAAACAGAAAGTTGAGCGAAAAAAGCCAGGCATAGAGTGTATACATTGTAGGTTACTATGCAATAAATTTCAAAACCAGACAAAAATGTATCTATGGTCTGGGAGTTTGGGGGCCTGGCCAATGAAGGTGTGGGTGGCTGTGCTGGCAGCCCCTGGGTACAAGGAATGTTTTTTTATTGGTGGATAAAAGGAGAGTTCCTGTGGCCAGGATTCTCACCTGGCCCTGGTTGACTAGCTCACTGCCTACCTGTGGGCAATACATGGTTGTTGACTCTATAAGAACTCCACCCAGTGCTCTGGGCGCCACACAGTGGCATGGCTGCAAGGCTGCAGGAGAGCAGAGCAGAGGCTGGAGTGGTGGCAGCACTGAGGACAGAGGCCTGGAGGATGGCTGTGTGGGACAACTGTGCAGAGAGGCCCAGAGGACAGCTGAGCGGACAGAGGGGCCCAGAGGCAGAGACCGGCTTGCTGCCTGCAGACTCGCTCTGAGTGAATCGGATTCTAGTGACTGACCTGCCACCTGGAAATAAAGATGGGTATAATCCTTTCACCCCCACAAACGTTTTGCTGTCAATTTCTTTGGGCACACTGAATCCATAGCGAACATGCCTGGGGCTGAAACCCGTTGGTAAGACACACCCTAGCCCTTTGTCACATTCCTGAAAAATCCTTAAAAGGGGGAACCCCCAACCTTTCAGTGCACTCCTCTCTCTCAGGTCACCTGTATGTTCTAAGTGTGTAACCTTTTAATCTTAAACTCTCTCAACCTTTCAAGGCACTCCTCTCTAAGGTCACCTGCAGTTTCTCTCTAAGTATCTTTTTTTTTTTTGAGAGGGCATCTCTCATATTTATTGATCAAATGGTTGTTAACAATAAAATTCTGTATAGGGGACTCAACGCACAACCATTAATCAACCCCAAGCCTAATTCTCAACAGTCTCCAACATTCTGAAGCATAATGAACAAGTTCTTACATGGTGAACAAGTTCTTACACAGTGAGTAAGTTCTTACATGGTGAACAGTGCAAGGGCAGTCATATCACAGAAACTTCGGTTTTGATCACGCATCATGAACTATAAACAATCAGGTCAGATATGATTATTCATTTGGTTTTTATACTTGATTTATATGTGAATCCCACATTTCTCCCTTATTATTATTATTATTATTTTTAATAAAATGCTGAAGTGGTAGGTAAATGCAAGATAAAGGTAGAAAACATAATTTAGTGCTGTAAGAGGGCAAATGTAGATGATCAGGTCTGTGCCTATAGACTAAGTATTAATCCAAGCTAGACAAGGGCAACAAAACATCCACGGATGCAGAAGATTTCTCTCAAAATAGGGGGGTGAGGTTCTAAGCCTGACCTCTGTTGATCCCCAATTTCTCTCCTCATAGCCCCCCTGCGACTGTGCCTGTCTTAGGTTGTTCCTCCCTTGTGGAATCTTACCTGTCTCTGGCTAAACAGTCATCTTCCAGGGCCATACAGGGAAATGTAAAGTTGGTAAGTGAGAGAGAAGCAATATTCGTTGAAAAGGTTAGCTTTTTACTTTGCAGATTTGTGCCCTGTGGCTTCTATGCCCAGCTTTTGTCTTGAGGTATCTTTACCACTTGGAAGAATTATGAAACTCAGTAATTTTCAATATGAGGCATGAATTCTACTAAAGGGTTGTAATTAGGAAGAAGAAAAGCTATAGAAGTAGCAGACGGAAGAAAACATGGGAAGATTGATTATTTGTTTGACATATCTTCTTGTAGAGTAACATAAGCATGTATAGGTTTTAAACTACTAATTAAATTGCATACACACATTAACAGAATAGGAATACAGCTACATAACAAAAGCAGACCTACAATTACCAGCCATATCCAGTGAAACCAAGAAAATCAGTTAGGTACCCTAGGCATTTGTGAAAACTTATCAATGATATAATGGATATTGTCTAACTGAATTTGAATAGTTTGAGAAAAATCAGACAAATTAAAACAACATATTCCTGGGAACTGTTCACATCCCATATGTTCTTTTAACAGTAGATAGTCTATAGTCGCACAATTTTGGAGCACTGCAACTTGCACTTCTCCTAATTCTTTGTTGAGTTCCAACAGTATAGATCCAGTCAAATTTGTTGTTTTACTGTATGCACAGGCCAGCTTAGATATCTCCTTCTTCATTCCAATGGCAAGTCCAGGTGGGATGAATGCAGCTACAACTGCAACAGCACCAGGATCATTGTTGAAGTTTTTTGATGATCATCTTCTGGAATGACTCTTCCAGAGGATGTTGATGTTGGAAGTTCTTCTTCATATTGTATCTTAATTCGTTTTCTGGGTAGCCAAATTAGGCTTTGATCCTCTGTATAAACACAAACAAACCCTTTGCCCACACTTTGATATGACCTTTATACCATTGTGAAGAACCTATTGGAGATCACCACACAGGAACTGCTTTTTTTTTTTTTTAAGAGAAAGGAATATTATCAGAAAAATGTACTTCCATAGCTGATCACCTGACACCCTTTAAAAGATTAAAATTAAGGATATGCAAAGCATGCATGAATCGTTGATTTGCAGTTAGGTTTATCCTATCAGGGAGTAATCCCCCTTTTCTTTCTCTTTTTTTTTGTTATCATTAATCTACAATTACATGAAGAATATTATGTTTACTAGGCTCTGCCCTATACCAAGTCCACCCCCCAACAAACTCCATTATAGTCACTGTCCTTCAGCATAGCAAAATGTTGTAGAATCACTACTTGTCTTCTCTGTGTTGCACAGCTCTCCCCTTTCTCCCACCCCCCACATTATGCATGCTAATCATAATACCCCCTTTCTTTCCCTCCCCTTTATCCCTCCCTACCAACCCATCCTCCCCAGTCCTTTCCCTTTGGTACCTGTTAGTCCATTCTTGGGTTCTGTGATTCTGCTGCTGTTTTGTTCCTTCAGTTTTTCCTTTGTTCTTATACTCCACAGATGAGTGAAATCATTTGGTATTTCTCTTTCTCCGCTTGGCTTATTTCACTGAGCATAATACCCTCTACCTCCATCCATGTTGTTGCAAATGGTAGGATTTGTTTTCTTCTTATGGCTGAATAATATTCCATTGTGTATATGTACCACCTCTTCTTTCTCCATTCATCTACTGATAGACACTTAGGTTGCTTTTGTTTCTTGGCTATTGTAAATAGTGCTGCAATAAACATAGGGGTGCAACTGTCTTTTTCAAACTGGGCTGCTGCATTTTTAGGGTAAGTTCCTAAAAGTGGAATTCCTGGGTCAAATGGTAAGTCTATTTTGAGCATTTTGAGGAACCTCCATACTGCTTTCCACAATGGTTGAACTAATTTACATTCCCACCAGCAGTGTAGGAGGGTTCCCCTTTCTCCACAACCTCGCCAACAATTGTTGTTGTCTGTCTTTTGGATGGTAGCCATCCTTACTGGTGTGAGGTGATATCTCATTGTGGTTTTAATTTGCATTTCTCTGATAATTAGCGATGTGGAGCATCTTTTCATGTGTCTGTTGGCCATCTGTATTTCTTTTTTGGAGAACTGTCTGTTCAATTCCTCTGCCCATTTTTTAATTGGATTATTTGTTTTTTGTTTGTTGAGGTGGGTGAGCTCTTTATATATTTTGGATGTCAAGCCTTTATCGGATCTGTCATTTACAAATATATTCTCCCATACTGTAGGGTACCTTTTTGTTCTATTGATGGTGTCTTTTGCTGTACAGAAACTTTTCAGCTTAATATAGTCCCACTTCTTCATTTTTGCTTTTGTTTTCCTTGCCCGGGGAGATATGCTCAAGAAGAGGTCACTCATGTTTATGTCTAAGAGATTTTTGCCTATGTTTTTTTCTAAGAGTTTTATGGTTTCATGCCTTACATTCAGGTCTTTGATCCATTTCGAATTTACTTTTGTGTATGGGGTTAGACAATGGTCCAGTTTCATTCTCTTACATGTAGCTGTCCAGTTTTGCCAGCACCATCTGTAGAAGAGACTGTCATTTCCCCATTGTATGTCCATGGCTCCTTTATCAAATATTAATTGACCATATATGTTTGGGTTAATGTCTGGAGTCTCTAATCTGTTCCACTGGTCTGTGGCTCTGTTCTTGTGCCAGTACCAAATTGTCTTGATTACTATGGCTTTGTCGCAGAGCTTGAAGTTAGGGAGTGAGATACCCCCCCCCACTTTATTCTTCTTTCTCAGGATTGCTTTGGCTATTTGGGGTCTTTGGTGTTTCCATATGAATTTTTGAACTATTTGTTCCACTTCGTTGAAGAATGTTGCTGGTAATTTGATAGGGATTGCATCAAATATGTATATTGCATTGGGCAGGATGGCCATTTTGACGATATTAATTCTTCCTAGCCAAGAGCATGGGATGAGTTTCCATTTGTTACTGTCCCCTTTAATTTCTCTTAAGACTGTCTTGTAGTTTTCAGGGTATAGGTCTTTCACTTCTTTGGTTAGGTTTATTCCTAGGTATTTTATTGTTTTTGATGCAATGGTGAATGGAATTGTTTTCCTGATTTCTCTTTCTATTGGTTCATTGTTAGTGTATAGGAAAGCCACATATTTCTGTGTGTTAATTTTGTATCCTGCAACTTTGCTGTATTCCGATATCAGTTCTAGTAGTTTTGGAGTGGAGTCTTTAGGGTTTTTTATGTACAATATCATGTCATCTGCAAATAGTGACAGTTTAACTTCTTCTTTACCAATCTGGATTCCTTGTATTTCTTTGTTTTGTCTAATTGCCGTGGCTAGGACCTCCAGTAATATGTTGAAAAGCAGTGGGGAGAGTGGGCGTCCCTGTCTTGTTCCCGAAATGAGAGGAAAAGCTTTCAGCTTCTCGCTGTTCAGTATGATGTTGGCTGTGGGTTTATCATATATGGGCTTTATTATGTTGAGGTACTTGCCCTCTATACCCATTTTGTTGAGCATTTTTATCATGAATGGATGTTGAATTTTGTCGAATGCTTTTTCAGTGTCTATGGAGATGATCATGTGATTTTTGTCCTTCTTTTTATTGATGTGGTGGATGATGTTGATGGATTTTCAAATGTTGTACCATCCTTGCATCGCTGGTCATGGTGTATGATCCTCTTGGTGTATTTTTGAATTCGTTTTGCTGATATTTTGTTGAGTATTTTTGCATTCATGTTCATCAGGGATATTGGTCTGTAATTTTCTTTTTTGGTGGGATCTTTGCCTGGTTTTGGTATTAGGGTAATGTTGGCATCATAGAATGAGTTTGGGAGTATTCCCTCCTCTTCTATTTTTTGGAACACTTTAAGGAGAATGGGTGTTATGTCTTCTCTGTATGTCTGATAAAATTCTGAAGTAAATCCATCTGGCCCGGGAGTTTCGTTCTTGGATAGTTTTTTGATTACCGATTAAATTTCTTTGCTGGTAATTGGTTTGTTTAGGTTTTCTGTTTCTTCCTTGGTCAGTCTCGGAACATTGTATTTTTCGAGGAAGTTGTCCATTTCTTCTAGGTTTTCCAGCTTGTTATAATATAGGTTTTCATAGTATTTTCTAATAATTCTTTGTATTTCTGTGGGGTCTGTCATGATTTTTCCTTTCTCATTTCTGATTCTGTTGATGTGTGTTGATTCTCTTTTTTCTTTTTATAAGTCTATCTAGAGGCTTTTCTGTTTTGTTTATTTTCTCAAAGAACCAGCTCTTGGTTTCATTGATTTTTTTCTATTGTTTTATTCCTCTCAATTTTATTTATTTCTTCTCTGATTTTTATTATGTCCCTCCTTCTGCTGACTTTAGGCCTCATTTGTTCTTCTTTTTCCAATTTCAATAATTGTGACGTTAGACTATTCATTTGGGTTTGTTCTTCCTTCTTTAAATATGCCTGGATTGCTATATACTTTCGTCTTAAGACTGCTTTCGCTGCTTCCCACAGAAGTTGGGGTTTTGTGCTGTTGTTGTCATTTGTTTCCATATATTGCTTGATCTCTATTTTAATTTTGTCATTGATCCATTGATTATTTAGGAGTATGTTGTTAAGCCTGCATGTGTTTGTGTGGCTTATTACTTTCTTTGTACAATTTATTTCTAGTTTTATACCTTTGGTGTCTGAAAAGTTGTTTGGTAGAATTTCAATCTTTTTGAATTTACTGAGTCTCTTTTTGTGGCCTAGTATGTGGTCTATTCTGGGGAATGTTCTATGTACACTTGAGAAGAATGTGTATCCTGTTGCTTTTGGATGTAGAGTTCTGTAGATGTCTATTAGGTCCATCTGTTCTAGTGTGTTGTTCAGTGCCTCTGTGTCCTTACTTATTTTCTGTTTGGTGGTTCTGTCTTTTGGAGTGAGTGGTGTGTTGAAGTCTCCTAAAATGAGTACATTGTATTCTATTTCCTCCTTTAATTCTGTTAGTATTTGTTTCACATATGCTGGTGCTCCTGTGTTGGGTGCATATATGTTTATAATGGTTATATCCTCTTGTTGGACTGACCCCTTTATCATTATGTAATGTCCTTCTTTATCTCTTCTTACTTTCTTTGTTTTGAAGTCTATTTTGTCTGATACTGGTACTGCAACACCTGCTTTTTTCTACCTATTGTTTGCATGAAATAACTTTTTCCATCCTTTGAGTTTTAGTCTGTGCATGTCTTTGGGTTTGAGGTGAGTCTCTTGTAAGCAGCATATAGATGGGTCTTGCTTTTTTATCCATTCTATTACTCTGTGTCTTTTGATTGGTGCATTCAGTCCATTTACATTTAGGGTGACTACTGAAAGATATGTACTTATTGCCATTGCAGGCGTTAGATTCGTGGTTCCCAAAGGTTCAAGGTTAGCTTCTTTAGTATCTTACTGCCTAAATTAGCTCACTTATTGAGCTGTTATATACACTGTCTGGAGATTCTTTTCTTATCTCCCTTCTTATTCCTCCTCCTCCATTCTTTATATGTTGGTGGTTTTATTCTGTGCTCTTTCATGTTTCCTTTAACTGCTTTTAGTGGGTAGTTGATTTTATTTTTTGCCTTTAGTTAGTATTTGGTTGGTCTGCTTTCTTTGCTGTGATTTTATTTTCTCTGGTGACATCTGTTTAGTCTTAGGAGTGCTCCTCTCTTGAACAGTCCCTCTGAAATACCCTGTAGAGGTGGTCTGTGGGAGGCAAATTCCCTCAACTTTTGCTTGTCTGGGAATTGTTTAATCCCTCCTTTGTATTTAAATGATAATTGTGCTGGATACAGTATCCTTGGTTCAAGGTCCTTCTGTTTCATTGCATTAAATATATCATGCCATTCTCTTCTGGCCTGTAAGGTTTCTGTTGAGAAGTTAGCCTGATGGGTTTTCCTTTATAGGTGACCTTTTTCTCTCTAGCTGCCTTTAAAACTCTGTCCTTGTCCTTGGTCTTTGCCATTTTAATTATTATGTATCTTGGTGTTGTCCTCCTTGGGTCCTTTCTGTTGGGAGTTCTATATATTTCTGTGGTCTGTTTGATTATTTCCTCCCCCAGTTTGGGGAAGTTTTCAGCAATTATTTCTTCAAAGACACTTTCTATCCCTTTTTCTCTCTGTTCTTTTTCTGGTACCCCTATAATACGGATATTGTTCCTTTTGGATTGGTCACATAGTTCTCTTAATATTGTTTCATTTCTGGAGATCCTTTTATCTCTCTCTGTGTCAACTTCTATGCTTTCCTGTTCTCTGTTTTCTATTCCATCAATGGCCTCTTGCATCTCATCCATTCTGGTTATAAATCCTTCCAGAGTTTGTTTCACTTCTGTAATCTCCCTCCGGACTTCATCCCTTAGCTCTTGTACATTTCTCTGCATCTCTGTCAGCATGTTTATGATTTTTATTTTCAATTCTTTTTCAGGAAGACTGGTTAGGTCTGTCTCCTTCTCAGGTGTTGTCTCTGTTATCTTAGTCTGCCTGAAATTTTGCCTTTTCATGGCGATAGAGATGGTTTGCAGAGCTGGCACGAGTGATGGCTGGAAGAACTTCCCTTCTTGGTTTGTGGCCTTCCTCTCCTGGGAGAACAGCGACCTCTAGTGGCTTGTGCTGGGTAGCTGAGCATAGATGGGACTTCTGATTCTTGCCTGGCCACTATGGAGTATATCTCCACTGTTGCTGTGAGCGTGGCCTGCCTCGGGCTGCTGCTCCGATATTGTGGAGCCACGTTAGAGGGGGAGCGGCAGGGAGGCTATTTATCTCTGTGAGGGGCCTCCCTGCTTCCTGCTGCAAGGGGGTTAGAGTTCCCAGAGTTCCCCAGATTCTCTGAGGCTGGACTATGTGTCCCAGGATGCTTCTGTCTGGCAGTGGGGTCCCTGTCCCTTTAAGAATTCCAAAAAGACTCGCTTTTCTTTGTCCCCAGGGTGCCGGCTGGGGGGACCCACTCACAGGCCTTACTGTCCTGTTTCCCTAGTATCCAGGACCCCACGCATGCACTGTGTCTGCACTCTGGTGCAGATGGCTAGGGCTGGGTGTTTAGCATTCCTGGGCTCCCTGTCCCTCCCCACTCCAACTCCTCTCCTCCTGCCTGGAGCTGGGGTATGGGGCACTCGGATCCCGCCGGGCCAGGGCTTGTATCGTACCCCCTTCACGAGGCGCTGCATTCTCGCAGGTGTGGTTGTAGTCTGGCTGTTGTCCTGTGTCTTCTGGTCTCTCTTTTAGGAAGAGTTGTCTTTGTGGTATTTTAAAAAATATATGTGGTTTTGGTAGGAGATTTCTGCTGCTCTACTCATGCCACCATCTTGGCTCCCCAGTTTCTCTCTCTAAGTATCTTTAAGTAAAACTTTTACTCTGCTTCACTACTGTGTCTCTGCCCTTCAATTCTTTGTCACTGTGGGGACAAGAATCGAGGAAAATACACAACACCTCTCCCCCAACAGGACATGTGAAGAATGAAAGTGAGAGGCTTTCACAGCTGTCTTTAATGAGAGATGATGGCACACAGGTGGCAGACAGCACCCAGGTCTGGGAGGACAGAGAATAGCAGCAGCTGGCTGGCCTTTGAGGGCCAACAGGGAAGAAGAGATGGTCTTTGAGGGGCTGAAGCTGTAGAGCAAGGGTGAGGCCGGCGAGACTGCTCATCCAGGAGTGCCTTTCCTTCCATGCAGTGTTGGCTGGGTGGCTGATCAGATAATTTGATGGACAGAATCCTGCTTAGGCCAAGACAGAGAGGCGTGCACTTTAGTGAGAAAAGGTGCCTCTCTTGTAGCAGCTGTTTATCTTTTCTAGAAGGGATAGAACAGGTGATACAAGCTCTCTCCATGTAGAAATCACAGCCTCAGATGCTTTGTATTGCTAAGGAATTACAAGCTTACCAATTGTTCATAGGATGAGTTAAAAAAAAAAGAGCTTTGAGTTTCAGAATTTTTCTAAAAGGCTGCAATAGATAATAATACAACCTTCACCTTTAACCCTAATCGGTTTTTTGTCATTTTATCATACCTCTCAGGCCATCCCAAAGGTGTGACACAGTGTCCATGTTATGTGTGTATATATATTTGTTAGAATGGTTTAGAATTACTCACTGTAAATCTGGTTTTTGAGATTTCACAATCAGTGCATTAGAGCATGGTGGGGCCATAACTTCCCGCTGCAATGGGTTTCAGCCCCAGGCAAGTTCTCTGTGGATTCAATGTGACCAAGAAATTGACAGCCAAACGTTCTTGGGGTGAAAGGGTTATACACAATTTTATTTCCAGGTGGCAGGTCAGTCACTAGAATCCCATTCACTCAGAGCAAGTCTGCACAACCATCCCATACAGCCATCCTCTGGGCCTCTCTGCACAGTGGTCCCGCACAGCCATCCTCTGGGCCTTTGTCCTCAGCACTGCCACCACTCTAGCCTCTGCTCTGCTCTCTTGCAGCCTTGCTGCTGTGCCACTGTGTTGCATGCAGAGCGCTGGGCAGAGCTTTTTTTATAGAGTCAACAGCCATGTATTGCCCACAGGTATGCAGTGAGCCAGTCAACCAGGGCTAGGTGAGAATCCTGGCCACAGGAACTCTCATTTTATCCACAGGTGTAAGCTTGTGGTCTCAAGTATCTTTAATGAGACATTAAGTTTCTTATCAGTCCTCTAGGAAATTCTGCAAAATTAGCTTAATACAAGAAATTTACTGCTCTGGTCCCCTCCCAGGATAACAGCTTCCTAGTTTGGGAGCATATCAATCAAGACTGTTTGCTCTTCCTCCAAGGTGGGCAGAGTTATTTGTTTGCTAAAGATTATATTACAAATGTTTCTTCTTAAACTTCCTGTTTTTTTCCCCCCCAAAATGCCATTTTGGCTTTAAGGTGGGATATCCTTGTCTTTATTATGCTGTTTATAGGTGGGCCTTTTAGCAGGCTAGAGTAAATGTTACAATAATCTAATTGACACAATGAAGACATGGGCTGTGCTCAGATACTTTTCCTATCTGGGGAATATTCAAACATTCAAGGCCAAGCTGTTCTTGACCTTCTGAGCTTTAACTGATTAACTCATTAACTGAGTCTTTCATGGATTTTTAGTTTTAACTGGTTAACTGAGTCTTTTCTAGGGGGCTTTCCTGACCTTGTTCTTTTTCCACCCAGCTCACATCTATTTTCCTGCCTAACAGTCCTAATGTTTTGCTGTGATGGCTTATGAGGTTTTATTATAGCAACTTATTAAGCAAATTATAACGTACTTTAAAGGTAGGAAAAGCTATGGTATTTTCAGTATGTACACTGTGTTTACTTGCTGGATCTAACTTACCAAATAAAACTTGCCGGCGCTGACACTCTCTTGTGTAGATTGTGGTCAAAGGACAATGAATAATCGCTGGCTTTATCTTAATACTCACGTGGCATTTAAAGTCCGTCTTTTACCAGCGCATGCACACATGCTGTGGGCAGCAAACAGCGCAGCCTAGTGGCTAATCTGAGCAATTTCCATTATGTTATTAACTTCACCTGTAAGTGTAAAAAGTTACAGAACCTCACTGTGTACTTGTGTTGCTGTGAGAACGTTCCACAGATTTCTGCCGTTCAATTTCTCTATCTTATTTCAAAACATTCTGTTGGAAAACGAAACACAGATACAGCAAATCAGACAAAAACAAATGTATAGCTTAATGAATCATTATGAAGTGTATACTAATATTTAATTTAATATTTACATTAAATTTATATCCAGCATGAAGTTGCTTAACATTAGTTTAATACTGGTATACTATTATGTTAATGTTTAATTATAAGTCATATGTTAATGAATCATTAGAACACCTTTGTAACTCCTGTCAAGGTCAATAAATAGTTTTACTAGCCACTGAGAAGACTCTCCATGGGGCCTAAGCCAAACATATCATTCCCTGCTGAGCACAGAGTAAGATAATCACCTGTTTCTTTATAATTCTTTCACCCACAGGAATGCCCTGAGGCTCTATGGTTGTGTGTTTTAAAATGTTGATAACGTTCTAAATCTCTAAGTCAAGTTTCCCCTTGATCCCGTTCTCACATTTATCTGTGAAACAACCGCAGTCCCTTGACTCGTGAAGTTTCCTAGTCAGTCTGGATTTTGCCGATGACACCGATTTCCTATCACTTGGCAGCCAGATCAAGCTGAAGCTTGATGAGATTTAGGCTCAATCCCTTCAGCAAGATCATCGGCAGAGGCGATGTGCTCTTGAACCAGGAAGAACAAAAATCTGACTGATTCCCGTTTGTTATGTTAATGACCATTGACGCTTAAGGCCGTAATCCATTAATTCATTGGCAGCTGCAAAATAGGAATATCCTAGTTCTATCATTTCTTTGTCATTTATTTGTTGTAATGCTTTCATAAGGAGATGACCCCCTTTGTTAGGCAGGAAAATAGATGTGAGCTGGGTGGAAAGAGAAAAAGGTCAGTAAAGCCCCCTAGAAAGGACTCAGTTAACCAGTTAAAACTAAAAATCCAGAAAAGACTCAGAGTTAATGAGTTATTCAGTTAAAGCTCAAAAGGTCAGGATCAACTTGGCCTTGAGTGTTTGAATATTCCCAGTATAAAGAGAAGTATCTGAGCACAGCCCATGTCTTCATTGTGTCAATTAGATCATTGTAACATTTACTCTAGCATGCTTAAAGGCCCAGCTATAAACAGCACAATAAAGACAGGAAGATCCCACCTTAAAGCCAAAATTGCATTTTGAAAAAACCTACACAAAGTTAAGAAGAAAGATTCTTAACATAATCTTTAGCAAACAACAAACAAATAAGTCTGCCCACTGTGGAGGAAGGACAGACAGTCTTGATTGAAGCCAGGAAGCTGCTATCCTGGGAGGGAACCAAAGCAGTAAATTTCTTGTGTTAAGCTAATTTTGCAGAATTACCTAGAGGACTGATAAGAAACTTAATGTCTCATCAAAGATACCTGGAACCACTTAACAAGTCCACACCCCTAGCCCTTTGTTACATTCCTGAAAAATCCTTAAAAGGGGGTGAAGGGTCCCCACCAGTAAGATGGCAAACTTCCGGCTTCTTTTCGGGGTCCTCGGTTCCCGCCAGCGCCACCTGAAGCCCAATCACCTCTCACCCCCCTCCCAATCCCAGCACCTAGCCAACAGCCACCAGCCCTGTAGAAGTAACACCACAATCACCCTATGCTCCTTTCTATATAACCCAGCACCTTTCCCTAATAAAGCGGAACTCTCCGGTGAATTACTGCTGTGTGTTGCTCCTTTCCTTTCATTGGTGCCGAAACCTGGGAGACGGGACACCCCAACTGGGCCCCGTCTTCCCCCCGACACCAGCAGCAGCTTGCCCTTGTCCTCTTTTTCCAGCACTGGCTCATCACACTCACCACTCCTCTCTGGCCTTTAGGTAAGTTTTCCCCCTGGGGTGGGCCACTCTTCCCCGAGCTATCGCAGTGCCATTGACGGTGATCATCCGGCAAGGCCCTGACGCTTGGGGACGAGGAGGGAACGCTCCCCGCCTCAGGCCTTCACGGCTGCGGCGGACCCTCAGGCCCCTCCTCTGACAGCCATAAATCCCCGCCTCAGGCCTTCATAGCTGCAGCAGACTCTCAGGACCCCCCTCCAACAGCCATAAACGAGGTGACTCCTTTGCAGATGAGAATGCTCCCTTTCCCCGCCCCCTCCTCCTTCTGTTCCGTCCGCCGAAATCTGTTCGGTCTGCCGAAAACGCCTAGCGCTAGGTACCTCGTGACTCCGGTACTCTGCCTTCTTAGGGAAGTCTGGGTGATGACCCACATTTCCCAAGAAATTCCGACTCATATTGTTGGATTCTCCCAGAGGAGGACGCCGCCCCAATTCACTCACGAAAGGCGTCTCTTGATGCAACAAGCAAGAGGAATTTATTCAGGAACCAGCTAGCTGGGGTCCAAGTTAGCCCGACGCAGCGGGTCTCAACAAGGACCCTGAGCACACAAAGCCAGAAGGTTTTATAGCATTTTCAAAGGGGGCAACATTTTCCACAATCACAATACAGTGTTTTTTCATAGACACATAAATCTTTGGCTGGGGCCACATCCTGGGGTCTGGTTAGATAAGATTACCTTCAGAATGTTTAGGGTGGTTCTAGCAAGATAAGCTGATTTGAGGTCAGCTAACTAAAAAGGTCACTACATTTAACACTGGCTGACTAACTTGTTTTTCAAGATTCTAATAATTTTCCTCCTTCTAGGTTAGGGGGTGGTATTTAAGCCTTTAAGATGGCTGTACTTATGCTAACTTTTGATTTTTCAGATCCTACATTTCCCCACTTCTCTTTAGGGGCATTCCAATCATGGAATGTTTGTATCTTCTTGTGGGGTGAGTGAATGATATTGTTGCCTCAACATCAGTACATGAACAGCACTCACTCTTTCTCTAACAAAAGTTATCAGCCGATTTAATATGCAGGGTCCTAAAGTGAGGAGCAACACAAGGATGAGTAAGGGCCCAGCCAGAGTGGATATCAGGGTTGTAAGCCACGGGGATCTAGTGAACCAAGATTCAAATAGCCCTTGGACAGCTTCTCGTTCTTTCTTTCTCTGGTCTAGCCTTTCCCTAAGTTTTGACATTGAATCTCTTACTATTCCAGAATGGTCTGCATAAAAGCAGCATTCTTCTTTTAAAGCTGCACACAGTCCTCCTTCTTTTAGGAACAGCAGATCCAGCCCTCGTCTATTCTGCAAGACTACTTCAGAGAGGGAAGTCAGAGATTCTTCAAGTTTTGTAATGGATTGCTCTATGGTCTTTAGGTCTTCATCAATAGCTGTCCTTAGTCCTTCATAATGTTGGTTCCCTTGGACAATAGCGGCTGCCCCCATTCCCACTCCGGCTTCGACACCTATCCCTAACAACACGGCTAAGGTCAGCGAGACCGGCTCTCTCTTATATCTATGCCTAGGTTCAAATTCAGCTACGAATGAGAGATCATCATGATACATCAACCTGGGCACCAGCTGAACCATGATACAGAAATCACGGGAGGAGTTGAAGGCAGAAGTAGAGACACATGGGGTCACTCCAGTGTTACAAGCCCACCATCCCTCGGGAGGAGGGACTAGATACTCATTTTCACCTGAGGAGGTTACAGCTATGGTTTCATCACACAAAGCTTTATGGGTGGGGAGAACTGTACCTAAACATCTTCCTCTTCCAGTTACTTCAGTCAGGGTTAGTTTCCTATGGCTCCCCCAGCTACAGATCTCGTGACGGGTCGTCCTGTTAAAACTGCCCAACAATCCTAATCCTTCATAATAAGGCGGCCCAGAAAAGAAACACAACCAACAGGATTCAGTAGTTTTAGGATTGGTGGTGTTTAAGGCCTGAAAAGCCCCTTCAAGGAGGTTGAGAAGGCGTTGTCCTGTGCTAGGAAAAGGGGTAACTTGGCCAAGAGTGGAGACAGAGGGAGTGGTGGTAGAGTCCACAGGTGGGGCTAGGGTCTGCTCAGGGGCTGGGGCTGGGAGACGCGGCCAATCCCGCAGGACAGCATTGGGTCCCACTGGGATAGCCAGGAGAGTCTCTACCTTAAGCCTGAGCATGAACAAGACTCCATTATCATAGCCACTCTGGTAGAGTCTTAGTCCCCATGTAAGCCCTTTTTCCCAGTTTGTTGCCCTTTTTCCTGCATCTGTGAAGGAGATGTCAATAAGATTGCAGGTGGGATTAGTCCTGCATTGGGCATGAGTGGCACCCCGTTGGATTTTTATGAGGCCTGGAGGAGGTCTCCCTGCACTTCCTGTCAGCCAATGGCATGTCCCTGTCTGCTCACAACCCCAATTTTTACAAAAAAAATCTGTCTGCCCACCACACTGTGAGACCTCGGCATCGGTTGAGGGGGCAGGGCATACATAAAATCAGGTACTTTGGATCTCTTTCATAGTCCCAGGGCCCCAATGCACTGTATAATCCCGAGTGCCACATCCGGGTACCCCAACTTTATCTTCGTACCAGGGGTCTTGTTTGAAAAGAGTGCATATATCTACAGTGAGGGTAGGCCACCAGGTTCCCTTAGGGTGTTGTCCTGTTAACTGGACTACTACTTGGCGGGAAGCTGGGGTAATGATTTGCCATGTCAGTAACCTGGGTTCATGAGGGTTAGGGTTCTGGTGGGTTGGAGGTAGCAGGAACATCAGAATCACTAATAACATAGTTCTTTCTACACAAGCGAAGCTTAAGGGGGTTATCAATCTGAGTTACTCGCCAGTCCGGGTCCGGTGGGGGTGCCTTCTTTAGATGTGAAGCGTGTATCCAGGAGGAGACGCCGTCCACTTTCACGGCTGTGGGAGTAGTCAGGAGGACGATGAAAGGTCCCTTCCACCGCGGCTCGAGGTTTCCTGTCTGGTGTCTTCTCACGTAGACAGGGTCTCCCACCTGGAACTGGTGAGGTACTGAGAGGTCCTCTGGCCGATAGGCTTCCTTAATGGAGGCCCACACCTCTTTCTGCACAGCCTCCAAGGCTCGTAACCTTTCAAGCAAAAACTTATTAGTTGCACACTCGGGGAATGTATGAAGATGTGCTGATTGGAGCGGGGCCGGGGCCCCAAACATTATTTCAAAGGGCGTTAGTCCAAAGCGGCCGGGAGTGTTCCTGACTCTAAACAGAGTGAAGGGAAGGAGGACTAACCAATCACATAAGCCAGTCTCTATGGACAATTTAGTCAAGGTCTCTTTTAGAGTTCTGTTCATCCTTTCTACCTGTCCTGAGCTCTGGGGCCTGTATGCACAATGCAATTTCCAATCTGTCCCCAGGATCTTGGCCAATCCCTGACTTACCTGGGCAACAAAGGCAGGGCCGTTGTTGGAGCCGATTACCTTTGGGATCCCAAACCTGGGAAATATTTCTTCAAGGATCTTTTTAGACACCGTCTGAGCTGTCTCAGTTTTGGTGGGGAACGCCTCTGTCCATCCTGAAAATGTGTCTAGGAAAACTAGAAGGTACTTATATCCATACTTAGCAGGCTTAATTTCAGTGAAGTCAACTTCCCAATAAGCTCCTGGGCGATCTCCTCGAAGTCTTTTCCCGGATATTGCTTGATTTTTGCTCACGTTTACTAATTGACAGGGAACACAATTTTTACAACCTCGTCAGCCAATTTTCCTAATCCAATAACATGATAAGGGGAGTCTCAAACCAAGGTCTTTAGGTTTTTTGCTCCCAAATGTGTCAATTGATGTAATTGCCTTAAGTATTCTTCTGCCTCTCTCTGGGGCAGGACAACTTTCCCTTTTTCAGACTTGTATATCTCTTGGGGCGAGGAATTTTTGAACCCTAATTTGTTTATACAAGCGAGATCTTCAGGTGTATACTGGAAGCTCTTAATGTGGGTGGCTTCCGGATACACTTGGAGGGGTAAAATGCTCATTCCCTGAGCTGCTTGCTTTGCGGCTTGGTCCGCCCTCCGGTTTCCTTGAGCTATTGGAGAGTCATCTTTCTGATGTCCAGGGCAATGTATTATTGCTACTTCCTTAGGCCTATGGATGGCTTCTAACAAATCTAAAATTTCTTGTTTGTTTTTAACATCTTTCCTGGCAGAAGTTAACAGCCCTCTCTGTCTATAAATAGCCCCGTGTATATGAGCGGTGGCAAAAGCGTATCAGCTGTCAGTGTAGACATTAAGTCTCTTACCTTCTGCCATCCTTAGAGCCTGAGTCAGGGCGATGAGTTCTGCTCGCTGTGCAGAAGTGCCCATTGGGAGTCCACTGGCCCACACGATCCGGTCATCATCTACTACTGCAGCTCCAGCCATTCTCTTACCATTCATGATGTAACTGCTCCCGTCTGTATACCAAGTCAGGAGTCCCGGTCCTCCTAAGGGCTGATCTTGTAAATCCCGGCGGGTCCCTGTCTCCTCAGCCAGGATTTCCTGGCAGGTATGGAGCACTTCCTTCCCTGAATCGGGGAGCAGAGTGGCCGGGTTTAGGATGGCAGGGGGGGCAAACTCCACACGATCACGATTCAGGAGTAAGGTTTGGTAGTGAGTCATTCTGGCATTCGACATCCATCTCTCGGGTGGCTGCTGAATTACACTCTCCAACGCATGTGGAGCAACCACAGTGAGTTTCTGTCCCAGTGTCAGTTTGTCAGAATCTTTAACCAAGAGGGCCACGGCCGCCACTACTCTCAAACAGGCAGGCCATCCGCTACTCACTGGGTCCAATTTTTTTGACAAATAGGTGACAGGTCTCTTCCAAGGTCCCCATTGTTGGGTCAACACTCCCCGAGCCAGTCCGCTCCGTTCATCCACAAAAAGGACGAACGGCTTAGTCACATCTGGCAAGGCCAGAGCGGGTGCCGACCGGAGGGCCTTCTTGATATCATCAAAGGTCTGCTGTTGTTCAGGTCCCCAAACAAACGGGGCTGCTCCTTTGGTTAGGGGATACAGGGGGGCAGCCAAGGTGGCATATCCAGGTATCCATAATCTACAAAACCCTGCCATCCCTAGAAACTCATGAACTTGGCGTGGAGTAGTAGGAACCGGGATCTGCGTCACAGTCTGCTTTCAGGCTTCAGTAAGCCATCTTTTCCCCTCTCTCAGGGAATATCCCAAATAAGTCACTTGTTGTTGGCAGATCTGTGCCTTCTTGGCAGATGCCCTATACCCCAATTTAGCAAGTTCAGTCAAAAGGGCTCCCGTGGCCTCTTGGCAGGCTTCCTGAGTAGGGGCTGCTATCAGTAAGTCATCAACATATTGTAACAAAGTTACCTGTGGGTTGGAGGCTCGGTAAAAGGCCAAGTCCTGATGTAAAGCCTCGTCGAAGAGGGTGGGTGAATTCTTGAACCCTTGTGGCAAGCGAGTCCAGGTCAATTGTCCAGTAGTTCCTGTGGAGGGGTCTTTCCATTCAAAAGCAAACAGCGGTTGGCTACTCTGGTGCAGGCGCAAACAAAAGAAGGCGTCTTTTAAATCTAAGACTGTATACCAGGTGTTTTCCGGGGCCAGAGAGCTTAACAGGTTATAAGGGTTCAGCACAGTGGGATGAATGTCCTGTATCCTCTTATTAACTTCTCTTAAATCTTGCACTGGTCGATAATCTCCTGTTCCCACTTTCTTTACAGGCAGCAAGGGAGTGTTCCATGGGGATTTACATTTTACTAATATCCCCTGCTCTATGAGCCTCTGGATATGGGGCCTAATTCCATCTCTGGATTCTTTACTCATTGGATATTGTCTTACAGTTACTGGTAAGGCTGAGGCTTTCAATTCTATGACCACCGGGAGCTGGTTTACAGCGAGCCCCATACCCGCCGTCTCCGCCCAGGCCCCCAGAAACTGGTTAAGCCACCCCTGACTAACTCGGGAGGGTCCTGGTTCCTTAAAAAGGTGGTACTCGTCTTCTAATCTTATGGACAGAATACTTAGGCCCAAAGGTTTTTTCTCTCGATCAGTCACTCAGGTATCTTCAGCCTGAAAGGATATTTGGGCCCCGACTTTGGTCAAGATGTCTCTTCCTAACAAGGGTGTGGGGCATTCCGGTATGACAAGGAATGAGTAGTTTACTTGTCCCACTCCTAAGTCCACTGTTCTTTGGGTAGTCCATGCATATTGTTGCTGGCCCGTGGCCCCGAACACCCAAGACTTTTTGCCAGAAAGAGGGCCTCTAGCTTGGGTCAGTACAGAATGTTGAGCACCGGTATCCACCAGAAACTCAACGGGTTGCCCCTCCACCTTCAGGGTTACCCTAGGCTCGGGGAGGGGCTCCGAGCCCTGTCTTCCCTAATCCTCATCTTCCAGCAGAGACAACACCTTGTTCGGAGGTCCCCGCGGTGGTTTCTTAGGGCATTCTTTCACCCAATGCCCCTTTTCCTTGCAGTACGCTCACTGATCTTTATCCAAAGGAGGTCGGTTGCCCAGGGACCCTGCCTTACTAGTTCTACCACTAGAGGGTGGGCGTCCCTTACTTTCTACTACTGTGGCCAAGATCTTTGTTAAATTTCTCTCATGCTTCCTGTCCCTCTTTTCCTCTTTACTTTCCCTTTCCTTTTCCTTCCTTAATTCCTTCTCTTCCTCAGTCTCTCTCTTATGATAAACTTTCTCAGCTTCTTTCACTAAATCCCTCAGCAACAAATCCTGTAAGCCTTCTAGTCTCTGAAGCTTTTTCCTAATATCAGGTGCTGATTGCCCGATAAAGGCAAGAGCCACTGAAGCACTGTGCTCCTCAGAAGTAGGGTCAAAAGGAGTATACCGCCTGAAGGCTTCCATCAGGTGTTCTAAGAACACTGCGGGTGCCTCAGCGGCTCCCTGACTAACCTCTCTTACCTTGGCCAAATTGGTGGGGCGCCTTGAGGCCCCGCGAAGACCTGCCACCAGAGCCTGGCGATAGATGGTTAGTCACTCCCTACCTTCTGGAGAATTAAAGTCCCAATTGGGTCTGGTCAGCGGGAACCCCCTTTCTATATCATGAGGGAGTCGCGATGGTCGTCCATCAGTCCCAGGCACGTTTTTTTGCGCCTCCAGGAGAATCCTTTCTCTTTCTTCCGTGGTGAAGAGTACCTGTAAGAGCTGCTGACAATCATCCCAAGTGGGCTGGTGAGAGAACATCAGGGACTCTATCGGTCCCGTTAGTCTCTGTGGTTCCTCTGAAAAAGGAGGGTGGTTAGCTTTCCAATTGTATAAATCAGCAGAGGAGAATGGCCAATATTGCAGAGGTTGGAAGGGTGGGTCCCCCTCTTCCCCAAGGATGGGAACTCCATAAGACCGGAGAGGAAAAATACCCGGTGGGTCCAAGGTGGCCCCTCGGCGGTGCCGAGTTCCCTGGGCAGGTCCCAGAGCCGGCTCCACTGCCTCAGCACCAGGGGCTGGCAGTTCCGGGGGTACCGGGGCTGGCAGTGCCGGGGCTGGGGGTGCTGGGACCGGGGGTGCCGGGGCCGGGGGTGCTGTAGGGGCAGGAGGATAGGGAGGGGGATCATCAACCATAAGCAAATCATCTTGAGTGTCAGGGTGAACTCTAGTGGTTTCTTTTTCCTTGCTCTGGGGTTGGGTCTGGGCAGCTAAAACTCGAGGGCCCGTTTTCTTCTGCACCCAGGGCTTTACCCAGGGCGGTGGGTTTTTCACCAACTCTTGCCAGACTACAATATAGGGTTGCTGATTCGGGTGTCCTTGAGGCGAATCCTGGAAGACAATGGCTTTTACTGCTAATAAAGTGGGGAGATCAAAAGTCCCCTCCGAGGGCCACCCAACATTGAAGGTGGGCCATTCGGAGGTACAGAAAGTCTGCCACGGTCCCTTTTTTACTTTTACTGACAAGTTATGCGCTCTCGCTCTGACTTCCATCCAATGATCTAACGTCAGGCTAAGGGGGGTCGTCACTGTCTGTCCCACTGTCAGTATAACAATAATCAGGCACGTAAAAGACACAGAAAACAAAGACACACACAAATTAGACACACAGTGGCCGCTTTTTGTTTTTCTCAGATTTTCAAACAGAAACCGAAAGGAATCGGAGGGTTGATACTCCTGGCGCCCAAAAATCAACCCTATCTCATCAGGTTCACTTTGCCGGAAAAACAGACGAGATGCTACCAGGCGTCCCTGGCCCTCCAACCTCCCCAAGGCGTTCCCCAGGGTTGCAGCCTGCGGTGCTCCAAGTACGTCTACCGACCGCAGTCTCGACCCCTTTACGGGATCGGGACAGCTGCCAGACAACGGGTACCCTTTCGGAATTCCGACCAGTCTCACTGAAAAACAGAAAACAGAACACAGACAACCCAAGGCGCCACTAACCTTACCTCTTCCTCCAAGAACAGCTTCGGGAGTGAAGCGGGGTGAGCGCACGATCCCAGACGAGCCCCCAAATGTTGGATTCTCCCAGAGGAGGACGGTGCCCCAATTCACTCACGAAAGGCGTCTCTTGATGCAACAAGCAAGAGGAATTTATTCAGGAACCAGCTAGCTGGGGTCCAAGTTAGCCCGACGCAGCGGGTCTCAACAAGGACCCTGAGCACACAAAGCCAGAAGGTTTTATAGCATTTTCAAAGGGGGCAACATTTTCCACAATCACAATACAGTGTTTTTTCATAGACACATAAATCTTTGGCTGGGGCCACATCCTGGGGTCTGGTTAGATAAGATTACCTTCAGAATGTTTAGGGTGGTTCTAGCAAGATAAGCTGATTTGAGGTCAGCTAACTAAAAAGGTCACTACATTTAACACTGGCTGACTAACTTGTTTTTCAAGATTCTAATAATTTTCCTCCTTCTAGGTTAGGGGGTGGTATTTAAGCCTTTAAGATGGCTGTACTTATGCTAACTTTTGATTTTTCAGATCCTACAGTATAGGAGTTTCCGCAGACCACCAAGGATCATCGGGGATGCCCTTTGTCTCCTTGTGGTCTGCTTCCAGTCCGAGGATCTCTGTTTGTCTTCCCCTGTTTGTCTCCTTCTCTGTCCTTTAGCCATGGGAGCCTCCTCATCTCTCCCTGAAAGTTCACCTCTTGGATGCCTGCTTAAGCATCTGGCTACCCTCTCCCTGACGCCTGATATAAAACCAAAACTTCTCCGTAAATATTGCTCCCAAGATTGGCCGACATACCCCCTAGACAATAACAACCAATGGCCTGCAGGGGGAACTCTTGATCCTAACATCACTCGCAATCTCTTTAACTACTGCCAGCGCCTGAAAAAATGGAAGGAGATTCCCTATATCGAATCTTTTCGCCTCCTAGCTCAAAATCCCAGCCTCTGCACCACCTGCTCCCCACCCCAAGTTCTCCTAGCCTGCAAGACGTCTCCCTCCCCTCCCCACACTCCTAGTCCCTCTTCAATTATCTTCCCGCCAATGAGCCTCCGCCATACAGACTTCCCCCTTCGGCCCATCCCCCTCCTACAACCCCTCCACCCTCCACCGCCGCTGCTGCCTCTTTCCCCACGGCAGAAGCCTCCCGTCCTCTCCCTTCCCCTTCTTCTCCTACAACAGCCCCTCCCCCTTCCTCTACCGCCGCAGCCGCCGCCTCCACCCCCGCAAAAGCGTCCCGTCCTCTCCCTTCTCCCTCTTCCACCATCTCCTCCTGCACCTCACCCCCTCCTCCTCCGTCCCCCTCACCTTCCCCCCTCCCGCAAATTGAGCCTGAGCCTTTCAGCCCCCCTCTAACTAAGTTCAAAGGGCCTCATCCGTCTTTGCCCCCTCAGATTTGGTCCTGAGGGCCTCCCAAAATTATCGCGGCTTTGCCCCCATCACCTGTTTCCCCCGCACAGACTGAGCCAGAACCCTTCAGTCCCCCTCAGACTCGGTCCCGAGGGCCTTCCAAAATTATTGCCCCGCTCCGGGAAGTAGCAGGAACTGAAGGCATTGTGCGCGTTCACGTCCCTTTCTCCTTAGGAGATTTAGCCCAACTAGAGAAACGCCTAGGTTCCTTTTCCACTTATCCCACGACATACATCAGGGAGTTTCAATGGACCCTCCAGTCTTACAGCCTCACGCATCATGACATTTTCATGCTCCTGGCCAATACTCTCCTCCCTGAAGAGCGTAGACGAGCTTGGGACTTCGCCCAAACGCATGCTACCGAAACCCACAGGACTGAACCCACCTATCCCCCTGGTCCCACTGCTGTCCCCGAACAAGACCCACACTGGGATTATAACACCGCTGTGGGTCTCCACTCTCGAGATATTTTTGCCTCCTGCTTAATAGCAGGTCTAAAAAAGGCAGCTCGTAAAGTAGTCAGTTTTCAAAAGCTCCAAGACATAATTCAAAAGAGAGACGAAACCCCCTCCGAGTTCTTAGACAGACTCACTCAAGCCCTATTACAGTATACCAGCCTGGACCCAGAAACACCTGAAGGAAGACAGGTCCTTATGACATACTTCCTAGCTCAAAGCTACCCTGACATTAAAGCTAAACTCAAAAAGTTAGAACAGGGCCCCGCTACCCCACAGACTGAGATCCTAACAGTGGCCTTTAAAGTCTTCCATAACCGGGAGGAGGAGAAAGAACGCCGTAAACAAAAAGCTGATCAGGCCAATTTCCAGATGTTGGCCCAGCTGATAAAACCACAACCTGGGCGCCCCTCTACAGACAAGCCCCCCCCAGGAGCTTGTTTCAAGTGCAGAAAAGAGAGACATTGGTCAAGGGCATGCCCCTCCTCCAGATTTCCTACCACCCCATGCCCCAGATGCCACAAAAAGGGCCACTGGGGGTCTGATTGCCCAACCACCTGAAGGGGAGGCTGGACGAACAACCCCCATCCTAAGTCCACCGTAGTAGGGCTGGCAGAAGAAGATTGATGGGGCCCGGGGGCTTCTCGCACGACCATTTCCATCACCAAACAGGAGCCCAGGGTTACTTTAACAGTAGATGGTCACCCCATCTCCTTCCTCCTAGATACAGGAGCCACCTTCTCAGTCTTGCGAGAATACCGGGGCCCTACCACGCCAGCCATTACTCCTATAGTCGGGGTAGGAGGTAAACAGATTTTCCCATTAAACCCCCCCCCCTTTTATGCACAATCCTAGACAGTCCCATACCTTTCTCCCACTCCTTCCTAGTTATGCCCCAGTGTCCCATCTCTTTACTAGGACGGGACATCCTTTCCCTCCTCCACGTTTCCATAACTATATCCACTCCCACAGCCCCCAGTACTCCCTTTCTGATGGCCCTCATAGCTGACAACCCCCCTCTACCCAATGAAAGCTCTGGTTCCGCCCTTATACACCCTGTAAATCCCAAAGTTTGGGACATTACAAGCCCCTCCGTGGCCCTATGTCCCCCTGCCTCTATCAAATTACGTGATCCCTCTCAGTATATCTGTCAGGCCCAATACCCCCTAACCACTTCAGCCCTCATAGGCCTCCAACCCATCATTCAAGATCTCTTAAACAAAAACTATCTCAGACCCACTCACTCCCCATTTAATACC
Source organism: Manis javanica (assembly GCF_040802235.1). NCBI lineage: Eukaryota > Metazoa > Chordata > Mammalia > Pholidota > Manidae > Manis > Manis javanica. The sequence goes on along the minus strand of NC_133166.1, from coordinate 76,714,705 downwards.
CCCATATTAGCTGTTAAAAAAAACAACGGATCTTTCCGCCTTGTCCAAGACCTTCGCCTCATCAACATGGCCGTTGTCCCTATCCATCCCTTAGTTCCTAATCCGTACACCCTTTTATCGCAGATCCCTGCTTCCGCATCCCACTTCTCAGTCCTAGATCTCAAGGACGCATTTTTTTCTATCCCTCTAGACCCCTGCTCCCAAGATTTTTTTGCCTTCACCTGGACGGACCCATACACCAGACATTCTGTACAACTTACTTGGACAGTTTTGCCACAAGGCTTCTGAGATAGTCCCCATATTTTTGGACAAGTCCTAGCTCAAGACCTCAAACAGTTTCACCATGATCACCCCGAGTCCACTTTATTACAATATGTAGATGATCTTCTACTCTGCAGTCCCTCGTGGGAACAGTCTCAACTTGACACTGCGTCTCTACTTAACCTTCTAGCTTCCAGAGGTTACCGGGTATCCCCTGTCAAAGCTCAAATCTCTTCCCCTTCTGTCACTTACCTTGGATTCCTTCTGTCTCAATAAAGAAAGTCCATTACCTTAGACAGAAAACGACTCCTCTCTGACCTGCCCATTCCCAAAACCAAGACAGAAATCCTTTCCTTTCTTGGCCTGGCTGGGTATTTTTGAGCGTGGATTCCTAACTTCTCCCTGTTGGCAAGACCCCTATACGACCTCAGCAAGGGCCCCCCTGAAGAACCATTATCATCCTCACCCCGACACTCCTTCATTAAGCTCCGCCAAGCCCTTGTAGAAGCTCCAGCTCTCCATCTCCCTGATTTGTCAAAACCCTTCTCATTATACATTCATGAGAGGTCCAGTCAAGCTCTAGGAGTCCTAGGCCAATATTATGGCCCATCCTTTGCCCCAGTAGCTTATCTCTCCAAGCAATTAGACCCCACAGTTTGGGGATGGGCCCCCTGCCTACGGGCATTAGCCGCTGGACAGCTCTTGCAGAAAGAAGCTCATAAACTAACATTCGGAGCGCCCCTTACCATTGTGTCCCCACATCACCTAAAAGATCTCTTAACCTACAAAAGTTTACAGACTCTCCCTCCCTCCAGACTCCTGACCTTACTATCCTCTTTCCTCCAAAATCCAAACATTTCTTTCCTCCCCTGCCAGCCCCTGAATCCGGCCACTCTTCTTCCTCTACCCTACTCTCCTCATACTCCCTCGCATAATTGCCTAGAAGCCCTTCACAACTTCCTTCCGTGCCACTCCACGATCTCCGAAGGAGCCCTCTCACACTCCGACCTCATCTGGTTTACTGATGGGTCCTCCTTTAAACATGAGGGCACCCACTACTCAGGATATGCAGTAGTCTCCCTCGAAGATGTCATTGAGGCACGAGCCCTACCCCCTGGTACAACCAATCAGCAGGCTGAACTCATTGCAGCCACCAGAGCTTGCACTCTGGCCCGGTACACGTCTCTCACATTGTACACTGACTCCAAGTACGTATTCCACATTCTCTTGTCCCACGCGGCAGTATGGAAAGAACGAGGCCTCCTCACCACAAAAGGGAATTCCATAACTAATTCAGCCTTAATTACTAAACTTCTAGAGGCTTCACAACTCACACACCAACTAGGCATAGTCCACTGCAAATCACATCAAAAAGATGACTCCCCCATTGCAAGAAGTAATAACAAAGCCGACAGAGTAGCCCGGTCAGTTGCCCTATCAGAAAACACACCAGACAACAATCCATCTGCCCTTGCAGTTTTAGCCTTATCACAAGACGCCCTCTGCTCCCAGGACAAAGAGTCTCTCTTCTGCCTCTTACATGACCTGTTCCATCCCAGCCCCCAATCCTTGATCCATTTTTTACAATCTTTTTTTCCTTTCTCTCCTGAAGACAAAACCCTACTTAACCAAATCACCTGCAAGTGCACCATCTGCCAACGCACTAACCCTAATACCCCCCTCAAAGCCCGACCCTTCCCGGCTCATCAAACAAGGGGTAATGTTCCCACTGCAGATTGGCAAATAGACTTCACTAACATGCCCCCTGTACGACGTACCAGATACCTACTCGTGCTAGTAGATACATTTTCAGGATGGGTCGAAGCTTTCCCCACCACTAACAAACGAGCGTCCGTGGTTGCCTCTATCCTCCTCACCTAGATCTTTCCTAGGTTCGGGATGCCCACTTCCCTCCAATCAGATAACGGCCCTGAGTTCACTGCCCAAATTATCCAGAACCTCTCCAAGTCGCTCTTGCTCCCCTGGCATTTACATTGTCCTTATCAACCACAAGCTTCAGGAAAAGTAGAAAGAGCCAATAGGACTCTAAAAGACATCCTGACCAAACTATCTCTAGAACTACACCTTGACTGGGTTGGCTTACTTCCCTTAGCTCTACTCCGCATTCGAGCCCTCCCAAAGAAACCTTCCTTCTTGTCACCCTTTGAGATCATGTATGGCCACCCGATTCTACCCCTGGGGCTCCCTTCCCACAAAGGACCAATTCCTCCCAATAAAGCCCTTCCACTACTCTCTCTCCTCCGCACTGAATTGTGGAAATATCAGGATTGGCTCCTTCCTGATCCATCTGCCTCCCAAAATCCTCCTGTCTTACAGCCCAGCCTACTAGTGTTTTATAAGCCACCAGAGGATCGGCCCTCTCTCACACCGAAATGGGAAGGTCCACACCCAGTTATTCTCTGCACCCTCTCGGCCGCCAAGCTCTCACTGCCTGATAACTCTGTCACCCCTTGGATTCATATCTCCAGGTTGAAACCAAATACCCAAGACCCACCTTCTCTGGACACCCAAGACCCATCAGTCACAATCCGGAGTCCTTCGGATACAGCCGAAGACGCTGTCTACTCTACCACGCCTCATCCCTCTGATCCCTTGAAGCTCTGCATCTCCCGTGCACCCCCTTTGCCATCCATACCCAAATCATGACTTTTTCCTCCTTTATTGCTCTCTCGCTTTTTTCCCTCATTCCTATTGTCTTCCCCGCCACCCCACCCTCCTTTGTATGGCGATCCAAAGTTAGGCAGAATTACACACAGCATCAAACAAAAGTTACTGCCCTCATTGCCACATCAGACTGCCCTCTGAAAGGCTGCTCTGAGCCTTTGTACCTCCACTTTCCTCCCTCCACCAAAGTATTCATTTACAGCTACCTTTATTCTCCCTACCTCTGCTTCCTCTATGACCAAAGACAAGCCTATTGCAGGCGATGGCAAGACACCTACGGGGGATGTCCCTACTGGTCTTGTGCCATTCACTACATGAGTGACTTCCAGTACCCACAGTATTACTCCTCCAACCATTTCATGAAATATCCCAACAGCTCATTCTCCTTATCAATCCCAGATCCCTGGGACTCTCGATGGGCTGCTGGAGTAACAGCCTCAGTTTACTACAAGGGGTCCTCGACTCCCCACGGTACCCTTCATATCTCTCGAGAGTATGTTCCCTCTTGCTCCCAAATCTCTCAAGTTGCATCAGATATCAGACATTCCGAGAAAGTCATTATCCAAACTCTTGACGGTGCCTCTTCATCTTCTTATTCCTCCTACTCTTGGTTACAGCTCATTTAAGACACCACCATCTTTCTCAACCACACCCTCAACACCGCCAATTGTTTCTTGTGCGCATCACTACAGTGCCCACTGCTGGCCGCCGTGCCCCTCAATATTTCCAACTACTCCTTCCATGCAGAAAGACAACCCCTCTGCCCCCTGGCAGACATACCCCTATGGGAACCAGAATACGCAGATAACCTCACCATCCACCACTGTGTAGGCCCAACTCCACCCCCCTCCAGCGCACTTCACTGCCTCTCTATCTACACCCCTACCTCCAGCTCTAAGACTTTTACACAACCAGGACACTTCTTTTGGTGTAATGGCAGTCTTTTCAACTCACTGCCTCTCAACTCCGATACACCATGCATTCTCGTCACCCTAATCCCACAGCTTACACTTTACAGCAGGGCAGAATTCCTTGAGCTCCAACCTCCCTTGCCCTCGCGCACAAAAAGGGCTGCTTTCCTTCCCATCATGGTCGGTATCTCTTTGATCACCTCAGCCATTGGGGTGGGGTTTTCGGAAGGAGCCTTGGGTCACTCTCTATGGGCAGTTAGAGATCTCGACGCCAAACTTGAGGGAGCCCTGACATCCACTGCTGATTCCCTAGCCTCTCTCCAAAGACAGGTCACTTTGCTAGCGAAAGTCACCCTTCAAAACCGGCGGGCCCTAGATCTGCTTACAGCCGTGAAGGGCGGCACCTGCGTCTTCCTCCAGGAAGAGTGCTGCTATTACATCAACGAATCCGGCATTGTAGAAACTGACATCACCAAACTCACCGACCTTGCCTCCAGTCTCCACTCTGCTTCCAATTCCAACCCATTCTCTTCAATACTAACAAACCCCCTCCTCACCTGGCTCTGGCCCATTGCAGGCCCCATAATAGTCATTCTTCTCGTCTGTCTCTTCTTACCCTGTATAATAAAGTTCATCAAATCCCAAGTCTGAAAAATCTCTAATCAAGCTTTCAACCAGCTTTTACTCAGGAACTACCAGCTTCTGGCCACAGAAGATCCCTCACCCTCACGTGACCTCCTCACCACATGCTGAGATGGACCCCTCTCTCCACTGGAAACTGTTCCTGGAAACAATGGCCGCAGACGCCTGGCTCCTGACACCCATATCCTCTTGGCACCATTGGAATCAACAGGTCCTCAACCTATGGTTACAGGGAACCTTCATTGATTTCCAACCTGAAGAAGTCCACATCTACTCGTCCTTACTGCGGGGAGTCCTATCAACCCTTTCCTCCCAATCCTCAAACCCTCACTCCCTTCTCCGCCCCTGTTCAGCAAGAAGCAGTCAGAGAGAAAGCAACGTCCACAAACCCATAGAGGAGAAAGGGGGGAATGAAGGGTCCCCACCAGTAAAATGGCAAACTTCCAGCTTCTTTTCGGGGTCCTTGGTTCCCGCCGGCGCCACCTGAAGCCCAATCACCTCTCGCCCCCCTCCCAATCCCAGCACCTAGCCACCAGCCACCAGCCCCGTAGAAGTAACACCACAATCACCCTATGCCCCTTCCTATATAACCCAGCACCTTTCCCTAATAAAGCGGAACTCTCTGGTGAATTGCTGCTGTGTGTCGCTCCTTTGCTTTCAGGGGGAACCCCCAAACCTTTCAGTAGGCTCCTCTTTCTGAGGTTGCCCACACTTACTCTCTAAGTAACTTTAAATAAAACTTTTACTCTGTTTCACTACTGTCTCTCTGCACTTCAATTCTTTGTTGCGGCAGGGATGAGAACAGAGGAAAACACATAATACCTCTCCCCCAACACCTTCACCCTCCTCAGGGTTTCCCAGGGATATAATTCATGTAGAAAAGTAAGAAAATATTCCTGATTCTTTCCCACTATGTATCAGTTTTTCAAGAGGAAAGATCGGTTCCCTAACATAGTCCCAAAATGATGATTTAATTTTTTAATCAATGGGATTAGGAATTTATGTATTTAAACAATTTCAGTGCTTTGGAATTACTGATGCAGAAATTGCCTCATCTTTGGGAAGAGGATGCCTCTGCCAATTGGCCCTCGAATCCTTTTTAAAAGACCTAGTGGTCTCCCATAACGTCGGTGCAGTCTGATATGACAGGATAAAGCAGCAAGGGTCCATGTGCACACTTGGGGCCCCAAACCAGGAGTTGCACTTTTACTCAAGGAGCTTTGTTTTCTTTTGGGGCCCCAAACCAGGAGTCGCCCTTTTCCTCATGGAGCTTTGTTTTCTTTTCATGTGAAAGAGTATCTCAAAATAACAATCGGTACTAGAGATGCTCATTGCTACTGTCTTGGTCCCTGTTGGGTTGCTGGGCCTTTTCAGTGGAGGTTATTATATATAATAACATGATGTAAAGGAGGGCAGAGGGCATCAAGAGTCAGGAAAAAGGACTAATAACATTTAACCTAACTGCCTAAAGCATGGGCCACCCAGTTTTGAATAGACAACCCGAGGCTAAGCTTAGAAATGCGCCTGCTTTAAGTTAGATAACTAGAAGTGGGCAACAGCCTGGGGGCGTGATCCGTGATAAGTCACATAGACATGCTTAGGTAAGCAAGAGATAACAATTGAAGCAGTTGGGCAACTGGAGTGTTCCCTAAAAGGTTACAATATAGAATGTGTTTTAAAATTATTGGTTGTAGAAATGTGCGGGCTTAGGTGTAACAGCTGTGAAAATCCTATATAAGCAATACCTAAAGTTGCCTGGGGGTCAGCAGCTGGGACTCGGCCTGCGTGTCAGGAGAGGTGCTGTTGACCCCAGCTTGCTGGCTGAATAAAGACTTTGCCTGTACTTACATCTCCATGCCTGTGTGCTTTGTTCTCTCGAGAAAACCCTGAGTTCCTGGACCCTAACTGATATAATATAACCCTGTTAGGTAGGAAAATAGATATGAGTGGGTGGAGGGAGAATAAGGCCAGGAAAGCCCATTAAATGGGACTCAGAGAGTTAGCCAGATAAAGCCAGAGAGTCAGAAAGGACTCACAGAGTTAATGCCCTTTGCAGTGTGAGTTCAATCCACAGGCTCTGAATCTGGGCTGACCTTGAGACTTTCCATAGCTAAGGCAGGTGAGACCAGCACTATGATTAATTTTCCTAAAAATATTGGGATGTGAATAGCCTCGTGGGAACAAGAAGGACTTATCTTGAGGCTCAGAGCAGAGAGTTGGGGGTCAGATTCCTGACACATTCTTTGTAATCAGCCACTGACTTACCTTACAGCAAGGCAAGCAGTCTTAACTGATAGGTTCCCAGTATTTGAGAGTAGCCACTATTTCAGAAAAGAACCAAAAGTTTTTCAACAGAATTACCGAGAGGACTAGCCATAGATAGATATCCTGAAACCACCTGTCAGGCCTGCACCCTCGACCCTTTACCTTTACCCCATTCTTAAACTTGTAGACAGAATCCCAGCTTTGACATAGCCCTTCTTTGAGTGTGCAACTTTTTACTTGAAATAAACCTTTCACTGCTCAACTCGTTGTGTTTTGTCTCTGCACTCTTTGAGTGCTAAGTGTCCTTGTTACTTTGCTATGTCATTCTATTCTCTAGGCTGAAGCACAAGCCTTCACTCTGTCTCAGACCCACCTCAGATTAGTGGGGAGGAGCTGCTGAGAGCTTCGGTTTGGGCTTGCAAGTTCCCGTCCCCTGGGTGATCCGGATGGAACTGCATCTGCTATTGTGCTCTTTAGAGGCCTGCTTGAAAATCTCCTTTCTATGTCTTTGGGAAGATCCCAGAACATAATCAACTTCATCCAGTGCTCTGTGGCTCCCCAAAATCCTGGGATGGTAGGAATTTAGAGCCCATGCTGTGCAGATTTAAGAGAACCCTGGATGCCAGGTGAAACTGGTTTTTGGAGAGGTGCCCTATGCCGAGCAGTTCAGTGGACTTCCCTTATCTCTTTGTTCTTCCCTGTTGTGGCTGACTGCAAGGCAGCTGCCATTCCTTGCTATTCTCGCTTTAATGAATTCCTTCCTCATGTTGTACTCTAACTTTCTGCCTCTCTGAACCAACTTCCTCCCCAACAATATAATACGATATAACATAATATATGGTATGATACTATAATATAATATACCCCTTGCATTTATGCTGATACTTCAAATTCAAATCGAGGACTACAACCTCTACTGTCTTTTTTTAAATCAAAGTATCATTGATAAACAATCACATGAGCAACATCGTGGTTACTACATTCCCCTCATTACCAAGTCCCCACCACATACCCCATTACAGTCATTGTTCATCAGCATAGTAAGTGCTATAGAATCACTACGTGTCTTCTCTGTACTATGCTGCCTTCCCTGTGCTCCCCCCTACATTATGTGTGCTAATCATAAAGCCCCTTAATCTCCTTATACCTCCCCTCCCACCTCCCCTCCCCAGTCCCTTTCCCTTTGGTAACTGTTAGTCCATTCTTGGGTTCTGTGAGTCTGCTGATGTTCTGTTCCTTCAGTTTTGCTTTGTTCTTATACTCCACGTATGAGTGAAGTCATTTGGCACTTGTCTTTCTCCTCCTGGATTGTTTCACTGAGCATAATACCCTCTAGCTCCATACATGATGCTGCAAATGGTAGGATTTCTTTTCTTCTTATGCTGAATAATATTCCATTGTGTATATGTACCACTTCTTTATCTATTCATTTACTGATGAACACTTAGGTTGCTTCCATTTCTTGGCTATTGTAAATACTGCTGCAATAAACATTGGGGTGCATATGTCTTTTTGAATCTGGGATCCTGTTTTCTCAGGGTAAATTCCTAGGAGTGGTATTCCTGGGTCAAATCGTATTTCTATTTTGAGTTTTTTGAGGAACCTCCATACTGCTTTCCACAACTGTTGAACTAATTTACATTCCCACCAGCAGTGTAGGAGGATTCCCCTTTCTCCACATCCATGCCAACACTTGTTGTTTGTCTTTTGGATGGTGGCCATCCTAACTGGTGTGAGGTGATATCTCATTGTGGTTTTAATTTGCATTTCTCTGATGATTAGTGATGTGGAGCATCTTTTCATGTGTCTGTTGGCCATCTGAATTTCTTCTTAGGAGAAGTGTCTGTTCAGATCCTGTGCCCATTTTTTAATTGGATTATTTGCTTTTTATTTGTTGAGGTGTGTGAGCTCTTTATATAATTTGGATGTCAACCCCTTATCAGGTATGTCATTTATGAATATATTCTCCCATACTGTAGGATACCTTTTTGTTCTATTGATGGTGTCCTCTGCTGTACAGAAGCTTTTTAGTTTGATGTACTACCACTTGTTCATTTTTGCTTTTGTTTCCCTTGCCTAGGAGATATGTTCATGAAGAAGTTGCCCATGTTTATATTCAAGAGAGTTTTGCCTATATTTTCTTCTAAGAGTTTTATGGTTTCATGACTTATACTCAGGTCTTTGATCCATTTTGAGTTTACTTTTGTGTATGGAGTTAAACAGTAATCCAGTTTCATTCTCTTCCATGTAGCTGTCCAGTTTTGCCAACACCAGTTGTTGAAGATGTCATTTCCCTATTGTATATCCATGGTTCCTTTATCATATATTAATTGACAATATATGCTTGGGTTTATATCTGGGCTCTCCAGTCTGTTCCATTGGTCTATGGGTCTGTTCTTGTGCCAGTACCAAATTGTCTTGATTACTGTGGCTTTGTAGTAGAGCTTAAAGTTGGGGAGCGTAATACCCCAGCTTTATTCTTCCTTCTCAGAATATCTTTGGCTATTCGAGGTCTTTTGTGGTTCCATATGAATTTTAGAACTATTTGTTCTAGTTTGTTGAAGAATGCTGTCAGTGTTTTGATAGGGATTGCATTGAATCTGTAGATTGCTTTAGGCAGGATGGCCATTTTGACAATATTAATTCTTCCTACCCAAGAGTATGGGATGAATTTCCATTTATTAGTGTCCTCTTTAATTTCTCTCAAGAGTGTCTTACAGTTTTCAGGGTATAGGTCTTTCATTTCCTTGGTTAGGTTTATTCCTAGGTATTTTATTCTTTTTGATGCAATTGTGAATTGAATTGTTTTCCTGATTTCTCTTTCTGCTTGTTCATTGTCAGTGTATAGGAGTGCAACAGATTTCTGTGTATTAATTTTGTATCCTGCAACTTTGCTGAATTTGGATATTAGTTCTAGTAGTTTTGGAGTGGAGTGTTTAGGGTTTTTTATGTACAATATCATATTATCTGCAAATAGTGACAGTTTAACTTCTTTGTTACCAATTCGATGCTCTTTATTTCTTTGTATTGTTTGATTGCCGTGGCTAGGACCTCCAGTACTATGTTGAATAAAAGCGGGGATAGTGGGCATCCTTGTCTTGTTCCTGATCTTAAAGGAAAAGCTTTCAGCTTTTCACTGTTAAGTATGATTTTGGCTGTGGGTTTGTCATATATGGCCTTTATTATGTTGAGTTTCTTGCCCTCTATATCCATTTTGTTGAGAGTTTTTATTATGAATGGATGTCGAATTTTGTTGAACGCTTTTTCAGCATCTGTGGAGATGATCATGTGGATTTTGTCCTTTTTGTTGATATAGTGAATGGCCAGTTGTGTCCTTGTTGAGATGTACAGGTAGCAGATAATATTTCATAATGCCTGTCTTTAGTGCTATGGAATGGTTCTTAAAATTTCCACTTTATTTCGTTCTCTTCAGGATTGTATACGAGGAATTCGCCGTCAAAGGAGGTCATGGTGTTATTGCACATTTTACCACCAGGTGTCGCCATAGTAACCTACACGGGTGTCTTCTTGAGGCAATTTCCCGGTTAGACCTCTCTCTCCAAGCACTGCCATTTCAGCTCATTTTAAATAAATGTGTCATGCAACCTGAAACAGCTCAAAGAGAATAAAGAGAATTAAAAAGGTGAAGGGAATGATATTGTATGAGAAGACCAACGAAATAGGAACCATGGTAAGAGGACACTTTCCCCCACTGGGCATATAACAGGAGGACAGATGCATGACCTTCAATGCTGTAATTCTTTTTATAAAAAGAACTGCTGTGGACACATAGCATTTGTGCCTCCCCCCACTTCCCCACCAATTCATATATTGACACCCTGATGCCCAGTGATGATATGTTGAAGCCCTAATCTCCAGTGATCTTCAGTATTGGGGCCTTTGGGAGTTAATTTTTAGGTGAGGTCATGAGGGTGGGGTCCTTGTGATGGGACTAATGTCCTTAGAGAAAGGGGAAGAGACCTAGGAGGGTACTCTGCCTTGCAGGCACATGGCAAGAAGGCAGCCGGCTGTATGCTAGGAGCTGAGTCAGTTGGCACCTTTATTTTGGACTTCCCAGTCCGTAAGAAATACATTTTATTGAGCCATCCAGTTTATGGTATTTTATTACATAAGCTTGTGCAGACTAAGACAAGTGTCTGTAATATTGTCTCCATTGTGATTTTCAAATAACGTAGATATAAAAGATTTTAAGGCCCTTTACACATTGCTCTGGATTACTAAACCCTTGAGTTTATTTCAGAACCAAGAGTGCTGAGATGGAGTGGGGGGAGTATGGTGTGGATGCTACAGAAATTTAAGGCAGTTTCTGTTTTCAGGAAGTGCACAATCTACCTGTGGAGATAAAAATACCCCATACTTGTGAATTATTACAAGGTTTTGTTTTCATATTTGTGAAAACAAGTATGTGAGGCAGCTTAGGATCCAGGCTAAATGGACTTTGAATCACAAGGGCTGTGTTTCAGGTTGGGGTTGTTCTGTGGAGAGCTGACTCCAGGACAGAGTTTGATGTGCACAGATTGATTAAGGAGCCCCGTGGGATCAGCATCCGTGCAACGGAGGCTTGAAGAAGGACTGGGAGGATGGAGAAGTCGAACCGGCATGCAGCCGTGGCCGGTCCCAGAGGAGCCCTGGGGCCAGAAAGGCCTTTCAGAGGCGTCTGTGTCTGGGCCCGTGGCTTGGCCTTTGAACTCTTAAGCATTGGAGCAGTGATGTGGGCCACCCCAGTAAAGGGGTGAGTGTTTGAAAGTGAACATGGAAATGTTAATATGAAATAAAAAAGGTGTGCCTTGAGTTTTACTGAAGTGTATGCTACTGAGACAGATGAGCTATCACAGGATGGTTGGTTAGTCACCAATTTGTGGAGCCATAAACATGAATGACATGGAAGATGGCTATTTGACCTTCTAGAGATTAGAACCTAAGCCAGTTAGCAGATTTGGGCCAGATTCTGAAACCAAAGTCCAACTTTCATGCATCTCTGACCTTTTGACCTAGAAGTTCCATTTGGAGGAATCTACTTTAACTGTAGCAGGCAAATGTTGAGTCTGCCCTGTGTCCAGAGACTGAATAGAGATTCCTTTCTACACTGATCTGTCATATCACCTCTGTTCTATATATCAAAGCTCTGGGTGGTTGTGTTTGCCTTTCTGGGGTCTCTAGTCTGTCCACTGGTTAACTGGCTCACCACTGCAGGGTATCACACTATCTTACTAACTATAGTCTTGGTATATGGTGTTGGAAGCCTACCACTCTAATATGTCTTCTTATCTGTTCTTGGCCTTTTACTTATCTATCTATCAAAGTTAGTTTATTCTGTTGTAACTATTGAGACTGCAACAGAGGAAAACAACTAAATTTCTGGCTCTAAAATTCAATAGTAATATTAACTGGAAAATGAACTCAAGTTCCCCTAAAACCTTGTAACAATTAACAGGTGGCAGTTTCCCTTTGTTCTCCCTAATTTCTGAGTCTCAGGGTCAGAGACAGTGCAGATGGCTGATTTTGCAGAACCCAAGACATCCTGTCCCAGGATCCTGAGGGGGAATTGATAAGAAAAACAAAAAGCAAGTGGATCGGTGCAATGTCTGCTCGGATCCTTGCCAGTAGCTACTTTTGTGTCTGTGCTCATGAACACCATGGCCTCTCCTATGATTTCTCCTCTAAAAGCCTTAAGTGCTTGTGCTTGAAGGGGACAATGGTTCTCTAAGGCACAAACCTGGACTCCCTCATTTGCTGGCAACTTAATAAACTATTCTTTCCTTTCCTCAAAATTTGTCATTGTGTTTTGAGACTTTTTTTTTTGGTATAATTAATCTACAATTACATGAGCAACATTACGTTTACTAGACTCCCCACATCATCAGGACCCCCCCCCCAACATACCCCATTACAGTCACTGTCCATCAGCATAGTAAGATGCTATAGAACTACTACTTGTCTTCTGTGAGTTGTACAGCCCTCCCCGGGCCCTCCACTACATTATGTGTGCTAATTGTAATGCCCTTTTCTCCCCCTTATCCCTCCATTCCCACCCATCCTCCCCAGTCTCTTTCCCTTTGGTAACTGTTTGTGCATTTTTGGGTTCTGTGAGTCTGCTGCTGTTTCGTTCCTTCAGTTTTTTTCTTTCTTCTTATACTCCACATATGAATGAAATCATTTGATACTTGCCTTTTCCACCTGGCTTATTTCACTGAGCATAATACCCTCTAGCTCCATCCATGTTGTTGCAAATGAAAGGATTTGTTTTCTTCTTATGGCTGAATAATATTCCATTGTGTATATGTACCACCTCTTCTTTATCCATTCATCTACTGATGGACACTGAGGTTGCTTCCCTTTCTTGGCTATTGTAAATAGTGCTGCGATAAACATAGGTGTGCATATGTCTTTTTCAAACTGGGCTCCTGCATTCTTAGGGTAAATTCCTAGAAGTGGAATTCCTGGGTCGAATGGTATTTCTATTTTGAGTTTTTTGAGGAACCCCCACATTGCTTTCCACAAAGGTTGAACTAATTTACATTCCCACCAGCAGTGTAGGAGGGTTCCCCTTCTCCATTACCTCGTCAACATTTGTTGTTGTTTGTCTCTTGGATTGTGGCCATCCTTACTGGTGTGAGGTGATACCTCATTGTGGTTTTAATTCACATTTCTCTGATGATTAGCGATATGGAGCAGCTTTTCACGTGTCTGTTGGCCACCTGAATTTCTTTTTTGGAGAAGTGTCTGTTCAGATCCTGTGCCCATTTTTTAATTGGATTATTTGCTTTTTGTTTGTTGAGGTACGTGAGCTCTTTATATATTTTGGATGTCAACCGTTTATTGGATTTGTCATTTATGAATATATTGTCCCATACTGTAGGATGCCTTTTTGTTCTGTTGATAGTGTCCTTTCCTGTACAGAAACTTTTCAGCTTCATATAGTCCCACTTGTTCATTTTTGCTTCTGTTTCCCTTGCCCAGAGAGATATGCTCATGAAGAAGTTGCTCATGTTTTATGTCCAAGAGATTTTTGCTTGTTATTTTCTAAGAATTTTTATTTATTTATTTATTTTTATTTTGGTATCATTAATCTACAAGTACATGAAGAACATTATGTTTACTAGGCTCCCCCCTTCACCAAGCCCCCCCCACATACCCCTTCACAGTCACTGTCCATCAGTGTAGTAAGATGCTGTAAAATCACTACTTGTCTTCTCTGTGTTGCACAGCCCTCCCCATGGCCCCCACTCACTATACATGCTAATCATAATGCCCCCTTCCTTTTTCCCCACCCTTGTACCTCCCTTCCCACCCATCCTTCCCAGTCCCTTTCCCTTTGGTAACTATTAGTCCATTCTTGGGTTCTGTGATTCTGCTGCTGTTTTGTTCCTTCAGTTTTCTTTTGTTCTTATACTCCACATATGAGCGAAATCATTTGGTACTAGTCTTTCTCTGCCTGGCTTATTTCACTGAGCATAATACCCTCTAGCTCCATCTATTTTGTTGCAAATGGTAGGATCTGTTTTTTTCTTATGGCTGAGTAATATTCCATTGTGTATATGTACCACATCTTCTTTATCCATTCATCTACTGATGGACATTTAGGTTGCTTCCATATCTTGGCTATTGTAAATAGTGCAGCGATAAACATAGGGGTGCATATGTCTTTTTCAAACTGGAGTGCTGCATTCTTAGGGTAAATTCCTAGAAGTGGAATTCCTGGGTCAAATGGTATTTCTATTTTGAGCATTTTGAGGAACCCCCATACTGCTTTCCACAATGGTTGAACTAATTTACATTTCCACCAGCAGTGTAGGAGGGTTTCCCTTCCTCTACAACCTTGCCAACATTTGTTGTTGTTTGTCTTTTCGATGATGGTTATCCTTACTGGTGTGAGGTGTTATCTCACTGTGGTTTTAATTTGCATTTCTCTGATGACAAGTGATGTGGAGCATCTTTTCATGTGTCTGTTGGTCATCTGAATTTCTTTTTTGGAGAACTGTTTTTTCAGCTCCTCTGCCCATTTTTTAATTGGATTATTTGCTTTTTGTTTGTTGAGCTGTGTGAGCTCTTTATATATTTTGGATGTCAACCCTTTATTTGATCTGTCACTTATGAATATATTCTCCCATACTGTAGAATACCTTTTTGTTCTATTGATGGTGTCCTTTGCTGTACAGAAGATTTTTAGCTTGATATAGTCCCACTTGTTCATTTTTGCTTTTGTTTCCTTTGCCTAGGGAGATATGTTCATGAAGAATTCACTCATGTTTATGTCCATGAGATTTTTGCCTATGTTTTTTTCTAAGAGTTTTATGATTTCATGACTTACATTCAGGTCTTTGATCTATTTCAAATTTACTTTTGTGTATGGGGTTAGACAGTGATCCAGTTTCATTCTCTGACATGTAGCTGTCCAGTTTTGCCAACACCAGCTGTTGAAGAGGCTGTCATTTCCCCATTGTATGTCCATGGCTCCTGTATCATATATTAATTGAACATATATGTTTGGGCTAATATCTGGACTCTGTATTCTGTTCCACTGATCTGTGGGTCTGTTCTTGTGCCAGTACTAAATTGTCTTGATTACTATGGCTTTGTAGCAGAGCTTGAAGTTGGGGAGCAAGATCCCCTCCGCTTTATTCTTCCTTCTCAGGATTGCTTTGGCTATTCAGGGTCTTTTGTGGTTCCATATGAATTGTAGAACTATTTGTTCCAGTTCATTGAAGAATGCTGTTGGTATTTTGATAGGGATTGTGTTTTAGGCAGTATGGCCATTTTGACGATATTAATTCTTCCTAGCCAGGAGCATGGGATGAGTTTCTATTTGTTAGTGACCTCTTCAATTTCTCTTAAGAGTGTCTTGTAGTTTTCAGGGTGTAGGTCTTTCACTTCCTTGGTTAGGTTTATTCCTAGGTATTTTATTCTTTTTGATGCAATTGTGAATGGAATTGTTTTCCTGATTTCTCTTACTGCTAGTTCATCATTAGTGTATAGGAATGCAATAGATTTCTGTGTATTAATTTTGTATACTGCAACTTTGCTGAATTTGGATATTAGTTCTAGAAGTTTTGGAGTGGAGTCTTTAGGGTTTTTTATGTACAATATCATGTCATCTGCAAATAGTGATAGTTTGACTTCTTTACCTATCTGGATTCCTTGTATTTCTTTGTTTTGTCTGATTGCCATGACCAGGACCTCCAGTACTATGTTGAATAACAGTGGGGAGAGTGGGCATCCCTGTCTTGTTCCCGATCTTAGAGGAAATGCTTTCAGCTTCTCGCTGTTCAGTGTGATGTTGGCTGTGGGATTATCATATATGGCCTTTATTTTGTTGAGTTACTTGCCCTCTATACCCATTTTGTTGAGAGTTTTTATCATGGATGGATGTTTAATTTTGTTGAATTCTTTTTCAGCATCTATGGAGATGATCATGTGGCTTTTGTCCTTCTCTTTGTTGATGTGGTGGATGATGTTGATGGATTTTTGAATGTTGTACCATCCTTGCATCCCTGAGATGAATCCCCCTTGGTCATGGTGTATGATCCTCTTGATATATTTTGGAATTTGGTTGCTAATATTCTGTTGAGTATTTTTGCATCTATGTTCATCAGGGATATTGGTTTGTAATTTTGTTTTTTGGTGGGGTCTTTGCCTGGTTTTGGTATTACTGTGATGGTGGCTTTATAGAATGAGTTTGGAAGTATTTCCTCCTCTTCTATTTTTTGGAAAACTTTAAGGAGAATGGGTATTATGTCTTCTCTATATGTTTGATGAAATTCAGCAGTGAATTCATTTGGCCCAGGGATTTTGTTCCTGGGTAGTTTTTTGATTACCGATTTAATTTCATTGCTGGTAATTGGTCTGTTTAGATTCTCTATTTCTTCCTTGGTCAGTCTTGGAAGGTTGTATTTTTCTAGGAAGTTGTCCATTTCTTTTAGGTTTTCCAGCTTGTTAGCATATAGATTTTCATAGTATTCTCTAATAATTATTTGTATTTCTAAGGGGTCCTTCATTATTTTTTCATCCCCATTTCTGATTCTCTTTATGTGTGTAGATTCTCTTTTTCTCTTAATAAGTCTGGCTAGGGGTTTATCTATTTTGTTTATTTTCTCAAGGAACCAGCTCTTCGTTTCGTTGATTTTTTTCAGTTGTTTTATTCTTCTCAATTTTATTTATTTCTTCTCTGATCTTCATTATGTCCCTCCTTCTGCTGACTTTGGGCCTCATTAGTTCTTCTTTTCCAGTTTCAATAATTGTGACTTTAGACTATTCATTTTGGATTGTTCTTCCTTCTTTAAATAGGTCTGGATTGCTATATACTTTCCTCTTATAACTGCCTTCACTGCGTCCCACAGAAGTTGGGGCTTTGTGCTGTTGTTGTCGTTTGTCTCTATATATTGCTTGGTCTCCATTTTAATTTGGTCATTGATCCATTGATTATTTAGGAGCATGTTGTTAAGCCTCCATGTGTTTGTGAGCCTTTTTTTTTCTTTGTACAATTTATTTCTAGTTTCATACCTTTGTGGTCTGAGAAGTTGGTTGGTAGAATTTCAATCTTTTTTAATTTACTGAGGCTCTTT
This sequence comes from Manis javanica, assembly GCF_040802235.1. NCBI lineage: Eukaryota > Metazoa > Chordata > Mammalia > Pholidota > Manidae > Manis > Manis javanica. The sequence continues at coordinate 76,697,358 of NC_133166.1, read as the reverse complement.
TTGTGGCCTAGTATGTGGTCCATTGTGGAAAATGTTCCATGTGCATCTTGAGAAGAATGTGTATCCTGCTGCTTTTGGGTGTAGAGTTCTGTAGATGTCTGTTAGGTCCATCTGTTCTAGTGTGTTGTTCAGTGCCTCTGTGTCCTTATGTATTTTCTGTCTGGTGGATCTGTCCTTTGAAGTGAGTGGTGTGTCGAAGTATCCTAAAATGAATTCATTGCATTCTGTTTCCCCCTTTAATCCTGTTAACTTGATTTTTAATCCATTCTGTTACACTGTGTCTTTTGATTATACATTCAGTCCATTTACATTTAGGGTGATTATTGATGATTATCGATAGATACGTACTTATTGCTATTGCAGGTTTTGGATTCATGGTTACCAAAGGTTCAAGGGTAGCTTCTTTACTATCTAACTGTCTAACTTAACTCTCTTATTAGGCTATTATAAATGCAGTGTGATGATTCTTTATTTCTCTCCCTTCTTATTCTTCCTCCTCCATTCTTTATATGTTAGATGTTTTATTCTGTACTCTTTTGTGTTCCCTTTGACTGCTTTTGTGAATAGTTTTTATTTTTTGCCTTTAGTTAGTATTTGGTCAGTCTGCTTTCTTTGCTGTGATTTTATTTTCTGTGGTGACATCTATTTGGCCTTAGGAGTTCTTCCATCTAGAGCAGTCCCTTTAAAATATCCTGTAGAGGTGGTTTGTCAGAGGCAAATTCCCTCAACTTTTGCTTGTCTGGGAATTGTTTAATCCCTCCTTCATAGTTAAATGATAATTGTGCTGAATACAGTATTATTGGTTCAAGGCCCTTCTGTTTCACTGAATTAAATATATCATGCCATTTTCTTCTGACCTGTAGGGTTTCTGTCGAGAAGTCTGATGATAGCCTGATGGGTTTTCCTTTGTAGGTGATCTTTTTTCTCTCTCTTGCTTCTTTTACTACTCTGTCCTTCTCTTTGATCTTTGCCATTTTAATGATTGTATGTCTTGGTGTTGTCCTCCTTGGGTCCCTTGTGTTGGGAGATATGTGGGCTTCCATGGTCCAAGAGAGTATTTCCTCCCTCAGCTTGGGGAAGTTTTCAGCAATTATTTCTTCAAAGACACTTTCTATCCCTTTTTCTCTCTCTTCTTCTTCTGGTACCCTATAATGGAATATTGTTCCATTTGGGTTGGCCACACAGCTCTCTTAATATTCTTTCATTCCTGGAGATCCTATTATTTCTCTCTGCCTCAGCTTCTCTGTATTCCTGTTCTCTGATTCTATTTCATTAACAGTCTCTTGCATTTCATCCAGTCTTCTCTTAAGTCTTTCCAGAGATTATTTCATTTCTGTAATCTCTCTCCAGACTTCATCCTTTAGCTGTTGCATATTTCTCTGCAGGTCCATCAGCATGGTTATGACCTTTATTTTGAATTGTTTTTCAGGAAAATTGGTTATATCTATCTCCTCAGGTTCTCTCTTTTGTGTTGTCTGAGTGATTCTTGACTGGACCAGATTCTTCTGCCTTTTCATGACTATAGAAGTGGTCATAGGCAGATGGCACATGTGTCAGCTGGGAGAACAAAGTCCCTTCCTGCTTGCTGGTCACCTTACCTTTCTTTACTGCCTGTGTTGGTTACCCACACACAGGTTGCAGTCTCTGGGTTAATCCTCTGAACTGCTGTGGGTGGGGCAGCCGTTGGGGTAGCCCAGAGCCCTGCGGGGAGTGGCAGATGCATAGGGTGTGTTCTCCTGTGAGAACAGTGCCCCTTCGAGCCTTGGACCGGTTTCCTCTGTCTGTGCCAAGCAGCTGTGTGCCAGTGGCAGCCTCTCAGTCTGGCTCAAGTAGCTGCGCACTGGGAGGGGACTCTGTGTGGTTGCTGTGGGCAGGCCCGCTCTCCTGCTGCTCCACAGCTGTGGCGGGTCAGCCAGTTTGCTTGCAGCACTGGCCAGGGGGAATGAATGGCAAGCAGCTTATCACCATCAGGGGCTTCAGAGCCTCATTGCCACCCAGGGGGTTAGGGTGCCTGAACTTCCTTAGGATGAGTGTGCCAGGATGATTTCATCCAGCCATTAAGCCCTCGTCCTTTTAAGACTTTCAAGAAGGACCCACTTTTCTGTTGTCCCAGGGGAGCCAGTTGTGGGAACCCGCTCACAGTCTCCATCTCGGATTTTACTTTTCTGTTTCTCTAATATCCAGTACACCATGCAATGTGTGTCTGTGCTCCCAGTGCAGATTACTAGGGCTAGTTATTTAGCAGCCCTGTGCTTCCACTCCCTCCCTACTCTGATTCCTTTCCTCCCACTAGTGAGCTGGGGTGTGGGGAGTGCTTGGATCCTGCTGGGTCATGGCTTTGTATCTTACCCTTTTCATGAGATGCTGAGTTCTTGCAGATGTAGATGTAGCCTGGCTGTTGTACTGTATCTTCTGGTCTCTCTTTTAGGCATAGTTGTATTTGTTGTCTTTTCAAAAATATATATGGTTTTGGGAGATTTCTGCCACCCTACTCACGGTGCCATCTTGAACCTCTTTCTTTCCATTGTGTGTTTTGAGATTTGACTTTGTTGACAAGAACCGGTTTTTGATAACAAGACCATGGATAAATTGGAGAGAACTGATGTCTTTATAATATTAAATTTTCTAGTCCAAGAGCATGGAGATATCTCTCTCCATTTACTTAGGTAATTTTTAAGCCTCTCAAAGTTTTATCATCTTCCCCATATGGGCCTCTGGTTTTTAATCTGTAAACAAATATTTGAGAGGTACTTCCAATGACCAACACTGTTGATTCTACACATTCTCCTCTCTGGACTGGAGATTAAAGCAGGCTGTTGCTGCTTTATATTTGATCTGTCTCTTTTTGTGGGACCCATCTCAGAGTCACATTGTGAAGATTCTGTTGCTAGTGTTTTTTGTTCATGTTTATTTCAGGGAAATTATGATACCACCAACACAATTTTAGTGTTAAAACCTTGGCCCCCTGAGACAACTAAGATCAGTTTAAAGAGGTCATGAATTGTCAGTAGTCTTTGGGAAAGTTTTAATGGTCACTATGTATGATATATGGTGGCTTTAAGTTGGCAGTACACTTTTCAAGTCAGTCTATTTTGTAATTTTTATTTTACTTGTGGTAAGTTTACCATCTAAATCCTTTTTAAGTGTACAGTTCAGTGTTAGGTACAGTGTTTGTGTGCAGCCAATCTCCAGAGGTTTTTCATTTTGCAAAACTGAAACTCTATACCCACTAAATAATAGCTCCCCAATCTCCACAACCTGTAGCAACCACCATTCTATTTTCTTTATCTAGGAGTTTGACTACTGCAGATACCCCACATACAGTATTTATCCTTCTGTGTCTGCCTTGGCTAATGTCTTCCAGGTTCATCCATGTCGAGCATGTGTCAGAATTGCCCTGCTCTTCAGGGCTGAATAATATTCCATTGTGTGTGTGGACCACATTTCTTTTACCCTTTCACTCATTAATGGACACTTGAGTTGCTTCCACCTTTTAGTTACTGCGAGTAACACTGCTGTGAGTTTCTTTTTAACTAATGCCCCAGAATTAATTTTGAAAACTCTAAAGCTCATTTCCCCTAGCATTTGCCCCCAGTGAATGGTGCAGTCTTTTACCAAGGTTGAAGTGCCCACCAGAGGCTTTCCTAAGGCAAATTCCTAAGGCAGAAAGACAAGAACCGGTAAGGGCCAGGGTAACTCTGGGGAAAAATCCCAGGGCAAAATACCTTTGAAACTGAAATCAGTCAAAAGGAGAAATAAAGTGGGAAAAACCCATTTATTTCTGTCATCCACTTCTGCTCTCCTGTGTCTCTTGCATCCTGGCTGCAGAGGAGGAGACCCTCTCCAGTCCAGATATGCTCTCACTCACCCTTGTAATTACCCATTGGTATGGAGATGGACTACTTCTGTTCACCCCTTGAAGCACCTATTGATATGGAGATGCACTAAGGCCAGGTGAGAGTTTCTGGAAATATTGTCATTTTACCCACAGCCAGTCAATGGTCTCTTTTAAAGTAAATATAACTACAGTAGAAGCCCTTTTCTCCAATGCCACCAGGATCAGTAGCTGGCAAGATAATGAAATTATCTTTATCAAACTCTTTAGCCTAAAACACAAAATGAGCATTGCTTTGCTGACCTCTTCATGCAGGGCAAGGCTTCTATCTCAGGATGGGGCAGTGGATCAGCCTTCTGTGTACTTTCTTGAGTCACCACACTCAGAATTCATCAGGAACAGTATCCAGGTTTGGTTACTTCAGTACTTCAGTGCAGCATGGACGTAGATGATGCTAAATAATCAGAGTGCCGAATCCTTCCAAGTTATCACAATTTCTGCCTCTAACTGTTGAGTGGTCCCTTCCCCACAGAGAGTATTAAAAAAAAGGAACTCAAAAAAGTGACTCGTCTATATCTAATCTTTCCAAAGTTTTCCAATTAGTTTATATAGAAACTTTTGGCTTCATGTGTCATTCATTGGTTTACACATTTTCAGTGCCATAGGTATAGTGAGATCAGTATAAAGAAATTTGTGAGCAAGAAAATTAGATGTTTGCAAGCAAACAATTTGTACCAGCCAAGGCTGCCTCATGCAATGGTGCCCAGGAGAGCAATCTTGGAAGACAGAGGTTCAGTGTGTTCCCAACCCAGGAATGCATATTGTGGCAGGAATGGAGAGCAGGAGACGATGGGGTGGACTGGTCATCTGGAGGCCAGTTGTGAGCATGTCTATTATGTTTGAATAAACACATACACATTGAACTATCTCCAAGCACTGCCCTTGATTCACAAAATAAATTTAAAAAGGCACAGTAATATTTAAAGAACAAGAAAAACTAAGGACACATTAAGTTCATCGTCTGGATTCTTACCAATTAGTAGCTCCCTTTAGATTTTGTCTCTTCAGTTGGAAGGAAGCCTTTCCTGTCCTATCAAAGTTTAGTGTGCATATGAAGCACCTGGGGTGTTTGAATATGCAGATTTAATAGGTCAGGCTGGTTTCACAGGTCTGGCATGGAGCCTATGGTTTTGTCTGCACACCTCTGCCTCCCCCTGTGCCCACAGGCATGGAGGACTGGTTCTTGAGTGAGTGGCCGGCAATTCAAGGACAAACGTTGCTCTGTGGCAGCTAGGAAGCAGCGGAACTAGTGCAAAACTAGCAGCTGGGGAGCAGAAAAGACAGGCAGGTTGGGGGGTTGGCACATGTGTGTGCATGTGGATCTGGAGCATAGGGTGACCACTCCCCACCCTGCTGGGTGACAACACCTGAGGAGAGCCTCTGCTGTCCACTGGAATCCCACTGTGTGGGGAGGCCACCACAGCCGTCCCTCCAGGGACCTGCAGGCCTGGGCAGTCCCCACTCTGTCTGAGAGCCTGCTGCCTGTCTCCTGCACCATGCAGCCATCTCTGGAGGTTTCTGTGCCCTTCGCCATGGAAGAAACTCCCCATTCACTGTGTCTGTTGGCATCTCACCTTCCACCCCTGCATCTGCATGCTGTGACAGTGAAGCCAGCTGGGGTCTGTCCATCGAATGAGGGGTTGCTTTACTTGACGAGGTATAAAGAGACATTGGATCTTGGGAAGTCACTTAACTCCTCATGCTTCAGTTTCCTGGCCTATAAAAATGAGTAATAATATACATTTTCTATAAAGTTTGTAAGATGCTCAAATGAGATAATTATGAATGTGCTTTCTAAACTGTAAAGCTCTAAAAAAAATTGACTTGTTAATGTTCTGTTATCTTTGCAGAAATAACAGCAATTGAAGGCAAGAAATGCAAGAGGGAGAGAAAGTGAGCAAGAATTATGTCCTGGATGGAAGGAAGCCCTAAATAATGTAAGTCTTAGAGGAGCCAACCTTCCTAGACCAGATTCCCATAAAAATCAAACCAGGAAGAAATAAAGAAAAGAAGTTAAAGTTCATGATGAAAAAACCATGTTTTTCTTTTAGCCCCTGTGGAGAGGGGTTTATTATTTTAGTGTGGCCATAGGAGTGTAATTCAGTTTTTCCCAATCAGAGCCTTTTAATGTGTTACCGTGATTCACAGGCAATGGTGCACAGATTAAAACTCTCACTAGTATATTACTAATAGTTTATATTCCTGAAAAAGGAGGTAAGATGAAGTAGAGAGATTACATAATTACTTTCCAGTTTATACCTTAGGTTTATCTGACATGAGAATTTCAGTAAGAGAAACTTTCTCACCCCACGGCAAAGAAAGAAAATCTCATTTCTTTTGTCACTAATCATATTTCCAAAATGCTTATTAAAATCAACCTCAGCACGGTTACTGTCACACTTTGTAAATTATTATGTAAGAAATTCATTTTTCTAGGGCTAGGAAGAAGCTTAAAGTGATATGAACTCCCCTCCAAAATTTCTTCACTGGCAATAGTTACTCTAAAATATATTTATTATGCACTTTTGAATTATATTTGTCATTCTGAATTATGTTCATCAAGATTCAAAAATTCATCAGTTCATGAAAATGTTAATTAAGTGCACTGCTTTTCTACCACCCACCCTTGTCATCAAAAGGATCAAATGTAATAAAAACAGCAAGCCAGTCATACTAAAGCTACATTAAAATAAATTTCATTTATTCCATCTGATTTAAGACTGACACATACCTAATTACAAATATTCTAATCTGTGTACATTCAAGACCTATTGATGATTTAAATATTGTCTAGATTCTATTTAAATGTGTCCTATTAACATAAAGCCACAAACTTCGAGTATAAAGGAATTCATGCACTATTTTAGTTTGACAACCTTGACTTCATTAGGCCAGGCTTATACTGACTCCACAGAACATGGAAATAGTGGTGATGAGGATGATAAGTACGTATGATTCACTGGAGTAACTACAGTGGCTCAGGTGCTTTGCAAGTTTGCATTTTAATCTGTTCCACAACACTGCAAGTTTGGGGAAATGACTCAGAGCATTCGAATAACCTGCCAACGTTCACTCAGGGAGAGGCTGAGCTCTAGTCCCAAACCAGGTCAGTCAGTCTCTTTCCAACTTTGGAAATACTTTACCAAATGAAAGGATAAACTTAATTTGAGGAATTTTAACAGGCACTTGATTTAAATTTGGAGGCCATGTAATTCAGGCCGGTTGTCTTCCTTGGTTAACCTACTTCCCTGGTGTGTCTGGATTTGAGTCTCAAAGAATATGCACTTGGGAGAATTAAGAGGAAAAAAATGTATTTGACCCGTGTGTCTTCAAAAATGATCCAAGCTTTCTTTCTATTGTGGCGCTGTGGTAGACCCACACCCACGAATCGGGCTTTAAATCAATTTCTTTCTGCCCATAAATTTCGAAGCAGCAAGTTCCGAATAGACAGTGACAATCATGGAAGAAAACTGTCTGCCTGGCTCTCGCATGATGTCACCTCCACTTGGTAAGCGTTGTCTAGATTTTCCAGCTGTGGCCCTGCTGTGCTTGGACTGGAATCTGGGGCTTTTGGCAGTCGTATGAGTGTCCCATGGTCAGGCATGCTGTTGTCCTTCCTGTCAGGGACCACTCATGAGGCAGAAGAGATGCCTTTCAACATAACTAGCTTTTAATTCAAGGGAATCAAAACAGGAGCTGTGTGACCCTACTCCCAGTTCAGGAACTGTGAGAGGCTGGAAGATACTAGCCAAGAAAATCATGTGTTTCTTGGAAGGACTTTATAGCAGTATTATCTTCTAGGACATTTCATCTGCTGTTTCCGGCAGACAAAGTACCCTACACTGTGGCTTCCTGAGGCTCCACTGAGACAAGACTCCTACTGACCCTGTGAATAAATAATCAGCGAGTTGATCCTGTGTCATGTGGGAGCAAGATCTGGCTGAGTTATTGAGAACCACAAACTGTCTATTCTAAGGAGGAGATTCTTAACCTGGGGCTATGGAGAGGCTTCAGGAGGTCCACGGACTGGGGAAGTTTGGCCTTTCCTGTGACGGTGACCAACAGAACTCAGGCATTTTTCTATCACACTGTGAACTGTCTATCACAAAATTTTAAAATATTTTATTTGTTTTCTTTATAATCCTCTGTATTTTACTTTTAATGTATATAAAAGCACTGTTCTTGGAAGAGATGCACAGACTCCAGCAGAGTGCCCGCAAGCCCATGGCACAGGAAGGTTAAGAACCCCCCACCAAGTTCTTGTCACTGTGGGTCTAAGCTCTGTGCCTCTGCGTGGCGTTGCCGCGGGTGCTCCGTAAATATGACTCATGCATCAAAGAACTGCCAAAACATGGGACTGAACGGAACACAGTTGTCTGGAGACTAATTCCCTATTAAATTGTTACTTTTATTTTTTTAAGGAAAGAAAGCTTCGATGCCTATAGAAGGCTGGCACGTAGTCTCCTTGCTCCCAAGCACCTCAGTAGCCCACCCCGGGGAATTTCCAGCCGCCACCAGAGGTCAAGGGGCACTCTTCCCACCGCTGCGCTTGATGGCTTGTATTTTTCTCTAATTTGAAGGTCTGTTGCTGGGGGTAGGGATCAGCATACTTTGAAATAATCAGTGTAAGCCTTCTATCCTCAAATATTAAGTACTACCTACATATAGGACCACGTGCTGGGTGCTAATGTATTACAATTCATAGTAATATTTGATTCCTTACAAATTCATAGTAATATCTCACATTTTATTGCCCTTAACAAAGGACTTTTCTATTTCCCATTTCATTCTCACACTGTTGAAGATGGTAGAATACCCCCATTCTGCAAATGAAGAAAATGAGGCCCAGAAAAATGAGGAAACTTGCCCCTAGCCAGTGGCAGAGCCCCAGCTCGAAACAAACCCTTTGCTTCCAATGGTCTGGGCGGCGGTGGCTGCTGCTGCGGGCTAGGGGCTGGGGCTGCACCTTGCTGCAGGGCCTGCCCTCCTACCTGCCTTGGGAGATCAGCTCCTCTCAGGACCCTGGTGCCTGTGTCTGAGGGATGGGTGAGGCCATGCCAGTAGTCCAGTGGTTAGAAATGACAGTGACAGTAGCCGTCTGGCAGCTTGGAGAAACCCAGGGGTGTTCTCCCGTGTTGTTCCAAGCATGGCTTTCTTTATAACCTCCAAGGAAATAAATCGTCGATATGTAGCCTATAGCCATGTGCCCAAGGGAACCTTCAGGTCTGGGGAAGTAGCCCTGGCCTCCAGAAAGGTGCAGTATGGCACAAGGACCAATTTCCCAGCCAGGGCAAATATCCCACCAGACCCCGGGTTCCTTTCGCTCCTCTGTTAGCCAACCAACTGCAGTGTTCATCTCCCTGAATCTTGACTCCTCACCTGTTGACTTCTGTAGATGGATCACCACCATCAGTTCTGGGTTGATGTTGCTGGAGTGCAAGATGATAAATTCAGCCTGGGTCATGCTGAGCTTTGCCACTTGTGAAATGGACCTGGCACATTGCATGGAGACACAGACTCGTGACTTCCTTACAGAAATCTAAGCCACCAGCTTACACTTTTTAAAACACTATTCTGGCAACTGTTTTTAAATTTGTATATTGAGGAAAACCAAAACTTATTTTTTCAGACTTCCCAACAACTTCATGCCTGAAAAAGACTGTGTTAATTATTTCATTACAGACCTTGAGGAATGCTCCAATTACAAGGTGTTAAGTATTCTACTATGAAGAAGTAAAAAATTAAAAATCTATTTGTATTCCCTTCCAAAAATAAAAAATGTGCACCCTGAGAAATTGTGGTGTTTCTGCCTCAGGGATAGCAAGGTGAGCATTTCATACTTAACAGATTCTGTCACAGAGATTTTCTCTGCTCTTACAAATGCTTTAGTAGGATTGGAAAGCTAAAAATAGAGCTGAGGATAGCATTCATCCCCCAAATATACCTACTTAGGAAGGCGTGCTGGGTTCAGGAACTGGAGGGGCCGCAATTTTCTGCTGCCTGCTGTCTGTTAACAACCCACTCTCCTAGATTTTTCAGGTTGTAATGCTGCTTAAGGCTTCGTACTGGCAGACATTTTAATTCCCATCACCTGGGAAAATTAAACTACGCATGTGTGGTATTCCAAGGGAGGTAGCAGTGATCATTCATAGGGTGTAACCTGACTCTGGATTTGAGATATCTGAATTCCAATCTGTTTTCTTGTAAGTTACTGTATGACCCTGAGACATTACTCCACAGGCCTACTGGGAAATCTGGTGGAAAGTCCCTCCTGTTAGAATGAATATGTTTTGCTGGAAAGGGTTTTGAGTACACTGAAGGGACAGCTATGTCCACATGTGTATGCACAGCAAGCTGGGTAGGGTGGTGCCCTCAGCTCGAATGCATATGACTTTCCAGGTCCTGCACCCACCTATCTAACCAGAAACTCCCAATTCCAGTCTCTGGGCCAGGCAGTTTGGGTTCTGTGGCCTGGGAGGAGTGGGGTCATTTAATATGACAGCAGTTCTTATAGACAGGAGAGTGGGTGGGCAAGCACTCCCCTTTGGCTCCCTGGGCCTCATCCTGGGCTGTGCCTTGCCTGATGGAGTCACACAGCCAATCAAGCAACAGCAGAGCCACTCCCCTCCCAGCTGGGAGAGTAAGAAAAGCCAGATTTCTGCCAACATCCCATCATCACTCCACACTTTCTGAAGCATAGGAAAGTCTTGAAAATGTATTTGGCCCTAACATTTTAGGGGCCACTGTCTAAACTACAGAGACAACTGCCCATGCAAATATTTTCTTTTGAGGCTATGTGGGCTATTGAGTGTTAAATAAGGCATTTGTTGACTGAAACAAATGTTTTGAGTTTCCCTAAATAAGACATTTGCCAGAACACATGCAGCCCTTGGCCAGCTGTCTTCAACACAGCCGAGATGGGGATGAGCTGGTCTGCCATGCAGGGCTCAGCTCTGGCCTGTTAGGCTCCCTAGACTTTCTGCCCCGCTGCTTCAGGGGTTTCTGGCAGCTCCAGGCAGCAGACTGGCAGTGAGGGCCAGCGGGAGGCCCTGGGGAGTTGTGGCCCGTGGTCACTGTCCATGTGCTGCCTTGTGATCATGGCTCTCTCTGACAGCCTTATGCTGTCCTTGGCAGGGAGCAAATCTGGTTGTCCCCATCTTGTTATTTCACATTTTTTTTCCAGATGTGAAAACTGAGACACTAAAAGAAAGTAACTTGACTGTGTGTTAATCATTTTGATTTTGTGTTTTAGAACCTCCAAGCAGAGTGAGATAATCATCCCTGGGGTTTCTGCAAGTACTTACAAATAAGCTGCTGTGGCCTGTATTGCCTGTGGCCCATTTGTGGTAAAATGTTGGGGGCACACCCCATTCTCGGAGACCTTGGGATTTCTTCTCTGCTACAGACTATGTCAAAGTATGTAGAAATCTAGGGCAATTGCCCAGGCAAATCTCACTTGCTCCTGAATTGACTCAGATAGTGGAGGTGGGTGGTTTCAAACTTCTGTTCAGATTGCCTGGATACATGTGTCTATTTTCCCTATCACACTGCACTAGGGGGCCTTAGTGATGAGCTCTCTGTATGGTAGCCTCTCCACATTTTTTCCTTTAGAAATGTCAAAATATGCATAACAATAGGGAATATAACAATCCCCATGTATCTACCATCTAGGCTTTAACAATCTTTGATGTTTTGCCAGACTTGTTTCATCTATCTATTCCCCCCTTTCTTTCCTGGATGGTGTAAAGTAAATCCCAGACATCATGATATTTCACACTTAGCATTCTTTAGTATGCATCTCAAATATTTTTTATTGGAAATTTATTTTTTGAAATTTATTTATTGTGAATTTAGTGATGTCTGACATCAAGGCTGCATGAATATTCCAGTAACCTTGACATACTGGTGGTAAGACCTACCAATGCATAGTAAAAGGGAGAGAATCGGGTCCGCACGTAGCCTCTATAACAGCACACAAACATTTGAGCATGTTATCCAATGTCCTTGGATACAGAATTTACTTACCTAAAATGGGAACCAGGCCTTTCCTAGGATGCATTTATTTCATCAAAATTTTATCTTAAAATATCTGGGGAAGAGGGGATTCAAGATGGCAGTGTGAGAGGTGAGACAGAGAACTCCTCCCAAAACCACAAATAATACAAACATATAGTTAATTAATACAGCTAACCCTAAAACAGCAACAGGAAAGAAGGGTGAACCAGACTGCATACAGACCTCAAGAACAGAGCAGATCTCATGAAACAGGGTAATGTACGAAAGCCTTGATCCAGCGGGACCCAAGCTCTTCCGCAACCCCAGCTCACTGGCAGGAGGAAGAGAAATGGAGCAGGGAGGGGGTGGAAGCCTAGAACTGCTGAACACCTGGAGATCTGCTTTGTGAGTAGAAACTTATACTGTGTGGTGCTCTGGAGGTTGGGCAACTCAGAAAGGCAGATTGCCTGAGAGACTGAGAGTCCAGCCGTTTGTGCAGGAGGGGATCCACATCTGGCTGCTCTGTGACAGAGGAAAGGCAGGCAGTCTGAGAGGCTTCCTAGCAGCAAGAGGGTTGCTAAAAAGGCAGGGTTTGCATGGAGCTTGCTGCATGGGAGATGGGAGAGCTGTACAAGGTTGTCTGAGCATGCTCTGCCCAGCAGATTGGAAACTGAGGAGCTTCAGGTGCTCTATCTCCCCAGCTGGCTGCTCAGCTCCAAGGCCCCCCACTGTGACCTCCCTCCTGGCCTGAGAGCAGTGGCTCGCAAACCGGCAGTCACTGCACTGGCATCAGGCCAGCCAGAGGGAGGCCCTGCCTACAACAGCTAGAGACACCGAGCACAGAGGCTTACACCTGTGTGCTCGGCCCACTGGCTCTGACACTGGAGACAGGCACCACAGACAGGAATCAGGAAACAGATCTTTACCCCCGAGGCACTGGCTCCGCTCACCTACGACCTCCAACCTCACTCTGGGGAATGAGCATCTCCACAGACTGCAGCTTCTGGGCACTAGAGGGCACCACATAGAAATATGAAACATCAAAAGAACATGGTTCAGACCAAAATCTCACAAACCCCAGAAAAAGGGCCAAATGAAATGGAACTACCAATCTGCATGAAAGAGAGTTCAAAATAAAAATCATAAACATGCTTACAGAGGTACAGAAAAATATTCAAGAACTCTGGAACAAATTTAAGATGGAGATTCAATCATTAAGAAATCCCATATCTGAAATGAAACATACAGTGGAGGGATTTAAAAGCAGATTACATATAGCAGAAGAGATGGTAAATGGAACAGAAATTAGAGAAGAGGAAATCAAAGAAGCTCAGGCACAGAGAGAAAAAAGAATCTCTAAGAATGAAAGAATATTGAAAGAACTGTGTGACCAGTCCAAATGGAACAATTTTTGCATTATAGGGGTACCAGAAGAAGAAGAGAAAAAGGGATAGAAAGTGTCATTGAAGAGATAATTGCTGAAAACTTCCCCAATCTGGAGAAGGAGATAGTCTCTCAAGTCATGGAGGTGCACAGATCTCACAATGCAAGAGACCCAAGGAAGATAACATCAAGACATACAATATTTAAAATGGCAAAGATCAAGGATAAAGACAGACTTTTAAAAGCAGCTAGAGAGAGAAAAAAGATCACATATAAAGGAAAACCCATCAGGCTATCATCAGATTTCTCAACAGAAAACTTACAGGCCAGAAGGGAGTGGCATGATATATTTAATTCAATGAAGCAGAAGGGCCTTGAAATAAGAATACTCTACCCAGCAAGGTTATCATTTAAATTTGAAGGAGGGATTAAACAATTTTCAGATAAGCAAAAGCTGAGAGAATTTACGTCCTACAAACCACCTCCACAGTGCATTTTGGAGGAACCCCTATGGATCGAAGTATTCCTAAGGCTAAATAGATGTCACCCAAGGGATAGACAAAGAGTACAGAATATGATTCATAACATACAAAGAATGGAGGAGGAAGAAAAAGAAAAAGGAGGGAAGAAAAAGAACCTTTAGGGTGTGTTTGTAATAGCACACCAAATGAGTTAAATTAGACTGTTAGATAGCAAGGGAATTGCCCTTGAACTTTTGGTAACCATGAATCTAAAGCCTGCAATGGCAATAAGGACATACCTATCAATAATCACACTAAATGCAATTGGCCTGAATGCACCAATCAAAAGACATAGATCACTGAATGGATAAAAAAACAAGACCCATCTATATGTTGCCTACAAAAGACTCACTTCAAACCCAAAGACATACACAAACTGAAAGTAAAGGGATGGAAAAAGATATTTCATGCAACTAATAGGGAGAAAAAAAGCAGGAGTTGCAGTACTTATATCAGACAAAATAGATTTCAAAACAAAGAAAATAAGAAAATAACAAGAGACAAAAAAGGACAATTGCATAATGATAAAAGGGTCAGTCCAACAAGAGGATATAACTACGATAAATATATATGCACCCAATAAAGGATCACCTACATACATGAAACAAATACTAACAGAATTAAAGGGGGAAATAGAATGCAGGAGCCCAGTTTGAAAAAGACATATGCACCCCTATGCTTATTGCAGCACTATTTACAATAGCCAAGACATGGAAACAACCTAAGTGTCCATCAGTAGATGAATGGATAAAGAAGAGGTGGTACATATACACAATGGAATATTATTCAGCCATAAGAAGAAAACAAATCTTACCATTTGCAACATCATGGATGGAGCTAGAGGGTATTATGCTCAGTGAAATAAGCCAGGCAGAGAAAGACAAGTATCAAATGATTTCACTCATCTGTGGAGTATAAGAACAAAGAAAAAACTGAAAAAACAAAACAGCAGCAGACTCACAGAACCCAAGAATGGACTAACAGTTACCAAAGGGAAAGGGACTGGGGAAGATGGGTGGGAAGAGAGGGATAAGGAGGATAAAGGGGCATTACGATTAGCAGGTATAATGTAGGGGTGGGGACACAGGGAAGGCAGTACAGCACAGATAAGACAAGTAGTGATTCTATAGCATCTTACTACGCTGATGGACAGTGACTGTAATGGGGTATGTGGTGGGAACTTGATAATAGGTGGAGTCTAGTAATCATAATGTTGTTCATGTAACTGTACATTAATGATAGCAAAACAAAAAAATATATATCTGAGGAAAATATTTGGTTCTTACAGTAAAGAGCAATTTTGAAATGGTTTTCTTATAAAGTCTACACTAGAATGAGGGCAATATCCATATGGAGAAGAGGCAAAATCTGTTCTGTCTCATTCAAGTGCTACGCTCCACTTCCAAACCTGATATCTGGGTAATGGCAGGTGTTACCTGGGTGATCTCACTCTCCCAGTTCACATCTCTGCTTACAAATGTGTCACCTTTCACACATAGGGATGATGTCAGCCCTGAGCACTGGCCCAATCTCCTAGGGCTCAGCTGGTGCTTCTCCACCTGGACCTGGTCGCATGGTCAGCCGGTAAATTGGAGACAGGGAAGGGTTAGGCTGGTGCTGAGGCAGGCTGGCTCCTGGGTGGGCCCCCTTGGCACTATGCTCTCTCCTACAGAGATGACTGGCCTTTCCTTCACTGTCCATCCCTCAGCTAACTGAAGCCATCTGTTTTCTTCTCTCCCACATTTCTGTATCCCAAGTTTTCCTGGGGGAGTTCTAGGAGTTTGAGTTTACAGAGCTTGTCATTAGCTCTCGGCCTTCAGAAACAAAGGCATGGCTGGAACTCGTGTTCTGGGAACCCGTGTGTCAGGACTTGTGTTGGGGGGACCTGTGTGTGCTGGGCAGTGTTGGGACAGCAGATAGTGTGGGCAGGGTTCTACAGCAGCAGCACTACGCCTCGGGCACTCGCTCTTGTCGGGCACAGCCTTAGGCCCTAATGCCTGTCTTCTTCGCCCATCATGATGATAGTAGGTGAGAATAGTACCCTCATGTTCTGATTGGACAACTCAGGTTGAGAGGTACATACTTACTCAAGGCCATATTGCTAGTTCTGAACCAAGTCTGTTCATAACCCTGAAGCTTATGCCTCTTTTTTTTCTGGATTTGGGGTACCATGGAGTATGTTCAAATCTGCTGTTCTTCTTTAAAATGCCTGTTTTATAATGCAAGTTCTTCTTACCTTTGGAGATGCCAGGGCTCAGGTGCTATTCTGGATATCTGGGTTAGGACAAGGTGGGCCTGAGAAACCTGCTTCTTTCTGCTCAGGGCTTGGGAATGTGGAGTGCTGCAGTGTCTGGCCAGCTTTTGGTCCAGATCTCCTGAGGAGTATGAAGGAAAACTGCCTCCAAAGTGCCTTTATGGAGAGTATCCTGAACTCTTCTCCAGGACCCTGGCAGGGTAGCAAATAAAAATTCAGGGTCCCCAGTTAAATTTGAGTTTCAGGTAAACTAGTAACTTTTTGGTGTAAACATGCCTATGCAATATTTAGGACATGCTTATACTAAAAAATTATTTGTTTATCTGAAATTCACATTTGACTTGGGGGCCTGTATTTTACCTGGCAACCCTAGGCCCAGTGTTTTCAGGACTAGCCTGAGTGGCTGTGGGTGATGACAAGTGTCTGAAAACTGCAGTGTCTAAGCCCGGCCTGAGGTGCCATCGGAGGCCCCCAGACCTTCCCTTGCCTGGGGACACTGGGTGCCCCGTGAGCAGCTGCAGATGCACAGGCCTGGCAGGAGAGAGCATCCAACTTTACGTGGAGGACCCTGGGCGCTGGATTGTAAGGAAGTGCCTCGTGGTGTCTGGAGACGGAGTGACCTAGGAATAAGAGAGGGGTATGAGGCAATCTGAAATGGGTCAGTCCGTGATTTTGTTTGCTAAGGCTGCTATAATACAATACCACAGACCAGGAGGCTTAGACATCAGAAATTTAGTTTCTCATCATCCTGCAATCTGGGAGTCCAAGATCAAGGTGCCCGCAAGGCTTAGCGTCTTCTGAGATCTTTTCCCTTAGCTTGCAGACGGCCACCTTCCCATGTCTTCATGTGATCTTGCCTCTGTGTCTGTCTGTGTGCTCTTCTTATAAGGGCACAAGACATACTGGATTGGGCCCCACCCTCAGAACTCATTTTAGTTTTATCACCTCTTTACACCCTATCTTCAATGCAGTCACCTCCTGAGGTTATAGGGGTTAGAACTTCAACTCATGAATTTTCAGGGGACACAATTCAGCCCCTAAAAGCCAGAATAAGATTCTGTGAGCATGTGAATTGGTATGTGCAGGGGAATGGCTCTGTCTCAGTGCCCCGGAGCCCTTCCTCATACACATCCACAGAAGCCACATGAGCTAGGCTTGTATTGCAACTGAATCCAAGTCTTGGCAGAACACCTGTAATCCTGAACAAGAGGGCAGGCAGGCCTTGTGAGGTGCTGCTGAGTATTTCCCACTTGCATCCTTCCTTCCGGGACGTAGTTCTCATTGTCACCCAGGTTCTGACGACCCATGAGATCTTCTGCCCTGTCCTCCCCTACTTACAGCGCAGTTGCAGGCTCTGGACTGGCTGGAGCAGGGCATTAGCTCCCTGGGAACAGAGTCCCACCATTCTGGCTTCTATCACCTGGATCCTGCGGTTTCAGTGCTGCCCTGTGGGGGCACTGGCATCTTTGGCTCCACTTTCTTTCACTGTCCGTGTAAATAATCCGGCCGAGATGGGGCTTGTTGCGGCTTCCTGCCCAGTCCGTCAGTAGGGACTTAACCTCAGGCTCCACTCTGAGGTACGGGAGGCAGACAGCACAGACAACCCGAACACAGGGAGGAGGCACCACGGGGAGCTGGGGACATGCAAAGGACACTTTTCAGATGTGCTCAGGGGCCGTGGCAACTGAGAGGCTCCTGTCCAGATGACTGGAAATTTGGAAAGTTGGATAGTTGGTTTTTTTCCTTCCTGTTTCTTTGCATCCAAAGACTACACAAACATCAAATGCTGACCCCTAAGTATTGACTGTGGACATTTTAGAGGATATACTAAAAAAGGAACTCTGTACTGATAGGGAGAATAGTTGAAAGCCCGAAAGCAGTATTGTCAGTTAATACTTTGGGCTCAAAAGAATCTGGAGTTCAAATCATGTTTCCTTAACTTAAAAGCTGTGTTATCTCAGATAAATGACTTTACCTTTGTAGGCTTTGCTTTCTCATCCAGCAAAATGGGAATAGACTTCACTCAAATTGTGAGGAGAGCATAACAATTTACTCATTGTGTAGAATTTGCAGAGTCCAGCTCTGTGGAACCTGAGAGCAGTTGGTGGGAGTTGCAAGAAAGACACAAAGAAAGAAAAGTTGGGACGACAGGAGGTCCACTGCCTGCTGATGGCAGACCAGTGGCGCAGTTTTATATCTTAGCACAGCTTACATACACAGGGTCACTCCCGTGAGCTGCCCACAATGTTCTCACTTCCAGGCTGTTCGGGGTGGTGCTGGCAGGCTCTCACATCTGGCTCTCCACATCTCCCCCTTCTTTCTTTATTTGATGCAGAGGGAGAGAAAAGAAAAAGAAAAAAAAAAGGAAAGGGAAGAAGGCCTCCTAACACAGTCCTCTCCTTCAGCTGCCCCTTCCTGGTGGTTCACAGCAGAAGCAGGAAACAAATCCTTGTGCAATGAAGGGGTGGGTGCTGTTGTCCAGGTCCCTGTCTGCTACCTGAGTCCTGATCTGAGCGAAGCAGCTATGGGAGCGGGAGACTTCCCTCCGAAGAGATGAGGATTTAGGCCCTTGCAAGGTCGTGGGGATGAGGATCTGTGCCCTACCTCTGTTGGCCCCTCTGCAACTGTGCCTGACTTAGGTTGTTCCTCCCCTGAGGAATCTTATCCGTCTCTGGCTAACCAGCCATTGGCCATCCTCTGGGGCCAAGCAGGGTGGTGTGAGTGAGAGGATCAGTGTCCCCCAAGAGGGTCAGTCCTCTGTCTCCTTGGTTGTTTATGCCCCCGTGGCCTCCACGCCCAGCACCTGCCTTGGGATTCCCTCACCAGTTGGTGGGGCCCTGGCTCTGGTCACATGACTTGGGGAACCCAGGTTACTTCTTCAGGGAGAGCCCAGCCCATAGCACTGGACAAGAGAGATAGATGGCATGGCACCAGCCCCCAGGTGGCCTCACCCTCAGCATGGGCAGGAAAGCCCAGACATAGCCTTGGGCGAGTGGACTGTGAGACTCTGCAGAGTGCCGAAGGAGAAGGCTATGCTCAGGAAGGAAGGACAGAAAAAGGCTGTGTTCATGGTAGAGGGACCGCATCTCCCTCTTTGTTCTTTATTTGAAGCTGTAGGTGGTGGATGGCTGCTTGGTCTGCATCGGTTCTTCTTCGGAAGGCGTGCCAGGAGGCTGCAATATAAAATAGAAAGATTATAGCAAGCAACAATATAAGTAAATACCAAAGGGTATGCCTGAGCATACAGAAAGGATTAAAC
This sequence comes from Manis javanica, assembly GCF_040802235.1. Lineage (NCBI taxonomy): Eukaryota > Metazoa > Chordata > Mammalia > Pholidota > Manidae > Manis > Manis javanica. The sequence continues at coordinate 76,678,051 of NC_133166.1, read as the reverse complement.
CCCTCGAGATGCTCAAGAACTTCTTTTCCTTGAATCTAGGGTTTTCACTAGTTCTGGAACAAAACAGCAATTACAAATGATAAAAGACTTAGAAATGGCTATGATTAACACAATTGACAAGAAAATTTGGTCATTTCTGTAATGTGTAACAGTGTAATAATTTAAAGTTTAGCATCATTCATTTGACAGTGGTTCCCAAGTAATTACATATTAAATGTATAAGCCGAATTAGCCAGATATTTTTCCCTGATGAGGAGAAAAAATTCCTCTAACATGTTCCAGGGGCCCTCTGGAAAATATCAGAGTTAGCTAGAGGTAAAAGCACCTTTTTGAATTTGACTTTGGGAAGTTGTCAAAAGAAAGTTTTTAAGGCACTTGCTTAAATAAGATTATAAATTGCTAAAGAAACAATATTTAGTTATTCATTTAATCAAAGTGACACAGAGGGCCACATAGTTGTTAGCAAAACTTAGCTCTTTTAATATTAAGATTTTTGTCTTTTTTGAATATGCAAACATATTGCTGAGACATTAAATACAAGAATAAGCTGTTGTAAACTGGTTTACTAGCAAGTCTTTATGCACAGGAGGAAGGGCTTTTCTCCCACAGAGTATCTTTGTTATTACAATTTACTGGTTTGGGTCTCTCCCCATGCTAGTCCTACCTGAACTGAGACTACAGCTAGCATGGCCAGAAATAGGTTTTCCTTTTCTCTTGGGTCTTGTCCCTGGCACCAGATTAGCGTTTCTCCTTCTTCAGCCAGTCTTTTGAGTTGTCCCCACGTTGGGGAACGCGCTTTTCGCATCTGTTGTGATGATGGGTGTCAAGGGAGGCAGACTTCAGGGGTGGTTCACATCCTCTTCCCGGGAGTCAGCCGCTGCATGATGATGCTTGACCAGCCGCTCAGGGAGCCAGCGGGGACCTGTAGCAGACTTAGGGAAAATACAGACGTGACCTCTCCCCCAGATAAGCACTGGGTTAGGTCTTTGCCAGACACCCATGAGGGGGTCTTTCCATCTGACCAATGCAAATTTTTTGTTCTAAGGGGTCCAAAATTTGTCTGCTGCTGTGAGGCCTTGCCCAGCCACAGAAAGAAAATTTCATGTAAACAAGGCAAGGTTTAGTTGGTTTGCTGGGGAGGTCCTGTATTCTCCCCCGTTTTGTTTAAATAACTGATTTTTAAGAGTGAGATGGCCTTTTCTACCATACTTTGGCCCTGAAGGTTATAAGGAATGCCTGTCATGTGTTGGATCTGAAAGGTGGAACAGAAATGCCAGAAGGTTTGTCCTGTGTATCCAGGCCCATTATCAGTTTTAATTTTAGGAATACCCATGATGGAGAATGCGTGCAGAGAATGGGAGATGATGCATTTACTGGCCTCTCCCATTCAGCGGGGAAGCACATATGAAGCCAGAATAAGTATCAAGGGAAATGTGAACAAAAGGGGTATTTTTAAAAGATGGGATGTGGATAACGTCTGTTTGCCAGATTTGATTTGGAACCAGGCCTCAAGGGTTGACACCAAGGGGGAAGTGGCAATTTCGGCATGTTCAGACTATCTGCCTGGCCTGTTCAAGAGTGACGCTGAATTGTTTTTTTTAAGATTCCGAGAATTCTGATGAAACAATCTGTGTGACTGTTGGGCAGCTGAGATAAGAGATTCTGAAGTGAAGGTTAATTCTTTAGGGGAAGCTTTCAGGCGGCAGTGTCGGCAGCCACATTACCAGTGGTGAGAGGTCCAGGAAGACAGGTATGTGCACGGAGATATCCAACATATACTGGACGGGCCCTTTGAGTGCTTTCTGAGCTTTGTGGAGTAGGTGAAAAACTTCCTCAGCAGTGGTGTGAGGTATAATGGTGGTCTCCACAGTATGGAATGCCGTGAACACATATTCACTATCAGTATAGATGTTAAGGGGTTGTTCTGGGTATAACTCGAGTGCCCACCCTTTGGGCGAGCAGTGATGAGTGCAGCGGCAGTGACTGCCTTCATGGGTGTGAGCAGCGGAGGTGCCTCAGCCGGATCTGTCCATGTAGACAGTGATTGCACTGGGGATGGGTTTGCAGCACATGATCACAGGAAAGGTAGAGGAGTGTCCTTAAGAAATTGTAAGAGCTTGTTGGACGGATAGTGACAATCAATTTTCCCAGGGAAATTAGCAAAGGCCAACTGTCACTCCTCAGAAGAGAACCACAGTCAAACTTGTTGCTAGGCATTGTAAGGGACAATAATGAGGGAAGCTTCAGCAGCCATAAGCTGCCGAAGCTGGGCCCTGGTCTTACGAACCACATCACACACCAGGACATGATAAGGGGTAAGATGTTGAGGAGGGGAATTTGGGAGATGAACCCATTCAACGGGTCCCAGGGGTTGCCATAAAACACCGGTGGGAGTTGGGCTGGTGGTGCAATGACTGAGGCAGGTGCCTGGGGATCAAGGTGAAGCACATGAGCACATTGAATGGCATCCTCAACAATCTGTGAAGCATCTTTGGTGATGGGTGTGAAGTGTCTGGGGGAAGAAGGGTCAGGGTCATACTGAATTGGAAAAGAGATTGTAACTGCCCCATGGGATGTCTCAGGGATGGTCTTAGCCAATTGATGTCTCCAAGTAGTTTTTGAAAATCATTGAGGGTATGCAGGTGCCTAGTTCCTATCTCCACCTTTTGGGGCTGAATGGTCCTTTGTAAAATATGAGTTCCCAAGTAGGAGAATGGAGCTTGAGTTTGCACTTCTCAGGAACAATGCGAAGCCCATGTCTGTCCAATTGTATTTTTTTACAATTTTTAATTAAGCTATTATTGATATACACTCTTATAAAGGTTTCATATGAAAAACAATGTGGTTACTACATTCACCCATATCATCGAGTGTCCCCCTACACCCCATTGCTGTCACTGTCCATCAGTGTAGTAAGATGCCACAGAGTCACTACTTGTCTTCTCTGTGCTATACTATCTTCCCCAGGATCCCCCCCACACCAAGTGTACTAATCATAATACTCCTCAATCCCCTTATCCCTCCCTCCCCACCTGCCCTCCTCCACCCCTCCCCTTTAGCAAACTGGTGTGAGGTGATATCTCATTGTGGTTTTAATTTGCATTTCTCTGATGATTAGCGATGTGGAGCATCTTTTCATGTGTCTGTTGGACATCTGAATTTCCTCTTCAGAAAAGTGTCTGTTCAGATCCTCTATCCATTTTTTTATTAGCTTAGTGGTTTTTTGTTTGTGGAGATGCATGAGCTCTTTGTATATTTTGGATGTGAACCCCTTATCAGATATGTCATTTATGAATATATCCTCCCATACTGTAGGATGCCTTTTTGTTCTCCTGATGGTGCCCTTTGCTGTACAGAAGCTTTTTACTTTGATATAGTCCCACTTGTTCATTTTTGCTTTTGTTTCCCTTTGTGTATGGGGTTACACAATAATCCAGTTCCATTCTCTTACATGTAGCTGTCCAGTTTTGCCAGCACCAGTTGTTGAAGAGGCTGTCATTTCCTCATTGTATGTCCATGGTTCCTTTATCATATATTCAGTGAATATATGCCTGGGTTTTTACCAGGGCTTTCTAGTCTGTTCCACTGGTCTATGGGTCTGTTCTTGTGCCAGTACCAAATTGTCTTGATTACTGTGGCTTTGTAGTAGAGCTTGAAGTTGGGGAGCATAATCCCCCCAGCTTTATTCTTCCTTCTCAGGATTGCTTTGGCTATTTGGGGCCTTTGTGGTTCCATATGAATTTTAGAACTATTTGTTCTAGTTTGTTGAAGAATGCTGTTTGTATTTTGATAGGAATTGCATTGAATCTGTAGATTTCTTTAGGCATGATGGCTATTTTGACAATATTAATTCTTCCTAGCCAAGAGCATGGGATGAATTTCCATTTGTTAGTGTCCTCTTTAATTTCTCTTAAGGGTGTCTTATAGTTTCCAGGGTATAGATCTTTCACTTCCTTGGTTAGGTTTATTCCTAGGTATTTTATTCTTTTTGATGCAATTGTGAATGGAATTGTTTTCCTGATTTCTCTTACTGCTAGTTCATCATTAGTGTATAGGAATGCAACAGATTTCTGTGTATTAATTTTGTATCCTGCAACTTTGCTGAATTTGGATATTAGTTCTAGTAGTTTTGGAGTGGAGTCTTTAGGGTTTTTTATGTACAATATCATGTCATCTGCAAACAGTGACAGTTTACCTTCTTTACCAATCTGTATGCCTTGTATTTCTTTGTGTTGTCTGATTGCTGTGGCTAGGGCCTCCAGTACTATGTTGAATAGAAGTGGGGAGCGTCGGCATCCTTGTCTTGTTCCCACCTTAAAGGACGTTCAGCTTCTTGCTGTTAAGTATGATGTTGGCTGTGGGTTTGTCATATATGGCCTTTATTATGTTGTGGTACTTGCCTCCTATACCCATTTTGTTGAGAGTTTTTATCATGAGTGGATGTTGAATTCTGTTGAATGCTTTTTCAGCATCTATGGAGATGATCATGTGTTTTTTGTACTTCTTTTTGTTGATGTGGTGGATGATGTTGATGGATTTTCGAATATTGTACCACTGGAATAAATCCTACGTGATCATGATGGGTGATTTTTTAAATGGATTTTTTGAATTCGGCTAACATTTTGTCAATAACTTTTCATCTATATTCATCAGGGATATTGGTCTGCAATTTCCTTGTTTTGGTGGTATCTTTGCCTGGTTTTGGTATTAGAGTGATGCTGGCCTCATAGAATGAGTTTGGAAGTGTTCACTTCTCTTCCACTTTTTGGAAAACTTTAAGGAGGATGGGTATTAGGTCTTCACTAAATATTTGATAAAATGCAGTGGTTAAGCTATCTGCTCCAGAGGTTTTTTTCCTAGGTAGTTTTTTTACTACCAATTCAATTTTATTGCTGTTAATTCGTCTGTTCAGATTTTCTGTTTCTTCCTGGGTCAGCCTTGGAAGGTTTCATTTTTCTAGAAAGTTTTCCATTTCTTCTAGGTTATCCAGTTTGTTAGTATATCATTTTTCATAGTATTCTCTAGTAATTCTTTGTATTTCTGTGGTGTTTGTAGTGACTTTTCTCGTTTCTGATTCTGTTTACATGTTTAGACTCTCCTTTTTTCTTGATATTTCTGAGTAGAGGTTTATGTATTTTATCCATATATATTTTGAGTAGTATGTAAAGCTGAGACAAGATCTCTTGGGGTCTGCATGGGAGCAGAGAATGTCATCCATACAATGGATAACATATGCCTCTGGGTACTTGTAATGCAGTAGTTGAGTGACCTGTGCCACAAAAGTTTGACATAAAGTGGGGCTATTAGCCATTCCTTGGGGAAGTACTCTCCATTGGTATCTTTTCATGGGCTCTTTAAAATTCACTGAGGGCAAGCTAAAGGTAAAGTATTCCCCTATCTTCTAGATGTAAAGGAGTAGTGAAGAAAACAGTCTTTCAAATCAGTAACATTTAGGGAGTGCTTCCAAGGGATCATGGTAGGTGAGGAAGTCCCAGTTGGGTTGTTTGCATCGTAATCATGACCGCATTAATCTTGTGGAGGTCCTGTAGGAGTATTCAGTGACCGAATTGTTTCTTTTTTATCACAAAGATGGGAGTGTCCCAGGGACTAAGGGATTCCTCAGTATGTCGGCTTCCAATTGCTCCCATACCAGCTGTTGGGCAATTTCTAGTTTCTCCTGAGTCAGGGGCCATTGGTCCACCCAGATGGTCTGGTTTGTCAACCACTGTATCTTTGATGTTGGGGAGATTCCTTGGAAGCTTTTTGGGTCCAGCGAGTAGGACTTGAACGACCTACTTTGACTCTTCGGAGGCAGGAGATACCAAGGCCCTTAGGGCAAATTTGGTTGGTACTCTAAGCCAGACCACTCCTGGTGAGGCTGTGGGGGGATCAGGAGTGACTGGCCTTGGCCCCCATTTCCCAGGCAGGTCCCAGGGACATGTCCTTGATCAAGCATCATTTGAGCAACTGTGGTATTGGAGCTATAGAGCAAGACAGACATTTGGGCCAGCACATCTCGACCCCATAAGTTGACAGGGAGATAATCAATGTAGGGCTGAAAGGCACCTTTGTGACCCTTTTTATCTGACCAACTCAGGGATTTGGAGCTATGTAAGGGACCCTGAGCCATCCCTATGCCCTGCAGGCTAGTCATGGATTCTTGTGTGTGGGCAAGAGGGGGCCATTGCTTTAATGAAATAACTGACACATCAGCTCCTGTAACCACTAGGCCTTAGAAATGCTTCCCATCAATCCAAAGAGTTGAAGTAGGTCATTCAAGTCCTACTCACTGGACCCAAATGGCTTCTGGGGAACTGAAACCTTGGTCCCCTCTTGACTGGGTGGACTGGCACTGGTCAGTTTGTACATAAGGCAGCACACCAAATTGTGCCACATGGTCTGAGGACAACATTTGAATAATTCTGAAAGGTGAGCAGCACATTAATTTCATCCATGTAGTTGGAGGCCATGACCCAGGGGTGTACCTGCAGTCCTCTCAAGTTCCAGCTACTTTGCCTAAAACGAGGTAAGGGGCCATATACCCCCGTGGGAATAGCTTGGGGGTCCCATGTCAGGAGTTAGTATGAATTGGGAGGTGGGAGTAAGGCCCAATCCTTCACTTCCTGGGGTTGCTCAGCAAAGCTGTTGGACTGTTTTGCGTGGGAATAGTGATCGAAGGAGTCATGGACAGGGTCCCCATTATTTGTTGGGGCTGGGGCAGGCCCTGTCAGGAGTTTCCTGACAAAGGTAGTTACTGAACATCAGTTTGTGACTTACAGTCATTGGCCTAATGCTTGCCTTAGTAGTACCTCAGGCAAATTCCAGGGGTCCTAGTCTGTCTTTTCCAGGGCTGCAGGAGATGGAAGGAGGTGCCCTCAGAGGCTGCTCTGGGTAATGGCACTCGAGCAAAATGGCTGACTGTCCACAGAGAAAACATCTGCCATTAAGGTGGCACTCTGTCCCTTGTTGGGGGCAGGGCTTTTGTAATGTGGCCACCAATGCTGCACGCTGCACATAGGAAGGTCCCACATCCATGCAGGGTTTAACAGAGTCAGAAAGAGTTCCCTTTTTTCTATAAGTCTGAATGAGGCCCCATCATGTACCATTTGCATTTTCATAGGTCAGCTGTTTAGCAAGAATATTCCCAACCTTAGAATCAGGAAGTACTCTGGATATAGCCTGTAGTAAGTGAGATACAAATTCCTGGAATGGCTCATCCCGGCCTTCCCAAATGCAGCTGAGCTCTTCAGTTTTAATTTCGGTGGTGGTCAGGCTTCTCAAGCCTTGCTCCTGCAAATATTAATTTGCTGATATGCTTGTAAAGTGAACTGAAGCTGATTCAGCATGGCAGAATACTGCCCTTCCTCAGCCAGCATATCTAGGCTGATGGGGATGTTGTGCATTTGATTTCTATCAGCCTGTTGTGTGCACAAGTCTACAAATTCACTCTTCCATAGCAAGTAATCTCTTCCAGTCATTAGGAGCCAGGGCTTCAGATGATATGCCCTCTAAGGGAGCAAGAGTAAAGGGGGCAGTGGGACCATACTGGGAGCAGGACTGCTTGAGATCTTTCAAAGTTTTGAAAGGGATAGAGGTATGATATCTGACATTTCCATCCCCCTCCCACCTCTCCATAGCTGGTAGGCAGAGGGAGTGGAACCCAGATGTATCCTCACCTGCTTCTGGCTTCCTGGATGCTGAGCTGCAAAACTGAGCAGTGGGTGGGACCGGGGGTTGCCCTGGTGGTAATGGGAATGGAATGCCCCCAGTTAGACTGACTACTGGGGGGGTGCAAAAGCACAGAGGAGTTCCCTGCTTGCAGTTCTTGGCTCCGAGGCCTATTAGGACAGAGGGTTTAGGACTGCGGGGGTTTAGGGGAAGACACTTTCAATTTTCGAAAAGTGGCCAAGATAGCCCTGGTATCGTATCGGTAGGGTGTTCCAAGGTATCAGGAGGCCCTATGTTGCCCTCTTCCTCCCTCTCAGATTCCAAGGAGGAAGATTCCTCCTGCTCACAGTATGAGTCCTCCTGGTTGCCATATCGGATGCCATGTTGCCCATTCCCAGGGTGCTCCTTCTCATATTGCTGTTCCTCCCGTAACAGCTCTTATTCATACTTGGGGGACAGTGGCTCATTGTCTAGTTCATATGTGGGAGGCAAAGTTTCATCACTTAAAGGCACCTCATACCCAGTCACTGTCTGCTTAAGGTATTCAGCCGTAACGTTTCCTTCCAGAGGTTTATCTGGCAAATGGGAGACTTCAAGGGAGGGGTACAGACTCTCCTTCACCAAGTTCCATAAAGCAAAGGTCTCTACGGGGAAGTCCCAAGGCTCATGAAGGGTGAAGCACTGTTGAAGCGGCAGCCCCACTTTTTGCCAAGTCTGCTCATTTACAGTCCTTTCTTTGGGAAACCAGGGCCAGGTCTCCTACACAAAAGCGTGAAAAGATTCTAGCTGCTGGCTGTGCACAGTTACTGCCACAGGCGCGAAGGATAGCTTTAAGCATATGAACAAAGACTTCGTGGTCCTTAGACCCTGAATGTCCCATGTTTTACTCCTGACTCTATTACTCTCGTAACCTATTACCTTATTTCCTGATGCGTGTCTGTTCCTGGGAGAGTCTCCTCACCTCAATTTTCAGTCATCCCATTCTCAGGTCCCTGTTGGGGCACCACTTGTAGAGTTTGCAGAGTCCAGCTCTGAGGAATCTGAGAGGGGTCAGCGGGAGATGAAGGAAAAACACAGAGAAAGAAAAGTTGGGACGACAGGAGGTCCACTGACTGCTTATGGCGGACCAGTGGTGCAGTTTTATTTCTTAGCACAGCTTACGTACACAGGCTCACTTCCGTGCGCCGTCCACAATGTTCTCACTTCCAGGCTGTTCTGGGTGGTGCTGGCAGGCTCTCACATCCAGCTCTCCACACACTGTGCACTTAGTATGTGCCCAGTATATGCCACATGCTTCATATACATTACCTCATTTAATTCTCACAACAATCCCCAAAGATAGGATTGTTATATCAATTTTAGGGGTGAATAAGCTGAGGCATTGAGGTTAAGTAACGTGCCCAAAGTTAAAGCTAGTAAATGTTGGATGGAGCCAGAGCTCCAACTCAAGACAGACTCAGTCCAGCTCCTGCTCACTTGTCAGCGGCAACAAAATAAACAGAAATCAGACAACCGGTCAGGTAGAGTGCTTAGCACATAAGCATGATACATAGTAGCTGCTGTTATTTTGATTTTCCCTTGTTTGAATTTGAGAAAACTGACAAGTGCAAAAAAAGAGGATGTTTTCTTTCTTGTATTTTTCAAATTTTCCACGCAAAAAAAATCTTATGTTTGCAATCAGAAAAAAGTATTGAAAAACAAAAATCAATGGCAACCTTTAAAGAGGCCAGATAAAAGAAATCAGGTTTTGAGATCTTTCTTGAAACTGGCTGCCTGCTGGCAGAAAAATACCGAACACCTGAAACCAGTCCACAGCCGACCGCAAGCCTCCCACCACGCAGGCCCAGACTGAAAGGTAAACCTTGGCCCAGGGAGGCTGTGCAGCCACCTTCCCTGGGGCGGTTGATAGGACAGCTGTCCCTCAGCCCGTCCTAGATCCCTTTTGCATGTTTGAGGCCATGTCTGATGACCACCCAGCAGACAACATGGCTGGCTGATTTGGGGTCCAAGGAGTTCCTTGGGGCTCTGGGGTCTCCTCAGTTGCCAAGTTGCTTGGGGCCAAGGACGAATGGGCCCTACTGGCCATTGTGAAGTCACCGTTTGGTCTCCTTGGCAACCTGGACCCTTACGCAGGGCGAGCCTGGGAGGCCGCAGTCCTGGACTAGAGGGGTCCCCTTGCGTCGCGGAGGCCCCCACCGAGCAGCATGGCCGTCGGTTCCGAGACTTGGGCCCAGCCGCCCAGCGCTCCGACGAGAGGCCTGGCTGGCATGGCGGACGCGCGGCTGGACGGTCCACGCCGCGGCAGCCCGCAGCACGAGCTGCTGGAGAAGGCAGCGCACCTGACGCGGGGCGGCCCGGCCGCGGCCAGCGACGGCGGCTCGGGCTCGGGCTCCTGGTGCTGGCGACGGCTCTTCCGGAGGGGCGCGGCCCCCGGCTGGCGCAGGAAGAAGGCCAAGTACACGCGGCCCGGCCCGGCGGCCCCGGAGCGCGGCCTGTGGGGCCACCCGCGCCTGCAGAGGCTGCTCCAAAGGCTGGCGGCATGGCGGGGCCGCTACCTGCGGCGCAGAGAGCAGCCCGGGAGGCTGGAGGAGATCCCGCTGCTGGAACTGGGCCGCGTGTGCGGCGCCGACTAGGCGCGGCCGCGGCTGCTGACCACGCGAGGCCCCGTGCGGGTGGCCCGCGGACCTCTAGGGCCGCCCCAAGCCCCCAGAGCATTGGCTTGGTTTTGTTTATAAAAGATGAGAAATGAAAATAAATCGGACACTATATAATGGAAAACAGACTTCTGGGGTATTTGCACTCGAAACCGTGCTCCGTCGTGCCGCTGTTACAGCAGTTACCCGCCCGTGGTCCCCGGTGGGGCCTGTCTCTCCTTCGGTGGCGCCGTCCCTGCGGGGCTGTGGGGCCGCGGGCCAGGCCGGGGTGGGGCGGTACTCCTCCCGCACACCGGGAGGATGAGGGTGGTGGCGGTTTGGCCTCGGCCCCGCCCCGGGGACCGACTGGCTCCGCCCCGGGGACCGACTGGGTTGAGACGGCCGCTGGGCTCCTCACCCGGGGTCAGTGAGAGAACTCTACGTTCCTGTTTTGTTCACAGACATTTATGAACCCGCATAAACCAGCATTAGAACCAAGGTTTGGGGTGGGATGCGGGGACTGGGAACCAGAGCCAGAGATGAAAGAGCAAAAGGACAGAGGGACCCGGGATCGGTGGGTCTTTATCCTCTTTCTTTAACTCATCAATAAAAACCTGCTAGATTCTCTGGCTCCACAGGCTTGTGGGGATGAAAGTGAAATATTAGAAGCGGAAGTGCTTTAAGTGCACGTAAGGGCTATACAGAGTCAAGGTGTTGATTAAACTTCAGAGTTGTCATCTCTCCTCCGGCTATTCCCAAACCACTATCCCCACTGCCTTCCTCCCTCCCACCCTGCCCAGCTGCCCTGTAAGCCAGAAGCCCTGAGCAGTGGGCCTAGAGGCCTCCCCTGCATGTGCTGTACTGGTGTCTGGGGAGCTGCCTTCTGGGGGCCTCCCTTTGCCCTTGACCTAGAGACTCAATCTCTGGGGCCGAGGGTGGTGGATGATCACAGAACCTGTTTAATTCACTGGAGGTGATGAACCGTCCCCAAGCAGGAACCCGGGAAACAGGCAGAGAAAACAACGCCTAGGCCAGAAAGCGAGCCCAGCAGGACAGAATTCTCTAAAGTCAGGGAAATCTTGTGTCTTTACACCTTTTTATTCCCGCCTTAGCCCAGACAGCTAACTTATTATACAGGGCTGTGATGTGATAAAGGGAATGCACTTTCCTCAGAAAAGCCATCAATGCTCATAAGGAAACCACTCCTGCTACCTAACCTATCGCTGATTGGATCAGGGGGATCCCCAGATGCCTGAATTAAAAAGCTGTTCCGTAGGGAGAAGCCCAGTGGAATCTTTGCTACTGGAGAGGTTGAAGCTAAGAGACCAAAAAAGAAGAGACGTGTAAGAATACCAAACTGCTGAATCCTCAGATACCAATCAGAGGGGCTGTTAAATAATATGTAAGGAATCCCAGCTCAGTAACGCTTCCTGGGTTTCTTTCAGAGAGGAAAGAGCCAAACTAAAGCAGAGTTAATCCTCTCCAACCCTTATTTGAATGTAACCGTGCCTTTTTCTTTTGACTGACAACCCATGGCCTCCACAATACTTCCTGCTCATGAGGCAAAGGCTTGCGCACACACACACACACTCGCACAACACGGAGGCCAGATCTGGGAATGAGCACACGGCACGAGGTCACTGTTTAGGAGAATTTATTATGGTGGTTCAATTTGTGTCCCTGTCTTCCTCGTTTCACTGTAGGTCTCCACACGTTTTTGGTCATGCTGCCTGCTGGAATTGTTGCCTCCTGGCCATTGATTACAGTGGATCCCTTGCAGCTAGGAGAGTGGCTCCTGGGCTTACACATTAGCAGGTGTCTCCCAGCAAAGCCCAAAGGCAGCAGAAACACCGCCTTGGAACGCAGATGCTACACAGGGTGTTGGGATGGAGTGCCTCCTGGCAGACCCTTGCCCTACTACCTCCACCCCACAGCACACACACACACCATCCAGGAATTTTCCTTCTGATCTTCCAGGACTTGGGTGGTACTAACACTTGACTTGCTCCTCCTCCTACATGCATATTCCTTCAAGCTGAAAACCAGTAAAAAGAATGCAGTGCCTCATTATTCAGCCATTTTCCATCGAGCACTTTCCAGTGCAGATATTCCAGAAGAGCATGTCTCTTGGCCGAAGGAGGTAGGGGTCTTTGCCTAAATAGAACTCGTTCAGCTGCTTCTTCCTCTTTCCAGGCCCCAGATTCCCTTCAGGTAGCTCTGCCTCACGCCACTTCAAGGGGAACTGTTTGCTGTAGGGAAACCCTGGTACTGAAACTGGAGCTGGAAGACATAGACTCCCCCAGGCAGCTCTGGGACAGCTCCTTCCTCTGCCTCCCCTGGGCCCCCATGTCCGCCCTCTTCCTCTCTTGCCATGGAGAGCCAGTCATTCTGTATTCTCCTGGCAGATCTGGGGTACATGTCTGAGGGTCAGATAATCACCATTATTCCTTTGGCTGAAGCCAGGCGACTTCCTGGGCGGTTGACCAGCCTGGAGTCTCGCCTCCTTTGAATCAACAGGTCCATCCCCGTCCAAGGCCCTGGCTAAGAGAAGCCTCGAACTGCTTCCTGAAGAGGCAGTGGGGATGGGCTGGGAGCTGTGTAGTTTTCTTAGAATGGATGGTTAGGTAAGGCGGACACTGAGATTGACATGTTCATTCTGAATTTGTGAAACTTGCGGCTGCTGTTCCACATAAACCATGAGGTGGGCATCTTGAGGAAGGCGTCCTCACCAATTCTGTACCCTGGATGCCTTGTGATGGGGTTTCTGGACCTGCTTCTGCCCGAAAGGTGGCCTGGCCTTTCCATCTTGCTTCCCTTCTTTCTCTTTAACAACAGATCTTCTTTGATTATAATGCTGACGTCACTCCTGCTGTCGCTGGCAGTTCTCAGGAGAGGTGTTTGCAGGCTTGTGAATCTGGCAGGGCAGGGCAGGGTACTGCATTTTAAAATAAGAACTATGGGGCTCACAGAGGTTGTATTATCCTCTAGTGGTAAAACAGGGATTTAGATGTATTTCTTATTTCAAGTGCAATGCAGTTTGTATATCACAGATGCAGTGATGCTGGAGGGCCTTTGTAAACAGAAAATTTTATTTGATATATGCCTGGTACATAGTAGGTGTCCTTACTGAGTGAAAGAATCTGAGGGAAATTGGTAAACTTTTCATATGGAAAGCCTCCTTACCAAAGGGAAATGTCATTAAGTTCCGAGCTTATCCTCAAGTAACAGAGCTGCCAGAGAGGCTCTTCTCCTGTGGAACAGAAAAGATGCTGAAGGCTACTCCCCATAATTTTGGGAGTCCACTGACCCCAGTGACAAAGTGAGGCAACTTAGTGTATGAGGAATGATTTGCCTTCTTAACATGCTTTAGGTTTCTTCTGATCTTGGAGGGTGAAAAAAAGTAATGCCCATGCTTAATCCAGTAGATTTGGCCAGCATGTGGCCGGGAGACAGGCGCTCCAGCCAGCATTGTGCAGGCTTGCCACTGACCAGCACCAGGGCCTGGTGCTTCTGAACACTGCCTCCTGGTGTGCTTGGAGGCCTAAAGGAAGGGGCTGGCAAGGGACAGGCAGGGCTGTACCCCCACCAATCAGTGCCTCCGTGGACAAGGACATCAGCCTCCTGAGAAGCTGACATTCTGAGTCTAGGGTGGTGGCTGCCAGCAGAGGGGTAGCTCATGGTGGGACTGGGAACTAAGGGGAAGACCCTTGGAGAAGAGAATTCAAGAGCAACCTTGAATTGCTTCACTCTCTGAAGGGAAGGGGAAGGAGGCTGTATCTGGCTTACCGCCAGTGAGCCCAGAAGGAGCCTTAACCTGCCAACAGATCGGAGTTCTGAGAGCCTCGGAAGCTTCACTCTGCCGAAGTGCTCTGTGGATGTCATCCAGGGCTAAGGCTAAGCATGTGGGCGGGGAGAGGGGTAAGATTTAAGATGCCTCCCTGGTCGGATTTATACGGATATTGGTAGACCATACTTTATTTTATACAACATTATATTCCTGATAACCTCTACACGAGTTCAATCAGTTTTTTTTAATGTTTTTAATTGTAAAATACACATAAAATTTACATCTTAACCATCATTAAGTGTACAGTTCAGTGTTTTTTTTTCATTAAGGTATCATTGATATACAGTCTTATGAAGGTTTCACATGAGTAACATTGTGGTTATAAGATTCACCCATTATTATCAAGTACCCACCCATACCCCATTGCAGTCACATCAGCATAGTAAGATGATATAGAGTCACTACTAGTCTTCTCTGTGCTGTACTGCCTTTGCTGTGACCTACCTATATTGTGAGAGCTAATTATAGTACTCCTTAATCCCTTTCTCCCTCCCTCCCAACTCGCTCTCCCCAACCCCTCCCCTTTGGTAACTGCTTATCCCTTCTTGGAGTCTGTGATTCTGCTGCCGTTTTGTTCCTTCAGTTTTGCTTTGTTTCATTCCACAGATGAAGGAAATCATTTGGTACTTGTCTTTATCCACCTGGCTTATTTCACTGAGCATAATACCCTCTAGCTCCATCCATGTTGTTGCAAATGGTAGGATTTGTTTTCTTCTTATGGCTGAATAATATTCCATTGTGTATATGTACCACATCTTCTTTATCCATTCATCTACTGATGGACACTTAGGTTGCTTCCATTTCTTGGCTATTGTAAATGGTGCTGCAATAAACATAGGGGTGCATATGTCTTTTTGAATCAGGGATCATGTTTTTGTCTGATAAATTCTTAGGAGTAGAATTACTGGGTTGAATGGTATTCCTATTGTAAGTTTTTTGAGGAGCCTCCATATTGCTTTCCACATGGTTGAACCAGTTTACATTTCCACCAGCAGTGTAGGAGGGTTCCCCTTTCTCCGCATCCCCACCAGCGTTTGTTGTTTCTTGTCTATTGGATGTTGGACATTCCAATGGTTCAGTGTTACTAAGTACAATCACATTATTGCCCAACTCACCATTCATCTCCAGAACTCTTCCTCTTTCAAAACTGAAATTCTGGGCCCATTCCTCTCTCCCCCAAGCCCCTGGCACCCACTATTCTTCTTTCTGTCTCTGAATCTATTTGAGGTATATCATATAAATGGAATCATACAGTATCTGTCCTTTGTGACTGGCTTATTTCACTCAGCATACTGCTCTCAAGGTTCATCCATGTTGTAGCATACATAAGATATTCCTTCCTTTTCAAGGCTCAATACTATTCAGTTACCCCCCACCCCTTTTTTTGCTTAGCCATTCATCTGTCATTATGCTTAGGTTGCTTCCAACTTGGGCTAATGCTGCTATAAACATGGGTGTACAATATCTTTTCAAGACCCCACTGCCAATTTTTTCTGCAAGTGGAATAGCTGGATCATATGGTAGTTCTCTTTTTAATTTTTTGAGAAACTTCCTTACTATTGTCAGACAGCTACATCTGGGGAGGTCTCCCTGTGCACTAGGTGAAACCTCAACCTGTGGGGAGGGTTCTTGATTCTGACAGAGAAAGAAATCTTGAATAGGTCAGATGAGTGTAGGTAAGGAAGGAATTCATTAAAGCAAGAGTGGTAGTGAATGGGAGCAGCCATGCAGGCAGCAGAGAGCAAGAACAGAGGAGTGAAAGGGAAGTTCATTGAACTTCTGCTTGGCATATGGAAAATCTCTGGCCAACTCCTAAAGCCAGGGTCACCTGGTGTCCAGTGTCTGCTTGAATCTGCATGGTGTGGGAACTAAGCCCCTACCAACCCATGATTTGGGGGAGACTCAGAGCACTGGGTAGAGTAAGACTGTGTTCTGAGAAGTTCCCAAATCAAAGAAAGGAGATTTTCAGGTGGGCAACTAAAGAGCATGATTGTACAGCTGCCGTCCTGTCCAGGTCACCCAGGTGACAGGAACTTGCAAGCCCAAATCAGAGATCTCAGTAGCCCCTCCCTACTTGTTTGAAGTAGGATAGAGAGAGTGAAGACCTGTGGTTAAGTTTAGAAAATTTAATGAAAAAGTGAAGTAAACAAAGATGCTTACCACCAGAATAGCACAGAGACAAAATGCAATAAGTTGAGCAGTGAGAAGGCTTTATCTAAGGCAAAGTACAGACTCGAAGAAAGGGGTGTGCAGGCAACCTCAGAAAGGAGGTGCACTTAAGGGCGTAGGATTCTGTCTTTTAAGTCTTTCAAGAATAGGGCAAAGTTGGGGGTGGGTACATAGGCTTGACATGTGGTCTCATGACGTCTATCTCTGGTGAGAGATATTATGTCATCATCTATAGTCTGTCCTCTAGATATTTTGTAAGACAAACTTAACACAAGAATTTCTTCATCCTGTTCTTTTCCAAGATAGTGGTTACTCTCAAGTGGGGACATATCACTTAGGACTGCTTGCTCTGCCTTAAGATAGGATCAGTTATTGGCTGATTACCATAAAATACACTAGAAATCTTATTTCCTCATAGGCAGGAAAAATTAATCATGATGCTTGTTCCACTGGTTTCCACATTGGCTGAACCATTTTATATTCCCACTAACACATACGGTTCCAATTTCTTCACATCCTACCTCTGGTTACTTTGGTTGGTTAGTTTGATGGGATGGGTGTGTGGTAGAATATTACTACGGTTTCAGTTTGCATTTCTTTAATGATTAGTGATGTTGGCCATCATTCCATGTGCTTATTGGCTATTTGTGTATTTTTTTTAAAAATAGAAATGTTTATCTTTATTTCAGAATGATCTATAGGACTTTATCCAGATAAAGGTACTGTTAGCTCTTAGAGGTTGCAGCTCTTCCGCTGCCATGTTGTGTGTATCTTTTTTTGAAAAATGTCTTTCAATGTCTGAGTCTTTGCTCTGTTCTTTTCTTGCATTGTAGTTCTTTTATCAGATATATGATTTGCAAATATTTTCTCCCATTCTGCAGGTTGCATTTTCACTCTGCTGATTGTGCCCTTTGATGCACAGAAGTTTTAAATTTTGATGTAGTCCAATTTATCTATTTTATTTCTTTTGTTGCCTGTGCTTTTGGGTACGATGTACATGAAATCATTGCCAGTGCTTTCTTCTAAGAGTTTTATAGTTTTAGCTCTTATGTTTAGGTCTTTGATTCATTTTAAGTTAATTTTTGTATGTGGTGAAAATGGCTAGATCTCTGAGCACGAACACTCCATTCAAACCCCTGTAATAAGAGACTTGATAAAACTTTACCATGGCTAATAGCAGCCTAAGGCCCTGTCCCTGGGACAATCCAACCTCCTTTTGAGTTCCTGCCTGGAAAAGCGCAGGCTGTCAAAATAATTTACTGTTTGTTCTGGCCAATACCTCTGGATAGGGCTTTGACTTCCCTTTCTTGGACCATCTACTAAAATGGGTTTACAATTATGAATCATTCCTATGTTCCTTTGAGATGCATATGTATTGCCTACAACTGAGAAGTATCTTTCTTAAGGAGCAAGAGGGCATTTCTTTGAAATGTAATCATCAGAAAGTATAGGGCTCCAGTCTCTGTTTCTGTGGGAGGATGGACTTGCACCTTTGATAGCTGCCAGCTAGCTGGCCCAGCTGGCCAAATTACATTCACACTGACCAACCCTAAGTTATTTTCCACTAGAGGCTGTGGGTAAAATTGCAGTATTTCCAAAATCTCTCGCCTGGCTTTAGTGCATCTCCATAGCAACAGGCGGTTCAAAGGGGTGGAGAGAAGTAATTTATCTCCATACCAATGGGTAATTTACTTGGGTGACTGAGGGCTTATCTGAACCTGAGAGGCTGCAGGGAGGATTCACTTGTTTTTGCTGGAGCAGGAGAGACGCTTGTTTGTAAGCAATAAACGGTTTTAAACTTGATTTCTCACTTTGACTGATTTTGATTTCAGCTAGGCCCTGGGGTTTCCTCTCCCCAGAGTTAAAGAGGCCCCCACCCCCTTCTCCTTTTAAATCTCCCAGTCATCTCTGCATAATAGAATGGAGCTCCCCTCTTTCCCTACTCTCGGTAATTACTGAGTAAGATATACACCACTTTTATGTCTGGCTTTATCTTTCACAATTGTATGAAGTAGGGGCCCAACTGTATTCATTTGCATGTGGGATATCCAGTTATCTCAACACCATTTTTTGATTGGATCGTAAAAGAACAGGGAGTTTGTCATTCAAAGGGCTCTTGAGTAAACTCTTTAGTAAAGTGAGGAATCCTTACATGTGACAAATACTTCCCTAATTTTTTTTTGTAATGCATGCCTTCATATACTAGATTTTTAAATAACGCTCTTTTTACATAGGGGCCCACAATTTACAATATGCCTCCCTATAAAATGTTTAATTTAGCTCTTTTAAGAGGTCAGGAAGTAATGGAGGTCTGGACCGCCCATCTCCTGCCTCCAGCCCCACAGCCCCCCTTGCTTCAGTGGCAAGGGCTAAGTGGATTGCTCAGTGGTGGAGTTCTCTGATTTAAGCTCATCTATGGCCCCAGGCAGTAATATCAAGTTGGAAGCAGCCAGCAGGGATTTCATTAGGTCAGAAAGAATGGTTTAATTCTGTTATATCTTCAATTTGAAAGTTAGGAAGAAGCCAGCGCCACAACTTAAATACCTGGAAAGGGCCGTGAGATTTGTGTTTTCCTAGTAAAGCCCTAGACTATTACTCCTCCTGTCTGTGTTCATCCTAGTGAGACAGGGACCATGGGCTTAGACAGAATAGGGTGAGTGAAAGGAAAGGAGCGACACACAGCAGCAATTCACCGGAGAGTTCTGCTTTATTAGGGAAAGGTGCTGGGTTATATAGGAAGGGGCATGAATTGATTGAGGTGTCACTTCTACGGGGCTGTTGGCTGTTGGCTAGGTGCTGGGATTGGGAGGGGGGTGAGAGGTGATTGGGCTTCAGGTGGCGCCAGCGGGAACTGAGGACCCCCGAAGAGAAGCCGGAAGTTTGCCATCTTACTGGTGGGGACCCTTAATTCCCCCCTTTCTCCTCTATGGGTTTGTGGACGTTGCTTTCTCTCTGGCTGCTTCCTGCTGAACAGGGGCGGAGAAGGGAGTGAGGGCTTGACGATTGGGAGGAAAGGGTTGATAGGACTCCCCGCAGTAAGGACGAGTAGATGTGGACTTCTTCAGGTTTGGAAATCAATGAAGGTTCCCTGTAACTATAGGTTGAGGACTTGTTGATTCCAATGGTGCCAAGAGGATATGGGTGTCAGGAGCCAGGCGTCTGCGGCCATTGTTTCCAGGAACAGTTTCCAGTGGAGAGAGGGGTCCATCTCAGCGTGTGGTGAGGAGGTCACGTGAGGGTGAGGGATCTTCTGTGGCCAGAAGCTGGTAGTTCCTGAGTAAAAGCTGGTTGAAAGCTTGATTAGAGATTTTTCAGACTTGGGATTTGATGAACTTTATTATACAGGGTAAGAAGAGACAGGCAAGAAGAATGATTATTATGGGGCCTGCAATGGGCCAGAGCCAGGTGAGGAGGGGGTTTGTTAGTATTGAAGAGAATGGGATGGAATTGGAAGCAGAGTGGAGACTGGAGGCAAGGTCGGTGAGTTTGTTAATGTCAGTTTCTACAATGCCGGATTTGTTGATGTAATAGCAGCACTCTTCCCAGAGGAAGACGCAGGTGCCGCCCTTCTCGGCTGTAAGCAGATCTAGGGCCCGCCGGTTTTGAAGGGTGACTTTAGCTAGCAAAGTGACCTGTCTTTGGAGAGAGGCTAGGGAATCGGCAGTGGATGTCAGGGCTCTCTCAAGTTTGGCGTTGAGATCGCTAACTGCCTATAGAGAGTGACCTAAGGCTTCTCCCGAAAACCCTGCCTCAATGGCTGAGGTGATCAAAGAGCTCTGACCATGATGGGAAGGAAAGCAGCCCTTTTTGTGCGCGAGGGCAAGGGAGGTTGGAGCTCAAGGAATTCTGCCATGCTGTAAAGTGTTAACTGTGGGATTAGGGTGACGAGAATGCAGGGTGTATCAGAGTTGAGAGGCAGTGAGTTGAAAAGACTGCCATTACACCAAAAGAAGTGTCCCGGTTGCGTAAAAGTCTTAGAGCCGGAGGTAGGGGTGTAGATAGAGAGGCAGTGAAGTGCGCTGGAGGGGGGTGGAGTTGGGCCTACACAGTGGTGGATGGTGAGATTATGTGCGTATTCTGGTTCCCATAGGGGTATGTCTGCCAGGGGGCAGAGGGGTTGTCTTTCTGCATGGAAGGAGTAGTTGGAAATATTAAGGGGCACGGCGGCCAGCAGTGGGCGCTGTAGTGATGCGCACAAGAAACAATTGGCTGTGTTAAGGGTGTGGTTGAGAAAGATGGTGTCCTGAATGAGCTGTAATGAAGAGTAGGAGAAATGGAAAGAGGGGCGGGGATAAGAAGATGAAGAGGTGCCGTCAAGAGTTTGGATAATGACTTTTTCGGAATGTCTGCTATCTGATGCAACTTGAGAGATCTGGGAATGAGAGGGAACATACTTTTGAGAGATATGAAGGGTATCGTGAGGGGTCGAGGAACCCCCCCATAGTAAACTGAGGCTGTGACTCTGGCAGCTCATCAAGAGTCCCAGAGATCTGGGATTGATAAGGAGAATGAGCCGTTGGGGTATTTCATGAAACGGTTGGAGGAGTAATACTGTGGGTACTGGAAGTTACTCATGTAGTGAATGGCACAAGACCAGTAGGGACATCTCCCGTAGGTGTCTGGCTATCGCCTGCAATAGGCTTGCTTTTGGTCACAGAGGAAGCAGAGGTAGGGAGAATAAGGGTAGCTGCTAGTGAACACTTCGGTGGAGGGAGGAAAGTGGAGGTATAAAGGCTCAGAGCAGCTTTTCAGAGGGCAGTCTGGTGTGGCAATGAGGGCAGTAACTTTTGTTTGATGCTGTGTGTAAGTCTGTCTGACTTTGAATCGCCATACAAAGGAGGCTGGGGTGGTGGGGAAGACAATAGGAATGAGGAAAAAAAAGCGAGAGAGCAGTAAAGGAGGAAAAAGTTATGATTCGGGTATGGATGGCAAAAGGGGTGAACGGGATTTTGGAGGAAAGAGGACAGTAAGGTCAGGAGTCTGGAGGGAGGGAGAGTCTGTAAACTTTTGTAGGTTAAGAGATCTTTTAGGTGATGTGGGGACAGAATGGTAAGGGGCGCCCTGAATGTCAGTTTATGAGCTGCCTTCTGCAAGAGCTGCCCAGCGGCTAATGCTTGTAGGCAGGGGGCTCATCCCCGAACTGTGGGGTCTAATTGCTTGGAGAGATAAGCTACTGGGGCAAAGGATGGGCCATAATATTGGCCTAGGACTCTTAGAGCTTGACTGGACCTCTCATGAATGTATAATGAGAAGGGCCTCGACAAATCAGGAAGATGGAGAGCTGGGGCTTCCACAAGGGCTTGACGGAGCTTAATGAAGGAGTGTCGGGGTGAGGAGGATAATGGTTTTTTAGGGGGGGCTCTTGCTGAGGTCGTATAGGGGTCTTGCCAACAGGGAGCAGGGAGAAGTTAGGGATCTATGCTCTAAAATATCTAGCCAGGCTTAGAAAGGAAAGGATTTCTGTCTTGGTTTTGGGAATGGGCAGGTCAGAGAGGAGCCATTTTCTGTCTAAGGTAATGGACTTTCTTTGTTGAGATAGAAGGAATCTGAGGTAAGTGACAGGAGGGGAAGAGATTTGAGCTTTGACGGGGGATACTTGGTAACTTCTGGACGCTAGAAGGTTAAGTAGGGAGGCAGTGTCAAGTTGAGACTGTTCTCACGGGAGACTGCAGAGTAGAAGATTGTCCATGTATTATAATAAGGTGGACTTGGAGTGATCATGATGAAACTGTTTGAGGTCCTGAGCTAGGACCTGTCTAAAAATACGGGGACTATCTCGGAAGCTTTGTGGCAAAACTGTCCAAGTGAGTTGTTCAGAATGTCTTGTGTATGGGTCCGTCCAGGTGAAGATGAAAAAATCTTGGGAGCAGGGGCTCTAGAGGGATAGAAAAATGGGTCCTTGAGATCTAGGACTGAGAAGTGGGAGGCCGAGGCAGGGATCTGCGATAAAAGGCTGTAAGGATTTGGAACTAAGGGATGGATAGGGACAACGGCTATGTTGATGAGGCGAAGGTCTTGGACAAGGCCTTGGACAAGATCTGTTGGTTTTTTTAACAGCTAATATGGGGGTATTAAATGGGGAGTGAGTGGGTCTGAGGTAATTTTTGTTTAAGAGATCTTGAATGATGGGTTGGAGGCCTGAGGGCTGAAGTGGTTAGGGGATATTGGGCCTGACAGATATACTGAGAGGGGTCACATAATTTGATAGAGGCAGGGGGACATAGGGCCACGGAGGGGCTTGTAATGTCCTAAACTTGGGGATTTACAGGGTATATGAGGGCAGAACCGGAGCTTTCATTCGGTAGAGGGGGGTTGTTGGCTATGAGGGCCATCAGAAAGGGAGTACTGGGGGCTGTGGGAGTGGATATAGTTATGGAAATGTGGAGGAGGGAAAGAATGTCCTATCTTAGTAAAGGGATGGGACACTGGGGCATAACCAGGAAGGAGTGGGAGAAAGGTATGGGACTGTCTAGGATTGTGCATAAAGGGGTGGGGGTGTTTAATGGGAAAATCTGTTTACCTCTTACCCTGACTATAGGAGTAATGGCAGGCATGGTAGGGCCCCGGTATTCTCGCAAGACTGAGAAGGTGGCTCCTGTGTCTAGGAGGAAGGAGATGGGGCGACCGTCTACTGTTAAAGTAACCCTGGGCTCCTGTTTGGTGATGGAAATGGTCGGGTGAGAAGCCCCCGGGCCCCATCAATCTTCTTCTGCCAGCCCCACTACGGCGGGCTTAGGATGGGGGTTGTTCGTCCAGCCTCCCCTTCGGGTGGTTGGGCAATCAGACCCCCAGTGGCCCATTTTGTGGCATCTGGGGCATGGGGTGGTAGGAGATCTGGGGGAGGGGCACGCCCTTGACCAATGTCCCTCTTTTCCACACTTGAAACAAGCTCCTGGGGGGGAGCTTGTTTGTAGAGGGGTGCCCAGGTTGTGGTTTTATCAGCTGGGGCAACATTTGGAAATTGGCCTGATCAGCCTTTTGTTTATGCCGTTGTTTCTCCTCTTTCCACTTACGGAAGACTTTAAAGGCTACTGTTAGGATCTCAGCCTGTGGGGTAGCAGGGTCCTGCTCTAACTTTTTGAGTTTAGCTTTAATGTTGGGGTAGCCTTGAGCTAGGAAGTATGTCATAAGGACATGTCTTCCTTCAGGTGTTTCTGGGTCCAGGCTGGTATACTGTAATAGGGCTTGAGTGAGTCTGTCTAAGAACTCGGAGGGGGTTTCGTCTCTCTTTTGAATTATGTCTTGGAGCTTTTGAAAATTGACTACTTTACGAGCTGCCTTTTTTAGACCTGCTATTAAGCAGGAGGCAAAAATATCTCGAGAGTGGAGACCCACGGCGGTGTTATAATCCCAGTGTGGGTCTTTTTTGGGGACAGCAGTGGGGCCAGGGGGACAGGTGGGGTCAGTCCTGTGGGTTTCGGTAGCATGCGTTTGGGCGAAGTCCCAAGCTCATCTACGGTCTTCAGGGAGGAGAGTATTGGCCAAGAGCATGAAAATGTCATGATGCGTGAGGCTGTAAGACTGGAGGGTCCATTGAAACTCCCTGATGTATGTCATGGGATCAGTGGAAAAGGAACTTAGGCGTTTCTCTAGTTGGGCTAAATCTCTTAAGGAGAAAGGGACATGAACACGCACGATGCCTTCGGATCCTGCTACATCCCGAAGGGGGGCGATAATTTTGGGATGCTCTTGGGACTGAGTCTGAGGGGGACTGAGGGTTCTGGCTCAGTCTGTGGGTGAG
The DNA here is from genome assembly GCF_040802235.1 of Manis javanica. NCBI lineage: Eukaryota > Metazoa > Chordata > Mammalia > Pholidota > Manidae > Manis > Manis javanica. Next base: position 76,653,993 of record NC_133166.1, on the reverse strand, counting down.
TGACGCGGTCTAGCCGTGCCTAGTCGAGCAGATCCTGAAGTGCAGAAGGGGGGCAAAGAAAATAAACAAAGATAGAATCGGACCCACATGTCGCCAGCTAGCAGCTCAGCTGCTTACTTCTGCCGCTCTAGTTGGGCTTGAACTCATGACTCTGAATTAAGAGTCCCATGCTCTACTAACTGACCTGCAGCAGGGCTCTAGTTAATTACTTATGGAATGCGTAAACAGAATGTTCTTTGTTCTCCATTCCTCCCACATCCGCAAGTGGGGGAAGGGCATATTTAGAAGCATGGGCGGTGTTTCTACACATCTTCAAGGTCTCCCTATTTTCAGAGTGAGGAGTCTTGGCAAGATATGTTTTTGTGGACAGATAACTTGTAAGGACTGCACCGGTTGTTCTCTAGCTTGTGCTTTCCCATGCTGCGTTCAGACATGGGGGAAGGTGCTTTCCCATTCTCCCTACAAACATGTGAGAAGACAAAGGCGGTCCCTAACAGGGGAGAAACAGGTGATGAGGGCAAAGATGGAGGAGGCTCCTGGGACCTAGTTAAAGGGGGGCTGAAAAGCTCAGGCTTAATCTGCAGGGAATGAAGGTGGAGGAGGTGAGATGGGGGAGGAGATGGTTGGGGAGGAAGGGAGAAGGGCTGTTGTAGGAGAAGAAGGGGAAGGGAGTGAACGGGAGGCTTCTGCGGGGAGGAGCGGGGAGAGGAGGAGGCGGAAAGCTTCGATATAGGGAATCTCCTCCCATTTTTTCAGGCGCTGGCAGTAGTTAAAAAGATCGCAAGTGACATTAGGATCAAGAGATCCCCCTGAGGGCCATTGGTTGTTATTGTCTAGGGGGTATGTCTGCCAATCTTGGGAGCAATATTTACGGAGAAGTTTTGGTTTTATATCAGGCATCAGGGAGAGGGTAGCCAGATGCTTAAGCAGGCATTCAAGAGGTGAACTTTCAGGGAGGAATGAGGAGGCTCCCATGGCTAAAGGACAGAGAAGGAGACAAACAGGGGAAGACGAACAGAGATCCTCGGACTGGAAGCAGACCACAAGGAGACAAAGGGCGTCCCCGATGATCCTTGGTGGTCTGCGGAAACTCGTATACGAGTCGGAATTTCTTAGGAAGTGTGGGTCGTCACCCAGACTTCCCTAAGAAGGCAGAGTGCCGGAGTCACGAGGTACCTAGCGCTAGGCGTTTTCAGCGGACGGAGCAGAAGGAGGAAGGGGGGAAAAGGGTGCATTCTCATCTACAAAGGAGTCACCTCGTTTATGGCTGTTGGAGGGGGGTGCCTGAGAGTCGGCCGCAGCCGTGAAGGCCTGAGGCGGGGATTTATGACTGTCGGAGGAGGGGCCTGAGGGTCCTCTGCAGCCGTGAAGGCCTGAGGCGGGGAGAGTTCCCTCCTCATCCCCAAGCGTCAGGGCCTTGCTGGACGATCACGGTCAATGGCACTGTGATAGCTCGGGGAAGAGTGGCTCACCCCGGGGAAATTTTGCTTAAAAACTTTCAGCACTGATGGAAGGGACGGTGAATGCGTTTATGACTGTCGGAGGAGGGGCCTGAGCGTCCGCTGCAGCCGTAAAGGCTTGAGGCGGGGATTTATGGCTGTTGGAGGAGGGGCCTGAGGGTCTGCCGCAGCCGTGAAGGCCTGAGGCGGGGAGCGTTTCCTCCTCATCCCCGAGTGTCAGGGCCTTGCCGGACGATCATGGTCAATGGCACTGTGATAGCTCGGAGAAGAGTGGCCCACTCCAGGGGGAAAACTTACCTAAAGGCCAGAGAGGAGTGGTGAGTGTGATGAGCCAGCGCCGGAAAAAGAGGACGAGGGCAAGCTGCTGCTGGTGTCGGGGGGAAGACGGGGCCCAGTTGGGGTGTCCCGTCTCCCGGGTTTCGGCACCAATGAAAGGAAAGGAGCGACACATAGCAGCAATTCACTGGAGAGTTCCGCTTTATTAGGGAAAGGTGCTGGGTTATATAGGAAGGGGCATGAATTGATTGAGGTGTCACTTCTACGGGGCTGGTGGCTGTTGGCTAGGTGCTGGGATTGGGAGGGGGGTGAGAGGTGATTGGGCTTCAGGTGGCGCCGGCGGGAACTGAGGACCCCGAAGAGAAGCCGGAAGTTTGCCATCTTACTGGTGGGGACCCTTAAGTGAGGGCCTCCAGAAAAAGCAAGGCAAGATATTTACAGTCAGAGCAATATAACTACATGCAAGGAAACCCCCTACCAAAACCATGTTAAACATTAAGCTCTAGAATCATTCTTCAGTGAGATCAGTTAATATTCCCCAGCTAAAGAAGAGTAGCATGTTTTTATTATGCCAATCATTTGGATTCATGTGTAAGATTCACCTTAGCATGCTAAAGGCGCAGGCCTGTGTGAAAGGGATCTTGCCACGATCCTCCTTACCCAGAATGACTCAGGAGACACAGGCCCACACATGAGACTTTATTATCTGAAAGAGAGAGTGGCTGCTCCAGAGGGAGTGGGGGTAAGGGGGAGACAGAGAGAGAGACAGAGGGAGAGAGTGAGCAGCGGGACAGAGAGACAGTGACAGAGAGAGAGGGCAGCAGAGAGACAGAGAGACAGAGAGAGAGAGACAGAAAGACAGAGAGAGAGACAGAGGGCAGCAGCGTGGTGCCTTTTATTGTGGCAGATCCGATCGGCCTGTTGCCTTGGGGGAGGGTCGGGATGTTTAGAGATAAGGCGGGGTAAGCCCAGGCAAGTGCCAGGTGTAATTCTCACCGGATTATGTGCTTGGGACCATGGGGCAAATGGAGGATATATTACTATATTCTTACATACCTCCCTTTTCTGTTTTATAAGTGGTAGAGGATTTGGGAAGGGGTGAAGGTTAGTGAAGGGACCCCACCAGTAAGATGGCAAACTTCCGGCTTCTCTTCGGGGTCCTCGGTTCCTGCCGGCGCCACCTGAAGCCCAGTCACCTCTCGCCCCCCTCCCAATCTCAGCACCTAGCCAACAGCCACCAGCCCCGTAGAAGTGACACCTCAATCAATTCATGCCCCTTCCTATATAACCCAGCACCTTTCCCTAATAAAGCGGAACTCTCCGGTGAATTGCTGCTATGTGTCGCTCCTTTCCTTTCATTGGTGCCAAAACCCGGGAGACGGGACACCCCAACTGGGCCCCGTCTTCCCCCCGACACCAGCAGCAGCTTTCCCTCGTCCTCTTTTTCCGGCGCTGGCTCATAACACTCACCACTCCTCTCTGGCCTTTAGGTAAGTTTTCCCCCTGGAGTGGGTCACTCTTCCCTGAGCTATCGCAGTGCCATTGACCGTGATCGTCCAGCAAGGCCCTGACGCTCGGGGACGAGGAGGGAACTCTCCCCGCCTCAGGCCTTCACGGCTGCGGAGGACCCTCAGGCCCCTCCTCCGACAGCCATAAATCCCTGCCTCAGGCCTTCACGGCTGCGGCAGACTCTCAGGCCCCCCCTCCAACAGCCATAAACGAGGTGACTCCTTTGCAGATGAGAACGCTCCCTTCCCCCGCCCCCTTCTGTTCCGTCCACCGAAATCCATTCTGTCTGCCGAAAATACCTAGCCCTAGGTACCTCGTGACTCCGGCACTCTGCCTTCTTAGGGAAGTCTGGGTGACGACCCACACTTCCTAAGAAATTCTGACTCGTATACGAGTTTCCGCAGACCACCAAGGATCATCGGGGACGCCCTTTGTCTCCTTGCGGTCTGCTTCCAGTCCGAGGATCTCCGTTCGTCTTCCCGTTTGTCTCCTTCTCTGTCCTTTAGCCATGGGAGCCTTCTCATCCCTCCCTGAAAGTTCACCTCTTGAATGCCTGCTTAAGCATCTGGCTACCCTCTCCCTGACGCCTGATATAAAACCAAAACTTCTCCGTAAATATTGCTCCCAAGATTGGCAGACATACCCCCTAGACAATAACAACCAATGGCCCGCAGGGGGAACTCTTGATCCTAACATCACTCGCAATCTCTTTAACTACTGCCAGCGCCTGAAAAAATGGAAGGAGATTCCCTATATTGAAGCTTTCCGCCTCCTCCTCCCCCCACCCCCTCCCAAGTTCTCCTAGCCTGCAAGCTGCCGCCCCTGCAGAAGCCTCCCGTTCACTCCCTTCCCCTTCTTCTCCTACAACAGCCCTTCTCCCTTCCTCCCACACCATCTCCTCCCCCATCTCACCTCCTCCCGCCTTCGTCCCCCACAGATTAAGCCTGAGCCTTTCAGCCCCCCCTTTAACTAGGTCCCAGGGGCCTCCTCCGTCTTTGCCCTCATCACCTGTTTCTCCCCTGTTAGGGACCGCCTTTGTCTTCTCACATGTTTGTAGGGAGAATGGAAAAGCACCTTCCCCCATGTCTGAACGCAGCATGGGAAAGCACAAGCTAGAGAACAACCGGTGCAGTCCTTACAAGTTATCTGTTCACAAAAACATATCTTGCCAAGACTCCTCACTCTGAAAATAGGGAGACCTTGAAGATGTGTAAAAACACATCTCCTGCTTCTAGATATGCCATTCCCCACTTGCCGATGTGGCAGGAATGGAGAACAAAGAACATTCTGTTTACGCATTACATAAGCAATTAACTAGAGCCCTGCTGTAGCTCAGTTAGTAGAGCATGGGACTCTTAACCTCAGAGTCATGAGTTCAAGCCCAACTAGAGTGGCAGAGGCAAGCAGCTGGGCTGCTAGCTGGTGACACGTGGGTCTGATTCTATCTTTATTTTCTTTGCCCCCCCTTCCGCACTTCAGGACCTGCTCGACTAGGTGTGGCTAGACTGCGTCACTCCCCCACAGACTGAGCCAGAACCCTTCAGTCCCCCTCAGACTCAGTCCCGAGAGCGTCCCAAAATTACCGCCCCCCTCCGGGAGGTAGCACAATCCGAAGGCATCGGGCGCGTTCACATCCCTTTCTCCTTAAGAGATTTAGCCCAACTAGAGAAACACCTAAGTTCCCTTTCCACTGATCCCATGACATACATCAGGGAGTTTCAATGGACCCTCTAGTCTTACAGCATCACACATCATGACATTTTCATGCTCCAGGCCAATACTCTCCTCCCTGAAGAGCGTAGACGAGTTTGGGACTTCGCCCAAACGCACGCTACCGAAACCCACAGGACTGACCCCACCTATCCCCCTGCCCCACTGCTGTCCCCGAACAAGACCCACACTGGGATTATAACACTGCTGTAAGTCTCCGCTCTTGAGATATTTTTGCCTCCTTCTTAATAGCAGGTCTGAAAAAGGCAGCTCGTAAAGTAGTCAATTTTCAAAAGCTCCAAGACATAATTCAAACGAGAGACAAATCCCCTCCAAGTTCTTAGACAGACTCACTCAAGCCCTATTACAGTATACCAGCCTAGACCCAAAAACACCTGAAGGAAGACATGTCCTTATGACATACTTCCTAGTCCAAGGCTACCCCGACATTAAAGCTAAACTCAAAAAGTTAGAACAGGGCCCTGCTACCCCACAGACTGAGATCCTAACAGCGGCCTTTAAAGTCTTCCATAAGCGGGAGGAGGAGAAAGAATGCCGTAAACAAAAGGCTGATGAGGCCAATTTCCAGATGTTGGCCCAGCTGATAAAACCACAACCTGGGCGCCCCTCTACAAACAAGCCCCCCCCAGGAGCTTGTTTCAAGTGTGGAAAAGAGGGTCATTAGTCAAGGGCGTGCCCCTCCCCCAGATCTCCTACCACCCCATGCCCCAGATGCCACAAAATGGGCCACTGGGGGTCTGATTACCCAACCACCCGAAGGGGAGGCTGGACGAACAACCCCCATCCTAAGCCCGCCGTAGTGGGGCTGGCAGAAGAAGATTGATGGGGCCCGGGGGCTTCTCGCCCGACCATTTCCGTCACCAAACAGGAGCCCAGGGTTACTTTAACAGTAGATGGTCGCCCCATCTCCTTCCTCCTAGATACAGGAGCCACCTTCTCAGTCTTGCGAGAATACCGGTGCCCTACCACGCCAGCCATTACTCCTATAGTCGGGGTAGGAGGTAAACAGATTTTCCCATTAAAACCCCCCCCTTTTATGCACAATCCTAGACAGTCCCATACCTTTCTCCCACTCCTTCCTAGTTATGCCCCAGAGTCCCATCCCTTTACTAAGATAGGACATTCTTTCCCTCCTCCACGTTTCCATAACTATATCCACTCCCACAGCCCCCAGTACTCCCTTTCTGATGGCTCTCATAGCCGACGAACCCCTCTACCCATGAAAGCTCCGGTTCCGCCCTCATACACCCTGTAAATCCCAAAGTTTGGGACATTACAAGACCCTCTGTAGCCCTATGTCCCCCTGCCTCTATCAAATTACGTGATCCCTCTCAGTATATCTGTCAGGCCCAATACCCCCTAACCACTTCAGTACTCATAGGCCTCCAGGCCATCATTCAAGATCTTTCAAACAAAAATTACCTCAGACCCACTCACTCCCCATTTAATACCCCCATATTAGCTGTTAAAAAAACCAACGGATCTTTCCGCCTTGTCCAAGACCTTCGCCTCATCAACATAACCATTGTCCCTATCCATCCCTTAGTTCCAAATCCATACAGCCTTTTATCACAGATCCCTGCCTCAGAATCCCACTTATCAGTCCTAGATCTCAAGGACCCATTTTTCTATCCCTCTAGAGCCCTGCTCCCAAGATTTTTCATCTTCACCTGGACGGACCCATACACAAGACATTCTAAACAACTCACTTGGACAGTTTTGCCACAAAGCTTCCGAGATAGTCCCCATATTTTTAGACAGGTCCTAGCTCAGGACCTCAAACAGTTTCATCATGATCACTCCAAGTCCACCTTATTATAATACATGGACAATCTTCTACTCTGCAGTCCCTCGTGGGAACAGTCTCAACTTGACACTGTGTCTCTACTTAACCTTCTAGCTTCCAGAAGTCACCGAATATCCCCCGTCAAAGCTCAAATCTCTTCCTCTGCTGTCACTTACTTCAGATTCCTTCTATCTCAACAAAGAAAGTCCATTACCTTAGACAGAAAATGGCTCCTCTCTGACCTGCCCATTCCCAAAACCAAGACAGAAATCCTTTCCTTTCTAGGCCTGGCTAGATATTTTAGAGCGTAGATCCCTAACTTCTCCCTGCTCCCTGTTGGCAAGACCCCTATACGACCTCAGCAAGAGCCCCCGTAAAAAACCATTATCCTCCTCACCCCGACACTCCTTCATTAAGCTCCGTCAAGCCCTTGTGGAAGCCCCAGCTCTCCATCTTCCTGATTTGTCAAAGCCCTTCTCATTATACATTCATGAGAGGTCCAGTCAAGCTCTAGGAGTCTTAAGCCAATATTATGGCCCATCCTTTGCCCCAGTAGCTTATCTCTCCAAGCAATTAGACCCCACAGTTCGGGGATGAGCCCCCTGCCTACGAGCATTAGCCGCTGGGCAGCTCTTGCAGAAGGCAGCTCATAAACTGACATTCAGGGCGCCCCTTACCATTCTGTCCCCACATCACCTAAAAGATCTCTCAACCTACAAAAGTTTACAGACTCTCCCTCCCTCCAGACTCCTGACCTTACTGTCCTCTTTCCTCCAAAATCCCATTCACCCCCTTTGCCATCCATACCCGAATCATGACTTTTTCCTCCTTTATTGCTCTCTCGCTTTTTTTCCTCATTCCTATTGTCTTCCCCACCACCCCAGCCTCCTTTGTATGGCGATTCAAAGTCAGACAGACTTACACACAGCATCAAACAAAAGTTACTGCCCTCATTGCCACACCAGACTGCCCTCTGAAAAGCTGCTCTGAGCCTTTATACCTCCACTTTCCTCCCTCCACCGAAGTGTTCACTAGCAGCTACCCTTATTCTCCCTACCTCTGCTTCCTCTGTGACCAAAAACAAGCCTATTGCAGGCGATGGCCAGACACCTACGGGAGATGTCCCTACTGGTCTTGCGCCATTCACTACATGAGTAACTTCCAGTACCCACAGTATTACTCCTCCAACCGTTTCATGAAATATCCCAAGAGCTCATTCTCCTTATCAATCCCAGATCCCTGGGACTCTTGATGGGCTGCCAGAGTCACAGCCTCAGTTTACTATGGGGGGTCCTCGACCCCCCACAGTACCCTTCATATTTCTCGAAAGTATGTTCCCTCTCATTCCCAGATCTCTCAAGTTGCATCAGATATCGGACATTCCGAAAAAGTCATTATCCAAACTCTTGACGGCGCCTCTTCATCTTCTTATCCCCACCCCTCTTCCCATTTCTCCTACTCTTCATTACAGCTCATTCAGGACACCACCATCTTTCTAAACCACACTCTTAACACAGCCAATTGTTTCTTGTGCGCATCACTACAGCACCCACTGCTGGCCGCCGTGCCCCTTAATATTTCCAACTACTCCTTCCATGCAGAAAGACAACCCCTCTGCCCCCTGGCAGACATACCCCTATGGGAACCAGAATACGCACATAATCTCACCATCCACCACTGTGTAGGCCCAACTCCACCCCCCTCCAGCGCACTTCACTGCCTCTCTATCTACACCCCTACCTCCGGCTCTAAGACTTTTATGCAACCGGGACACTTCTTTTGGTGTAATGGCAGTCTTTTCAACTCACTGCCTCTCAACTCTGATACACCCTGCATTCTCGTCACCCTAATCCCACAGTTAACACTTTACAGCATGGCAGAATTCCTTGAGCTCCAACCTCCCTTGCCCTCGCGCACAAAAAGGGCTGCTTTCCTTCCCATCATGGTCAGTAGCTCTTTGATCACCTCAGCCATTGGGGCAGGGTTTTCGGGAAGAGCCTTGAGTCACTCTCTATGGGCAGTTAGAGATCTCGACGCCAAACTTGAGGGAGCCCTGACATCCACTGCCTATTCCCTAGCCTCTCTCCAAACACAGGTCACTTCGCTAGCTAAGGTCACCCTTCAAAACTGGTGGGCCCTAGATCTGCTTACAGCTGAGAAGGGTGGCACCTGCGTCTTCCTCTGGGAAGAGTGCTGCTATTACGTCAACGAATCCAGCATTGTAGAAACTGACATCACCAAACTCACCGACCTTGCCTCCAGTCTCCACTCTGCTTCCAATTCCAACCCATTCTCTTCAATACTAACAAACCCCCTTCTCACCTGGCTCTGGCCCATTGCAGGCCCCATAATAATCATTCTTCTCGACTGTCTCTTCATCAAATCCCAAGTCTGAAAAATCTCTAATCAAGCTTTCAACCAGCTTTTACTCAGGAACTACCAGCTTCTGGCCACAGAAGATCCCTCACCCTCACGTGACCTCCTCACTACACGCTGAGATGGACCCCTCTCTCCACTGGAAACTGTTCCTAGAAACAATAGCTTCAGACGCCTGGCTCCTGACACCCATATCCTCTTGGCACCATTGGGATCAACAGGTCCTCAACCTATGGTTACAGGGAACCTTCATTGATTTCCAAACCTGAAGAAGTCCACATCTACTCATCCTTACTGTGGGGAATCCTATCAACCCTTTCCTCCCAATCCTCAAACCCTCACTCCCTTCTACGCCCCTGTTCGGCAAGAAGCAGTCAGAGAGAAAGCAATGTCCACAAACCCATAGAGGAGAAAGGGGGGAATGAAGGGCCCCCACCAGTAAGATGGCAAACTTCTGGCTTCTCTTCGGGGTCCTCGGTTCCTGCCGGCGGCACCTGAAGCCCAATCACCTCTCGCTCCCCTCCCAATCCCAGCACCTAGCCAACAGCCACCAGCCCCGTAGAAGTGACACCTCAATCTATTCATGCCCCTTCCTATATAACCCAGCACCTTTCCCTAATAAAGCGGAACTCTCCGGTGAATTGCTGCTATGTGTCCCTCCTTTCCTTTCAGTTAGTCTTCAGTAACTGCTTTCTGCTGATTAGGGGCAATGAAGTTCATTTTTGTATTGATGGGGGGCAGTCCTCAGATGAGCCCTTGCTCTGCAGTGGTGATGGCGTGTTCCAGGTTCAGTAAGGATCATAGTCTTTGGAGAGGGGTTGGTAATCCTGTAATATAAACTGGTTAAAGGTTTGGTTAGAAATTTTTTGCATTTGGGCTGGTGGCTGAATTAATAGCATTTTGGGGGACATATGTGTAGGCAGAAAAGCAACTTGTAGGGCAAAGGGAATCCTTGATGATGCAATCTTTTGGACAGTCTGAAAGAGAAGAAAGGGCTGGTGTTGGGAAGATAGGTCTGGTAAGAGAATAAGTGTTGAGACCAGGGTTAACAATCCTGAGGCATGACACATGGCGGTTGTAAGGGAGGTCTTAGGACTCTGTGCTGGCAGACACTTCTTTAGTGATGAGTGGAAGCGGAGATGAGCAGTGTGAAATGTGGAGACTAAGAGGTCCCGTCCGGGTGGAGGAGTAGGAACCTGTGGGATATTTGGTGGGAGGGGAATAAGCTGAGACAAACGGCTTAAAGTGGGAGTTGTGTATCTAATGGGGAAGACCCTGGAGTTTAACTGAAGTTGGCGTGGAAAGTATTACTGTGTATGGTCCTTGCCATTTGGGAGTTAGGAATGGTGCCTTTGTTTGGAATGAGCATGGTTTGGAGAAGTTTTTTCCTGTCTATGATAATGGCCTTGTAGCGCAGGGAGAGCTGAACTCCCAGGTATGTGACTTGAGTGGCAGACAGCTGAACTTTGGGGGGTGAAACTCGATAGCTGTGTTCTGAGAGAAAGTATAAAAGGAGAATAGTATCCTGTTGAGAGGTTTGTAGGGAGGGACTGCGTGGGAGGAGATCATCTACATATTGAAGGAGGGTGGAGGTCGAGAGAGTAAGGGATTTGGGGTCTTGTGCTAGAGCCTGTCCAAAAAGGTGGGGACTATCTCTAAAGCCTTGGGGAAGGACTTGTTAAGTGTTCTCTGAATATTAAAAATTAACAACATAAGGAATTTCCTGCCTTGATTTTTCTCTGGGATACCAGCGTCTTGGTCTGGGAGCATATCAAAAGGCTGCCTGCTCAGCTCCCGAGGTGGGCTGAGGTATTGTCTATTTGCTAAAGAATCCTGCCTTTTAATACGCCATCTACAGTTGGGTCTGCATGCTAAGTTAGTTGCTCAGTTTGCAAAATTACCTCCTCAGATCTGAAGGAGAAAAGATAGCACGTAGGCCTAGGCCTTTTAGGATGCTAAAGTGAATCTTATACACGATTACAAATGATTAGCATAATAAAACGTGCTACTCTTCTTTATCTGGGGAACATTAACTGATCTCACTGAAGAATGATTCTAGAGCTTAATGTTCAACATAGTTTTAGTAGGGGGGGGTTTCCTAGCATGTAGTTTTACATTGCTCTGACTGCAAATATCCTCCTGCCTTGCTTTCTCCAGAGGCTCTCACCTTATTCTAAGCCTATGGTCCCTGTCTCATTCTCTCTACAAATAGAGACTCTAGCTGCTGCTAGGGAAAGGGGACAACAAACCGCTCTGGCTGCTTCATGCTGAGAGGGGGCGCAGTAAAGGGTGCAGCTAGGTCTCCATCACTGGTCAGTTGAGAGGGCCTCAGAAGGTTGGCACTTCTATTCCGGGTTTTATTTCTATTACTATTTGCAGTTTTGTGGCTTTTAGGCAAGATAGAACAAACTGTTATTAGGTTAAGTAGCAACATCTGGAGTTGGATTTTCCATTCTGGAAGGACAAACTTGACGAGATTAAGAATGCATGGCTGAATATGAGAACTAGAAATATGAAGAGTCTGATTGAGAATCATAGCCAGGTATCACGGGGAAACTAGAATTCTGGATCAAGCTTACATCTCAATGATTAGTATTAGGATTTAGTATAGATAAGACTGCATTATTGAAACAATATTTTTCTCTAAAATCACCCTCATTTTTATTAGAAGTAACCAGATTAAGAAAATAATTAACAGTTGGCTTGATTATTTGCATAAGTGCAGCAAGAAGAGTAATTGATTATATGGGATCTTTTAAATGTGCTTTGCTGGAACTTTTTGTAAGGAATTTCAGATTGAACTCTTAAGGGCTTCTTGAGGCCAGAAAGCTAAGCCAGACTTGCCATCAGGTTGTGCCTACAGTACCTGTAGATTTGGGTGAATTCCTCTCGAGGTTCCCAAGACATTTCTGAGGTTCCTGCACCTGCCAGGAAGTGACCTTCCTTATGCACCTGGTAAGGCTGCTGGGAACTCTGTAAGCAAGGTACCAGGCTAGTTCTTCTAAGGGGCTTTGTTGACTTTATAAAGTCAATCTTAGTTCCTTAAAGCTGTCTGTTTATATCTGAGGTTACACACGTGTCTCTCAGGTATGACGTTCCAGTCAAAGCCTTGGTAATATAACCAGTGTTTTTAATTGGTCCTCTTACAAGGAAAGCATATTCTTATTGAACTTATGCAAATAAACATATTGCCATGAAATATAAAAATAGTCACTGAGAGTTTTTAAATTCTGGAGGGATCAGGTAGAGAGAAAGATAAAGTTTCAATTCTGCTTATAAAGGCAGTCATTTACTAAACTGTTGTCAGCTTAAGAGAAAAAGCTTAAAACACTTTATCAACAACATTTGAAACAAAAGGCCACAAAATTATTTTCCTTAGTTTACTTAATCTTATGTAACTAAAACCTGTTCTGCTGAAATCTAGTTTTTTTACTAGTTTAGGAGTAATAAAACAGTGCATATAGATGACAAAAGACTTACAAATGACAATGGTTAAAGATCTGATGAGAACTTACTATAAGACAGTTGTCATAAGGAAATTTAGATCTTTCTGTAATACAAAACATTCAGTAACAAAGTTTAGCATCATTCCCTGTGACAGTGCCTTCTAGGTAATTAAGCAGGTATATAAGCCAAATTAGCCAAATATTTTCTCCAATGAGAAAAAATTCCTCTAACATGTTCCAGGGGCCCTCTGGAAAATATCAAAGTGAACTAGAGGTAAAAAGCACCTTTTTGAATTTGATTTTGGGAAGCTGTTAAAAGTTTTAAGGCACTTGCTTAAATAGTTACTCACATTAGACAAAGCTACACTTCACTTTAAGCATTTTTCTTTGAAAGATTTAACAGATAGCATCAACTTAAATGACTTTAGGTAAACTTAGGCAGCTGATAACCATAAGGACATGTCTATTTCAGTTCAACTTAAATTAGCATTAATGCTTAATATCTTCTATTAGAATTTTCTGGAAATTTTAGAATGCCCAATTTTTACAAGCACTTGTCTTTAAATCAATTTTTATTAATACCATCCGGAGGTAGAAAAATATTTTTCATTTACACACTTAGACACAAACATACAGATTGAGAAGTAATGATACAGTGAGAGGACAGACAGAGCTCCTGGCATGAGCCAGGAGGGGACAACAGAGCCCGTGGTGGTGCATTGTCTCGGGGTTTTATAGGCAGTTGAGAATATTTGGGAACATGAAAAAAGCTTAGGGGTATGAACTTTAAGACAAGTAGTAGGTGTTTAGGATTGCATGGGGGACAGAGAGAGGGCTTAGTTCAGAGGTAGGAGAAAGTGTGGATATATGGGATCTCTTTCCATTTGCCCTTGCGCTCACAGAAGTTGTATAAGTTGTGGAGAATTTCAGGATCTAAAGAGCCATTTGGGGGCCATTTAGACTAATCGTCCAAGGGATATTGTGGCCAGATCTCATTACAGTAGCGAACAGGTTTGAGGTCTGGAGTGAGGTGGAGGGGCTTTAGATTATTGAGTAAGCACCCTAGCGGTGAATCTGCTGGAATGGAGGGGCCAGATCCCATGGTGAGAACAAGACCATTCAGAAGTTGCTGAGGCATCCCTGAGCGATTGAGAAGGTCGCGGAGAAGACCAGGCACAGTTAGGAGGTTGTCACCACCTCTAACTGTGGGGTTGAGGTGAAAACCCCGGGGAGGCTCGGTACCTGGTACCAGGAGTTTTTGAGTCGAGTAGATACGTAGATAAAGGGAGACCGGGCCTCAGTGGATGAGGATTCTCACCATGGGGAGGCAGAGAAGGGTCGCCTATGGGGATCAACTGTGACTCTCAAAGTCGTGGTTGGGGGTGCCCCTGTCCCACAGGAGCCCTTGGGGGTGCCAGACACTCAACGGTCACTTCCCAGGTTCCAAAGGGACATTTAAGTTGACCATTAAGGGGAGACTCACCAAACTGAAGGCTTGTGTTGGGCGAGAAGATAAGCGACCGGGGAAGTGGATGGTGAGCCCGTGGAGCAGGATCTGGCAGTGAGGGTTCCCAGAGCAGCTCAGGTTCCTGGAGGAAGAGCAAAGTCAATGGGAGAGCCTCATCCGAGTCACGGCACCAATGAAAGGGTATCTCGCTGCGACCCTCCTTACCCAGAACGACTCAGGAGACGGGGGCCCACGCAAGAGACTTTATTATCTGAAAGAGAGAGTGGCTGCTTCAGAGGGAGTGGGGGGAGGGAGAGAGAGAGAGAAAGAGAGAGGGAGAAAGAGAGGGAGAGAGAGAGCAGCGGGACAGAGAGACAGAGACAAAGAGAGAGAGAGAGGGCAGCAGAGAGACAGACAGAGAGAGAGAGCGATAGAGAGAGAGGGGGCAGCAGCGTGGTGCCTTTTATTGTGGCGGGTCCGCTAGGCCTGTTGCTTTGGGGGAGGGTCGGGATGTTTAGAGATAAGGTGGGGTAGGCCCCAGGCAAGCCCAGGCATAATTCTCACCAGCTTATGTGCTTGGGACCATGGGGAAATGGAGGATATATTACTATATTCTTACACTATGTGCTGTCTTTCCTCCTTCAGATCTGATGAGGTGATTTGCAAACTGGGCAACTAATTTACATGCAGACCCAGCTGTAAACAACATAGTAAAGGCAGGAAGGATTCCACCTTAAAGATAAGATTGCATTTTAACACCCAGGAAGTTTAAGAAGTAAGATTCTTAACTTACTCTTTAGCAAACAAACAATACCTCAGCCCACCTTGGGGCTGGGCAGGCGGCCTTTTGATATGCTCCTAGACCAAGACGCCAGTATCCCAGGGAGAAATCAGAGCAGTAAATTTCTTGTGTCAATTTTTAATATTCAGGGACCACTTAACAAGTCCACACTCCTAAGCCTTTTATCTGGTTCCCAAAAATCCTCAACTGCCTATAAAACCCCTAGACAATGCACCACTATGGGCTCTCTTGTCCCCTCCCGGCTCACACCAGGAGCTCTGTCTGTCCTCTCACTGTATCTCTCACTAAAAGCCTCTGCCCTGGCTCTCCTACCTTGCCTGCTTGCTAAGCTCATTCTTCGACTCCACAAACAAGAACCCCAGCATCATTAGGGGGACCTGGGGATGGGAGGAGGTGTACAGGAAGGCAAGACCCATTCTCCCTCTTTGGGAAAGAATCCCAACTGCCTGTGGGTGCAGATGCTATCTACACATTCATAACAGATCTGTTGGCAACACTACTGGGGTGGGGTGGGGATTGGGGCATGACACAGTGCTGTTTAACTCTGGGGCTGCAGCTGTGGGGACAGGAACCTGGCCCAGAGAGTGTAAAGTCGCGCACACCTCTCATGGCTACGTGCTGATTTGCTCAGCATTCATTTCTCAGGCTGCTTGGGCAGAACATCTCACTGACTCTTTTGGAACTCCTTGTTCCCAATCTCAGCCAATGGGTTTGCAAAAGATTGACCCTTGGTCCAGGGAGGGGCTTGATTGGCCTTCCAGTGGCACAATCCTGGATGCACACGATTCACTGAGGAGTTAAAAAGCACTAGGCCTCATCCCTAGAGATTCCGGTTTAGTTGTGGCTGGGCTCAGGGTTTTGTATTTGTTGTTGTTTTTAAATTAGATATTATTTTTAGAGCAGTTTTAGGTAGTAAAATTGAACAGAAAGTAGATTTCCCATATGCCCCTTCCCTGTCCCCATTATCAACACCCCCCCAGAGTGGGACACCTTGGTGACCCTACACACACATCATCACACAGAGTCCACAGTCTATATTAGGGTCACCCTTGGTGCTGCACATTCTAAAGGTTTGGACAAATGTGTAAGGGTGCGTCTCCACCATTACAGTATCAGATAGAGTGTTATCACTGCCCTCAAAGTCCTCTGTGCTCTGCCTACTCAGCCCTCCTTCCCCCAAACTTCTGACAACTGATGTCTTCATAATTTTGCCTTTTCCACAAATTGGAACACACACTGTATAGTCTCCTGAGATTGGCTTCTTTTACTTAGGCATTTTTTAAATGCTCCCATCAGTGCCACTAAGTGGTTTGAGAGCCTATCTTGCTTATTGCATATTGCATTTTGTGGCTCCCCTTGTTTAGCTCAGGATGGGTGTTTCCCCAGGGGTCTAGTCAAGAGTAGACCTCGGACTTTGCTAAACAGGCTTTTTTCTGCTGGCCTGGTCCCTGCTGTAGCGACAGGGCCACCATGAAAAGGTAGAGCCAGGAAATAGAGAGAAACCCAAGGCTGGAGCCAGGAAATGGAGAGAAACCAGGCCCTGACACATCTTTCAAACCCAGTGGGTAACGCTGTGCCTGAAGCCAGATTTATCCCTGGGCTGTTTAAATGGATGAGTTAGGATGCTTTTGGCTCTGATAATAGAAACTCAATTCAAAGTGGCTTACAAATAAGGATGTTATTTCATGTTATAATAAATCCACAAGGAGACCAGTTCCAGGTTTGGGTGATCAACAGCCCAATAAGGCATCAAAGACTCAAGTTTTTCCATCTTTGTGCTCTGCATCTTTGGTGCGGTGGCTCTGTCTTCAGCAGCTATTAGGTGCGAAATGGCTGTGCAGTTTCCATGCAGTGTCTAGGCATGACAGCATCCCAAAGAAGCAGAGGACAATATCTTTCAATCTTCCTCATAAAAGACTGAGATGGAATACATGCCAGTGATGACTAAAACACTTAGATATAAACCTTAAAAACATGTTCAAAATTTGTATGCTAAAATCCGCACAGCAGTGATGAAAGAAATCAAAGATTTAAATGAATGGAGAGACAGAGCATGCTCATGGATTGGAAGACACAGCAGGGTAAAGATGTCAGATCTCCCCAGATGGCCATGTGGTTTAGTACAATTCCTGTAGAAATCCCAGAAAGTTTTATTTTATAGACATTTACAATATTCTCAAGTTTGCATGGACATGCAAGGGAGCTAGATTAGCATGAACACTTTTGGAAGGGATAAACGGGATGCTCAGTGTACTGAACTTCAACAGCGTGCGATTGGTGGAGGAAAAGACGTAGGGCGAGTGGAGCAGAATGGAGAGCCTAGAAGTAGTCTACATTAGTGTGACTTGCTGCTTTTTGACAAGGTGAAAATTCAATTCAATGAGAAGTATAGTCTTTCCAACAAATGGCGCCAGAGCAATTCAACATCCATAGGCAAAGAAACGAAAACAAAGTAAATGAGCAAAAATACCATGACCTAAAGGCTTGGGCCCAGCCCCTTGCACAAAGGTGAGCTCACACTGATCACAGCATTTACTTAAAGCTCAGATGTAGGACTATAAAACTTAGGAGGAAGCATAGGAGAACATCTATTATCTAACAGGTCTTGGTGAAGAGGTCTTAGACATGACACTAAAGGCACAATCCATAAAATAAAACATTGAAATCTGGACTTCATCAAAATTAAAACCATTCACTGTACTGAAGATCCTATTGGGAGGATGAAAAGACAAGCAACAGACTAGAATACATCTGCAAGCCTCATATCCAGCAGGATTCGTACCTAGAATGTATAAAGAGCTCTCAAAATCGAACAATAAAAAAACTCTCCAAATGGAAAACAGGCAAAGCATATGAAAGGCATTTCACCTGTTGGCACATGGTACATAAAGAGGTACTCAACATCACCAGCCACTGGGGAAGCACAGGCAAAGGCCTGAACGAGCTGGTACAACCGCTCATCCCAGAGGAGGAAAACTTCAGTTCACACACACAAAACTGGCCAGATGTTTGTTGCGGCTTTATTTGTACCAGCTGAAAAATGAGAAACAATGAAAATGTCCCTGGAAAGGTGAGTGAGTGAACAGACGGTGGTATGTCCCTGATGCAAGAACTACTCAGCAGTGAAGGGGAAAGGGCTTGAGATACCCATGCCCTGGCCGGAGCTCCCCAACCCCTGCCATCCTGCTGCCCACTCACCCACCCAAGTTGCATTTATAGATGATGGAAACGGGGGATCGGAAGGGCTGGACAGCCCTGGAGCACCCCAAACTTAGGTTCTCTCTGGACTACAGGAAGCTGCTGTGTTGGGGAACTCAGCTGCGGGTGAGCCAGGTCTGAGCAGCTGAGCAGAGGTGCTGGGGGCACACGTGTGCCCTGTGACCTCTGACCCCTGCCCCTCAGGCCCTACCCAGCACGGGAGGCTTGGGGACCCCAGCTGGTGGGACACAAGTATGAAGTGCTGCCTCTGCAGGGGGAGTCCAGGTCACACCCCGTGTCCTCCCTGATTTTAGACCTTCACCAAAGCCTCCTCCTCAGACCACTGCTCCTCCTGGTCCTCAGGTCCTCACTGCCCCATCCCGACGTTTACCACAGCCCCCAGTCCCGGAGTGCTTCCCTTCAGGTCTGAGCTGCCTGCACTCCAGTAGGCTCCTCGCTGGCTTCTAGACAGCAGCCTTCCCAACTGCCGCAACACCAAGGCCTCCCTCCTGCAGAGTCTGTGGGACCACCTCCCTGCAGAGGGGAGTGCCCTGGCCACAGCGCCAGACCTGCACCCCCACCCCAGTCTCTGTAGCTGAGAGCAGTCACCACCTGGGAGGGCTGGCCTAGAACTGGCATCCTCCTCCCGCCCTGCCCCACGGCATCCAATTCACTGATGAGTCTCAGCACTGCCTCTTGGAACAGCCATCTCCTTCCGTGTCCACCACATCCTCCAGGCTCCTAGAGGCACCTCTTCCCATCTGTCTCCTGCTCTGCTTGGCTCGATCCACCCACCCAGCACCGAGCACCACCAGAGGGACCCTCTCCCTAGTCCTGCATGGTCTGTGAGGTCCAATCACATGCCCCACCTGGGGCTGCTAGGCTCTCACCTGCTGCCTCATTGCACACCTCCTCACCCAGATGCAGGGCGTGGGCCACACCTCAGGCCCCTCGCCACCCTGGCTGCCCCATATATCTGCTCACCAAAGGCCCATGTCACACGGGACCCTGCAGCCAAGACCTGCTGTCGTGGCTAGAGTTTGGAATCATGACATCAAGGTCCAAATCCAAGTTTTGCCACAAACTGGCTATTGGTGTCAAGCCAGAAGTGGTCTATGCAGAACAACTGTGTGTAGAAGAGGCAGAGTGGTCTGCCAGGATCAGCCATGTGTGGTGGGCCAGAAGTGGTCTCTGCAGGGACCCCTATGTGACCAGAAAGGGTCTATGCAGGAAAGCAAGATGGACAGTCAAGGCAGGCAAGATGGACAGTCTAGCGGTCCAGGCAGGAACACCTGTGTGCAGACAGGCCAGAAGTGGTCTCTGCAGAAACTCCAGCGTGTGGACACTGCTTCTCTTTCCTTCCTGCCAGAGTGGCAGCCACCTCATGGCCCTGCTCTGAAGGTCACTTAGACACTTGCCTGGGTGAGACCTGCGATCAGGAGAAGTGGAGGCTGTGCTGCACAGGGGAGACTGCATCACGGGGCGTCCCAACCAACCAGGGACATCCTTTTGCATTTCAACACATTTATTTGCAGCACACTTAAAGCAGGAGCTCCCATGCCTCTGACCCTAGGTGACCCACTTCTGCCCCAGTTCCCCTCCTCTGCCCTGTAGGGGGAAGCATGTGCAGGGAACATCACCCCTTCAAGGAAAGAAGACATTTGTCAGGTGGAAAAGCTCCCAGGAATCCCTGCACTTGGCCATAAAAGTGCATTTGGACCTGAGCCTGCTGCTGACACAACTGCCTGTCTTCTTCCCACAAGGCCTCCACCTCCCGCTCCAGGAGGAGTACTGGTCCTGAACCAGGTGGAGCTCGGCCAGGGACCCCTGTGTGCTCAGGGCTGGGGTCTCCTCTGGAGCCAGCTGGCAGCTCCCCTCCTCCTGAGCAGCATGTGGCGAGGCCTGGGCTTCGGGTGAATTCTTCCCTTTTTGGGACACCAATGTTAGAAACAGATTTTTCACATTTTGGTATTGCCTTTGAAGAGAAGCCCCCAGATTATATGCTCCCAGGACAGCCGAGGCTGAAGCCGATCCCAGACCAGAGGTCTTCAGGCCATAGGCCCAGAAGCATCTTGGCACAGTGATCAACCAGGGGGACAGCCCTCTGAACGGCTCCCAGCACTGGCCAGGCCTTGGCATGCAGCCATGACATGGTGACATTCTGGAGCACGCTTGGGGCAGAGGTGGCAAAGTCTGCCTTCACAGACACCCCCGAGCCCGGCCCCTCTGCGGGAAGGTGGAGGTCCTCCTGGGCTGGCACCCTCAGACGTGCCGTGTCTGGGACAAGATAGCCCATGATGTCGAGTTCAGGCTGGACTTCCTGCCTTGGCTCCTGGCTTTTTTAGTTTCTTACACAGTCACTGGATCCTGGCAGGGAAGGAGGGGTCCCTGGGGCCCAGGCATCACTTTCTGGCCACAGGGGCACCACCTGCGGCTGAGAGATGTGATTGGGCCCCAGGCTGCCAGATGGTGATGGCAGATCTCTTAGCCCACTGTCCTCATTCTCTGCACTAGCAGGGCTCACCGACTTGGGAGACATCTTGGTGACAGGGTGCACAAGGACAGGTGTGAGGAACTTCTCCTCTACCATGTAGCAGCCTCTTCCAGCCATCTCAGTCAGGCCCAAGAGAGGCCCTGATGGCCACAGGCACACAAGAACTTCAGAGGTGTCGGTGAAAAACGAGGCAAAGGGCTCCTGGCGTGCAAGAACGATGGGTCCAGAAGGATGGGGAGCTGGAGCTGGAGGGCTTCCGGTCAGTGTGATGTCCTAGGCACTGGCTGGCCTGTGGTGAACTGGGCCGGGGGGCTTCTGGTCACCTTGATGTCCTGGGGATGGGCTGGCCCAATGGTGCCCTGGGCCATGGGGCTTCCAGTTGCTGTGGTGTCCTGGGGTCAGGGTGACCCTGTGGTGCCCTGGGCCTGGGGGCTTCTGGTTACCTCAACATCCTGGGGCCTAGCTGGCCCTGTAGTGCCCTGGACCGTGGGACTTCCAGTTACCGTGGTGTCTTGGGGAATGGCTGGCCCTGTGGTGCCCTGGGTCGGGGGCTTCCATTCACCATGGTGTATTGGGGCATAGCTGGCTCTGTTGTGTCGTGGGGCTACTCATCACCGTGGTGTCCTGGGGACTGGTGGGTCCCGTGGTACCCTGGGCCCGGGGGCTTCCTGTCACCATGGTGCCCTCAGGCCTGACTGGCCCTATAGTGCCCTGGGCCAGAGGGCTCCTGTTCACCTTGGTGTTCTGGGGCCTGGCTGGTCCTATGATACCTTGGGCCAGGGGTCTTCTGGTCATCGTGGTGTCCTGGGGACTGGTTGGCCGTCTGGTGCTGTGGGCCAGGGGGCTTCTGGTCATCCAGCTGTACCGGGCCCTTGTTTGGCCAACAGTGACCTGGGTCGTGGGGCCTGTGGTCAGCATGTGTTCCCAGGGTTTGTTTCCCCTTTGTTACCCCTGGGGGTTGGTGGAGGATCTGGGGGACTGGCTGGCATTATGGGGAGGTGGGCGGGTGGCTTTGGGCCCATTCCAGGTTGGGCATCCTCAGCAGGTCGGGTGGGCTATGGGAGAGCCCGGGATGTGCGTCTCCATCTATGCATATCCCTCTGGGCGCGGTGCTGGGCTGCGGGGCGGTGTTGCGGGTCTCGGGGTGGCTCTCCCCATTGGGGAAGCTGTTCAGTGCACTCTGCTTCCTGGCCACCTGTCCCCAACCGCCAGTTGGGGATGTGGGGCTGAGTGGCTTGCCTGGAGGGCTTGGACCCAGGAGTTTCTGGGTGCGGGTGTGCGGGTTGGCGGGGCCGCAGAGGGGTACGAAAGTGGGTACCAACATGAAGGTGGAGGGCAGGGTGCTGGCCAGGGGTCCGGGGCAGGCCAAGTGGGCCACCACGAGGGTGTGGGGGACATGGGCCTGAGCCTGGATGTGGGGGACGCTGCAGAACGTGGTGGGCAGCAAGAGCAGCAGTGAGACTGCCATCTCTCTCCTAGGCCTGGGTCGCTGGGTGCTCCGTTTTTGTACCCACCTGGCGTGTCGCAAACCGTCTTCACGATGTCAGCCATGCTTCTGGCCAATAGGCAGGTGGCTCTCGTATCAGCCTGCTTGCTTGTTCAGCCAATAGCCAGGCGGCTCTCACCTGGCCTTCCTACATCACCGCAGGTGGCCCTCCCGCGCCCGCACCACCGGGGCTGTTTCCCTGGCAGTGCCGCTCACGCCACCGAGCCCTAGTTTCGCAGGGGAGCCGCTGGGGAGGGTCACGGTTGATCCCCCACCCGCAGGGATCTGAGAGTCCGCATGTGGTCGTCGGTCCATCGGGCCCACTCCTCACCGGCATTCCACCCAAGGGGAGGAGAGGCCCTGGATGCTGTCCCTGCAACTGCTCCCTTTGCTGTTCCAGTGGCTCCCACGTGATAGTCGGTTCTGAGATCCAGATGTTAGGGAAAGGGGAAGGGAGTGCAGGGCCTACTGCAGGTGGCCCGGGCGAGTACAGAGGTGACGCTCCAGAAGTAAGGATCTTCACACCGTGGGTCCCGGACAGCAGAGAGAGTGGGCTGGTCAATGAGAGTGGAAGTACTGCTCCTAGACAGCATCCCTAATCCCTCCTGTGCAGTTGGCTGCTGGTTCCCCGTTGCTGCCTCCTCAGCAAAGCCTTTAGCCCTGCTCGCTGCTGACCAATATGCCCTGATGGGCATTTTCGGTGACTTCTACATTCAGAGTGATAGTCTATCCCACACGTGGCCTTTGGGTCCCTGTCCTCGTCTCCTGTTGCAAACACTGTTGCTCTTTTCCCCAGAGGTCATGTTTGTTTTCCACACTGAATAACGGTCATACTACTAAAGGTGTGTTGTTCGGTCTCCTGTTGATAGCAGGCACATTCCCAGGGAATGCGTCCTGGCAAGAGGACACTGGTCCTCCTCTCTCTTTGCTGGAATTGGTTGGGAGTGAAGAGGGCTTTCCCCCCAGTTCTGGCCAATAGGGCCCCAGAGCCAGCCCACTGAGTGCCTACTGTAGGCAGCAGGTAGTTTATTTCATTAACTGAAGAAGGGCAGGTGATAGGAATCCTTCCCCAGTCTTGCCTTGACCGGGTAGTGTGAATATGCAATGCTTGGAGCCACAGCAGCCAAAGACTGTGAGGAGAGGGTAGGCAGAGTGCAGAGCAGCAGGTGCCAGGGCTCTGCTGGCCGGGGACACTGCCCACCACGGGCCCGCCTACCTCGGCCACCTTGTTGCTGAGATCATGACCACCTGTGTTGACGCCTCTTTGTGCCCAAGGAAATCACATGAAACTGAAACTACCCAGTGGATACATTGCATCCCCAGAATGATCCATGTATGTTATATAAATATTTCTTGTGCTGACCCTACTTAAATTTGTATTTACCTGGATGAGACATCGGCCACTGTAAGTCAGAGCCATAGCTCATTCCCCTTGCATCCCTGGTGCCCTAGCATCTTGGTTCCCTCAGTCTGTGCTCAACGTATGTAATGAATAAAAGTGTCATCAATGGCTTACAGTCTCAGCCTTCAGCAGAGCACAGCCCTTCACCCAGACAAATTCTTCACTATGTAAAACAAAACTGGCACACACAAAACCAGAGCTTGACATCAAGGACCTGACAACTGAGTGCTCTACCTGTGGTCACTGCTGTGACAGCCAGTCAGGGACGTGTGTGGGCCTGGCCCAGCTGACGCAGAGCCCTTGGGTGAAGGCGTTTGTCCCCACAACCCCTGCATGGAGGGGAGCTGCCTACAGACAGCCCTCCGAGGGGTATGCTGGGATCTGCACTCTCTATCGAGGTGCTTCATCCTCCCGTCCTTCTAAGAGAGCGTTATTCCATCAGCCCGATTCCACCTGCTGACCGCACACAGGGCAGGGAGGCCATCATCTCAGTGAAGCATTGGCCCACTTCTTCCAGCCGCACACTCAGAGAAGGCATATCGTGATCTCAATTTAAATCAATATGCTCCCTCCTCTCAAAACCCATGGGGAAGGCTGAGCATTATCTCCTTTACACCAGTCACCTTATTTCCATCTCCCATGGAGGAAGCTGCCTCCATTTCTTCACTGAGGAAAAGCAGGCAGAGACGGTGAGCCCCTTCTCATCACATGGCCCTCATGGCATGGATGCCCGAGGCATCCAACTGGTGAGTAAGGCTTTAGAACTAACTCTGGCCTTGGCCCTGGAGTCCGTGCTGCAGGGCCTCCTGGTGGCAGGAGTGTGCAGAGAGCTCCTAAGGAGATGGGTACAAACGTGCTGCCAAAACACGCCTAAAAATCATCTGGGAAGGAAAGTGGGACATTGACAGTGAAACCTAGGGGCTGGCAGCAGAGATGGGAAGTGACAGCTGTAAAGTCTTCCTGGTGCAGCGGGGGAGCTTGTGGACGAGAGAGCACGCCAGGGGTCTCACTTGGATGTGGGCTGTAGTGGGAGAGGCTCACAACATTGGCTTCTCTGTGGAAGGTAGACCCCAGAGCTGGTCATGTCCCCAGCCGCCCCCGAGGTCTGCCCAGGGATGACGCCTTCTGTGGGAGCCACGCTTCTTGCCAGTGGCCATACCCCTCTGGGACCTTTCCTCAGACCTTGGCATCAGCACCCCCTGTGCTGTGAGCATCCTTCTTGGTCAGACTGGTGCTGACCATGGCAGAGAAGTCTGATATTACCTTGCTTAACAGCTGGAGATTGAAACAGGACAATAAGGATTGAAGGGCTGGGCTGGGGGCATGCCCCTCCTGAGTCTGGGGGTTCACTTCTCTGCCAGGCATCAGAGGACCCATGGCTCTCTGCCTCCTGCTCGCACTCAGGGGTCACTGCTGCAGGCCACTGGCATGCTTTGCTTCCTCACAGTTCTTGTTTGAGGATGAGAGCCCATTTTGTTTGGACAGGGATTCTGCCTACCCCCTTCCCTTCCCACCATCGCAACCTTAATGGCACACAGAGATTTGGGAGGCCCCCTTCACTCTCTTGCATTTTGGCCAGGATCTGACCTGCCATCTACCAAGATCTTAAGTTAGTTCTCCCCTGGTCAGCACCACTGTGTCCTCAACCCCATGCTCCTGGGCCTGTCTGGGCCCCCTGTGAATGGACTGCGGTAGAAAAAAAAGGTGGGCCGCTTTCTGGGTAGCACCAGCTCCAAGGAATCTGAGGACACCAACAAGGGATGCAGAGGGGAACAGCTGAGGAATACAAGGCCATGTGCATGAGCAGGCTGCCGCGACAGGGGGTCGCCTCAGGGGCATCTGTGCTGGCGGTGCAGGTGGGACCTGGAGTAGGAAGGACCCAAGGAGTGGCAGGGCTATCAACCGGAAGCCAGGTCAGCTGACCCCTGTGCTCCCTTCCCCAGCCAAGATTGGCAATGAGTGGGTCTTTCTTCAAGTGGGCTGGTGGGAGCTGGAGTCGGAGAGATGGTGAGAAGGCCGCAGCTAGGGACTCTCAGGGTCCTGGGAGCGTCCATGCCATGAGGACCAGTGTTCAGGTTGCTACCCTACACCCCACCTTACCTCACACCCCAGTGCTGTGTAAGCCAGAAGATTTATGTATGCAAGACAAGGGCAGGTTGGCATGGTGAGGAATCCATTGTCTATGGAAATTATTTTTTAAGTGAGCTGGGCTGATTGGGAGAGTAGTGAGCTGGACAATCATGCTGAGAAATGTCTCTAGAATCCAGTACATAAGGATAAGGAGGCAGAAAGTAAGAGAGACAAATCGAAGTGGCTCCAGCATGCACACACCAGGCCTGCTGCACAAGGCTGGGCCACAGGGAGGGGCAGGGCCTGAAGGAATGAGATCCTCTGAGAGTCCCAGCCCAGGTCGAAAGGGCCCTTGGACTATTTGATGCAGGAAAAAAATCAAATAGACCTAAGAGAGCAGGGATGAGTCCCCACCCAGTATGGTGCCATTAGCTCCCTCAAGAGGCTTCACCAGCTCTGCAAGGCTCTACTGCTCCCTTAACCCAGTTCATCCAGGGCTCCCCTTGTCCTGCATCTTCCTGGTCTCTTTCTGGCTCCCTCCCTACTGTCTTTTCTTTATGGTAGTTGTCACTGCCTGGCTTTATATGGGTTATGGTTTGGCTTACTTGCTTATGCCCCGTGGCTTGTCAGTTCCACAAGTAAGGCTCTGTCTTCCTGTTCATGGCTTTCTGCCCAGCACCTGGAACAGTCCTGGCATAGAGTAGATCCCCAATAAACATTTTTTAATGAGTGAATTAAGGCTATATATTCAATCTAAAAAGCCATTAGAGATCAATGCTATGTTGCCCACAAAGGAGAAGTAATTCCATTGAAAGCAGACTTCCCTTTAGCAACACTGAATACAGCAAGGGAGCAATGTTTTCAACTGCTGAGGGAAAAGCTCATGTAGCTAGAATTCTGTACCCAGCTAGATGATTAGGAGTGACTGGGAGATAAACATCTTTCCTCTTATTTAGATGCTGGTGCATGAGGCATGCACATGGCACACCCAGAGCGTGTGTGCACACAGGGTCTTGGGCCTGTCCATGGTTAGAACCCCTGCCCCAGCACAGGCACACCTTGATGCTGCTTTGCTGAGCTAGCCTCACGGTCGTGTTGTAATAACTGCACCACAGCAGCTGCTCCACCATTAGGTGGTCCATGTGCTTTTTCTTTAATATGCTGGCTGCCACAGGCTGGTCACTGCTGTGCTCCTTGAGGTGCTTGATCCTGCGCTTGTACAGTTTGGCACTCTCGTCCTCAGTCTGGATGGACTCCACTGCCTGGGACATGCAGCACACACACTCAGGACGGGGTTGGGAGCAGGCTGCCCATGCCCATGCCCATGCCCGCAGAAAGGAGGCAAGGGAAGGGCGAGGACACCGGACCGTCCCTGGACAGTGTGGCAGGTGTGTGCTGGGGAGGCATGTCTGACCTGCCCTACTGGAGGTACCACCACCCGGCTCTAGGGTCTATACCTCCTTCAGCAACACTGCCTCTGCTCTACATATTCTGGGGCTGCCAAATGTGTAATTTTAAAGGTTTTACCTTCCTGGTTAACTGAACCATTTATCATTACAAAGGCACTCTCTTTTTCCCCCTTCCTTCAAGTCAACGTTCCTCACAATAAACAGATGGAAATGCTCCTCTCCACACTGCCGAGGACAGCGGCTGTTAATCACCTTCAGTGTGGCTCAGCCAATGAGGGACTGACCCTGCAGTTCTACTCGGTGCCATGGGTCACACGTGGCTGTGGCCTGGACGGCGCAGGTCAAGCCTTGCAGCCGGCACTCTCTCAGCACACTCCACTATTTCTTCCCTTCCAATTGCTGTCAAGCCAGCTGGCAGGATACCTGATGTACCTTTAGAATTGGTATTTTCCCTCTCGCTGCTTTAAAGGTTTTTTTTCTTTCTCTTCTCTTTAGTTTCACTACATGAAAACCCTACATGGGTTTATTTTTACTTATCTCATTTAGGACTCTGAACTGGAGACTTCCATCAGTTCTGAGAATCTCTGCCCTGCACCTGTCTCTTCTGTGGACCCTAGGCCAATGCAGTCAGCCATTGCTGGCTTGGATGCCTCCCACCCCCATGTGCCTTGCCTCACCCTGCCACCCCCCTGCTATATGCCCTGCCTCATCTGTGTTATGTTCCATGTTCTCCAGGCTTACTTCTAGCTCACTAATTGCCTCTAGTTTCATCTAATTATTAAGTGTTAAAATGTGTTATAACAAACATCTAAGTTTTTCATTTCAGTTACTATGTTTTCTATGTTAGAGTTTTATTTGGTTCTTTTTAAACTCAAGTCCCTTTTTATACTTTCTGCCCTGCAGGTATTTTCATCTTAAAATGTGGTAACCATGGTACCCGACAGCTGCTGACCCTGTGGTCTGTGCACATCTCTTCCTACTGTCTCTGCCACATCTCCTGTGCCTGCTTACCTCTGTGCTGACTGTACCCGAATAACTGGGTGTCCTCTGCATGCAAGAACTGCATTTACTCGGCCTGGTGCCTGTGCACCACCAGCACCACTTAGACCTGAAGGTGAGGGGCTCCTGTTGCCCAGGGTCCTGACCTTGGCCTCAATGCTTTGAAAGGGTGAGTCTGCTCCTGGGACCCTCGTTTGGGTGCAGGCCTCCAGGGTAACCATCAGGCTCCTCTGCTGGCCTGGGTCCTAGTCTACCAAAGCCTCAGAGGGGCTCACGTTATGTAGCCAGCACCCCAGGGCTGAGTGGTGCCCTGCCTGCTCCCTCTCTTCTCCGGCCCCATGCCCCCAATGCTGGGGTCACCTTTCTGTCTGAGCTCTTCTGTACATAACTAAGATGTTTTAAAATGTCTATCACAATCTTGAGGTTGTTCTCAGTGGGCATATTAGTCCCAACTATCCTACTTTTTCCAGGAACGAGAAGCCCTATGGCTGTTTGGAGGTGACATTCTAAAAATAATAAATCAGTCTGCTACCTTTCCTGGCCTTCTGTTTGGGCTGGACACTCTGGGCCTACATGAATAGGAACATAGGATTGTAAGCTGCCTGCCAGCCCGACAGAGGCTCCAGAGCACAGCCACGTGGAGGGAGATGCCCTCCCAGGCTCCCTGCTGCTGCACTGACAGCCCTACCTCGTACCACCTGGCCTCTGGTGCCCACACCCAGAGGGCAGCCCTATTCCTGAAGTATGGGTGGGTGGGGCAGGGCCTGGGGGCAGGGCAGGCAGGATGGTGGGATGCAGACTGACCTTCCACTTGAGGATGCTAAGCTTTTCCACCATGCCGTCAGAAGGCTGACCACAGAGTCCACGGTAGGGCAGCCACTTAAGGTCTTCTCCAGCTTGGCCACCACCATGACATGGCTCGCCTCACGGTCGATGTTCTTCTGAGCAGCTCGAAAGCACTTATTCAGTGTTTCATAGGGCACCTGGAGGAGAGAGAAAGCTGCTGAGGCCACCATCCCACTGCTGTTTGAGCCCCAGTCCTACAAGGACCTGCACTGATGAAGGGTCAGTCCTGCTCCTGGCTGAGGAAGCGAGCGCTGAGAAGCATCCTGTCTCTACATCTACAGGCGTAGTGCAGCCTCTGTTCTTTCCACAAAACTGTTGGTGCTCCCTGAGAAAACTGTCACCAGTCACCTAGAGTAACAAACAGGTAAGGAAATGAGCAAAAGGGGAGTAGTGCCAAGGGCTTTAATCAGTCAGTCAGAAAGACCCAGGATGAACTATGCTGAGACTGTGGGTGCAGCTGGGGTGGGAGGACATGCAGGCACACACGGTTTAAGGTTAAATAAAGTGCAGGCATCACATGCTGGGAAGTTATAATGTACATCTAACTCATCTCAATGAAAGAACACTTTTCTCCCAGCTATAAAAATAACCTTCCTACAGAATGCGTGAAAAATACAGACCAAGGGTAACTAGAGGGCTCCACTCCTGCTCTGCCTCCCAGAGAACGTGTGGCATAGAGCAGACATGGCAGAGAGCAGATACGGCAGACAGTGGACATGGCAGAGCATGCACGGCAAAGCACAGATGTGGCAGAGAGCAGACATGGAAGAGCACAGATGTGGTAGAGCGTGCATGGCAGCACATGACGTGCCTCCCAGCCCTCCCTGTGCCCCCCCAGTGCTCATCACTATGTGACCAGGCTGTGGACCCAGCACTGCACCCTTGGGCATGCTGGGGACACCCACTGAAGACAAGAGGTTCCCATTGTTAGATGCTCAGCAGCATGCTATGTGGGTAGCCAGCAGGCCCGTGCAAAAGTCTGTGGCCACTACTCTACCCAGGCCCGTGCGAAGATCCTGTCTGCAGCTGTGCCTGGCTGTAGGGAAGGTCCCACCCCGAGGGTGCCCTGCCAGCTCCACCACCACTTGTGAGGCACCAACTGTGCTCCAGGCACTAAGCCTGGCAGAGAAGAGGCCCAGGGCTAGCTTGACATCTGGGCTTCTGGAGAGCTCGGACCCAGGGCCACAGCCAAGGGGGGACCACACACGGCTCCTCCCCAAAGACCCAGCAAGGCCAGCATGTCCTCACCCCTTGCTGCCACTCCCGCTCAGCGTCCCCAGGGACATGGCAGCAGAAGTAGACATCCCTGTCCACACCTCAGGGTGGCAGGCAGACCGCCACCAGATGAGCCTTGTGCGCCAGGGGCAGAGGGCATGGTCAGCGCAGCCGTCCCCGGGACTCTACTTGCTGATGAGCAAAGTCTCGCCCTGTGTAAGGAGGGCAGGGAGCTCTCGGATCACAACACAGCTCAGGCACTGGCACAGCAAGCAGCAGGAGACAGCCAGGCCCAGGGGGCCTGTTCTGGGGTTCAGAGCCACCTGTGGACCCCGGGTGAGCACTGGGCACCTGCCACGACTCCTGGGTGACACGTGCAGGCCTGTTGGGGCCATGTTGCTGGCCCCCCCACCTGCCCTCCTCCTGAGGTCAGTGCTCCCTGTACACAGTGGGAGGCTTCTTGCTTCTTCCCACACCCACCACCAAACATATCCTGCTTAGAGATGGCACCTAACAGTGCTGGGCATACAGCAGGTTCTAACAAATGTGGTCAATGACCGAAAGCAGGCAAAGTGCAGACAGGACGAAACACCACAGGACAATGCTCTGGAGCACCCTCACCTCTACCCAGCCTGCCTCCCACCCTGGACTCCATCAGGGCTGCCCCGCCACGAGACAGGCTTTCTGGAAGGCATCAAGTACACTCAGTCTTTGCTACAGCCATGCCATGGTCTGGTGTGACTGAGATGGGGCATCTTTGCAATGGAAGCAGCAACGGGCTGCCCTCAACGTGGCGTGACATACACAATACCTGAGACACTGACATACCTGCAAACTGCCAGCACAGCAAGGAGGTGTCAGGAGTCCTCAATGGCATCTGCTGTCCGTGACCTCCCCAGGCCTGTCCCAGGCATCTGTGGTGCACAGGGAATGGAGCAGCTACTAGCAGATGGCCAGCTGTGAACACAATCCCCTGGCAAGTTGATACATGGACTTTCAGACGATTTATTAAATATAGCAGCAGCTTTGATGTTTTCATCATGCATATGGGAGAAATGTGCCATGATCCTCTTCTGATCTGTGAGAGAAGGATTCTCAAGTATCTACAGCCTTTAGGAATACTGAGATGTCATTTACAACATTATAATCAAGTCAGTGAATTTTCAAGTTAGACAAGCAACCAAATACAGATTTCTTCTGAAGGTTATTTTCACAGGACAGGGCAACAATTTCTAGTCACAGGAATTTAACAAGACTCTGCTGTGCAGAGTTGCAAATAGTTATGAAAATTCATAACTGTCCACTTTACAAAAAAAACATAATCTGTTGAAAGTTCTTAACTGGACCAACCAAATTCTCTGAACTACTTCTGTGATGTCAACCGGTGTCTTTCCCAGTGGCAGTGTGGGAGAGGAGCACAGTTCTCATCAACTGGACTCCTTTGGTTAATAATGAAGAATTGTTTTTCAAGGGAAGGCTCTGAAATTTCATTATAAGACAGTGTAAGAAAATAACCAGCCTGTGGAGCTGTATTTGATTAGCACAAGGAGAGAGGGCTGACTAGGATTTTTTAAAAAGAAGTCTAAGAAGAGTACATTATTTTTTCCACATTAATAAAGTCAAATGTGCACAGTTTCTACAACCTTGTAATTCCACTCCCAGAGAAATCCTTACATCTGCAGCAGGAACTATGCGTTGTATTATTCACAGAAGTATTGCTCACAATAGCAATAAACTGGAAACAGCCCAAATGTCCATTAAAAGTAGAATATATAAGTAACATTGTGGTATATTTATACTATACAGCAGTGAAGATGAATGAGCTATAACTACACACCTAAGTGGCATGAATTTTGAAAATGCAGAATTTAAAATATCACAGGAGAACACAATGTGACTCCATTTCTATCAAGTTTTAAAATAGGTAAAAACAAGTAACATATTGCCAGGGCTGCATCTGTGGCTGTTACAACCATAGAGAGAAGCAAAGGAATGGTTAACCCAGAGTTGGGGACAGCCTGGGTCCTGCT
This sequence comes from Manis javanica, assembly GCF_040802235.1. Lineage (NCBI taxonomy): Eukaryota > Metazoa > Chordata > Mammalia > Pholidota > Manidae > Manis > Manis javanica. The sequence goes on along the minus strand of NC_133166.1, from coordinate 76,622,011 downwards.
CATGTTCTATTTGTGAAGCTGGGTGGTGGGTATAGGGAGGTGTTCTAATTTTCAAACTGTCCATATACACCCTTATATTCTTTCATGTTTCACAACAAAGAAGTCATTTAGAAGAGGGAATGAGAAAGGTGCATGGACTTTGGTCATGGGCCAGCGGGTGTAGGGCAGGGCCTGCTTATTTCAGTGTTAGCTGAGATGCTGTGAAACACATTTCATGTTCACGGGAATGATGCAGTGGAGACAGGGAGATGGTAGTTACATGGCAGAGGGAACAACAGTGGAGCCAGTCTGTGCAAGATGGGCTAAGGCAGGATCCAGCGACCAGGGAGGCGCTGACTTTCATTGGGGCCTTTCCCATGGTCACAGGGACAGGGACTCAGGACACAAATCCAGGTGGGTTTGTAGATGAGGAAATAAGAGGGTGTGGATGACAGAAAATAGATACACTGGTCTTTGTGCTGGTTCCTGACAGGGGGAGCTGGAACCCTCGTGACTGCCCAAGCATAGGAGCACTGGAGCACTTCTGTCCTGCGCAGTCCACTCTGGGTGGTGCCTGGACGGGCAGGTCAGCAGAAAGACCAGCGGTGATGAGACGCTTGGTGCTTTCACCATTCACCCGCACTGCCTCCATTTTCAGCCACTCTCCCCTCTGGAGAAGGGGGGTTGAGCAGGTCTGACCCCCTCTCCATCTTGGCTGAGACAGGTTACCTTGTTCCTGAGGGCACTTACTTGCAAGCCTGTAAGGACAGTTCACTGAGGTATATGGCTCCTCTTCACAGCTGCTTCAGGTTGCCCAGGCACCAGGTCCCATCCATCACTGGGACTTGGAATGTGAAGCAAACAGGCTAGCAGCCAATGTTTCTCCTAAAGGAGGCCCACTAAGTGCCCAGGAGCATTTGGTAGAACCAGGCAACTGTTTCCAAGTGAAGAAGCTCATGGCAGATGGACGAGGTGCAATCCTGACGGGCGCCCGAGCCCTCCCAAGTTAGGGCAGGCTGCAGAGTCCAGGTGCACTGCACCATCCAGTCTCTGGAGGTGGCTGCCTCCCTGACCAAGTTGAGAGGCAGCCCCCAACTCCTATTAGCTTTTCCCTTGGTCTTAATAAGAAGGAAACTATTCACATTTCCCAGTGTAGGGCCAAGGTATGATACTTTTTGGGAGGATTTTCCTTTTGGGGTAAAGAACCAGAGGGACGTTTGAGAGGTCTCAGCAGTACTCTGGGCTCAGAATTCATGAGGAAATAATCAGCTGCCTCTTTCTAATTTACCTCTTAGAAAGTATAGCAGGAATCATTAATTTGTTACCACAGACTTCTGCAAATTTAGAACAAGGCCAATGTCTGGGTGATAAGGACAACTTTAGGAGCAGACCATAATGTGGAGAAAACTCTTGCTTTCCAGTGTATTTGGCATCCTTTCTACAGGCAAGACCAGTTGCTTTACCAAATCTGAGTCTGGGACCAACTTGTTATATTCTATTAGGAACCTATTTGGACTGGGGTGGGGGGAGTTCCCTCTGGTTCCTGTCCTTTGGGTGAGAACAAATGGCTGATACACCATTCCCACTTAGAGTTAACAGGCATTGAGAGATCACAAGACCGCCATTACTTATTTAACAGTAAATCACGTTAACTCTTAATTCAAGAGGTTCTGAATTAGTCAAGGGAAATATTACTTGGTTAGGTACAAGGCCAGTGGAGGAGGGGCAACAGAGCGGGTCCGTACCAAGTGAACTGTAACCTAGGCTCCTGCTCCTGACACTCTGTGATAGGGTGCCAGATGCACAGCAGGGCATTCCTCTCATGGGTCTGTTCCCTGCCTGCCTGGGGAACACTTCCTCCCTTCTCGGTTTTGCCTTCATTCACCAGAGGCCAGGCTGCCACCCTCGGCCTGTGAGGGGTGTGCTAATGCTCTCCTTGGCAGCTAAGGAGCTGGCCTATGAACCTGAGCTCCAGAGGAATTCATGCAAGTAACTGTCCATGTGAACACAAAAGCAATACATGATGGAGGGACTGCCGTGTCTCTGCAGAGCAGATGGGATTCCTGGGTTTTAAAAATAACCTCCCACCCCTGAACACAAACACATTAACAACTGTACTTTCCTGGAGGTCAGAAAGCACTATAAAACATTTCTTATAAAAGTATTTTTTAATAAATGATGTATTTCAATGTTGTTAACATGATAGCCCAATGCTTTATCAAGGTAGCAAAAGTGAAGATTCCTGGTATTTTTTATATAAACCCTATGAATGACAGTACATTTGCATTCAACTTCACAAGAAATATCTTCAGGTTCATGGAGATTCTCTGACAGCCGTGACACCTTTCAGACAGTGAAGATGTGTACTGACTGAGCAGACAGCACAAGTCTAATTGAGCTATGCTCTAAAACCACACCAGAGAAGGGGACAATATGATGCTAGCACAGCCAGCCTGCTGAACAAAACCCAAGTCATTGAAAGAGACTGTCAAAATGACAGAGTATCTCACAGAAATGGAGCCATAAGACACATGGACTACAACCCTGGAGCAGAGAATGTGTTTCTACCCGTTTTGAGATGGAAAGAAGCCATGGATCTGGAGTCCTGCCGTTGTCTGTAGGGTTGAATTTCCTCAAATGCACATTGCTAATGATGGGTTAAAACCATAACTCCCTGCTCTGTACAAATGCTGGTGAAGGTAGCTGGCGCTATTTCTGTGGGTCAGAGCAATAGTTGGCTGGATCTCAGGCATCAAGTGGAGGCTCTCCTTACATCCCATCACTACTTTCTACAATTCTATAGGCCATGCTTTCCAAAGCTGATGCCGTCTTAGGGCTGAAAACAAAAATCCCCAAGAACATTGAAAACCAACAATAGAAACCAGCAGCTTCTGACCCTCTCTTATGCCGTATTACTGTCTCACCTGCCACGAGAAACGTTTCACTTGGTTATGACCATGAAGACAATCTGATTCCATCAATCACGTGTATCTTAATGACTGGATTTTTGATAAGAGGATTTTTCTTAACAGAGATCAGGTTGAGAAAAAAACAATTTTTTCCTTTAAGGGCAAGGAAAAGCTGGTTAAATGCTAGTTAATTAAATCCATTCTGTATTTTGAACTGCAGAAAAGGAACTGACTTAAATGAGATTTTCTAAAGTAAAGACATTTAATTCTCAATCAATTAGATTATAAGGTATCTCATGTCCAGAATTTTATCTGATTCTTAGTATGATAATTGGCCTTAGGCCACTATTTACTTGACTAGGACCCTTTACCCTGTTTTTAAACCTCAAAACGCTGCAGATGAAAGTAAATACAACAAAACAACAACAAAATCATGTGTGCTGAGGTGTAGAATCTGGATAAGCACAGATGGGATGTTCCTGGCTTTTCACCAAGAAGTGCCTAACTGATGGCTACTCCTTCATGTGTGTCAGGAGCAGATTTAAATAGCATATATGTGAATGGATAAGAAAACTGTAATCCACATTTTAAAAAATCCCAAGCAAACTGTGTCACTAACTTCTCACTAACTTGGGTTTTGGTGATGAGCCTTCTTTGAAATTCTCTGCTGGAATCTTAGTGTTTTATTCTAAATCTTATTTTTTGACCTGAACCAAGTCAACTTTCCATAGAAATCATATATTCTTTTCTTCTTTCTGTTACGCTTCTTAAAACAAGTGTTCTGCACCCTAAAGAACTGAGACTATTGTAGTGGCTTTCCTCTCCAGAAACAGAACAGTCAAAAGCATAAATTTGGTTAAGTGGCTTCGTTTTCCTCAGGTCAATGCTATAATCCAAGGTTTATTTTCCCTATGAACAGGGTGTGCTTAAGCTGATAAGATGAATCAAAATCAGCTTATGGAAAAGTTACAAATGTAGTTTACTGAAAGATATGTATCTTTATAAATAGCAACAGCAAACAATCCAATCTATAAGTTTAAATAAAAGTAGATGACTTTAAAACAATATATATAAGGCTGAGTTACTGCCTTGGATAATTTATACACTGCATCCAATATTTTATGTAGGACATTCATTCTTAAGGCAGAAAAATTGAATTTGACATGTAGTGACTTAGCTGTTATATCCACAGGTCAAACTAAGAGTGGATTGGGATGGCAATATCCTCTTTGCTTTAAAAGCTAATACCTGGAGAGAGGATTAAATATGTCAGTGTGAGAGGTGAGACAGAAGCTTCCTCATAAAACTGTGTACAATACGAAAATATAATTAATACGACTAATCCTGAAAGAGCAACAGGAAAGAGGACTGCACTAAACTGCATACACCTGGAAAAAAAATAAACCTCACGGAACAGGGTAATGTACCAAAGCCGTGGCCTGGCAGGACCCAAGCCCTTCCCCATGGGAGGAAAAGAAACAGAGCAGGGAGGGAGTGGAGGCCAGGGACTGCTTAATACCTAATTCCAGAGATCTGCTCTGGGAGCACAAACCTACATTTCATGGTGCTTTCATGATACTCTTATGATTGGGGGGTTGGAAAGCTAAGACAGGCAGAACTCCTGGAGAGACTGAGATTCCAGCTGCTTGTGGAAAGCAGGGATCCATATCCAGCTGCTTTGGGACAAAAGAAAGGCGGACAGTCTGAGAGACTCCCTAACAGCAATAGGGCTGCTAAAGGGGCAAGGATTGCACACAGCTTACTGTTCAGGAGAAAGGACAGGTAGAAAAAATTGTCTGGGTGTACTCTGCCCAGCATGCTGGGAACTTCCTCAATCTTCAGGCGCTCTAGTGCCCAGGCTGGCTACACAGCTCGAAGGACCCCCTCGGTGATATGCAGCCTACTGAGCCTTTCTTGTAGCCAGGCCCACCTGGCTTGCAAATTGGCAAACCCTGCCCTGGCGTTAGGCCAGACAGAGGGAAGCCCTGTTTACAGCAACTACAAATGCAAAGCATAGAGGCTTATACCTGTGTGCTCAGCCCACTGGCTCAGACAATGGAGGCAGGCATAGCAGCCAGGAGGCAGGGAACAGCGGTTTTCTCCCTCCAGGCACCAATATCGCTCCCCTGTGACCCCTGACATTGCTTCAGGGGCTGAGCAGCTCCAGAGAGTAGAGCTTCTGGGCACTAGAGGGCACTATATACAAATATGAACCGCCAAAGGAACATAGTTCAAAGCATTAATACAACTCCTGAGAAAGATTCAAATGACATCCACCTCATGAATTATCCTGAAAAGGATTTCAAAATAAAAATTAACATGCTCATGGAGGAACAGAAAAATATTCAAGAACTCAGGAATGAATTCAGGTCGGAGATCCAATCGTTGAAGAGCACAACAGAGGGTATTAAAAGCAGATTAGATACGGTGGAGATGATAAATGAAATAGAAATTAGAGAAGTGGAATACAAAGAAACTGAGGCAGAGAGAGAAAAAAGGGTCTCTAAGAATGAAAGAATATTGAGAGAACTGTGTGACCAATCCAAACGGAACAATATTCGCATTATAGGGGTACCAGAAGAGGGAGAGAAAAAGGGACAGAAAGTATCTTTGAGGAGGTAACTGTTGAAAACTTCCCCAATCTGGAGGAGGAGACGGTCTCTCAGGACATGGAGGTGCACAGATCTCCCAACATAAGGGACCCAAGGAAGACAACAACAAGGCATATAGTAATTAAAATGGCAAAGATCAAGGATAAGGACAGACTATTAAAAGCAGCCAGAGAGAGAAACAAGACCATATACAAAGGAAAGCCCTTCAGCCTATCATCAGACTTCTCAGCAGAAACCTTATAGGCCAGAAAGGAGTGGCATGATGTATTTAATGCAATGAAGCAGAAGGGCCTGGAACCAAGATTACTTTATCCGGAAAGATTATCATTTAAATTTGAGGAGGGATTAAACTATTTCCAGATAAGCCAAAGCTAGAATTTACCTCCCACAAACCATCTCTACAGTGTATTTGGCAGAGACTGCTATAGATGGAAGTGTTCCTAAGGGTTAATAGCTGTCACCAGAGGTAATAAAACCACAGTATAGAAAGTATAATAGTTAATTACTGAGCAAGTGCAAAATTAAATCAACCACCCCCAAAGTCAATCAAGGGATAGACAAAGAGTACAGAATATACCTAATATATAAAGATTGGGGGAGGAAGAAAAAGGAGGAGAAAAAAAGAACTTTTACATTGTGTTTGTAATAGCATATTAAGTGAGTTATGCTAGGCTTTTAGATACTAAGTAAGTAAACCTTGAACTTTGGTAACCACGAATAGAAAGCCTGCAATGGCAGTAAGTACAAAACTATCGATAATCACCCTAAATGTAAATGGACTGAATGCACCAATCAAAAGACACAGAGTCACTGAATTGATAAAAGACCCATCTATATGCTGACTACAAGAGACTCACTTTAAACCCAAAGACAAACACAGACTAAAAGTGACGGGATGGAAAAAGATATTTCATGCAACTAATAGGGTGACAAAAGCAGGAGTTGCAGTATGTGTATCAGACAAAATAGACTTCAAAACAAAGAAAGTCACAAGAGACAAAGAAGGACATTACATAATGACAAAAGGGTCAATCCAACAAGAAGACATAACCATTATAAATATCTATGTACCCAACACAGGAGCACCTACATATGTGAAACAAATACTAACAGAATTAAAAGGGGAAATAGAATGCAATGCAGTCATTCTAGGAGACTTCAACACTCCACTTACTATGAAGGACAGATCAACTAGACAGAAAATAAGTAAGGACACAGAGGCACTGAACAACACATTAGAACAGATGGACCTGACAGTCATCTACAGAACTCTACACCCAAAAGCAGCAGGATACACATTCTTCTCAAGAGCACATGGAACATTTTCAAGAATAGATCATATATATACTAGGCCACAAAAAGAGCCTCAGTAAATTCAAAAAGATTGAAATTGTACCAACCACTTTCTCAGACCACAAAGGTATGAAACTAGAAATAAATTACGCAAAGAAAATGAAAAATCTCACAAACACATGGAGGCTTTACAACATGCTCCTAAATAACCAATGGATCAATGACCAAATAAAAACAGAGATCCAGCAATATATGGAGAAAAATGACAACAATAATTCAACACCGCAAAATCAGTGGGATGCAGAGAAGGCTGTGCTGAGAGGAAAGTAGATTGCAATACAGGCCTCCATCAGGAAAGAAGAATCCCATATAAACACTCTAAACTTACAATTAACGAAACTAGAAAAAGAAGAACAAATGAGGCCCAAAGTCAGTAGAAGGAGGGATATAATAAAGATTAGAGCAGAAGTAAATAAAATTGAGTAGAATAAAAAAACAGAAAGAATCAATGAAAGCAAGAGCAGTTTTTTGAGAAAATAAAAAAAATAGATAAACCCCTAGCCAGACTTACCAAGAAAAAGAGAGTCTACATGTATAAACAGAATCAGAAATGAAAAAGGAAAAATCATGACAGACACCACAGAAATACAAAGAATTATTAGAGAATACTATGAAAAATTATATGCTAACAAACTGGATAACCTAGAAGAAATGGACAACTTTCTAGAAAAATACAACCTTCCAAGGCTGACCCAGAAAGAAACAGAAAATCTGAACAGATGAATCACCAACAAGGAAATTGAACTGGTAATCAAAAACCTACCTAAGAAAAGTCCTGGATCAGATGGCTTCACTGCTGAATTTTAACATTTAGTGAAGAACTAGTAACCATCCTCCTTAAAGTTTTCCAAAGAGTAGAAGAAGGAATACTTCCAAACTCATTCTGTGAGGCCTGCATCACTCTCACACCAAACCAGGCAAAGAAACCAGAAAAAAAGAAAATCACAGACCAATATCCCTCATGAACGTAGATGCAAAAATAGCAAAATATTAGCAAACCAAATTAAAAAATACATCAAAAAGTTCATCCATCATGATCAAGTAGGATTCATTCCAGGGAAGCAAGGATGGTACAACATTCAAAAATCCATCATCATCCACTATATCAGCAAAAAGAAGGACAAAAACCACAGGATCATCTCCATGGATGCTGAAAAAGAATCTGACAAAATTCAACATTCATTCATAATAAAAACTCTCAACAAAATGGGTATAGAGGGCAAGTACCTCAACACAATAAAGGCCATATATGACGAACCCACAGCCAATATTATACCTAACACCGAGAAGCTGAAAGCTTTTCCTTTAAGATCAGGAACCAGACAAGGATGCCCTGTTTCCCCACTTCTATTCAACATAGTACTGGAGGTCCTAGCCACAGCAATCTGACAACACAAAGAAATAAAAGGCATCCAGATTGGCAAGGAAGAAGTTATTTATACTGTTCCTGTTTGCAGATAACACGATATTGTACATAAAAAACACTAAAGAATCCACTCCAAAACTACTAGATCTAATATCTGAATTCAGCAAAGTTGCAGGATACAAAATTAACACACAGAAATCCATGGCATTCCTATACACTAATGATGATCTAGCAGAAAGAGAAATCAGGAAAACAATTCAGTTCACAGTTGCATCAAAAAGAATAAAATACCTAGGAATAAACCTAACCAAGGAAGTGAAAGACCTATACCTATACCCTGAAAACTATAAGACACTCTTAAGAGAAATAAAGAGGACACTAACAAATGGAAACTCATCCCATGCTCTTGGCTAGGAAGAATTAATATAGTTGAAATGGCCATCCTGCCCAAAGCAATATACAGATTTGATGTAATCCCTATCAAATTACCAACAACATTTTTCAATGAACTGGAACAAATAGTTCAAAAATTCATATGGAAACACCAAAGACCCCAAATAGCCAAAGCAATCCTGAAAGAAGAATAAAGTGGGGGGGGGATCTCACTCCCCAACTTCAAGCTCTACTACAAAGCCATAGTAATCAGCACAATTTGGTACTGGCACAAGAACAGAGCCACAGACCAGTGGAACAGATTAGAGACTCCAGACATTAACCCAAACATATATGGTCAATTAATATTCAATAAAGGAGCCATGGACATACAATGGGGAAATGACAGTCTCTTCAACAGCTGGTGTTGGCAAAACTGTACTGCTACATGCAAGAGAATGAAACTGGATCACTGTCTAACCCCATATACAAAAGTAAACTTGAAATGGATCAAAGACCTTGATATAAGTCATGAAACCATAAAAGTCCTAGAAGACAACATAGGCAAAAATCCCCTGAATATAAGCATGAACTTCTTCCTGAACGCATCTCCTTGAGCAAGGGAAACAAAAGCAAATGAACATATGGGACTACATCAAACTAAAAAGTTTCTGTATGGCAAAGGACACCATCAACAGAACAAAAAGCCATCCTACAATATGAGAAAATATATTTGTAAATGACATATCCGACAAGGGGTTAACATCTAAAATATATAAAGAACTCACATGCCTGAACACCCAAAAAGCAAATAACTCAATTAAAAAATGGGCAGCGGATATGAAGAGATAATTCTCCAAGGAAGAAATTCAGATAGCCAACAGACACATGAAAAGATGCTCCACATCAATAATCATCAGGGAAATGCAAATTAAAACCACAATGAGATATCACCTCACACCAGTAAAGAAGGCCAGCATAGAAAAGACTAAGAATGACAAAGGCTGGCAAGGATGCAGAGAAAGGGGAACCCTCCTACACTGCTGGTGGGAATGTAAGCTGGTTCAACTATTGTGGAAAGCAGTATGGAGGTTCCTCAAAAAACTAAAAAGAGAAATACCATTTGATCTGGGAATACCACTCCTTGGAATTTACCCAAAGAATACAACTTCTGAGACTCAAAAAGACATATGTACCCCTATGTTCATCGCAGCACTATTTACAATAGCCAAGATATGGAAGCAACCTAAGTGTCCATCAGTAGATGAATGGATAAAGAGGTGGTACATATACACAATGGAATACTCCTCAGCCATAAGAAAGAAAGAAATCCTATCATTTGCAACAACATGGATGGAGCTGAAGGATATTATGCTCAGTGAAATAAGCCAGGTGGAGAAAGACAAGTCCCAAATGATTTCCTTCATTTGTGGAGCATAACAACGAAGCAAAACTGAAGGAACAAAATAGCAGCAGACTCACAGATTCCAAGAAGGGACTTGTGGTTACCAAAGGGGTGGGGTGTGGGAGGGCATGTCAGGAGGGAGGGAGATGGGGATTGAGGGTTATTATGTTTATATACATGGTGTGGGGATCACGGGGAAAACTAGCACAGAGAAGGCAAATAGTGAATCTGTGGCATCTTACTACACTGATGGACAGTGACTGCATTAGAGTATGGGTGGGGCCTTGATAATATGGATAAATGTAGTAACCACATTGTTTTTCCATGTGAAACCTTCATATGAGTGTATATCAATAATACCTTAATAAAAAAAAAAGAGTGCACTAGGATGGATACTCTTTGCCACAAGGACTTCCCTGGGGTGAGGACTCCTCTGTTAGAGTATATTATGTAAGAGACACACATTTGGGAGAACAAAAAGAGGAACTGTTAAGACACACAGATAGGATTTTTCCACAAGAGTCAATGAGACTAGGCTTCCTATTATGAGAGGAATCTACTCTCAGAACAACAAACAAACCCCAACATACTCCTGGACAAGGTGCATGAATGTGGGAGGCATCAGAGAATCAAGTTTTCAGAGAGTGTTACTTTAGAATCTGGTTTTCAAGGTCTAGCAGGGAAGAGAGCCTGAATAGTTGACAGCAACTGAGATGTCCAGTCACACTGCTACTCAGAAGGCTGCCACTTTGGAGATTCCTGCACCATCAACAATGCTCAGGGGAAGCGTCTATTTATTCACATCAAAGTAAACCCCAACATGTGTGCAAAACATTCATCAGTTACCAGCAAGAATATCTCTAATGAAAACCATTGTAGTTACAGAAACAGAGGAATCAAAGCCAGACAGACACAAGAATGGCCGCCCTGCCTCAGTGGACATATATTTGGGATGAAAGCAACCACTGGATGGGATTCTTGGGAGATGTGCTTTCAGAGTGGAGCGAGGCTAGGAAGATTAGGCTGAGGCCACCTCTCCCACAGACAAGGTCCAAGCCCCCAGCTGACTGTGCTCCTTCACCTCTGCATCTAGGGCTACAATGGGAACAAAAAACAACACAGATCCACAAGGCAGTTCCTAAGCAGCTGACTGTAAGTACCTTCCTGTGTGCCTGTTGTTTATGCCGGAGCTCTGGCAACCATCAGAAGTATACAAAGACATGAAGATTTTCTTCCTTCATGGTGGCAGGACTCCATGCAAGATCTGTAAACAGCTTTACAAAATACTGTAAACATAACTTAACAGAGCTTGTATAAAACAGAAGTAAATCCAAATTTACAAGTGGATAAAAAACAGAGGGCAGCTTCACACAAAGTCCTCCCTCCTATGCCACATGATTTTTTTTATTACAAATATAATCCTGAGCTGAAAAACTGGGAAGTGGGGGAGAGCCATCTTTGCGTACAAAATATCCAAGGACGTTCATCTTTTACTTTTCTCTAGTGATAGTCAACCGGCAGAGACAGTTCTGAAGGTATGACTTTGGACACTTATAGCTTAGTGTGGCGCCCAGGTCTGGGGCCTGCTGTAGTGCTCGCCATGGAAGCAGACGCCGCTGCGTCCTCTGCCTCCTCTAGTTCATCCTGGAGCTCCTGGCTGACGCTGGACTGCAGGGCCGCGGGGGTTAGCCACTCCTTTGGGAGGCAACTCTGTAGAAAGGGTATACAGGAGCTGAAGTAGGCAAGCCGATTGATCCAGCGAGGAATCTCTTTCCCACAAAGAATCTAGAGGACAGAGTGTTGTATTAGGTAGGAGAAGTGAAGGGTGTTGGGTCCACACCAGAGAGTGAGGGCAGGGGATGAGGGCTGATGGGCAGAGAGGCCACTGCACTCTGGCCTTTGACAAAAAGCAGCTCCCACCTCAGGAGCCCAGGGTCCCTACTGTCAGCTCCGTTCCTGCCTTTCTGAAAAACCTTGTCCAGGTGCTTACTTTTTATGTCTGCACAATCAAGCTGGTTCCATCTGGCTCCTTTCTTAGATCTTTGCAACTATACTGACACTCCTGTGAAAGTACTTTGAATAATACTACTGAAGACTCTTGTTAACCGAGATATCATTAGAGTAACAGACCCTCCAGGAAGCGGTCAATCTTGGGTAATTTTCGACCTGAATTCTTCTCAGATTCTTTTCTGCTTTCCTCCAGTCTCTATCACTCCATTTTTCCTGGCCCATACTTTACCCCTTTATTTTTGTCCTTGACCCACTTTTTCCAAGGAGTTCCTATTGGTCATGAAAGAAATATCTCCACAGATGCAGCCCTGGCTTTGTGACTCCCATCACAGGAGTGGAAGCCTGGCTGAGCTTCACTGGGGAAGACTCTATTGGGGAAGCAGAGGTGGAAACTGGGCCAGGAGTCCTTCCCTGCCAAGCTGCTGCATCTATTCGCCCACTCCCCATCTTCATCCTGCCCTTGGGACTCTCGAGCCCCACCTCTTTTTCCCTATTTCAAGTGGTAAAAACTGGGTCTTTCACAATACCAACTTGTTCTTCATCACCCTTCTCCTTTCTACAGACAACACTGGGCGCCACTGTCCTTCCGGCACCTCTGCCTCCCAATCATTTTTATCTGAATACATATAGATATCCTTCAACACAGAATTAAAACAAAAAAAGCACCCCCCACCAGAAAAGTGTAAATGAAACAAAGGACTATAACTGTACTGAGTTGGTGGTATAATTACACAGACATTATTCCAATTATCTGAAAAAGTGACTAGTATTCCTACTGAGCAAGTCTATAGACAGAATTGCCAAACCCTTCACTTCAGCACTGTAGTAATCACATCACTGATAGTAATCACATCACTGATAGAAAAACCCTCTGCCCGTTTTTAAATGGGATTATTATTAAAAGGCTGATCTAGGTAAAAAGAGATAAAACAAATAAGTATGTTGTTGCTAAGAATTGGGATTTTGTTATTTAGGATAGAGAAGATCTGGCTATGCTATTGATGAAGTCAAGTAAAAACCCTGAACCTGAATTTGAAGCAGAATTATTACTATGAACCTATAAAGTCCTAGTTTTGTTTACTGGAAAAAAAATCTAGAATCTATCACTGATTCAGTAGTGATGAGCAACACTAATGCCTGGATTAAGGTCTGTAAGTATTTCCTATTAGAAGGAAACAGCTCTGAGGTAGAAAATATAAGTGATGAGCCTGGAATAATATTGTCATACCAAAACACAAAATGGCTATCCAAGATTATTTGGGTCATACGTGAAGACTCAGGAGCCAAACTTATGAGGCTTCCACTGATCAAAGAGGGGACAACAGTAACTGCACTGAACTAAACACATCAAATATTTTGACTGATTTATTTTCAGTGAGGTATAGGTGACATTTAACATTGTATTAGTTTTAGGTATACAACATAATTCAATTATTTATATACACTGCAAAATAATGACAATTAGTTTAGTTACCAAGAGTTAGAATGCTTTTTCTTTTCCTGTGATGAGAGCTTTTAAGATTTGCTCTTAGCAATTTTCAAATATGCATTGCAATATTACCAACTATACTCACCATGCTGTACATTACACCTCAAGACTTATTTCATAACTGAAGTTTGTATCTTTTGACCCTCTTTGCTCATTTCACCCACTCCCAATTCCCCTTCCTTTTGGCAACCACCAATTTGTTCTCTGTATCTGAGTCTGGGTTTTTTTAAATTTCATTAATCAGTGAGATGATGTAGTATTTGTCTCTGACCTATTTCACTGAGCATAATGTCCTCAAGATCCAACCATGTTGTCACAAATGGTTAAGATTCCATTCTTTTATATGGCTGAGTAGTAGTCCATTGTATAAACACACATACCACATCTTTATCCACTCATCCACTGATGGGTGGTTATGTTTTCCCATGTATGACTACTGTAAATAATGCTACAATGAACACAGGAGTGTGGATATCTTTTTGAGTCAGTGTTTTGTTTCCTCTGGATAGATACCCAGTAATGGAATTACTGGCTTATGTGCTAGTTCTAGTTTTAATTTTTTAAGGAACCTCCATACTGTTTTCCACAGTGGCTGCATGAATTCACATTCCCACACAGAGTGCACAAGGGTTCCCTATTCTCTCTCCACATCCTTACCACCACTTCTTATTTTTCTGTGATCATTCTGACAGGTATAGGGTGACATCTCATTATAGTTTTGATTTTCATCTACCTGATGATTAGTCATTTTCGTGTGTCTGTTGGCATCTGTATTTCTTCTTTGGAAAAATGTTTATTTAGATCTTCTGTCCATTTTTAAATGGGATTGTTTTTTGTTTACTGAGCTGCATGAGTTCTTTATGTATTTTGGATATTAATCCCTTATTGAATATATGGTTTGAAAATATTTTTTCCCATTCAGCTGGCTACTTTTTCATTTTGTTGATGGTTTCCTTTGCTGTACAAAAGCCTTTTAGTCTGACATAGTTCCAATTGTTAATTTTTGCTTTTGTCACCTTGGTTCTTAATAGATCCAAAAATCATGACCAACATGGGTGTCAAGAAGTTTATTGCCTATGTTTTCTCCTGGAGTTTTATGGTCTCTTTCAGGTCTTTAATCCATTTTGAGTTAATCCATTTATTTGTGTCTTCTTCAATTTATTTCATCAAAGTCTTATGGTTTTCAGTGTACAGGTCTTTCACCTACTTGGTTAAATTCATTCCCAGGTATTTTATTCTTTTAAATGCAATTGTAAATGGGACTGTTTTCTTAATTTCTCTGATTGCTCATTGTTAGTATATAAAAATGCAACAGAGTTTTGTACATTGATGTTACAACATCTTTACCGAATTAATGTATTTGTTCTAACATTTTTTTTGGTGGAGTCCTTATGGTTCTCTATATATGTCATCTGCAAATACAATTTTTACTTCTTGCCTTCCAATTTGTATACCTTTTATTTCTTTTTTCTTGCCAAATTTCTCTGTATAGGACTTTGAATACTAGGTTGAATAAAGTGGTAAGACTGGGCAACCTTATAATATACCTGATTCTAGAGGAAAAGCTCTCAGCATTTCACTGTTGAGTATGATGTTAGCTATGGGCTTGTCATATATGGGCTTTATTGTGTTGAGGTACATTCCCCCTATGCCCACTTTGTTGAGAGTTTTTTATCACAAATGAATGCTGAATTTTGTCACTGCAGTCAAGATGATAGGTAACAAGCAGGGCATGGCTATGTTCCAATCAAATTTTATGGATATCAAAATTTGAATTTCATATAATTTATATGTCACTATATAAATTTCTTTTAACTTTTTTCAATCATTAAAAAATGTAAAAGCCACCATTAGCTTACAGCCCATACAAAAAAGTGTTGGTGGGCTGGTGTTTCACACAGATTACAGTGGTTTGCTAATCCTTGTTGTAGAGGAAACATCCAAATTGACAACTATGATGTTAAATAATGATAATTCTCAGAATTTTTGGAACAGTACTGAACAATGGAGTGCATGTATCAACAATCAGTTATAATTAGCTATGATTTTGTCTGTCTGTAACTGGTTATATGACACACATCTCCAAAATATGTTGTCAAGAATGTAAAGGCACATGAGGTTTCTTAATGTTATTAGAGTGTGTGACCAATTAAATGAGTTTGCTGTGATTACATGGAGTTGATTAAAATAGCTCCTATATCCCTCACTATCCAGAACTCTAGTCTCAGCTCTGTCACTGATAAGCTGGTGGCCTTGGCTAAGTCATCTAACACTTGAGTGTCAGTCTCTAACTAAAATTCAGCACTTATACCAGGGAAAGCATGAAAACTGTTATCTAAAAAGGTGCTCAAATAATACTCAGAATTGCTCTTTGGGCACTCAACTGTAACATGGTTTCAGGGTTAGAAAGGGTACAGGTGATGTTACAAAGGCTCAAAAGAGTTTTGGCAGAGAGAATGAATCAATATCAGAGTAAGTAATAATACAGTATAACCAGCACCAGACTAAGTAGTCAGGGACCTAATCTGAGTTCTCCAAGTCATTTCTCTAGTGGGGCCTGCTTCCTCACCGTAGCATGAGGGAAGTGGTTTAGAGGCCAGGCAGTATCTGCCAATTTTAACGTTCTATGGATCTCTGAATGCATTCCCTACAACTGTGATCTGGGGTCAAGGCAGCTCTGCACCACAGTCCCTGGTCTCTGAAAACCAGTGTTTTTTCTATGGTTACCTCTTGGTATCCATGATTCACAAAAGTGGCAGTGCTTCTCCAACAACTATGTTCATAAAAATCATCTGGGGGATCACATTAAAATGAGGGTTCTGATTCAGTACATCTGTGGCGGGGCAGAAATTACGCACATCTCACAAAATCTTGAGGATGCTGCTGATCCTCAAAACACACTCTGAGAAACACAACAACACTGTGCAGCAGTCCAGTCGGAAAGCTGTGCTGTGGAGGCCACAAGGGAAGGCACAGAACCAGGTTGCTCGGCGTGTGCAGAGAGGGTTGCTGAAATGTAGCTCGTTTTCTCCTTCCCTTTCTTCCCAACTTCTGTAGTACTACTGAGGCTGCTCCTGTGACCAGCTGCAAAAAGTCAGAAAGCTGGGATGCTGCTTCTAGTACTATTTAATTCCCTAGGCCTTAGTTTAGGTCTTTTAATTTCTTCCCTCCATTTTCTTTTTTAAGGTCCTGTAATTTTGATTTAGTTTTAATCTTCTGCCTGGGATTCAAGAATTGCAAAAGTGAGTTAAGTGACTGTGATAAACTGGCAGGATAAAATTTCAAGACAGGGGAAATGAATTACTTATTAATAAGTAAGAGCCAGGAAAAAACCTCAAGTTGGGCAATTTAGGAAAAGAGGAATCTTAGTGGCTAAGAAGCAGAAGTTGCTGAGGCATTAATTTCTTTAAAGTGAAAATTTCAGGTTGTAATAAAATGAATTAGAATAAAAAAAGACATTTATTTGTACTCACTCTCTACCCACTGCCAAGTTGGGAATAGACTTAAAATTTAAACCTGCACAGACTTGAAAGTCACCAACTTTCGCAAGGTCATTCATACAAAGGAAAGAAATATAATACCATACTTGTACAACATGAAGACTCAGAAAAAAATGAACCAAATACAGAAGAACAGTGAGTATACTTGTAAATGTTATTTAGTTGAAGAATTTTTAGGATAAAATTTAAATTACCTCTGATAAAGCTGAAGAAAAGTGATTGCAGTTTTTATGCATCAAATGATAGGCATTCCCTTTGTATTCTTTTCCCAGCTCTTCTACAATTTTTTCTATATCATCTTCTAGGAAGTCAGTGCTCCCTAAAACAACAGCTTCTCTTAAAGAACAAAAAGAAAAAAAATAAAAACACAGCTGTGTGAGTTTTAGGTATTTATAAAAAGCATGTTTAAAGACTTGCTTATTTCCAGGAATATTATGACTGAGGTAACAAAATAATAAAGCAGGGTTTATGTTGTAAGGCTAAAAGGTAAATGAGATACTTGTACAATTCCAGCTATTTTAATTTCTACTTTTCTGCAATAAGTGCTTCAGAAGTAGTATACTACATCTGAATAATACAAATGCAAAAGAAGTAATTTTCTTTATGAAACGATGTCATTATATTAAAAATGAAATATCACAGTTATTTTACAACTATTGTATAAGTAGCTACAGCATTAGAGGACCAGACCTATGCCACAAATATTCCTGCTTAGTTATACTTGCCATCTAATTGTTGGCCACATGCTCACTTAGCAATAATGGTCTAAGTTATATGCTATTTGTTGCAGTGAGATACTGTCTAAGGATTAGATTTCTTTAAAGCATCATCAACTGTAACCCCCTCTACCCCAGCTGCAAAGCCAATAAACCCCTATCCCCAAACTACTACCCTGGATGTACAAATAGACATTATTTAATAGAAAGCAGACTTTTAATCAAATATAAGTTAGGCATCTAAGAAAGCTGAAAATACTTAGAAAACCCTTTTATCTAGTAGTTTTGTGAAAAGGGAGACCCAATGAATAGATTCAGGATGACATTACACACTCCTGTGGGTAAATATTTGAAATCAGTGATAGGCTAAGAGAACCATGAACTTAGCAGTTATAAAATTGTGTAGCCCTTCACTGAATTTTAATGTTATAACGTCATTTCACTCTTTCTCACTTGCAAGTGAGCTATTAGAGGCCCAGAGGTTTCCTTAAGTTTCTCCTTGAAACTAAGGTTCTAAATATCACTTGAAATACAAACCTTAATTAAGAAATGGAAATTTGATTTCCTACTCATAAAGTTCCAGATTACTCTCACACACACATTTTAGGTTTATCAACACACGTAATACATGTAACCTTGACAGCAGTTTCTGAGGCAATCAACTATATAGTTATTTCAAATTTAGCAAGCATCCCTTTCTTTGCAAAAATGAGGAGATTTTTCATAGTGTTAGGTAGGTCATAAAACTTTCTTCCATTGCTCCCTAAATAGGAGATTGAAGGGAAGCAATCATTAGATATGAACATATTTTCTAAAATAGGATCTGAGTTATACCAAAGTAAAAACATTTTTAAAGTAGAATAACTTACATGGATTCTGAGTAAAGCAATAGACTTGGTTATTTCAGGCACTTTATCTGGCCAGTTCCCATCTTCACACAACAGTTTAGATAGATATGATTTTAAAATAAAGTGTCAACAACTAAAACAACGTTAAAGAAACATTTTAACTTCCTAGATTTTAATCTACAGAATGAATTCTGTATGGCTGAAAACAAGCTTTGGCACCTAAGGCAGTGTAATAAAAATTGTCCTCCCTACTTACTTAAATTTAAATGTTTCTCCTAGTTCAGAAGCATTTCCTGGGGAAATTTCAAATATTCCAGAAAAGGGATAAGGATGGCCACCATAAGCAAATTCTGAAAAGAGAAAACTCATGATTTTTAGTATTTATCACATAAAATTTAACCAGAATGCTGAATTAGCTTTAATAAATGATGAGGATAATAATACCATCTAAATATTTTTCGGTTTATTAATGCTTTCACAAACACCTCATTCAACTATTACTTGTACAGAAGAGCTAATGCAGAAGATCTGAAACTCTAATCATGAATGACACTCAAAGGTGATCCTGACTTCTATGCTGATTTTGTTTATATTGGTAAAAGAGTGACCAACTCATAAAGTGACTACGGTTTCTCAACCTATTGTGTTAAACTAAGCAGGTGGTTAGTTCAGTGTTTTGCTACTTTCTAAATTAAAGTAAGAAATTTCAAAATTGTACTTTGCTGGAAAAACTATCCAGTAACAATGAGTTTTCACTGTTCTTGGGTTGAAGACTGTTGGTTTATTTTTTAATAAGAGTGAAACATTTGCAAGTATGAAAAACTGAATCTAATTCCCTCATTCAAGAAAAAATAAGCTGCCATAGCCTTGCAATTCAGTCAAAGACACACACTCTCCACAACAAGTCTTTTTTAGCTAGGAGGGAACTACTTGTGTTACAATGAATGTATATCTAGGCTCATCAGATACAAACTCTCATCCAGTACAGAATTGAGAATGGTTGTTTCAAATGAAGAAGGAACTAAAATTTCTGGCTATAATTCTGACACGAGATACTTAGTGCACTGAAAGAATTTCAAACAAATGTTTAAGTTAATCCTAGAATATAAAATTTATTAAATATAATCTTAATAGGTCTGGGAAAGAACAAGGCAGGTACTAAGTTTACTTTTGATTCAGACCTTTCAGGAAAAAGGCAATGATATAGGTAAGAAACAAAGTGTTTAGCACTCAGTTTTGAAATATACATTAAAATTTTTTTTATGGTAAGAGTTTTATAAAACATTGTGGATAACCAGGCTGGAGATGGAAAGATTATGTTTGGATTTTTAAGTTTCTCAATTATATTAAGTAAGGAAAGTTACAGAGCCATCATTCACCTATTTTCAAGAAGCACTGTCACTTTTAGGAATATGTATGGCCCTAGCTTTGCTAAGCTTACATGTCTATGTTTTGAACCATGTTTCTAATTAATCCTAAATTATTTTATGAAGGGGAGCTATAATTAGGCAGTTAAAAGAGCAATGGGCTAGTATTAAGAACACTTGGGTTCAAGTCTTACTTCTGCTAATTATTAGCAGTGTGACTTTCAGCAGGTTTGAGCTTTGCTTTCTTCATCTGAAAAGTGGAGAAAATGCCACACGCCCTTACCTACCTCACAGCAGCATGGTGATATGGTTCAAAACCTGACGGCACTTGAAAAACTAACATACCATGCCAATTCAGTTAAAAAGAAAAAACACAATTTTGGCAAGAGCCCAACCAAGGAAAGGAGCAAACCCTTGATTCCACCCACAGCAATACTACAACCACTGAAACTTTCACTGAAAGCCTCATTGTTTTTTGGGATTATTTGGCAGATGCAGCCTTTCAAGTAAAATGGAGCTTAAACAGCAGATCTTTACAGCCAACATTTAATATGCTACACTACTTCTAGAAGCAGCTTATGTGGAATATAAAAAAGGGACAGTAAAAACACCATACTGACACATTTAAGTAAATGAGCCTTTTCTTTGCTATAGCTATAGCTGCTATGCTGTCTTCCGGATAACTGTGTAAACTGCAGTAACATATTCTAAGAAGTCAGGAAGACTGCCAAGCTGAACAAGTGAAGGTGTTTCTGCTATAGGGTGAGTTTTTTATTCAAACTATTACACAACCCTGATGAAATTGGCAACATGATCTGATTTATGCAGATCATTGCTGCTTACAACTTGATCAGGAGTAAATTATTCTACCCCGAAAGTGGAAATTAGAAGAAAGGAAAAAGCTGTTGAAAACAGTTGCTTGGTTTGAGTGGCTCCTGTCATGTTTATCATAAAAAGGGTAATAAAGAATAAAAAGGGCTGAGTAAAGACAAAGGCCATCATTCTTGAGCACAAAAGCTAGATGTAATCAAGGGCAGGGTTTGCTCAGTGATGTCTTTAAACTTTATAACTGTACATTGCACGTTTACAAAAGTAAATTTGTTACTGAAATTCCCTCAGGAAATTGGTATTTCAAGTTTGATACTCTCTAGCATCAATTCTCTTTCAATCCAAATAACTGTTCTCATACTAGTTTCCAAAGTGCATGGTTTCTTAGGAACTCCAATATTTATTAGAGCAGAGCTGTCATGGTTTAGCAATCTCAAAAGGAAAATACTTTTTAAGAAGTAGCATTCACAATATAAGATAACTAAATGAATGGATACTTGTGTACTTTGAGTACTTTCTCTCCAAAAGCATTCAACTTCTGGCATTTTTCCAAAATACAGTATGAACAAATATGGGGAAATTTTCTACTTTCTGCAATAATGTAGAGAAGTGGTTTAAAAAAAAAAAAGAAAGAGCTGTCGTTACGATTTTGCTACTTCTTTAAAGGAAAAACATTTCAGAAAGTATAAAGTACATTTTAGACTGTGTGTGCACGTACCTCTGCCATATACTTCAATTCCTGAATGAAAAACTCCAATTCCAATGGATGAGGTGTATTCATTCATCCAGTACTAAAAAAAAAAAAAAAAAAAGATTCAGAGTGCCTGTTCATTTACACTTCCGCTTTATAGGAAGCTACTACTCCCAAATCCTTCTGAATATTCGAATCCCATTTCTTGTTTTTCCTTACAGCTCAGAAACTCCCATGATAACTACCCATTTGGTCCTATCTCTGTGTTGATATAAAAGCCCTCCTGTCAGTCTTTTTTTTTAAAAGTCATATACAATGTCTGCTTTCCTATCTAGACATATATATGACACATATGTCCTGATTCAGCTCAAAGTTTGATAATGACAATATAGGAATAAATAACATGAGGCACAAAAGTTAGGGCAATTTTCTTACTATTGGTATGAAGAAAAACTTTCCAGAAAAAGATAATAGCTGAACTGGATTTTTAGGAACAAATGAGATGTCCCCAGATAGAAAATGTGGGGTGGTGGGGTAGGGTGGAAGGGAGTGGGAAGAAATGCCAGGAAAGAGGGCAGAGGAAGCACGTAGGTAATGTGATATGAGATTATAGGGATGACTATGGAAAGGTTACAGGTGGACAAGAGGGAGTTATACTGAGAAGAAGGTACATGAGTTATTAGCTCATTAAACACTTAGGTAACACTTAACAGTGCTACAACCTGTATGATTTCTCTCAGGTTAGAGGACAGATTTACTTGTCTTCAATTTTTCTATGTTTCTATATTTAGTCAAGTCTTAAACCTGGTTCCAGACTCTTAGCCAGTTTCTCCCAGACCAGGGAAAATGCACATTCTCATACGTTGCTGGATGAAATATAAATGGATTAGGATTTTCCCCCCCTGAAGTGTACCTGGAAGCAAAATTAAGAAATGAAATCCAAGAAATATATTTGAAAAACAAGGGATTTTCTCATATAGAGATCAAAATATTCATTAAAACAAAATGGTACTGTTTCTTGCAGGAACAGATCCTTGTGTTTGTGTGTGTGTGTGTGTGTGTGTGTGTGTGTGTGTGCGTGTATATTTATATATATGTAGAAGAATCGGGTGTATGTGCATATATACATATATGTATAAATCTAATCTATTATAAAGGTGGTGTTTAAAATTAATGATAAAGGATAAATCATTTAAAATGTATCAACAAAATTAATATACATAAAAACACATTCCACATACCTAAAAATTCAAAATTATCATATAGTGGAATAGATTTTAAAAATCTTTGATGAAAAAAGCTAACCTAAGTAAAGTAAAACCTAAAATTTATAGAGGAAAACAACAGACATCCAACATAGACATTTACAACTTTTTACTGTGTAAAACACAGGGAGAAAAAACTGTAACACATATATCAAAGATTAGTATGAGACTGTATCTCCCTCTTTACCTGATTCTATGTAGTTTCCGATTTTGGACGGCCTGATTTGGATGGATGGTTAGGGAAGTGAGGGACACCTTTTTATCTGAACCAATTAGATTTTGGATGGAGTACCTACCATTCCCTTTTTATCCACCAGACTGACAAATATAAAAAAATATTGCTAATACTTGGTGTTGATAGGATGTGAGGAAAATACTGCAGAAATGTGAATCAATGACAGTTAATTAATCATTTCACTTCTTGCCATCTATAAAAACACTTTTGAACACATGCAAAGACATGTTTCAGGACATTAAATGCAGTTGTCTATGATACTGAATAACTGGAAACAATCTAAGTATCAGTAGGGGAATGGTTAAATTACGGTAAATCAGTATTATGAATTATCATTACAGCTACTAAAAAGAGAGATGATTCAATGCACATAGACACATAAAGTAAAAACACCAACCATAATACATTATCTGTAACATGACCACATTTTGGTAAGATAAACAAATAAATATGACTATGTTTACATGCCAAATATGGAAGAATAAAATTCCATCAACTACAACAAAAGTTTGAAGCATACAGATTAAATTGTTAATAGTTTGAGGGAGGGGAGTATATAATAGCAGGACTGGAGCAGTATAAAGGGTTACTTTCACTTAAAAATGTATTTATTTATTAGGGTATAACTGACATACAGTATTATGTATGTTTCAGGTGTATAACACTGTGACTTGATATTTGTGTACACTGTAAAGAGGTCACCACAATAAATCTAGTAACCACGGAGGTCCTAGCCATGGCAATTAGACAACACAAAGATATAGAAGGCATCCAAATTGGTAAGGAAGAAGTTAAACTTTATTTGCAGATGATATGATATTATACATAGAAAACCCTGAAGACTCCACCAAAAAACTACTAGAATAACCAAATTCAGCAAAATTGAAGGATGCAAAACTAATACAGAAATCTATTGCATTCCTATATACTAACAATGAACTAGCAGAAAGAGAAATCAGGGAAACAACTCCATTGACAATTGTATCCTAAAGAATAAAATACCTAGGAATAAACTTAACCAAGGAAGTGAAAGACCTATACTCTGAAAGCTATAATGTACTTGAGAGAGAAATTAAAGAAGACACCAATAAATGGAAATACATTCTGTGCTCATGGATAGGAAAAATTAATATTGTCAAAATGGCCATCCTGCCCAAAGCAATTTACAGATTCAATGCAATCCCTATCAAAGTACCAACAGCATTCTTCAATGAACTAGAACAAATAGTTCTAAAATACATATGGAACCACAAAAGACCCTGAATAGCCAAAGCAATTCTGAGAAAGAAGAGCAAAGCTGGGAGCATTACACTCTCTGACTTCAAGCTTTACTTTAAAGCTACAGTAATTAAAACAATTTGGTACTGGCACAAGAACAGACCTCATAGATCAATGGAACAGAATAAAGACCCCAGATATAAACCCATGCATATGTGGTCAATTAATATACATTAAAGGAGCCATGAATATCAATGGGGAAAAGACAGCTTCTTCAACAACTGGTGTTGGCAAAACTGGACAGCTATATGCAAGAGAATGAAACTGGATTACTGTCTAACTCCATACACAAAAGTAAACTTGAAATGGATCAAAGGCCTGAAGCCACGAAACCATAAAACTCTTAGAAGAAAACAGGCAAAGATCTCTTAAATATAAGCACGAGCAACTTTTCTTGGACACACCATCCTAGGCAAAGGAAACAAAACGAAAATGAACAAGTGAGACTACATCAAACTAAAAAGTTCTGTACAGCAAAGGACACCATCAGCAAAACAAAAAGGCATCCTATAGTATGGGAGAATGTATTCGTAAATGACTCATCTCATAAGGGGTTAACATCTAAAATAAAAACTCATATGCCTCAACACCCAAAAAACAAAATAACTCAATTAAAAAATGGGTGGAGGACCTGAAGAGACACTTCTCCAAAGAAGAAATATGAATGGCCAACAGACACATGAAAAGATTCCACGTCACTTATCATCAGAGAAATGCAAATTAAAACTATAAGGAGGTATCACCTCACACCAGTTAGAAGAGCCACCATCCAAAAGACAAGAAACAACAAATGGTGGAGAGAATGTGGAGAAATAGGAACCCTCCTACACTGTTGATGGGGATGCAAATTGGTGCAACCACTGTGGAAAAAGAAGTATGAAGGTTCCTCAGAAAACTAAAAATAGCAATACCATTTGACCTAGTAATTCCACTCCTAGGAATTTACCCAAAGAAAACAAAATTCCTGATTCAAAAAGATATATGCACCTCTATGTTTACTGTTGCACTACTTGCAATAGCCAAGATATGGAAGCAACCTAAGTGTCCATCAATAGATGAGTGGATAAAGAAGATGTGGTACATATATACAATGGAGTATTATTCAGCCATAAAAATAAATATTGCTCTTTGTAAACATGGATGGATCTAGAGGGTATTATGCTCAGTGAAATAAGCCAGGTGGAGAAAGGCATATGATTTCACTTATTTGTGGAATATAAAAAACAAAAACAGAAGGAACAAAATAGGATTAGACTCATAGACACTAAGTAGTGGTTACCAAGGGGGAAGGGAGAAGGTGGCAAAGGGATGGGGGTAGGAGGGTGAGGGGGAGAAAAGTGCACAGTAATTCACAATCACAATATAAGCTGATTACAAGGACTGTTGAACCACTGTGATGTATATTGATACTTTAATTAAAAAAATCTAGTCACTATTTGTCATCTTACAAGGTTAATACAGTGTTACTGACTATAGTCCCCATTCTGTATACTACATCCTCCTGACTTATTTTATATCTCTAAGTTTGTACTTAATGCCTCTCACCATTTTGTCCTCAACACCCCCAAAACTCTCCCCTCTGGCAATCTCCAATCTTTTTTGAGTGTGGGTTTTTTTTTTTTTTTTTAGGTTCCACATGTAACTGAAATTATCTATCTTTCTCTGTCTTACTTATTGCACTTAGCATAATACCCATAAAGTCCATCCATGTTGTCACAGATGGCAAGATTGGTCATTCTTTGTGTTTAGTAGTATTCCATTATCTATCTCCTACATCTCCTTTATCCATTCATCCAATCAATGGACACATTGTTTCCATATCCATCTCTTGGATATTGCAAATAATACTGCAATGGACATAAGGGTGCATATATCTTTTCAAATTAATGTTTTTATTTTCTTTGGATAGATACTTAGCAGTGGAATTGCTGGCTCATACGGCAACTCTATTTTTAATTTTCTGAAGAATTTCCATACTGTTTTCCATAGTGGTGTCACCAATTTACATTCCCTTCAACAGTATGCAAGGGTTCCCTTTTCTCCACATCCTCACCCCTACTTATTGGTTGTCTTTTTGAAAATAGCCTTTCTGATAGTTGTGAGGCAGTGTCTTTATTGTGGTTCTGATTTGCATTTCCCTAATGATTAGTGATGTTGAATATCTTTTCATATGCCTGTCGGCCACCCACATGTCTTCTTTGGAAAAAATGTCTATTCAGATCATCTGCCTATGTTTTAATTGGATTGTCTTTTTGTTACCAAGTTGTATGAGTTCTCTATTTTTAGAAATTAGCCTTTTATTGGATATATCATTTGCAAGTATCTTCTATTTGGTAGGTTGCCTTTTCATTTTGTTGATGGTTTCTTTTGCCGTACAGAAGTTTTACAGTTTGATGTAATCACATTTGTTAATTTGTGCTTATTTCCACTGCTTTAATCAGCAGATTAAAAAGACACCACTGAAACCAATGTCAAGGAAGCTCACCACTTATACTTTCTTCTAGTTTTATGCTTTCATATCTTACATTCATGTCTTTAATCCATTTCCAGTTGATTTTTATATATGGTATAAGATAGTAGTCCAGTTTCATTCTTTTGCATGTAGTTGTCTAGTTATTTCCAACTCCATTTATTGAAGAGAATTGTCTTTTCTCCACTGTATATTCATGGGTCCTTTGTTGTAAATTGACCATATACGTGTGGGTTTATTTCTGGTTCTCTATTCTATTCCATTGAGCAATATGTCTGTTTTTATGCCAATACCATACTGTGTTGGTTATTACGACTTTGTAGTATAGTTTAACATCAGGGGGTTTGATCCTCTAGCTTTGTTCTTCATTCTCAAGATTGCTTTGGCTATTCAGAATCTTTCATGGTTCCTAACAAACTTAAGGTTTATTTGTTCTATTTCTGTGAAAACTGTCATTGAAATTTTGATAGGGGTTGTAACTGAATGAATCTGTAGATTGCTTTGGGTCATTTGGGCATTTTAACAATATTAATTATTCCAATCCATGAACATAGTATATCTTTCCATTTAATTGTGTCTTCTTCAATTTCTTTCATCAGTGTCTTACATTTTTCAGTGTATAGATATATCTTTTACCTCTTCTATTAAATTTATTCCTAGATATTTTATTATTTTGGATGTGATTAAATGGGGTTGTTTACTTCATTTCTCTTCTGATAGTTCTTTACTGAGTTAACTGATTAGTTCTAACATTTTTTAATAAGGTCTTTAGCTTTCTACATACAGTTATCATATCATCTGCAAATAGTGACAGTTTTGCTTTTTCCTTTCCAATCTGGCTGCCTTTTCTTTTTCTGGCCTCATTCTTATGGTCAGGACTTCCAACACTATGTTGAATATAAGTGGGGATAATGGGATCCTTGTCTTGTTCCTAATTGCAGAGGAAAAGCATTTTTCGCCTTTCACCTTTCATTATGGACAGCAACTTAAATTTGAACACATTTCAGAACCCTACAATTTTACTCCCTCCACCAACATTTTATGTTTTTGATGTCAATTTTTAGAGCTTTTTATTTTATGTATCCCTTATGCAATTATTGTAGTTCTGGCTAACTTTACTACTTTTGCCTTTGAACCTTAGTGGCTTTATAAATGATTAATCCCTTACCTTTACTATATGTTTACCTTCTCCAGTGAGATTTTTACTTTTGTATGTTCTTTTATTATTAATTAGTGCCATTTTTTTCCAGTTTAAAGATGTCCCTTTAGTATTTCTTGTAAAGTCAGTTTAGTAATGATAAACTCATTTAGCTTTTGCTTGTCTAGAAAATTCTTCTCTCTCCTTCAAATCTGAATGAAAATCCTTTCACACAGAATATATTATGTCATGCCCTTCTGGCTTTAAATTTCTGCTGATAAATCTGCTGACAATCTTATGGGGTTTCCCTTATATGTAAAAACTAATTTTTCTCTTCCTGCTCTTAGATTCTCTATAATATCCCTTGATGTAGCTCTCTTTGGATTCATTTTATTTGTAAATTCCTGCAGTCTTCTTGGACCTGAATGTCTGTTTCCTTCCCTAAGCTAGGGAAGTTCTGACACTATTTCTTCAAGTATGCTGTCCCTTTGTCTCTCTTTTCTCTTTCTGAGACCCCTATAATGCAAATGTTATTCCACTTGATGTTGTCCCCAAGGTCCCCTAAGTTGGCTCATTAAAAAAAAAAAATTCTTTCTTTTTGCTACCCTGTCTAAATAAGTTCTATTGCTTTACCCTCCAGCTTGCTGATCCATACATTATCCATGTTGCAACTGAGCCTCTCTAGTATTTTTTCAGTTTAGGTATAGTGACTGACTATCCTGATTCTACTGCTCTGTGACTTATTTGGTACTTTCCTATATTTTCTCTTTGTTGAAGTTGTCTCACTGTGTCCAGTCATTCTTCTCCTGAGTTGGGCATCATTATGACCATTACTTTGAATTACTTATCAGGTGGATTGCTTATCCCCCATCATTAAGGTCTTTTACTAAGGTTTTGTCTTTTTCTTTCATTTAAAACACATTTTTCTGTTTCTTCATTTTGCTTGACTCTTTTATGTTTGTACATATTAGGCAAAACAGCTTTCAGGCCTGAAAACCTTGTGTAAGTGATGATCCTTCTCATTCCACATTGACCTAGCACTTGGCTGTCTCCTGAATGCTTGTGATTGTCCAAATGGCTTGATTTATTCTTGATATACCCCCACTGATGAAGGCATGCCAAGATCTGTCAGTGACCCAAGGGAAGGAAACTCATTTGGCACCTAGTTTCAGGCTGAACACAAGTCAGATTCTCAGGTAGCAGCCTTTAAAGGCTGCAATCAATCCCTGTTGGCCTCCTGACCAGGAGATCCATAGGTTTTCTCTGGACAACAGTTGCAAAAATTAGGATTCCAGATGAGTGTATAAACTTCTTTCTGGGAAGGCTGCTTGAGCTTTAACAAGGCCAAAGGGGTGTACAAGGATGATGTCTCCCTGCTTATATCCCCTGGAAGTAACTCCTTAGCCTCTAGATATGTGGGAGACATGAAGCCTATCCCTCAGGCTGACGCTCCAGGCCAAGTAAATAGGCTTTTCCCACAGGAACTCTGGGATTGTGTTTTAGTCTGCTATCTGTATAGTATCCTGTGGGTGGTGGCCTGCCAAGAGCTGTCTTTCTGATTGTTACAGTCCTGTGAAACTCTGAAACACCAACCCACTTGGCCATCAGGGCCTGGTGATCAAGAGGTATCCCCTGTTTGGACTGCAATACCTGTTTGCTTTAGCAATGCAGTGTGAGGGTCTAGTGGGCTGGGCATGCTCACAGGCTTCAGAAAGACAGTAGCAAAGTGTCTTGTCTTTGTGTACCCCCAAGCTTTAGCAATGTAGTGAGATAGCCTTGTTAGTGTGCCACCAGCCTTTGGCTGGGAGTGGGAGGATACCACAACTGCTAATGCTTCCTGGTCTTAGCATGTACCGTGACTGCTTTCCCCTGCCCATCCCAGTGGGGTGTGAGAAGAGTGACAAAATGGCATCCACCAGTGGCTCTGTCTCCAGGGAGCATTTTAATTGTCCTCCACCCCTCCAAGCAAGCCCCAAGACAGAAAATTAATCTCCCTCACATATAATTCAGGTACTTTTCAAACTACTGTTTTTTTTTTGGCTGGGTCTTTGAGGTGAGTGAGACTGCACGTGAGCCCTCCAAGGGTGGAATCTCAGTTTCTTACAGCACTTTGGGAACCTGGATATTAGCCTAAATGGCTTTCCAATATTCTGGGGGCTCATCATCAGGGGCCAGGGTGCCTGATGTGGGGTTCCAACCTATTGTTTCTCTGGGAGAAACTCCTGTTTGGTAAAATCCCTCCTTAATGTGTGTAGTTACACCAGGCGTGGTTCCTCCCACAAGAATGTATTTCTGTCTCTCCTTCTCTATATAGTCCTTTTTCCTTTGTTGTAGAGAGCAATTCATCCAAGTTTTCAGATCTTTTTCAGAGGGAAATAAACTTTATATAGCTGTACATTTGGTGTGTCTATGGGAGGAGGTCAGTTCAGGATCTTCCTACACTGTTGTCTTGGGACCCACGCTCCTCTACAAGATACTTTCACTTATAACTATTTTAGGATTGTTTTTCTAAGTTTTATGAAAAATGTGTATTCTGTTTTTATAATTAGAAAAATGTTATTTTAAAATAATATACTCTCTTAACAGGTCTTAATTGATTGGAATCGAATAGACTGTATATACATAAAACATAAACAATAGCATTATTTGTGCTATCAAAATACTGCTAACAACTTAAATGTGCACCAGGGTACTAGGTGAATAAACTATGATATATTCACACGATATCTGAAATACTTTGTAGCCATAAAAAGAAGGGGAATGCTCTTGAGGAACTGAAAGGGAGTAATTTCCAGGATATATTTGTAGGGGAACAACAACAGGAGAATAGAAGCATAGCAAAATGGTACAGAAGCTAGTTTGAAGGGGATTCTATTGGTCAACTTTGGGAAGATTTGAATATCAAAGAAATAATGACAATAATGGACTATAACATACTGAATAAAAAGATAATCTGAGCCTATAGTAATACATACACATACAAAATGAAAGGAGGGAATCTCGTCCTTACAGAAGAAAGCCAGCTAATACATGTAGATGAAAAGGCAGAATCAGGTAATCATAACTTTGCAATCCCCACCTGATGTAGGCAAGGAACATGGATGCTTAAGGCCACTGGAAGAGGTTGCTGGAGAACAATGGTCACAAGGTCTCAAAGTACATTTTTCCCAAATCACAAGGAAAACGACACCTTTGCAATGGGAGAGTACGGTGAATGTTACCATATCCAAGTAATTAAACTAAGTATCATCAGTTAGAGAAACTGACGTGATGAAACCGAAAGGACAAAAAAACGTACTTTGTTAGTTGGCTTGCCAAATACATTAAATGGGATATAACCATAAGGAAAAATCAGTAAGTCTGGATTGTGGGACATTGTATGAGAAAAGTGGCCTGATCATTTAAAAAATAATGACGTGAAAGTCGAAAAAAGGGTAGTTATTCTTTACAGCAGATTAAAAAGATGTGACAACTAAATGTAATGGAGGAAACTTGCCTAGATCCTACATTGAAAAACAAAGAGCCAGAAGACATTATTGGGTAAATGGGGGAAATATTAATACGTACTATACACTAGATATTATTCTATTAAGTGAAAAGTTCTTTGGTGTGAATAATAATACTGTGCTTAGGCAGAGAATGTCTGCCTTCTTAGGAAATAGATGTTGACCTCTTTATAGAGACGAATGTTATAAAGTCTATGACTTTCTGAGTTAGTGTGAGTGTGTGTGTGTGTGCGTGTGTGTAGGAGAGGTTAGGAGAAAACAAGTATGTTTAAAAACTGGTGAATCTAGCTTGAAAGTATACAGACTGTACTTTGCTTTCAACTTTTTTTTGAAGGTTTTAAACATTTTCAAACTAAAAAGGAGGAACTAGAGTGTATGATCTAGTCTTTGCCTCCTTACAACAGAGGAGATACCTTTCCAAGTTTCTTGCTATCCTTCTCCTTTCTCCCTCTTTTTACATTAAGAGAGTGGAAAATACCACAAGGTGATCGTGCGAGTCTGCATGAAAATTCTGCTACTCTTTTTCCAGTAAATATTTTCCTTGGCAGCTAACTTCTAGGACTTCTATTCCTTTTTCCAATTGAGAAATCCCATTGTTTATGCTGTGCAACGAGTATGCTGACAAACACTTCCTTAACAAGGGCACCAAAAGGCTTTTGTTCTGGATGCAGACAGCTCTACTTTAAAGTTACCTTTTCTCTTTTTATACTATGAGCTTCTCTTTCAAAATATATATTGTTTTCCAAAAAGAGATACATACATAATTGGTTTGCCTGCAATAATCAAAAGGTGTTACACGCTTGCTAAACTGAGCATTTATTTACACATGATGGATGATATAACTTAGTTTTAACAATTTATCTTCTACTTGAGGAGTAATGTTCTTTATAACACATTTCTATAACAGAATATTTTATTAAGAGATAGAAAGGTTTTCATGAAAAAAAAAAACACACACACAAAAAAACAAAAACAAAAACCCAAAGCCAAACAATGACTTTTGGGAGTTAGGATGAAAATGCATTTATCAGACTGGGGATCCTGAACTCAGAAATTTACCTTTATTTGTGAAAGGGCAGAGAATAAAAAGCTCTTCCACGTTTAGGGATACCATAATTAGAACCCCTTTAATGTTGGTTGGGTATGTATTATACTACTTTATAATCTCCCTGCATTCAAGACTTTATATTCTAAAAAATAAAAGGACATGTTTTGACAAATTGGGAAAACCTGTAAATTGACAGCAACTTAAAAACGCACCATCCAAAAATTTGGTCCATCCTTTGGAATTCACTGTAATGAGATTTGACCTATAAAAGGTTTCTAAAGAATTTCTGAGAGGCTACAATGAAAAACTAGTGGCTAACAGGTTTGCAAGTGGTAATGTCACCCTCTACTCTCAGATGGAAAGTTGGACAATTAGGTCAAGTGTTTTTGTTTAAGGTTATAGGAAGTCCACAAGTTGTTAGGAAAATGATCTCACCCTAGACATACTCGTCTGGACAGTACTGAATGGCAGAAGTCTACCTGCTCCTAGAATTTTTTTTCCCAAAAGGTCCTATCTGAATATTCTATGCCAGGAAGGAATTAATGTTCATGTTGCTCATTCAGTTAACAATTAGGGCCTCAACAGTTCTTTGTTTTCATGCTTCTTTGTATTTTCTATCCCTAGAAAGACCCCCAAGTTAAGAATTAATTTATTTGAAAGATTAAAGTAACTATTTACTAGTTGGAAATCTATGAATAGACATCTTTATTTGCCTTACAGAAATAAAAAAGATTATAAAAGAATACTATAATCAACTGTTTAGCAACAAATTAGATAACTGAGATGAAATGGACATAGTCCTGGAAAGACACAAACTACCAAAACTAACCCAAGAATAAATAAAAAATCTGAATTGATTTATAATGAAGGAGAATGAAGGACAAGAGAATACATTATTAATTTAAGAACCACAAAGAAAAAGCTATCACCAGATGATCTGATGAATTCTACCAAGTATTTAAAGAATGAATACCAATTCTTCAAACTACTTCCAAAGAAAGAAAACACTTCCCAGCTCATTCAATGAGGCCATAATTAACTTGACACCAAAACACAAAGGCATCACAAGAAGACTTCAGATCAGTATCTTTTATGAATACAGGCTCAAAACTACTCAATAAAATATTAGCACATTGAATCCAACAACATATAAAAAGGATTATGTGGACAAAAAAAAAGACAGCGGTGTGAGAAGTGAGGCAGAAATCTCCCAAACAACACATATTTTCTTAAAAATACAGCAAACACAAAATTCCTAAAACAGGGACCAGAAGAAGTAAGAGTGCACCAGCCAGTCTACATCTGGGAGAAGTGAATGGTCTTATGGAAAAGGGTAAAGTAAAAAAGCCGAAACGCAGTGGGGACCTGAGCACTTACCCAACCCCAGCTCACTGGTGGGAGTAAGAGAATCAGAGCAGGAAGGGAGTACAAGACCAGTACTGCTAAATACCCAGCTCTCAAAATTTACTCCAGGAGTTCAAACACACATTGCATGGTGCTCCAGAGATTAGAGGGGCTGAAAACCGAAGGCGGAGATTTAAGACTGCAAACAGTTCCCACAACCAGCTGCCTTGGGACAAAGGAAAGGCGGGCACTTTGAAAGACGTCTCAACAGTGAGACGGCTGCTAAAGGGGCAAGGATTTAGGAGAAGGAATAGGTGGACAAAATCATCCTGGCACACTCAGCCCAGCAGGTTGGGAACTTTCAGGAGCTTCAGGCGCTCCTGGCTGGTAATGCAGCTCCGAGGTCCCTCACCACGAAAGGAGCCTGCTGATTCTTCCTCCCTGCTGGCACCTACGGGCAAACCCACTGTCTGTGCCAGTGCTTCAGACCAGCTGGAGGACAGCCCCGCCTAGAGCAACTACACAGCTTAATGCAGAGGCTTCTCCCTGTGTGTGGACAACCGGCCCTGACAGCAGAGGTAGGCATTGCTGCCGGGAAGCACGAAAGGGCTCAGCCTTCCTGGGAGACACCCACACCGCTCGCCTGTGACCCCTGACATCACCCTAGGCCATCTCCAGGATTGTCCCGCCCACTGCAGTTTAGGGGATTAACCCAGAGGCCACTCCCTGTGTGTGGCTCACTGGCCATGTCAGTGGAGACGGGCACTGTGACCAGGAAGCAAGAAAGGACTTTGTCCTTCAGGCAGACACCTGCACCACTCACGTACAATCACCACCACCACCTAGGCAAGCAGGAGGGCAGCCCCACCCATGGTAGCTTCAGGGATTAACCCAGAGGCCGCTCCCTGCATGCTGCTCACTGGCCCTGACAGTGGAGACAGGCACTGCGACCGGGAAGCAGACAAGGGCTTTGTCCTCCCAGCAGGCACCAGCACCACTCACCTGTGACCACTCGCATCACTCCAGGACTATGAAAATGCAGAATAACCTTGTTCAATCAAAAATCCCTCAAACAATAGAAAGAGGGCTCTGTGAAACTGAAATCATCAATCTTTCAGAAAAAAATTCAAAATAAAAGGCATAAGCATGCTAATGGGACTACAGGAAAATATTCAACAACTAAAGGATGAATACAGGAGGGAGACAGACACCTTAAAAAACACAACAGCTGAAACAAAATGAACAATGAAAAGATTTAACAGCAGATTAGATGATGTAGAGGAGACAGTAAATTGAATAGAAATTAGAGAACAGGAATACAAAGAAGCTAAGGCACAGAGAGAAAAAAGGATCTCTAGGATTGACAGAATATTAAGAGAACTGTGTGACCAATTCAAACGGAACAATAATCGCATTACAGGGGTACCAGAAGAAGAAGAGAGAGAAAAGGGATAGAAAGTGTCTTTGACAAAATAATTGCTGAAAATTTCCCCAAGCTGGGGAAGGAAATAGTCTCTCAGGAGACAGAAGGGCACAGATCTCCCAGCACAAGGGACCCAAGGAAGACAACACCAAGATATATAATAATTAAAATGGTAAAGTTCAAGGACAAGGACAGAGTATTAAAAGCAGCCAGAGAGAGAAAAAAGACCACCTACAAATGAAAACACAGGCTATCATCAGACTTCTCAGTAGAAACCTTATAGGCCAGAGGGGAGTGGCATGATATATTCAATGTAATGAAACAGAAGGGCCTTGAACCAAGAATACTCTATCCAGCAAGATTATCAAATTTGAAGGAGGGATTAAACAACTCCCAGGTAAACAAAAATTGAGGGAATTTACCTCCCACAAACCATCTCTACAGTCTATTTTAAATAGACTGCTCTAGATGGAAGTGTGCCTAAGACTAAATAGCTGTCACCAGAGAAAATAAAACCACAGCAAAGTAAGCAGACCACCTAAATATTAACCAAATGCAAAATTATGAGCCCACAAAGTCAGTCAAGAGATATACAAAGAGTATAGAATATGACACCTAACATATAAAGAGTGGAGGAGTAAGAAAAGAGGGGAGACAAAAAAGAATCATCAGACTGTGTTTATAATAAGTAAGTTAAGGTAGACTGCTAGATAGTAAGGAAGCTGCCCTTGAACCTTTGGTAACCACGAATCCAAAGCCTGCAATGGCAATAAGTACATATCTATCAATAATCACCCTAAATGTAAATGGACTGAATGTACCAATCAAAATACATAGAGATACAGAATGGATAAAAAAGCAAGACCCATCTATATGCTGCCTACAAGAGACTCATTTCAAATGCAAAACATACACAGACTTAAAGTGAAGGGATGGAAAAATGTACTTAAAGCAAACAACAGAAAGAAAAAAGCAGGAGTTGCAATACTTGTATTAGATAAAATAGACTTCAAAACAAAGAAACTAAGAAGAGAAAAAGAAGGACATTACATAATGATGAAGGGGTCAGTCCAACAGAGGATATAACCATTATAAATATCTATGCACCCAACATAGGAGCACCCAAATATGTACAACAAATACTAATGGAATTAAAGGGGGAAATAGAATGCAATGCACTCATTTTAGGACACTTCAACACACCACTCACTCCAAAGGACAGATCCACCAGACAGAAAATAAGTAAGGACACAGAGGCACTGAACAACATATTGGAACAGACGGATTTAACAGACATCCACAGAACACTCCACTCAAAAGCTGCACAATACACATTCTTCTCCAGTACACATAAAACATTTTCCAGAATAGACCACACACTAGGCCACAAAAAGACCCTCAGGAAATTCAGAAAGATTGAAGGTGTACCAACCAACTTATCAGATCATAAAGGTATGAAACTAGAAAAAATTGTACAAAGAAAACAAAAAAGCTCACAAATACATGGAAGCTTAACAACATGCTCCTAAATAATCAATGGATCAATGACCAAATAAAAACAGAGATCAGGAAATATATGGAGACAAATGAAAACAACAACTCAACGCCCCAACTTCTGTGGGATGCACCAAAGGCAGTACTAAGAGGAAAGTATACAGCAATTCAGGCCTACATAAAGAAGGAATAACAATCCCAAATGAACAGTCTAAATGCACAATTATTGAAACTGGAAAAAGAACAACAAACGAGGCCCAAAGTCAGTAGAAAGAGGGACATAATAAAGATCAGAGAAGAAATATATAAAATTGAGAAGAATAAAACAACAGAAAGAATTAATGAAGCCACGAGGTGGTTCCTTGAGAAAATAAACAAAATAGATAAATCCCTCGCCAGATTTTTCAAGGAAAAAAGAGAATCTACACACACAAACAGAATCAAAAGTGAGAAAGGAAAAATCATGATGGACATCACTGAAATACAAAGAATTATTAGAGAATACTATGAAAAATTACATGCTAACAAACTGGATAACCTAGAAGAAATGGACAACTTTCTTGAAAAATACAACTTCCCAAAGGTGACCCAGGAAGAAACAGAAAATCTGAACACACCAATTACCAGCAATGAAATTGAACTGGTAATCAAATAATTACCAAAGAACAAAATTGCTGGACTAGATGGCTTCACCACTGAATTTTAACACACATATAGAGAAGACTTAATACCCATTTCTCTTTAAAGTTTTCCAAAAAATAGAAGAGGAGGGAGTACTTCCAAACAAAACCAGGCAAAGACACCACAAATAAAGAAAAGTACAGACCAATATCCCTAATGAACATAGAATCAAAAATACTCAACAAAATATTAGCAAACCAAATACAAATATACATCAAGACCAAGTGGGATTTATTCCAGGGATGCAAGGATAGTATAACATTAGAAAATCCATCAACATCATTCACTATATCAATAAAAAGGACAAGAATCACACAATCATCTCCATAGATGCTGAAAAAGCATTTGACAAAATTCAACATCCATTCATGATAAAAGCTCAAAAAAATGGGTATAGAGGGCAAGTACCTCAACATAATAAAGGCCATATATGACAAACCCACAGCAAACATCATACTTAACAGTGAAAAGCTAAAAGCTTTTCCTTTAAGATCGGGAACAAGACAACGATGCCCACTCTCCCCACTTTTATTCAACATAGTACTGGAGGTCATAGCCACAGCAATCAGACAACACAAAGCAATAAAAGGCATCCAGATTGGTAAAGAAGTAGTCAGACAGTCCCTGTTTGCAGATGACCTGATATTGTACATAAAAAACCCTAAAGAATTCACTCCAAAACTACAACCAATATCTGAATTCAGCAAAGTTGCAGGATACAAAACTAATACACAGATATCTGTTGCATTCCTATACACTAACGATAAGCTAGCAGAAAGAGAAATCAGGAAAACAATTCCATTCACAACTGCATCAAAAGTAATAAAATACCTAAGAATAAACCTAACCAAGAAAGTGAAAGACCTATACCCTGAAAACTATAAGACACTCATGAGAGAAATTAAAGAGGACTCTAATAAATGGAAATACAGCCCATGTTCTTGGGTAGAAAGACTTAATATTGTCAAAATGTACACCCTGCCTAAAGCAATCTACAGATTCAATGCAATCCCTATCAAAATACCAACAGCATTCTTCAATGAACTAGAACAAATATTTCTAAAATTCTTATGGAACCACAAAAGACCCCAAATAGCCAAAGCAATCCTGAGAAGGAAGCATAAAGCTGGGGGAATTACACTCCCTGACTTCAGGCTCTACTACAAAGCCACAGTAATCAAAACAATTTGGTGGTGGCACAAGAACAGACCCATAGATCAATGGAAAGAATCAAGAGCTCTGATATAAACCCAAACATACCCAGCCAATTAATATATGATAAAGGAGCCATGGACATATAATGGGGAAATGAGAGCCTCTTCAACAGATGTTGCTAGCAAAATTGGACAGGTACATGTAAGAAAATGAAACTGGATAACTGTCTAACTCCATACACAAAAGTAAACTCAAAATGGATCAAAGATCTGAATGTAAGTCATGAAACCATAAAACTCTTAGAAAAAAACATAGGCAAAAATCTTGAATATAAACATTAGCAACTTTTTCCTGAACAAATCTCCTCGGTCAAGGGAAACAAGCAAAAATGAACAAGTGGAACTACATCAAACTAAAAAGCTTCTGTAGAGCAAAGGACACCATGAGTAGAACAAAAAGGCATCCTACAGTATGGGAGAATATACTCATAAATGACATATCCAATAAGGGGTGGACATTCAAAATATATAAAGAGCTCCCGCACCTCAACAAACAAAAAGCAAGTAACCCTATTAAAAAATGGGCGGAAGGTCTGAACAGACAGTTCTTCAAAGAAATTCAGATGGCCAACATGCACATGAAAAGATGCTCCACATCACTAGTTATCAGGGAAAGGCAAATTAAAACCACAATGAGATACTACCTCATACCAGTTAGGATGGCTAATATCCAAAAGACAAGCAACAACAAATGCTAGTGAGGATTGTGTAGAAAGGGAAACCCTCCTACACTGCTGGTGGGAATGTAAATTAGTTTAACCATTGTGGAAAGCAGTATGGAGGTTCCTCAAAATGCTCAAAATAGACTTACCATTTGACCCAGGAATTTCACTTCTAGGAATTTACCCTAAGAATGCAGCAGGCCCAATTTGAAAAAGACAGATGCACCCTTATGGTTTATCACAGCACTATTTACAATAGCCAAGACATGGAAGTGACCTAAGTGGTCCATTGGTAGATGAATGGATAAAGTTGTGGTACATATACACAATGGAATATTATTCAGCCATAAGAAGAAAACAAATCGTACCATTTGCAACAGCATTAAGGGAGTTAGAGGGTATTATGCTCAGTGAAATAAGCCAGGAGGAGAAAGACAAGTGCCAAATGATTTCACTCATCTGTGGAGTCTAAGAACAATGCAAAAACAAGGAACAAAACATCAGCAGACTCATGAACCCAAGAATAGACTAATAGTTGCCAAAGGGAAAGGGACTGGAGAAGCTGGGTGGGAAGGAAGGGATAAGGGGATTTAAGGGGCATTATCATCAGTGCACGTAATATAAGCAGAGCATGGGGAAGCAAGTATAGCACAGAGAATACAAGTAGTGACTCTATAGCATCTTACTATCCTGATGGACAGTAACTGTAATGGGGTATGTGGTGGAGACTTGATAATATGGGTGAATGTAGTAACCACAATTTGGCTCATGTGAAAGCTGAGCATAAGTTTGTATATGAATAATACCTTAATAAAAATAAATAATAATAATAATAAAAGGATTATTCACCATGACCAAGTGAGATTTATTACAGGAATGGAAGGTTGGCTTAATATCTGAAAAATCAATTAATGTTATGTAACGTATCAAAAGAATAAAGGAGAAAATTCACATGACCCTATCTCATCACATATAGGTAAGCATTTGACAGCATCCAACACTTTTTCATGATAAATGCACTAAAAAAAAATCTAGGAATATAAGGGAATTTCCCCAACCTGTTAAAGTGCATCTATGAGAACCGACTACTGATGTCATACTTAATGGTGAAAGACTT
Source organism: Manis javanica (assembly GCF_040802235.1). Classification (NCBI taxonomy): domain Eukaryota; kingdom Metazoa; phylum Chordata; class Mammalia; order Pholidota; family Manidae; genus Manis; species Manis javanica. The sequence goes on along the minus strand of NC_133166.1, from coordinate 76,581,691 downwards.
AATGCTTTCCCTTTACGATCAGGAACAAAACAGGATGTCTCTGCTCTTTCACTTCTATGAAACCTGTACTGGAGATTCTAGCCAGCACCATTGGAGAAAAAGAAATAAAAGACACCCAGACTGGAAAAGAATAAGTAAAATTATCTCTATTTTCAGATGACATCATTGATCTTATACATGGAAAATCAAAAGAAATCATTAAAAACCTATTAAAACTAATAAACAAGTTCAGCAAGGTTGCATAACTACAAGATTAATATACAACATCAGTTGTATTTCTCTATACTAGCAATGAACACTACAAAACTGAAATTGAGGAAAACTTAAGAGTTGCATCAAAAATTTTTAGAGACACATTAAAAGAACTAATATAACTTTTTATATTAAAACTATAAAACATTATTGCAAGTAATTAAAGACCTAAAGAAATGGAAAGGCATTCCAAGCTCATGGATTAGTTATTATTAAGATGGCAATACTACCCAGGCTGACCTACAGAATCACTGCAATCCTTATCCAAATCCAAGCTGCCTGTTTTGTAGAACTGACAAGCTGATACTGGAAATTCAAGAGACCCATTATAGACAATACAGTCTTGAAAAAGTCGGAACAATCACACTGCCTGATTTCAAAACTTAGAACAGAGCTACAGTAATCAAGACAGTGTGCTAATGGCACAAAAGACAGATCAATGGAATAGAAACTGAACTGTACATACATGGTCAACTGACCTTTGACAAGGGTGCCAAGACAACTGAACTGGAGAAAGAAAGTATCCTTCCAAGTTCAACTGGAACAATTGGACATCCACATAGAAATGAATGACATAAGACTCCTAACTCACATCATATATAAAAGTTAACTCAAAATGGATGAAAGACCTAAATTTAAGAGCTAAAACTATAAAACTCCTAGAAAAAAACAAAAGTATGTCTTCATGACCTTAGATTAGGCAATGGTTTCTTAGTTATGACACCAAAGCACAAGCGACAAAAGAAAAAGGAGGTAAACGAGACTTCATAAAAATTAAAACCTTTTGTGTTAAAATTAAACTAAAACCAAAAATATAAACAAGTATTGACAAGGATATGGACAAACTGGAATCTTCATCTACTGCTGACGGTAATTTAAAATGGTATGGGTTTTAGAAAAGCTTAACATTTCCTCAAAATACTAACCTAGGAGTTACTACATGACCCAGCAATTTCACTCCTGGGTTTATACCCAAGAGAAATGAAACTATATAGTTACACAAAAACTTGTGATCAATGTTCACAGCGGTATTATCTATAATAGCCAAAAAGTGGAAACAATCTATGTCCATCAACTGATGAATGGATAAAGTGTGGTATATCTATATGATGTAATAATACTTAATAAAAAGAACTGAAGTACTGATGCATGCAACAACATGAACAAACTTTGAAAACATTACACTAGCCTAAAGATGCCAATTATAAATGAGCACACACTGTACGATTCCACTGATATGAAATGCCCAGAATAGTTAAATTTATACAGCAAGTAGATTAGTGGTTACATGACTGAAAGGTTTCCAGGGAAATGGGAGTGACTGCGAATGGGTATAGGTTTTCTTTTTGGAATGATAAAAATTTTCTGACTGTGATGATGGTTTTACAATTCTGTGAATACACTAAAATCCACTGAATTGTACAAAAGGGTGAACTGCATGGTAAGTGAACTATATCTCAAGTAAAACAAAAAAATGCTAGGAATAGAAGTAAAGGATCTACTAACTTGTACCAAATGGCAAAGGAGTATCATTTTATAGTTGGAAAAACTAAACAAAAACTATTCTATAAATACTGTGTGTCTCCCAAGGTTAAATTTTCCCTCACATACAATATATATTTTGTACCCCCACAAAAAAAAAAAAGGAATCTGGCATTATAATAAGGTTTTCCTTCTGTTAGCAAAATAAGAATGAAGAAATTCATGAAGAAGAAAGTTTCCATTTCCCTGTTCTTGTTCTAAGAAATGGTCCAATATAAACTTTATTATGAGTAAAATAAAATATATAGATTATGAATGTGGGGCTGACCCAAAAAATGAAAAGAAAAAAATACCAGTTACCATAAATGTTTTTTAGTAACACAAAAGATGATTGAATAGTTCCTGGGCCCTTATCCTCAAAAACCTTTAAAGACGTTACTTATGAAATTACAAGCTGCATCCCTAATTCCAGGCAGCTGCCTTCAAAAATGAGCTAACACATCAAGAATAGAATAAAACCTAACTCAAATATATGTATTCTGGTCAGCCACCTCTTCATATATGAACAGCAACCCATTAGTGACAAAATTTTTAGAATTTATATTATGAAGTAAGTTACATATTTTTCTTTGGTGTGATTTGGAGAGTTGGTCAGGGAAAGGCATGTACTCCAAATGTTTGTGCTCTTGTTTGGGCTTCCTAACTCTATTATTAGAGAACATGCCTGAGAGCCTGAATATTTAAAAACTGGGCATATGCTGCCTGTGGGAGACCAGCGTTTAATTCAAGGTCAGCCTGCCCTGTCAAGTTCTTCTGCCTCAAAGTCCTGCCAAGGTGTTGGCTCCTCCCTGCCTCTGACCCGCAGATTTGGAGGGAACATGACGGAATGCTGAAGATCTGAAAGGCCAGCCACGAGACTCAAGGCGTTGCAGCACAAGTAATGCTGAAAAGGCACTCCTCATATTTATTGAGCAAATGAACTTAAAACATCTAAAGAATTCCAAGTAGGGGGTTCAACACATGATCAACACACAATCATTAACTGACCTTGAGTCTAGTCCTAGGGCATGACCCTACTCAAGGATACCGAAACCATATGAGGGCAGTCACAAGTTGTAAGAACTGTTTTGGCTCTAATCATTCTGTTGTAGGAAGAATAATCAAGTCATATGTATTTGTATATTTGATTTCTATTCTACTTCATTTGTGTGTTAATCCCATTAATCCCACACCAAAGCTATGCAGCAATATGGATGGTACTTATTTTAAGTGGTGATTTAATGAGATAACTGTAAATAAACAAAACACAAAAAGTATATGAGGACTGAGCCTTTTACAGGATGATTTCAGTTGCAAAACTCCTCTAAAATGATTTGCTGTTGCTAGTTATTCATGCTGAAGTATTTGCTATCCTCTCATAGCTTGAGGTTTTTGAAATAACAGTAGTTGTTTCTCAATGCTTCTGGCCCTTGGGTTCCACCCTTTATCATTACTTCAAAAAATTATTTACTACCATCAAAACATTTCACATGTCATCTCTACAGTAAAAATTCCCCTACATATCTCACAGAGCTTCCTTAACTTGGTATGTGGAAATTTATGCTTCTTTTATGGTGTGGAACACCATGAAACACTGATATTTTCTAACAGAAGATCCATTATAAATATGCAGCATGAAGTCACAGCCAGGAACATATACCCATGAAAAACAAACAAACAAAAGCTGCTGAATTTGACATGACTGGATCTTAGTGAGATTTCTGCTAATTTTTGTTGGCTATGTCTTAACTGATTTTGTTGTCTAAATAGTCACAGATGCCAAAAAATTTTAATTACACACTTGGGAGAAATGGATAATGCAGGACAATTTTATCCAAACATTCAGCTTTTTATTTGAACTGGGAAAATACCACTTTTATTCCTAGAGCTTGGTCCAAGTTTAAGAGTAAAACTAGCATTCAGGAGACTACTTTCAGAACCCTTGCTCCAAGGCAACCACAGGCTGGGATGAAGAGTTATGTATGACACTGGAGCCAGCCTTCAGGGCAAGTGCACCACAAACACAGGCAATGCTGTGAGAGAGGAAGGACACAGAGCATTAGGGGGAGATCCACTAAGACAGGCTACATACCAAGTTTACCCAGTGCTGACAAGTATATAATCCCTCAGGAATTATGAGAAACCAGATGTTTTCACTTGATAGTTTAGTTTGATTCTTCTCAAACCTTTCCTAACATACCAAAGGAAAACAGCCAATCAGCCAGATGCTACCACAAATAGTTTCTCTCAAACCATGAAACCACAGCAGAGTTACCACAACATCTTTATGTCAACCACCTACCTAAACCTTCGATACTGAGGCTATCATTTGGTCAGCTTAATCTAAGGCTGTCTTTCCTTTAGGGTCAAACAGTAAAGCCCACATAGTCCTCTATTTCCAGTTACACCACGAGGACATTGCTCTGTTATTTATGAATGTACCTCAGAGATTATTACTTGGATAAAAAATGGTTGATTCAGGAGCAGGAGCCAAGATGGGGGCGTGAGCAGAGCAGCGGAAATCTCCTCCCAAAACCACATATATTTATGAAAATATAACAAAGACAACTCTTCCTAGAAGAGAGACCAAAAGACACAGGACAACATCCAGACCACGTCCACACCTGCGAGAACCCAGTGCCTCGCGAAGGGGGTAAGATACAAGCCCCAGCCCAGTGGGACCCGAGCGCCCAACACTCCAGCTCTGGGAAGGAGGAGAGGATTTGGAGCAGGGAGGGAGAGGGAGACCAGGACTGCTGACCACCCAGCCCCAGCCATCCGGACCAGAGCGCAGACACAGTGGATGAGGGGGGGTCCTGGATACTAGGGAAACAGGACAGTAAGACCTGTGAGTGGGTCCCTGACACCAGCACCCTGGGAACAAAGAAAAGCAAGTGCTTTTTGGAAGTATTAAAGGGACAGGGACCCCACTGCCAGACAGAAGCATCCTGGGACACTTAGTCCAGCAGCAGGGAATCTGGGGAAATTTGGGCACTCTAACCCCCAGGGCAGCAGGGAGCACGGAGGCCCCTCAAGGAGATAAATATCCTCCCGGGGCTCCACCATATTGGAGCAGCCGCCTGAGGCAGGCCACACCCACAGCAACAGGGGAGATAAACTCAATAGCAGCTGGGCAGGTATCAGAAGCCCTGTCTGCGCACAGCTGCCCAGCACAAGCCGCTAGAGGTCACTGTTCTCCCAGGAGAGGAAGGCCACAAACCAACAAGAAGGAAAGCTCTTCCAGCTGTCACTCGTACCAGCTCTGCAAACTATCTCTATCACCATGAAAAGGCAAAAGTACAGGCAGACAAAGATCACAGAGTCAATACCTGAGGAGACAGACCTAACCAGTCTTCCTGAAAAAGAATTGAAAATAAAAATCATAAACATGCTGCGGAGATGCAGAGAAATATACAAGAGCTAAGGAATAAGTCCAGAGGGAGATTACAGATGCCTGGAGGGAGATTACAGACGTCCGGAAGGAGATTACAGAAGTGAAACAAACTCTGGAAGGATTTATAAACAGAATGGATAAGATGCAAGAGGCCATTGATAGAACAGAAACCAGAGAATAAGAATGCATAGAAGCTGACACAGAGAGAGACAAAAGGATCTCCAGGAATGAAACAATATTAAGAGAACTGTGTGACCAATCCAAAAGGAACAATATCCGTATTATAGGGGTACCAGAAGAAGAAGAGAGAGGAAAAAGGGATAGAAAGTGTCTTTGAAGAAATAATTGCTGAGAACTTCCCCAAACTGGGGGAGGAAATAATCGAACAGACCACAGAAATACACAAAACTCCCAACAGAAAAGACCCAAAGAGGACAACACCAAGACACATAATAATTAAAATGGCAAAGATCAAGGACAAGGAAAAGAGTTTTAAAGGCAGCTAGAGAGAAAAAGGTCACCTACAAAGGAAAACTCATGAGGCTATCATTAGACTTCTCAACAGAAGCCTTACAGGCCAGAAGAGAATGGCATGATATATTTAATGCAATGAAACAGAAGGGCCATGAACCAAGGATACTGTATTCAGCACGATTATCATTTAAATATGAAGGAGGGATTAAACAATTCCTAGACAAGCAAAAGTTGAGGGAATTTGCCTCCCACAAACCACCTCTACAGGGTATTTTAGAGGGACTGTTCTAGACGGGAGCACTCCTAAGACTAAACAGATAAATAAAATCACAGCAAAGAAAGCAGACCAACCAAATACTAACTAAAGGCAAAACATAAAATCAACTACCCACTAAAAGCAGTTAAAGGAAACACGAAAGAGCACAGAATAAAACAACCAACATATAAAGAATGGAGGAGGAGGAATAAGAAGGGAGAGAAGAAAAGAATCTCCAGTGTATATAACAGCTCAATAAGTGAGCTAACTTAGGCAGTAAGATACTAAAGAGGCTAACCTTGAACCTTTGGTAACCACGAATCTAAAGCCTGCAACGGCAATAAGAACATATCTTTCAATAGCCACCCTAAATGTAAATGGGCTGAATGCACCAATCAAAAGACACAGAGTAATAGAATGGATAAAAAAGCAAGACCCATCTATATGCTGCTTACAAGAAACTCACCTCAAACCCAAAGACATGCACAGACTAAAAGTCAAGGGATGGAAAAACATATTTCAGGCAAACAACAGAGAAGAAAGCAGGGGTTGCAGTACTAATATCAGACAAAATAGACTTCAAAACAAAGAAAGTAACAAGAGATAAAGGACATTACATAATGATAAAGGGCTCAGTTCAACAAGAGGATATAACCATTCTAAATATATATGCACCCAACACAGGAGCATGAGCATATGTGAAACAAATACTAACAGAACTAAAGGGGGAAATAGACTGCAATGCATTCATTTTAGGAGACTTCAACATGCCACTCAGCCCAAAGGATAGATCCACTGGGCAGAAAATAAGTAAGGACATGGAGGCACTGAACAACACACTAGAAAAGATGGACCTAATAGACAACTATAGAACTCTATATCCAAAAGCAACAGGATATATACATTCTTCTGAAGTGCACATGGAACATTCTCCAGAGTACACCACATACTAGCTCACAAAAAGGCCTCAGTAAATTCCAAAAGATTGAAATTCTACCAACCAACTTTTCAGACCACAAAGGTATAAGACTAGAAATAAATTCTACAAAGAAAACAAAAAGGCTAACAAACACATGGAGGCTTAACAACATGCTCCTAAATAATCAATGGATCAACAAACAAATTAAAATAGAGATCAAGGAATATATGGAAACAAATGACAACAACAACACAAAGCCCCAACTTTGGTGGGACGCAGCGAAAGCAGTCTTAAGAGGAAAGTATATAGCAATCCAGGCACACTTGAAGAAGGAAGAACAATCCCAAATGAATAGTCTAACATCACAATTATCGAAACTGGAAAAAGAAGAACAAATGAGGCCTAAAGTCAGCAGAAGGAGGGACATAATAAAGATCAGAGAAGAAATAAACAAAATTGAGAAGAATAAAACAATAGAAAGAAATCAACGAAACCAAGAGCTGGTTCTTTGAGAAAATAAACAAAATAGATAAGCCTCTAGCCAAACTGATTAAGAGAAAAATAATCAACACACATCAACAGAATCAGAAATGAGAATGGAAAAATCACGACAGACTCCACAGAAATACAAAGAATTATTAAAGACTACTATGAAAACCTATATGCCAACAAGCTGGAAAACCTAGAAGAAATGGACTTCCTAGAAAAATACAACCTTCCAAGACTAATCAAGAAAGAAACACAAAAGTTAAACAAACCAATTACGAGCAAAGAAATTGAAACAGTAATAAAAAAACTACCCAAGAACAAAATCCCCAGGCCAGACGGATTTACCTCGGAATTCTATCAGACACACAGAGAAGACGTAATACCCATTCTCTTTAAAGTTTTCCAAAAAATAGAAGAGGAGGGAATACTCCCAAACTCATTCTATGAAGCCAACATCACCCTAATACCAAAACCAGGCAAAGACCCCACCAAAAAAGAAAATTACAGACCAATATTCCTGATGAATGTAGATGCAAAAATACTCAATAAAATATTAGCAAACAGAATTAAAAAATATATCAAAAGGATCATACACCATGACCAACTGGGATTCATGCCAGGGATGCAAGGATGGTACAACATTCGAAAATCCATCAACATCATCCACCACATCAACAAAAAGGACAAAAACCACATGATCATCTCCATAGATGCTGAAAAAGCATTTGACAAAATTCAACATAGATTCATGATAAAAACTCTCAGCAAAATGGGTATAGAGGCCAAGTACCTCAACATCATAAAGGGCATATATGATAAACCCACAGCCAACATCATACTGAACAGTGAGAAGCTGAAAGCTTTTCCTCTGAGATCGGGAACAAGACAGGGATGCCCACTCTGCCCACTGTTATTCAACATAGTACTGGAGGTCCTAGCCACGGCCATCAGACAAAACTAAGAAATACAAGGAATCCAGATTGGTAAAGAAGTTAAACTGTCACTATTTGCAGATGACATGATATTGTACATAAAAAACCCTAAAGACTCCACTCCAAAACTACTAGAACTGGTATCGGAATACAGCAAAGCTGCAGGACACAAAATTAACACACAGAAATCTGTGGCTTTCTTATACACTAACAATGAACCAATAGAAAGAGAAATCAGGAAAGCAACTCCATTCACAATAGCATCCAAAAGAATAAAATACCTAGGAAAAAACCTAACCAAGGAAGTGAAAGACCTATACCCTGAAAACTATAAGACACTCTTAAGAGAAATTAAAGGGGACACTAATCAATGGAAACTCATCCCATGCTCATGGCTAGGAAGAATTAATATTGTCAAAATGGCCATCCTGCCCAAAGCAATATACAGATTTGATGCAATCCCTATCAAATTACCAGCAACATTCTTCAATGAACTGGAAGAAATAATTCAGAAATTCATATGGAAACACCAAAGACCCCGAATAGCCAAAGCAATCCTGAAAAAGAAAAATAAAGTAGGGGGGATCTCACTACCCAACTTCAGGCTCTACTACAAAGCCATAGTAATCAAGACAATTTGGTACTGGCACAAGAACAGAGCCACAGACCAGTGGAACAGATCAGAGACTCCAGAAATTAACCCAAACATATATGGTCAATTAATATTTGATAAAGGAGCCACGGACATACAATGGGGAAATGACAGTCTCTTCAACAGATGGTACTGGCAAAACTAGACAGCTACATGTAAGAGAATGAAACTGGACCATTGTCTAACCCCATATACAAAAGTAAATTTGAAATGGATCAAAGACCTGAATGTAAGTCATGAAACCATAAAACTCTTAGGAAAAAACATAGGCAAAAATCTCTTAGACATAAACATGAGTGACCTCTTCTTGAACATATCTTCCCGGGCAAGGAAAACAAAAGCAAAAATGAACAAAAGGGACTATATTAAGCTGAAAAGCTTCTGTACAGCAAAAGACACCATCAATAGAACAAAAAGGTATCCTACAGTATGGGAGAATATATTTGTAAATGACAGATCCGATAAAGGCTTGACATCCAAAATATATAAAGAGCTCACCCACCTCAACAAACAAAAAACAAATAACCCAATTAAAAAATGGGCAGAGGAATTGAACAGACAGTTCTCCAGAAAAGAAATTCAGATGGCCAACAGACACATGATAAGATGCTCCACATCGCTAATTATCAGAGAAATGCAAATTAAAACTATAATGAGGTATCACCTCACACCAGTAAGGATGGCTACCATCCAAAAGACAAACAACAAATGTTGGCGAGGTTGTGAAAAAAGGGGAACCCTCCTACACTGCTGGTGGGAATGTAAATTAGTTCAACCATTGTGGAAAGCAGTATGGAGGTTCCTCAAAATGCTCAAAATAGACTTACCATTTGACCCAGGTATTCCACTCCTAGGAATTTACCCTAAGAATGCAGAACTCCAGTTTGAAAAAGACAGATGCACCCCTATGTTTATCGCAGCACTATTTACAATAGCCAAGAAATGGAAGCAACCTAAGTGTCCATCAGTAGATGAATGGATAAAGAAGATGTGGTACATATATACAATGGAATATTCAGCCATAAGAAGAAAACAAATCCTACCATTTGCAACGACATGGATGGAGCCAGAGGGTTTTATGCTCAGTGAAATAAGCCAAGCGGAGAAAGAGAAATACCAAATGATTTCACTCATCTGAGGAGTACAAGAACAAAGGAAAAACTGAAGGAACAAAAGAGCAGCGGAATTACAGAACCCAAAAATGGACTAACAGGTACCAAAGGGAAAGGGACTGGGGAGGATGGGTGGGTAGGGGGGGAGGAAAAAAGGGGGTATTATGATTAGCATGCATAATGTGGGGGGTGGGAGAAAGGGGAGGGCTGTACAACACAGAGAAGACAAGTAGTGATTCTACATTTTGCTATGCTGATGGACAGTGACTGTAATGGGGTTTGTGGGGGGGACCTGGTATAGGGGATAGCCTAGTAAACATAATATTCTTCATGTAACTGTAGATTAATGATAACAAAAAAAAGAGAAAGAAAAGGGGGATTACTCCCTGATAGGATAAAACTAACTTCAAATCAACGATTAATGCATGCTTTACATATCCTTAATTTTGATCATTTAAAGGGTGTCAGATGATCAGCTATGGAAGTACATTTTTCTGATAATATTCCTTTCTCTTAAAAAAAAAAGCAGTTCCTGTGTGGTGATCTCCAATAGGTTCTTCAGAATGGTATAAAGGTCATATCAAAGTGTGGGCAAAGGGTTTGTTTGTGTTTATACAGAGGATCAAAGCCTAATTTGGCTACCCAGAAAACGAATTAAGATACGATATGAAGAAGAACTTCCAACATCAACATCCTCTGGAAGAGTCTTTCCAGAAGATGATCATCAAAAAACTTCAACAAAGATCCTGGCATTGTTGCATTTGTAGCTGCATTCATCCCACCGGTTCCTGGACTTGGCATTGGAATGAAGAGGGAGATATCTAAGCTGGCCTGTGCATACAGTAAAACAACAAATTTGACTGGATCTATACTGTTGGAACTCAACCAAGAATTAGGAGAAGTGCAAGTTGCAGCGCTCCAAAATTGTGCGACTATAGACTATCTACTGTTAAAAGAACATATGGGATGTGAACAGTTCCCAGGAATGTGTTGTTTTAATTTGTCTGATTTTTTTCAGACTATTCAAATTCAGCTAGACAATATCCATCATATCATTGATAAGTTTTCACAAATGCCTAAGGTGCCTAACTGGTTTTCTTGGTTTCACTGGATATGGCTGGTAATTGTAGGTCTGCTTTTGTTATGTAGCTGTATTCCTATTATGTTAATGTGTGTATGCAATTTAATTAGTAGTTTAAAACCTATACATGCTTATGTTACTCTACAAGAAGATATGTCAAACAAATAATCAATCTTCCCATGTTTTCTTCTGTCTGCTACTTCTATAGCTTTTCTTCTTCCTTCCTAATTACAACCCTTTTGTAGTATTCATGCCTCATATCAAAATTACCAAGTATCATAAATCTTCCAAGTGGTAAAGATACCTCAGGACGAATGCTGGGCATAGAAGCCACAGGGCATAAATCTGCAAAGAAGTAAAAAGCTAACCTTTTCAAAGAATATTTCTTCTCTCTCACTTACCAACTTTACATTTCCCTGTATGGCCCCGGAAGATGACTGGTTAGCCAGAGACAGGTAAGATTCCTCAAGGGAGGAACAACCTAAGACAGGCACAGTCGCAGGGGGGCCATCAGGTGAGCAATTGGGGATCAACAGAGGTGAGGCTTAGAACCTCACCCCCCCTGTTTTGAGAGAAATCTTCTGCATCCGTGGATGTTTTGTTGCCCTTGTCTAGCTTGGATTAATACTTAGTCTATAGGCACACACCTGATCATCTACATTTGCCCTCTTACAGCACTAAATTATGTTTTCTACCTTTATCTTGCATCTACGTAACACTTTAGCATTTTATTTAAAAAAATAATAATAAATAATAATAATAATAGTAAGGGAGAAATGTGGGATTCACATATAAATCAAGTATAAAAATCAAATGAATAATCATATTTGACCTGATTGTTTATAGTTCATGATGCGTGATCAAAACTGAAAGTTTCTGTGATATGACTGCCCTTTCACTGTTCACCATGTAAGAACTTATTCACTATGTAAGAACTTGTTCACCATGTAAGAACCTGTTCGTTATGTTTCAGAAGATTGGAGACTGTTGAGAATTAGGCTTGGGGTTGATTAATGATTGTGCATTGAGTCTCCTATACAGAATTTTATTGTTGTTAACAACCATTTGATCAATAAGTATTAGAGATGCCCTCTCAAAAAATAAAAAAAAAATAAAAATAAATGGTTGATTCAAGTATTATCCCTAACACAAGCTGAAGCATTTCAAAAAAAAGTGAGAACGACTGGCTGAGTGTCAGGAGGCTGGGGCTCTTTGTTTTGGTTCTTACATGCATTTGGTAACTTTTTAAGGTGCCCCATTTGCCTCAAAAGTGTCTGATTTCAATTTATATCCTGGAGCCAGAACACCTTGGTTCAGATTGCTTCACTACTTACTAATTTTATGACCTGGGGAAATCTATTAATGCTCTCTGTCCTTATTTGTAAAACGGGGATAATAAATACTATCATTCGCAGAGGACTGTGAGAATTAAATGAATATTCATAAAGTACTTAGAAAAGTGCTTGACCCACAGTAAACATTAAGTGCTAGTAGTGGCATATATATATTTACTGACAATAAGATCCTTCCCTAATATTTTTGTTCTACATACTGGTAAAGAGTTGTATGCATGTGTAAATAAGATCAGTTGTGGCTGTTAAGTCTCAGAATTTTTAAGAATCTTTGGAAACTGATGTCAAATCACTAAGAGCAGTGACTCACTAAACTGAATAGCAAACAATGGCACAGTTAATTTGAGTCTACTTTAAGACTGCCAGCTATTATTTATATTCCTGGGAAGTACAGATTTGAGTAAAAGGTCTGTGTAAGTAAGGCAGTGATTTAATAGGATGGTTATATATTCATGAGGTTATACATATACATGAGTAGAGGGCTGGAGAGCCACATCTCACTATGGCACTAGGACATTCCAGTCTTCCTAAGCCTTAGAGATGGTAAGTATACAAGAGGGCCAAGGAAGGGCTACTAATTCTCTCACTACCTTTCCTGAGATCAACTAGAGTCACTGAAGTGTAGGAGGCTTTTCAAAACATTCTAAAGTATTAATAAAAGGTAACAGGAAACAATTCACAGAAAAGTTATCATTTAAAAATATGTAGGAAGGCAATAAATACATAAATAAGTACAATTGAGTTCAATCTTGCCTCAATGCTTAAAAAACTGGCTTAAATTTTCATTTCTTAATTACAGAAGTGAATTGACTATGTTACATTATAGTTATGTATTAAGATGTTAAATTATTCTTCTGATAGAGAACCTTCATTAAACTTAGTGAGTGATGTGCCTCATCAACTTTGTAAGATTTTTTGCTTCCTGTTTGAAACTACCAACTAAACACTATCCCCCTCAGTCTGGAACATAGTAAAATAACATAACTACCAGGGCCTGGGCCTGATTTCTTTAAAAGGTAGTATTAAATCATCTAAGTATCAAGTCTTACTGTTTTCCCTAGAAAACAAGAACAAGTGTTCATGGAATTCAAGCAAGTGTCTTACTTACTTCCCATAAAAAGGTGCTCAGGAAATAGAGAAGGTGTTTCAATTGAGTTAAAATCCAAGACAGGCAGTGAACACTGGAGATGCGGGATAATTACTATAGTGCCACCTCATATAAAACTGTTCTTGTGTTCACGCTGTTAAAACTACCCAGTGCTGGGCCCTCAGCTGCTACCTGACAGGCTAGGGAGAGATCCACTAAGACAGCAGAGAAGCCAGACCCTAAAGGTGAACAGCTAGCCAGATGGCTGAAACACAAAGCCATTGCTGGAGTCCTGCAGGACGCTCATTCCTCATCCAAACACCGGCAGTGAACAAGATGACGTAGTGGAGAAAGAACTGTCTCAGGATGACAAGTCAGAGGAACTTCAGGTGAGTACAACAAATCTTTTAAAATTTATTACTATGTATCAAGCTCTGTGGATAAAGAGTTAGACACTGTCCCTGCCCTCAGGTTCACTGTAGAGTGAGGACCTTAAAAATCTAAGTTGCTGCCTTATCGTTTGATAACCATAGATAAAAGAGCAACAGGTCAAAATGAATGGGGACTGAAATAGCACAGTTCTTACTTGCTTTCTTATATTAGTCTTTTAAAAGTAATACATTTCTGGGAACTTTGGTAAAGACACAAGCCCCCAGCTTGAGAACATGATACATCAGGGTGGATGACAGGTGGAGATAATACTGAAGTATCCCACTAATTCTACTCAGTTCAAAAGCATGAGGACTGGAAAATATTGCAGCATATTCATATACTGATTGGAATGACAGTAGAGGAAGAAAACTGATGAGGCAGAAGAGAGTGGTGACAATTCTGAGAGGGAAGTCTTTGCATAAGAGTGGGAGGACGGGATCCAACACATGGTAGAAGGTTTGACATCAGATAAGGACATAGGTGATTCATTCCCATCCCATGTCAGAGGAGGGAGAGCAGACGATAACAGGGCAGTGGTAGTGGAAGGTGAGAAAACTTTCCTCAGGTTCTCCCTCTTTTTTTTTTTTTTTAGTGAAATAAGCAGTGAGGTCACTAGCTGGGAGTAAGGAGCGGGGAGAGCATAAAATCCTGTAGTCTTGGAGAGTGGGAAAGTCAGCTGACCGGGGAGATAAGGAAGCATTGCCAGATAGCATTTTGGAGCCTCCTGGGGTTTGTGGTCACAATTTTAAAGTGAGATTAGTCAGTGTGGTGGTGTGCTTTTCTCTAGCTGCATTCAGCTGCTGAGCTGTAGAGTGGATGGAGAGCTCAATTCAACAAGAGTTGCCAGACAAGTATGCCAGAGGGAATACCTGTAATGGTAGACTACAGAATCTAACTTAGATTGGAGGGGTGTAAGGAATCGGTATTTTAAGGAATTGGCTCATCCAATTGTGGTGGGTGGCAAGCAAAATCTGTATGGCAGACTGGCAGGCTGGAGACCCAGGAAAGAGCTGATGTTGCAGCTCATCAGAGGCAGAATTCCTCCTCTTTCAGGGGACCTCAGCCTTTGCTCTTAAGGCCTTCAACTGATTGGCTGAGCACTCCCTTCCCACCACCCCCACCATGGAGAACAATCTGCTTTACTCAAAGCCTACTGATTTAAATGTTTATCACATCTAAAAAATACCTTTGCAACAACATGCAGACTGGTATTTGACCAAACACTGGGTACTAGTTTGGCCTAGTCAAGTTGGCACATCAAGTTAACCATCACAGAATATTCACAGATGTGGATTTTTTTTTCCACTGCCCATTTATGAATTCCAGATAGCACAGAGTGGACATTAGTTTAGGGAGAGGTGTGAGATTAGGACAAATAAATAGAGAACCATAGCATTTTCCAAGGACGGGAGGACCAGGAGAAATATAATGTGGTGGTTAAGGGCACAGACTTTAGTGTCGGAACTCTTGGTTCAAGACTGTGCTCTACCACTTATGGCATGATTCTGAGCAAGTTCTTCAACTAAGCCTCTAGTTTCAACATCTTAAAAATGGCTAATAACATGGAGAATGGCTTAGGGCAATGGCAGGCATACAGAAATCACTCAACAATGTTAGTTCTTATTATGAGAAGACTCAATATTATAAACCAATTCTCTCCAAAAATTACTTTAAAATTTAATGTTACCACACTTAAGATTTCGGTAATTTTTGACAAACTGATTCTAAATTTTATTTGAAAAATGTGAGAAAAATTTAAAAAGTTCTGAAAGAAAATAAAGAGAACCTTCATTATCAGATATCAAAACATGCTAGAATACTGAGATTAAACATCTGATAATGGTGCAGGAAGAGGCACCTAAATAAATGGTGTGCAAAGTAAAGAAATAATACATATATCCATGATAATTTAGTATAGGAAAACTGTGACATGTACCCCCAATTAACATGAGGAACCATGGAGCATTCACTAAAGTGTTGGGATAATTGGCTTTCTACTCAGCAACAAACATACAGATTACTTCTATAATTTTATTCTAGCAAAAGCCTTTCCAGGGTTGATATGAAACTGAAGGTCATAAAACAACAGTTGTAACTACATGTAATTTAAAATTTCCATAAGGCAAAGGACACTATAAAATAATTAATAAGCTTAATAGGGGATTTTAGTTTATTTACTGTTATTTCATAATTTATATGCTTGGATGTACATGTCTACATTTTACATTTTTCTTTCTGTTCTCTTACACTCTACAAACTGTTTTCTCTGCTGTTTCACATCTTGATCTGACTTTACCCCAACAATACTTATATTTACATGAATAAAATTCACACATCCACCAAAATACAATTTTCCGATGCCAACAAGAATCAACCCTATGTACTGACTTACTCTTCTGTAGGGATGACTGCTGGATGCTTTACCTCCTCCCTCTTACTCAAGGTCACTATAATCTGAGACTAAATTTTTTTAACATCAGGTTCATACTCTTTGAAGAGTAATTCTGGATACTGGCATTGTTTTTAACCATATATATAATAGAGTTTTGCTACATTAAATAAGCATTGATGTCCTTGGCTTTTTCTTTTACACTGTCAATACCCCATTAAGTTCTTGACTCATCTTTTAACTTCCCAAAAGCACATGATACTCTGCCCATTTGTACATGAACAACAACTTGAGAAGCTATAGCATTCAGACAGTAATGTTTTGCCTTTTAATACTCTGTAGAAAATGCTCCATTTTATTTAGGCTTTGGCATCATTAAAGAGAAGTCTTAAGTTAGTTTGACTTTGTTCCCTTCTAGTAACTTTTTTTGCCTCTCTGGAATTTGTAGGTTTTGCTTTATCTTTAAAACTTAGTTAAACAGGCTTTGGTTGACTGTTCCTAACTTTTAAAAAATTCTGCTTAGCACTTGGTCCTTCTAGATATTGATAATGACTCTTCTATTCAGAGATGACTTTCTAAATCTTCCTATTTTCTCTTTAGTTTTCAATCTTCTGCTCAGTAACTATAAGGCTATAGTTTTAAATTGGGCAATGGTGCTTTTTCACCTTTGTGGAATCTACCCTAACATCAGATTGTGCCTTGAGAACATTAATCTATTTGAGAATCTACTTGAGAACATAAATCAGAAATTCCCCTAAAAAATCCTCATTTTTTGGCTGTACATTTAAGAGGAGGCATGTGCCTATTTATTTACCTGTTATACATGCTTAGCCTTGGCCTAGAACATTCTCTCCTCTTTAGCCCTACTGACACTACACCACATTTTTTACTTGTGTCCAGTATTTTCACCATGAGCATCTTTGCCACAAGCATTTGTGCCATATAACTAATTGGTCATTAGGCAATTTCACCATAAAAGAGAAAAATAACTGGTTGACAATTGGGTTTCATTCTTTCATTGAGGAATTAACTGTCTTTAGAGAGTTAGTGTGTTAAAGTCAGCTGTCAGTTTGGTTTCATTTCTCCATGGACAAAATTCCCATTCTTGTATTATACAAATCTTAACTACAGTATAGCCTATGATCTATAGTCTTAAAACGGGGAGATTTAACTATGTATATATTGACTTGACAGAAAAAACAGTAATAAAACACTGTAATTGTGAAATGAGTGTGTGAAGCCAGACTGCACACTATATGACACTACAAAATGATAACATATCAGCTACAGTGATAACAAAGCTCAGTTACAAATGCATTACAGCATTAGCATTTCTTCTACATTTCTCACAGACCTGGCCATCTATCAATAACAAATGACAATATTCTAAGAACAACAGTTTAGACAATACAAAGCTCAGTTACAATTATGCATCCTAGTATTTGAAAACTGACACCTCTTTTGATGAAAGAAGAAACTGTAGTGAAAAAAAGAAAAAGTGCAATGCCAAATGAGGAGAAATGTATGCTACTATGAATGAAGACTTTGAAGACAAGTGCTTAGGTACAATCCACAAAATAAAACTATTTTTGCACAGGATTGCCATGAATCTACACATTCTAAATGTATTCAAAAATTTTCTACTTTTATAATAGTCTTTCAAATTTTATTACTCATTTTTCATGTTTCATTATGTCCTTTTTAATGAATATCCCTCTTTTTCATTAAAATAAAATGAATTTTGGCACGAACTGAGGAGAGCCATCTTGTTCCTCTCCATCTGTGAGTTTGTATCGTCGCCTCCATCAGTGCCAATGTGCCTGTATTATTGTCTGGCGCTTATCTTTTGTTTTGTTTTGTTTTGTCATTGCCTGCCAGGGTCCTAGATTCCATCCTCAGTTCCCCTGTCCTTCTTGCCCCAGGCCCTGGGCGTGCTCAGGAAGGCTGCGCAGTATTGGAGAGACAGAATGACCTTCTGGCCCTGAGTCCCTGAGATTCAAGATGGTGGCATGAGAGGTGAGACAGAGAACTCCTCCCAAAACCACAAATAGTACAAAAATATTGTTAATTAATACAACTAACCCTAAAACAGCAACAGGAAAGAAGGCTGAACCAGACTGCATATAGACATCATGAACAGAGCAGACCAAAGCCTTGATCTGGCGGGACCCAAGCCCTTCTGCAACCCCAGTTCACCGGCAGGAGGAAGAGAAACAGAGCAGGAAGGGGGTGGAAGCCTGGGACTGCTGAACACCCAGCCCGGGAGGTCTGCTTTGTGAGTAGAAACTTATACTGTGTGGTGCTCTGGAGGTTGGGGAGCTGGGACAGGTGGAGTGCTTGAGAGACTGACATTCTGGCTGTTTGTGGAGGAGGGAATTCACATCCAGCCATGTGTCAGAGGAAAGGCAGGCAGTCTGAGAGGCTTCCTAGCAGCAAGAGGGCTGCTGAAGGGGCAGGGGCTGCACGGAGCTGGTGTGCAGGAGAAGGGAGAGGTGGACAAGGTTGTCTGAGCACGCTCTGCCTAGGAGGTTGGGACCTTTGAGGAGCTTCAGGCACTCCATCCCCCCCCGGCTGGCTGCTCAGGTCCAAGGCCCGCCACTGTGACACGCAGGTGAGCCTTCCTCCTGGCCTGAGAGCACCAGCTCGCAAACTGGCAGTCACTGTGCTGGCGTCAGGCCAGCCAGAGGGAGGCCCCGCCTATAAGAGCTAGACATGCTGAGCACAGAGGCTTACACCTGTGTGCTTGGCCCACTGTCTCTGACACTCGAGACAGGCACCGCAGACAGGAATTAGGAAACAGATCTTTCCTCCCCCCAGGCACCACCTCCCCTCCCCTATGACCCCCAACCTCACTCTAGGGGCTGGGCAGCTCCAGAGACTGGAGCTTCTGGGCACTAGTAGGAGCCACACAGAAATATGAAACATCAAAAGAACCTGGTTCAAACCAAAATCACATAAACCCCAGAAAAGGGGCCAAATAAAATGGAACTACCAATCTTCCTGAAAGAAAATTCAAAAATAAAAATCACAAACATGCTTATGGAGATACAGAAAAATATTCAAGAACTCAGGAACGAATTTAAGATGGAGATTCAGTCATTAAGAAATTCCATACCTGAAATGAAACATACAATGGAGGAATTTAAAAGAAGATTAGATATAGTAGAAGAGATGGTAAATGGAATAGAAATGAGAGAAAAGGAATACAAAGAAGCTAAGGCACAGAGAGAAAAAAGAATCTCTAAGAATTAAAGAATATTGAGTGAACTGTATGACCAATCCCAATGAAACAATATTCGCGTTATAGGGGTACCAGGAGAAGAGAGAGAAAAAGGGATAGGAAGTGTCTTTGAGGAGGTAACTGTTGAAAACTTCCCCAATCTGGGGATGGAGATAGTCTCTCAGGCCATGGAGGTGCACAGAACTCCCAACACAAGGGACCCAAGGCAGACAATACTGACATATAGTAATTAAAATGGCAAAGATCAAGGATAAGGACAGACTACTAAAAGCAGCGAGAGAGAGAAATAAGATCACACACAAAAGAAAGCCCATCAGGCTATCATCAGACTTCTCAGCAGAAACCTTACAGGCCAGAAGGGAGTGGCATGATGTATTTAATGCCATGAAGCAGAGCGGCCTGGAACCAAGATTACTTTATATGGCAAGATTATCATTTAAATTTGAAGGAGGGATTAAACAGTTTCCAGATAAGGAAAAGCTGAGAGAAATTACCTCCCACAAACCACCTCTACAGTGCATTTTGGAGGGACTGCTATAGATGGAAGTATACCGAAGGCTAAATAGATGTCACCCAAGGGATAGACAGAGTACAGAATATGATTCATAACATACAAAGAATGGAGGAGGAAGAAAAAGGACAAAAAAAAAAAAAAGAACCTTTAGGGTGTGTTTGTAATAGCATATGAAGCAAGTTAAATTAGACTGTGAGATAGTAAGGGAATTACCCTTGAACCTTTGGTAGCCACAAATCTAAAGCCTGCAATGGCAGTAAGTACATACCTATCGATAATCACCCTAAATGTAAATGGTCTGAATGCACCAAACAAAAGACAGAGAGTCACTGAATGGATAAGAAAACAGGACCCATCTATTAATGCTGCCTAGAAGAGACTCACTTCAAACCCAAAGACATACACAGACTGAAAGTAAAGGATGGAAAAAGATATTTCATGCAACTAATATTGAGAGAAAAGCAGGAGTTACAGTACTTGTATCAGAAAAAATGGACTTCGAGACAAAGAAGGATATTACATAATGATAAAAGAGTCAGTCCAACAAGAGGATGTAACTATTATAAATATCTGTACATCCAATACAGGATCACCTACATATATGAAACAAATACTAACAGAATTAAAGGGAGAAGTAGAATGCATTCATTTTAGGAGACTTTGACACACCACTCACTCCAAAGGACAACCAGACAGATCAAAGATCAACCAGACAGAAAATAAATAAAGAGACAGAGGCACTGAACAACATTAGAACAGATGGACCTAACAGACAGCTACAGAACACGCCATCCAAAAGCAACAGGATACACATTCTTCTCAAGTGCACATGGAACATTTTCAAGAATAGATCATATACTAGGCCACAAGAAGAACCTCAATAAATTCAAAAAGATTGAAATTGTACCAACCAGTTTCTCAGACCACAAAGGTATGAAACTAGAAGTAAACTACGCAAAGAAAATGAAAAATCCCACAAACACATGGAGGCTTCACAACATGCTCCTAAATAACCAACTTATCAATGACCAAATAAAAACAGAGATCAAGCAATATATGGAGAAAAATGACAATAATAATTCAACACTGCAAAATCTGTGGAAGGCAGCCAAGGCTGTCCTAAGAGGAAATTATATTGCAATACAGGACTACTTCATGAAAGAACAACAATCCCATATAAGCAGTCTAAACTCACAATTAATGAAACTAGAAAAAGAAGAACAAATGAGGCCCAAAGTCAGTACAAGGAAGGACATAATAAAGATCAGAGCAAAAATAAATAAATCTGACAAGAATAAAACAATTGAAAGAATCAATGAAAGCAAGAGCTGGTTCTTCGAGAAAATAAACAAAATAGATTAACCCCTAGCCAGACTTACCAAGAAAAAGAGAGTCTACATGTATAAACAGAATCAGAAATGAAAAAGGAAAAATCACTACAGACACCACAGAAATACAAAGAATTATTAGAGAATACTATGAAAAATCACATGCTAACAAACTGGATAACCTAGAAGAAATGGACAACTTTCTTGAAAAATACAACCTTCCAAGGCTGTTCAAGGAAGAAACAGAAAATCTGAACAGACCAATTACCAGCAATGCAATTGACTGGTAATCTAAAACCTACATAAGGACAAAACCCCTGGAACAGATGGCTTCACCACTGAATTTTATAAAACATTTCATGAAGACCTAATACCCACTCTCCTTAAAGTTTTCCAAAAAATAGAAGAGGAGGGAATACTTCCAAACTCATTTTATAAGGCCACCATCACTCTAATACCAAAACCAGGTAAAGACACCACAAAAAAAGAAAATTACAGACCAATATACCTCATGAACATAGATGCAAAAATACTCAACAAAATATTAGCAAACAGAGTTCAAAAACACATCAAAAAGGTCATCCATCATGATCAAGATAGATTTGTGCCAGGGATGCAAGGATGGTACAACATTTGAAAATCCATCAACATCATCCACCACATCAACAAAAAGAAGGACAAAAACATGCTGAAAAATCATTTGACAAAATTCAACAATCATTCATGATAAAAACTCTCAAAAAAATGGGTATAGAGGGCAAGTACCTCAACATAATGAAGGCCATATATGACAAACCCACAGCCAACATCATACTTAACAATGAGGAGCTGAAAGATTTTCCTTTAAGATCAGAAACAAGACAAGAATGCCCACTTTCCTCACTTCTATTCACCATAGTACTGGAGGTCCTAGCCACGGCAATCAGACAACACAAAGAAATAAAAGGCATCCAGATTGGCAAGGAAGAAGTTAAACTGTCTCTGTTTGCAGATGACATGATATTATACATAAAAAACCCTAAAGAATCCAATCCAAAACTACTAGATCTAATATCTGAATTCAGCAAAGTTGCAGGATACAAAACTAATACACAGAAATCTGTGGCATTCCTATACACTAACAATGAACTAGCACAGGGAGAAATCAGGAAAACAATTCCATGCACAATTGCATGAAAAAGAATAAAATACCTAGGAATAAACCTAACCAAGGAAGTGAAAGACCTATACTCTGAAAACTACAAGACACTCACGAGAGAAATTAAAGATACCAATAAATGGAAACACATCCCGTGCTCATGGATAGGAAGAATTAATATTGTCAAAATGGCCATCCTGCCTAAAGCAATCTACAGATTCAATGCAATCCCTATCAAAATACCAACAGAATTGTTCAATGATCTAGAGCAAATAGTTCAAAAATTCATATGGAACCACAAAAGACCCCCAATAGCCAGAGCAATCATGAGAAGAAAGAATAAAGCATGGGAATTTATACTCACGCACTTCAAGGTCTACCAGAAAGCCACAGTAATCAAGACAATTTTGTACTGGCACAAGAATAGACCCACAGACCAATGGAACAGACTAGAGAGGCCAGATATTAAGCAAAGCACATATGGTCAATTAATATATGGTAAAGGAGCCATGGATATACAATGGGGAAATGACAGCCTCTTCAAAAGCTGGTGTTGGCAAAACTGGACAGGTACATGCAAGAGAATGAAACTGGATTACTGTCTAACCCCATACACAAAAGTAAACTCAAAATGGATCAAAGACCTGAATCTAAGTTATGAAACCATAAAACTCTTAGAAGACAACATAGGCAAAAATCTCCTGGACATAAACATGAGCAACTTCTTCATGAACATGTCTCCCTGGGCAAGGGAAACAAAAGCAAAAATGAACAAGTAGGACTATATCAAACTAAAAAGCTACTGTGCAGCAATGGACACCATCCATAGAACAAAAAGACATCCTCCAGTATGTGAGAGTATATTTATAAATGACATATCCGATAAGGGATTGACATCCAAATTATATAAAGAGCTCACGTACCTCAACAAACAAAAAGCAAATAAGCCAATTAAAAAATGGACAGGGGATCTGAACAGACACTTCTCCAAAGAAGAAATTCAGATGGCCAGCAGACACATGAAAAGATGCTCCACATCACTAATTATCAGGGAAATGCAAATTAAAACCACAATGAGATATCACCTAACACCGGTAAGGATGGCCAGCATCGAAAAGACTAGGAACAACAAATGTTGGTGAGGATGTGGAGAAATGGGAACCCTCCTACGGTGCTGGTGGGAATGTAAATTAGTTCAACCATTGTGGAAAGCAGTATGGAGGTTCCTCAAAAAACTCAAAATAGAAATACCATTTGACCCAGGAATTCCACTCCTAGGAATTTACCCTAAGAGTGCAGCAGCCCAGTTTGAAAAAGACATATGCACCCCTATGTTTATCACAGCACTGTTTACAATAGCCAAGAAATGGAAGCAATCTAAGTGTCCATCAGTAGATGAACAGATGAAGAAGAGGTGGTACATATATACAATGGAATATTATTCAGCCATAAGAAGAAAACAAATCCTACCATTTGCAACAACATGGATGGAGCTGGAGGACATTATGCTCAGTGTACTAAGGCAGGCAGAAAAAGACAAGTATCAAATGATTTCACTCATCTGTGGAGTGTGAGAACAAAGGAAAAACTGAAGGAACGAAACAGCAGCAGACTCAGAGAACCCAAGAATGGACTGACAGTTACCAAAGGGATAGGGACTGGGGAAGATGGGTAGGAAGGGAGGGATAAAGGGGAAAAAGGGGTGTTACGATTAGCATACATAATGTAGCGGGGTGGCACGGGGAACACAGTAGAACACAGAGAAGACAAGTAGTGATTCTATAGCATCTTACTACACTGATGGACAGTGACTTAACAATGGGGTATGTCATGGGGGGAGTCTAGTAACCATAATGTTGGTCATGTAATTGTACATTAATGATAGGAAAATTAAAAAAATAAAATAAACATAAACGAATTTTATTTTTACGTTCTCTGACTTATGGCCAATTAGTTATGTGGTGGAAATGTTTGCAACAAAAATGCTTCTGGCAAAGATGTTTATGGCAAAACTACCGAGAACTACATTTTACTTAGTTATTAAGCTTTTTCTGTTAATAGATGGCTCAGAATATGTGCTTGATGTTAACTTTTTTAACTATATGTATTTTCTGGATACAATTTTCAAAGAGCAACAACAACAACAAAAATCCATTTTCATCACTAGGTTAAAATAAGAACAGGACAGGAAAGATGCCAATTCTTCCCAAGTTATTTTACAGGTTTAGTGCAATTCCAATTAAAAATAAAAACAAGAACTTATGGACTACTGGGTATATATCCCAAAAAAGTAAAGCAGGGAACTGACCAGATATCTGTATACCTACACTCATAGCAGCATTAACTAACAATAGCTAAAGGAAGCAACCCCAATGTCCACTGAAAGATAAACAAACAAAATGTGATATTACATATAATAGACTATTAGCCTTATTAAGGAAGGAGATTGACACATGCTACAACATTATGAACCTTGGATGCTATGGGAAGTGAAGCCAGTCAGTTATAAAAAGACAAATACTTTGTGATTTTACAGCATCTTACTAGGCTGATGGACAGTGACTGTGAAGGGGTATGTGGGGGGACTTGGTGAAGGGGGGAGCCTAGTAAACATAATGTCCTTCATGTAATTGTAGATTAATGATACCAAAAAAAAAAAAAAAGGACAAATACTGTGTGCTTCCACTTATATTATGCGTAAGTAGTCAATTTCATAGAGCCAGAAAATAAAATGGTGATAACTAGGGGCTAACAGATATGCGAAATGGGGAGTTGTTACTTAATGGAAATAGAGTTTCAGTTTTGCAAAATAAAAAAGTTCTGGAGATGGGTATACAACAATGTGAATATGTACTACTGAACTACATAGTTAAAAATGGTTAAGACGGTCATTTTATGCATATTTTAACACAGTTAAAAAACCCAAAAGACAAAAAATGACTGGAATTTTTTCAAAGAGCTTTACAAAGTACTCTGAGAACAGGAAATGAGTAACAGTCAAGAAAACTTGGGAATGATAATGAGAGGAAACTGGCTCAGCTATATTCTAAAATATGGTGTGAACTTCCAATAATTAGCGTAGCAATGAGACTAAATTCAGCAAAGTCAGAAAGATTTTTATTTCAAATAATGTGGGATCAATTAGTTAATATTTAAGTTATTTGTTTTGGGGATATGGGGCCAGCACAGCCGTATACTGAAATACGTTCCAGATAAACTGACGCTTAAAATTATTTTCATGTATCTCATTTCCCTTTCTTACAGTTGAAGAGTTGAAGAGTATTTTGACAGTCTTCCCGTTACATTCTACTAACCAACTGGGCTTTGGAATTAGAATCATCTTGTAGAAAATCAGACAGTCAACAAATGGAAAATCTAAGCATATTCTGCTTAAGAAAAATCCATTTTAATAAAAGAGCTCAACCAAAATAGTAGGTTCTCCTTGGTAATTACAATTAGTTTACAAGTTCATTAAAGTCTATTTTGTTACCTTCATCCATCATCATAAATGTGACCTTGGAACTGATACACACTGCAGTTTGAGGGGAGTGCAGTCACTGCCATGCTTGGACCTTTAACACATGAGTACTGCCAACAACAAAAGGATTCCATACTTCATTTTTTGAACACTTCAATTTTTCCATTTCGAGTTACTATGTTAATATTTATTCCATGTCAAGTCAAGGGGCTGCTAAAAGGGAACACTGAACGTTTTGGGGTTTACAATGTAGCCTTCATAGATGGTGTAGTAGGCAGAACAACACCCTAAGATGTGCACACTCTAGTCCCTAGAACCTGTAAATACATCAGAGAGACTTTGCAGGTGTAATTAAAGTTACAGACCTTAAGATATGGAAATTATCCTGGAACATCCTCGTGGGTCCCATCTAACTACATGACCTGTTAAAAGCAGAGAACTTTCTCTGGATGGAGGTAGAATAGATATGGCAGAAGGGTGGTCAGACAAATTTGACATGTGTGAAGGACTCAGTGTGTTATTTTTGCTGGTTTTAAGATTAAGGATGTGGATGAGGAATGCATGAGCTTTAAGCAGCAAAGAGAGGCTCCTAGCTGATGACCAGCAAGGCACAGAACCTCAGCCCTACAACTTCAAGCAACTGAATTCTGGTAACAGTCTGTAAGAACTTGGCAGCAGGTGTGCTCTGGAGTCTAGGCCATCTGACCCTATGATTTCAGCCTTGTGAGACCTGGAGCAGAGAACAGCCCAGCCCACCTGCACTTCTGACCCTCAGAAATGTGAGATAATAAATACATATTGTTTTAAACTGCTAAGTTTTTGGCAATTTGATACTGCAGCAGTAGTAAACAAATGCATACAGAGATTGAATTCTTTTCCCATACATACTAGACCAAAAAAAAAAAAGAAGAAGAAAGAGAAAGAAGGAAAAAAGATACTGCCATGGATAATGTAGGAGGAAAGATTTATGGTTGTCCTTTTTCAGTAATACTCACGAGTCACTGTTTCTATGTCAAGTGGTAATAGTATTACTGGTCCAAGAAACATACGTGGCACAAGAAAATTAAGACTAGTTCCTTCTACTGTTTAATTTAGGTTAAAATTCAGGAACTGACAAGATTTTCAGAAAGATAAGAAAATAAACAGATTAAAAACCTTTCCTCAGTTGAGTCCCTAATGTTTTAAAAAAAGCAATGTCAAAGAATATTTGACATTTTTCCATCTCATTCCCACGATCCTCCCCCCTTATTTGGTCACCCCATTCCAACAATCACAGATAAAATCAGTACTGTACTAAGTAAAAGTACAAGGAAATAGTAAGTATTTGGCACAAGGTGGCAAATCAGATAACCTTTCCCTAACATTTAGGTACTGGCACCATTTGTAATAGAACTGCCCAGTTAAAAATCCAATTCATTCAGTAAATATTTACTTACACAACACCTAGGGACAGGCCCTGTTCTAGACACTGATGACAGTATGATGCTGTCATGGAATTCAGTCTAGTGGGATGCGCAGAACTGTACCACATGCAGTGGTTGAGACATGTAGAAAGCACAACTAAGGAGGAGGAGTTCACCCAAGTCTAATGAATAAAGGCTAAGCTACAGCCAGAAGGACCAGGTCACAGCCGACCAAGGCTGGAATAGGACAATCCAGATGGAAGGACTAAATCTGTAACAATGCTGAGGTGTGAACTGGTGTACTACAGCCTGTTTAGATTATCTACAACATTTCCACGTGTGAGCAATAATTATGTGTGTATGTTGCAGTGGGGAACTGGTAGAGGATGGGCCTTTAACAGTCAGGGAGAGGTCACATCATGAAGGGCATTAGACTTTATCCTGTAGGTGAATTTTAAGCAGATGGATGGCATAATCATTTATGTTACAGAAAGATTACTTTGGTAACAGAATATGGATTAATATGAAGTAATACTAGCAAACTGAAACTAATAAGGCAGTTTATTATACAGAGATAAGGAGAGCCTGAACCTGAGAAGCAACAGTAGAAATGAGGATAAAGCAACCAATTTAAGGAATATCTAGGAAGTAAAATACGTGACAGACATCATAGGTTCCCAGCTAACTGCCATCTCCAATTCCCTGCCTTCCTCCCCTACAACTCCCCATAGAGGCTAGAAAAGCCAGACGGTCTCTTTCTAAGTTTCACTACAGTCACATGTGAGCCAATTCTGGACAATCTCTTGGGAAAGGAGGTGGCTCTGGCAAAGTCTTTCCTTTCTATTAAAAGGAGAGCAGTGCATGTAGTAGAGAAAGGCCATACTCATCTTTATCTATCTTTGTCTTCCTTCACATCCTGCTGAATGAGGATACTATGTTTGGTGCTATGACAGTCATTTCACAACTACAAGGGGACAAACTAAGAACACAAGCCAGCATGCTGAGGATAGCAGAGTAAAAGGATAGCAAGTCTTGATTCTTGAGGACCTGGCTGAGCTCCTGAACTAACCCAGGGACTGTATCTCAGGACATAAGTACCCTTCCAGCTTAAGCCATTCATGTCAATCTGTTACTTTCAGATAGAACCAACCAAACTAAATCAGAGAGACAGGGACTGATGCCTTGATATGAAGGGTTTGTAAGTAAGAGCACTTCAGTTTTACTCCCAGAGTCTGGCTTGGAAAACTGAGTAGAATAAGATGCTGGTTCTTAAGATAAAATGACAACACAAGAGGTATTAGAGTGAGGGGAGTGGGTGGTGGTAAAGGGAAAGATTTTGAGGTGGGGAAAGGAGGGAAGAGAAAAAGTTTGTTCCTGGACATACTGATTTAGAAATATTATGGAATCATTCAGGTGAAGGGTTTATTTAGATGAGTCAAACTCCTTCAGAAAGTCTGAATTAGAGCTAAAGATGGAAAATCACACCTGCAATGACATCACACCCTTAGAGAGGAGTGAAAGGAGACAGGAGGGTCAAAAGAAAGGAGTCGGGACCAAAACTTCCTTATTTGAAGAGTCCTAGAAAGTATTTATTTTCTATTAAGACTCTGAAGATGTACACATACTGTTTAAAAACAGGAAGAAGACTGTTTATAATAGAGCGAATCTACAAACATCATCACACTACTGCATATTTTTATTTTATAAAAATTCCTTAGTAGCCAAGGTAACCTGAAAAGCACAGAATCTGGATCTATGACAAATGAAGACCTTGTGAAGGACTGTCCCAGCAAGTGAGACTAGTGTGAATAACCAGCTTTACTGTGTACGACAGTACTTAGGAATATGTGAATAACCTCATTCCCAAGACTCAGAAAATAACTCTAGGACATGTTTTATTGGTGGCAGATTACCCCAAAATACAAAAAGGAACATTATCACTGAGAAGGCAGCAAGCAATAATTTAGAAGTACTGTGTAAGATTAAGTAACCTTTTGAGGTTTATACTATCCTCCACAAGAATTGTGAAGCTGACACAATTATTTTTTACATGTGGCAGAGTTATGGGAGAAAAGACATGATTAGCACTCCCAATCTAGTGAACACGAATAGTACAGTCAGAGCCAGAGCAGGTGACAATCTCACAAAGAGGCACAAAGATACATGGCAAGAGGTCCCTATAAACAGTGATTTTAAGTGCAAAACCAAAGGCTAATTTTCATGTTTACAGTTTGGATTAGACAGGCCTGCACAGAGAGTGGCAATCCTCCTCAAAGCCACCTATGATGAACAGGATACTGCCAAAGAAAAATGGAATTTACCCTTAATATCAAGCAAAAATGTTTCCAAAACCAGTAATGCCTTGAGAAAAATTATTATAATTGATACAGATTTGTATCTCAACCCACTGGCCTTAATTCTAAAACATCTGGTAGATCACACTGTTCTCTACTAGGAAAACTTTAAATGGTTCCCCCTGGCTCAGAGACACCTCAGCCCTTCATTCCAGCCCCTAACTAATAAAAAAGTTCTAATTAAACTTTCAGTTTTGTCTCCTTTCAAGCGTCCTACACTCTAGTTATACTGGACCAGCTGATATTCCCCAACTACAACCTGTGCTTTCGCCTCCTGCCATTCTCCTAAGCTGACTGTTTCTTGTGGTAAAGACCCTACCCATTCTTCAAGCATCCCTCCTTTATCGCTCGGTTTTTCCGATTCCACAAACACCCGTAGTCTTCTCCTTTACACCTTGCTCTGCTATTATCAAAATCATGCTGTTTTGAATTGTTACTATTGCTGAATTAGTGACATGAAACAGTCACAGACCAAAATGTTTTCAAAAGAACAAATTTACAAGGGCAAATTTACTAGAACTATTTACTATTCTGATAAACATTCATATGCTCCTTCTTCTCTTGTTGATATGGAGAAGCAATATATAATAAACATAGGCATTATTCAGTAGAAAAGATAATGAATCAGTCTGTGCTCTAGAAATTCCAGACCCTATTTTTTGTTTTCTGGGCAGGCTTAGCTTACCATTTTCTCTACCTGCTTCCTCTGTAACTACCTACTTTAAAAAGTGATGTGAAAAGTGATGTGAGGAATAAGATCTTTTGTTAAACAGTATTTTCAACATCTTTCAGTACACTCCTCTTTCAAATATCTCTAGGTTTTCCTATGTTTTCTACAATTAGCAATGATTTTTGTGATTCATAGAATATCTCAAGTGTAAGAATATGTTTTTTTTTAATTTTAACAAACCAAAGCTTCTCTTTTCCTGTATTTAGCTAAGAAATTGTGGCCCTCTGGCCATTGCATAATCTTAATTTATAAAGGGGTTTAATAATCTAGCATTAGAGCATGCGGTGCTCTCAAGAGCAGAATATATCCTGAGGGATGGTTTGTTACAGTTTTCATGAATAAAGAAACGAAATTCACATCACTGGGGTGGGGCCACAGGGACAAAGAAACAGTAAAGTGTAATTTAAAAAAACTCAAGGTATCCGGCTGGCCACCAAAGTTTGAATCTATAGAGATTTCTTTTCTTAGCCAGTGACAAAGATCTTACAAAGTGCTATGCTTTTCTAGATCTCTACTTCTGATTATTGCTCTCTAATTTTTTTTTACCATGTTTCACTTTTCTCAGCATATTAATCCATCTTCTTTCACCTGCAAGCTCATCTGCAAACTGTGAATGCACCACAAGTCCCAGTCTCTAGGGCTGCCGCATTTAATTCTCAGATTATGACATGGGAATCCCTTTCTATCCAAGCTGTTACACTGTAAATTCAGAAACTTGTAAATAATGAAAAAGAATAAAAAGTTTATATCTGGGAATGAGAATCAAGGCTCCGGACCTCTAGTATCAGCCAATAAAAATGATGGGACTTTGTCATTTGCCAATCCCTTTAACAAGAAATGAAAAACATCGCAGGCAGAGGTAACCCTTAACAAAAACTAATTAACCAAAGCAAACAAAACAAAGTACACATCTAACCGAAACAATTCTCTACCAGGTATTTCAATGCAATTGTAAAGCAAACCATTCCGTGGACTCGCTTCTGTGCGCTTCTTGCAGTACCCAGATGTCAGGTGACACAACAAACAAGCTCTTCCCTGCCCTCTCCTGTGGTCACGTCAGATACCTGTTGCATCACCTGGAAAGTGATCTTCAGAATCTAGGAAAGGGGCACCACCGTGATCTCTACGTAATTCAGGCTGGACTGTTTACTTGACAAATTTTAGCCGCATTCATTTTTATGAGGTCGCCCTGAAGGCAGGGATGTGTTGGCTCCTGTTCCCCTTTGAAGAGGTTCTCGCCCAGGCATCGACGCTGTGACTTTCTGGACGTAGGCGCTTGGGAGTTTTTGAAGACTTGGGCAGGAGGAGGTGTACGGCTGGGCAGAAGCGGGGAGAGCGGGCGCTCGGGAAAGGTGAAGTGGGGTAGCCCGGGAGACCCGGCGGAGGCAGTGAGAAGTCGGACCTGCGAC
Source organism: Manis javanica (assembly GCF_040802235.1). Classification (NCBI taxonomy): domain Eukaryota; kingdom Metazoa; phylum Chordata; class Mammalia; order Pholidota; family Manidae; genus Manis; species Manis javanica. Next base: position 76,549,754 of record NC_133166.1, on the reverse strand, counting down.
GGAAGCTCTGAGAAGGACACTGCTCGCCCGCCAAGGTGTCGGGCCCGGGGCCAGGATCCGGACCGGGCTGGGGGTGCGCCCGGGGGAGGGTCAAGCCGAGCGCGGGCTCGGCCAAAGCCCTCAGGCGAACTGGAAGCACTCACTGGCGCTGGGACGCGAGCGAGGGCTGGGAGTGATTGCTCCCCTCCCCCCGCCCCAGAGAACTAAGCTGGAGGCGGGGACGCCGGGCAGGAAGCGCAGGGGGCCGGGCCGCCAGGGGCCGCACTCACCATGTCGTACACGTTTAGCACCACTAACTGGTTAGCCCCCATCCTCCTCCCGGCGGCCGTCGCCTCGTCCTCCAGCCGCTCCGTCTCCGCGAGGCCGAGGCTGTTCCCACCCTCGCGGACACTTCTGGGAGCCAGAGCCGGGCGCTAAGCGCACAACCCGGCGCTTGGCAGCCAGGGCGGGAGCATCGGGGCCTGAGCGCCGCCAACGTCCCCCTCCACACCAATGGGGCCGAACGGGTCGCTGCCCGCGCGGGTTCAGGCACCTCCCCTCGGCGGCAGGCACGTGGGGAGAGGCGGGGCCTGAGAGAAGGGCGGTGCCAGGCGCCCGAGGGCGGGGCCGGCCCAGCGCCGGGGCTAAGCCCGCCTGCGCTCTGGCTCTCAGCAGCCGCACCTCGGGACCTAAAATGGCGCCTCTCCACCCTGGAGGAGCGATGTCCCATGAAGACTACAGTTCCCAGCATGCATCGAGGAGTCCCGCTCAGCGCCTGAAGCGCAGAAGTGGAGTCTCTACCGCTGTGCTCCCTAGTTGCGGCGTGTGTCCAGCCGTCGACTACAGCTCCCAGTATGCTGCGGGGTCCTACCAGGCCGGGCCTCCCGGGGACTACAGCCCCTAGCGTGCAGCGCCAGGGTCTACGCGCCATTCTCCGCCTGCGTTCGCGGCGGCGAGGGCCGTACTCCAACTACGCTGTGACGGATGGCTGCTGTTCGTTTCGGTCGCGTTTAGCTCAAGGAAGCCAGCAGAATGCGGCAGAATACCGTAGCGATGACTTTGTTTTCCAAATCCCTGCTCAGTTTTTTTTTTTTCTCCCGAAATTGGTGAGGGGGAGGTGGGGAAATATAGGCGGCCTACTGGGGAGGGGAGGGGTGTAACATGCCTCCTCTTAATCCTCAGAATGAAATTTCACATTTTATGAAACTGATATGCTGAGAGGGGAAAAGAGAGCAACTCAAAGATTAGCATAAGCCTGGGGACAGCGAGTGCTTTTCTATTCATACAACGAATATTTGTTAGCCTGCCACATGCCAGGCAGTGTTGTAGGCCCTGAGGTGGACAGTATAAACGGCAGGTAGGACCAAGTATCAGAGATATGTGCTTTGCAGAGAATTAAAACAGAATAAAGTGATACAGAATAGTCTTACACTGGCTGCAGTGGGAAGGTCTCAGTGACAAGGTGAGGTTTAAGCTGACATCTGAATGACAAAAAGCCAGCCCCACAAATATTGGGACAAGTACTACATCAAAAGGAATAGCAAAGCTAACTGATCTAACCATTTGGGAAGCGTTGCCACAAGTGCATGTCAGAAAGTGGCCTGGATATTGGGGGTAGTGGGGAGCACTGAGAAAAAGTATTTTGAAACTAGAGTCTAGAGGACTTTTTAAAGGTTTGGATGGTGAGTTTGTTAAGGAGAGAACATTAAAAGATAACTTCTAGATTTTTACTTGGGAAATTATGTGGATGGTGGTGCCATTTATAAGATGGGAAAATTGGGAAGAACGGGTTGGGAGAAGGGAAATCAAAGTTCTGGCTTGGTCTTGTCAAGTTGGAGATATTGTAGACATCCACGATGCCAAGTAGGCAGCCAGAGTCATGGCCATTGTAAATAAAGCCTTTGGACTGACTGGATGACTTAGGAAAATGTATATAGCTAAAATTAAAAGTGCCAAAGACAGAGCTCCAGGGCTCTTCCTTTAGAAGGCAAGTAGAGGAGGAAGAGGAGCCATGGAGGCAGGAGGGGACGGAGCATGGTAACACAGAAGCTACAAAACCGCTGGATTCAACAGTTCTGGGGTTATTGGTGGCCTTGTGAGCAGTGTCAGGGTGGAGTGGGATCCAGAGAACACCCGGAATGAAGAATGTATGTAAGGTGGAGTGGAGTCTATAGGCAACTTAGCAATAGTGGGATAGGGCTGTGTGGTCACTGGACAGCATTTTGAAGATGAGAGATACTAAGGCATGCTTGTATATAAAGAGGAAAATTGATGATATAGGAGAGGGGAGAGATTTCCAAGAGCAAGGTAAGAAGGGAAGAGATCCTGTGCCCATGTGGAGGGGTTGTCCTTTAACAGGAGGGATGCTTCATCCATAGCGATAGTGTATAAGGTAGATGCAGGTGCAGAAGATGGTATAGGTAATACAGAAAACAAATGAAGGCAAGTTAAGAGATTTTGGGGTGGCGGGAATGAGGGTGTTCTGATTTGATTTCCTCAATAAGAGGCAAGATGGTCATTGGTGAGTCAGAGAGGAAGGCCAAGGTGTAGGGAAACTGAAGAGAGAAAAGAAAGTATAAAATAGGGAAAACAAATGTATTAGGGAAATAGGGTGAATTGGCAGGCAGTGTTGCATGACAGTAAGTGCTGTGTGCATGACTGTTATTTGACTGTCCTCAGGTTGTGAGCAAAGTTCTGAAATCTATTTTTGGTGTGCCCAGCTGCTTTGCTTCCCTTTCCCACTGTGGCCTTCCTCTCCACCAGAGTAACTCAGTGAACCACAGGTGGGTGGGACAGGCACTCCCATTAACACCTCAGAGTCCTTACTACACTTTGAGGGCTCAAACCGCAGGCTCACTTCACCTCTTACCTGCACACTCCCTTGCCCACTGTCGTCTCATCTACCCTCAGCTTAACCATCACATGTTTGCTGAAAAGTCTGATGCCCTGTCTCCAATTTTCTTTTTCCTGAGCACTAGGAAAAAATAACCTGCAGTGTATGGTCTTCCTCTACCAGATGTACTGGTTTCCTATTGCTGCTGTACCAAATAACCACAAAGTTAGGGGTTTTAAACACAACACAAATTAATTATCTTGAGAGTTCTAGAGTCAGAAGTCCAAAATGGGTCTCCCTGGACTAAAATCAAGGGCTGTGTTCCTTCTGGAGGCTCTAAGGGGAAAATCTGTTTCCTTGTCTTTTCAGCTTCTAGAGGCTACTGCATTCCTTGGCTCATGGCCACAGTGCCCTGACCTCTGTTTCCATCTAATCTTCTCTGACTCTGTATCCCTTTTTCACTTATAAGGACCCTTGGGATAACATTGAGCCTGGGATAATCCAGGATAATGTCATCGCAGGATCTTTAACTACATCATATCTGAAAAGTCTTTTTTCCTATGTAAGATACTCTATTTGTAGGTTCTGGGGAACTGAATGTGGATATCTCAGGGGACTGTTATTCTGCCCGCAATACAAGATGTCCCATGGTCACTCCAAATACACCTGATACAAAGTAGAATTCTCTGTCTGATGATGGAATGAGCTGTATTGCTCACACAATTTAGATAATTGATCCACCGATGCCTGAAAGAATCCATCATTGAACAAGTATTAAATGAATACCTTTTGTGTGTCAGCTACTGTGTATCACTAGTACAACCTGACAAGACAGACATGATCCCAGCTCTCATGAAGTCTACAAAACAGCAGAAGACAGGAAAAAATACTTATATTTAGTCACTATAATTGAAATGGAAGGAGACAAGAAGTAGTAGAGCCTAATAGGGAGACTTACTTGGGGTGGTTTTCAGGAAACAGAAACCGCACCAGTACATTAACAAAGAAAATTTAATACAAAGAATTGTTAATTGGGTATGGAAGCCTAAAAAGACAAAGAGGGGCCACTAGTATCAGAAAGGTAGTGATCACCAGAAGCACCTATCACACCTAAGCCCAGAGGAACAGAGAGGTTGAGATTTAAACATTTTTAAAACTTGGAGGAGATCCCTGTTGAGCTGGAATCCAAAACTCTGGAGAGGGAATTCCGGCGCGCTGGGGATGCTGGCAGGCAAAAGGACTTCAGACTAGGAGTCCACTGCCACTGCAAACTCTGCTACCCCTACGGTGGGCAGGAGGAAGCGCGGCTAAGTTCATGCTGATGGTGAGGTGGAGAAGGGGAGGCACTTGTCTCTGCTCCTGCTGCCAGTGCCCCTCTAGCAAAGTAGAGCGGCCTGCTGGGGAGCCCCAGGGAGCACAGGAATACAGTTTGCAGAGTCCTGGCCTCACCAACGAGAAAGGCAAACTTGATTCCAAGAGAGAGCAGCTTTGACGCGGCCTCCCACAGGTGATTTCTTGGGCAACTTGGAGGCAGACATAAAGGAAAGCATAAAGGGAAAGACATTTTAAAGATTATTGCCTAAGCAGTATTAGAGGGATGAGCTGGGTTCAACTGTGCCTTATTGTTGTGGACCACATTACCTCAAAACATAGCAGCTTAAAACATTATTTTACAATTGTTGAGGTCAGGAATCTGAGAGCCTTCGATTTATGTATAGGTGAATGTCTCATGGATGTGCAGGCATCTGAAGGCTTGACCAGGGCTGGAGGTCTGCTGCCAGGCTCATGCATGTAGCTGTTGGCTTTCAGTTGACCACCCTATGGGCTTCTCTGTAGGGTTGCTCATGACCTGATAGCTGTTTCTCCTGGAGTGAGTGATTCAAAAAACAGTGAGGGAGAGACAAGCAAAAAGGATGCAGTGTCTTATAACCTCATCTTGGAAGTGACCTGCTGTCAGTTCACCTGCATTTGATTAGGCACAACTCTGGAGCAAGGTGAAAGGAGACTCCACTGGTGTGCATAGTATCCGTGCATAGCAAGGATCATTGGAGGCCATCTGGCTACCATAGATGCTACATAAAACTGTCACCTCCACTGAGGAGGCTGCCAGAGTGAAGCATGGTGTGTATTCCAGAATCCAACTCGTGGTCTCTCCACGCTATTATGAAAAATATTTGGGAGATACCCTCATTTCCCCACCTGCCCCTTCATCCCATCCTCTGCTGGATCATTTGTCATTGGTTGACTACCCTGACTGCTGTAGTTGAATAAGTGGTCCAGGGTTAAAAGGTAGGGATGTGTATTCTACAGTAAATCATTTCCCATTTCAAAACTGCCACTGACTTGAAGGGAAAACATCACTGAGAAATTCAGAGGATAATGATGCTTTTTGTTTTAGACATCTTTGTTGTGCCCAAAGTCGCGAATCCCAGGAGACCACCAAGGAGCCAACACTGATGCAAAAGCAAAGAGCCTTTATTCGAGCTAGCTCGAGCTCAATCTCTCTCTCATCTACACCAATGCAGTGGCAAGATGCCAGAGAAAGAGAGCGCGTTTTCCCCAGAACAAAGGTTTTATGGGTTTCCAGGGCGGTTTGGAAGGGTGATGGCCGTGGCCCTGGCTGATTGGCTGGGCCTGGGGGTAGTTGGGGGGTGATGAGTCGTGGCTTTGGTCAATTGGCAGGGTCTAGGGGTAGTTGGGGGTGGGGTGATGGGTCGTGGCTTTGGTCAGTTGGTAGGGTCCAGGGGTGGTGGGTGTTCTTGCTGACTGGAGGAGAGAGACTAAGCTCCGATTAGCTGAAATAGGATCCGGGAGCTTGCCCTTTCATTCCCCCCTTTCTCTGGATCCTAAGGGACCCAATCATGGGTCTAATAAGGTTTTGCAGTTGTAAGGAGATAAAGGCTGATACTGTTGTCTTAGCACTATTAGCTGGACTCTGTTAATTCTATCTTTAATAAAAGTTATCAGGTAAGCAGGAGTAACAACATTACTAGGGGCTTATATTGAGCACGGACGACTATCAGTTGGACGACCCCCACATGGTCTCTGACAATCTGGACCAGCCTGTTGATGATACAGGGCCTAAGGGTTAGTAAAAGGAGTAGGATGGCAAGGGGTCCTTGAATATTAAAGATAATTTCCTGCCTTGATTTCTCTCTGGGACACTGGCGCCTTGGTTCGGGAGCACATCAAAAGACTGCATGCCCAGCCTCTAAGGTGGGCTGAGATATTGTCTATTTGCTAAAGAATCCTGCCTTTTACTAATGCCGTCTACAGCTGGGTCTGCATGCTAAGTCAGTTGCTCAGCTTGCAAAATTACCTAGTCACATCTGAAGGAGGAAAGACAGCACATAGGCCTGGGCTTTTTAGTATACTAAAGTGAATCTTATACACGATTACAAATGATTAGCATAATAAAACATGTGCTACTCTTCTTTATCTGGGGAACGTTAACTGATCTCACTGAAGAATGATTCTAGAGCTTAATGTTCAACATAGTTTTAGTAGGGGGGGGGTTCTAGCATGTAGTTACGTTGCTCTGATTGCAAATATCCTGCCTTGCTTCCTCCAGAGGCTCTCATTTTATTCTGTCTAAGCCTATGGTCCCTGTCTCATTCTCCCCTCTACAGATAGAGACCCTAGCTGCTTCTAGGGAAAAGGGGCGATGACCACTCTGGCTGCTTCGTGCTGAGAAGGGGGCGCAGTAAAGGGTGCAGCTAGGTCTCCATCACTGGTCAGTTGAGAGAACTTCGGAAGGTTGGCACTTCTATTCTGGGTTTCATTTCTATTACTATTTGCAGTTTTGTGGCTTCTAGGCAAGATAAAACAAATTGTGTTATTAGGTTAAGTAGCAACATGTGGAGTTGGATTTTCTATTCTGGAAGGACAAACTTGACAAGATTAAGAATGCATGGCTGAATATGAGAACTAGAAATATGAAGACTCTAATTGAGAATTATAGTCAGGTATTATGGGGAAACTAGAATTCTGGATATTAGGATTTAGTATAGATAAGACAGCATTATTGAAACAATACTTTTCTCTAAAATCACCCTTATTTTTATTAGAATTAGCCAGATTAAGAAAATAATTAACAGTTGGCTTGATTATTTGCATAAGTGCAGCAAGAAGAGCAATTGATTACATAGGCTCTTTTAAATGTGCTTTGCTGGAACTTCTTGTAAGGAATTTCAGATTGAACTTTTAAAGACCTCTTGAGGCCAGACAGCCAAGCCAGACTTGCCATCAGGTTTTGCCTGCAGTACTTGTAGATTTGGGTGAATTCCTCTCTTCTTGAGGTCCCTGAGACATCTTGAGGTTCCTGAACCTGCCAGGATGTGACTTTCTTTACTCACCTGGTAAGGCTGCTAGGAACCCTGTAAGCAAGGTACCATGCCAGTTCTTCCAAGGGGCTTTGTTGGCTTTATAAAGTCAGTCTTAGTTCCTTGAAGCTGTCCATATCTTAGTTTATGCACATGTCTCTCAGGTATGACATTCCAGTCAAGGCCTTGGTAGTATAACCTGTGTTTTTAATTGGTCTTCTTACAAGGAATGCAGGTTCTTATTGAACTTATGCAAATAAACATACTGCCATGAAACATAAAAATAGTCACTGAGAGTTTTTAAATTCTGGAGGGATTAGGTAGAGAGAAAGATAAAGTTTCAATTCTGCTTATAAAGACAGTCATTTACTAAACTGTTGTCAGCTTAAGAGAAAAGTCTTAAAACACTTTATCAACAACATTTGAAACAAAAGACACAAAATCATTTTCTTTAGTTTATGTAATCTTATGTAACTAATACCTGTTCTGCTGAAATCTGTCTTTACTAGTTTAGGAATAATAAAACAGTGACTATAAATGACAAAAGACTTACAAATGACAGTGGTTAAAGACTTGATGAGGACTTACTATAAGAGTTGATATAAGAAAAGTTGGATATTTCTGTAACACAAAACATTCAGTAACAAAGTTTAGCATCATTCTCTTTGACAGTGCTTTCCTGGTAAATATATATATATATACATATATATATCAGATAAATAAGCCAGATTTGTCAAATACTTTCTCCAATGAGAAAAAATTCCTCTGACATGTTCCAGGGGCCCTGTGGAAAATATCAGAGTTAACTAGAGGTAAAAGCACCTTTTTGCATTTGATTTTTTTTTTTTTGGCACTTGCTTAAATAGGATTATAGGTTGCTATGAAGCCATACTCATCTATTTAACCAGAATGACAACAAAATATTTCAAAGGCAAATAAAGATTACACAGTTGTTAACAAACTATAGCTTTTAGTCTTTTTAATATTAAGATTTCATTTTTTTAAATATTCTGGCAACTCACTGAGACTTTAAGCATGAGAAACTGCTTTGATAAAACAATTAGAGAACCTTTTGCAATCTTTCAACATTAAGAGCAGACTAACAGTTAAAGAAAACTTTGTCTTTTTTTTTTTTTTTTTTGAGAGGGCATCTCTCCTATTTATTGATCAAATGGTTGTTAACAACAATAAAATTCTGTATAGGGGACTCAATGCACAATCATTAATCAACCCCAGGCCTAATTCTCAACAGTCTCCAATCTTCTGAAGCATAACGAACAAGGTCTTACATGGTGAACAAGTTCTTACATAGTGAATAAGTTCTTACATGGTGAACAGTGCAAGGGCAGTCATCACAGAAACTTTTGGTTTTGATCACACATCATGAACTATACACAATCAGATATGATTATTCATTTGATTTTTATACTTGATTTATATGTGAATCCCACATTTCTCCCTTATTATTATTATTATTATTTTAAATAAAATGCTGAAGTGGTAGGTAGATGCAAAATAAAGGTAGAAAACATAGTTTAGTGCTGTAAGAGGGCAAATGTAGATGAGCAGGTGTGTGCCTGTAGACTAAGTATTAATCCAAGCTAGACAAGGGCAACAAAACATCCACAGATGCAGAAGATTTCTCTAAAAACAGGGGGGGTGAGGTTCTAAGCCTCACCTCTGTTGATCCCCAGTTTCTCACCTGATGGCCCCCCTGCAACTGTGCCTGTCTTAGGTTGTTCCTCCCTTGAGGAATCTTACCCGTCTCTGGTTAACCAGTCATCTTCCGGGGCCATACAGGGAAATGTAAAGTTGGTAAGTGAGAGAGAAACAATATTCTTTGAAAAGCTTAGCTTTTGACTTCTTTGCAGATTTATGCCCCGTGGCTTCTATGCCCAGCATTTGTCTTGAGGTATCTTTACCACTTGGAAGAATTATGATACTCAGTAATTTTCGATATGAGGCACAAATTCTACTAAAGGGTTGTAATTAGGAAGGAAGAAGAAAAGCTATAGAAGTAGCAGATGGAAGATAACATGGGAAGATTGATTATTTCTTTGACATATCTTCCTGTAGAGTAACATAAGCATGTATATGTTTTAACAAACTACTAATTAAATTGCGTACACACATTAACAGAATAGGAATACAGATACATAACAAAAGCAGACCTACAATTATCAGCCATATCCAGTGAAACCAAGAAAACCAGTTAGGTACCCTAGGCATTTGTGAAAACTTATCAATGATATGATGGATATTGTCTAACTGAATTTGAATAGTTTGAGAAAAATCAGACAAATTAAAGCAACACCTTCCTGGGAACTGTTCACATCCCATATGTTCTTTTTTTTTTTTATTTTTTTTATTTAGAGAGGGCATCTCTCATATTTATTAATCAAATGATTGTTAACAACAATAAAATTCTGTATAGGGGACTCAATGCACAATCATTAATCAACCCCAAGCCTGATTCTCAACAGTCTCCAATCTTCTGAAGCATAGCAAAGAAGTTCTTACATGGTCAGCAAGTTCTTACATGGTGAACAGTGCAAGGACAGTCATCACAGAAACTTTCGGTTTTGATCACGCATCATGAACTATAAACAATCAAGTCAGATATGATTATTCATTTGATTTTTATACTTGATTTATATGTGAATCCCACATTTCTCGCTTTTTTTTTTTTGAGAGGGCATCTCTCATATTTATTGATCAAATGGTTGTTAACAACAATAAAATTCAGTATAGGGGGGTCAACGCTCAATGTACAATCATTAATCCATCTCAAGCCTAATTCTCGTCAGTCTCCAATCTTCTGAAGCATAACGAACAAGTTCTTACATGGTGAACGAATTCTTACATAGTGAATAAATTCTTACATGGTGAACAGTACAAGGGCATTCATCACAGAAACTTTCGGTTTTGATCATGCAATATGACCTATAAACAATCAGGTCAAATATGAATATTCGTTTGATTTTTGTACTTGATTTATATGTTGATCCCACATTTCTCCCTTTATTATTCTTATTTTTATTTTTAATAAAATGCTGCAGTGGTAGGTAGATGCAAGATAAAGGTAGAAAACATAGTTTAGTGCTGTAAGAAGGCAAATGTAGATGATCAGATGATCAGGTGTGTGCCTATGGACTAAGTATTAATCCAGGCTAGACAAGGGCAGCAAGACATCCACGGATGCAGAAGATTTCTCTCAAAGCAGGGGGGGTGAGGTTCTGAGCCTCACCTCTGTTGATCCCCAAATTCTCACCTGATGGAACCCCTGCGACTGTGCCTGTCTTAGGTTGTTCCTCCCTTGAGGAATCTTACCCGTCTCTGGCTAACCAGTCATCTTCTGGGGCCATACAGGGAAATGTAAAGTTGGTAAGTGAGAGAGAAGCCATATTGTTTGCAAAGGTTAGCTTTTTACTTCTTTGCAGATTTATGCCTTGTGGCTTCTATGCCCAGCACTTGTCTCGAGGTATCTTTACCACCTAGAGGAATTATGATACTCGGTAAATTCGATATGAGGCACGAATTCTATTTAAGGGTTGTAATTAGGAAGGAAGAAGAAAACCTATAGATGTAGCATATGAAGGAAACATGGGAGGATTGATTATTTCTTTGACATATCTTCTTGTATAGTACCTTAAGTATGTATAGGTTTTAAACTACTAACTAATTTGCACACACATATTAACATAATAGGAATACGGTGACATAAACAAAGCAAATCTATAATTACCATCCATCTCCAGTGAAGCCAAGAAAACCATTTAGGCACAATAATTTAGGCACAAATCAAATTTGTGAAAATTCATCTATGATATGATGGATATTGTCCAACTGTACTTGAACCATCAGACAAATTAAAGCAGCCCATTTCTGGGATCTGTTCACATCCCATATGTTCTTTTAACCATAGATAGTCTATAGTCATGAGATTTTGGGGTGCTACAACTTGCACCCCTCCCAACTCCTGGTTGAGTTCCAACAGTACAGATCCGGTCAAATTCATTGTCTCACTATATGCACATGCCAGCCTAGACATCTCCCTCCTCCTTCTTATGGCAAGTCCAGGAGACGGTGGGCTGAATGCAGCCACAACCGCAGCATCGTCCGGATCCCTGTGGAGGCTTTTTGATGATCATCCCCCGGCACAAGTCCTCCAGAGAGTGCTGATGCCGGAAGCTCCTCCTCATATCATATCTTAGTTCATTTTCTGGGTATCCAAGCTAGGCCTTGATCTTCTGCGTAGAAACAAACAGACCCTTTGCCCACACTTTGACATGCCCTCTATACCACTGTGCAGAACTCATTGGAGGTCAGCACACAGTAACTGCTTTTTTTTTTTTTTTTAAATTAAGAGAAAGGAATATTATCAGAAAAGAGTACCTCCATAGCTGATCATCTGACACCCTTTAAGTGATCAACATTAAGGATATTTAAAGCATGCGTTGATCTTTGATTTACCAATAGTTTTATCCTGTTAAGGAGTAATCCCCCTTTTCTTTCTTTCTTTCTTTTTTTTTAAAATTTTTAATCTACACTTACATGAAGAATACTATGTTTACTATGCTCTCCCCTATATCAGGTCCCCCCTAACAACCACATTACGGTTACTGTCCATCAGCTTAGCAAAATGTTGTAGAGTCACTACTTGTCCTCTCTGTGTTGTGCAGCCCACCCTCCCCTTTCTCCCTCCCCCCATGCATGCTAATCTTAATACCCCCCTTCTTCTTCCCCCCCCTTATCCCTCCCTGCCCACCCATCCTCCCCAGTTCCTTTCCCTTTGGTACCTGTTAGTCCATTTTTGGGTTCTGTAATTCTACTGCTGTTTTGTTCCTTCAGTTTTTCCTTTGTTCCTATACTCCTCAGGTGAGTGAAATCATTTGGTATTTCTCTTTCTCCGCTTGGCTTATTTCACTGAGCATAATACTCTCCAGCTCCATCCATGTTGCTGCAAATGGTTGGATTTTTCCACTTCTTATGGCTGAGTAGTATTCCATTGTGTATATGTACCACATCTTCTTTATCCATTCATCTACCGATGGACATTTAGGTTGCTTCCAATTCTTGGCTATTGTAAATAGTGCTGCGATAAACATAGGGGTGCATCTGTCTTTCTCAAACTTGATTGCTGCGTTCTTAGGGTAAATTCCTAGGAGTGGAATTCCTGGGTCAAATTCCTGGTAGGTCTGTTTTGAGCATTTTGATGCACCTCCATACTGCTTTCCACAATGGTTGAACTAATTTACATTCCCACCAGCAGTGTAGGAGGGTTCCCCTTTCTCCACAGCCTCGCCAACATTTGTTGTTGTTTGTCTTTTGGATGGCAGCTATCCTTACTGGTGTGAGGTGATACCTCATTGTAGTTTTAATTTGCATTTCTCTGATAATTAGCGATGTGGAGCATCTTTTCATGTGTCTCTTGGCCATCTGTATTTCTTTTTTAGAGAACTGTCTGTTCAGTTCCTCTGCCCATTTTTTAATTGGTTTATTTGTTTTTTGTTTGTTGAGGCGTGTGAGCTCTTTATATATTCTGGACGTCAAGCCTTTATCGGATTTGTCATTTTCAAATATATTCTCCCATACTTTAGGGTTCCTTTTTGTTCTATTGATGGTGTCTTTCGCTGTACAGAAGCTTTTCAACTTAATGGAGTCCCACTTGCTCATTTTTGCTGTTGTTTTCCTTGCCCGGGGAGATATGTTCAAGAAGAGGTCACTCATGTTTATGTCTAAGAGGTTTTTGCCTATGTTTTTTTCCAAGAGTTTAATGGTTTCATGACTTACATTCAGGTCTTTGATCCATTTTGAGTTTACCTTTGTATATGGGGTTAGACAATGGTCCAGTTTCATTCTCCTACATGTAGCTGTCCAGTTTTGCCAGCACCATCTGTTGAAGAGACTGTCATTTTGCCATTGTATGTCCATGGCTCCTTTATCAAATATTAATTGACCATATATGTTTGGGTTAATGTCTGGAGTCTCTAATCTGTTCCACTGGTCTGTGGCTCTGTTCTTGTGCCAGTACCAAATTGTCTTGATTACTATGGCTTTGTAGTAGAGCTTGAAGTTGGGGAGTGAGATCCCCCCTACTTTATTCTTCTTTTTCAGGATTGCTTTGGCTATTCGGGGTCTTTGGTGTTGCCATATGAATTTTTGAATTATTTGTTCCAATTCATTGAAGAATGTTGCTGGTAATTTGAGAGGGATTGCTTCAAATCTGTATATTGCTTTGGGGAGGATGGCCATTTTGACGATATTAATTCTTCCTAGCCATGAGCATGGGATGAGTTTCCATTTATTAGTGTCCCCTTTAATTTCTCTTAAGAGTGACTTGTAGTTTTCAGAGTATAAGTCTTTCACTTCTTTGGTTAGGTTTATTCCTAAGTATTTTATTCTTTTTGATGCAATGGTGAATGGAATTGTTTTCCTGATTTCTCTTTCTATTGATTCGTTGTTAGTGTATAGGAAAGCTACAGATTTCTGTGAGTTAATTTTGTATCCTGCAACTTTGCTGTATTCCGATATCAGTTCTAGTAGTTTTGGAGTGGAGTCTTTAGGGTTTTTTATGTACAGTATCATATCATCTGCAAATAGTGACAGTTTAACTTCTTCTTTACCAATCTGGATTCCTTGTATTTCTTTGTTTTGACTGATTGCCGTGGCTAGGACCTCCAGTACTATGTTAAATTAACAGTGGGGAGAGTGGGCATCCCTGTCTGGTTCCCAATCTCAGTGGAAATGCTTTCAGCTTCTCGCTGTTCAGTATAATGCTGGCTGTGGGTTTATCATATATGGTCTTTATTATGTTGAGGTACTTGCCCTCTATTCCCATTTTGCTGAGAGTTTTTATCGTGAATGGATGTTGAATTTTGTCAAATGCTTTTTCAGCATCTATGGAGATGATCATGTGGTTTTTGTCTTTCTTTTTGTTGATGTGGTGGATGATGTTGATGGATTTTCGAATGTTGTACCATCCTTGCATCCCTGGGATGAACCCCACTTGGTCATGGTGTATGATCCTTTTGATATACTGCTGAATTCTGTTTGCTAATATTTTATTGAGTATTTTTGCATCTACATTCATCAGGGAAATTGGTCTGTAATTTTCTTTTTTGGTGGGGTCTTTGCCTGGTTTTGGTATTAGGGTGATGTTGGCCTCATAGAATGAGTTTGGGAGTATTCCCTCTTCTTCTATTTTGTGGAACACTTTAAGGAGAATGGGTATTATGTCTTATCTGTGTGTCTGATAAAATTCCGAGGTAAATCCGTCTGGCCCCGGGGTTTTGTTCTTGGGTAGTTTTTTGATTACCGTTTCAATTTCTTTGCTTGTAATTGGTTTGTTTAACTTTTGTGTTTCTTCCTTGGTCAGTCTTGGGAGGTTGTATTTTTCTAGGAAGTTGTCCATTTCTTCTAGATTTTCCAGCTTGTTGGCATATAGGTTTTCATAGTAGTCTTTAATAATTCTTTGTATTTCTGTGGAGTCTGTCGTGATTTTTCCATTCTCATTTCTGATTATGTTGATTTGTGTTGATTCTCTTTTTCTCTTAATAAGTTTGGCTAGAGGCTTATCTATTTTGTTTATTTTCTCAAAGAACCAGCTCTTGGTTTCGTTGATTTTTGCTATTGTTTTATTCTTCTCAATTTTGTTTATTTCTTCTCTGATCTTTATTATGTCCCTCCTTCTGCTGACTTTAGGCCTCCTTTGTTCTTCTTTTTCCAGTTTTAATAATTGTGATGTTAGACTATTCATCTGGGATTGTTCTTCCTTCTTCAAGTGTGCCTGGGTTGCTGTATACTTTCCTCTTACGACTGTTTTTGCTGCATCCCACAGAAGTTGGGGCTTAGTGTTGTTGTTGTCATTTGTTTCTATATATTCCTTGATATCTATTTTGATTTGTTCATTGATCCATTGATTATTTCGTAGCATGTTGTTAAGCCTTCATGTGTTTGTGAGCCTTTTTGTTTTCTTTGTAGAATTTATTTCTACTTTTATACATTTGTGGTCTGAAAAATTGGTTGGTAGAATTTCAATATTTTGGAATTTACTGAGGCTCTTTTTGTGAGCTAGTATGTGGTCTATTCTGGAGAATGTTCCATGTGCACTTGAGAAGAATGTATATCCTGTTGCTTTTGGATGTAGAGTTCTATAGATGTCTATTAGATCCATCTGTTCTAGTGTGTTGTTCAGTGCCTGTGTGTCTTTACTTATTTTCTGCCCGGTGGATCTATCCTTTGGGGTGAGTGGTGTGTTGAAGTCTCGTAAGATGAATGCATTGCAGTCTGTTTCCCTCTTTAGTTCTGTTAGTATTTGCTTCACATATGCTGGTGCTCCTGTATTGGGTGCATATATATTTAGAATGGTTATATCCTCTTGTTGGACTGAGCCCTTTATCATTATGTAGTGTCCTTCTTTATCTCATGTTACTTTCTTTGTTTTGAAGTCTATTTTGTCTGATATTAGTACTGCAACCCCTGCTTTCTTCTCACTGTTGTTTGCCTGAAATATGTTTTTCCATCCCTTGACTTTTAGTCTATGCTTATCTTTGGGTTTAAGTTGAGTTTCTTTTAAGCAGTATATAGATGGGTCTTGCTTTTTTATCCATTCCATTACTCTGTGTCTTTTGATTGGTGCATTCAGTCCATTTACATTTAGGGTGACTATTGAGAGATATGTACTTATTGCCTTTGCAGGCTTTAGATTCGTGGTTACCAAAGGTTCAAGGTTAGCTTCTTTAGTATCTTACTGCCTAACTTAGCTCGCTTATTGAGCTGTTATATACACTGTCTGGAGATTCTTTTCTTCTCTCCCTTCTTATTCCTCCTCCTCCATTCTTCATATGTTGTGTGTTTTGTTCTGTGCTCTTTTTAGGGGTGCTCCCATCTAGAGCAGTCCCTGTAGGATGCCCTGTAGAGGTGGTTTGTGGGAAGCAAATTCCCTCAGATTTTGCTTGTCTGGGAATTGTTTAATCCCACCATCATATTTAAATGATAGTCGTGCTGGATACAGTATCCTTGGTTCAAGGCCCTTCTGTTTCATTGCATTAAGTATAGCATGCCATTCTCTTCTGGCCTGTAGGGTTTCTGTTGAGAAGTCTGATGTTAGCCTGATTGGTTTTCCTTTATAGGTGACCTTTTTCTCTCTAGCTGCCTTTAAAACTCTTTCCTTGTCCTTGATCCTTGCCATTTTAATTACTATGTGTCTTGGTGTTGTCCTCCTTGGATCCTTTCTGTTGGGGGTTCTGTGTACTTCCATGGTCTGTTCGATTATTTCCTCCCCCAGTTTGGGGAAGTTTTCAGCAATTATTTCTTCAAAGACACTTTCTATCCTTTTTCCTCTTTCTTCCTCTTCTGGTATCCCTATAATACTAATGTTATTCCTTTTGTATTGGTCACATATTTCTCTTAGTGTTGTTTCATTCCTGGAGATCCTTTTATCTCTCTCTATGTCAGCTTCTATACGTTCCTGTTCTCTGGCTTCTATTCCTTCAATGGCCTCTTGCATCTTATCCATTCTGCTTATAAATCCTTCCAGGGATTGTTTCACTTCTGTGATCTCTTTCCTGACATCTGTGATCTCCTTCCGGACTTCATCCCACTGCTCTTGCATTTTTCTCTGCATCTCATCCCATTGCTCTTGCATTTTTCTCTGCATCTCTGTCGGCATGTTCATGATTTTTATTTTGAATTCTTTTTCAGGAGGACTAGTTAGGTCTGTCTCCTTCTCAGGTGTTGTCTCTGTGATCTTTGTCTGCCTGTAGTTTTGCCTTTTCATGGTGATAGAGATAGTTTGCAGAGCTGGTACAAGTGACCGCTGAAAGAGCTTCCCTTCTTGTTGGTTTGTAGCCTTTTCCTGGGAGAATAGCGACCCCTAGTTGCTCGTGCTGGGCAGCTGTGCGCAGACAGGGCTTCTGCTTCCTGCCCAGTTGCTTTGGGGTTTATCTCCGCTGTTGCTGTGGGCTTGGTCTGGCTGGGGCTGTTCCTCCAAAATGGTGGAGCCCCGTTTGGAGGGGGAGCGGCCAGGAGGCTATTTATCTCCGTAAGGGGTCTCTGTGCTCCCTGCTGCCCAGGGGGTTAGGGTGCCCAGAGATCCCCAGATTCCCTACCTCTGGTCTAAGTGACCTGTCCTGCCCCTTTAAGACTTCCAAAAAGCACTCTCCAAACCAAAACAACAACAGCAACAATGAGAGAGGGAACAGAAAGAAAGAAAAAAAAAAAAAGGAAAAAACAAGCGATTGTTTTTTTTTCTTTTTTTCTGTCCTCAGGTGCCGGTCTCAGGCACCCGCTCACTGGTCCTCCTGCCCTGTCTCCCTAGCACCAGGGTCCCTGTCCTTTCAAGGCTTCCAAAAAGCACCCACCCACCGGTCCTGCAGGGAAGGAACGCTCGATATTCTTTGTCCTCAGGCACTGGTCCCAGGCACCCACTCACCAGTCCTGCCGCCCTGCCTCCCTAGCACCGGGGTCCCTGTCCCTTTTAGGCTTCCAAAAAGCACTCACAGAAAAGAGAAAAAAAAAGAGGAAAAACGCGCGATTTCCTCTGTCCTCAAGTGCCGGTCTCAGGCACTCGGCCACCGGTCCCGCAGGGAAAAACGTGGGATATTCTTTGTCCTCAGGCGCCGGTCCCAGGCACCCGCTCACCAGTCCCGCCACCCTGCCTCCCTAGCACTGGGGTCCCTTTCCCTTTAAGGCTTCCAAAAAGCGCTTGCCAAAAAGAGAAAAAGAAAAGCGGAAAAACGCGCGATTTCCTCCGTCCTCAGGCACCGGTCTCAGGCACCCGCCCGCCGGTCCCGCAGGGAGAAACGCGGGATATTCTTTGTCCTCAGCCGCCAGTCCCAGGCACCTGCTCACTGGTCCCGCCACCCTGCCTCCCTAGCAACGGGGGCCCGTCCCTTTAAGGCTTCCAAAAAGCGCTCGCCAAAAAAAAAACCGCTCCAGTTTCTTTCCACCCGCCGGGAGCTGGGGGGAGGGGCGCTCGGGTCCCGCTCAGCCGGGGCTTGTATCTTACCCCCTTCGCAAGGCGCTGGGTTCTTGCAGGTGTGGATGTGGTCTGGATGTTGTCCTGTGTCCTGTGGTCTCTATTTTAGGAAGATTTTTCTTTGTTATATTTTCATAGCTCTATGTGTTTTGGGGAGGAGATTTCCACTGCTCTACTCACGCCGCCATCCTGGCTCCACCCCCGAAAACTTTGTCTTTTTAACTGGAAACAAAATTCTAATTTTGCTGTGTACTTGATATCAAGATTCACTTGCTTTAATTTCACATAGCATGACTATATCTGTAAGAATATAATAATTTATTCTCCATTTGCCCCATGGTCCCAAGCACATAAACTGGTGAGATTTATGCCTGGGCTTGCCTGGGGCTTGACTGGGTTTATCCTGCCTTATCTCTAAACATCCTGACCCTTCCCCAAAGCAGCAGGTTAAGCGGATCTACCACAATAAAAGGCACCACACTGCTGCACCTCACTGCTCTCTCTCTCTTTATCTCTGTCTTTCTGTCCCCCTTTAAATAAATAAATAGCTGTACTTTAGAACAAAGTTACTTCCTTTATTCAAAAGACACATTCTTTAGCGTGTAGAACGAATTTCTATTCCTTATACTTTCTCTTATTAAAACATACATCTTTTAGCACAGAGAAATGTTTTCTTTATTACTTTAAGTAGTTTTAATTAGAACTTAAAACCATTAGAAACCTTAATTTTCAATGAACACTGAGAAGTAGGCTATTGTAAACTGTTAAACTAACATTATTTAGATTGACTAATTTATGAACAGGTTTTATAATTTCGGTAACCATGAGCTTTACAGCACAATCTATCACTAAACATAAAGTATATCTTCTTAACTTTTAGGTTACCACAAAGATTCTCAGGCTGTAGGTAGGTATACACACTGTAACACACAATTAAAAAGGTGTTCACTTGCCACACTCATTTAGTTCACTCATTCATAACAACTATGCTAGATTACTTACAAGACCTTTACTGAATATTAGACAAAGCCAAGCCTTTAAGCATTTTATTCTTAAAAGATTTAGCAGTTAACATAGACTTGAATGACCTTAGGTAAACGTAGGCAGCTGATACCTACAAGGACATGCCCACCTCAGGCAAACCCAAATTAGCATTAATGCTTAACATTTTTTATCAGATTTTCTGGAAGTTTTAGAATGTCCAATTTTCACAAGCGCTTGTCTTTAAATCAATTTCATTAATACCTTCCGGAGGTAGAAAGATATTTTCATTTACACACTTAGACACACAAACATACAGACTGAGACATAATGATAAGGTTCCCTCTGGCAGCCATGCGACATTGAAAACTGGCTACTCACTAGAACAAAAAGCCTGCCACCGACCCTTCTGGACTTCCACACTGAGGTTGTTAGCTCTTCCCCTGATATCTTTAACCTGTAAAAGAGTGGTTGGATTAAGTGTTCCCTCCGGCAGCCAGCCAATGTTAAAGGACGGCCACTCAGAGGTGCAGAAAACACGAAATTTTCCCTTCCTGACGTCTGTGCTCAAATTGTGAGCTCTCTCCCTAACGTCTGAGAAAAATTGTCTGTCATGAGACACAAGGGGGTCGTCTGAGTCTGTCCCATTTCTTCTGTCAACAAGACTAAGACAAACATGGCAAACAAGAGGCGCCTATAGAGAAGAATCTGCCCCGGCCGCGGAGGCAAAACTGAAAGTAAGTTGAGGGCCTGTTGGACTGCAGCAGCAGGCGACTTTCCTGACAGATGAGGACCTCATCCTCCAGAGTGGGGCAAGGGACATCTCCCAAGACTCCTGGTCGGCAACCCACCAGCACATCCACCTAAGTCAATGCTGACCCAGATACAGATTGGAGCTCCTACAGGCTTATACAGGCTTGTTCACGAACAAAAACAGTGAGACACAGATAAAGACAGAGTAAGACACAGGTAGACAAGGACAGACAGATAACTGAGTGCACTCACCAGCCAGCACAGGGCCCTCCAGGTCGGGAGTCCTGGGGGTCTCTGGGATCCCGGACGAGCCCCCAAATGTTGTGCCCAAAGTTACAAGAAGACTACCAAGGAGCCAACACCGATGCAAAAGCAAAGAGCCTTTATTCGAGCTAGCTTGAGCTCGAGCTCTCATCTACACCAATGCAGTGGCAAGATGCCAGAGAAAGAGAGCGCATTTTCCCCAGAACAAAGGTTTTATGGGTTTCCAGGGCGGTTTGGAGGGGTGATGGCTGTGGACCTGGCTGATTGGCTGGGCCTGGGAGTAGTTGGGGGGTGATGAGTCGTGGCTTTGGTCAATTGGCAGGGTCTGGGGGTAGTTGGGTGGGGGGGTGATGGGTCTTGGCTTTGGTCAGTTGGTAGGGTCCAGGGGTGGTGGGTGTTCTTGCTGACTGGAGGAGAGAGACTAAGCTCCGATTGGCTGAAATAGGATCTTTAGTTATGAAGTGACTTTTTAAGGCATCAGTAATTGTATTATCTTGTTGATATGGCAGTGAAATGCGACTGATCTTCAATCTTTGATTGTAGTGTTTGCAATAGCTGCTCAGGTAGACACTGCTACTCTATATCTGATGTGAGTGATTGCTTTAGGCAAGACATGCAGATCTCCCTGGCTAGGTTGTAAGAGTTCAACTGACAACTCACTGTCAATGCTGTGCTTTCTGTGTCTCCAGGAGAATTATTCCATATTTTGCTAGGATAGAACTCATCCTTGTTGGAATTTGGACAACCAGCTGCTCTAGTGGCTGTTTCATTATTAACGGCTGCAATGTTCTGGGTCCCACAGTAGCACTGCATCCCAGACACTGTAGTGAGCCCAGGCATGGACTCAGTTTGTTGCTTCGGTTATCTGTACGAGGATGTGTGTGAACTGTTGCTGATCTTCAAGCCTCATCCCCACCATGGGTCTTAATAAGCTGAGCTCTGTGACTGCCACACCCACTGTCATCCCTGGCTGCACAGGAGAGTGGCCACTGAATTTTTAGTGATGCTGGTTGTCCTCTCATCAGGCTGGACCTTCTCATAGGCATAATCCCTGGCAGGGTCTGCTGGCCTCATGTGATGCATCCATTCCAGCCTGCCCACCTCTGTGAGTCTTTTTTATTTCTTCCTCTACCAACTCTCAGAACAACTGGGCTTTTGTACTCTGCTGAGGGTTGGCTGTCATTTTTTTCCAGGCTTCTAAGAGCCACCCAGCACTGAATTTGCCCCATCTCTTGGGGTTCTTGCCAGGGTGTAAGTTAAATTCCATGTCCTGAGAAAATGCCTCCAAGTCAAGGAATTCTTGCTCATCCAGTTGTAAGAAACCTTGGAACTCAATCCCAGGCACACTCCCCTGGCTCCTGCTGGCACATATAGCTTTGTTTTTGTACTTCTTCCCTCCCTTATCAGGCCCAGCATTCATCAGCTGGGTTTAACCCATGAGAGAAGATTGGGGCCCCTGTTGTCTTACCGGGGAACATCCTCCAGTCTTGCAGAAGTGGTCATTCCTATGGGCCATGTCTGCATGCCCAGAGGGTGGGTGCGGGGAGGAGTAGGTGTGGAGACAATGTATTCAGAGGCATCCATCCACATAGCCCTGTCCCAGTTTTCAAGGTCCTAAGTTTTCCCTACCAGTGCCTTGACCTTTGCATAACAGACTTGCCTTGGTTGAGTGTTCCCACATCTGTGGAGCCCTGTATTCCCAGGTCTTCAACCTACTGCTCAATTGTGTCTGCTCTTCCCTTACTGGTCATGATGAACTCTTTGTAAGCTGCCACTGAGGCACTTTGGTTCTCACAATTAACTTTTAACATCTGTGACCCTGTCTCTCACTAGTATTCTGCAGGTTGTCGAGGGATAAAAAGTGTTGGTGAGGATATGGAGAAAAGGGAACCTTGTACGCTGTTGGTGGGAATGTAAATTGGTGTAGCCACTGTGGAAAACAGTATGGAGGTTCCCCATGAAATCAAAAACAACTACCATATGAGGCAACAATTCCACATCTGGGCATATATCCAGAGGAATTGAAAACAGGATTTAGAAGAGATGTATGCACTCCCACATGTATTGAAGCATTATTCACAATAACCAAGATATGGAAACAATCTAAGAGTGAACAAATGAATGGGTAAACATATATGTACGATGGAGTATTAATCAGCCATGAGAAATAAGATATTGCCATTTGTGACTGAATTACGCTAAATGAAGTAAGCCAGAGACAACTACTGTATTATATCACATGTATATAGAATCTAAAAAAATGCCAAACTCATAAAAACAGAGAGTAGAATGGTGGTTACCTGAGGCAGGGGAATGGGTGAATTGCGAAGATGTTGTTTAAGAGTACAAACTGGGAACTAGTAGGTAAAAAAAGTTCTGGAGAGCTAATGCACAGCTTAGTGATGATAGTCAACAATAGTGTATTAGGAACTTCAAAGTTGCTAGGAGAGTAGATCTTAATTGTTCTCACCACAAAAAAGAAAGTATAATGCTACTGTGGTAATCATATTGCAATATATAAATGTATCAAATCAACACTTTCGACACCTTGAACTTCCACAATGTTATGTTAATTACATTTCAATTAAATATATATATAATTTAGCAGTAATCAGAAAATTTTGCTGTCTTTGTTTGCCACATAGTTTTCAAGGGCTTGCCCCACTGCACCTGCCATAGCACTCCCCTCCACCAGGACATTTCCCCAGGTCACCAGCAATGAAAACTTTAGCACCACCTTGAGCCAGAATTCATGGTACCCCACATACCCCTCAAGATGGTGCCCCTTTCCGCTTGCTGTGTGCTGGGTGAGCTAGTCCCAAATCCCCTCTGACTGCCTCACAATACCACTTGTGTTAGTCCGGGTCCTCTGAGAAACAGTCACCAACATGGGATTAAGTGTGCAGGGAAGCTGGGGAATTGATCCAGGAGAGAGAGAATTTTTATTATTTCTATTGCTAAGAGTTATATAACTATTATAGAGAACAGGTATTTATTTATTTATTTATTTATTTATTTATTTATTTATTTATTTATTTATTTTAGAGGGCATCTCTCATATTTATTGATCAAATGGTTGTTAACAACAATAAAATTCAGTATAGGGGGGTCAATGCTCAATGTACAATCATTAATCCATCTCAGGTCTAATTCTTATCAGTCTCCAATCTTCTGAAGCATAACGAACAAGTTCTTACATGGTGAACGAATTCTTACATAGTGAATAAATTCTTACATGGTGAACAGTACAAGGGCATTCATCACAGAAACTTTCGTTTTGATCACGCATTATGACCTATAAACAATCAGGTCAAATATGAATATTCATTTGATTTTTGTACTTGATTTATATGTTGATCCCACATTTCTCCCTTTATTATTATTATTTTTTTTATTTTTAATAAAATGCTGAAGTGGTAGGTAGATGCAAGATAAAGGTAGAAAACATAGTTTAGTGCTGTAAGTGGGCAAATGTAGATGATCAGATGATCAGGTGTGTGCCTATGGACTAAGTATTAATCCAGGCTAGACAAGGGCAGCAAAACATCCACGGATGCAGAAGATTTCTCTCAAAGCAGGGGGGGTGAGGTTCTGAGCCTCACCTCTGTTGATCCCCAAATTCTCACCTGATGGCCCCCCTGCAACTGTGCCTGTCTTAGGTTGTTCCTCCCTTGAGGAATCTTACCCGTCTCTGGCTAACCAGTCATCTTCCGGGGCCATACAGGGAAATGTAAAGTTGGTAAGTGAGAGAGAAGCCATATTGTTTGAAAAGGTTAGCTTTTTACTTCTTTGCAGATTTATGCCTTGTGGCTTCTATGCCCAGCACTTGTCTCAAGGTGTCTTTACCACCTGGAGGAATTATAATACTCGGTAAATTTGATATGAGGCACTAATTCTATTTAAGGGTTGTAATTAGGAAGAAAGAAGAAAAGCTACAGATGTAGCATATGGAAGGAAACATGGGAGGATTGATTATTTCTTTGACATATCTTCTTGTAGAGTACCTTAAGTATGTATAGGTTTTAAACTACTAACTAATTTGCACACACATATTAACATAATAGGAATACGGTGACATAAACAAAGCAAATCTATAATTACCATCCATCTCCAGTGAAGCCAAGGAAACCATTTAGGCACCCTAGGCATTTGTGAAAATTTGTCTATGATATGATGGATATTGTCCAACTGTACTTGAACAGTCTGAGAGAAATCAGACAAATTAAAGCAGCCCATTTCTGGGATCTGTTCACATCCCATATGTTCTTTTAACCGTAGATAGTCTATAGTCATAAGATTTTGGAGTGCTACACCTTGCACCCCTCCCAACTCCTGGTTGAGTTCCAACAGTACAGATCCACTCAAATTCGTTGTCTCACTGTATGCACATGCCAGCCTAGACATCTCCCTCCTCATTCCTATGGCAAGTCCAGGAGACGGTGGGGTGGACACAGCCACAACCGCAGCATCGCCCGGATCCCTGTGGAGGCTTTTTGATGATCATCCCCCAGCACAAGTCCTCCAGAGAGTGCTGATGCCGGAAGCTCCTCCTCATATCGTATCTTAGTTCATTTTCTGGGTATCCAAGCTAGGCCTTGATCTTCTGCATAGAAACAAACAGACCCTTTGCCCACACTTTGACATGCCCTCTATACCACTGTGCAGAACTCATTGGAGGTCAGCACACAGTAACTGCTTTTTTTTTTTTTTATTAAGAGAAAGGAATATTATCAGAAAAGAGTACCTCCATAGCTGATCATCTGACACCCTTTAAGTGATCAACATTAAGGATATTTAAAGCATGCGTTGATCTTTGATTTACCAATAGTTTTATCCTATCAAGGAGTAATCCCCCTTTTCTTTCATTCTTTCTTTCTTTTTTTTTTTAAATTTTTAATCTACATTTACATGAAGAATACTATGTTTACTATGCTCTCCCCTATATCAGGTCCCCCCTAACAACCACATTACGGTTACTGTCCATCAGCTTAGCAAAATGTTGTAGAGTCACTACTTGTCCTCTCTGTGTTGTGCAGCCCACCCTCCTCTTTCTCCCTCCCCCCCATGCATGCTAATCTTAATACCTCCCTTCTTCTCCCCCCTCCCCCTTATCCCTCCCTGCCCACCCATCCTCCCCAGTTCCTTTCCCTTTGGTACCTGTTAGTCCATTTTTGGGTTCTGTAATTCTGCTGCTGTTTTGTTCCTTCAGTTTTTCCTTTGTTCTTGTACTCCTCAGATGAGTGAAATCATTTGGTATTTCTCTTTCTCCGCTTGGCTTATTTCACTGAGCATAATACTCCAGCTCCATCCATGTTGCTGCAAATGGTTGGATTTTTCCACTTCTTATGGCTGAGTAGTATTCCATTGTGTATATGTACCACATCTTCTTTATCCATTCATCTACCGATGGACATTTAGGTTGCTTCCAATTCTTGGCTATTGTAAATAGTGCTGCGATAAACATAGGGGTGCATCTGTCTTTCTCAAACTTGATTGCTGTGTTCTTAGGGTAAATTCCTAGGAGTGGAATTCCTGGGTCAAATGGTAGGTCTGTTTTGAGCATTTTGATGAACCTCCATACTGCTTTCCACAATGGTTGAACTAATTTACATTCCCACCAGCAGTGTAGGAGGGTTCCCCTTTCTCCACAGCCTCACCAACATTTGTTGTTGTTTGTCTTTTGGATGGCAGCTATCCTTACTGGTGTGAGGTGATACCTCATTGTAGTTTTAATTTGCATTTCTCTGATAATTAGCGATGTGGAGCATCTTTTCATGTGTCTCTTGGCCATCTGTATTTCTTTTTTAGAGAACTGTCTGTTCAGTTCCTCTGCCCATTTTTTAATTGGGTTATTTGTTTTTTGTTTGTTGAGGCATGTGAGCTCTTTATATATTCTGAACGTCAAGCCTTTATCGGATCTGTGATTTTCAAATATATTCTCCCATACTGTAGGGTTCCTTTTTGTTCTATTGATGGTGTGTTTCGCTGTACAGAAGCTTTTCAGCTTAATGTAATCCCACTTGCTCATTTTTGCTGTTGTTTTCCTTGCCCGGGGAGATATGTTCAAGAAGAGGTCACTCATGTTTATGTCTAAGAGGTTTTTGCCTATGTTTTTTTCCAAGAGTTTAATGGTTTCATGACTTACATTCAGGTCTTTGATCCATTTTGAGTTTACCTTTGTATATGGGGTTAGACAATGGTCCAGTTTCATTCTCCTACATGTAGCTGTCCAGTTTTGCCAGCACCATCTGTTGAAGAGACTGTCATTTTGCCATTGTATGTCCATGGCTCCCTTATCAAATATTAATTGACCATATATGTTTGGGTTAATGTCTGGAGTCTCTAATCTGTTCCACTGGTCTGTGGCTCTGTTCTTGTGCCAGTACCAAATTGTCTTGATTACTATGGCTTTGTAGTAGAGCTTGAAGTTGGGGAGTGAGATCCTCCCCACTTTATTCTTCTTTTTCAGGATTGCTTTGGCTATTCGGGGTCTTTGGTGTTTCCATATGAATTTCTGAATTATTTGTTCCAACTCATTGAAGAATGTTGCTGGTAATTTGAGAGGGATTGCATCAAATCTGTATATTGCTTTGGGGAGGATGGCCATTTTGACGATATTAATTCTTCCTAGCCATGAGCATGGGATGAGTTTCCATTGATTAGTGTCCCCTTTAATTTCTCTTAAGAGTGACTTGTAGTTTTCAGAGTATAAGTCTTTCACTTCTTTGGTTAGGTTTATTCCTAGGTATTTTATTCTTTTTGATGCAATGGTGAATGGAATTGTTTTCCTGATTTCTCTTTCTATTGATTCATTGTTAGTGTATAGGAAAGCTACAGATTTCTGTGTGTTAATTTTGTATCCTGCAACTTTGCTGTATTCCGATATCAGTTCTAGTAGTTTTGGAGTGGAGTCTTTAGGGTTTCTTATGTACAGTATCATATCATCTGCAAATAGTGACAGTTTAACTTCTTCTTTACCAATCTGGATTCCTTGTATTTCTTTGTTTTGTCTGATTGCCATGGCTGGGACCTCCAGTACTATGTTAAATAACAGTGGGGAGAGTGGGCATCCCTGTCTGGTTCCCGATCTCAGAGGAAATGCTTTCAGCTTCTCGCTGTTCAGTATAATTCTGGCTGTGAGTTTATCATATATGGCCTTTATTATGTTGAGGTACTTGCCCTCTATTCCCATTTTGCTGAGAGTTTTTATCATGAATGGATGTTGAATTTTGTCAAATGCTTTTTCAGCATCTATGGAGATGATCATGTGGTTTTTGTCTTTCTTTTTGTTGATGTGGTGGATGATGTTGATGGATTTTCGAATGTTGTACCATCCTTGCATCCCTGGGATGAACCCCACTTGGTCATGGTGCATGATCCTTTTGATATACTGTTGAATTCTGTTTGCTAATATTTTATTGAGTATTTTTCCATCTACATTCATCAGGGATATTGGTCTGTAATTTTCTTTTTTGGTGGGATCTTTGCCTGGTTTTGGTATTAGGGTGATGTTGGCTTCATAGAATGAGTTTGGGAGTATTCCCTCTTCTTCTATTTTTTGGAACACTTCAAGGAGAATGGGTATTATGTCTTTTCTGTGTGTCTGATAAAATTCCGAGGTAAATCCGTCTGGCCCCGGGGTTTTGTTCTTGGGTCGTTTTTTGATTACCGTTTCAATTTCTTTGCTCGTAATTGGTTTGTTTAACTTTTGTGTTTCTTCCTTGGTCAGTCTTGGGAGGTTGTATTTTTCTAGGAAGTTGTCCATTTCTTCTAGGTTTTCCAGCTTGTTGGCATGTAGGTTTTCATAGTAGTCTTTAATAATTCTTTGTATTTCTGTGGAGTCTGTCGTGATTTTTCCATTCTCATTTCTGATTATGTTGATTTGTGTTGATTCTCTTTTTCTCTTAATAAGTTTGGCTAGAGGCTTATCTATTTTGTTTATTTTCTCAAAGAACCAGCTCTTGGTTTCGTTGATTTTTGCTATTGTTTTATTCTTCTCAATTTTGTTTATTTCTTCTCTGATCTTTATTATGTCCCTCCTTCTGCTGACTTTAGGCCTCATTTGTTCTTCTTTTTCCAGTTTTGATAATTGTGATGTTAGACTATTCATTTGGGATTGTTCTTCCTTCTTCAAGTGTGCCTGGATTGCTATATACTTTCATCTTAAGACTGCTTTCGCTGCGTCCCACAGAAGTTGGTGCTTAGTGTTGTTGTTGTCATTTGTTTCTATATATTCCTTGATCTCTATTTTGATTTGTTCATTGATCCATTGATTATTTTGTAGCATGCTGTTAAGCCTTCATGTGTTTGTGAGCCTTTTTGTTTTATTTGTAGAATTTATTTCTACTTTTATACATTTGTGGTCTGAAAAATTGGTTGGTAGAATTTCAATATTTTGGAGTTTACTGAGGCTCTTTTAGTGAGCTAGTATGTGGTCTATTCTGGAGAATATTCCATGTGCACTTGAGAAGAATGTATATCCTGTTGCTTTTGGATGTAGAGTTCTATAGATGTCTATTAGGTTCCATCTGTTCTATTGTGTGGGTCAGTGCCTGTGTGTCCTTACTTATTTTCTGCCCGGTGGATCTATCCTTCAGGGTGTGTTGAAGTCTCATAAGATGAATGCATTGCAGTCTATTTCCCTCTTTAGTTCTGTTAGTATTTGCTTCATATATGCTGGTGCTCCTGTTTTGGGTGCATATATATTTAGAATGGTTATATCCTCTTGTTGGACTGAGCCCTTTATCATTATGTAGTGTCCTTCTTTATCTCTTGTTACTTTCTTTGTTTTGAAGTCTATTTTGTCTGATATTAGTACTGCAACCCCTGCTTTCTTCTCGCTGTTGTTTGCCTGAAATATGTTTTTCCATCCCTTGACTTTTAGTCTATGCTTATCTTTGGGTTTAAGTTGAGTTTCTTTTAAGCAGCATATAGATGGGTCTTGCTTTTTTATCCATTCCATTACTCTGTGTCTTTTGATTGGTGCATTCAGTCCATTTACTTTTAGGGTGACTATTGAGAGATATGTACTTATTGCCTTTGCAGGCTTTAGATTCGTGGTTACCAAAGGTTCAAGGTTAGCTTCTTTAGTATCTTACTGCCTAACTTAGCTCGCTTATTGAGCTGTTATATACACTGTCTGGAGATTCTTTTCTTCTCTCCCTTCTTATTCCTCCTCCTCCATTCTTCATATGTTGTGTGTTTTGTTCTGTGCTCTTTTTAGAGGTGCTCCCATTTAGAGCAGTTCCTGTAGTATGCCCTGTAGAGGTGGTTTGTGGGAAGCAAATTCCCTCAGCTTTTGCTTGTCTGGGAATTGTTTAATCCCGCCATCATATTTAAATGATAGTCGTGCTGGATACAGTATCCTTGGTTCAAGGCCCTTCTGTTTCATTGCATTAAGTATAGCATGCCATTCTCTTCTGGCCTGTAGGGTTTCTGTCAAGAAGTCTGATGTTAGCCTGATTGGTTTTCCTTTATAGGTGACCTTTTTCTCTCTAGCTACCTTTAACTCTTTCCGTGTCCTTGATCCTTGCCATTTTAATTACTATGTGTCTTGGTGTTGTCTTCCTTGGATCCTTTCTGTTGGGGGTTCTGTGTAATTCCATGGTCTGTTTGATTATTTCCTCCCCCAGTTTGGGGAAGTTTTCAGCAATTATTTCTTCAAAGAGACTTTCTATCCCTTTTCCTCTTTCTTCTTCTTCTGGTATCCCTATAATACGAATATTATTCCTTTTGGCTTGGTCACATAGTTCTCTTAGTGTTGTTTCATTCCTGGAGATCCTTTTATCTCTCTCTATGTCAGCTTCTATACATTCCTGTTCTCTGGCTTCTATTCCTTCAATATCCTCTTGCATCTTATCCATTCTGCTTATAAATCCTTCCAGCTATTGTTTCATTTCTGTGATCTCCTTCCTGACATCTGTGATCTCCCTCCGGACTTCATCCCACTGCTCTTGCATTTTTCTCTGCATCTCATCCCATTGCTCTTGTATTTTTCTCTGCATCTCTGTCAGCATGTTCATGATTTTATTTTGAATTCTTTTTCAGGAGGACTGGTTAGGTCTGTCTCCTTCTCAGGTGTTGTCTCTGTGATCTTTGTCTGCCTGTAGTTTTATCTTTTCATGGTGATAGAGATAGTTTGCAGAGCTGGTACAAGTGACTGCTGGAAGAGCTTCCCTTCTTGTTGGTTTGTGGCCTTCCTCTCCTGGGAGAATAGCGACCTCTAGTGGCTTGTGCTGGGCAGCTGTGTGCAGACAGGGCTTCTGCTTCCTGCCCGGTTGCTATGGAGTTTATCTCCGCTGTTGCTGTGTGCGTGGCCTGGCTGGAGCTGCTCCTCCAACGTGGTGGAGCCCCATTGGAGGGGGCGCAGCCGGGAGACTATTTATCTCTGTAAGGGGCCTCTGTGCTCCCTGTTGCCCAGGGGGTTAGTGTGCCCAGCGATCCCCAGATTCCCTACCTCTGGTCTAAGTGACCTGTCCTGCCCTTTTAAGACTTCCAAAAAGCACTCTCCAAACCAAAACAACAACAGCAACAATGAGAGAGGGAACAGAAAAAAAAAAAAAAAAGGAGAAAACACGCGAGTTTTTTTGTCCTCAGGCGCCGGTCCCAGGCACCCGCTCACTGATCCTGCTGCCCTGCCTTCCTAGCACCAGGGTCCCTGTCCCTTCAAGGCTTCCAAAAAGCACCTGCCCACTGGTCCCGCAGGGAAAAATGCACGATATTCTTTGTCCTCAGGTGCCGGTCCCAGGCACCCGCTCACCAGTCCCACCGCCCTGCCTCCCTAGCAACGGGGTCCCTGTCCCTTTAAGGCTTCCAAAAAGCACTCGCCAAAAAGAGAAAAAAAAAGGAGAAAAATGCGCGATTTTCTCCATCCTCAAGTGTCGGTCTCAGGCACCCGCCCACCGGTCCTGCAGGGAAAAACGCGGGATATTCTTTGTCCTCAGGCGCCGGTCCCAGGCACCCGCTCACCAGTCCTGCCGCCCTGCCTCCTTAGCAACGGGGTCCCTGTCCCTTTAAGACTTCCAAAAAGCACTCGCCAAAAAAAAAAAAAAACCTCTCTGGTTTCTTTCCACTCGCCAGGAGCCGGGGGACGGGCACTCAGGTCCCGCCGGGCTGGGGCTTGTATCTTACCCCCTTCGCAAGGTGCTGCGTTCTTGCAGGTGTGGATGTGGTCTGGATGTTGTCCTGTGTCCTGTGGTCTCTATTTTAGGAAGATTTTTCTTTGTTATATTTTCATAGCTCTATGTGTTTTTGGGAGGAGATTTCCACTGCTCTACTCACGCCGCCATCTTGGCTCCCGGTGCAGGTATTTATTTTTAAATGTTTCTCTCATATTGAGCCATCAAATGGTTTTATTCTAGTAATGCCTGTTACTAATTTTGGATTTTCTAGGCATGTTACCTTATTATTGAAAGAGAAGATTTTATCTCCTTTACCCAGGATTTATAACAGTTATTTTATTTTCCTCTTGTAACATAAGAACTTTCAAAATATTGTTTTGAAACAATATTTTGTTTCAAATTATTGCTGATGTTAGTAAAATAAATTCTGTTTGTGGACAACAGCTTTCACCTATGCCCACAGAGTTCCGTCTTTCTTGTGATCTTCCATTCCTGAAGTCTGGGCTATGAATTTCAGACTTGTTCCCCCAGCCTATGCAATCACGAGACACTTTTTTCTTTTATTGTGTAAAAGGAGACAATTTATGAAATTAAAGTCCATGGAGGGATTAAGGGCATCCATATCCTGGCCAGGTCCCACACAACGGGAGCCCAGCACACCATGTTTCCCCTACTTTCCCTCCCCTTCCATAGCTAATTCTTTTTTTTTTTTGGTATTATTAATACAAAATCACATGGGCAACATTGTGGTTACTAGATTCCCCCCATTATCAAGTCCCCACCACATACCCCATTACAGTCACTGTCCATCAGTGTAGTAAGATGCTATAGAGTCATTACTTGTCTTCTCTGTGCTATACTACCTTCCCTGTGTGCCCCCCCTACATTGTGTGCTAATCATAATGCCCCTTTACCCCCTTCTCCCTCCCTTCCCACCCATCCTTCCTAGTCCCTTTCCCTTTGGTAACTGTTAGTCCATTCTTGGGTTCTGTGAGTCTGCTGCTGTTTTGCTCCTTCAGTTTTTACTTTGTTCTTATACACCACAGATGAGTGAAATCATTTGGTACTTGTCTTTCTCTGTCTGAATGGCCAATTCTTTTTAATAAATCTGCACTTATGTGCACGTGCACACACACACACACACATACACACACACAGACAAACACACACACACACACCTACTGCTGGTTCTCCTTCTCTAGGTGAACCCTGATTGTTACCAATACCGTTTAGAAAGCTGTGATAATATATGGACAAATTAAGAAGCTTATTTTGAGCATAAAAATAAACATTTAAACTTAAAATTAAGACTTAGAAAACCAGGTATTTTCACTATAATAAGTTTTATATTTCATATGTGAATCTACCATTAGAAAACTTTTGAAACACGTTTAAAACACATTATTTAGTCTTATGCATAAATTAACTACAGCGATATAAGGTTTTGTTTTATTTATTTATTTATTTATTATTTAAATTTTTTATTAAGGTACTATTGATATACACTTTTACGAAGGTTTCACATGAAAAAACAATGTGGTTACTACATTCACCCATATTATCAAGTCCCCACCCATACACCAATGCAGTCACTGTCCATCAGTGTAGTAAGATGCCACAGATTCACTATTTACCTTCTCTGTGCTACAGTGTTTTCCCCGTGATCTCCCACACCATGTATACTAAACATAATACTCCTCAATCTCCTTGTCCCTCCCTCTCCACCCGCCATCCCACACCCCTTCCCTTTGATAACCACTAGTTCCTTCTTGGAGTCTCTGAGTCTGTGACTATTTTATTCCTTCAGTTTTGCTTCATTTTTCCACAAATGAGGGAAATCATTTGGCACTTGTCTTTCCCCGCCTGACTTATTTCACTGAGCATAATGTCCTCCAGCTCCATCCATGTTGTTGCAAATGGTAGGATTTGTTTCTTTCTTATGGCTCAATAGTATTCCACTGTGTATATGTACCACCTCTTCTTTATCCATTCATCTACTGATGGATACTTAGGTTGCTTCCATATCTTGGCTATTGTAAATAGTGCTGCAATAAACATAGGGGTGCATATATCTTTTTGAATGTGAGAAGTTGAATTCTTTGGGTAAATACCAAGGAGTGGGATTCCCAGGTCAAATGGTATTTCTATTTTTAGTGTTTTGAGGAACCTCCATATTGCTTTCCACAATGGTTGAACTAACTTACATTTCCACCAGCAGTGTAGGAGGGTTCCCCTTTCTCTGCATCCTCACCAGCATTTGTTGTTCTGAGTCTTTTCTATGCTGGCCATCCTTACTGGTGTGAGGTGATATCTCATTGTGGTTTTAATTTGCAATTCCCTGATGATTAGTGATGAGGAGCATCTTTTCATGTGTCTGTTGATTGGCTATCTGAATTTCTTCTTTGGAGAACTGTCTGGTCATATCCCCTGTCCATTTATTAATCAGGTTATTTGCTTTTTGGGTGTTGAGGCATCTAAGTTCTTTATATGTTTTGGATGTTTACCCCTTGTTGGATATGTCATTTACAAATATATTCTCCCATAGTGTTGGATGCCTTTTTGTTCTGTTGATGGTGTCCTTTGCTTTACAGAAACATTTTAGTTTGATGCAGTCTCATTAGTTCATTTTTGCTTTTGATTCCATTGCTTGAGGAGATGCACTCAGGAAGAAGTTGCTCATGCTTATATTCAGGAGATTTTTGCCTATATTGTCTTCTAAGAGTTTTATGGTTTCATGACTTACATTCACATCTCTGATCCATTTTGAGTTTACTTTTGTGTATGGGGTTAGACAATAATCCAGTTTCATTCTCTTGCATATAGCTGTCCAGTTTTGTCAACACCAGCTGTTGAAGAGGCTGTCATTTCCTCACTGTAAGTCCATGGCTCCTTTACCATATATTAATTAATCATATATGGTTGGGTTTATATCAGGGCTCTCTAGTCTGTTCCATTGGTCTATGGGTCTGTTCTTGTGCCAGTACCAAATTGTCTTGATTACTGTGGCTTTGTAATAGAGCTTGAAGTTGGGGAGCATAACACCACTCCCCTGCTTTATTTTTCCTTCTCAGGATTGCTTTATCTATTCGGGGTCTTTTGTGGTTCCATATGGATTTTAGAATGATTTTCTCTAGTTCTTTGAAGAATGTTGTGGTATTTTGATAGGGATTGCATTGACTCTGTAGATTGCTTTAGGCAGGATGGCCATTTTGACAATATTAATTCTTCTATCCATAAGCACGGGATGTGTTTCCATTTATTGGTATATTCTTTAATTTATCTCATGAGTGTCTTGTAGTTTTCAGAGTAAGGTCTTTCACTTCCTTGGTTAGGTTTATTTTAGGTATTTTATTCTTTTTGATGCAATTGTGAATGGAATCATTTTCCTGATTTCTCTCTCTGCTAGTTCATTGTTAGTGTGTAGGAATGCCACAGATTTCTGTGTATTAATTTTGTATCCTGCAACTTTGCTGAATTCAGATATTAGATCTAGTGGTTTTGGAGTGGGTTCTTTAGTGTGTTTTATGTACAATATCATGTCATTGCAAACAGGGACAGTTTGACATCTTCCTTGCCAATCTGGATGCCTTTTATTTCTTTGTGTTGTCTGATTGCCATGGCTAAGATGTCCAGTACTATGTTGAATAGAAGTGGGGAGAGTTGGCATCCTTGTCTTGTTCCTGATCTTAAAGGAAAAGCTTTCAGCTTCTCACTGTTAAGTATAATGTTGGATGTGGGTTTGTCATATACGGCCTTTTTTATGTTGAGGTACTTGCCCTCTATGCTCATTTTATTGAGAGTTCTGTCATGAATGGATGTTGAATTTTGTTGATTCTTTTTTAGCATCTATGGAGATGATCATGTGGTTTTTGTCCTTTTTGTTGATGTGGTGGATGATGTTGATGAATTTTCAAATGTTGTATCATCTTTGCATCTCTGGGATGAATCCCACCTGTTCATGATGGATGATCTTTTTGAATGTATTTTTTAATTCAGTTTGCTAATATTTTGTTGAGTATTTTTGTATCTATGTTCATGAGGAATATTGGTCTGAATTTTCTTTTTTTGTGGTGTCTTTGCCTGGTTTTGGTATTAGAGTGATGCTGGCTTCATAGAATGAGTTCTGAAGTATTCCCTCTTCTTCTCCTCCTTGGACAACTTTAAGGAGGATGAGTATTAGGTCTTCAGTAAATGTTTGGTAAAATTCAGTGGTGAAGCCATCTGGTCCAGGAGTTTTATTCTTAGCTAGGTGTTTGATTACCAGTTCAATTTTGTTGCTGGTGATTGTTTTGTTCAGATTTTCTGTTTCTTTCTGGGTCAGCCTTAGACGGTTGTATTTTTCTAGAAAGCTGTTCATTTCTTCTAGGTTATGCAGTTTGTCAGCATATTATTTTTCATAGTATTCTCTAATAATTCTTTGTATTTCTGTGGTGTCCATAGTGATTTTTCCTCTCTCATTTCTGATTGTGTTTATGTGAGTAGACTTTCTTTTTTTCTTGATAAGTCTGGCTAAGAGTTTATCTATTTTGTTAATTTTCTTGAAGGACCAGCTCTTGCTTTCATTGATTCTTTTGTTTTATTCTTTTCGATTTTATTTATTTCTGCTCTAATCTTTATTATGTCCCTCCTTCTACTGACTTTGGGCCTCCTTTGTTCTTCTTTTTCTAGTTTCATTAATTGTGAGTTTAGACTGTTCATATGGGATTGGTCTTCTTTCCTAAGATAGGCCTGTATTGCAATATACTTTCCTCTCAGCACAGCTTTGCTGAATCCCACAGATTTTGCAGTGTTGATTTTTGTTGTCATTTTTCTCCATATATTGCTTGATCTCTGTTTTTATTTGGTCATTGATCCATTGGTTATTTAGGAGCATGTTGTAAAGCCTCCATGTGTTTGTGGGTTTTTTAAATTTTCTTTGCATAATTTATTTCTAGTTTCATACCTTTGTGGTCTGAGAAACTGGTTGGTACAATTTCAATCTTTTTGAATTTACAGAGGCTCTTTTTGCAGCCTAATATATGATCTATTCTTGAAAATGTTCCATGTGCACTTGAGAAGAATGTGTATTGTGCTGCTTTTGGGTGTAGAGTTCTGTAGTTGTCTGCTAGGTCCATCTGTTCTAATGTGTTGTTCAGTGCCTCTGTCTCCTTACTTATTTTCTGTCTGGTTGATCTGTCCTTCAGAGTGAGTGGAGTGTTGAAGTCTCCTAGAATGACTGCATTGCATTCTATTTTCTCTTTTAATTCTGTTAGTACTTGTCTCACATATGTAGGTGCTCCTGTGTTGGGTGCATAGATATTTACAATAGTTATATCTTCTTGTTGGACTGACCCCTTTATCATTATGTAATGTCCTCTTTGTCTCTTGTGACTTTCTTTGTTTTGAAATCTATTTTGTCTGATACACGTACTGCAACTCCTACTGTTTTCTCCCTATGAATTGCATGAAATATCTTTTCTGATCCCTTTACTTTTAGTCTGTATGTCTTTGGGTTTAAAGTGAGTCTCTTGTAGTCAGCATATAGATGGGTATTGTTTTTTATCCATTCAGTGACTCTATGATTGGTGCATTCATTACATTTACATTTAGGGTGATTATCAATAGGTATGTACTTATTGCCGTTGTAGACTTAGATTCGTGGTTACCATAGGTTCCACCAAAGGTTCAAGATTAACTTCCATACTATCTAAGATTCTAACTTTATTCACTTAATGTGTTATTACAAACACAATCTAAAGGTTCTTTTCTTTTTGTCCTCCTTTTTCTTCCTCCTCCATTCTTTATATATTAGGTATCAAATTCTGTACTTTTTGTCTATCCCTTGATTGACTTTAAGGATAGTTAATTTAATTTTGCATTTGCTTCATAATGAGCTGTTCTACTTTCTTTACTGTGATTTTATTACCTCTGGTGACAGCTATTCAACCTTAGGAACACTTCCATCTATAGCAGTCCCTCCAAAATAGACTGTAGAGATGGTTTGTGGGAGGTAAATTCTCTCAGCTTTTGCTTATCTGGAAATTGTTTAATCCCTCCTTCAAATTTAAATGATAATCTTGCCGGGTAAAGTAATCTTGGTTCCAGGCCCTTCTGCTTCATGGCATTAAATACATCATGCCACTCCCTTCTGGCCTGTAAGGTTTCTGCTGAGAAGTCTGATGTTAGCCTGATGGGCTTTCCTTTGTATGTGATCTTATTTCTCTCTATGGGTGCTTTTAGCAGTCTGTCCTTATCCTTGATCTTTCTCATTTTCATTACTATGTGTCTTGGTGTTGTCTTCCTTGGGTCCCTTGTGTTGGGAGATCTGTGCATCTCCATGTCCTGAGAGACCATCTCCTTCCCCAGATTGCAGAAGTTTTCAACAACTATCTCCTCAAAGACACTTCCTATCCCTTTTTCTCTCTCTTCTTCTTCTGGTATTGCTATAATGCCAATATTGTTCAGTTTGGATTGGTCACATAGTTCTCTGAACATTCTTTCATTCTTAAGAGATCCTTTTTTCTCTTTGTGCCTCAGCTTCTTTGTATTCCTCTTCTCTAGTTTCTATTTCATTTAGTCTCCTCAACCATATCTAATCTGCTTTTAATACCCTCCACTGCACTCTTCGATGATTTGATCTGCGACCGGAATTCATTCTTGAATTCTTGAATATCTTTCAGTATCTCCATGAGCATGTTAATGATTTTTATTTTGACATCCCTTTCAGGAAGATTCATGAGGTCAATGTCATCTTTTTCAGGAGTTGTGTTAATAATTTTACTTTGAACCAGGTTCCTTTGGCATTTCATATTTGTATATGGCACCCTCTAGTGTCCAGAGGCTCTACTCTCTGGAGCTGCTCAGCCACTGAAGCAATGTCAAAGGTCACAGGGGAGTGGTATTGGTGCCTGGGGGGAGGAAACAGCTGTTTCCTGCTTCCAGGCTTGTATGCCTATCTCCACTGCCTGAACCAGTGGGCTGAGCACACAGGTATAAGCCTCTATGCTTTGCGTTTGTAGTTGCTGTAGACAGATCTTCCCTCTGGCTGGCCTATCACCAGGATAGGGTTTGCCAGTTTGCAAGCCAAGTGGGGCTCGCCAGGAGAAAGGTGCAGTAGGCTGCATATCATGGAGGGAGTCCTTGGAGCTGTGTATCTAGTCAGGGAGCTGGAGCACCTGAAAATCATGAAAACTTCCAACCTGCTGGGCAGAGTGCAACTGGACAATTTTGTCTACTTGTCCATTCTCCTGAGCAGTAAGCTCTGTGCAGTCCTTGCCCCTTCATCAGCCCTCTTGCTAAGGGCTTCCTTGTTAGGGAGTCTCTCAGACTGCCCGCCTTTGTTTTGTCCCAGAGCAGCTGGATATGGATCCCTGCTTTCCACAAGATGTTGGGATCTCAATCTCTCTAGGAATTCTGCCTGTCTTAGCTTTCCAATCCCCTAATCATGAGAGTATAATGAAAGCACCAGAAAATGTAAGTTTGTGCTGCCAGAATAAATCTCCAGAGTTAGGTATTCAGCAGTCCCAGGCCTCCACTCACTCCTTGCTCCATTTCTCTTCCTCCTGCTGGTGAGCTGGGGCGGGGGAAGGGCTTGGGTCCCTCTGGGCCACTGCTTTGGTATGTTACCATGTTCCATGAGGTCTGCTCTTTTCTTCAGATGTATGCAGTTTGGTGCATTCCTCTTTTCTGTTGCTCTTTCAGGATTAGTTATATTAATTATATTTTCATATTATATGCGGTTTTAGGAGGAAGCCTCTGTCTCAGCTCTCATGCTGCCATCTTTAATCCCATATAAGGTTTCATATGAAAAGTTTTATGCAAAACAATAATATCTGACACATTTATACATTTTCAAAAATTTGCTTTCATTCTTAGCAAGGATTGTAGTAGCCAAATTTAAAGTTTTTAAAGTTTTTATTTTAAAGAATCTTGTAAGAGTATACAGACTATCTTAACATAAATGCAAACACATTAAGGATTAATTTCATAACACACAAAATGTATGAAATGATTTTTCTTTTGGGTAATTTAAGAACATTTTTCAGATCTTGAATTTGATACTTTCTATGAGTTTATACTTATATTTCTTGGTAGAACACACATGCTGTATAAATAAGTATAACTATACACACTTACTGTATATACATATATCCATAGTAAACAAACATTCACCTTTTCTAATTATTTTTTCATTTTCTTTCAAGTTTGTGAAATGTTTCATAAATATGTTTTCTATAAATTCTTAAATAATGGAAGTAGCTAAAAACAAGAATACTGAAAAACAGTAGCATCAGGAGAAAGAGGAAAGAAATGACCAGGTAGACACTTGGCCTGAAAGAAGAAAAAAAAAGTCATGTTTATTTATTTAGTTAAACAATTTTTGAATAGCTAGCTATTATGCCAATGACAGAGAACAAAGATTAATGATACATCTTGTCTACTCTCAAGATGTTTACCTCTTAGCACTTGAGGCTGAGCAGGGAAGAAAATAGACAGTGTGACCTGTGTATTGAGAGAAGGAAGTATAATAGTATACAGGAGTCAGGCACCAAGGAAAGCCTTCCAGTGGAGGTGGCTTTTGAACTGAGTATGGGTAGGAGTTAGCTAGGTATGAGTAGGGTTAGTAGTATTAGTATGAGTTAGCTAGACAAACATGCCTGGGAGTGGAGGAAGAGACTAAGGTAGGCATAAAGTTTTAGGCTAAGGGAGATGCATAGAAGCATAGGAAAACCTTAAGATCCTCCAAGACATTCTGGAACTAAAACCAGTTCAGTGTGACTAGAGCTCAGGTGGTAGGAAAAGTGGTTAGAGGTGCAGAATGATAGATGGTTAGAGATGAGAAAGACAACTTTTATCAAGCTATAGAGTATGGCTGTTAGCCTACAGACAAGAGGAAGTTTCATAGATGCTACACAGAATTGTCCTTTCATTAGGGTAATTCTGATTGTAGTAAGAAGACTAGATGAATGGGAATCAAGAGTGTGGAGTGAAAAAAGTTATGAGATATATTTAGAAGTTAGATTGGATAGGTCTTAGTGATTAAGATGTAGGGTTTGAGAAATATGATGGAATAAAAAATGATTTCTAAGTTTTGGGATGAGGGAACTGTGAAGATGGTATTACCATTTTCTGACATAAAAAATTCAGAGAGAAGATCACTTTGCTGAGTATTGAAGCTGTGTGTGATTACAGTTGGTTTACTTTTGGGCATTTTGAATAGAATCTGAGGTATGTAGGGGGTCACCTATCTTCGGGAGAATAAAGCTGGGTAATAAACCCTTTTAACCCAAGAACTTCCAGTCATTCCTTGGTCTCACTGAATCCATAGTGAATATGACCAGGGCTGAAACCCTTTGGCAAGACAGATGGATTAGGGAGATAGGAATGGAATATAAGAAAATGCAGCTTGTGAGTGTGTGGATAAAGTGAAGGTCTATGGCCAGAATTCTTACCTGGCCCTGGTTGGCTAGCTCACTACACACATGTGGGCACTACGTTGTTATTGAATCTATATAAAGAGCTCCATCAGTGCTTTGGGCAAAACGGTGGCATAGCTGCAAGGCTTCAGGAGAGCAGAGACAAGACTGGAGTGGTAGCAGTGCCCAGGACAGAGACTGATATGGCTGTGCAGGTAGAGGCCCAGAGGCAGAGACTGGCTTGCTGCATGCGGACTCACTCTGAGTAGTTGGGATTCTAGTGATTGACCTGCCACAGTGGGAATAAAGTTGGTGTGGATAAAATGAAAGTTCCTGTGGCCAGGACCTGGTTGGCTAGCTCACTGCACAGGTGTGGGTAATATGTCGTTATTGACTCTGT
Organism: Manis javanica; assembly: GCF_040802235.1. Lineage (NCBI taxonomy): Eukaryota > Metazoa > Chordata > Mammalia > Pholidota > Manidae > Manis > Manis javanica. The sequence continues at coordinate 76,508,726 of NC_133166.1, read as the reverse complement.
ATAAAGAGCTTTGCCCAGTGCTCTGGGCGACACGGTGGCATGGCTGCAAGGCTGCAGGAGAGCAGAGCAGAGGCTGGAGTGGTGGCAGTGCTGAGGACAGAGGCCCAGAGGATGGCTGTGTGGGTAGAGAGGCCCAGAGGCAGAGACCAGCTTGCTGCATACAGACTCACTCTGAGTGAATGGGATTTTAGTGATTGACCTGCCACTGTGGAAATACAGTTGGGTATAACCCTTTCCACCCCAAGAATGTTCTACTGTCATTTCTTTAGTCACACTAAATCCAGTGAACTTGCCCAGGGCTGAAACCTATTGGTAAGACAATTGGGTATAAACCCTTTCACCCCAAGAACATTCCACTGTTCCTTGATCTCATTGAATCCATAGTGAACTTGCCTGGGGCTGAAACCCATTGGCAAGACAGAGTGTAGACAAGTCTTTTAGGAAGTTTGTCTTACAAAGGAGAGAGAGAAGGTGGTAGCTGGAGGGGAGATGAGGTTTAAAACAAAAATCTTGAGGGTGATTAAAAGTCTTTTGGTGGTGTGTGGATAAAGTGGGAGTTCCTGTGGCCAGGATTCTCACTTGGTTGACTAGATCACTGCACAGCTGTGGGCAACACATGGCTGTTGACTCTATATAAAGAGCTCTGCCCAGTGCTATGGGCAGGACATGGTGGCAGAGCTGCAAGGCTGTAGGAGAGCAGAGCAGAGGAGAGGCTGGAGTGGTGGCAGCATCGAAGAGAGAGGCCCAGAGGATGGCTGAGCGGACAGAGGGGCCCAGAGGCAGAGAGCGGATTACTGCATGCAGACTCGCCCTGAGTGAACGGGATTTTAGTGACTGACCTGCCACCTGGAAATAAAGTTGGGTATAACCCTTTCACCCTAAGAACGTTTTGCTGTCATTTTCTTTGGTCACACTGAATCCATAGTGAACTTGCCCGGGGCTGAAACCCATTAGCAAGACAAGGTGTTAAAAAGAAAGACACAGGCCCAACATCACTTCTGCTAGGCCAAGCCACCAAACCAGAGCTTAACTGCAGTTTTGGCTTCCCCCAGAAACGTAAGAGTTTTCTGGTCATGATGGATAAGATAATGTCATTTGGGTCTTCTCCATTTCCCCCAAAGGAATTCACTTAATAAGACACTTTTGTCCCCAGATGAAGGTGACTTTACCCCCAAACATCTTTTTTTTCTGTTTTATTTCCTTGTCCTGCCTTTAAAAACCTCTCCCTTTCTATTGCCCTTCAGGGCATCTCTCTACTTGCTGGAAGGGCTGCTGCCTAATTCATGAATTGCTTAGTAAAGCCATCAGATTTTCAAATTTGCTTGGATGAATTTTGTTTTTTTGTTAATGGAAGGATCTAGTTGAGAGCAAAAGTTGAATATATAGAAGAGAGAAGGAATAATTGACTTGGAAGTTTCCTTTGAAAGTGGGAAAGAATGGGGTTCAAAGAACAGTTGGAAAAATATTCAAAGAGAAGGAATAATATTGCCTCTATTATACCAGGATGTAAAGAGGAGAGATATGGTGTAGGGAAAATGTAAGTTCCTATGGCCAGGATCTGCACATGACCATAATCTAGTTGATGATCTAATTGGCCTACTGCTGGGCTAATGCTTACACATCTCTTGGCAATAAGCCAATATTGTCTGTATTGCCATATAAAGAACTCTGCCCAGTGCTTGGAGCAGAACAGAAGTTGGAAGTGAAGGCAGAGCCTGGAGCAGAGGCTGAAGCAGAGACAGACTTGCCTGTTGTAGACATAACTCCAGCACTCGATCTGACACCATGAGAATAAAGCTTGGTACAAACCTTTTATCCACCAATGTTCTGTTCTCATTATTCGGTCTCACTGAATCCAGGGTGAACTTGCCCAGAGCTGGAATCTCTCTGTCTCATAGCTACACATGCATGCAGATATTAGTCAGTTTACATGTTTGGAATCAGGAATAGAGGGAGTTCCTGTCAGATGTCTTCTAATTTCTCTGTAAACAAGCTCATCTGATGATTTTTAAGGAAAAGAGGTTGCAGGAAGAAGCTAATTAGACAAGGTCTGAAGCAGCTCTTATGGAGAACAGACACACTGGTTGACCAGAGAAAGGTAGTAAGATTACCAGGTAGTGTTGGTGAATTTGAAGTTGGTGATGGGTGTGCCCCATTGTGTAACTTTCTTTACCAGTCCCGGGCTGTTCATGTGTGATTACAAAGAAAGTATGTGATTGGGGCCTTGCAAGATGAAGGACCAAATCCCGGAGGGTTAGAGACTACCTTTAATAAGTCGGTGTTACTGAAGTAAGTGGTAAGTCCATGTTACTGAAGTAGCAGACTTTGAAATGCAGGGAAAGAAGAAGTAAAAACGGAGAGACTGAAAGTAGAGGTGAAGGTCCCAGCGAGGATGAAGAAGGTTGTGTGTAGTTGAATTAACAAGCTGAGGTTCAGAGAGTGGGATGTCTGACTTGATGCTGTAGGAAGCAGAGAATTTATGATGGTGATACCAGTGTTCCAGGTGTGACTGTGGGAATGGGTGGCTGAAGTACAGCAGAGCAGGACACCAAGGTGAAGGTGAGGAAAGACCATGGTGTTGGCAGGGTTGGACACGTGGACATTGATGGTGGGCTTGAGGTGGAGATGAAAAGCAGTGTGGCAGGGCTGAAGTTATCAGTGCATGCAGGGGGGTTTGGAGAAGACACAGCAATGAGGACAGAGAAAGGGCAGGGAGTACAGCAGATGCCACGAGCCTCAAAAGGCTCGTGTGTGTTTAAAAAATTTGTTTGGTTTTGTTTTATATGAACCAGGATAAATAATGATCTGCAAGTAGTAATGGCACCTGGAAGCACATGGCGGGTGTTAGAAAATAAATAGACATCACTCTAGAGTTCTGAAGATAAAGAAGTGCCTCTAGGGGACAGAGGGCGGTAGGAGAGTTCAGAGGATAGTTGGGGATTTAGGTGAATTTGCTGGTTAAATGGTGGTTAATTCCAAAGGACGCAGTAGAAAATTTTGGGAAGTGGTTGAGCACTGGGCCAAAAAGCAAGGGGGTACAAGATCTTTGCTGCCTACAAGCTGATCATCAGCTGCGGTTTGCTCATGAAAAGGGCTCTCTTACTCGAAAGATGTTTGCCACCAGCTAACCCCTGCGCTGTGTCTGGTAAGAGAGACTGAACTGCAGTCCCTAACCTGATCGACTATCCTGTCCTGTGCACCGTATTCCCTGGCTACTGAGATTCAGCTACTAGGAGGTGAATTGGGCAAGTAGGCGAGCACTTCCTTTATTCTTTCTCAGCTCCTTAACTCACCTTTGTTGGTGGCTACTTGGGTGTACGTATGTTCTTAATATTTGTCCAAATTAAACATACTAATGAGAAAGAGAATTGCTGCAAAGAGGCTATACACATTTCCCAGAGTTACTTAGAAACATGCATAGCTTATCTCATTTTGCAGATTATTCACACCATTAACCTCCCATTAGTACAAAAAATCAAGGGACTGTAATATTTAAAGTATGGCCATAAATAACTTAATTGTTTGTCTTTTACTTTTGTTTAGTATTTTACAAAAAAAAGAGAAAAATCTAAAAAAAAAAAAAAAGAAAGAAAAAGAAAAACCAGGCCCAGGACAGAGAAGCAGTCATTTGCACTCCAGCTTTAGTGTTAAAATTTTTTACTCTGCTCTCCAAGGAAGCTGGAGCTGAGCCCAGGAAAATGCCTTCACTGCCTATTTCCTGGATGCACTGGAGGTGGCCAGTGGTCAGAGCTGACTCAGGGTAAGCAGAGGCCCAGCCATTGCCTCCTCCCAGTTCTCATGCTGCAGTTTACTGTTCATCTGCTAGGCGGGGTTAAAAAATATATTTTATGGGAAGACAGTTGCTGTAGAGGGGATGGAACAAAAAGGGACCCTAGCTGCAGTTACAGTTCTCTGGAGTACCTTCCTGCTGTATTCCTGGTATAACAGATATACAAGTTTTCAGGTATTGCATAGAGGTCAGAAGTATTAGAGTCACAGAAAAATGGGGAAGAGGTGCTTTTCGTTTTTAGCTATCGCCTGTGTCTTTTACACTTTCTCTCATTAAAGCTTGATTAGGCACTGGTCATTACCTGGGAATCATTCCAAAGGTCTCTATTGCAAATACAGTTGTTAGGTTACAGAAACTGCAAATTAGAAAAGTAATATTAAAGATTAATTAAGAAAAATATATTTTAAAACTTCATCCACATCTCTATGGTAAAAATCAAATCATATAGTCTTAGTTAAGGTATCATTTTCTTGACAATGGAGAGAATAGATACATTTATATGGTAGCTCTGATAATTTTTCCATGTGCATGCTTGCTGTAAGATTCCCCAGAACTTGTCAGTGCACCTCTCTATCTTCCTAACAGCTTTACATCATCATGATAGCAATGTTAACATTAGTAATAATAATATTGACAGAAATAATAGTAAACATTTACTAGGCATTAATGAATACTAATTGAGCATTTGCTATGTACCAGGCAGTGTATCAAAGGCTTTATGTGAATTATCATGGTTAATACTCATAGCAACCTTCCTTTTAGATGAATAAATTGAGGTTCAGATAGGGTAAGTTACTAGTTGAAGTTTATATAGTTGTAAGTAGTAGAGCTGGGATTTGAATCCAGGTTTTTCTGACCAAAGAGCCTGTGATGTTCACCTGATGTAGGCGGACTCCTCAGAAAGTTGAGACTGTCAGGAACTTGAGATATAGAACTGGTTATTATTTCTAATAACTGAATATTTAATAATTATTTCCAAGAATTCTGAGTATCTCTCATAATTTAGCATATTATTTAGAATGAGACAGGATATAGTTAAATAAACATTAATGATATGACTTGATATGATTTCACCTACCTTCATGTGGGAAAAGAGAGAAGAAAGGAACCTCAGATAATTTTTTGAGGAACCTTCATACTGTTTTCCATAGCAGCCGCACTAAGTTACATTCCCACCAAAGGCACATGAGAGTTCCCTTTTCTCCATATCCTCAACACTTATTTGTCTTTTGATATTTGCCATTCTAACAGGTCTGAGGTGACATCTCATTGTGGTTTTGATTTGCATTTCCTTGATGTCTAGTGATGTTGAGCATTTTTCCATGTACCTATTGGTGATTTGTATGTTTTCTTTGGGAAAATGTCTACTCAGATCCTCTGCCCATTATTAAATTGGATTTTTTGGGGTTTTTTTTGCTATTGAGCTGTATGAGTTCTTTATATGTTTTGGATTTTAACCCCATCTTGGATATATTTGCAAATGTCTTCTCTCATTCTGCTGATGGTTTCTTTTGCTGTACGGAAGTTTCTAGTTTGATGTAGTCCCACTTCTTTATTTTTGTTTCTGTTTTTTGCCTTTGCTTTTGGTGTCAAATCCAAAATCTCATCACCAAGACCAATTTCTAGGAGCTTACCACTTATGTTTTCTTCTAGGAGTTTTATGGTTTCAGATCTTATGTTCAAGTCTTTAATTACTTTGAATTAACTTTTATGTATAATGTAAGATAGAGGTCCAGTTTCATTTTTTGCATGGGCTGTACACTTTTTTCAACATCACTTATTGAAGAAACTGTCCTTTCCTCACTGTATATTCTTAGCTCCTTTACTGTAAATTAATTGACCATATATGTGTGTTTATTTCTGGGTTCACTGTTCTATTCCATTGATCACTGTGTGTTTTTATGCCAATACCATACTGTTTTGATTGCTGTAGCTTTGTAGTATAGTTTGAAATCAGGGGTCTGGTGTCTCTAGCTTTGTTCTTCATTCTCAAGATTTCTTTGGCTATTCAGGATCTTCTGTGGTTCCAAACAAATTAGGGTGTTTGTTCTATTTCTGTGAAAATTGTCATGGAATTTTTGGTTGGGATTGCATTGAATCTTTAGATTGCTTTGGGTCGTTTGGACATTTCAGCAATATTAATTCTCCTAATCCATAAACATGGAATATCTTTCCATTTATTTGTGTCTTCATTTTCTTTCACCAGTGTCTTATACTTTTCAGTTCAGAGGTGTTTTGCCTCCTTGGTAATATTTATTGCTAATTGTTTTGTTCTTTTTGATACAATTACAAATGGAATTATTCTTTATTTCTTTCTAATTATTCATTATTAGTTTATAGAAATGCAAGAGATTTTTGTGTATTGATTTTGTATCTTGCAACTTTACTGAATTCATGTAATAGTACTAACAGTTTTGTAGTGGAGCCTTTATGGTTTTCTATATATATCATGTCATCTGCAAAAAGTGACAGTTTTACTTCTTCCTTTCCAATTTGTATGCCTTTTGTTTATTTTTTCTTGCCTAATTTCTCTGTATAGGGCTTCTAATACTATGTTGAATAAAAGTGGTGAGAGTGGGAAACCTTGTTATGCTCCTGATCTTAGAGGAAAAGTTCACAGCTTTTCACTGTTGAGTATGATGCTGTGGGCTTGTCATATATGACCTTTATTATATTGAGGTACATCCCCTGTACGTATACTGTGTTGAGAGTTTTTATCATATATGAATGTTGAATTTTCTCAAATGATTTTTCTGCAACTATTGAGATCATCATATGATTTTTATCCTTCATTTAGATAATGTACTGTGTCACATTGATTGATTTGCAGATATTGAACCATTTGTTCATCCCAGGAATAAATCCCACTTGATCATTGTGTCTGATCCTTTTAATGTACTGCTGAATTTGGTATGCTAATATTCTATTGAGGATTTTTGCATCTATGTTCATCAGGGATATTGTCCTGCAATTTTCCTTTCTTGTAGTGCCCTTGTCTGGTTGTGGTATCAGGGCAATGTTGGTTTTATAAAATGAGTTTTGAAGCATTCCCTCCTCTTGTATTTTTTGAAACAATTTGAGAAGGATTAGTATTAATTGTTATTTATATGTCTAGTAGAATTCACCAGTGAAACTGTCTGGTACTGTATTTTTTTGTTGGAATGTTTTTTCTTATTGACTCAATCTCCTTCCTAGAACTATACTTTCATCACAACACTTCCCTTGTAAAGATACTAAAGAGGTTCTTTAGGACCTGGTTTGAAATTGACTTCAACATTTTGAATTGCCTGAAATTAGTCTGCCTCCTTTGTTTTTCTACCTTCTTCAGTGAAACTATCTTCCACCTTCCTGACTTCATGACTCCACAGCCTTAGACAGTACGCTAATGGTCAGCACCATCACATTATTAGTGTGACTTTTGTTTTCATCTGAAGGGTCTATCCTAGCCCTCCAGCAATGTAAATTCTACTAATGTTCCATATTCTCTGGGGAGTTTTCTTTGGATGCTCGGAAGAACATTGATCTTCCCTATCTCTGAATTATTATTGTGCCCACCAATAATACAAATGATTATATTTGAAGAATATCTCATGTATTATTAGCCTCCCTTGGTTTGCATGTGGACTTCCCACTACTCCTTCCCCAACTAGTTTAATTACAAGCACTTTGAAGGTTAAGATTAGGCTTATGTTATATTTGTGTTTATCACAGCAGTGGAACATAGCAAAGTACTCAGAATATAATTGTAAACCAATTTAATTGAAATGTTCAACTTAAAGATTTATCTTCCATCCCCATAGAATGTTTAATCTGATTAATACAAAATGGAAAAGCAAATATGTAAATAAAAAGAATAACAATCATCAAGACTATGTCAAGAAAATGTTAATTTTGAGGAAATAATGCTAAAACTATTATAATAAAACATTTATATTCACCTATAGTTTGGATCCAGGATCTTCACACGAAACACATATATTCCAGAATGGTCCACAGGCCAAATTAAATGGTTATGGTTAGACTTGTTGATAATCTCATATGGTTGATTTAAGTCTCCTGGTTTTCCAATTGTATAAGAAAAACAGTGCTTGTAGTTCTGAACAGAAAATAAAGAGAAAAACCTTTTTAAATTGGATTCTTGTATTTTTTGCTATTGATTTGTGTGAGTTTTTCAAAAAATATGTTTTGGATATTAACTCCTTATCAAATATATGATACTGACTGCAAGCTCCATGACTGTTAATTACCAGCTGGATCATTGCTTCCCAAGGAATATGTTATTTGGGCAGAATCTTAGAACATTTGGTTGCCCTCTGTGAGATTCTGGCTATATTGCCAATGGGTTTCCCAGCTCCGGACAAGTTCACTATGGATTCAATGAGACCGAAAAAATGACAATGGAATGTTCTTGGGGTGAAAGAGTTTATATCCAACTTTATCCTCACGGTGGCAGGTCAATCATTAGAATCCCGTCCACTCAGAGCAAGTCTGCATGCAACAAGCTGGTCCCTGCCTTTGGGCCTCTCTGCCCTCGCAGCCGTCTCAGTCTTTGTCCTCATAACTGCCACCACTCCAGTCTTTGCTCTTGCAGCCCTGCAGACGTGCAGCAGCCTGGAGCACTGGGTGGAGCTCTTTATATAGAGTCAATAACAATGTATTGCTCACACGCGTGTAGAGAGCAAGCCAACCAGGGCCAGGTGAGAATCCTGGCCATAAGAACCTTCATTTTCTCTGCACTGGCATACAGAGTGTCACTTACACCTATCTTCAACCCAAGACACTTGGATGGCCTTCAACAAAAAGTCAGGAGGGTAAGTAAGTTGTTTTTTAACTGATTCCATTACTCATTTAATTCCTTATTACCTCTCAATAGTGGAATAATACTTTTTATAATAAGTTGGTGGCCTATACTTAATTAATTAGTTCCACAAATATTTATCGAGTGCCCATAATAAGTTAGATGTTGGGATTCAGCAGTGAACAAAACAAAGTTACCTTCCCTTATGGAGCTTACATTCTAGTTGGAGAGCAAGATAATAAATAGGATAAATAATAGACCTATACAAGGTATCAGAGAGTTGTAAATGCTAATGACACTAAAGACAATAAAAGAGAGATATGGACTGTTATGGGATGATGTTTAACCTTTTCAACAGAGTAGCCAAGTCTTCACTGACTAGTTGATTTTTAAGTAAAGACCTGGAGGAGGGAGCCAGCTAGTCATGGTTGTGGGAAGGTGGGTGGTGGGGGGCAGTGAGTCATGTAGGCTCTGTCATAATTTTAAGATGGGAACTACTGCATGGTTTTGAGCAGAAGAGTGACATATTCTCACTTAGGTTTTGATGGGGTCACTCTAACTGCTGTGTCATGAACAGGTTCATGGTGGGCGAGGCTGAAGCAGGGAGACCAGTTAAGAGGCTGGTTTATAACCCAGATGATTGGTGATGGTGTCTTAGAACAGGGTGGTGGCAACTGAGGTGGTGAGGAGTGACCAAATTCAAGACATACTTTTTAGTCAGAACCAACACAATTTACTGAAACAACAAATGTGGAGTATGAGATGATGCTTAGAGGCTTTTATCCTGAGCAAACTGGAAGGATGGAATTTCCCTTAACTGAGGTGTGGAAGGATGTTGGAGGGGTATGTTTGTAGGATGGATATTGGAAGCCGAATTTTGAGTATATTAAGTTTGAGATGCTAACTGAAGCATCATCAGTTTTCTTTTTGTTGGAATATTCCCATTAGTAAATATGTGGTTATTTCAATTTACTGAAAAAAATAAGACTCTCCACCTCACCACTCTCAAATTACGACATGATTTCTTTCTTCCCTTTACTGCAAAACTCTTAAGCAGAGATAGCTGTTCTTGCTGCTTTGAATTATTTTTTTCCATATTAATTAAACCCACTTCAGTAGCATTTGTCTTTCACCATCTCACTACAACTGATCCTGTCAATGTTGCTAATTATCTCCATGTTGCTACAGTAAATGCTCAGTTTTCAGTCCTCACAGCTGACCTATCTTAGCTGTGGATTTGACAGTTGATCTCTCTCATTCCTGGAAGACTTGCTTTATGTGGTGTTCAGACTACCACCCTCCCTGGGTTTCCTCCTGATTTTTTGATTATTCCCTTTTCTGCCCCTTTGCCCCTCCTCATTTCCCCAGACTCTAAATATTGGAATGACTCAAGACTTAGTTATTCTCTTTTTATATATATATCAGGGGTTCTTAACCTTTTAGTGTGTGTGTGTGTGTGTGTGTGTGTGTGTGTGTGTGTGTGTGTGTCTATTATCTACCTGTTTATATATAAACTTCTCACTTTCTAAAATTTCTATGAGGGCCCCTTTGGAATCTGGTAAAGCCTGTGGACTTTAATGAATACCTTCTCAGAATAGTGTTTTTAAAAACATAAGAGAGAAGATTGCTCAAGATTGCTGCATGAGTAGGGTGGCGGTAATCTCCTCCCAAAACCATATATATTTTTGAAAATAGAGCAAATACAACTATTCCTAAAAGAGAGACCAGAAGATACAGTACAACAGCCAGGCTACATCTACATCTGCGAGAACTCAGCATCTCATGAAAAGGGTAAGATACAAAGCCATGACCAGTGGGACCTGAGCACTTCCCCCATTCCACCTCACTGGCGGGAGGAAAAGAATCAGAGTTGTGAAGGAGTGGAAGCACAGGCTGCTAAATAACCAGCCCCAGTAATCTGCACCAGGAGCACAGATACACATTGCACGGTGTACTGGATATTAGAGAAACGGAAAAGTAAAACCCAAAATGGAGACTGCAAGTGGGTCCCCACAGCTGGCTCTCCTGGGACAAAAGAAAAGTGGGTGCTTTTTAAAAGTCTTAAAGGGACAAGGGTTTAACAGGTAGACAAAATCATTCCAGCACACTCAGCTTAGTAGGCTGGAATCTAAGGAACTTCAGGCACCTTAACCCCCTGGGTGGCAATGGAGAAGCCACTCATGGGGAGAAGAAGCACGCTGTACATTCCCCCCTGTTGGCGTCTGCCATTCATTCCCCCCTGCCGGTGCTGCAAACAAACCGGCTGACCTGTCACCACTGTGGAGCAGCTGGGGAACAGCCCCACCCACAGCAACCACACAGAGTCTCCTCCAGAGTGCAAGGCCAAACCCAGAGGCTGCCCCCATGTGCAGCTGCCCAGCACAGGCAGACAAAGCCAGGGCAAGGTCCGGAAGGCACGAAGGGGCACCATTCTTACAGGAGAACACACCCAGAGTGTCAGCAACTCCCTGCAGTGCCCTAGGCTATCCTGAGGGCCACTCCACCCACGGCTGCTCAGGAGATTAACCCAGAGACTGCAACCTGTGTGCGGGTAACTGACACAGGCAGCAGAGAGAGGCAAGCAACCAGCAAGCAGGGAAGGACTTTGTTCTCCCAGCTGACACCCATGCCACCTGCCTACAACTACCTCTATTGCCATGACAAGGCAGAAGAATCTGGTCCAGTCAATAATAACTGAAACAACCCTAGAGAGAGGGCCTGGTGAGATAGATATAACCAATCTTCCTGAAAAAGAATTCAAAATAAAAGTCAAAACCATGCTGATGGACCTGCAGAGAAATATGCAAGAGCTAAGGGATGAAGTCTGGAGGGAGATAACAGAAATGAAACAATCAATAGAAGGACTTAAGAGTAGACTGGATGAGGTACAAGAGACTGTTAATGAAATAGAAATCAGAGAACAGGAATACAGAGAAGATGAGGCAGAGAGAGATAAAAGGATCTCCAGGAATGAAAGAATATTAAGAGAACTGTGTGACCAATCCAAATGAAACAATATTCACATTATAGAGGTACCAGAAGAAGAAGAAGAGAGAAAAAGGGATAGAAAGTGTCTTAGAAGAAATAATTGCTGAAAACTTACCCAAGCTGGGGAAGGAAATAGTCTCTCAGACCATGGAAGCCCACAGAACTGCCAACACAAGGGAACCAAGGAGGACAACACCAAGACATATAATAATTAAAATGGCAAAGATCAAAGACAAGGACAGGGTATTAAAGGCAGCCAGAGAGAGAAAAAAGATGACCTACAAAGGAAAACCTATGAGGCTATCATCAAACTTCTCAACAGAAACCTTACAGGCCAGAAGAGAATTACATGATATATTTAATGCAATGAAACAGAAGGGCCTTGAACAAAGAATACTCTATCCAGCAAAATTATAATTTAAATTTGAAGGAGGGATTAAACAATTCCCAGACAAGCAAAAGTTGAGGGAATTTGCCTCCCACAAACAACCTCTACAGGGTATTTTAAAGGGACCGCTCTAGATGGAAGAACACCTAAGGCTAAATAGATGTCACCAGGGAAAATAAAACCACAGCAAAGAAAGCAGACTGACCAAATACTAACTAAAGGCAAAAAATAAACGCAACTATCCACAAAAGTAGTCAAAGGAAACACAAAAGAGTACAGAATAAAACATCTAACATATAAAGAGTGGAGGAGGAAGAATAAGAAGGGAGAGAAAGAAGGAATCATCAGATCATGTTTATAATAGCATAATAAGCAAGTTAAAGTGAGACAGTTAGATAGTAAAGAAGCTACCCTTGAACCCTTGGTAACTACGAATCCAAAGCCTGCAATGGTAATAAGTATATATCTATCGATAATCACCCTAAATGTAAATGGACTGAATGCACCAATGAAAAGACACAGAGTAACAGAATGAATAAAAAAGCAAGACCCATCTGTTGCTTATAAGAGACTCACCTCAAACCTAAAGACATACACAGAATAAAAGTAAAGGGATGGGAAAAGAGATTTCATGCAAACAATAGGGAGAAAAAAGCAGGTGTTGCAGTACTTGTATCAGACAAAATAGAATTCAAAACAAAGAAAGTAACAAGAGATAAAGAAGGACATTACATAATGATAAAGGGGTCAGTCCAACTAGAAGATATGACCATTATAAATATCTGTGCACCAATACAGGAGCACCAACATATGTGAAACAAATAATAACAGAATTAAAGGAGGAAATAGAATGCAGTGAGACTTCAACACACCACTCACTCCAAAGGACAGATCAACCAGATAGAAAATAAGTAGGGACTCAGAGGCACTGAAGAACACACTAGAACAGATAGACCTAACAGACATCTACAGAACTCTACACCCAAAAGCAGCAGGATACATATTCTTCTCAAGTGCACATGGAACATTTTCTAGAATAGGCCACATACTAGGCCACAAAAAGAGCCTCAGTAAATTCAAAAAGACTGATATTCTACCAACCAATTTCTCAGATTGCAAAGATATAAAACTAGAAATAAATTGTACAAAGAAAGCAAAACAGCTCACAAGAAACACATGGAGGCTTCACAACATGCTCCTAAATAATCAATGGATCAATGACCAAATTAAAACAGATATCAAACAATATATGGAAACAAATGACAACAACAGCACAAAGCCCCAACCTCTGTGGGATGCAGTGAAGGCAGTTCTAAGAGGAAAGTATATAGCAATCCAGCCTATTTAAAAAAGGAAGAACAATCCCAAATGAATAGTCTAAAGTCACAATTATTGAAACTGGAACAAGAAGAAGAAATGAGGCCCAAAGTCAGCAGAAGGAGGGACATAATAAAGATCAGAGGAGAAATTTTAAAAATTGGGAAAAATAAGACAATAGGAAAAAATCAATGAGACCAGGAGCTGGTTCTTTGAGAAAATAAACAAAATAGATATAAACCCCTAGCCAGACTTACTAAAAGAAAAAGAGAATCTACACACATAAAGAGAATCAGAAATGAGAAAGGAAAAATCAGGACAGACATCATAGAAATACAAAGAATTATTAAGAAAACACTATGAGAATCTATACGCTAACAGGCTGGAAAACCTAGAAGAAATTGACAACTTCCTAGAAAAATACAACCTTCCAAGACTGACCCAGGAAGAAACAGAAAATCTAAACAGACCAATTACCAGGAATGAAATTGAATCGGTAATCAAAAAACTACCCAAGAACAAAACCCCCGGGCCAGATGGATTTACCTCAGAATTTTATCAGACATAGAGAGAAGACATAATACCCATTCTCCTTAAAGTTTTCCAAAAAATAGAAGAGGAGGGAAAACTTCCAAACTCAGTCCATGAAGCAAGCATCACTCTAATACCAAAACCAGGCAAAGATACCACAAAAAAAGAAAATTACAGACCAACATCCCTGATGAACATACTTGCAAAAGTACTCAACAAAATATTAGCAAACCGAATTCAAAAGTACATCAAGAGGATCATACACCATGTCCAAGTGGGATTCATTCCAGGGATGCAAGGATGGTACAACATTTGAAAATCCACCAACATCATCCACCACATCAACAAAAAGAAGGACAAAAGCCACATGATCATCTCCACAGATGCTGAGAAAGCATTTGACAAAATTCAACATACATTCATGATAAAAACTCTCAACAAAATTGGTATAGAGGGCAAGTACCTCAACATAATAAAGGCCATATATGACAAACCCACAGCCAACATAATATTTAACAGCAAGAAGCTCCAAGCTTTTCACCTAAGATCAGGAACAAGACAGGGATGCCCACTCTCCCCACTTTTATTCAACATAGTACTGGACATCCTAGCCATGGCAATCGGACAACACAAAGAAATAAAAGGCATCCAGATTGGTAAAGAAGTCAAACTGTCACTATTTGCAATGACATGATATTGTACATAAAACACACTAAAGAATTCACTCCAAAACCACTAGATCTAATATCCGAATTCAGCAAAGTTGCAGGATACAACATTAATACACAGAAATCTGTTGCTTTCCTATACACTAATGATGAACTAGCAGAAAGAGAAACCAGGAAAACAATTCCATTCACAATTGCATCAAAAAGAATAAAATACCTAGGAATAAACCTAACCAAGGAGGTGAAAGACCTATACTCTGAAAACTACAAGACACTCATGAGAGAAATTAAAGAAGATACCAATAAATAGGAACACATTCGTGCTCATGGATAGGAAGAATTCATATTGTCAAAATGGCCATCCTGCTTAAAGCAATCTACAGATCCAGTGCAATCCCTATGAAAATAACAACAACATTCTTCAACAAACTGGAACAAATAGTTCTAAAATTCATATGGAACCACAAAAGACCATGAATAGCCAAAGCAATCCTGAGAAGGAAGACTAAAGCAGGGGAAATCTCACTTCCCAACTTCAAGCTCTACTACAAAGCCACAGTAATCAAGACAGTTTGGTACTGGCACAAGAACAGACCCACAGACCAGTGGAACAGACTAGAGTCCAGGTATTAACCCAAGTATATATGGTCTATTAGTATATGATAAAGGAACCATGGATATACAATGGGGAAATGACAGGCTCTTTAACAGCTGGTGTTTGCAAAACTGGACAGGTACATGTAAAAGAACGAAACTGGATTACTGTCTAACCCCATACACAAAAGTAAATTAGAAATGGATCAAAGACCTGAATATAAGTCATGAAACTGTAAAACTCTTAGAAAAAAACATAGGCAATAATCTCTTGCACATAAACATGAGCAACTTCTTCATGAACATATCTCCCTGGGCAAGGGAAACAAAAGCAAAAATGAACAAGTGGGGCTATATCAAGCTGAAAAGCTCTGTACAGCAAAGCACACCATCAATAGAACAAAAAGGCATCCTACAGTATGGGAGAATATATTAATAAATGACAGATCCGATAAAGGGTTGACATCCAAAACATATAAAATGCTCACGCAACTAAACAAACAAAAAGCAAATAAGCCAATTAAAAAATGGGCACAGGATTTGAACAGACACTTCTGCAATGAAGAAATTTAGATGGCCAACAGGCACATGAAAAGATGCTCCACATTGCTAATCATCAGAGAAATGCAAATTAAAACCACAATGAGATATCACCTCACACCAGTAAGGATGGCCACAATCCAAGAGACAAACAACAACAAATGTTGGTGAGGTAATGGAGAAAGGGGAACCCTCCTACACTGCTGGTGGAAATGTAAATTAGTTCAACCTTTGTGGAAAGCAATGTGGGGGTTCCTCAAAAAACTCAAAATAGAAATACCATTTGACCCAGGAATTCCACTCCTAGGAATTTACCCTAAGAATGCAGCAGCCCAGTTTGAAAAAGACATATGCACCCCTATGTTTATTGCAGCACTATTTACAATAGCCAAGAAATGAGAGCAATGTAAGTGTCCATCAGTAGATGAATGGATAAAGAAGATATGGTACATATACATAATGGAATATTATTCAGCCCCAAGAAGAAAACAAATCCTACCATTTGCAACAACATGGATGCAGGTAGAGGGTATTACGTTCAGTGAAATAAGCCAGGTGGAGAAAGATTAGTATCAAATAATTTAACTCATCTGTGGAGTATAAGAACAAGCAAAAAACTGAAGGAACGAAACAGCAGCAGACTCACAGAACCCACGTATGCACTAACAGTTATGAAAGAAAAAGGGACTGGGGAGGATGGGTGGGAAGAGAAGGATAAGGGGGAAAAAGGAGCATTACGATTAGCAGACATAATGTGTGTGTGTGGGACACAGGGAAGGATGTACAACACAGAGAAGACAAGTAGTGATTCTATAGAATCTTAGTATGCTGATGGACAGTGACTGTAATGGAGTATGTGGTGGGGACTTGATAATGGGGGGAGTCTCATAACCATAATGTTGCTTGTGTAATTGTAGATTAATGATACCAAACATAAATAAATAAATAAAAAATGAACAGAAGAGATAAAATAGGTTGTATTACAAGGGAAACTAGTTATAAAGAAATAAAATTGTCAAAATATTATAAACAATAAGGCAACATATTGTGCATTTAAAAATTTTGCTTTTTAAAATAACATTAAAGAACAGGATCTAGCACCAGGTTTGATAAACACCATCATATTCTTGGTGAAGTAGGAAGCAAGTTTACTAGACAAAAAGGAGAATGGGGAAAGAGCGTGTAGAAATTTTAGGAGAGAAGAGAAAGTATGCAATCACTATTTAGGAGAGGGGAATAGGGAATGAACTAGAGTAATGCAGTTATATTTGTCTGGCAGGAACATGAGACCAATTTAATCATGCAATTAAAGCAAAACAAACCAGCATGGTATGTTTTGTCTGACCACAGTCAGCTGCCCAGGTGGGTAGCTGTGTTTAACTGGGCTGTGTTAGTCACTCACGAAGGGAGAGGGGGCCAAAGGAATTCAGGTTTGTATTAATAGAGTGATGTAATTATTGACTGTGGGATTTAAGTGGGATAAAGAGGGAAAAGAGAACCTGGGGTAAGCTGGAGGTGGTGGGGCCAGTGGACTGAAGGTTACGCTGGGGTTGAAGGATATTTCAAAGATTATTAGGGTAATGCAAGTAGGGCTATGTTGCTGGAAAGATAGGAAGTGGCAGATGGAAAGTGGGATGTTTGGAAGGGGAAATACAGAGGATAATGCACATCATTTGTGTATGTGTCTGTCTTGACATGCACAGATTCTCAAGTAGAAGCAAAATTCTTATTGTAGGGGTTACATTTTTCAGGCTGAGGTATCTTACATGTCACTTTTTGTAAGGTGTATGATTTGTACGGTGTATGATTTGATTCTCTAAATAACAAATTAATTTTAATCTACGAAAATTCACCTGGAAAAAATTGAGAACAGTATTGGATTGATAACTGGCATTCAGAAATGACCTTTCAGTTGTGCAAGAATGAAAACTTCAGGAATTCTTTTTTTTATTTTTATTTTTATTTATTTTTATTTTTTAATTTGGTATCATTAATCTACAATTACATGAAAGACATTATGTTGACTAGGCTCCCCCCTTCACTAAGTGCCCCCCACATACCCCTTCACAGTCACTGTTCATCTGCGTAGTAAGATGCTGTAAAATGACTACTTGTCTTCTCTGTGTTGCACTCAATGCTTTAGTATGTTTGTCCGATATTTGATAATCTGCAAACACATTTTTCAGCAGAGAAAATTAAAATTGTTGGTAAAACAGGAACAACAGAAGATCAGATGGAAATTAAGATGAAGCTTTTGGAAATCATAATATTAATTCAATAGAAAAAGTGGATTTGATTTACAAAAGCACAATTAAGTGCAAAGTGTTTCCATCAAGCTGTTGTAATGCTGAAATACCAAATTAGTTATTAGAGACAAACAGTTTGTAAGGTAATGCTTTTCATACCTCAGGTCCCCAGGCTTCTTCCAATGGAAGGTCTTTGTTAAGCATAGTCATTGATTTCCATGTCTGGGCTTCATTTAAACAACCACTCTGTCAAAAAATCACATATGTGTATATAAGCATTGTAATACCCATTATTCCTATGTATTTAATATATTTTAATGCTATTGAAAATTTATATTTAAAATACTTAATTATGTAAATGTTCGCTGATGTACACAGGAATCTGACTTTTGTACATTTGTATGAAGAGAGCTTCTTAACGCACTTGCTTATTAATTATAATTGTTTCACATGTTATCTGTGAATACTTTAATTTCTTCCTTTCGAAACCTATACATTTTACTTATTTTTATTGTTTATTGTTTGCCTTATTACAAAGATCAGAAGCAGTGTTATATGAACGTGGTGATAACCACCACCCTGTTTCAGTCTAGATTTTAGAGGGAAGGCTTTCAAATTTTCACCATTAAGTATGATGTTGTCTAAAGTTTTTTTTTGTATCTACATTTGAGTAAGTTAAGGAAATTGCTATCTACTCATAACTTTCTAAGATTTACATTTAAAATTTTGTTATGTATGGATGACAATCTTTTAATCAGATGACTTCATTTACTATTATAATAATCATATGTATTTTCTTCTTTATTCTTTTACTAGAGTGGATTACTTCAGTTTTAGTTTTCAATCCCAATCTTTCATTCATGAAATAAAAAACTTGGTCTAGATGTGTGATTTTTTAATGTATTGCTGGGTTTGATTTGCTAGTACTTTGTTCAAGTGTTTTGTGGCCAGGTAATGAATGAGGTTGGTGCATAATTCTCTTTTCTTTTCGGATCCTCATAGGGTCCTCTTGGAATAACTTGGAAAGTGCTTTCTCCACCTTAATACTCTGGGAGAATTTTTATAAGGCTGAAATTAAAATTTCCATTAATGTTTGGTAGGCTTCATCAGGAAAGCCATCAGGGATTAGAGATTTCAGTTTTTTTCTTAGATGGAAGAAACTATGGTAAATTGTGTTTGTCAAAGCATTTGTCCATTGTCAAATATGTTAATATACATTTGTTCATAATAACTTCTATTATTTGGGTTGTTAAAAGGTGATATTCCAATTTTATCTTTTTTTTCATTTGTAACTGGAATAATTTTATGAAGAGATGCTTTCCTTCATCTACTATTTGGCTACCCACTGGTATAATTCATTTAAGGAAGGTAGTATAAATTGTTCTTTCTTTATTTTCCAGTTTTCAAAATAAGGAATTGGTTTCCTACCATTCTCCACAGGTGATCTTAAAAAAATAATTATGAAATTATAGATTGACATATTTAATGGACTTTAACCCATTGCAATAATTACCCTTAATGTAGATGAAGTTGTCCCATCTTTGGCCAGTTGAAACCTCTTCACATCAACTTGTGATTACTTCTGATGTGACCCTAGTGGTCTTTGATATGTCCTAGCCATTGGATATGTCAAACTATTCCAAGCTCATGTTGTATATTTATTTCTTCCTTGCAGTCTTGGAATCAGCCATTTATCTAAGATTCCCAGTTTGGTTTTAGTGAAAAACTGTATTTCAAGACAGCAATCTGAGTACTAAGGATACTTAAGCTACTAACTAGTTGTGTTCCTGGGGATTTTAAAGGATTGACTAAGAAAATTTATCTGTTTCTCTATATCTTCCTGTATGAACACTATATTTACACATATCCAGATCAATATCCAAAACCGGAAGAGTTCTACTGTCCTATTTAAATTCAGGATTTTTGTCTTTCTTCTATCTTACATATGTTATCTCCTTGCCTTTACATCAAAACACCTGGTGAAGAATGACAGTATTAGAATATCCTATCATTACACATTTGCTTTATTTCACATTATACACCTCTCAGCAACAGAATGACAATAGAAAGATTACTGTCACTATCATGATTACTGAAAACAGTTGTATTTTCCTCTTGCATAGCATCTTTACATTCTCCTACCATGTATTTTAATTGTACTGTATCTATATTGCCAGAGAATCAATCTATTATATACTATACTCTTTCCCTTTTAACCCATATTTTTAGGTTTCCTAAGTGACTCTACACTATAATGCTTCCCTCTAGTTCTTATGTGGATATCTCTTTAGCAATTTTGATTATCTGAAGCTTATTATTTAGTAATTCGCTCAGAGAAGGTGCATGGGAGCAATATTATCTGAGCTTTTTACATGTTGATAACAGTTTGTGCCTTTTACAGTACAGTCAGATTTGCTACATTTAAATCTTTGGCTCACATTTATTTTCATTCAGTGTTTTAAATATTTTACTCCATTTTCTCCTGCCATAAAGCATTGCTGTAAAAATATCTGATGATAATTTAATTTTACTTTCCTTATAAATTGCTTGCTCTTTAGGCTAGATGCCCACTGGGGTTGGTTGCATATATGGTATGCTCTTTCAATATTAAGCTTCACATATTTTTCTTGAGGGGGAGATGTTTTGTTGAATTATTAGTATTGGTTTTGGTACCTGTGCTCTGGGTTTCTTTCTCAGGGCTTCCATTTATCCATCTATTAGATCTTCTTTACCTGTCTTCAGTATTTGTCACTTTCAAATCCTTTTTGTCCCATTCATTTTTTTACTTGAAAAATTTTCCTCTTTTAATTTCATATATCTTTTAAGGATCTCTCTTGTTTGTAGTCAGTTTTTAAAGGCTATTTTTATTGCATATAGAATTCTAGGTTTGGAGATTATTTTCTTCTAGTAATTTAAGGATATCTGTGTTCAAAATTTCCTGGTTTTCAGTATTTCTATTGAGAAATCAGCTTTAAATCTTGGAGTTACTCTTTTGAAAGTAACATCTTTTTTGCTCTGACTATGGCTCTGACTTTTCTCCTTGTTTTGGATTTTAGAAATTTTACTCTGCTGTTTCTGGATGCAGATTACTTTTTCTGTGCCTTGACATCTTTCACCAGTTTTGGAAAATATTGCTTCTGGCCAACAATCTCCTCTCTTTTTAGGACTCCTGTTCTTAGGTCTTAGCACTGAATCTCCATTATGTTCTTTTCTTTGTTTGAAATCAGTTTATTTCTCTATGTGTAATTCTAGAAATTTCCATCTGACCTCTCTTCTAGTTGACCAATTCTCTTTTCAGCCATCACTCGAAATTGTTGAATTTCTAATTCAAGTTCTTGCCAGTTAATTTGTTTTCCTAGAAGCAGTGAATGGCTTACCTATAGTCATGGATAAGGCAGAAAGAGTGATGTTTAAAGTTGTCATAGGGGTCAACAGGGACACCACTTGGGAAAGTGACATATAAAAATGATATTATCTGAGGAATGTTTATTGAAGAAGGATCTAGGAGCATTTCATCGTGGATGTAATGGAAGTGTGGGCCAAGTGTAAGGATAGGATAGTTTAGGGATGAACCTGTGGGGAGGAAATGGATCAGGAGGAGTTACACTTTGGGCACTGAACAGGTATAGAAGGAATGTGTGGTGGGATGGATTTTGTCACATGACTGAAAAGCAACTGGTTCTTGCAGTGTTCTGGAGGGGGTAGTGGGTGGAACTCATGTCTCTGATTGGCGTTTTGGTGGGTTATATTTCTTGGAGAATTAAGGTCTCTGGTAGATGAGAAGGTTACTTTGAAAGGACTCACTCTGGTTTTGTTTGAGCATGGGATCTCTGGGGAGTCTCAGGAATCAGAGCCTCTAACTGGTCCCCATCATGATGGGACAACTTTAAGGGCAGAGTGCCAGACATGGGGGAGCATGGTGACTGGGGTGGCCAGGCCTTTCTGTTTTGAAAGGGCAGGATAAGGGGGAGTCACCAAGGAGGCCAAGGTAGACCAGTCACAGAGGACACTGGAAAACCAGGAGTGTGGGGACAATGAATTCAAGGTCAGCACTTGTGCTTGTTTTGGCACAGATGTGATGAATGTATGAAACTGAAGGCAGATCCATAAATAATCACACATTGAACCCAGCATGGAGGGAAAAGAAAATATTCATCTATAAAGGTATCATTCCATTATAAACATTATTTTATTTTTTCTAACCCCTTTAAGTCTGCTTTATATGACAATGGTTTCTTTAGTCAAAAATGAATTTTAATAGTCACAGATGTTAATATATAGGTATTGTTTTTTTTTCTGCCCACATCTAACTGGTTATATTTTCCTTACATAGTTTATATATAGATTTAAGATAGAAAGACTTGTCTAATTGCATGCTAAATTCTATTTAAACGCAAAGACATTGTACCTTCCGCATAGTATTATTAAAGCTATAGTCATCCCTGCCGTGTATTTCCCACACGATGAAATTTACTTCAACATCTTCAACAAAGCCATTTTCATTATATCTGAAGGAGACAGCAAACACAAAAGTAATAGTTTATTGTGGAATAAAGGGCTTGAGAGCTTCAGAAGTGGCCAGCTGGAAGGTGTGGCTGAATGTCAGGATCAGCAGCCTAAGAAAGAGTGGAGGTGGGGCTGAGAGGCAGAAATAGTCCTAAAATCTGAGGAAGGGTAGTTGTGCACAGAACAGGTAGCCAGAGAACACGTGGTGATTTCTATCAGCAGCTGACCCAAGCAGCCAGTCCAACATGGAGAGGGTGTCCACTCCCCTGATGCTGGGTCTGGAGACATATGCCCATTGAATTTAGAGTATTTACCCTAAATTCAGTGAGTTTTAACAGGGATCTGTTACATTGAATTAAGATTTATTTTTTCTGCTACTGTATGTAAATAGGAGCTTGAGATCAAAGCTAAAGTTCAGTCATTGATTAAGTCATACCTTTGCATACCAGGACTTGTGACTGTTTTAAAAATGGTTACATGGATACCAATAAATGGAAACACATCCCTTGCTCATGGATAGGAAGAATTAATATTGTAAAAATGGCCATCCTGCCTAAAGCAATCTACAGATTCAATGCAGTCCCTATCAAAATACCAACAGCATTCTTCAATGAACTAGAGCAAATAGTTCTAAAATTCATATGGAACCACAAAAGACCCTGAATAGCCAAAGCAATCCTGGGAATTACACTCCCTCACTTCAAGCTCCACTATAAAGCCACAGTAATCAAGATAATTTGGTACTGGCACAAGAACAGACCTGTAGGACAGTGGAACAGAATAGAGAGTCCAGATATTAACCCAAACATATATGGTTAATTAATATATGATAAAGGAGCCATGGACATACAATGGGGAAGTGACAGGCTCTTCAACAGTTGGTGTTGGCAAAACTGGACAGCTACATGTAAGAGAATGAAACTGGTTATTGCCTAACTCCATACACAAAAGTAAACTCAAAATGGATCAAAGACCTGAATATAAGTCATGAAACCATAAAACTCTTAGAAAAAAACATAGGCAAAAATCTCTTGGACGTAAATATGAGCGACTTCTTCATGAACATATCTCCCTGGGCAAGGGAAACAAAAGCAAAAATGAACAAGTGGGACTATATCAAACTAAAAAGCTTCTGTACAGCAAAGAACACCATCAGTAGAACAAAAAAGACATTCTAGAGTATGGGAGAATATATTAATAAATGACATATCTGATAAGAGGTTGACATCCAAATTATATAAAGAGCTCATGCCCCTCAATAAACAAAAAGCAAATAAGCCAATTAAAAAATGGGCTGAGGAGCTGAACAGACACTTCCCAAAGAAGAAATTCAGATGGCTAACAGATGCTCCACATCGCTAATCATCAGAGAAATGCAAATTAAAAGCACAATGAGATATGACCGCACACCAGTTAGGATGGTCAACATCCAAAAGACAAACAACAAATGTTGGTGAGGATGTAGAGAAAGGGGTACACTTGTACACTGGTGGTGGGAATGTAAATTAGTTCAACCTTTGTGGAAAGCAGTATGGAGGTTCCTCAAAAAACTAAAAATAGAAATTCCACTCCTAGGAATTTACCCTAAGAATGCAGGAACCCAGTTTGAAAAAGACATATGCACCCCTATGTTTATTGCAGCACTATTTACAATAGCCAAGAAATGGAAGCAGCCTAAGTGTCCATCAATAGATGAATGGATAAAGAAGATGTGGTACATATACACAATGGAATATTATTCAGCCATAAGAAGAAAACAAATCCTACCATTTGCAGCAACATGGATGGAGCTAGAGGGTATTATGCTCAGTGAAGTGGGCCAGGTGGAGAAAGACAAGTATCAGATGATTTCACTCATCTGTGGAATATGGGAACAGGGGGAAAAAACTGAAGGAGCAGGGTGGCGGCAGACTCACAGAACCCAGGAATGGACTAACAGTTACCAAAGGGAAAGGGACTGGGGAAGATAGGTGGAAAGGAAGGGATAAGGGGGCGAAGGGGGTATTACAATTAGCACACATAATGTAGGGGGGTGGGGGATATGGGGAGGCAGTGTAGCGAGGAGAAGATGGGTGGTGATTCTATAGCATCTTACTATGCTGATGGACGGTGACTGTGATAAGGTGTGTGGTGGGGACTTCATGGTAGGGGGAGTCTAGTGGCCATGGTGTTGCTCATGTAATTGTGCATTGATAATGCCAAAAGAAAAAAAGAAAAAGAAAAAAAATGGTTACATGCCTTCTTTCTCCATCAGTTACTGCCCGTTTTTCTGAACGGAATTGTCGCCTGCACCCCTTGGATGGAAATTTCACTTAGGACCTTGGTCTCAGGCACTTGCTTCTGAGCTGCTGACTCTGGACTGTTGCCCCCGTGTCTGATACATTGTCTTGCTTCACATGTCTGTGTATTCATAAAAAATAAAAACCCTTGACAACAATCTCCTTATTCACTGCCCAGATCTGTGCCTGACTTTCCAGTCATTTATCTGGCTTTCTAGTTCTGGTACAACTTGTTACCATCCACTCCTGGTTATAAAAAAATACTGTTATTGTCTCATTCTAACAAATTGGGCAGAAAAATTTTGAGTGTCAGGAAGTAGTATCTGAGAAGCTATCTAATTTCCACCTTAGTTTTTAGAAACCATAAAGAGATGAACTCAGGTGTAACTAACCAGGGGTTAGAGTAGTGGTGCTTGGCTTCTTTCTTGGCATGGGAAGAGGTCATGGAGATCTCTAATAATTGCTCTGAACTCTCCCCACAGGAAAATACACCTGTGTGTAAGTACACATAGTTTTGTAGTTTCAGAGATTTGCATCAGGCTTTAGCAAGCTTTAATTCTTGGAGCTTTGTAAGGTGCAGCATGCTTGACTGCATCTCTTGAAAGCCATCAGATTTATGAATTATTAAGAACTATAGTTGCAAAGCCATATGTCTTATTTAAATAAAAAGGATCATAATTGAACTCTGAGCTGGTATGGTTTGACACTCACAAAAGCAATAAGCTACAGTGTCACCTAGTGGCCATAAGAGCAAATTGCATGACCCATCCTGGGTTTATGATCTTTGGTGTTCTATTTATTTCATTGAGAATATAAGACAAAAATAACTTGCCTGTGCAAGCATGGCTTATTTTCATTAATGTCAATTTATGATTTGGTTCTAATTAAACATGATAAATTCAGAAATGTCACTTGTTGGCAACTAGCTTCCCTATAGTTTGTGACTTCTCTACTATGGCAGTTGCACTTTTAAATTGGGAAGGAGAGACAGTCCTCTCTGTTCATTAAACACGTAAGGATTCAATCCTGTGTGACCAGTCTGGAGAATCCATGTGTTAACCATGTCTTTTACTTTCCATATTGTGATCCTCTAATATCTGGGGCCTTGCTGATCCTGGTCATATGCAAACCAACCACTCAGTAGCCCACACCCCTAGCCACCACCTTTCTGAGGTGGCCTAATTGCCCCAGGGCCAGATACCAGGTAAACAGAAACAGTCCCTATGCCCAAGGAAATCATCCGAACTAGTCAACCCTGTCTATCCATTTCTTCCTGCAGAAACACAGTAAAGGCTGTAGGTCCTGTTTTCCCTTCACTCCCTCTCCTCCAGACTGACCCCTGTGCTTCCCCCAGTGGCCCTGTGTGGTGTGCTGTGCCTCAGACTCCTGGGATTGGTATGTGTAACAAACTTCTTCCTTCATGACAATCACTTCCATGTCTGTGTGTCTCACCATATCTGATTCAAACAAAATCTGAGTCCCCTAGAATATCCATAACCTGCTACTGAACTCCCTGCAACATAGCAGAGCCATTATGTCCTGTGTCCTCTGGGGTTGCTCCTGTGGCACCAACTCTAGTCTGGGATGTGTTGTTATGGTTATTAAGGCAGCAAAGAGGCAGCTGGGGTGGCTTATATTCCCAGTTAGATCATACTTGGAGACTCGCTTCATTCTTATTTATGTTTGATGGTGAATCTATTGTCCTCTTACCTGTAAAATTCAGTCCAATGTGTTATTGAGCCATTCTCTATAAAGGCAAATTTATTGTAATCTAGAGACCTAGTCTGCAGATGAATTTCCCAGTGGCCACTCCTGTCTGCCTGTTTCTCAGAGCTCAATTAATTAGCAAGCAAATTTGCCCCTGATAAATACCTCACTGAACAGCACATTGAGCCTTATTGATCTGACTGTCCCTCCATAGTTATTTGGTAAATGGTTCTCTAACATTCAGTTAATTATCCTAGGAGAATTGGAAGCAACAGGTGATTACTGGTAGCAGAGATATACCTCTAGGCAAAAGGGCTGCCAGGATGGTCCCGAGTGGTGCTCTGCAGCAGTGCCTTCTCCAACCCCCGCCACCCCTCCATCTTTCAGATACTCCCATCTGCCCCATGACCTCACAGAGACTGCCAGCTTGTGACTCCTCTGCATTCCTGCTGCAGAGCAGGTGCCTCTTCCTTCCCTGCTTAGCCCAATCTCAGGCAGGTCATCTGATCCCTCTCTCACCAGCATCCTGGACTCACTCTTGTTCTTCCCCTTGCATCCAACATGGAACCAAACCTTGGTGATTATAATATGCCTTCTTCATTTGTGCACATGCTACTTCAGAAATTCAGCATCTGTGGGGATTGGACCCATTTATGGTGTCTTACCTCACTTGTGCCCTCAGTGTTGCCCAGTAATCATTTTACTGGTTCTTAGCCAGCCGCTTCTCACATTACCCTTAGTGACCTTGGCATCCTCCTCAAAGCCCTTCCTCAACCCCTTCCTTCTCTCAGTTTACAGATGGCCCTCCTGACTATTCATGTAAGTAAATCAAGGTTGTCAGAATGACCTTTCTCAACGCCTACGTTCCTATTTCCAAACCAGTCACTGTCTACATTCATTTTTACTTCTTTCTAACTCTGTTAGGTATAGTATTTGTTGTATAGTATCAGGAAGCTCACTTTTGCAAATGTAAGCTACGTCTGCCAATACATTTTTTTTTGTCAGTAACAAGTAATAAGTAATAATTGTTATCTTCTGACTCCTTTGTCCTATTACCCAATTCATTCAAGATTTGGCCAGGGACGAGTGGTGCAATTTGACCTCTAGGTACCCCAACAACTATTTTGATCACCCACAACTATTCTTAATATCACAAAATTGCCCTTGACTTCCAAATATCTATATCTCCAGCTCAGATAGTTTACATGCACTTCAGATGCTTCAGTTTAGTTTTATTGCAGCTTCCTTCTGGTTGTCTCACAGACTCCTCAAATTGAAGATGTCTAAAACCCAACCACTCATCTTCCCCCTTAAGCCTACCTTTTCTTCCCTATTTTATATTACAATTGGTGGTATTACTATTTGTCTAGGTTGGGGAAGCCACAAACATAAGTTCATGAGTTCATGCAGCAAATATTTATTGTTGCTTACTTATTTACAATTAATTACTAACTATGACAAGTTACATATTTGTTGGCAGTGCTCTAGGTGCTGAGAGCAGTGATCAAAAGAGACAAAAGGCTCTTTGTTACAGAGCTTACATTATAGTAGCAAAGAAAAGACAACAAACAGGCAAAATAAGTAAAATGTAATTTGTTAGATGGTGATAAATACTATGAACCAAAAAAGACAGGTGAGATGTGAAGCTGGTGCAGAGGCAGTTTGTACTTTGAAACCCGACTGTCAGCTTGGGCCTCATTGAAAAAGTGATGTCTGAACAAAGACGGGAAGGTGGAGAGGGAACCAGCTAAGTGACCACCTTGGGAAAGGGCACCACAGACTTAGGCAAGAGCACGTGCAGGGCCCTGAGGGCGAGTGTGCTCTGCTCCCTTAGGAGCCTAAGGAGGCCTGGGAAGGGCACCTGGGGAGTGTGGTGGAGCTCAGCTGGAGAAACAGGAGTTCACACAGAGCCTCTTAAGTCAGTGTGAGCACCTGGCCTTTGCTCAGGGATATGGATTTTGAGCTTCGGAATGAGGTGCTCTTTGTTTTAAATGAATCACTCCTGATGTACTCTAGACCAACACAAAGGCTGTTGCAATAATCCAGGTGAGGTGAATGCAGGGTGGGGGCAGTGTAAGTGGTGATGAATTTTCAGATTCTCTATGTATTTTGAAAGTGGAGCCAGTAGGATTTACTGATGAATTGTATGAAGAATGTAAGAGAAAGAGAAGTCAGGAGTGAGCCCAAAGTTTTTACCCAACCATCAGAAGGATGGGGTTGCTGTCAGTTAAAATGGGGAAGTCTATTAATGGAGCAGGTTTTGAGGGAAGGATCAGGAGTTCAGTTTTGGACAGGTAAGTTTGCTCTACCTATTCAGTATCTAAGTGGAAATGTCATACATTTATTCACCAAGATAATCTAAGTGGATTTATGAGACTGGAGCTTAGGAGTTTTGCAGACACTGTTAGTGCTCATCAAATATTCTTGAGCATATGGACATTTTCTAGTCCACCTTGGGGTTAGATTGGGGGCCATGGCATTAGGTTCCAGATAACAGGATGTGGCTGGAAGTCAGAACCACTTCTAGGCCTGATCCTTTAAGCATCCCATGCAACCTCCCAATCTTTTTTTCACAGTGATCACCTAGGAGTCCATGAGGTAACTATGCTGTATGTCAGACTATGATATGAAAAGAGTTAAGATGAGATATTGGGGCTTATTTGTTACTCCTACACAGCCTAGTCCTATTTGACTGATACAAAGGGAGATATTCTGAGTAGAGATACATACTAGAGATACAGGAGTTATATATTGAGACATTCAGGTTCATGAGACTGGATGATATCAGTAAGACAGCCTGTTGAGGTGGAGAAGAGAAAAGAAATCCCTGAAGTTTGGGGCATTCCAACATTAACAGGTCATGGAAAAAAGGAGGAAGTAGGAGATCGTGGAGGAGATATCAAAGAGGTATGTGATATCCTGGAAGCTAAATGAAGACAGTATTTCAAGTAGGAGGGAATGACCAACTGTGTCAGTTCTTGTTAATGAGATCAACTAAGGTGCACCTGAGAAGTGACCACAGGGATCAGCAGTCTGGAGGCCACGGTCACACTGGCTGGCAGGGCCCTTGGGAGTGCGGGGGCAAAGCCTGATGGGAGACAATAGGGGGAGAGTTGGTGATGATGAGTATAGTAGCTAAAGGAGTAGTGGCGTCTTTGTTTTTGTTGTGGGAAAGAAGTACGTATTTCTTTGATGATCCAGTAGATAAGGGAAAGTTGGTGATGCAGGAGAAATTCAGGAGCAATTTCTTAATTAGGAAAGGGGATAGAGCTCTAGTTCACAAATGGAGACAGACCTTAAACACACATTTAGTTCATCTATGTTGATAGAAAGACAATGTTCGTGGGTACAGACACTTGAAGATGGATAGATATGGTGGGGGAAGTTTGTGGGAGACCTCTAACTGATGTCACCTCTGAGTCATTCATCTTCCTCATTCTCTCTCTCACCACTCACGCCTATCAATTATTAAGTTTTGCCTGTTACGACTGCTAATTTTTCTCATAAAGAATTTATCTTTGTCCTTGCTGATATTTCAGTCATCTTTTTGTTTTTCCCTCCCTGGACTACCAATACAGTTTACTACCTGGTCTCCCAACTTAGACTTGTTTCTCTGCAATTTGTTCTCTACACTTTTCCTAGAGAGAACTACCTGAAGCAAATACCTGATCATGCCATTCTACTGTAAGAATGGATAAAAAGGATTCCATAATCTGGACTCCAGCTAGTGTCCCTGCCTCTTCTGACATGTCATGCCTCACTTTATGCTGCAACGACATTTTACTATTTGAAATATAAACTTCCCCAAACTACCACTTTCACTTGGAAGGTTTACCCACTGGAATTCACTATTACCTTCCCCACTCATCTCCTCCTTTCCTCCCTGCCTTCAGCTAAATATCCATTATCCTTTAAGACTCAGTGACTCAGCTCAAATCCAAGTTTTCTGGGAATATCCGAGAGCCTCCTTTCCTCCCTGCCTTCAGCTAAATATCCATTATCCTTTAAGACTCAGTGACTCAGCTCAAATCCAAGTTTTCTGGGAATATCCGAGAGCCCCTCTCCCTTCCATAGTTGGGCTGAAGTCTTTTCATTTGAGTTTCAATACCAATTACCATGACATCCCTTTTCTATCATTCACATGTGCTTATCCAATCCATCAGACTCCTGAGCCCTTGAGAGCAGAAATCCTGTCTCATTTATCTTTGAACTCCCAGTGCCTAGCACAATAATTGGTGCAAAGTAGGTGTTTGGTAATGAATTGAACTGAAGAGAGCCCTTCTCTGGGAAAGAACATTAAGTTATGTTTCGTTTGCTTGTTTGTTTGTTTTACCTGTGGGGGATTAGGCACTGCACAAAACAAAAGCAAAAAGAAGAACAAAAAACTAGGCCTCAGTTGGGGAGTGACCGGGGTGTCCAGGAAAAGCAGGGGCATGATTAGGTGAAGAAGACCAAAGCCAGAGAAGACAGCAGGTCAGCCTGACAGCTTGCAGAACCCACAGCAGAGGGAGAGCAGGAGAGGGATGTAAGAGACATGGGCCCAGTGCAGAGCTTGGAACTGCCGTGGGCCAGGAGTGGTGGGCAGAACGTGCTGGCAGAGGCCTTCTGGATACCAGAAGGGAAAGCTCCGATAGCAAAACTAAACCGGAGTTACTCCATACTGACCCACCCTGAGAGAGCTCAGAAGTTGTCTCCAGCCTAAGAGGTTCCCAAAAGCTGAAAGCCTTGACTACAATTTTGATGTTCTACACATAGGAATTTCACTTATAGTAATTTATCCTAATGGTGTATCCAGACTAGTTTCCAAACATGTACATAAATGGTTACTCACCGCAATTTTTTTATAGTAGCAAAAAAGTCAGAAATATGGTCCATTTATCTCATATTTTCAATATTTAAAAATTTTTAACAAGCTGTGTAACTTTTATAATCGTAAATGAAGAATAAAGTCAGAGAAGCAAGCAAACTGATACAAAGTTACTTGGGAAAGCCTTTCTTACAGCATTTTATTCATATTTTTATTATGAAATATTGTTCAAAAGAATTAAGTTAGAGATACTATTTTTGAAGTCTCCCCAATGTACTGCCCATTATCAGTAATCTAGTTTCTTTTCTTTCAAGCTTTCAGTCATTATGGGCCCATGGAAAAAAAAGTCTTATGTGACCTGGAGAAGGTGGTTCCTATCAAACAGGCAAGGGTGCTGGTAGGAGCTTGGGGAGAGGTTTAGAGATGATAAAGCAAGCTTAAGAGACTGCTTCTCCCCTGGGAACAGCCTCAGCTACTCAACTGTATCTCTCCCAACAGGCAGGGACCATGGATTGTCTAACTTTGTATAACTAGTACTGAAAACCTAGTGTTGCATATATTGCGTGGTTAAAAATATTTATTATTAAATGCAAGACTAAGTAGCCTTGCTTTCATACTTTTATTTTAAAACTTTCAAATTAAGTAAAAAATTTTAAGGAGAATATACTTACAATTGAACCAAAGGGTGAAACTTTTCTCTGAAATCAAGTCTCAATGGGCAGCCATATTTTTTCCAATTATAGTGTACTCTCTAGAAAAGGAAAAAAATGTTTTAGTTATTTTCCATAACTGGCTAGTTGACAAAGTTATGGTTTTCTTACCAAGTTTTTTGATGGTTGATCCCTCAGATATGACCTATAAAAAAGAGATCTTTCATTACATATCTTTCCTCTTCTCAAACTTTAAAACTAAAATCATTACTTTGTTTTGGTAAGGAGGTATGTCAAAAGTCAAATAGATAATATAATTAAAAATACTCCCCAAATATGTGGAGATTAAACATTTTACTTCTAAATAACACATGGGTCAAAGAAGACATCTGAAGAGAGATTAAAAAGAATTTTGAACTAAATGAAAATGAAAACACAACTTATCAAAATTTCTGAGATGCAGTGAAAACAGTGCCTAGAGGTAAATTCAAAGCAATGAATGCATATAATAGTAAAGACTGATGCTAATAGGAATAAATATTAGCAGATTCTAAATTACTACAATATAAAACTACTACATTAATATAAAACTCAATGCTTATAATATTAAAAAATATTTCTTACTTTTCAATAATGTAAAAAAAATCATGCCGAAGACATTCTTTTGTATTAAATCTAAAAGAAAATAAAACAATAGTGAAGATTTAATATCATCATTCCTTATATACTTGCACAAACATTTAATCACTTGACTCTGATTCTCAAACGTGAGAGTGTCACAGAATCACCATTTACTGAATTAGAATCTTTGGAGTTGGTGTGTGGCTCTAGCATTTCTATTTTTAAAACGTCAGATATTTTAAAACATTATAAATATTTCTGAAGACACCAGAACTTGAAATACACTGGTTTACCCTTTATATTTGATACATATGAAAAATGATAGAGAATCTATCAAAATGAAGACAAATTTCTTTGGACTGTTTTATCCCTCATATATATTTTTTAAAACAAAGATTTCTAATTGCTACTAGAGTCTTAGCAGTGCAGGTAAGAAGCTATTTTAAGGATTCACATAATTTCTAACTAGGGTTCATGCCTACATAAGGTTATTATGGTCTATGAAATGGTGGAGCTTTTAGTAAGTTGAATTATTCATTCGACTGTTTTTGGCTGCTCCCAGTACAGCTTAGAAGGAACCCTAGTCACCATTGTGTTTAGATAGATATTGGAAGTCCAGACCATCTCCTACCCTGATCCCAAAGTAGACCCCAAGAGATGCTCTCCTTCATTGATTGTGCTATGGTCTGAAGTACCTTGAACTCCATAGGTCTCCTTTGGTGACTGTGAAACCTTAGGCCCACCACAGCCTGAATCCAAGATATGAGGGTACTAGAATAGTGGTGCAGTGACTAAGAGGCCTGGAGTAAGGTCCTTTAAAACATGCTCTGCAGGCCATTCTGATAAACAATCAAGCTTAACAATTGCTATCTAGGCCCTAGAATTAGACTGATTCAAACTGCTTTGCATTTCACTGAAGAAGGAAATCTGTATGTAGTGGTATTGAGAATTGATTTTCATAACATGTTGCTTAGAGCAGTTATTCTCAAATTTTAATGCCCCTACAGATCTGGAAATCTTGTTAAAATAGAGGTTCTGACTCAGCAGGTGTGGATATTCTACATTCCTACCAAGTTCCAGGTGATGCCAGTGTTTATCCATAGAACATTTTCTAAGGAGCAATGCTATGGGCTGTATAGGTCAGTTAGTCTTTGCATTTCCTGAAAAAGGAATTATAGGAAATGCAAATTCCTTGCTGAGTGAGATGGGAATTCTTAACTATCAATCCAGCAACAGATTATTACAATTCAGTATTTAAATGATTATTAGAATGACAGATGAGTGGTCATTTGTTTTGGATGAGAGCAAGTCATTTCATAAACAGATTCACATAAGAGTCTATGTGAGTGGTTCCCCAACTCACCCTCAGTTCTAACCACGGGAAAGGAATCATGGTACCTTGCTGTCTGCATTGTACGTTTCACATCAGTTAAATAGGTTGTGTGTGCTGACTTTGATACTCTTCCATGCAGAAGAAAGAGAGCTGTGGCAAGTGGATGACACAAAATCCAGGTGCTTTGTTGTAAACCACAGTAAGATTAATAAAAGGCACACTTTGGAGTTCTCTGGGGGAAACACTGGTGCTTCTGTTGGTTTGCTCTAAGAGAGTTCCCATTGAATATGGTGCAGAAAGCAGGCTTCTCTGAAGTGAATGTAAGCAGTTCTGACAGAAATGAAATTATAACTGGTTGATTAGGATGGAAGCAGAGGGAAGAGTTACTCCCTCTCATTTCACTGGGGATGAGTTAGTTGTAGCCAGAATTGCTGAGAGAGGTATCAGTGGGAGATGGACATGGGTTTGTTAAAAGGGAAGGTGGAGAAAAATGCTGGTGATAGAGAAAGACTTTAACTCTTTTTCCCTTTTCATATGATTCAACTGTAACATTTGACATGGCAAAAAGTTCCAAGTTTGGTTTGGACAAATTGTTGTCTCAGTTTTGGACACCAAGGCCAATTCAGTTTGGATTTTATTATGAACATGTCATCAGGCTAATATTATCACTAGTAATTACCAGTTAGTTCACCATTTGTTTTAAAATGAAAAGAATGAGACAGGTCAAATGCAAATATACTTGCCCTTTAACAACAATGAATTTGCTAGCATCACAGCCAACAGCTATCTGGAACACCTAGAATGAAGTGATTTAGGTGGTGAGTTCAGTGGTTCTGATTCACATGATCTAAAATATTACTGCAGCTAAGAGCACATACATTTTATGTTTGAAATAGTAGCCTTTTAAATGGAGGGTTTTGTTTTGCTGCCGTGTGCTGTGTTCTTCTTCTTTGGTCACTTTTCTCTTTTTCTTTGCTTTCCACCCTTATTGCTCAGAAGACCCAGAGGTTAGTTATATGCTTTCTTACATCAGTATGTCAGGGAACTGAGCCAGTCTTATGTTTCACCAATACCTCTGCAAGCATGACTATCAGCTCTGCACTTCCAGCTTGCACCTGACTTAGCTGGCAGGTTTCTATAGAACAGTTGCCCATTAATTTGACTTCTTTTTAACCCAGAGTCTTAGTTCTTCCTCAACTGCAAAGCCTACTTCTGTTTCCACCTTACGGCTGTCTACCTTGTCTTGCTCCAGGCCCCAGGCTTTCTAAGTGGAGTCTAGACACTTGCCTTCTGTCTTATACATGTTGCATGTTTCCACAAGGCAAATCTGAGAAAAACCTTAGTCCTCCTATCCTACAGGAGGATTCAGGGATTGGGAGAGTGCAGATAGAGAATGATGTCCAGCCAAACTTGATGGATTTAAAGGGTTGGACCTGCTGAACCAAGGTCTTTTAGGCTTCATTTGAAAGGCATGCTCCACAGCAGGAGTTCATGAATTTTGTTTCCTGAATCAGATGATATTACCTACAGGACCTGATTTGTTCTTCAACAACTCTACCCACAGTTTTTGTGGTCCATTATCTTCACATCTTTGTTTTCCCATTAAATGTGTTCATAAACATGGGCCTTCCCTTTATCTTTACTAAATTACCCATATAACATACATGGCTGATTGAGTCCTCAAATCTTTCATAGTAAGGGCCCACCATCACTTGATGACCTTACTCATATCATCCCATCTCTTCCGGGTCCTAGTTGACAAAAATTTCCCTGAGCTTCAGAATCAACAACCATGACTAGGATTAAAAATATGAGTTGACTGGCAGGTGGATCTTGAATGAAGGTATGGGTATAAGAGTGTGGGAAGCATGAATAAGCCTGTTTTTTAGGGTACCAACTAATGTAGAGCTGGCACATGATCCCCTAGGACCAGACACCTAATTAGAGAAATTCTGACATACAGCCCAAAGAAAACTATGACTACATTAGCTTTCTTAGTATTATTCTCTTAACTGCAGAGACAGGGGATTATGTTGGCCTCAGTGCTGGGCTCTTCCTGAGAAGGAAAAGAGAGGAAGCATCTCTCAGCATGGAACAGACTCAAAGGAGGGGGTGGCAGTTAAGGATCTGTGTTTAATACACTACACCTGTGGCTACGGGCACACCCTGTGCTGCTGTGTATGGCTCTTCCTGGGGTTCTCTTTGCACCTGCTGCTCTACTCTTTGACAACCACGTCGTGCATGGCCATCTGCTCCCAATAAAAATCTCTCACTCCTTCCTCTGGGCTATCTGATGTCTGCGTTTCTCACCTTCTCTTACACCTAGAGGAGGGACTCTGTCTTTTCATCTTTGTAACTTTTCATTCCCTTTCACAGACTGAAGCATAGGAACATAGTAGGCATACAATAAAACTTTTTGAATGAAAAAAAAGATTCAATTCTTTGACTCAATAAATACAGAATAAATATAGACATGACTGGCTGTCTTTTTTGGCAAACCCTGTCCAATTTTAGTTATTCCCATTAGCTTCAGTTTTCCTTTACACGGTTTTATCTTTGAAAACTAGTAATGTTACATTTTTTTAATGTGTTTATATAACTCACTTTCAATGGTAAACTCATGGATGGCAGAAATCTGATCTTCTGTTTCCATACCAAATAATGTTATCTCTACTGTGGAACATTACAAAGTGTGGCCACTTATTAGGGGAGTGGTATTATATGGAAGAAATGACCTTGTCACTTACCTTTTGGCTTATTTGACATGTTTTTGAATATCCACTAGGCCTAACCTGAACAAGCAGGAGACCCATGTTCTGGTGTCTAGGGGAAACAACACACAGAGGCGATTATAGACTCACAAGGGAGGTAGGCATGACTTCTTTTCTGTAAGCAGATGAAAAGTCCCATG
The DNA here is from genome assembly GCF_040802235.1 of Manis javanica. Taxonomy (NCBI): domain Eukaryota; kingdom Metazoa; phylum Chordata; class Mammalia; order Pholidota; family Manidae; genus Manis; species Manis javanica. Next base: position 76,472,052 of record NC_133166.1, on the reverse strand, counting down.
CACACAATGAGACTGACCTCCACCCGCCAGGGGAATTCTAGAGGCCTGGAAGGTGGTTTGTGGCCATTCCTTAGTCACTTCCACATCATGGTATTCCATATTTTGGCCCACAGAATGGGCATAATGGGAAACAGAAATGAGCATCTATCAACATTTCAGCTCCATTTCATTAACACCCTCTTGGTCTCTGAAGGATGGGCTCTGCCACTGACAAATTGCCCAGCTTCTTGATGGTATTGCAAGGCCATAGCCACTGGTTCCTTCTCTAGCCTCTACAGACTTTCCCCTCCCACTGATAACACCTTTGGAACGATAAAGAGTTAAGTTAGAAAATTAGCTTTTGGAACTGCATTTTGCTGCCTACTGTGATCTGCCTGGAAATAAAAGGCAGATAAAAGTAATGCATTTCTAGATTTTAAAGTGCGCATAAATCATTCCATGGTCAGGCAGGTTGGGAGGGCTCAAAAGTCATAGAAATTTTGGAAGCTTTATTCACACCCAACCCTGCTAAGATTTTTATGGTTTGGAAAAACAAACACAAATGTCTTTTTCCTTCCAATATTCATTACATTTTGATATTTATTTGTGGTACATTAGATATAAAAGGTAATAAGTGAAGATACAAACAGCATGTTTTTATATTTTTAAATCACTGTACCATATTTCCTCAATTCTAAGGTACATTCTTTTCCCCTCATTTAACACCTCTAAAATCAGAAGTACCTTGTAATTATGCCAGTTATGGCTTTAAAAAAATCTGATTGAATCTTTGATAAATTCAGGAATATAGCATAGATCTGTAAAGGACACTACAGTAAATATTGTATCTTCAATTTTCTACACAGTTTTTCTTAAAGGTAGATCTTTTTTTCCTACCATGGCTGATTTAAAATCTTTTAGTATTTTTTTCTCAAGTTTCAGACTGACCTAAAGTATCCTGGACAATTTGATGCATAGTCCACAGCAACAGAATTCTCAGTCAATCTCCACAAAAACTAAAATACCAAAAGGAACCCACAACATTAGAAGAATTATGAGAATAGATCGGTGGGTGAGGGGGAAAGGGAGGAATTGCTCGTCTCTTGACTACTGCTCATGAAGGAGCATTTGCCCCTGCTCCTGGCCACTCTCCATCACTTTATTCTCTCTTAACAGCACTTACAAGTATTTGGAATGACCCTGTTTGTTTATCTTATTACTGGCTGTTCATCTTCTCCCACTAGAGATGTGTCGCATGGCAGCAGTACTTCATCTTTCTTGTGTGCTTGTGTAGCTTGAACATCTGGGAGGTGATGTGCATGGAGGTGGGTAGGCACTCAGAGTTACAGCACACTGGAGAGAAATGGACTTTTTCCTAGGGCAGCAATGCAATGCTATTTTTCCAGAAAATACACTGGGTCAGGACATAATGATAACTGTGTAAATGCCTGATGACATAATTCCAGGTTGGTTCCTTCTTCTGGAAATTGTTTAGGTGCTACCTCATTCCAGGAGCCAAAGATGGTGTTTTATCCGATTCTACTCAGTTAAAACTTCCTGGGTTATTAGAGTTCTGTTTTCTGCTTAAGGATAGTATGTGAAGACTTTGGGATGGGACTGAATGATAGAACATTTGAAAAAATTACTGAACTAAGAACTAGCCCATTTTTTTTTGCATCTGCTATTGGATAAATGAGAACCTTCAGATAGGTCATGTTTCCATTTAATTGCAAGGCATATTCTGTATTTTGTACTGAATACTAACTTTATAGCTATCCAAACATTTAAAGGAATTTGAAATCTGGGTATTTAAAAGGATATGAGGCCATTTAAATGAAAGAGTACCTACAAATCAATAACCTGAATAGTATATTTAATATGAGTAGGTTCTTGTAAGTCATACTTACTGCAACTGAAAGTAATCATCCACTGACTCATAATTTGTATTCTGAGAAAATGTTACTGTCTGAAAAAGAAAGCGAAAAAGTTTATGTAAAGCAGGAAAATTGGGAATGGCAACAATGGATACTTTTAAGCATATGTAAATCTTTTTTTTAGGTAAGACAAAAAATATATTTCCCATTTTTTTCTAATTTGTCTATCTCAAAAACTATTTTTCTAGAATATATATTAGATTTTGTCACATTTTCCTTTTAATTTTATATTACCATAGTCCTTTTATTTATATTGTTTCCCTGTCTTTTGACTTTTGTCATTGCAATATCATTTTTCATGTATATCCTAAGCATAGAAAATTTTTTACTTTCTTCTGTTTCCTAATAACCTTGTCAGTGACCTTTTCATTTCTTCTTTGAAGTTTTAAAATGATTATGGATATATTGTCTGTAATTTTTGAGACTATTAGGAATTATTTGCCTGAACATCTTTGTTGTTTTTGAGCAATTAAAAAAATGTCCATTTGTCTTTTGCATATGTTTTTGTTATCTTCTTCCCTCTGGGACATGTTTAATTACAATTTTCAGCATTCCATAAGGTTGCATTCTTCTCAGGTGAAGCTATTTACAGAACATATATGATATTAGAGGCAGAAAATTCCAGCTCTCACATTTTTAAAGTATGGTAATTGCAATTCTTATATTCCTAAATTACTTTTTGGTAGTTCTTTGTTTTATATATATATATGTATACACATATATATATATATACACACACACACACATACATATATATGAATTATGTATATGTATAAATTTATATATGAATTATAAATATATAAGTATTTTAACACCATATAAATATATAAACAAATATATACAAATACAAATTATTTATAGCTATCTTGAGATCTGTAAAATATATATATATATTTCTTCAGAGGGAGATCAATTTGGTTCTGGCTAATCTGTTGTGATGAGAACAGAAACTTTATGCCTCTAAAAAATCTTGTTGAAACATTTTATTTCTGAGACAAGGTTTATTTACCAATGCTGGTTGCTAAGCGGTATAACACAAAAATATATAATCTTTTGTGATAAAGTTGAAGACTGTGAAGATTGTTACATTAAAAATAAATTTAGTTCTATGTTAAGGAAAGGAACTAATTATAAAATTTACACCTGTATTCTGCTGTATGCCATACTATTCTTCATATGTAGTGATAAAAATAATTCTATTGGAATGTAATTAGACTTGAAAAGTTTAATATTATCTTTTGTGAAATGTAAGCATATTCTGCAAGCACAGGAAATAAGGTTATGTATGAGTAATAACCATAAAAAACAATGAAAGGGGAGAAGAAATAGATGAAATACACACACTCAGACTTCAGATATGGAACTAATAGATGCAGCTTATCAAACAGATATGTTGACTAGTTATGTAGGATAAATGACAAGCTTGAAAATATCTGTAGAAAGAAACTATAAAATGTGTCAGTGTATTTTTAAAAGGAAAAATAAATTAAAAATCAATCAAATTAAATCAAATTCAAGAAATTAAGAACAAAACAATCAAATTAAAAACACAGTATGTAATTTAGACATCAGAATAGTCATGACAAAAAAGTAGTCAAGTGGAAGACTGATCAGAATAAATTATAAGAATGCGTCCTAGAGAGATAAAAATATTAAATAAAAATATTAAATTAAAGACCCCTGGGACATAGATTCAGCAGGCTTAACATATATTTAATCAGTGTTACAGAAGAAAGGATAGAGTCATAGCCAGTATTTGACAAGATACTTGAAGACGATGAGGAACCACAGATTTAAGAGGCTCAAGAAATCCTAAGCAGGATGAAAGAAACCCACATCTAGACATATCATAGTAAAAATCCAGAAAGCAAAGAATAGAATCTTAAAAGCAATCAGAGGAATAGGAATTAAAATTGTAAGAGACTTATCAACAGAAATACTGGACATCAAAAACAATGGAATAATATTTTTAATGTGCTTTAGGAAAATAATAACTGAACTAGAGTTCTATATCTGGAGAAAATAGTTTTCAAAACTGAAAATGAATCAAAGATATTTTCAGACAAACAAAAAAACTGTGTTATGTAATAACCAGTAGCCTCTCACTAAAATATTAAAGATATACCAAGATCAGAAGGGAAGAAATACAAGATGGGAGTACTCAAGATAAAAAAGAAAAAAGATAAAGACAGGGTAAATACACATTGCTGTATAAAATAGTAATAACTCTAATAGTGTAAAAACAAGATGGAATTAAAAATCCATGAATTCAACACTATATGAGTTAGGGAAAGAGTTATATGTTTAATTAAATTTAGTTTTGCATAAATTAAATATTCATATAATATTTTCTAAGGAAAACTGACTAGAAATACAGGCAGAATATACAGTAGTTCTCCTTATCTGTGCCTTCACTTTCTGTAGTTTCAGTCACCCTCATTCAGCCACACTCCAGAAGCAGATGATCCTTCTTCAGACATAGCATCAGAAGAGCAATGGCGGCATAATGCTCCACCACAATGCCCATGTCATTCACCTCATGTCATCTTATCACACAGGAATTTATCTCACATCATCACAAGAAGGATGAGTACAGTATGATAAGACATTTTAAGAAAGCAACCACATTCATGTAACTTTTCTTGCAGCATATTGTTATAATTGTTCTATTTTATTTTTAGTTATGGTTAATCTCTTACTGTGCCTAATTTATAAGTTAAACTTTATCATAGGTATGTATGTATAGGAAAAAACAGTATATGTGGGGTTTGGTACCATCTGTGGCTTCAGACATACACTGGGTATCTTGAAACATATCCCCCCATGGATAAGGTGGGGACTAACTGTGTAACTATAAACCAGTAGAAGGGGGAAATGGAATGACAAAAAAATGTAATTAAACCTAAAATGACAAGAAGCTTGGGGTGGGTAGAGAGAGAATATGGGAAAATTAAAGCACAAAATAACATGGAAGTTAAAACCCCAAATATATCTTTAATTGCAATAAATGTAAGTAGATTAATGCTCTAATTAAAAGACAAAGATTTTCAGAATGGACAATAATAAAGTTTTTATATGCAAATATTTGGTGTATTGAAATATAGTTAACGTATAAGGCAATAGAAAAGTTGACAATTAAAAGGAAGAAATAATATGGAAATACTGAGTAAAGGAAAGTTGATAGTTGATATAGCTATATTAAATATAAAACAAAATAGACTTGAGGCAAAAAATGTACTAAAGAGAAAGATGGTCATTTCACAATGTTTAACATTTCAACTCACCAGGGGGAGAGTTTAAAATCTGAATGCATCTAATAACATATTTTCAAATATATAAAGTAAAAATTGACAATCAGAAGGAAAATGTTACTAGATGAAAATCTGGATCTATACAAAAGAATGAAGAACACTGGAAATGATAAATATGTGTATAAATATAACATGCTTTTTTCTTATTTGAGTCTCTTTAAAAAGATAACTGTCTATAAAGCAAGAATGTTAGCAATGTAGAAGTAAAATATGTAGAAGTAAAATGTTTGACAACAAGAATATAAAGGCTGTGAGAGAGAAAATGGAAATATACCATATACATTAAGTGATATAATTTGAAGAATGAATAAGATAAGTTAAAGATATGTACCACAAACTCTAAAGCAGCCAGTTAAAAACCAAAACAAACATAAATAGCTAAAAAAGCCAATAAGGAAGATATACTGGAATTATATAAAATACTCAATCAAAAAGAAGGCAGAAAAGTGGAAAAGAAAAGAAAAAAACCCAGAAGGGACAAATAGTCAAATGGTAGATTTAAATCCAATAATTACAAAAAAAATCACATTAAGTGAACCCCAATAAGAAAGCAAAAATGTTCAGATTGGGTAAACCTGTAAGATCCAACTTAAAAAAAAACTTTAAGGACACAAGTGGTTATATTTAAAGAATGGAAAAAAGATATGTTGTGCTAACATTAATCAAAAGAAGGTTGGAGCGGCTATGTTAATATACAAAGTGGATTTCGGAGCAAAAATGACCATTAGAGTAAAAAGGGTCATTTCATAGTGATGAAGGAATTGGTTCATCAGAAGGATATAACATCTGTAATTAATTTGTATACCTAATAACAGAACTTCAAGATATACAAAGCAAAAACATATAGAATTGAAGGTATAAAGACATAAATCTACAATTATAGCTGGAGATTTTAATACCCATTTCTCAGCAATCAATAGAATAAGTCAACAGATAATCAGTAAGCATATAGAAGACTTTAACCATAAACCTAATTGACATTTATAAAACACTTCAGCTAACAACAGAGAATGCATAATGTTTTCAAGTACACAAGAAACATTTACTAAATAGACAATATTCAGAACTACAAAACAATTCTCTATAAATCTAAAGGAATTCAAATTAAAAATATCTTTTCTTAATATAATGGAACTTAATTAGAAATCAGTAACAGAGAGCTATCTGGAGAATAATTAAATACTCAGAAATTAAATATTGTCCTTCCAAATAACCCATAATAAAGAAAAAATCACAAAGAAAATGAGGAAGTATGTTGAACTGAAAAAATGAAAACACAAAATATCAAAATTTGTGGCATACAGCTAAGAGGAAAAGTTATAGCATTAAAGTCATATTAGAAAAAAGTAAAGGCCTCAAATGAATGATCTAAGCTTCCACATTAAGAAACTGTAAACATAAAAACTAATTTAACCCAAAGTAAATGAAAGAAGGAAATAATGATGATCAATGAAATAGAAAACAGAAAATCATTACAGAAAATCAATAAAACCAAAAAACTGATTCCTTGAGAAAACAAATCATTAACCTTTAGCCAGACTGGTTAAATAAAAAAGGGAAAAACCAAATTACTAATATCAGGAATGAGAAAATGTACATCACTAGAAATTCTATAGACAATAAAAGGATAACAACTGAGTATTATGAATACCTTGTGCCTATAACATTGACAAGATAGATGAAGTGGACAATTCTTTGAAAAACAACCAAAATTCACTCAAGAATAAAGAAATAATGCAAATAGCCCTAAACCAATTAAAGAGATTGAAATTATAGTTAAAAACCTACCCACAAAGAAACTCCAGGACAGGAGGGCTGCATTGGTGAAATCTCCCAAACATTTAAGTAGCTGTTGTAACACATGTTTATAGTGCTCATTATGTGCCAGATGCTCTTTTCTAAGCCCTTTACATATATTAACTCATTTAATCCTTATAATAACTTAATCAAGTAAATATCGTTATTATCATTATTATTTACTATTACTTAGATGAGAGAACTGAGGCACAGAAATATTTAAAAACTTGCTCAGTGTCACCAGTTAGTAAATATAGAGCCAGCATTTTATTAAAACATGCATTTTGATGTTTCATTGTCCTTGGTCATTTGTGTATTTTAATTGGTAACTAATATTTTGAAGAGCTGAATTGCAAATGGACAAATACATATTACACATCCAATTCTTGAAAAGAAAATATTTGAGAGTGTATGCAGATATTGGTGCTATACAATCAAAGAAAATTTCCAAAGAAATGGGCCTAAGAAAAGTGTAAAACTTTTCTGTTTTTGTTCTGGAAGGAGGGGGTCCTCAGCTCCTGAAAAATAAGCTAAAATATACTCCTTGTTTCTTGAAAAAAAAAAATCAATCCAGTGTCATTCTTTTTATTGTATTTTACTTTTCCCCTTTCTTCTCCCATTCACTTCTACCCAAACAGGCACCCACAACATACATAACATTGTATTATACTTGTTTGTTAGATGTCCTTGGGTATCTTTGTATCTTTGTGAAATGAAAAATGTTTTATTTTTGCTTGTGATGTGTGTTGTAATTTTCATAAATGATACCATAATGACAGATCTCTGTTTCTTACTCAAAACTATTTTTCACTCACATTTTAAGATCTAACTATGTGACTGTATGGCAATCTAAATCAGCTTTGTTTCCAAACCTGTTCATGCCAGACCACACTGTTACTGAAGCTGTAGAATTACATCAATGTTATGGGCTTTGGGAAGGTTTGAGAAAGCAAGTCACTGATTCCTGAGTTAGGTAAGATAACAGTAAAAGACTAGAAAAAGAATTTATAAAAACCTAGCACTTTTGTTGTTTTGTCAGTGACTCTAGGGTTCCCTCCCAACTCCACTATTTTATTTTCTATTTAAAGAAAGTTAAATAGGAACTCACAGGTGATGTATTATAAATAAAGGTATGCAAGAAAGGAGATGAGCAACTCTAATAAGTGGACTTATCTATGTTAAAAGATTGACTAATCAGAGACTGGGGGCGCTCAAGATGGCAGCATGAGTAGGGTGGTGGAAATCTCCTCCCAAAACCATATATATTTTGAAAATACAGCAAATATAATTATTCCTAAAGGAGAGACCAGAAGATACAGTACAACAGCCAGGCTACATCTACATCTGCGAGAACTCAGCATCCCACGAAAAGGGTAAGATACAAAGCCATGACCCGGTGGGATCTGAGCACACCTCCAACCCCAGCTCACTAGCAGGAGGAAAAGAATCAGAGAGGGAAGGGAGTGGAAGCACAGGACTGCTAAATAACCAGCCATAGTATCTGCACCAGGAGCACAGACACACATTGCATGGTGTACTGGATATTAGAGAAACAGAAAAAGTAAAATTTGAGATGGAGACTGCAAGCAGGTCCCCACAGTCAGCTTCCCTGGGATAAAAGAAAAGAGGGCACTTTAAAAGTCTTAAAGGGTCAAGGGCTTAACAGGTGGACAAAATTGTCCCAGCACTCAGCCCAGTAGGCTGAGAATCTTAAGGAACTTCAGGCGCCCTAACCCCCTGGGTGGCAATGCAGCTCCAAAGCCCCTCATGGCAATAAGCAGCCTGCCATTCACTCCCCGCCACCAGCACTGCAAGCAAACTGGATGACCTGCCACTGCTGCGGACCAGCCGGGGAGCAGCCCCACCCACAGCAACCATGCAGTGTCTTCACCCAGTGGGCAGCTAACTGGGCCAGACCCAGAGGCTGTTGCCAGTATGCAGCTGCCTGGCATAAGCAGAGGAAGCCGGGGCAAAGTCTGGAAGGCATTAACAGGCACTGTTCTTGCAGAGAACACTCGCTACTCCTCTGTGATCCCCCACAGTGTCCTAGGCCATCCCGAGGGCTGCCCTGCCCACAGCAGCTCAGGGGATTAACCCAGAGACTGCTCCCTGTGCAGGTAACCGGCACAGGCAGTGCAGAAGGGCAAGGCAACCAGCAAGCAGGAAGGGACTTTGTTCTCCCAGCTGACACACATGTCACTTGCCGGTGATCACTTCTATCACCATGAAAAGGCAGAAGAACCTGGTCAGTACAAAATCAAACAACGCCAGATAGATGGCCTGGTGAGATAGATATAATCAATCTTTTTGAAAAACAATTCAAAATAATAAAAGTCACAACCATGCTGATAAACCTGCAGAGAAATATGCAAGAGCTAAGGGACGAAGTCTGAAGGGAGATAACAGAAATGAAACAAACAATAGAAGGACTTAAGAGCAGATTGGATGAGGTGCCAGAGACTATTAATGAAATTGAAAACAGAGAACAGGAATACAGAGAAGCTGAGGCAGAGAGAGAAAAAAGGATCTCTAGGAATAGAAGAATATTAAGAGAACTGTGTGACCAATCCAAACAGAACAATATTCGCATAATAGGGATACCAGAAGAAGAGAGAGAAAAATGGATAGAAAATGTCTTTGAAGAAAAAATTGCTGAAAACTTGCCCAAGCTAGGGAAGGAAATAGTCTCTCAGACCATGGAAGCCCACAGATCTGCCAACACAAGGGACCCAAGGACGACAACACTAAGACATATAATAACGAAATGGCAAAGATCAAAGACAAGGACATGGTATTAAAGGCAGCCAGAGAGACAAAAAGATCACCTACAAAGGAAAAACCATCAGGCTATCATCAGACTTCTCAACAGAAACTTTACAGGCCAGAAGAGAACTGCATGATATACTTAATGCAATGAAACAGAAGGGCCTTGAACCAAGAAAACTGTATCCAGGAAGACTATCATTAAAAATTTTTTAAAAATTTTTGCTATTATTAATGTACAATTACATGAACAACATTATGGTTACTACACTCCCCCTATTATCAAGTCCCCACCACATACCCCATTACAGTCACTGTCCATCAGCATAGTAAGATGCTATAGATATCATTTAAATTTGAAGGAGGGATTAAACAATTTCCAGATAAGCAAAAGCTGAGGGAATTTGCCTCCCACAAACAACCTCTACAGGGCATTTTAAAGGGGCCGCTCTAGATGGAAGTACTCCTAAGGTTAAATAGATGTCACCAGAGAAAAGTAAAATCACAGCAAAGAACACAGATCAACCAAAAAGTAACTAAAGGCAAAAAATAAAATCAGCTATCCACAAAAGCACTCAAGGAAAACACAAAAGAGTACAGAATAAAACACCTAACATATAAAGAGTAGAGGAGGAAGAATAAGAAGGGAGAGAAATAAAGAAACATCAGACTGTGTATGTAATAGCATACCAAGTGAGTTAAAATTAGACAGTTAGATAGTCAAGAAGCTACCCTTGAACCTTTGGTAACCACGAATCCAAAGCCTGCAATGGCAATAAGTACATATCTATTGATATTCACCCTAAGTGTAAATGGACTGAAGGCACCAAACAAAAGACACAGAGTAATAGAATAGATAAGAAAGCAAGAAGCATTTATATGCTGCTTACAAGAGACTCACCTCAAACCCAAAGACAAACACAGACTAAAAGTGAAGGGATGGAAAAGAGATTTCATGCAAACAGTAGGGAGAAAAAAGCAGGTGTTGAAGTACTTGTATCAGATAAAATAAAATTCAAAACAAAGAAACTAACAAGAGATAAAGAAGGACATTACATAATGATAAAGGGGTCAGTCCAACAAGAGGATGTAACCATTATAAATATATATGCACCCAACACAGGAGCACCAACATATGTGAAACAAATACTAACAGAACTAAAGGAGGAAATAGAATGCAATGCATTCATTTTAAGAAACTTCAACACAGCACTCTCTCCAAAGGACAGATTAACCAAACAGAAAATAAGTAAGGACACAGATGCACTGAACAACACTCTAGAACAGATGGACCTAACAGATATCTACAGAACTCTACACCCAAAAGTAGCAGGATACACATTCTTCTCAAGTGCACATGGAACATTTTCCAGAATAGGCCACATACTAGGCCACAAAAAGAGCCTCAGTAAATTAAAAAAGATTGAAATTCTAACAACCAACTTCTCAGATCGCAAAGGTATAAAACTAGAAATAAATTGTACAAAGAAAACAGAAAGGCTCACAAACACAAGGAGGCTTAACAACATGTTCCTAAATAATCAATGGATCAATGACCAAATTAAAACAGAAATCAAGCAATATATGGAGACAAATTAAAACAACAGCACAATGCCCCAACTACTGTGGGACACAGAGAAGGCAGTTCTAAGAGGAAAGTATATAGTAATCAAGGCCTATTTAAAGAAGAAACAACAATCCCAAATGAATAGTCTAAAGTCACAATTACTGAAACTGAAAAAAGAAGAACAAATGAGGCCCAAAGTCAGCAGAAGGAGGGACATAATAAAGATCAGAGCAGAAATAAATAAAATTGAGAAGAATAAAACAATAGAAAAAAATCAGTAAAATCAAGCACTGGTTCTTTGAGAAAATTAACACAGTAGATAAACCCCTAGCCAGACTTACTAAGAGAAAAAGGGAATCAACACACATAAACAGAAACAGAAATGAGAAAGGAAAAATCACAACAGACACCACAGAAATACAAATAATTATTAGAGAATACTATGAAAATCCATATGCCAACAAGCTGGATAACCTAGAAGAAATGGAAAACTTTCTAGAAAATGACAACATTCCAAGACTGACCAAAAAGAAACAGAATATATAAACAGACCAATTACCAGCAATGAAATTGGATCAGTAATAAAAAAATGACCCAAGAACAAAACCCCTGGTCCAGATGGATAAACTGCTAAATTTTATCAAACATTTAAAAAAGACACAATACCCATTCTCCTTAAAGTTTTCCAAAAAAATAAAAGAGGAGGGAATACTTCCAAACTCACTCTATGAAGTTAGCAACACTCTAATACCAAAACCAGGCAAAGACACACAAAAAAGAAAATTACAGACCAATATCCCTGATGAACATAGATGCAAAAATACTCAACAAAATATTAGCAAACCAAATTAAAAAATACATCAAGAAGATCATACACCATGTCCAAGTGGGATTCATCTCAGGGATGTAAGGATGGTTTAACATTCAAAAATCCATCAACATCATCTACTACATCAACAAAAAGAAGGGCAAAAACCACATGATCATCTTCATACATGCTGAAAAAGCATTAGACAAAATTCAACATCCATTCATGATAAAAACTCTCAACAAAATGAGTATAGAGGACAAGTACCTCAACATAATAAAGGCTATATATGACAAAACCACAGCCAACATCATACTTAACAGCAAGAAGCTGAAAGCTTTTCACCTAAGATTGGGAACAAGGCAGGGGTGCCCACTCTCCCCACTTTTATTAAACATAGTGCTGGAGGTCCTACCCATGGCATTCAGACAAAACAAAGAAATAAAAGGCACCCACATTGGTAAGGAAGAAGTCGAACTGTCACTATTTGCAGATGACATGATATTGTACATAAAAAACCCTAAAGAACCCACTCCAAAACTAATATCTGAATTCAGCAAATTTGCAGGATACAAAATTAATAAACAGAAATATGCTACATTCCTATACACTAATGAAGATCTAGCAGAAAGAGAAATCAGGAAAACAATTCTAATCATAATTGCATCAAAAAGAATAAAATATCTAGGAATAAACCTAATGAAGGAAGTGAAAGATGTATACCCTGAAAACTACAAGACATTCCTAAGAGAAATTAAAGACTACACTAATAAATGGAAACTCATCCCATGCTCTTGGCTAGGAAGAATTAATATTGTCAAAATGGCCATCCTGCCTAAAGCAATCTACAGATTCAAGGCAATCCCTATCAAAATACCAACAGCATTCTTCAATGAACTGGAACAAATAGTTCTAAAATTCATATGGAACCACCAAAGACCCCGAATAGCCAAAGCAATCCTGAAAAGGAAGAATAAAGTGGGGGGAATTACACTCCCTCACTTCAAGCTCTACTACAAAGCCATAATAATCAAGATAATTTGCTACTGGCACAAGAACAGACCCACAGACCAGAGGAACAGACTAGAGAGTCCAGATATTAACCCAAGTATATATGGTCAATTAATATATAATAAAGTAGCCATGGACATATAATGTGGAAATGACAGCCTCTTCAACAGCTGGTGTTGGCAAAACTGGACAGCTACATGTAAGAGAATGAAACTGGATTACTGTCTAACACCATACATAAAAGTAAACTCAAAATGGATCAGAGACATGAATGTAAGTTATTAAACCATAAAACTCTTAGAAAAAAACATAGGCAAAAATCTCTTGGACACAAACATGAGCAACTTCTTCATGAACATACCTCCCTGGGCAAGGGAAACAAAAGCAAAAATGAACAAATGTGACTATATCAAGCTGAAAAGCTTCTGTACAGCAAAGGACACCATGAATAGAACAAAAAGGCATCCTACAGTATGGGAGAATATATTCATAAATGATATATCCAATAAAGGGTTGACATCCAAGATATATAAGGAGCTCAAGCACCCCATCTAACAAAAAGCAAATAATCCAATTAAAAAATGGGCAGACACTTCTCCAAAGAAGAAATTCAGATGGCCAACAGGCACATGAAAAGAGCTCCACATCACTAATCATCAGAGAAATGCAAATTAAAACTACAATGAGATATCATCTCACACCAGTTAGGATGGCCACCATCCAAAATACAAACAACAACAAATGTTGGCAAGGTTATGGAGAAAGGGGAGCCCTCCTACACTGCTGGTGGGAATGTACATTAGTTCAACCATTGTGGAAAGCAGTATGGAGGTTCCTCAAAAAACTCAAAATAGAAATACCATTTGACCCAGGAATTCCACTCCTAGAATTTACTCAAAGAAAACAAGATCACAGATTCAAAAACATATATGCACCCCTATTTATCACAGCACTATTTACAATAGCCAAGAAATGGAAACAACCTAACTGTTCATCAGTAGATGTATGGATAAAGAAGACTTGGTACATATAAACAATGGAATATACTCAGCCATAAGAAGAAAACAAATCCTACCATTTGCAACAACATGGATGGAGGTAGAGGGTATTATGCTCAGTGATATAAGCCAGGTGGAGAAAGACAAGTATAAAATGATTTCACTCTTCTGTGGAGTATAAGAACAATGAAAAAAAAAACTGAAGGAACAAAACAGCAACAGACTCACAGAACCCAAGAATGGACTAACAGTTACCAAAGGAAAAGGGACTTGGGAGGATGGTGGGAATGGAGGGAGTAGAGGGAAAAAGGGGTATTATGATTAACACCCATGGTGTGTGGGGGGGCACAGAGAGGGCAGTGCAACACAGAGAAGACAAGTAGTGATTCTATAGCATCTTACTATGCTGATGGACAGTGACTGTAATGGGGTATATGGTGGGGACTTGATAATGGGGGGAGTCTAGTAACCATAATGTTGCTCATGTGATTGTACATTAATGATACCAGTGGAAAAAAAAGAAAAAAAAGATTGACTAATCAATGTACATTTGAGTTAAAGCAAAATGTTTCCCAAGTTATCAGTTCATTTTTCATGATTCTCTGTGTAAAGACTTAACTGAACACTCCCATTCCATCCTATCAGTTAAGAGTCCTGCTACTGTATATACTTAAGGAGGCTGAATCCACAAAGTAGAAGTGGGAATAAAATACACAATATTTGGAAAGAAATTGCAGTAACGTGCCAAATGATTAGGCTATAGTATTAATTGGAACACTAGTGTACAAAACACTATCTACATTTATACCTCCTGTGGTCTCAGCTGCACTAATTCCTTCCATTTCTGTGTGCATGTCCCTTTATGGTGTAAGTTGGCTGTTTTTTCATTAAGAGTTGGAGTCTATTCCCCATCCTGTTGCACTGGGCTGACCTTGTAGATTGCTTTGATGATAGAGTGTGGTCATCCCAGGCCTCAAGAGGACATGTGGCTTCTGCTCTCCCCATCTTGGAACACTGCCCTGAGACTGCCACATGAGGAAGCCAGGTCTGTTCTAGGAGACAGAGGCCACATGGAGCAGAGACAGCACTCCAGCTGAGGCCCCTTATGCTAACAAGCCAGGGCTTGCATCAGCCACTCCTGAAGGAGGCCATCTTAGATCATTCTGCCCCAGGCAAGCCACCACGTGGCCACAGCCTCACGAATAAGCCCAGGAGAAACCAGCACAACTGCCTAGCTAGTCACAGCCCACACTGAAGATCTATAGATTGGTTGTTATTTGAAGCCATTAGGTTTTGGGCTGGTGGTATACTACAACAGTTTACAGCATCTGACAGAAAAGCCATGCATTTAAAAAAAACAAGGAAGCAAACAACACAGTCGACAAAGCATTCTGCAGGAATGTGCTTTTAGGTGGCAAAGAGGCCTTGGATTGGGAAGTGAAAATTGTGGCTCAGGAATTAATGGCTTATTCTATTTATTATTTATTAAAAACCTGTACATTTCTCAACATTTTCCAGGCTAAACCTACCTAGAAGGGAAATCCATTTTTCAAAGGTAGTATTAAATTTTTACATTATTAAAATAAAATGAAGAAATTAAAAAATATGAACTTACCATGGTTTTAGTGCAGTATCCTAAGGCACTTTCATAGTGGACCTGATCTTTTATTTCTAATACTTTTGGGCCATATGACTCCACAATTATATGCACACCAGTATTTTCTGGATAGACTACTTGAGCCCAAATTGACAGGTTCTGTCCCTTGTCCAAAAAGTAAAAAACATGTAAAATATTATTATGAAATACCATGTAGGGGCATCTTTCTTTTGTTTTGAAAGCCATACTTTGTGCTTCCAGTTTTAAGGGGTAGTCCTGTGGATGAATTGTGCCATCTTCAAAAACATATATGAGATATATTTGACCAAAGGTATTCAAGGAAATTAGCGATTTTGTTGAGCTATTTGTCCATAAGTGTAGCTTTACTGCATCTCTAATATTAATCTTGAAATAAAACATAATATTATTTTCCATTTTTACCAGGATATTTCCAAAATAATCTGGAAAAAAGAGAGAAAAGTTTGTGTTATCCCAAACAACCATACATCCATGTTGTTTTACATAAGTGCACTTTCAGTCAAAATAATTTCTTTTATAATTACTGAGTATTTATATATTTTGAGAAAATTAGGATGTGCAGGCACAAAACCACAACTTTTCATGATGCTGGAGAACTCTCCCACTTCATAGGAGAGCAGTTTTTTACTCTGTACCTTTCTCCTTGCATTCACTATATCACTTTTGTATATCACATCATTCACATAGAAAAAAAGCTGGAATTAGTATATTAAACAATAATGAGGAGGAGCATGACAGGAATGGTTTTAGTAGGAAGCATTGTGGCCTCCCAAAAATGTATATGATGAAGCCTTAACTCCCATTGTGACTGTATTTGGAGAAAGAGTCTTTAAAGATGTACTTAAGTTTAAATGAGGTCATAAGGGTGGGACCTTATTCCAATATGACTGGTGTCCACCAGAGATCTCACTTTCTCTGCACACAGAGGAAAGGCCATGTGAGGAAACAATGAGAAGGTGGCTGCTGTCTCCAAGCCAGGAAAAGAGTCCTCACCAAAAACCAACACCGATGACACCTTGATCTTGGACTTCCAGCCTCCAGAACTGTGAGGAAACAAATTTCTTTTGTTTAAGCCACTTAGTCTATGGTATTTTGCTAAGGCAGCCATAACAGACTAAGACAACTGGGAAGAAGAAATGGGAGTGAGTGGATGGGGGAGCACCTCTTCAGTTTCACTCTGTAAATAATCAACTTTCTCCCCTTAATATTTTGCCTAAATCATAGAGGTTCATAGACAATAAATTTATCCACTTTGGCTCTGTTGCTGTATCTGTAAAACAAACAGTTGGACTAGTTGATTTCATAGCTTTTTTTCCAAATATGACATTATATGTGTACAGTTTCTAGGAGAATGATTTTTAATTTTCAAAATGCAACACTTAAAGAGACTGGATGCAAGAAGAAAGGTGAATTCATAATTAGGGGGGTCTTGAATGTACTGCACACCTGCATCATACATTTGGAATCTAAAAAATACATTTTCACAAATTACCATAAATTACATTTTAATCATACTCCTAAATCAGAAATGCTGGATATTTTAAGGATCAGAAAACTTTAATAAGATATCAGAGTCAAGATATATTTCCTTATAAAGTTAAGCTCCCATATAGTTAAAATGTTGTTGGTAGGAATTTGGATTTAAGATGACAGCGTGAGCGGTGAGACGGAGAATTCCTCCCAAAACCACAGATAGTATGCAAATGTAGTTAATACAACTAACCCTAAAACAACAACAAGAAAGAAGGCTGAACCAGACTGCACACAGACCTCATGAACAGAGCAGACTTCATGAAACAGGGTAACATACGAAAGCCTTAATCAGGCAGGACCCAAGCCCTTCCCCCACCCCAGCTCACCAGAGGAAAGAAGAGAAATGGAGTGGGGGAGGGGGTGGAAGCCTGTGACTGCCAAACACCCAACCCTGGAGGTCTGCTTTGGGAGCAGAAACCTACACTGTGTGGTGCTCTGGAACGTTGGGGAGCTCAGACAGGTGGAGTGCTTGAGAGACAGATTCTGGCCATTTGTGGAGGCAGGGATCCACACCTGGCCACTCTGGAAGAAGGGAAAGGCAGGCAGTCTGTGAGGCTTCCTAGCAGCGAGAGGGCTGCTGAAGGAGCAGGGTTTGCACAGAGCTTGCTATGTAGGGGAGGGGAGAGCTGAACAAGGTTGTCTGTTTGCACTCTTCCCAGCTGGTTGGGAACTTTGAGGAGCTTCAGGTGCCCCATCCCCCTGGCTGCCTACTCAGCTTCAAGGCCCCCACTGTGACATGCAGACTGCTGCACCTTCCTCCTAGTCTGCCAACACCAGTTCACAAACCTGCAGTCACTGTGCTGGCATCAGGCCAGCCAGAGAGAGACCCCGCCTACAATAGCTAGAGATGGAAAGCACAGAAGCTTACACCTGTGTGCTTGGTCCACTGGCTCTGACACTGGAGACAGGCACTGCAGAACAGGAATCAGGAAACAGATCTTTCCTTATCTGAGATACCAGCTCTGCTACCCAACAACCCCCAACCTCACTCTAGGGGCTGAGCAGCTCCAGAGACTGGAGCATCTGGGCACTAGTGGGCACCACACAGAAATATGAAATGTTAAAAGAACATGGTTGAGACGAAAATCTCACAAACCTGAGAAAAAGGGTCAAATGAACCTGAACTCACCAATCTGCCTGAAACAGAGTTCAAAATAAAAATCACAAACATGCTATGGAGGTACAGAAAGATATTCAAAAACTCAGGAAAGAATTTAAGTTGGAGATTCAATCATTAAGAAATTCCATATCTGAAATGAAACATACAATGGAGGGATTTAAAAGCATATTAGATGTAGTAGAAGAGACACTAAATGGAATAGAAATTAGGGAGGAGGAATACAAAGAAGCTGAGGCACAAAGAGAATAAAGAATCTCTAAGAATGAAAGAATATTGAGAGAATTGTGTGATGAATCCAAATGGAACAATATTCATATTATAGGGGTACCAGAAGAAGAGACAGAGAGAGAGAAAGGGATAGAAAGGGTAATTGAGGAGGTAATTGCTGAAAATTTCCCCAGTCTGCAGAAGGAGATAGTCTCTCAAGTCATGGAGGTGCACAGATCTCCCAACACAAGGGATCCAAGGAAGACAACATCAAGACATATAATAATTAAAATGGCAAAGTTCAAGGATAAAGACAGACTATTTAAAGCAGTCAGAGAGAGAAAAAAGATCACATATAAAGGAAAACCCATCAGGGTATCATCAGACTTCTCAACAGAAACCTTACAGGCAAGAAGGGAGTGGCAAGATATATTTAAAGCAATGAAGCAGAAGAGCCTTGAACCAAGAATACTCTACCCTGCAAGGTTATCATTTAAATGTGAAGGAGGGATTAAACAATTTTCAGATAAGAAAAAGTTGAGAGAATTTACCTCCCACAAACCACCTCTACAGTGCATTCTGGAGGGACTCCTATAGATGGAAGTGTTCCTAAGGCTAAATAGATGTCACCCAAGGGATAGACAAAGAGTACAGAATATGATTCATAACATACAAATAATGGAGGAGGAAAAAAAAGGAGGAAAAAAAAAGAAATCTTAGGGTGTGTTTGTAATAGCAAGTTAAATTAGACTGTTAGATAGTAAGTGAATTGCCCATGAACCTTAGGTAACCATGAATCTAAAGCCTGCAATGGCAATAACTACATACCAATCGATAATCAACTTAAATGTAAATGGTCTGAATGCACCAATCAAAAGACATAAAGTCACTGAATTGATTAAAAAACAAGACCTGTCTATATGCTGCCTATAAAGAGACTCACTTCAAACCCAAAGACATACATAGACTGAAAGTAAAGGGATGGAAAAAGATATTTCATGCCACTAACAGGGAGAAAAAAGCAGGAGTTGCAGTACTTGTATCAGACAAAATAGACTTCAAAACAAAGAAAGTAACAAGAGACAAAGAAGGACATTATGTAATGATAAAGGGGTCAGTCCAACAAGAGGATATAACTGTTATAAATAACTATGCACCCAACACAGGATCACCTACATATGTGAAACAAATACTAACAGAATTAAAGGAGAAAATAGAATGCAATGCATTCGTTTTAGGAGACTTCAACACACCACTCACTCCAAAGGACAGATCAACTGACAGAAAATAAGTAAAGAGACAGAAGCACTGAACAATATATTAGCACAGATGGAACTAACAGACAGCTACAAAACACTCCATCCAAAAGCAACAGAATACACATTCTTCTCAAGTGCACATGGAACATTTTCAAGAATAGATCATATACTAGGCCACAAAAAGAACCTCAGTAAATACAAAAAGACTGAAATTGTACCAACCAGTTCTCAGATCACAAAGGTATGAAATTAGAAATAAATCACACAAAGAAAATGAAAAAACCCACAAACACATGGAGGCTTAATAACATGCTCCTAAATAATCAATGGATCAATGAACAAATAAAAACAGAGATAAAGCAATATATGGAGACAAAAGACAACAATGATTCAATAACACAAAATCTGTGGGACACAGAGAAGGCTGTGCTAAGAGGGAAATATATTGCAATACAGGCCTACCTCAGGAGAGAAGAACAATCCCAAATGAACAGTCTGAACTCACAGTTAATGAAACTAGAAAAAGAAGAACAAAGGAGGCCCAAAGTCAGTAGAAGGGGGGATGTAATAAAGATTAAAGCAGAAATAAATAAAATTGAGAAGAATAAAACAGTGGAAAGAATTAATGAAAGCAGAAGCTGGTTCTTTGAGAAAATAAACAAAATAGATAAACCCCTAGCCAGACTAATCAAGAAAAAAAAGAGTCTACATACATAAACAGAATCAGAAATGAAAAAGAAAAAATCACTTTAGACACCACGGAAATACAAAGAATTATGAGAGAATACTATGAAAAATTATCTGGTAACTAACTGGATAACCTAGAAAAAATGAACAACTTTCTACAAAATTACAACCTTCCAAGGCTGACCCAGAAAGAAACAGAAA
This sequence comes from Manis javanica, assembly GCF_040802235.1. Classification (NCBI taxonomy): domain Eukaryota; kingdom Metazoa; phylum Chordata; class Mammalia; order Pholidota; family Manidae; genus Manis; species Manis javanica. The sequence continues at coordinate 76,451,241 of NC_133166.1, read as the reverse complement.
ATCTGAATAGACCAATTACCAGCAAAGAAATTGAATTGATAATAAAAAAACTACCTAAGAACAAAATCCCTGTCCCAGATGGTTTCACTGCTGAATTTTATCAAACATTTAATGAAGATCTAATATCCATCCTCCTTAAAGTTTTCCAAAAAAGTAGAAGAGGAGGGAATATTCCCAAAGTCATTCTATGACATTGACATCACTGTAATACCAAAACCAGGCAAAGACACCACACAAAAAAGAAAATTACAGACCAATATCCCTGATGAACATAGATGCAAAAATACTCAACAAAATATTAGCAAACCAAATTTAAAAAATACATCAAAAAGATCATCCATCATGATCAAGTGGGATTCATCCCGGGGTTGCAAGGATGGTACAACATTCCAAAATCCATCAACATCATCCACTACATCCATAAAAAGAAGGACATAAATCACATGATCATCTCCATAGATGCTGAAAAAGCATTCGACAAAATTCAACTTCCATTCCAGATAAAAACTTTCAACAAAATGGGTATAGAGGGCAAGTACGTCAACATAATAACAGCCATATATGACAAACCCACAGCCAACATTATACTTAACACTGAGAAGCTGAAAGCTATCCCTTTAAGTTCAGGAACAAGACAAGGATGCCCACTCTCCCCACTTTTATTAAACATAGTTCTAGAGGTCCTAGCCACAGCAAACAGACAACACAAAGAAATAAAAGGCATCCAGATAGGCAAGGAAGAAGTCAAACTGTCCCTGTTTGCAGATGACATGTTATTGTACATAAAAAACACTAAAGAATCCACTCCAAAACTACTAGATCTAACATCTGAATTAAGTAAAGTTGCAGGATACAAAATTAATACACAGAAATCCGTTGCATATACTAATGATGAATTAGCAGAGAGAGAAATCAGGAAAACAATTCCATTCACAACTGCATCAAAAAGAATAAAATATCTAGGAATAAACCCAACCAAGGAAGTGAAAGTCCTATACCTTGAAAACTACAGGACACTCTTAAGAGAAATTAAAGAGGACACTAATAAATGGGAATTCATCCCATGCTCTTGGTTAGGAAGAATTAATATTGTCAAAATGGCCATCCTGCCTAAAGCAATCTATAGATTCAATGCAATTCCTATCAAAATACCTACAGCATTCTTCAGTGAACTAGAGCAAATAGTTCTAAATTCATACGGAATGACAAAAGAACCCCAATAGCCAAAGCAATCCTGAGAAGGAAGAATAAAGCAGGTGGAATTATGCTCCCTGACTTCAAGCTCTACTACAAATCTACAGTAATTAAGATAATTTGGTACTGGCACAAGAACAAACCCATAGACCAGTGGAACAGAAAAGACAGTACAGATATAAAGTCAAGCATATATGGTCAATTAATATAAGATAAGGGAGCCATGGATATACAATGTGGAAATGACAGACTCTTCAACAGCTGGTGTTGGCAAAACTGGAGAGTTACATGTAAGAGAATGAAACTGGATTACTGTCTAACCCCATACACAAAAGTAAACTCAAAATGGATCAAAGACCTGAATGTGAGTCATGAAACCATAAAACTCTTAGAAAAAAATGTAGGCAAAAATCTCTTGGACATAAACACGAGCAATTTCTTTATGGACATATCTCCTCGGGCAAGGGAAACAAAAGCAAAAATGAATAAGTGGGACTATATCAAACTACAAATCTTCTGTACAGCAAAGGATACCAACCATAGAACAAAAAGACATCCTACGGTATGGGAGAATATATTCATAAATGACATATCTGATAAGGGGTTGATATCCAAATTATATAAAGAGCTCATGCACCTCAACAAACAAAAAGCAAAGAAGCCAATTAAAAAATGGGCAAAGGAGCTGAACAGACACTTCTCCAAAGAAGAAATTCAGATGGCCAACAGGCACATGAAAAGATGCTCCACATTGCTAATCAGAGAAATGCAAATTAAAACCACACTGAGATATCACCTCACTCCAGTAGGATGGCCCACATCCAAAAGACAAACAACAACAAATGTTGGTGAGGATGTGGAGAAAGGGGAACCCTCCTACACTGCTGGTGGGAATGTAAATTAGTTCAACCATTGTGGAAAGCAGTATGGAGGTTCCTCAAAAAACTCAAAATAGAAATACCATTTGACCCAGGAATTCCACTTCTAGGAATTTACCCTAAGAATGCAGCAGCCCAGTTTGAAAAAGACATATGCACTCCTATGTTAATTGCAGCACTATTTACAAAAGCCAAGAAATGGAAACAATCTAAGTGTCCATTAGTAGATGAATGGATAAAGAAGAGGTGGTACATATACACAATGGAATATTTTTCAGCCATAAGAAGAAAACAAATTCTACCATTTGCAACAACGTGGATGGAGCTAGAAAGTATTATGCTCAGTGAAATAAGTCAGGTGGAGAAAGACAAGTATCAAATGATTTCACTTATCTGTGGAGTATAAGAACCAAGAAAAAACTGAAGGAACAAAGCAGCAGTGGACTCACAGAACCCAAGAATGGACCAACAGTTACCAAGGGGAAAGTGATTGGAGAGGGTGGGTGGGAAGGGAGGAATAAGGGGGAAAATGGGGCATTATAATTAGCACACATCATGTAGGTGGGGTGACACGGGAAAGGCAGTATATACAGAGAAGACAAGTTATGATTCTACAGCATCTTACTACACTGATGGACAGTGACTGTAATTGGGTATGTGGAGGGGACTTGATAACAAGGGGAGTCTAGTAACCATAATATTGTTTAAGTAATTGTACATTAATGATATCAAAATAAAAAAATTAGAAAAAAAATGTTGTTGATAGGAATTCAACAATATAATAATATTTATGAAATTGTTACATGGAGAGGTAAGGTTATCATGAAGCTTGGGATATTTTTCAGAGTGTTTTAATAAAACTTTCAGGATAATGCCCTTAACGCTGAGTCAACACACAGGAAATCAAACACCAGAGTTTGCATGTCAGTAACCTTTCAAGTTCTGCTGCTCTGCATGGGGCAAATCTGTAGTGCTAAAGTGGTTTGGGTAACAGCAACACACTAATTTTTCTCTTATAACTCAGATTTCTTTTTAAATTTAATTTTGTTTTATGTAGGCAATAAATCATTTTAAGCTTACCAAATTCTTTGCCTGCTGTGCTTTTGAGACAGGGACTATGGGTTTAGGCAGAGTAGGGTGCGGGCCTCCAGAGAAAAAGCAGAGCAAGATAATTACAGTCAGAACAATGTAACAATGTGCAAAGAAGTCCCAACTGAAACTCTGTGTTAAGCATTACACAAAGTCAGAGTCTCACTAGTTCTCTAGGGTAAAGATACTAGACTAGGAATATAGACATCTTCAGTAAGATCAGTTAAAGTTCAAAAGGCCAGGAGCAACTTGGTCTGGAATGTTTGAGTGTTCTGCAGATAAAGAGAAGTGTCTCAGCATAACCCATGACTTCACTGTATCAATTAGATCATGACACTGTAAAATTTACCTTAGCCTGCAAAAAGGCCCAGTTGATTTTTAACTGTACCTATATGCTGTGTTTCCTTTTCTGATCCTAATCAAGTAATCTGCAACCTGAGCAAAAGATTAATTTAGTAAACAAGCCCAGCTATAAACAGCCCAAGAAGTTAAGAAGTAAGATTCTTAACACACTCTAGCCAATAGGCAATAGCCCAGTCCACCTTGGGGGCAGGGCAAGTGGTCTTAATTGATATGCTCCCAGAGGGAAACTACTATCCTAAGAATAAGAGCAGCAAATTTCTTCTGCTACTCATCAAAAATGAGCATTCTGGGACCACTCAACAAGTCTGCATCCCTAGCCCTTTACCCCCATTCCTGAAAATCCTCAACCAGGCATAAAACCCCTAGACAACAAGCCAATCATGGATTCTTTTGTCCTCTCCTGGTGTGAGCCAGGAGCTCTGTCCTCTCAGTTCATCTCTAAATAAAAGTCTTTCCCTGGCTCTCCTATCTTGGGTGTTTGCTAAGTTCATTCTTTGACTCCTCAAACAAGAACCCTGGCATCACTTTAAGTGTTTCTAGAAACTTCACAAGGTTAAAGGGGAGATAAATATGGGTGGACAACATAATTAAATGTCTATGTTGCATGAAAAAATTGCAAGTTGCATACAGTATGACACAAAAAATTTAAAACCCCACAAAACAAATACTACATATTGTTTCTGGATTTTGTATAATACTGAGTTAACTGGCAATGCAGCTCCTGCTTTCTTTAGCCAGTCTTGTTTGTCTTTTGTCACTTTTTGACTCACACTCTACTGTTAGTCACACTTGTTGGGGGAGCATTGTGTATTTTCCTTGGTCCTTGTCCCCACTGCAACAAAGAATTGAAGGACAGAGACACAGTAGTCAAGCAGAGTAAAAGTTTTATTTAAGGTTACTTAAAGAGAGAAAACATACAGGCCACCTCAGCAAAGAGAGGTGCCCTGAAAGGTGTGGAGAGAGAAAATTTAAGATTAACCAATTACATACTTAGAAAGTGTGGGCGACCTCAGAGAGTGGAGTGTCCCGAAAGGTTGAGGGTTCCCCCTTTTAAGGATCTTCAGGAATGTGACTAAGGGCTGGCGGTGCAGACCTGTTAAGTGGTCTTTGAATACTTAGAATTAACTTAACACAAGGAACTTCCTGCTCTAATTTCTCCAGTCTTGGTCTGGGAGCATAGCAAACAAGGCTGCCTGCCCAGCACCTCTGCAAGGTGGGCTGAGTTATTGTCTGTTTGCTAATGAGCAAGTTAAGAATCTTACATTTTTAATTTCCTGGGTATTAAAATACAATTTTTAAGATGGAATCCTTCTTGCCCTCTACTATGTTGTTTACAGCTGGGCTTGCATGCTAAATTAGTTGCCTAGGTTACAAACTATTTGATTAGGGCCTGGAAGGAGAAAAAAACAGCATATAGGTAAAGTTAAAAAATAAACTAGGCCTGCATGATTAACACACTAAAGACATGGGCTATGCTGGGTTACCCTCCTTTATCTGGGGAACATTCAAACATTCCAGGCCAAGTTGTTTCTGGCTTTTTGAGCTTTAATTGATTATCTTTGGGTCTTTTTAGTGGACTTTCCTGGCCTTTTTCTCTTTCCACCCACTCATATCTATTTTCCTGCCTAACACACTGAATTAACTTTAGCTCCACAAACTCGCCATGATCTCTCCCACCCCCAGGTCTTTGCTACCTCAATGCCCTACCTGACTATTGGTCTAATTTTCCTAACATATACTCTACCCCTGGTTTCAGTTTAGAAGTCATTTCCTCTATGCCAGTTTTTCTGACCTCATAAATCTGTATAAGATGCCTCTTGCATGTGCCTTACTGTACTCTTCTGCCTGTCAAACTGCCCATTACAACTATTATCAAGGAATTTTGGATTAAATATGAAGTTAAGATGAAAATTAGCAATGATTTTTAAAAAGTGAGATTAAGAGACTATACAGAAAAGTGTATGGGATGCAGCTAAAGCTAGAAAAATTCATAGCCTTTTGGTTATTCATGGCTTTAAATGCTTAGTAAACAGAAAAGGCTGAAAGTGAGCTAATCATTTAACTTAAGAAGCAGGCAACAGAACACCAAAATTAGGAAAAGAAAGCAGAACTGAATAATCAAAATGACAAAAGCAGAAATGAAGCAATTAAATAAAAAAGAAAGTATCTAAATTAAGAGTTCTTTTAAAAGGAAACAAAAACAAAAACACCCTAAAAATAACAAGCAATATCTTGTAAGAAAGAGAGGAACAGGATCATATTTGTGTTTCTAAAAGACCAATGATAAGGAGATAAGGTTAGGATGAGAAACTGGTGCTAGAGTTTAGAGGACTTCAAAGTTTCTGTTGGAGGCCACTGAGAAATGCTAAAACAAAAAGTGTAAACAATTCAGAAGCATTTAAAGGAAGGAACCTCAGCACCAGACCTAACCATTCCCATTTCTCAACACTCTAATAAAAAATTCCTGTGGTTTATCCAGACTTTTCAAAAAGCAAATTCAAAATATACTTGGCCTATTTTCAAAACAATACATTTAACACACAGAATAAAAACAATGCCACTTTAACTGCTGATAATGTTCCATTGTTTACATCTTTATTTAAACTAATAGGAGTACAAATGGATATTAAATAAGTATTAGGCTTCAGTTCTTTTGCTATTACAAATAATGCTTTAGAGAATACGCTTCTATATACTTACATTTTTTCACTTGTACAGGTATTCCTGTAATATAAATTACTAGATAGAGAATTCCTGAATCAGAGGTTCAAATATGTAAAAAGTTGATAAAGCCTTCCCAGTTGCCTTCCAGCAAAAGTGGTCAGTCTAAACTTTCCTAAAAGTATTTGAAAATGTGTAATTTCATATAATCTTGTAAATATTTACTCATCGTATGGAAGAAAAGAAAACATGAAGAAAAATGTATAATTCTCATTTTATTACACATTTTATAATTGTATGTAACATTACACATTTACAATTATAAAATAATACACATTTTATAATTTATATCTTGTTTCATATGTTTATTGGCCATATTCCTCTATGGATTGTCAAGTCTGTGTAGTTTAGATATTTTTCCATTGGGTTATCTTTGTTCTTATTGATATTGATATGTTCTCTACTTATAATGTATATTAGGTCAAGATTCGTGGCTGGAAAGACTGGAAGAAAAATGTAACTCTGGGGAGAGGAAATCCCAGGCCAAATACCTGTAAAACTAAAATTAGCCAAAGGGAAAAATAAAGTTTAAAACCCGTTTATTGCTTACAAACAGTGGTCCGTGGGCTGTCTCTCTTCTGCTCAGGCAGAAGCAAGCGAAGCCTCCTCCCAACCTCTCAGGTCCAGATAAGCCCTTGGTCACCCAAGAATTAATTACCCATTGATATGTAGATGAACTACTTTGCTCCACCCCTTAGGAATACCTGTTGATACGGAGATGAACTAAAGCCAGGTGGGAGATTCTGGCAATACTGCAAATTTACCCACAAAAAGAGATGCTTTTTTACTTGATAGATGAGGACTAGGGGCCGGGCAGATTGAGGGTGGGGGTGAGGGAATCAAGGATTTCATTTTGGACATGTGAAGTCTGAGATGCCTACTGGGATGCCTACTAGTCGTCCAAGTGGACATATTGAGGAGGTAGTTGGAAACAGAGGTTTGGCGTTGGGGATGGGAGTCATAGCTGGAGGGCAAAGGGCCAGTGTGAACGACTTCCGATGATGTCTGAAACACCAAGCCCTGAGTACCTCTCCCGCTGGGAATCAGGAAGATGACGGAAAAGAGGCTGAGGGGCAGCAGTTAGTGCAGTAAGAGAAAGACCAAAAGCAATGATACCCCAGAAGTCGAGGGAGAAAGGCTATGCTCGAGACAGCGTCTCGATGAAAGGCTATGCTGAACTGTTTCACCTGCTGCTGCCAGATCAGGAAAGATGACTAAAACACAGCCACGGGGTCAGTAATTGGAGGTCATTGCCAAGAGCAGGTTCCATGGAAAATGAGATTGGCTTCAAGAGTGAGTGAGAGCAAAGAGGAAAAAGTGACATGAGGCAATACTTTCTCAGTTTTGTTGTAAAAGAGGCAGAAAAATGGAGTGGTTGACAGTTGAAGGGAGATACTGGGGTCAGAAAGGGCTGATTATAAATCACAAGGACATAGCCTTTAAATCCCATTGTTAGCTTACCTCCTTACTAGATCCCTTGAGGACCAAACTTTCTATTTCTTTGCATTTCCTACAATGTTGAGTGAACTACCTCAGAATAGTAAGATCAGAAATAACTATTATTAATTCAGGGTTTGCTACCTGCTGAATATTATTCTAAGCATTTTATATACAATCCCTCATTTAATCAACATGACTGTCCTGCACTCTATATTAGAAAACTGAGGCTCAGAAAGCTTAAATGACTTATTTGTGGGTTTGAATACAGGTCTATTTAACTCTATGACACCTGTGATGGGTTGAATTGTGTCCTCTCAAAAAAGATATGTTGAAGTTCTAATTCCTAGGTCTAATTCTGATACTTCAGAATGTGACCTTCCTTGGAAATTGGGTCATTACAGATGTAATTAGTTAACACGAGGGCCATACTGGAGTTGGGTGGGCCCTCATGTCTTTATAACAAGATGGCATTTGAAGACATGGCGAATGCTATGTGAGGCGAAGGCAGAGGTTGGAATAATGCAACTGCAAGTCAGGGAATGGCAAGGTTTGCCAGCAAGGCCCCAGAAGCTAGGAAGAGGCAAGGAAATATTGCTCTTCAGGTTTCAGAGGAAGCATGGCCTTGCTGACACCTTGACTGTGGACCTCCGGCCTCCAGAACCATAAGCAATACATTTCTGTTGTTTTAAGCCACGCAGCTTGTGATACTTTGTTACAGGAGCCCTAGGAAACAAATAAAACACCATATTACCTCATACACCGAAAATGCATAAGTTGCTTAGTTAGTATCTGCTGATGGATCTAAATGAACTTCTGAACAAAAGAACTTGTTTGCCATTTTGCTATGTGAGATCATGGTTAACATTTGTAGAACTTAAAAGTATCCCTCTACAGGTGGTAAAAAGTACAACTCTATCAAATGTACCATATACAAATGTTTAAATTGTTACACCTTCATAAGGAAGATGCCTATTATGAAATCTAGAGTAATTTTTGCAGAATAAGAATGCCTCACCTATGAAAACATGATGAATGATGCTGTTATGTGATAATCTTGATAGATTTCCAAATTCTGTAGGTATTTGTACAACTCCAGTATCTGTAAAATTGTTATAACAATAGTAGATTCTATGTTTGTCCCATAGTATTAACTCTGGCATTGCTGAGTATACAAAATGTGGAGTTAAAAAAGTGTCAATTGTGACATCTAATGCAAAGTCTTGGTACACCCACTGGTTTGTATCTTCATTATATATCACAAGGTGAATCTTTTTGTTGACATTACAAGTAATACAGTAATTTAACAACAAGGCAAGTTCCAAAGGGTGTCCTGTATATTCAGCATTGTGTATAGTCACAGTCACAGCTGGTGATATATTTAGAAGTATTTTCAGTTGGTTAACAGTTATTATTCTGACAAATTTAAGAGAAGTATATCCAAGATAAAATTCGTTTTCTGTCCAGATTGCCATGCTGCTTCTTTTCCTTTTAGCCTATGACAAAATTGAAAATAATTAGAAAATCTTTGGCTTTGGGGACAGTCCTAGCAATTCCTGTCTTCTAATTTGCTATATTTAAAAATGAAACACAGTAACCACTAAGGTTTAATTTCTAGTATATTTACAAGTAAGACTTCAGGCATAGAAATATATTACACAGAAACATATTTTATTACATATAACTATATAAATAAATTATTCCAGGAATTTTATTCTTGTATATATTGTTTCTATCAGTAGAAATAATTAATCTTAACAACCTTTAAAACGTTTAGAACATCAGCCTTCTCTTTTCTTAAGTGTTTATCCACTCTGGCCAGGATGTTGACCTTTTGACCTTGATGTTGACTAAAGTCAACATACAAGGACACTTTGAAATATTAAGTTATTTTTGGAATTCTAGCTTCCATGGATATCAGATAAAGAGAAGAGAGAATTTAAAACCTTTTAGACAAATCAATTTATGGACACAGGCTATTAAAAGGAAGAGCATTCAGAGATGGCTGTATCTGAAATTCAATGGGCATGATTTCATTTAAAGAGCCAAGGTCATCCTTCTTCCCTGTCTCCCATCTCCAACTGTTTTGAATTCTTAGAGATTTTTACATACATGTAAATTCTATGTCCATGACAATCAAAAGAAGTCTTTTGAGCACATCTTGTCTCCCTAACTTTATTTAATGTACAAATATTTAGTCTATATTCAAACAGGGTGTAGTCAGATATCAAACTAGTAACCAAAGAAAGAGACTATTTGGGATAAAAAGTCATTTTACCAAATGAAGATTCAATTTAAAGTCTAGAGTTTATGTTGCTGGAAATGAGTGTGAAACAAACCCTCATAAAGGAAATAGATTGGAAACAAAATTATAAGCCCTTCATAGAAGATAGCCATAACTATTCATCCTTGGCAGAGGGGTGGGAAAAGGAACCTGTCATACACATCATACATGGGAATCCAAGGAACCGCAGCCATGGAATGAGTTTTCACCCACCCACAAACTTTTTCCCATAGATCTTCACTTAGCGTAGAGTAAACCAAGGGTTCTGGGGCAAGGCAGGCAAACTTAGAGATCCTTCTGAGGCATTCAGGGCCTCTCCCAAATATAAAGCAATTATCCTCTGAAGGAATAGGCAAGGCACAGACAGTAAAGCAGCAAAGTTGAAAGAAATCCATTTGCATTCTGGATTCTTAGCTACCACAGGCTGGGAGTGGGACATGAGAGCTGAGAAAAACTTTCCCTCTGAGATATGCTTGACAGTCTCCCTGCTCAGGGTGAGGGAAGGGAAGCAGGACAGAGAGATGGACAGATCTCTCAAGGCATGAAAATCCAGGGGCAGATGAGAAAGGAGAATTCCTCGGTGATCAAAAGATGGCACCTAGGTTGTAAAGTGCAGATAGCTCTCTCATGGTTTGGAAAGCAGGTGGCTCTGTTGTAGTGTGGAGAGATCTCGGGAACCTTGTCAGTACTGACATCCCAACTATGGCTAAAGAGAAAAAAACCATAATAAAAGTGCTGAAGGATATAATGGAAGAGATGAGCAACCTGAGTGCAGAGACAGGGAATTTCAGCTGAGACAGGCAAGTGTAAAAAGAACAGAATTGAAATGCTAGCAATAAAAAAATGTATCATGAATAAAGATATTAGATGTATTTAAGAGCAAACTGGGAAAAGCTGAGGAACAGAACAGTAAACTTGAAGATAGGTTACTGGCACGAATACAAACTGAAATACAAAGAAAAACAAATTTAAAAAAAATGACCAGGTCATCCAAGATCTGTGGGACACTATTAAATGGTCTCATATATGTGTTTTTGGAATCCTTGGAGAAGAAAAAGAGAATGGTTCAGAATAAATATTTGAGGAGCTAATGTCCAAAAACATCCCCAAATTAATGAAAGACATAATCCCAGAAACTCAAGAAGTTCAGTTGCACCTCAGAAAGGATAAATAAAAAGGAAATCACACTAAGGCACAAAATAAGTGCTGAAAACTAAATAGAAACACAAATTCTAAAGGCAGCTACAGGTAAAAAGACTATATATATATATATATATATATATATATATATATATATATATATATATATATACATATATATATATATATATATATGTATATAATGACTGACTTCTCACCAAAAATGATGGAGGCAATAAGATAATGGGATGATGCCCTTATAAACTGCTTTAAAAACAACAAAACCCACCTGTCATCCTATAACTCTGTATTCAGTGGAAAATGTCCTTCAAAAAATGAAGGCAAAAAATAAAGACACTTTTATACAGACAAATGCTGAGAAATTTTAAAGATATTTTTCTGGCTGAAGGGAAATGAAATCAGGAGGAACTCTGGATGTGCAGGCAGAAATAAAGCATACCTGAGAGGATATATTATGAAAGAATTATTTTTCTATTAGTTTATACCCATATATCTTTATTACAAGTGATTTTTAAAGCAAAAATATTAACAATGTATTTTGGGATTTATAGTACATTCATAAGTAAAATAGGAAGAAACTTCACTACACACAGGTTTCTTTACCCTTCCTCATTTATGTTGTAATTGTCATATGTATTATATCAACACACATTCAAATATTATGAAACATTTGTTTCATATACTTCCTACAAGAAAATGTTACATGTTTTAAGTTTTACTTTTACCTATTAAGCATATTTTAAGGAACTTAAGGGTATAAAAAGAATCTACTGTATTTACCCATATATTTACCATTTCTGTTGTTCTTTAGTCATTCCTAAAGTTTTAAATTTCCCATTTCCTTTCCAGCTGATAAGCTTCATTAGACAGTTGTTTCTTTTAGAGCAAGTCTGCTGGTAATCAATTCTCTTACGTTTCCTTTACCTGGGAATGTACTTCTCCTTAATTCCAGAAAGACATTTTTGTCTGGAAACAGAATTCTAGGTTGATGCATCTTTTCTTTCAGCACATTATTAATATTGCTTTATTGCCTTCTGTCATCTACGCTCCTGATGAGAAATCTGCTAGCTCTTGAATCATTGTTCTCCTATATATGATGTGTCATTTTTCTCTGAGTGCTTTCAAGTTTTTTATGCTTTTGGTTTTCAGTAGTTCACTTGTGAATTTCTTTGCAATTATCTTGTTTGGACTTTGCTGAGATTCAAGTTTATATCTTTTGTCAAATATGGGAAGTTTCTAGATACTATTTATTCAGATTTTTTTTCTACATGATTCTCTTTCTCCTCTCCTTTTTTGGACTCATGTCATGAATGTTTGACCTTTCAGCTATCATCCTAGAGGTTTCTGAAGCTTGGTTAATTTTGAGAATTTTTTTTCTATTGTTTAGATTGGAAAATTTCTATTGATGTGACTCCAGTCTTACTGTTCTCTCTGCCATGTCATCTCCATTTTGCTATTGAGCACATCTAATGAATTTTATTGCAATTATCTATTTATATTCTGAACCTCTGTTTTTGATTCTTAAAATAGTTTTAAACATACCTGTTCTTGAGTACAATCTCATTGAATGTATATAATTTTAGGTTAACAATAAATTTTACCTCAATTATTTGACTATTTCACTGTCTTCTGGTTTCCACTGATCCTGTCTAATAGTTTTATTGTCTTTATTGTGTTTTTAATTTGTCTTTTCTGTCTGGATAATTTTAGTATCTCTTGTTAGTCTTTGATATCCTGCAATTTCATTATTTTGTGTCTAAGTTTTATTTTTTCCTGTATCAATTGAGATTTATTAGTATTTCTGGATTGAGGATTGATCCCTTTCTTTAAATCTGAAAAATTCTCAGCTCTTTCCCATTCTCTCTAATCTTCATTTTGGAATTCTGGTTAGATATATGTTAGATCTTCTCTTCTCCATCCTTTCCTTCATCTCCCCCTCTTTTTCTTCTTTTTTATCCTTTCCCCCCCTCAGTTTTTCATTTTGTTTAATTCCTTCTTTAATTCCAATATATAGTTATTTTTTTTGTATCTAATCTTTGTAGGATGTCCATGGAATTTTACATTTCAATTATTATTCATTTAATTTAATTTTCACAGAAAATGCAACATTTTATTTTATATATAAAATTACCTCAAATGTAGTATTTTAACACTTATTTTTACATATTAATATTTTTTATATTTAATACACAAACAGAAAATAGACCAAATAGAAAAATACATAGCTGAAAGATTTATCACAAAGTGGAAGTCTGAGTAATGACTGTATAATTTAAGGAACAGAATATAATCAAAACTTCCAAATGCCACTCATGATCTTTCCCAATCACTACATCTTTCCTTTCCAGGAAACCACTATTCTAAGTTATATGGCAATGACTTCCTTGCTTTGAGCTTTACTAATTGCCTTGCCACTTGATAGACTTTTTCCCCCTTATTTTTCCATTTTATATTCCACTTACTTAAGTCTATTAAAGACAATTAACACTCTGTCAATTCCAATACCGGAAGTTTTACAGGGAAGATTCTGGTCTTTGTTGTTTCTGCTGACTCCCATGGCATCTTGTTTATTTATGTGTTTTGCCATTTTTGAATATGAGCTCAGTTTTGTCAGAATGTTATTTGTAGAAAATGTTCAAAGTCTGACTTGAGGGTTTATTCCTACAGAAAGGACTTGTGTTTGATTCTGCATTGTGTAAAGCTTAATATTTTATAACTACACAGGTGCTGTGAATTTGAGTCCCAGAGTGCCTGGCTTGGCTCTGGTCATGAATTAAAAGGCAGACTTTTTCTCTCTTTCTAAGAGTGAAAGCTTGGATAGACTTAATTCTGTTAGGGAACTTTTGAAGGTTCTTGTTTTCTACAAAAATTATTATCAGATGCCCTGCCTTGCTTGGGCCCAAGACTATGTATCCAAGTACCAGAGTCCTAAATATCTGAGATCAGCACATGACTTTATGGCAGTTAAGATTTTAGAATTTGCTTATGCCTCTGAATTATTGCTTCAGGACTCCCCCCTTTCCCCTCAATATTTCCCCTATTTCCATATAAGTCTATCTATGTGCTTAAAAAGTTTAAATTTTTGTGCAGCATTTAGGTATTTTGTAATGTGACAGATTCAGGATATCTTAGTCACTATATTGTTAGAAGAGGAGGAGTTAATACATCTTTGAGAGCGAAGAGTGTCTTTGGAGAGAATTATTTTTTAAACCTTTTGCCCATGTGCCCATATGACTATCTGCATGATAATATGCAAGATTAATTTTATTCTCTATTGTTGGAGGTACATCTCTGTATAGAGGCATCTGAGAAGTTAGATCAGGAATACAAAGCTATTTACAACCATAAATAAAATAACTACAAAAAACTGCAAAGCAGAGTCTATGATATATCACTGAATTAAATGGTATAGTAAATATACCTAAATGTGTAGGTGTAATATGCATATACATAATCTGGTACTAACCTTCAATAAATATTTGGTCCAACACCATGTTCTTGATGCAATGCCAATGATTCCACCATCAGGAAGATCTTCAGGTTTTCCCAGTCTTCTAAATGCATGAAAACTTTTTAAGTAAAGAGTTCCTTTTATTAGAAAAAATATTCCATCCTGTGATAGGTTCACATCAGACACATTGTGTCTTTCGTCACTAGTCAAAATGTTTGGAGGCACTCTGACTCTGGTCCAAGTATGGAATGAATCGTTTGTTTGGAAGGTCTCCATATCAGCTACCACAACAGTAAATGAAGGTACACAAGCATCTGAGTCTGCAATTAACTGACTACCACGTGGTGAAGAGATTGGTAAAAAACCAGGAATCTCAGGCATTGTCAACAAAGGAGAAGTTAGCACAAAAAGAAAATCTGCAATAAAGCAATCTTGAAAGGCCACTTGATTTCCTTTAATCGCCTTTAGCATGTCATCTCTCTTCATTGGTAGTGAGATATGCCAGGTCCTAAGAAGAGAAAAATAGAAAACATAAGAATAAAATAGTTTTTCTCTCTCCTCTCATCCACCTTGCACAGTGCTGACATTTACCGTCTTTTAAAAAATTTTTGTTTTTAGCAACATAAATCTGGGTAAAACAAATCAAATAGTAATAAAATGGTTCCACTGCTCCATTTCTCCTCATTGTGTTTTTTTTTTTCTTGAGGGGGTTGAAATTCATCTGGCTAAATGTGCAATAAAAGTAGAAAAACAAACCCACATTTATAGACAACTCAGAAATCATGCTGTGCCTCATTTTGGGCCACTGCACATAAACTTGTCCCTTCCCCAAGTCGCTCACACCCAAGGCAGTAACTGAGTCATTGAGAGCATGACTTAGGCAACACCCCTTTAGTCCACAGCCAAGTGAACACGGTTTCTATGTGAGTTCTGCAATGATTGACTACCTGTGTTGAAGAATCTCACTTCCTGTAGATTTGAAAAACTCTGATTAGCTTGATTCATTCCCAGTTGTGCTCTGGCTTTGAATTTAGATGTCCTGGCATTTTTTGAGCCCAGTTCTAGTTTTCTCTTGATATGGCAAAGTTGGTGCCAGATGAAATACAAAATAAAGATACACAGGAAGGAACTCAAAGCAGATTTGAAATCCTGGAAATTACTAACTGGGAGGCCCATTTATCCAGGGAAGTGCAATTTTTTTTTTAACTGAAGTATAGTTGACATAATATTATAATAGTTTCAGGTGTACAACATAGTGATTCCACATTTAAATGTTACAAAACACGTGATACGTGTAGTTACCACATGTCACCATACCAAGTTATTACACTGTTATTGAGTGTTCCTCCTGCTGTGTCTTTCATCCCCATGACTTACTGGTTTTTTTTTTAAACAGGGGAAAAGACTTTTTTGTTTTGTAAATGGAAGTTTGTACCTCTTGATCCCCTTCACCTACTTTGCCCATTCCCCTACTTCCTTCCCCTATGCAGCTACCAGTTTGTTCTCCATATTTATTAGTCTGTTTCTGGGTTTCTGTTTGTTTATTTTTTAGATTCCACATATAAATGAAATCATATGGCATTTGTATTTCTCTGGAATAAGTACTTATTTTTTTAAACCTTTTGCCCATGTGCCCATATGACTATCTGCATGATAATATGCAAGATTCTTGCATAGTACTTATTCCAGAGAAATACAAATGCCATATGATTTCATTTATATGTGGAATCTAAAAAACAAACAAACAGAAACCCAGAAACAGACTTTTATTTCTTTTCAATAATATTCATGTTGCCTCTTCAGGAAAGTCTGTCCCAATTCCCTCTTGCATGCCATGGTCGGTGTACCCTCTATGTATTCCACTTCACCCTGGGCTCATCTTCATCATAACATCTATTTGTTTACTTGTCCCCCAACTAACTGTAAGGTCATTGAGGGGAGGAATTGTATCTTTTTGTTATAAGTACCTTGTCCTATGCTAGGTGCTCAATAGATTAAGAAAGGCTGTCTGAACCCCATGGTCACCTACTAACTTTAACAGTAATAGATTTTACTTCTCAGGTGGAATCGTGGTGTGTGTGTGTGTGTGCGTGCACATACACTGATGGTGCTAATGATTGTGGTACCAGTCACACTACTGTGGACCAGTTTTATGAGCTAGCAGGAAATATTTTGAGATGTTGCCAGGATTTGGCACCATTCTGAAGGAGGCTTTTGGATTGAGGTTTAGTTATTAATACAAACAATGAAGCTATAATCCAGGAGTGTGACTGGCATTATTTGAGTTGGTGACTAGTTCTGATTATCACAATTTTTTTTGTGTGTATCAAAAAAGCTGTTTGGAAATTACATATACGATATTCCATGAAATTCCACTAGGGTTTTAAACTTTTAAGTTTTTGATAGTTGTTTTACTGAATTTTAAAAATAAAATTTATATTTGAAATTAAAAAATTAAATACCCATTCTTCATTTTTCTATGTGGAAAATAAACTTTCTTATTCAGAACTGTATATAAGATAGGCTTCTGTCCCAATGTGGCAAACTGCTTGCTAAGTATTACGGAGTTCTGTAAAAAAAAAACAAAAAACAGTCCTCTTTTTACTCTTTTCATAGCCAAAATTAATCTGAAATTATATTATGACTTGCTGAATATTATTTTAGTTAAGACATTGTTTACATTTATAAATTTACCACATTTTCAGGATTCTGGGTTTTTTCTATTAGAAAAACCCCATTAGAACTTTATGAATTATAAATAAATCATAATACAGTTTCCAACTTGTTGAAAACACTATGTACAATCAGAATCCTAAATGAACAGAGATTTTTGGGACACTTAAATAAATGTCTTTAGTTTTAATTTCAATGAAATACATAATGGAGTTTCTAGAACAAATTGTTAGAATTATTTTGATATGAACCTGACTTTAAAACAATGTACCTTTCCAAAGCAGGTTTCAAATGATATCTGGAGGCTTTTAAAAAAATTATCTTAGTATATAGCTAGACCTGACGTGCTCTCTCTTTTTCTACATAGATTTAAGGAGAAGTTGAATTGACTGGAATTATCCCTAATGAGGTATTTTTAGAATAGAGGCAATAGTTTCATTATGGGGAATCCCTAGAATAAAAAAACCAGATATTGAGGGTTAGTCTAGAATTCCACAGATTCCTTCTGCCATAATCCTCCAATAACGTTTCTGTTTAATTTCAGAGAAATATGTCAACAACCCATAAGAGCCATTGAGATTGCTGTAAAAAGTGTCAGTAATGTATAGTTGCTAAGACTGTGGGATTAACTTATTTTTGAGAGTGAATGGTGTTCAGGGAAGGCCTCACTGAAGAATTCACATTTATTGACTTTTGATAGAGAAATATAGGTTTGCCTAGTAAACAATAAATAAGAGATATTTAAATTTTGTTTCTGAAAATCTTATTCACTATTCAGAATTTTAAACACAACTATCCGTCATAAAACTCCAGAGGAAAAGAGTAAATGAAGCATTCTTAATGTAGCATAAAATAAGATGGAAATAAAATATAATAAGCAACATATACAATAAGATAATAGAAAAAAAGAAAGGCCAAGGAAAAATTAAGGCAATCATGTAAACAAGTTTAAAGACATGTTTTTCCATTAAGGATAATTCATAGTCATTGAAGATAATTTTATAAACACAGAATATTTAATCATCACATATAGATGATTAAAAAATATAAAAAACACATTTAGTATATTCCCTTAGGATTTAACAAATGTGGGCTGCTGTTATGTATTCATGCTATATAACCTAAAGTCTATATAACATCACTTTTAATGATAGCATGGTATTTGATTGAATGAATATATTTGACAATGTAGATCTTGAATAGTTTAGATTTTATTCTTAGTACATTGGGCAAATGTTGAAGGAACTATTACATGGAATTTTAACTATTTTATTTTGAAAGAATAGAAAGACCACATAGAGAACAGCAGGAAAAACACAGGAATCTACCCCACGCTAGGAAGTGCAGCAGGGAGGAAGGAGTACTATCCAGGGACCCACAGGCAGATTCATCTACCCTGGGGCACAGTAAAGAGCCTGCGATTTAAAGGGCAAGTAGGCTATAAGTGAAGGAAACCCACTAACGCTAGAGAGCCCGCCAGATGGTGGGGGAATTAGTGGACCTCTCTCCAGAACTGGAGGTGCTGGTGAGTGCCACTGTTCACATTCCCTCTCCTCTTTGATAGCCTGGATTGGAGCAGGTTTCAGAGCACTAGCCAACCTGCCCACACAGCAAGCCCCAGGACCCTAGTCCACACTGGCTCCAGATGACCCACAAGTCACATCTCCGCCCATGCCCCAGTGCACCTGCCCAAGCTGCAGTAGTCCCACCTGGGGGCCCCTTGTGTATAATGCCCTGGGACAGCCTCCCATCTCCCCCAAAGCCTGCCTGCTGGGGTTTCGCCCATCCTGCTAGGGTGCTACTGCATGAAGCACACCTGGGAACATCCCTGACATCCTACCAGGGAAGTCCCACCTTGAAGCACGCTGGGACCACCCAGCCCATGCTCACTTTGATTCCAACTGCCCTGCCAAGGTGCCCCCTACCTGGAGGACCTCCTGGCCCGTGCCAGTTTCAGATCCAGCCTCAGGACCTGGCTTATGCCCACTTAAACCCCAGCCATTCCAACAGGGTGCTCACTGAGCAGAGTGCCTCAGGACCCCATGGCTCACACAACTTTAGCTCCAACCATCCCACTGGGGCCTTCCTGGTGTGGAGTGCCCAGGGACCCCCAGCCTGAGCCCACTACAGCTCCAGCCAGTCAGCTAGTTAGTGCTGGGCCACTTAAAATAAATTTAACACAGTCCTTAAAAAAGAAATGTAACATATTATTTTAGTTATGATAATAATGTTTCCACCTACTAGTGAAGGTTCATTTGCGCTCCATAGCAACTCATCAGCGTCTGCATTTTCTGGATCATATATCCATATAACTACAACCTACAAAATAAAATATGTTTGCATTTCTTTACATTTTGGTCAAGTTGCATTTTTAGTTGTGGAAAAATGTAACCATAAAAATGTTCTTACGTATTTAAAAATTTTTGATTATCCCATTTAAAAAAATCAAAAGCAATATGTTTTTAACAAGTGAAACACTCCAAAGACATATAAGAGTTAACAATATCTCTGTACACTCCTGAGATAACTAATGTTAAAACTTCATATGAATGCTTATAAAACTTTCTCTACACTCACAGACACAACTCCTGCCCCACACATACTGTACAAAAAGGGAATCATATTGTACATGTTATTTCTAACTTGCTTTTACCACTTGATACACCATGGCTATTTCAATAGATGTAGATCTTGGTTCTCTTCTTTCTTGTTTATTTTTTTCAATAGCCATTTGTTAAGTTAGTTAAAACAAATTATATTACAAATATAGCAAGAATTGTATCTTCCACCCTGTATTGTATCCCAATACCTAGTTCCCAAAGTCCACTGCACCCAAGTAATTACTATTAGTAGTTCTTGTTTTTATTTCTAAATATTTTGGTGCATTACCAATGAAAATGTGATTTTTTCTTTGTATAGAAATGCAAGCATGCTAACACATTTTTTTCCAATACTGTGTTTTTTAGGTAGAGTTTTATCTTAGAGATCTTTACATATTCTAATTTTTCAGCTTCATATTATTCCCAACTGTGGAGGAACCATAATTTATTTAAAGAGTAACATTTTGAAAGAGGTAAATATGTACAAATATTTGCTTCCAATCCTTTGCCATTATAATCAATGCTTCAATGAGCAAATTGTACATACATGATTTTGTACTTCAGAATATTCCTAAAAGTGTAATTGTTGAGTCAGAGTATATGGGTTTTTAATTTTTATAGATACTGCTTAATTGTCCTCTGTAGCATTTGCACCAATAACATTCTCTCACCAGAAATGTATGAGTTTTCTTTCCTTACAGTCTTCCCCAATTAGTGTGTTGTATATATTTGGATGCTGCCAGTCTGATGGGTGAAAAATGATACTTTGATGCAGTTTTAATCTGCACTTATTTCACTGTGAGAAAGTCTGAGCATCTTTCCATATGTATTTCCTGTATGGTGAAGTGTTTGTTCATTTCTGTTGCCCATTTTCCATTTTTTGATTGGGTTGCCAGTCTTTCATTTATTAATTTGTAGAAATTCTTTAAGTTAAGAACTTCAACATCTGCATCTCTCTCTATATGAATATTTTATTCTTTTATAACTATATGGTGTTCCTCTTTGTCCTGTGAAATCTGTTTGCCTTAGATTCTATATTGTCCCTATAAGTATTACTGCTCACATGCCCTCCCTTTCTTCTTTTCTTCCTTTGGTTTTTTTTTTTTTTTGCCCTGTTAACTCTTCTTTATTTTTTTATTTTTTTATTTTGGTATCATTACTGTACAATTACATGAGCAACATTATGGTTACTAGACTCCCCCCATTATCAAGTCCCCACCACATACCCCATTACAGTCACTGTCCATCAGCATAGTAAGATGCTATAAAATCACTACTTGTCTTCTCTATGTTGTACAGCCTTCCCCGTGCCCCACCCCCTATATTATGTGTGTTAATCATAATGGTTTTATTGCAGGACATTATTTCTCCTTATATTCCCTTCACTTGTATTAATCTTCTCTCAACCTATGTAATTTGAATTAACAAGTGTGTACTTTACCTATTTTTCTCCACGCTATATAAGCATTTGCAGACAGATGCACAAATATATATGTATTTTAAGAAGAGGCATTTTAAAGGTTTTTAAACCAACTTGGATATTATACATACTTTCCATATTCTCCTTTTTTTCACTCAAGTATACATCATGAAATTTCCCACTGTTAACTCTTACTATGTCTGAATAATATTCTTTGTGGTCACACTGTAATTTAAAGATCAATTTCTATAATGATGAAATTTTACAGTGGCTCCAGTTTTGTTTTGTTTTGTTTTACCACTATTGTAATGCTGTAAAATGTAGATCCTTTTTCATATAGCCCTATGTACTGGAGATTTTATTTCTGTGGAGTAAATTTCTCAGGAATAGGATTGTTGTTCCAAAGAGTATATATATTTTTATTCTAACAGGTGTTTCCACATTACCCTCCAAAAATGCAGTAAGGCCTAACTCTACATTTTCCACTGGCAAAGTTTGAGTTGGACCCTTTTGCCCAGATTCCCTATAGCAGTAGTAATTTTCTCTAGTTTAAGTTTTACCAGTGTGACATTTAATTGTTAATTTAATTTGAACTTTCCTGAGCAAGGTGAATTTCCACATCCTTTCATGTCTGTTATATTTGCTCTTGTGTACCTTGCTCTTCTACATTTTCTATTGTCACTTACAGTTTTTGTAATTTTGTAAGAGCTCTTTGTTTGAATTTCAAGTACACAGACACAGAACCAGAATAATCCCAATCCTTGGTTCATAACACTCTTATTGGCATGACCCTCTCTTATGTAATTATTTGAACTTTAAATTAGTAAAAGGAAAACCAGGAACCCACAACTCAACTCAAGAACTAAAACCTTATAAATATCTTTCATTTATCTATGTATTCCTCCTCATTTTGGTTCCCTGTGTCTGCCAGAGTTGCTCACTTTTCTGAATTCTTTCCTGAATGTGTTTATTTCTTTTTAACACATTTAATTTCTGACTCATTTCATTTGATCATACCACACATAGCCCCACAGAACCCGCTTTTTTTCTTTCAACATTATGCAACTAGGATTTATTCATGTTATTGCCCGTAACTTGACTCATTCATTTTCACTGTTATTTAAAATACGATCATGTGAATATACCACAACTTTTTCCATTCTCCTATTAATGGACATTTGGGTTCTTTCTGTCTGGGAGGGATGCACTTTATGAGCACCTCTACTTTTGGCATTTTTGCTAAATACCCACAGTTCAGAACTCAATCTCATAATTCTGGCTTTTAGTTCTTTAATTATTTGTGACAACTAGGATTTTTTTTACTTGCTTTTAAATTCTATACACATATATGCACCTACATTAGAGTAAAAGTCTATACTGTTGTTATACATGCCCACACATATTTGTTCTAGAGGCATCTCTTTTTGCTTTAAGTGAGATGGAGGTTATTCTGTATTATTTAGGTCTATGATATGTATTCCATTTCTAGAAGTTTCCCTGTATTTTTTGTATTAAATACAACTCTTTATCCACTGTTAAGTATTTTCTTGTTATAGCCTTAATAAATAATTCTATAATGTCATTTGGGATAGGAGTACATATGGACACATGGGTTCATTTAGACATCTTAATCCAAGGAAATTTACTTATTATTATTATTTTTGCTGTCTCTTCTTTCCCATAAATCACTGCTTTGAGAAAATTAAAATATCTATATAACTTCAATTTCCAAATATTTTTACCTTATTTCAACTGAAAAATTTTTTAATCTATGTCTTCACCATACTCCTAGTCATCCTCTAATACAGATGTTAACAGTTTCACCCCAAGACCCCTTCATAGTTTTAACAATTATTCAGATTCTCACAGAGCTTTTATGTGGGTTCAGCTCATCAATATTTCCCATATAAAAATTAAATATATGTATTTAAAGATATGCATTAATTTATTTAAAAAACTATGATAAACCCATTCTATGTTAACATAACTAGCATTTTTATGAAAAAATATTTTTCTCAAACAAAAATAAATTAGTAAGAAGAGTGGCTGTCTTACATTTTATATCACCAAGTATCTTCAATATGTGGTTTAACTGCAGACAGCTGGATTATCATCTGTGCTCCTGCACTCAAGCTGTTGTTATATGTTGGTTTGGTGGAAGTATATGGGCAAAATGTATCCTCACATAGAAATGTGCTTGGAAAAGGCTAGACTTCATAGACCTCCTGAAAAGCTCTGTGGATCCCTGGAGGGGGGGCTCCCTAAACCACATCTTGAGTACCAGTTTTCTAAGCAAATATGTTGAAAAATTAGTTTGGAAAATTACTCTTCCAGTAAGTCTGGAAGATAAGAGGGAAGTATAGTAGTGATAAATGAAGATATAAAATTAAAAAAAATGTTTTACCTGGGTTAAATTGTGAAAGAAATTTCTGTTGGGAAAAAGAGAATCATATTTTAGTAAACAACATGCTAAATGTTAGTTTGAATATTCTACTTTCAATATACGTGTTCCTAAATCTTGGAATATTCTCTATACATTCCACTACAGATATATAATTGATTTAATGCTAAGCATTAAAAAGAGCTACATATGTCTAAACTTACATGTAGCTATTAATTCTCATGTGTCATCACAAAATGCTGAAAGGCTTAAATCTGCATATGCTATCTTAACTACCCTACAAATTCACATAGCCAAAGTTGCATGACAAATTGTAAAAATGTGACATGATGATTCCATTAAAAAAGTCCATAGTCTTTATTGGTTGTAATTTATGTCAAAAATTCACTAAATTAGCACAGCACATCCTTCAGTTGCCAGCCTTTCAATGTAAATTTTCTGAAAGAAACACATTTATTTGTATGTTCAGTTGCATGTATTTTTTTTGGTATCATTAATCTACAATTACATGAGAAACATTATGTTTACTAGGTTCCCACCTTCACCAAGTCCCCCCAACACCCCCATTACAGTCCATCAGTGTAGTAAGATGCTGTAGAATCACTACTTGTGTTCTCTGTGTTGCACAGCTCTCTCCATGCCTCCCCCCACATTATACATGCTAATCATAATAGCCTCTTTCTTCCCCCCAACCCTTATCCCTCCCTTAACACCAATCCTTCCCAGTCCCTTTCCCTTTGGTAACTATTAGTCCATTCTTGGGTTCTGTGAGTCTGCTGCTGTTTTGCTCCTTCAGTTTTTTCTTTGTTCTTATACTCTACATATGAGTGAAATCATTTGGTACTCGTCTTTCTCTGCTTGGCTTATTTCACTGAGCAAAATACCCTCTACCTCCATCCATGTTTTTGTAAATGGTAGGATTTGTTTTCTTCTTATGGCTGAATAATATTCCATTGTGTATATGTACCACCTCTTCTTTATCCATTCATGTACTGATGGACACTTAGGTTGCTTCCATTTCTTGGCTTTTGTAAATAGTGCTGTGATTAACATAGGGGTACATACATCTTTTTCAAACTGGGCTGCTGCATTCTTAGGGTAAATTCCTAGGAGTGGAATTCCTGGGTCAAATGGTATTTCTTTTTTGAGTTTTTTGAGGAACCTCCATACTGCTTTCCACAATGGTTGAACTAATTTACATTCCCACCAGCAGTGTAGGACGGTTCCCCTTTCTCCACAACGTCGCCAACATTTGCTGTTGTTTGTCTTTTGGATGGTGGCGATCCTTACTGGTGTGAGGTGATATCTTATTGTGGTTTTATTTTGTATTTCTCTGATGACTAGCGATGTAGAGCATCTTTTTATGTGTCTGTTGGCCATCTGAATTTCTTCTTTGGAGAAGTGTCTGTTCAGCTCCTCTGCCCATTTTTTAATTGGACTATTTGCTTTTTGTTTGTTGAGGCACATGAGCTCTTTATATATTTTGAATGTCAACCCTTTATTGGTTCTGTCATTTATGAATATATTCTCTCAAACTGTAGGATGCCTTTTTGTGCTATTGATGGTGTCCTTTGCTATACAGAAGCTTTTCAGCTTGATAGAGTCCCACTTGTTCATTTTTGCTTCTGTTTCCCTTGCCTGGGGAGATATGTTCATGAAGAAGTCACTCATGGTTATGTCCAAGAGATTTTTGCCTATGTTTTTTTCTAAGAGTTTTATGGTTTTGTGACTTACATTCAGGTCTTTGATCCATTTCAAATTTACTTTTGTGTATGGGGTTAGACAGTGATCCAGTTTCATTCTCTTACATGTAGCTGTCCAGTTTTGCCAACACCAACTGTTGAAGAGGCTGTCATTTCCCCACTGTATGTCCATGGCTCCTTTATCATATATTAATTGACCGTATATGTTTGGGGTAATGTCTGGAGTCTCTATTCTGTTCCACTGGTGTGTGGGTCTGTTCTTGTGCCAGTACCAAATTGTCTTGATTACTGAGGCTTTGTAGTAGAGCTTGAAGTTAGAGAGCAAGATCCCCTCCCACTTTATTCTTCCTTCTCAGGATTGCTTTGGCTATTTGGGGTCTTTGGTGGTTCCATATGAATTTTTGAACTATTTGTTCCAGTTCATTGAAGAATGCTGTTGGTAATTTGATAGGGATTGCATTGAATCTGTGGATTGCTTTGGGCAGGATGGCCATTGTGACGATATTAATTCTTCCTAGCCAAGAGCGTGGAATGAATTTCCATTTGTTAGTGTCCTCTTTAATTTCTCTTAAGAGTGTCTTGTGGTTTTCAGGGTATAGGTCTTTCACTTCCTTGGTTAGGTTTATTCCTAGGTATTTTATCCTAATACAACTGTGGATGGAATTGTTTTCCTGATTTCTCTTTCTATTATTTCATTGTTAGTGTATAGGAAAGCCACAGATTTCTGTGGTTAATTTTGTATCCTGCAACTTTGCTGAAATCCAATATTAGTTCTAGTTTTGGAGTGGAGTCTTTAGGGTTTTTATGTACAATATCACATTATCTGCAAATAGTGACAGTTTGACTTCTTCTTTACCAATCTGGATTCCTTGTATTTCTTTGTCTTGTCTAATTGCTGTGGCTAGGACCTCCAGTAATATGTTGAATAACAGTGGGGAGAGTGGGTGTCCCTGTCTTGTTCCCGATATGAGAGGAAAAGCTTTCAGCTTCTCGCTGTTCAGTATGATGTTGGCTGTGGGTTTACCATATATGGGCTTTATTATGTTGAGGTACTTGCCCTCTATACCCATTTTGTTGAGCGTTTTTATCATGAATGGATGTTGAATTTTGTCGAATGCTTTTTCAGTGTCTATGGAGATGATCATGTGATTTTTGTCCTTTTTATTGATGTGGTGGATGATGTTGATGGATTTTCAAATGTTGTACCATCCTTGCATCGCTGGTCATGGTATATGATCCTCTTGGTGTATTTTTTTTTTTTTTTTTTTTTTTTTTGAGAGGGCATCTCTCATATTTATTGATCAAATGGTTGTTAACAACAATAAAATTCAGTATAGGGGGGTCAATGCTCAATGTACAATCATTAATCCATCTCAAGCCTAATTCTCGTCAGTCTCCAATCTTCTGAAGCATAACGAACAAGTTCTTACATGGTGAACGAATTCTTACAGAGTGAATAAATTCTTACATGGTGAACAGTACAAGAGCAGTCATCACAGAAACTTTCGGTTTTGATCATGCAATATGACCTATAAACCATCAGGTCAAATATGAATATTCATTTGATTTTTGTACTTGATTTATATGTTGATCCCACATTTCTCCTATTA
Source organism: Manis javanica (assembly GCF_040802235.1). Classification (NCBI taxonomy): domain Eukaryota; kingdom Metazoa; phylum Chordata; class Mammalia; order Pholidota; family Manidae; genus Manis; species Manis javanica. The sequence goes on along the minus strand of NC_133166.1, from coordinate 76,424,256 downwards.
TTATTATTATTTTTATTTTTAATAAAATGCTGAAGTGGTAGGTAGATGCAAGATAAAGGTAGAAAACATAGTTTAGTGCTGTAAGAAGGCAAATGTAGATGATCAGATGATCAGGTGTGTGCCTATGGACTAAGTATTAATCCAGGCTAGACAAGGGCAGCAAGACATCCACGGATGCAGAAGATTTCTCTCAAAGCAGGGGGGGTGAGGTTCTGAGCCTCACCTCTGTTGATCCCCAAATTCTCACCTGATGGCCCCCCTGCGACTGTGCCTGTCTTAGGTTGTTCCTCCCTTGAGGAATCTTACCCGTCTCTGGCTAACCAGTCATCTTCCGGGGCCATACAGGGAAATGTAAAGTTGGTAAGTGAGAGAGAAGCCATATTGTTTGCAAAGGTTAGCTTTTTACTTCTTTGCAGATTTATGCCCTGTGGCTTCTATGCCCAGCACTTGTCTCGAGGTATCTTTACCACCTGGAGGAATTATGATACTCGGTAAATTCGATATGAGGCACGAATTCTATTTAAAGTTTGTAATTAGGAAGGAAGAAGAAAAGCTATAGATGTAGCATATGAAGGAAACTTGGGAGGATTGATTATTTCTTTGACATATCTTCTTGTATAGTACCTTAAGTATGTATAGGTTTTAAACTACTAACTAATTTGCGCACACATATTGACATAATAGGAATACGGTGACATAAACAAAGCAAATCTATAATTACCAGCCATCTCCAGTGAAGCCAAGAAAACCATTTAGGCACCCTAGGCATTTGTGAAAATTTATCTATGATATGATGGATATTTTCCAACTGTACTTGAACCATCAGACAAATTAAAGCAGCCCATTTCTGGGATCTGTTCACATCCCATATGTTCTTTTAACCATAGATAGTCTATAGTCATGAGATTTTGGGGTGCTACAACTTGCACCCCTCCCAACTCCTGGTTGAGTTCCAACAGTACAGATCCAGTCAAATTCGTTGTCTCACTGTATGCACATGCCAGCCTAGACATCTCCCTCCTCCTTCTTATGGCAAGTCCAGGAGATGGTGGGCTGGATGCAGCCACAACCGCAGCATCGTCCGGATCCCTGTGGAGGCTTTTTGATGATCATCCCCCGGCACGAGTCCTCCAGAGAGTGCTGATGCCGGAAGCTCCTCCTCATATCGTATCTTAGTTCATTTTCTGGGTATCCAAGCTAGGCCTTGATCTTCTGCGTAGAAACAAACAGACCCTTTGCCCACACTTTGACATGCCCTCTATACCACTGTGCAGAACTCATTGGAGGTCAGCACACAGTAACTGCTTTTTTTTTTTTTTTTAATTAAGAGAAAGGAATATTATCAGAAAAGAGTACCTCCATAGCTGATCATCTGACACCCTTTAAGTGATCAACATTAAGGATATTTAAAGCATGCGTTGATCTTTGATTTACCAATAGTTTTATCCTGTTAAGGAGTAATCCCCCTTTTCTTTCTTTCTTTCTTTTTTTTTTTTTTAAATTTTTAATCTACACTTACCTGAAGAATACTATGTTTACTATGCTCTCCCCTATATCAGGTCCCCCCTAACAACCACATTACGGTTACTGTCCATCAGCTTAGCAAAATGTGGTAGAGTCACTACTTGTCCTCTCTGTGTTGTGCAGCCCACCCTCCCCTTTCTCCCTCCCCCCCATGCATGCTAATCTTAATACCCCCCTTCTTCTTCCCCCCCCTTATCCCTCCCTGCCCACCCATCCTCCCCAGTTCCTTTCCCTTTGGTACCTGTTAGTCCATTTTTGGGTTCTGTAATTCTGCTGCTGTTTTGTTCCTTCAGTTTTTCCTTTGTTCCTATACTCCTCAGATGAGTGAAATCATTTGGTATTTCTCTTTCTCCGCTTGGCTTATTTCACTGAGCATAATACTCTCCAGCTCCATCCATGTTGCTGCAAATGGTTGGATTTTTCCACTTCTTATGGCTGAGTAGTATTCCATTGTGTATATGTACCACATCTTCTTTATCCATTCATCTACAGATGGACATTTAGGTTGCTTCCAATTCTTGGCTATTGTAAATAGTGCTGCGATAAACATAGGAGTGCATCTGTCTTTCTCAAACTTGATTGCTGCGTTCTTAGGGTAAATTCCTAGGAGTGGAATTCCTGGGTCAAATGGTAGGTCTGTTTTGAGCATTTTGATGCACCTCCATACTGCTTTCCACAATGGTTGAACTAATTTACATTCCCACCAGCAGTGTAGGAGGGTTCCCCTTTCTCCACAGCCTCGCCAACATTTGTTGTTGTTTGTCTTTTGGATGGCAGCTATCCTTACTGGTGTGAGGTGATACCTCATTGTAGTTTTAATTTGCATTTCTCTGATAATTAGCGATGTGGAGCATCTTTTCATGTGTCTCTTGGCCATCTGTATTTCTTTTTTGGAGAACTGTCTGTTCAGTTCCTCTGCCCATTTTTTAATTGGGTTATTTGTTTTTTGTTTGTTGAGGCGTGTGAGCTCTTTATATATTCTGGACGTCAAGCCTTTATCAGATCTGTCATTTTCAAATATATTCTCCCATACTGTAGGGTTCCTTTTTGTTCTATTGATGGTGTCTTTCGCTGTACAGAAGCTTTTCAGCTTAATGTAGTCCCACTTGCTCATTTTTGCTGTTGTTTTCCTTGCCCGGGGAGATATGTTCAAGAAGAGATCACTCATGTTTATGTCTAAGAGGTTTTTGCCTATGTTTTTTTCCAAGAGTTTAATGGTTTCGTGACTTACATTCAGGTCTTTGATCCATTTTGAGTTTACCTTTGTATATGGGGTTAGACAATGGTCCAGTTTCATTCTCCTACATGTAGCTGTCCAGTTTTGCCAGCACCATCTGTTGAAGAGACTGTCATTTTGCCATTGTATGTCCATGGCTCCTTTATCAAATATTAATTGACCATATATGTTTGGGTTAATTTCTGGGGTCTCTAATCTGTTCCACTGGTCTGTGGCTCTGTTCTTGTGCCAGTACCAAATTGTCTTGATTACTATGGCTTTGTAGTAGAGCTTGAAGTTGGGGAGTGAGATCCCCCCTACTTTATTCTTCTTTTTCAGGATTGCTTTGGCTATTCGGGGTCTTTGGTGTTTCCATATGAATTTTTGAATTATTTGTTCCAATTCATTGAAGAATGTTGCTGGTAATTTGAGAGGGATTGCATCAAATTTGTATATTGCTTTCGGCAGGATGGCCATTTTGACGATATTAATTCTTCCTAGCCATGAGCATGGGATGAGTTTCCATTTATTAGTGTCCCCTTTAATTTCTCTTAAGAGTGACTTGTAGTTTTCAGAGTATAAGTCTTTCACTTCCTTGGTTAGGTTTATTCCTAGGTATTTTATTCTTTTTGATGCAATGGTGAATGGAATTGTTTTCCTGATTTCTCTTTCTATTGATTCGTTGTTAGTGTATAGGAAAGCTACAGATTTCTGTGTGTTGATTTTGTATCCTGCAACTTTGCTGTATTCCGATATCAGTTCTAGTAGTTTTGGAGTGGAGTCTTTAGGGTTTTTTATGTACAGTATCATATCATCTGCAAATAGTGACAGTTTAACTTCTTCTTTACCAATCTGGATTCCTTGTATTTCTTTGTTTTGTCTGATTGCCGTGGCTAGGACCTCCAGTACTATGTTAAATAACAGTGGGGAGAGTGGGCATCCCTGTCTGGTTCCCGATCTCAGTGGAAATGCTTTCAGCTTCTCGCTGTTCAGTATAATGCTGGCTGTGGGTTTATCATATATGGCCTTTATTATGTTGAGGTACTTGCCCTCTATTCCCATTTTGCTGAGAGTTTTTATCATGAATGGATGTTGAATTTTGTCAAATGCTTTTTCAGCATCTATGGAGATGATCATGTGGTTTTTGTCTTTCTTTTTGTTGATGTGGTGGATGATGTTGATGGATTTTCGAATGTTGTACCATCCTTGCATCCCTGGGATGAACCCCACTTGGTCATGGTGTATGATCCTTTTGATATACTGTTGAATTCTGTTTGCTAATATTTTATTGAGTGTTTTTGCATCTACGTTCATCAGGGATATTGGTCTGTAATTTTCTTTTTTGGTGGGGTCTTTGCCTGGTTTTGGTATTAGGGTGATGTTGGCTTCATAGAATGAGTTTGGGAGTATTCCCTCTTCTTCTATTTTGTGGAACACTTTAAGGAGAATGGGTATTATGTCTTCTCTGTGTGTCTGATAAAATTCCGAGGTAAATCCGTCCGGCCCCGGGGTTTTGTTCTTGGGTAGTTTTTTGATTACTGTTTCAATTTCTTTGCTTGTAATTGGTTTGTTTAACTTTTGTGTTTCTTCCTTGGTCAGTCTTGGGAGGTTGTATTTTTCTAGGAAGTTGTCCATTTCTTCTAGGTTTTCCAGCTTGTTGGCATATAGGTTTTCATAGTAGTCTTTAATAATTCTTTGTATTTCTGTGGAGTCTGTCGTGATTTTTCCATTCTCATTTCTGATTATGTTGATTTGTGTTGACTCTCTTTTTCTCTTAATAAGTTGGGCTAGAGGCTTATCTATTTTGTTTATTTTCTCAAAGAACCAGCTCTTGGTTTCGTTGATTTTTGCTATTGTTTTATTCTTCTCAATTTTGTTTATTTCTTCTCTGATCTTTATTATGTCCCTCCTTCTGCTGACTTTAGGCCTCATTTGTTCTTCTTTTTCCAGTTTTAATAATTGTGATGTTAGACTATTCATTTGGGATTGTTCTTCCTTCTTCAAGTGTGCCTGGATTGCTATATACTTTCCTCTTAAGACTGCTTTCGCTGCATCCCACAGAAGTTGGGGCTTAGTGTTGTTGTTGTCATTTGTTTCTATATATTCCTTGATCTCTATTTTGATTTGTTCATTGATCCATTGATTATATAGTAGCATGTTGTTAAGCCTCCATGTGTTTGTGAGCCTTTTTGTTTTCTTTGTAGAATTTATTTCTACTTTCATACCTTTGTGGTCTGAAAAATTGGTTGGTAGAATTTCAATATTGTGGAATTTACTGAGGCTCTTTTTGTGAGCTAGTATGTGGTCTATTCTGGAGAATGTTCCATGTGCACTTGAGAAGAATGTATATCCTGTTGCTTTTGGATGTAAAGTTCTATAGATGTCTATTAGGTCCATCTGTTCTAGTGTGTTGTTCAGTGCCTGTGTGTCTTTACTTATTTTCTTCCCGGTGGATCTATCCTTTGGGGTGAGTGGTGTGTTGAAGTCTCCTACAATGAATGCATTGCAGTCTATTTCCCTCTTTAGTTCTGTTAGTATTTGCTTCACATATGCTGGTGCTCCTGTATTGGGTGCATATATATTTAGAATGGTTATATCCTCTTGTTGGACTAAGCCCTTTATCATTATGTAGTGGCCTTCTTTATCTCTTGTTACTTTCTTTGTTTTGAAGTCTATTTTGTCTGATATTAGTACTGCAACCCCTGCTTTCTTCTCACTGTTGTTTGCCTGAAATATGTTTTTCCATCCCTTGACTTTTAGTCTATGCTTATCTTTGGGTTTAAGGTGAGTTTCTTGTAAGCAGCATATAGATGGGTCTTGCTTTTTTATCCATTCTATTACTCTATGTCTTTTGATTGGTGCATTAAGTCCATTTACATTTAGGGTGACTATTGAAAGATATGTACTTATTGCCATTGCAGGCTTTAGATTCGTGGTTACCAAAGGTTCAAGGTTAGCTTCTTTAGTATCTTACTGCCTAACTTAGCTCGCTTATTGAGCTGTTATATACACTGTCTGGAGAGTCTTTTCTTCTCTCCCTTCTTATTCCTCCTCCTCCCTTCTTCATATGTTGTGTGTTTTGTTCTGTGCTCTTTTTAGGGGTGCTCCCATCTAGAGCAGTCCCTGTAGGATGCCCTGTAGAGGTGGTTTGTGGGAAGCAAATTCCCTCAGCTTTTGCTTGTCTGGGAATTGTTTGATCCCACCATCATATTTAAATGATAGTCGTGCTGGATACAGTATCCTTGGTTCAAGGCCCTTCTGTTTCATTGCATTAAGTATATCATGCCATTCTCTTCTGGCCTGTAGGGTTTCTGTTGAGAAGTCTGATGTTAGCCTGATTGGTTTTCCTTTATAGGTGACCTTTTTCTCTCTAGCTGCCTTTAAAACTCTTTCCTTGTCCTTGATCCTTGCCATTTTAATTATTATGTGTCTTGGTGTTGTCCTCCTTGGATCCTTTCTGTTGGGGGTTCTGTATAATTCCATGGTCTGTTCGATTATTTCCTCCCCCAGTTTGGGGAAGTTTTCAGCAATTATTTCTTCAAAGACACTTTCTATCCCTTTTCCTCTTTCTTCCTCTTCTGGTATCCCTATAATACGAATGTTTTTCCTTTTGTATTGGTCACATATTTCTCTTAGTGTTGTTTCATTCCTGGAGATCCTTTTATCTCTCTCTATGTCAGCTTCTATACGTTCCTGTTCTCTGGCTTCTATTCCTTCAATGGCCTCTTGCATCTTATCCATTCTGCTTATAAATCCTTCCAGGGATTGTTTCACTTCTGTGATCTCTTTCCTGACATCTGTGATCTCCTTCCGGACTTCATCCCACTGCTCTTGCATTTTTCTCTGCATCTCATCCCACTGCTCTTGCATTTTTCTCTGCATCTCATCCCATTGCTCTTGCATTTTTTTCTGCATCTCTGTCAGCATGTTCATGATTTTTATTTTGAATTCTTTTTCAGGAGGACTAGTTAGGTCTGTCTCCTTCTCAGGTGTTGTCTCTGTGATCTTTGTCTGCCTGTAGTTTTGCCTTTTCATGGTGATAGTGATAGTCTGCAGAGCTGGTACAAGTGACCGCTGGAAGAGCTTCCCTTCTTGTTGGTTTGTAGCCTTTTCCTGGGAGAATAGCGACCTCTAGTGGCTTGTGCTGGGCAGCTGTGCGCAGACAGGGCTTCTGCTTCCTGCCCAGTTGCTTTGGGGTTTATCTCCACTGTTGCTGTGGGCTTGGCCTGGCTGGGGCTGTTCCTCCAAAATGGTGGAGCCCCGTTAGAGGGGGAGCAGCCAGGAGACTATTTATCTCCGTAAGGGGCCTCTGTGCTCCCTGCTGCCCAGGGGGTTAGAGTGCCCAGAGATCCCCAGATTCCCTGCTTCTGGTCTAAGTGACCTGTCCTGCCCCTTTAAGATTTCCAAAAAGCACTCTCCAAACCAAAACAACAACAGCAACAATGAGAGAGGGAACAGAAAGGAAAAAAAAAAGAAAAAACACGCGATTTTTTTTTTTTTTCCTCAGGTGCCGGTCCCAGGCACCCGCGCACTGGTCCTGCTGCCCTGTCTCCCTAGCACCAGGGTCCCTGTCCTTTCAAGGCTTCCAAAAAGCACCCACCCACCGGTCCCGCAGGGAAGGAACGCTCAATATTCTTGGTCCTCAGGCACTGGTCCCACGAACCCGCTCACCAGTCCCGCCGCCCTGCCTCCCTAGCACCGGGGTCCCTGTCCCTTCAAGGCTTCCAAAAAGCACTTGGCAAAAAGAGAGAAAAAAAAGGGGAAAAACGCGCGATTTCTTCCGTCCTCAGGTGCTGGTCTCAGGCACCCACCCACCGGTCCCACAGGGAAAAATGCGGGATATTCTTTGTCCTCAGGTGCCGGTCCCAGGCACCTGCTCACCAGTCCCGCCGCCCTGCCTCCCTAGCACCGGGGTCCCTGTCCCTTTTAGGCTTCCAAAAAGCACTCGCAGAAAAGAGAAAAAAAAAAGGGGAAAAACGCGCGATTTCCTCTGTCCTCAAGTGCCGGTCTCAGGCACCCGCCCACCGGTCCCGCAGGGAAAAACGGGGGATATTCTTTGTCCTCAGGCGCCGGTCCCAGCCACCCGCTCACCAGTCCCGCCACCGTGCCTCCCTAGCACTGGGGTCCCCGTCCCTTCAAGGCTTCCAAAAAGCGCTTGCCAAAAAGAGAAAAAAAAAAAAAAAAAAGGGGAAAAACGCGCGACCTCCTCCGTCCTCAGGCACCGGTCTCAGGCACCCGCCCCCAGGTCTTGCAGGGAGAAACGCGGGATATTCTTTGTCCTCCGGCGCCGTTCCCAGGCACCTCCTCACCGGTCCCGCCACCCCGCCTCCCCAGCAACGGGGGCCCGTCCCTCTAAGGCTTCCAAAAAGCGCTCGCCAAAAAAAAAAACTGCTCCGGTTTCTCTCCACCCGCCGGGAGCCGGGGGGAGGGGCGCTCGGGTCCCGCCGGGCTGGGGCTTGTATCTTACCCCCTTCACAAGGCGCTGGGTTCTTGCAGGTGTGGATGTGGTCTGGATGTTGTCCTGTGTCCTGTGGTCTCTATTTTAGGAAGATTTTTCTTTGTTATATTTTCATAGCTCTATGTGTTTTTGGGAGGAGATTTCCACTGCTCTACTCACGCCGCCATCTTGGCTCCCTCCCTCTTGGTGTATTTTTGAACTTGTTTTGCTGATATTTTGTTGAGTATTTCTGCATCCATGTTCATCAGGGATATTGGTCTGTAATTTTCTTTTTTGGTGGGATCTTTGTGTGGTTTTGGTATTAGGGTGATGCTGGCTTCATAGAGTTTGGGAGTATTCCCTTCTCTTCTATTTTTTTGGAAAACTTTAAGGAGAATGAGTATTATGTCTTCTCTGTATGTCTGATAAAATTTCGAGGTAAATCCATCTGGCCCGGGGGTTTTGTTCTTGGGTAGTTTTTTGATTACCGCTTCAATTTCGTTGCTGGTAACTGGTTTGTTTAGATTTTCTGTTTCTTCCTTGGTCAGTCTTGGATGGTTGTATTTTTCTAGGAAGTTGTCCATTTCTTGTAGGTTTTGCAGCTTGTTAGCATATAGGTTTTCATAGTGTTCTCTAATAATTCTTTGTATTTCTGTTGGGTTCGTCGTGATTTTCCCTTTCTCATTTCTGATTCTGTTGATGTGTGTTGATTCTCTTTTTCTCTTAATAAGTCTGGCTAAAAGCCTATTTATTTTGCTTATTTTCTCAAAGAACTAGTTCTTGATTTCATTGATTTTTTCTATTGTTTTATTCTCAATTTTATTCATTTCTTCTCTGATCTTTATTATGTCCCTCCTTCTGCTGACCCTAGGCCTCATCTGTTCTTCCAATTTCAATAATTGTGACTTTAGACTATTTATTTGGGATTGTTCTTCCTTCTTTAAATATGCCTGGATTGCTATATACTTTCCTCCCAGAGCGGCTTTCACAGCATCCCACAGAAGTTGGGGCTCTGTGTTGTTGCTGTCATGTTTCCATATATTGCTTGATCTCTATTTTGATTTGGTCATTGATCCATTGATTATTTAGGAGCATGTTGTTAGGCGTTCATGTGTTTGTGAGCCTTTTTGCTTTCTTTGTACAATTTATTTCTAGTTTTATACCTTTGTGGTCTGAGAAGTTGGTTGGTAGAATTTCAATATTTTTGAATTTTCTGAGTCTCTTTTTGTGGCCTAGTATGTGGTCTATTCTGGAGAATGCCTCATGTGCATTTGAGAAGAATATGTACCCTGCTGCTTTTGGGTATAGAGTTCTATAGATGTCTATTAGGTCCATCTGTCCTAGTGTGTTGTTCAGTGCCTCTGTGTGCTTATTTTCTGTCTGGTGGATCTTTCCTTTGGAGTGAGTGGTGTGTTGAAGTCTTCTAAAATAAATACATTGCATTCTATTTCCTCCTTTAATTATGTTAGTATTTGTTTCACATATGTTGGTGCTCCTGTATTGGGTGCATATATATATTTATAATGGTTAGATCCTCTTGTTGGACTGACCCCTTTATCATTATATAATGTCCTTCTTTATCTCTTATTACTTTCTTTGTTTTGAAGTCTATCTGATACTAGTACTGCAACACCTGCTTTTTTCTCCCTGTTGTTCACATGAAATATCTTTTTTCCATCCCTTGACTTTTAGTCTGTGCATGTCTTTGGGTTTGAGGTGAGTCTCTTGTAAGCAGCATATAGATGGGTCTTGCTTTTTTATCCATTCTATTACTCTGTGTCTTTTGATTGGTGCATTCAGTCCATTTACATTTACTGTGATTATTGAAAGATATGTACTTATTGCCATTGCAGGCTTTACATGTGTGTTTACCAAAGGTTCAAGGTTAGCTTCTTTACTATCTTACTAACTTAACTTGCTTCTTAAGCCATAATAAACACAGTCTGATAAATCTTTATTTCTCTCCCTTCTTATTCCTTCTCCTCCATTCTTTATATGTTAGGTGTTTTATTTTGTGCTCTTTTGTGTTTCCTTTGACTGCTTTTGTGGGTAGTTGATTTTATTTTTTGCCTTTAGTTAGTATTTGGTTGGTCTACTTTCTTTGCTGTGGTTTTATTTTCTCTTGTGACATCTATTTAGCCTTAGGAGTGCTTCCATCTAGAGCAGTCCCTCTAAAATACCCTGTAGAGGTGGTTTGTGGGAGGCAAATGCCCTCAACTTTTGCTTGTTTGGGAATTGCTTAATCCCTCCTTCATATTTGAATGATAATTGTGCTGGATACAGTATTCTTGGTTCATGGCCCTTCTGTTTCATTGAATTAAATATATCATGCCATTCTCTTCTGGCCTATAAGGTTTCTGTTGAGAAGTCTGATGATAGCCTGATGGGTTTTCCTTTATAGGTGACCTTTTTTCTCTTTTTGGCTGCCTTAAATACTCTGTCCTTGTCATTGATGTTTGCTACTTTAATTATCATGTGTTTTGGTGTTGTCCTCCTTGGGTCCCTTCTGTTGGGAGTTCTGTGTGCTTCTGTGGTCTGAGCGACTATTTCCTCCCCCAGTTTGAGGAAGTTTCAGCAATTATTTCTTCAAATACACTTTCTATCCCTTTTTCTCTCTTCTTCTTCTGGTACCCCTATAATGCAGATATTGTTCTGTTTGGATTGGTCATGCAGTTCTCTTAATATTCTTGTATTCCTGGAGATCCTTTTATCTCTCTCTGCATCAGCTTCTCTGCATTCTTGTTCTCTGATTTCTATTCCATTAATGGCCTCTTGCACTTTGTCCATTCTGCTTTTAAGTCCTTCCAGAGATTGTTTTATTTCTGTATTCTCCCTCCCAACTTTATCCATTAGCTCTTGCACTTTTCTCTGCAGCTCCATCAGCATGGTTATGACCTTTATTTTGAATTCTTTTTCAGAAAGATTTGTTAAATCTGTCTCCCCAGGTTCCCTCTCAGGGGATGCCTGTGTGATCCTGGTCTGGATCAAATTCTTCTGCCTTTTCATGGTGACAGAGGTAGTCGTGGGCAGTTGGTGTGTGTGTCAGCTGGGAGAACAAAGTCCCTTCCCACTTGCTCATCGCCTTCCTCTCTTGCAAGAATGGTGACCCCTAGTGTCTTGTCCTGGGCAGCTGCATGCCGACAGGGTCTCTGAGTCTGGTCTGGGTGGCTGGGGAGGTGGCTCTGCACAGCTGCTGTAGGTGTGGCTGGTCTCAGGCTTCTGCTCCGCTATGGCGGAGCTGCACTGGAGGGGCACCGGGCGGCAGGCTGTTTAATGCCCTGAGGGGCCTCAGAGCTGTGCTGCCACCCAAGGGGTTAAAGAGCCCAGAGTTCTCCGGGATTCCCAGATGCTGGGCTGAGTGTGTCGGGAGGCTTCCGTCCAACTGTGAGGCTCCTGTCCCTTGAAGACTTTCAAAAAGCACTCGCTTTTCTTTTGTCTCAGGAGCAACGGCTGTGGGGGAGCACTTGTAGGTTTTATTGTTCCATTTCCCTAGTATCCAGCACACCACGCACTGTGTGTCTGTGCTCCTGGTGTAGATGACTAGGGTGGGGTATTTAGCAGTCCTGGGCTCCCAGTCCCTCTCCAATCTGACTCCTCTCCTCCCACTGGGGAGCTGGGGTGGGGGGGTGTGCTCGGACCGCACCTTATATCTTACCCCCTTCATGAGGCACTGGGTTCTCGCAGGTGTAGATGTAGCCTAGCTGTTGTACTGTATCTTCTGGTCTCTGTTTTAGGAATAGTTGTATTTGTTGTATTTTCAAAAATATATATGGTTTTGGGAGGATATTTCCACTGTCCTATTCATGTCGCCATCTTGGCTCCTCTAGTTGCATGTTTTTTAGAAGTGATTTTTTTCACTTTAAAGATATCTATGATTTTTTAGCATATAATCTTTAAGAGTCAATGCCTCAAGACTATGTTTTTTCATTTGCTGATTGCTACACAGTGCCTACTACATGTATACAACAAAATGGAGATATTTTGGGAGTCATAAATGTATATACAGTGAGTTTCTGAGATCATATAATGAAGATGATTTTTCACCTGTTCAATCTGATGTTAGAAGACTGATGAAAATGAGAACAATAAATCTATGTAGACCAATGTGCTGAGCGTTCATAAATTATTAGTTTGATTAAAAAGATCCCTAGCTCCAGCGCTGGTATGTCTGCCTGGTGTTATGCTGTGTAGCTGAGGTGCAGGTAAGAAAAAAAGAAGTGCTCACTGAGTGATTTGCCAATGCATCTGGAAAAAAAACTCAAAGGAAAAGGAGAAATGTATAATGTAAGAAAGGCTTTAGGATTAATATTAAAAAGGTTAGTGAAAGGAACCATGTAGAGAGATAACATCAATTGATGTTAAAGTGACAACCTTGATTTGCATGGAAAAACACTATTGGCAGCCTTTGGATAGATCTTCATCAGTTTGTTTGGCTTTCTGGTGTTGGTGCACAGACTGAAGACTGAAGTATAGGGTGAGTAGAGGGTCAAGGGCAGAAACCTGGATTACGGTGATATTTAAGGTAAGGACATATGACTAAACACCAAAGAAATGACTGGGAAAGATTAATTATAGAGATAGAAGAGGCTGATGTCACCAAGATGGTAGAGTAGGGAACCTCAGCCTCCAGCCTCCCACAAAGATCAACTATTAGACAACTATCCACAAACAAAAACAGCTCTGAAAGAGCTCAGAAGTCTACTTAAGAAACTTCAGCAGATTAAAAAGATGGCAGCATGAGAGGTGAGACAGAGGCTTCCTACTAAAATGCATATAGTATGAAAATATAACTAACATGACTAATCCTGAAAAAGCAACAGGAAAGAGGGCTGTGCCGAACTGCATACACCTGGAGAAAAGTATAAACCTCACAGAACAGGGTAACATACCAAAGCCATGGCCCAGTGGGACCTAAGCCCTTCCCCCAACCAAGATCACTGGGGGCAGGAAGAGAAACAGAGCAGGGAGGGAGTGAAGGCCTGGGACTGCTGAATACCTAACTCGGGAGATCTGCTCTGAGAGCACAAATCTACATTTCATGGTGCTTTCATTGTACACTCATGATGAGGGGGTTAGAAAGCTAAGACAGGCAGAATTCCTGGAGAGACTAAGATTCCAGCTGCTTGTGGTAAGCAGGGATCCATATCCAGTTGCTCTGGGACAAAAGAAAGGCGAGCAGTCTGAGAGACTTTCTAACAGCAAGAGGGCTGCTAAAGGGGCAAGGATTGCACACAGCTTACTGCTCAGGAGAAAGGGCAGGTAGACAAAATTGTTGGGGTGCACACTGCCCAGCAGGTTGGGAACTTTCTTGATCTTCAGGTGCTCCAGCTCCCTGGATGGCTACATAGCTTGAAGAACCCCCTTGGTGATAGACAATCTACTGTGCCTTTCTCCCAGGCAGTCGCACCTGGCTCGTAAACCCACAAACCCTACCCTGGCATTAGGCAAGACAGAGGGAAGCCCCATCTACAGCAACTACAAATGCAAAGCACAGAGGCTCATACCTGTCTGCTTGGCCCACTGTTTCAGGCAGTGGAGGCAGGTATAGCAGCTGGGAAGCAGGAAAAAGCTGTTTCCTCCTACCAGGCACCAATACCACTCCCCTGAGACCCCTGACATTGCTTTAGGGGCTGAGCAGCTCCAGAGAATAGAGCTTCTGGGCACAAGAGGGTGTCATGTACAAATATGAAATGCCAAAGGAATCTGGCTCAATGTAAAATTATGAATAAAACACCTGAGAAAGATTCAAATGAAATCAACCTCATGAACGTTCCTGAAAGGAATTTCAAAATAAAAATCATTGCTCATGGAGATACAGAAAAATATTCAAGAACTCAGGAATGAATTCCAGTCAGAGATCCAATTGCAGAAGAGCACAATGGAAGGTATTAAAAGCAGATTAGGCCATGGAGGTGCACTGATCTTCCAATACAAAGGACCCAAGGAAGAAAACACCAAGACATATAGTAATAAAAATGGCAAAGCTCAAGGATAAGGACAGACTATTAAAAGCAGCCAGAAAGAGAAATAAGATCACATACAAAGGAAAGCCCATCAGGCTATCATCAGACTGATCAGCAGAAACCTTACAGGCCAGAAGGGAGTGGATGGCTGTATTTAATGCAATGAAGCAGAAGGGCCTTGAACCAAACATCGTTTATCTGGCAAGATAATCATTTAAATTCAAAACGGGGATTAAACAATTTCCAGGTAAAAAAAGCTGAGAAAATTTACCTCCCACAAAACCATCTCTGCAGTGTATTTTGGAGGCACTGCTATAGATGGAAGTCTTCCTAAGGTTGAACTGCTGTCAACAGAGGTAATAAAACCACAGTAAAGAAAGTAGAACAGTTAATTACTAAGTAAATGCAAAATTAAATCAACTATCCCCAAAGTCAAACAAGGGACAGACAAAGAGTACAGAATATGATAAAGTATGGAGGAGAAAAAAAGAAACTTTAGATTGTGTTTGTAATAGCATATTAAGTGAGTTAAGTTGGACTCTTAGATAGTAAGGAAGTTAACTTTGAACCTTTGGTAACCATGAATCTAAAGCCTGCAATGGCAATAAGTACATATCTATTGATAATCACCCTAATTGTAAATGGTCTGAATGCACTAATCAAAAGACATAGAGGCACTGAATGGATAAAAAAGCAAGACCCCTCTATATGCTGACTACAAGAGACTCACTTTAAACCCAAAAGACATACACACACTAAAAGTGAAGGGATGGAAAAAGATATTTCATGCAACTAATAGGGACAAAAAAGCAGGAGTTGCAGTACTTGTATCAGACAAAATAGACTTTAAAACAAAGAAAGTGGCAAGAGACAAAGAAGGACATTACATAATGATTAAGGGGTCAATCCAACAAGAAGATATAACTATTGTAAATATCTATGCACCCAACACAGGAGCACCTACATATGTGAAACAAATACTAACAGAATTAAAAGAGGAAATAGAATGCAATGCAGTCATTCTAGGAGACTTCAACACTCCATTCACTCTGAAGGACAGATCAACCAGACAGAAAATAAGTAAGGAGACAGAGGCACTGAACAGCACATTAGAACAGATGGACCTAACAGACATCTACAGAACTCTACACCCAAAAGCAGCAGAATACACATTATTCTCAAGTGCACATGGAACTTTTTCAGGAATAGATCATATACTAGGCCACAAAAAGAGCCTCAGTAAATTCACAAAGATTGAAATTGTACCAACCAGTTTCTCAGACCTCAAAGGTATGAAACTAGAAATAAATTATGCAAAGAAAATGAAAAACCAACAAACACGTGGAGCCTTCACAACATGCTCCTAAATAATCAATGGGTCAATTACCAAATAAAAACAGAGATCAAGAAATATATGGAGACAAAAGACAACAATAATTCTACACCACAAAATCTGTAGGATGCAGCGAAGGCTATGCTAAGAGGAAACTATATTGCAATACAGGCCTACCTCAGGAAAGAAAAACAATTTCATATGAACAGTCTAAACTCGCAATTAACAAAACTAGAAAAAAAAAGAACAAATGAGGCCCAAAGTCAGTAGAAGGAGGGACATAACAAAGATTACAGCAGAAATAAATAAAATTGAGAAGAATAAAAGAATAGGAAGAATCAATGAAAGCACGACCTGGTTCTTTGAGAAAATAAACAAAATAGACAAACCCCTAGCCAGACTTATCAAGAAAAAAAGAGAGTCTACACACATAAGCAGAATCAGAAATGAGAGAGGAAAAAATCACTACAGACACCACAGAAATACAAAGAATTATTAGAGAATACTACGAAAAACTATTGGCTAACAAACTGGATAGCCTACAAGAAATGGACAACTTTCTAGAAAAATACAACCTGCCAAGCCTGACCCAGAAAGAAACAGAAAATCTGAACAGACCAATTACCATCAATGAAATTGAACTGGTAATCAAAAAACTACCAAAGAACAAAACCCGTGGACCAGATGGCTTCACTGCTGAATTTTATCAAACATTTAGTGAAGACCTAATACCCATTCTCCTTAAAGTTTTACAAAGAATAGAAGAGGGAATACTTCCAAACTAATTCTATGAAGCCAGTATCACTCTAATACCAAAACCAGGCAAAGACACCCCCAAAAAAAGAAAATTACAGACCAATATCCCTGATAACCATAGATGCAAAAATACTCAACAAAATATTAGCAAACCGAATTCAAAAATACATCAAAAAGATCATCCACCATGACCAAGAAGGATTTATGCCAGGGATGCAAGGATGGTACAACATTTGAAAATATATCAACATCATCCACCACATCAACAAAAAGAAGGAAAAAAACCACATGGTCATCTCCATAGATGCTGAGAAAGCATTTGACAAAATTCAATATCCATTCATGATAAAAACTCTCAACAAAATGGGTATAGAAGGCAAGTACCTCAACATAATAAAGGCCATATATGACAAACCTAAACCCAACATTATACTTAACAGCGAGAAGCCGAAAGCTTTTTCTCTAAGACTGGGAACAAGACAAGGATGCCCACTCTCCCCACTTTTATTCAACATAGTACTGAAGAGTCTAGTCACAGCAAACAGACAACACAAAGAAATAAAAGGCATCCAGACCGGCAAGGAAGAAGTTAATCTGTCCCTGTTTGCAGATGACATGATATTATACATAAATAACCCTAAAGAATCCACTCCAAAACTACTAGATCTAATATCTGAATTCAGCAAAGTTGTGGGATACAAAATTAATACACAGAAATCTGTTACATTCCTATACACTAAAGATGAACCAGCAGAAAGAGAAATCAGGAAAACAATTCCATTCACAGTTGCATCAAAAAGAATAAAATACCTAGGAATAAACCTAACTAAGGAACTGAAAAAACTATACCCTGAAAACTACAAGACACTCATGAGAGAAATTAAAGAAGATACCAAAAATGGAAACACATCCTGTACTCATGGATAGGAAGAATTAATATTATCAAAATGGCCATCCTGCTAAAGCAATCTACAGATTCAATGCAATTCCTATCAAAATACCAACAGCATTCTTCAATGAATGAGAGCAAATCATCCTATAATTCATATGTAACCACAAAAGACCTCGAATAGCCAAAGCAATCCTGAGAAAGAAAAATAGAGCTGGAGGAATTACGATCCCCAACTTTAAGCTCTACAACAAAGTCACAGTAATCAAGATAATTTGGTACTGGCACAAGAACAGAACCATAGACCAATGGAACAGTCTAGAGATCCCTGATATAAACTCAACCATATATGGTCAATAAATATATGATAAAGGAGTCATGGACATACAATGGGGAAATGACAGCCTCTTCAACAACTGGTGTTGGCAAAACTGGACAGTTACATACAAGAGAATGAAACTGGATTATTGCTTAACCCCATACACAAGATGGATCAAAGACCTGAATGCAAGTCATGAAACTGTAAAACTCTTAGAAGAAAACATAGACAAAAATCTCCTGAATGTAAGCATGAGCAACTTTTTCCTCAATGCACCTCCTCAAGCAAGGGAAACAAAAGCAAAAATGAACACATGGGACTACATCAAACTAAAACGTTTCGGTACAGTAAAGGACACCATTGGTAGAACAAAAAGGCATCCTACAGTATGGAAGAATATATTTGTAAATGACATATCCGGCAAGGGGTTAGCATCCAAAATATATAAAGAGCTCACATGCCTCAACACCCAAAAAGCAAAAAACCTGATTAAAAAATGGGCAGAGGATGTGAAGAGATAGTTCTCCAAAGAAGAAATTCAGATGGCCAACAGACACATGAAAAGATGTTTCACATCACTAATTATCAGGGAAATGCAAATTAAAACCACAATGAGATATCACCTAACACCGGTAAGGATGGCCAGCATCGAAAAGACTAGGAACAACAAATGCTGGTGAGGATGAGGAGAAAGGGGAACCCTCCCTACAGTGCTGGTGGGAATGTAAGCTAGTTCAACCGTTGTGGAAAGCAATACGGAGCTTCTTCAAAAAACAAAAACAGAAATACCATTTGACCCAGGAATCCCACTCCTTGGAATTTACCCAAAGAATACAAGTTCTCAGAGTCAAAAAAACATATGCACCCTATGTTCATTGCAGCACTATTTATAATAGTCAAGATACGGAAGCAACCTAAGTGTCCATCAGTAGATGAATAGATAAAGAAGATGTGATACATATACACAATGGAATACTATTCAGCCATAAGAAAGAAACAAATCCTACCATTTGCAACAACATGGATGGAGCTGGAGGATATTATGCTCAGTGAAATAAGCCAGGCAGGGAAAGACAATTGCCAAATGATATCCCTCATTTGTGGAGCATAACAACGAAGCAAAACTGAAGGAACAAAATAGCAGCAGACTCACAGACTCCAAGAAGGGACCTGTGGTTACCAAAGTGGAGGGGTGTGGGAGGGCAGGTCGGGAGGGAGGGAGATGGGAATTGAGGGGTATTATGTTTAGTACACATGGTGTGGGGGGTCATGGGGAAAACAGTTAGAACAGAGCAGGCAAACAGTGAGTCTGTGGCATATGATGGACAGTGACTGCACTGGGGTATGGTTGGGGACTTGATAATATCGGTAAATGTAGTAACCACATTGTTTTTCCATGTGAAACCATCATAAGAGTGTATATCAATAATACCTTAATAATAAAAAAAAGAAACTTCAGCAACACAGTGGAAGAAAAAAAACTAAGAATCACTACACAAAAAGGGAAGGGTGTTTCAAGTAAGTCACAGTATAACTCCACCAGAAACAAAACCAGAAACCAGCAGTAGATACACACAAGAAAAAGAGAGGGGAATCAAAGTACACCACTGTGGAAAACCATCAATTTGCAAAAGAACAGTAAGGGAAGAAAGGAACAGAGAAATACAAAAGAGCCAGAACACAACTCATAAGTTTGTCTTCCTTATTTATCAAGACTTACTTTAAATGTCAATGAATTAAATTCTCCAGTCAGAAGTTGAAGAGTGTCTGCATTGATGAAAAACAAGCCCCAATTTTTTTGCCTCTAAGAGACTCACTCCAGCTTCAAGGACATATATAGGTTCAAAGTGAAGGGATGGAAAAAGATATTCCATAACAAATGTATGTAATGTTTTATTTCTTGACCTATGTGATGGATCCATGGGTATTAGTTCCATTTTTATTCTTGAAATGCTGTTTAACAGTTGATAGATTGCAAACATTTTTATAACCTAAGTAACAGAAAAACACTTGCTCCTACACAATTCTCTTTTGGGCTAATTTGTCCCCTTGGTAGGTGGTTCTCCTTTTGATTTTGCTTTCGTGGAGGGAACATGTCTGGATCAGTGCAGTCAGGAGGCACAGCTCTTTCACCAGCTCTTGGGGCTCAGTATGTGAGACTGGAAACCCTTGAAACCGGCTATAAATGCTTTCTTGGCAGAATCTCCTCTCTGATGGTTCCCGTGGTCTCTCCTTGGAGGAAGCAGAAAGCCCATCTGGCCATAGAAGCAGGTTCTATTCTCCAATTCAGCTGTACCAGGAATTTTTATCCCCAAGAGTTCTCTTGTCTATTTCTCAATTTGTTCAAAACCCACAGGGGTTAAGTTGGTGAGCTGGCACCCCTTAAGCCCCCAACAAAGACAGAAAGAAGCCTGCCAGTTTCACGAGTAGCAGAAACTCAATCCTTGCCTCCTTGTAAGACTCTGGGAAGGTGGCAGTAATTTGGAGAGGAATGTGTAGATGTACTCATGGTGAGGCTTGCTGAAATATAGTTATCAGGATTTTCAATCCAAAAGTTACACATAGGCTGCAGAGCTATCTGACTTTATAAGGGACCATGTGAACCAGGACAATGAAATGATCAGCAACAACCATGCCTTATCAAAGACATGAGTATTCTGAGCAGTTCTGCCAGTGACATGCACCAATCTTCAACTGGTAACTGTGGCCATGGAAATGTGGGATTGTGGAGCTAGTACCATAGAAATCACATGAATTTAACAATTTTATCACACAATAGGGGAGGGATGGCTCCCCCAAAGGAAGGGGATTTTAAATAGATTTTAAAAATGTTAGTTACAGTCATCTGGACAGCAGGGGCCACATTAGACAATTCTTTATGTACTACACAGGACTTAGGATACTGCCTTGACTATGACACAAAAAATATTCTGATTTGTTGATGCTTTTTACTTATGACATGCTATAAAAGCAGTGAGATAATTTTTCTTATATCAGTTTTCCCTTCTTAGTTATATTCATTTCCTCTCATGTTAAAATGGGTTTGAAGAGCTACCCAAAATAAAGAAAGACCTTTTGGAATACAATGTATAATATATATATTGTAAATAAAATAGCCCTGTAGTCTGAAAAACTACAGTCAAATCCCAATCTATCTTTTAGTAGCTATGCGTTTTTGTCCAAATTATTTAACCAATCAAAGCTTATAATCCCTCATTTGTACAATAAAAATAATAATACTTAACATGGGTGTGTTATGGAAACTGAGAGATAATTTATATCAAATATAAACATGTAGGAGCAGTGTATGTTTTCAAATAGTGGTGGTTATTGTTATTTTATTGTTCTTCAATATTAGTTTGACTATATTTGAGGATACCTTGTTTGGTGAAGAGTGACAGCTTATATGCAAACTATAATGTAGATAATCTACTTGGAGTTAATTAAAAGTTAAGATTAAATACTCTTAAAAAGCAACAGTTACCTTTGTATACAAAAAGTACTTACAGAACTTTATAATACCACAGAAAGCAAGTATGAGAACTGTCCACAGGTAAATAGCGTTCTTCTTCTAAATCCTAAAAAAATGTATCAGAAATTATGTTAGGTTAACTTTAAAATAAATACAAACTTGGACACAGGCATAAGAGTCACAGAGGAACTAAGTTAATTATCTAAGGTTATAGGAAGTATTATTTTTAGAATAGAACTAATAAATAGTCATGTAATGCTTGCTCAATTCTTGGCTACTCTTTGTAATTAAGAATTTACCATCATGAGAGACAAATTTAGATGGATTATTATGTTTGTCCTTGTAAATTAATAAGGAATGTATATGCTTTATATAGTCAATTAATATATGATAAAGGAGCCAGGGACATACAAAGGGGAAACGACAGCCTCTTCAACAACTGGTGTTGGCAAAAACTGGACAGCTACATGTAAGAGAATGAAACTGGATTATTGTCTATCCCCATACACAAAAGTAAACTCAAAATGGATCAAAGACCTGAATGTAAGTCAAGAAACCATAAAACTCTTAGAAGATAACATAGGCAAAAATCTCCTGAATATAAACATGAGCAACTTTTTCCTGAATGTATCTCCTCGGGCAAGGGAAACAAAAGCAAAAATGAACAAATGGGACTACATCAAACTAAAAAGTTTCTGTACAGCAAAGGACACCATCGGTAGAACAAAAAGGCATCCTACAGTATGGGAGAATATATTTGTAAATGACATATCTGACAAGGGGTTAACATCCAAAATATATAAAGAACTCACATGCCTCAACACCAAAAATGCAAATAACCTGATTAAAAAATGGTCAGAGGATATGAACAGACACTTCTCCAAAGAAGAAATTCAGAAGGCCAACAGGCACATGAAAAGATGCTCCACATCACTAATTATCAGGGAAATTCAAATTAAAACCACAGTGAGTTGTCACCTCACACCAGTTAGGATGGCCAGCATCGAAAAGACTAAGAAAACAAATGCTGGTGGGGATGCAGAGAAAGGGGAACCCTCCTACACTGCTGGTGGGAGTGTAAGCTAGTTTAACCATTGTGGAAAGCAATATGGAGATTCCTCGAAAACTAAAAAGAAAACTACCATTTGACCTGGGAATTCCACTCCTAGAAATTTACCCAAAGAATAGAAGTTCTCTGAGTCAAAAAGACATATGCATCCCTATGTTTATTGCAGCACTATTTACAATAGCCAAGATATTGAAGCAACCTAAGTGCCATCAGTAGATGGATGGGTAAAAAAGAGGTGGTACATGTACATATACAGAACAGAATAGTATTCAGCTATAAGAAAGAAACAAATCCCACCACTTGCAACAACATGGATGGAGGTAGAGGCTATTATGCTCAGTGAAATAAGTCAGGCAGAGAAAGACAAATACCAAATGATTTCCCTTATTTGTGGAGTATAACAACAAAGCAAAACTGAAGGAACAAAACAGCAGCAGTCTCACAGAGTCCAAGAAGCGACTAGCGGTTACCAAAGGGGAGGGGTGTGGGATGGTGGGTGGGGAGGGAGGGAGAAGGGGATTATGGGATATCATGATTGGTTATATGCTGTGTGTGGGATCACAGGGAAGACAATGTAGCACAGAGAAGACAAGTAGTGACTGTGGCATCTTACTACACTGATGGGCAGTGCCTGCATTGGGGTATGGGGGGAAACTCGATAATATGGGTGAATGTAGTAACCACATTTTCATGTGCAACTTTCATAAGAGTGTATAACCATAATACCTTAATAAAAAATTATATAAATAAAGAAATATCTATGTCTGTCTTTGCCCCTAGTTTCTGCTAATATTTGATCTTTGACCCTGGTTTCTGACACACAGCTCCTTGGAGTGTCTGAATCCCTTTTGTTCTAATGAGGTGACTCTTGGTTGACTCCTTGATGGGAACTTAATTGGTTACTAAGAAAGACCAAGCCACAGTTAGACAGTTGGAACATTCAATTCAACTTCCCATCATCTGGAGCAGGGAGAAGGGCTGGAAGTGAGTGAGCATCAGTGGTGAGATCTGGAGAGTAGGCTGGTGGACACATCCACATGCCAGCAAGGTGACACATCCCAGTTCCATGGGGACAGAAGCTCCTGTGCTTAGGACCCTTCTGGACCTTGCTCCACTCTCTTCATTTGGCTGTTCATCTGTATCCTCTTATCATTATCGTATATTATAAGGGAAATGTGTGTTTCCCTGAGTTCTATGAGCTGTTCAAGCAATTCTTAAGTCTGAGGAGAAGGCTGTGAGAACTTGGATTTATAGTCTGCCAGTCAGAAGTACAGGTTACAACCTGGGACTTGTGACTGGCATTTGAAGTAGGGGCTGACTTGTGCAACTGAGTCTTGTGATGTTAACTTCCTGAAGATAGTGTCATGTAAGGATGTGAACTTAACTCTGTGTGCATAGTGCCAGAACTGAATTGCAGTATACCCTGCTGCCGTCAGAGAATTGGTCAGTGTAGGCAACCCCCCCACCCCACCATCTGCTCAGAGGAGTGTTCTCTGTGAGTACAAAAAAGAGAACAGTGAATTTTCCTTGACAGCCTTTTTCACTGAAACACAATTCATTTAATTTTCTTGTTTAATTGTTCTGAATCAGAGATGATTTTGCTCAGCAGGGGACATTTAGCAATGCCTGGAGATGTTTTTGGTTGTTATAACCGAGTGCTTTTGAGTGTATTTAAAAAGTCACGTGTAGGATTGTATGATCTTACAGATCATAAGATCTGATAACACTATATATTAATGATGATATTCCTATATATGCATGTATTTATGTGTACATATTTTTTCATATTTTTTGCATAACTATTCATATTTATATGGGCTTCCAACATACAACAAAAGGGAAAGGAGTCCTTTACTTCTTCAGGAATTGTGTTCATGAAACTGATAAACACATAAATCCAAAGAGCCAAATACAAATGTTTTTTAATCTATAAGGACTGAAAAATGGATTAATATTCATCTTGCCTATCCCACATCACTCTTATTTTCCTGAAAAGTAAAGATTATTCATTAAAAAGAAGGCACAAGTCTCAAAATAAAGGCAGGATTTGTCACACAAACTCTCTGTAACAGTGGCTTTAGACATACTTGTGTAGGAACATGAGATGTGAGATGTGTGGCCAGTACTTTGTTACTAACAAAGTGCCAATGTTTTTAAATGCTTTATTCATTTATTTATTTATTTATAAAGTAGAGAGGATTCAACATCACTCTCATTTATTTGCATTCACATATGTTTTCTTAAAATTGCTGAAAATATTGGAGCAGAAACAAATATGCTAGAAATGGCTCCTAATCCTGGGTATTGTCATAGGAATATATGACATGAGACTCACTCAGCTGGGAGTATGGTTACCATTAAGGTAGTAACTGGGGCTTTAACATATTTATTAATAAAAAGGCTCAGTTAAAAATCAGGTGTCATTTCATAACTTACAATTTGCTGTGAGATGTATCTACAGACTTAGGACATTTTAACAATAATTTTAAAATACTTATTTATAGTTACAATGTATACTATTTAAAACAGGTTAAATTAGGTTGAAGCTCCAAATAAAGCAAAATAAAATTAACAGTGATGATTATTCAAGACTGAGTAAGTTATATTAAAATCTACTCACTGGGCCTGTAACAACTGGTTTTATAATCTGAATACCAGGAGAAGAACAACGTAGTTCTGTCTTGGGTAAGCTAGCATTTAAAAAGAAAAGGAAAGGAGAATAAGTATGTATATAAGATTAATAAAAATTCCCCT
This sequence comes from Manis javanica, assembly GCF_040802235.1. NCBI lineage: Eukaryota > Metazoa > Chordata > Mammalia > Pholidota > Manidae > Manis > Manis javanica. The sequence continues at coordinate 76,399,524 of NC_133166.1, read as the reverse complement.
ACTACTTTTCAAGGCTATAAACTTCATTGTATGCTAATAAGAAAAATTTTAAAGAAGCATTATTTTACTTCTATTTTCAAAGTGATTTTGTCTTTCTTTTCACATCTATTTAATGGGAAGAAATATACATTAAATCATAGCCTTGAATATGAGGGGTTTTTATTACAGTAAATACACACATATATTGACATTAAGGGCAAAAATCTTACCTTTTATTTTTCACAGAACAAGCTCCTGGCACACTCCACTCCAAAAATAATGTTCCTTCATACTCTAACTTAATCTAAAAAAGAAGGAAAATAATTCAAACAAAAAATATGCTCCAAAATTTTCATCTCAGTGTTCAGATGTAGGGTTCGATTTTCTGGCTTCTTGTTATTTAAGTAAAGAAAGCATAACTATACTTAGAGTCCTTTGAAATTGTACAAAGTAATATAACAAAGGAAAAGTAACAACTTTTCTGGGACACTTTAGTTATCTCCCCCCCAAACTGTCAGATTTTTATCTAATTTTACTTGAAAAATAATCTATTATGTGTATTAAATAATCTATTAAGAGGTGGCTGCTACTCTAGTAGGTTCTAAGACTAAAGAAAGATGAATGAGACAAGATCCTCAACTTAAAAACAACTGATTTAATATTGAGACCCTGTTTGTACATCACCATCATCATATATTTCATTAGTCACATTTTCCTTATTTCTACTTTTCTCCCCCTTTTCCACATTCTTTCATTTTAAAGTTCTTTCTTTCCCCTCTTGAAGTCCACTTACTCACTTTCTAACATCATCAGTCTGTCTCAGTTTTGGTCCTGCTCTTCAGACAGGGTTGAAACACAATTTCACCTTCTAACATTGTGACATAAAAATTACATGCATACACATTTGTATACATTTTTATGTAGATTACAAATATAAGTTTTAGTGTTTTTAACTTACAAAATGGGGATTTTATTATAATACCAGCTATCTCACGGATTTGATATTATAGAAGTAATGACAATGTATAAGAAGAAAAAAGAAAAATTCACCAGAAGATATAACATAACTCTGAAATATATAAAGCAAAATTTAATAGAATTACTGGAACAAATTTTAAAAGCCACAAACCTAGTGGTAGATTTTTAACACACTTTTCTCAAACCACAGATAAGCCTGAAAAAAAGGTAGCTATATATATATGTAATATATAGGATTCATAAAATTAACCATTATAAAATATATTCTTTTCAATCTCACATAGAATATTTACCAAAAGTGACCACATTTCTGAAGGAAGTCTTAGTCAATCTCAAAGAATTATCACACATACCATGCATTTCATATTAATTAAATAAAATGAAAATTTCTCATAAAGTTGGCAAGTAAAAAACCTTAGGATATTTTTAACGTTAAAACAACTATTTCTGAATGATTTGTGGAGTAAAGCAGAAATAACAATGGAAAAAGAAAAAACATTTACAAACAGTAAAAGCATTTGATGTTATCAAAATTTATAGTATGTAGCATAAATAGTACCTAAAAGGAAATTTATAGCCACATATATATAAATAAATATATATGTGGCTATAAATATATATATATTTAATGTAATACACACACACAAAAGAAATAAAGTAGTTTGAAGGTGAACAACTCAGTTTTCAGTATAAGATGCAAATAAAATAATAGAGAAAACCCAAAAAAGTAAAAGAAAGGATATAAAAGAGAGGAAAAAACAGGAATTAACACAAAGAAAACAAACTGGGAAGAGTTAGTGGTGATGTAGTTTTTAATCTACTGAAATTTCCTTATAAACACAGAGAAGACGATTAGGATAGTACTAAGACAAAACAAAACAAAAAGACCCCACTGGACAATATCAACAGTAAACTCAATAGTGAGGTATCTCTTAAAATCCCAAGATATAGGTGGGCTGGAACAAACCATCTAAAACAACTAGACTCGTGACATCAGCTTAAGGAAGCAAAAGAAAGCAAATACAAGAGACCATAGAAGGAAGTACACCTAAGTCAGCAGTAGGGATTCAGTGGGACCCATGCAGGACAATTTGAGGACAGAAACTCTAATAGAAGGAGTTTTGCACTTGTCAATTTCTAGGTAAGTACAAGAGGCCCATACTCATGTCTGAAAGGGTAGGAGGAGCTGGGACCTATGAACTCCAAAACCAATGAATACTAAAGATACCTTTTAGGGCAAGATGCATAATGGAGATAATCTCAGTTGAGCTGGAAAGCATCAGTAAGGACAAAGGAAAGAGATATGAGAGGGAAACAGAACCTGCAGATCTCTGAAAATATTAGATTTATTTTTGGACACTTTACTAAACAACAGGAGAGGTAACTCTAGAGCCATGAAGTTAGAAAAGTTATTTTGGCCCACCCATCCCTCCTTAAAGATCAGGAAAATGAATTTTATGTACATAAAAAAAGAAGAGCACAGAAAGAGGATCACAGACAAATTCCACACAGTTATAAGAAAAAGAAGGGAATAAGAAGCAAAACAGCATCTCTATATGAACATACCCAATAGGTAAATGAGAGGTATAACTTGATGTAGTGGTTAAGTTTTATGTGTCAACTTGGCTAGCTTATAGTGCCCTGTCATTTAATAAGAAACTAATACAGATTTTGCTGTGAAGGTATTTTATAGATGTTTTTACATCTACAATCACTTGAGTTTAAGCAAAAGAAACTACCTTTGATAATGTGGGTAAGTTCTCTTCCATCAGTTGGAAGCCTTCAGAGCAAACACTGAGGTTTCCTAGAAATGCAGTTCTGCTCCATGGCTGCAGCATTAACTCTGTTTGAGTTTACAGTCTGCTGACCTGACCTAAAGATTCCAGATTTACCAGTTCCCAATAGTCACATGAGCCAATTTCCTAAAATAAATTTCTTAATATATACATGTGCGAATTCCTTTGGTTCTGCTTCTCTGAATAACCCTGGCTAATACACATACTATTTCAAACTTAGGCAAAATAAATGGGAAAATGATAGAAGTTATGCAATAACAATATAAATCAGAATTTCAAACTCATATATAAACTAGAACTCAGGAAAAATAGAAATAAAGAAAAAGCCATTTCAGAAATGAACTAAGGAGAAACAGTTGTGAATAAACTTTAGTGATAAATAGGTTTTCATCTTAAAGACTTTAGTGATAAATAGATTTTCAAAAATAAGAGTCAAAAAGTAACTCAAGAATAAGTGACAAATATAAAAGACAGGCAATAAAATACAATATATGTATGGTTAGAAGTCCTGAAGAACCAAAGTGCTTGGAACAGAACAATAACATTAACTATAATTCAAGAATATGTGAAAAAAATAGCCTGAAACAACATATTGAATGGGCACATCTTATGCCTAGGAAAAGCAATTAAGAATGATTTTTTAAAAAGCAACCCAGGAGATATACATAGGCATGAACTTAAAAAGAAATTCTTTGGGAATCTTGACAAAAAAAAGTTATTCATAAAGGAAAGAAAATCTGATTCCTAGCAGACTTTTTAGAAGCAACACTTTATGTCAGAGACAACAAAGTAACATATAAAGAAGGAAATAAAAACATTAGCCCATAATTTTTTTGTCCAGATAGACCAACTTTTAGATGTAAGTCCATAGATAAGCTGTGTGACCATAAAATGACTCGGGAAATCTTTCTCCATGAGCTATTCCTGAAGAATCTACAAGAAAAAGAGTTTCAGATCACCAAAATGAGTGCAGAAACATCAACATAAGGACTGATGCTAAGTATTAAATATAAATTTTTCTGTAGACCACACCAACATGGTGGCTACAAAAAAAGAAATAGAGTTGTCCATGACCATACTCTGACAGTGTATCAGAACATGGTAGTGGGAGCATCAGGGTAATGGTGGCCAAATAATTTCAAATTGCTCCACACATTTCCAAAAACACAAAACAAAACAAAACTACACAGATCAACATATAAAACCAATAGAATTCTACATTACAGCATAACTAGAATACAAAGCACATCGCAAACTTCAAGAAATCTGTAAGTAGAAGAATAAAAATTTTTAGCAAAGCTCACTTAAACTCCTGTCATAATCCCTGTGGCAAGTAATAGGCCTCATAAAAAAAAACTGCAGGGAAAAGAAAAGACAGGAACAAATAGTCAAGATTAATTAAAATCACCTAGAAAGAGAAAGGACACCCCTAGTGCAAAAAAAAAAATACCACAGAAATCTCCTGGAAGATCATAGCATTGACTATAAGAAAGAGAATTAGAACCATGTATGACTTGAGTGGGAGCCTCAGAAAGGCATCACTTCTGGAAAAATGACTAAAGGAAAGGAGATACACCCTTCAGAGAGAGAGTGGTGAAGGGAAAGAGAGCCAAGAGGGGGAAATTTAGGATGTTACAAATCAAAACAAAAAACAAAAACACACACACACATAGAGGAAATACAATACAGCCAATAAAAGGCCATCAATTAAAGAAGTTTCACTTTGCTACACTAAAAGAAGAAAACCTTAACTATGAAACTTCTAAATCAACCCAAGATGCCAACCTGTCCATGAAATTCATAGATATATACACCCTCTAACCATACAGAGCTACTATAGGAGAATAAAAATGAAAACCAAACATTAATGAAACTGCCTTCAAAAAACCAAACAAAAAAGCACAAGAAAACTGCAAACTAACACCCTAAACTGAATTAAATATCCTCAAACAAGCATTGGTGATAAGAGAAAGAAAAACCTTGAATTTTAAATTCACAAACTAGGGACAAAAAGGAACCACAAATAGAAAGAAATAACAGTTGACTGAATGAGGAAATGAAACAGATGGATAACAAAGGATAAGAAAACTAAATTAAAGATATGGATTGGAGATTATATTTAAATGACAATTGAATAAAAATCATTGAAGAAAGGAAGAAAAAAACCAGGAGAGTGTAAGTGAAATAAATAAAAAAGAAGAAGAATCAGTGAGAAAGTGCTTGGAATGGAAGGCAAAATCCAACACCTGTATAATTGGAGTCTCTGGAGTCAACAAACAATGGCAAACAACTAATATTTAAATCTATAACTAAGAAAGCTTTCCAGAAATAGAAGATCTGAATATATATGTAGAAAGGGATCCCTAGTACCTGGAAAAATGGACTTATAAAAATTGACTCTAAAACATATGTGAATCTGTTGGACTTTAAAGATAAAGGAAAAGCTTTAGTCCTCCTAACAAAAATATCAAATAGGATAGAAGCACACCAGAATTCTCAAAAGCAGCATATAAAGCAAGTTAACACAGAAGGTAACTCAAGGAATGAAAACATGAACCAAAGATTTTATATCCAGCCAAGCTCTCCTCTAAGTATTAAGGCCACAGAAAAAAACATTCATAATAACAAAAATTCAGGAAATATTACAACTAGGAATCCTTTCTGAGGACTCTACTAGAGAAGGGGGGGGGGTCAGAAAACTATGGCCTGTGTACCAAATCCAGTTTACCACCAGCTTTTGTAAATAAAGTCTTAATAGAATACAGCCATATTCAATTTATTTAGTGTCTGTGGCTGCTTTCCTGTTACAATGGAAGAATTAAGTAGTTACAACAGAGACCATTTGATCTGAAAAACCTAAAATGTATACTATCTGGTCACTATAGAAAAAATTTATCAACAATTGTACTATAATTGAGGATGTATGTCATCAAACCAAGAAATGAATGAGGTAACTGGCAAAAGGAATGATTGTGAGCATTAATATATTTGATTATAGACAAAAGATTAACAGGTGCACATAAAGGTTAAAGGATAATATGTAAATGTTGTATATTCTGACAAAGTAGAAATACTGCAACAAAAAAACTTGGGGTAAAAAGGAAAAGGATAAAGGAAAGTAGAAGTTCATTGAATGTTGGCCGGGGAATAGGTGGCAATTAAATGATACCATTTAAAAGTGAGAAACCAGATAGTAAACAAGTAAATAAGAGAGCAGGGCACTAAAGATGTTCAAAGACATAAATACAAAGGTAACCACTATAATAAAATAAAACTTTCCTGAATGCAGAAAGACATGTTTTTTAAAAGGAGAGAGAAAACAATCAGGTAGAGAAAGAAACACAGCAAATATTTATACTTATAAGAGAATTGAGACTAAACATATTAGTCATATAAATAAATGTGAATGGGCTTAAATCACAAAGTAAGACCTAATAAATGCTGTGTACAAAAGAAACAGCCAAGAAAAAACTGTGAAGATAATGTAATGGGAGAAAACCCAGGTGATCCTAGGTTTAGCAATGACTTTTTAGATACACCAAAAGCACAATCCATGGAAGAAAAATTTGATAAATTGGGCTTCATTAAAGTTACAAAGATAAGTGAAACACCAGGAGAAAATATTTCCAAAACTACTCATATCTGATAAAGGACTTGTAGCCAAAATATTTTTGTATAAAAAAACCTCTTGAAACTCAACAATAAGAAAACAAAAGCCCAATTTAAAAAAAATGGAAAAAAGATTTGCACAAAGAAGACATCTAGAGGGCAAATATGCAACTGAAAAGATACTCAACATCATATGTCATTAGAGAATTGCAAAGTAAAACAATGTGAAACCACCACACACCCATTAGAAAGGTGAAAACTCCAAACACTGACAACACTAAATGCAATTGCTGATGAAGATGTGGAGTATATATATGTTTATTCAGATCCTCTGCCCATTTTCTAATCTAATTGTTAAGTTTTCCTGCATGGAGTTATATGAATTGTTCATGTATTTTGGATATTAGCCCCTTTTCAGATATACGATTTGTAAATATTTTCAGGAGAAAATATCCTGTTCAGTAGGTTTCCTTTTCATTTTGTTGATGATTTGCTACACAGAAGTCTTTTAGTTTGACATAGTCCCACTTGTTTATTTTTGCTTTTTTTGCCTTTGTTTTGGTGTCATTTAAAAAACAAGTATCATAGCCAAGACCAATATCAAGGAGCTTACTGCCTATGTTTCCTTCTAGGAGTTTTATGGTTTCAGGTCTTTAATCCACTTTGAATTAGTGTTTGTGTATGGTATAGAGTAGTGGCCCAGTTTCATTCTTTTGCATGTGGCTTCCCAGTTTTCCCAAAACCATTTATTATTATCCTTTTCCCATTGTATATTCTTGGTTTCTTTGTTGTAAACTAATTGACAATATACAAATGGGTTTCTTTCTGGGCCGTTTTGTACCATTAATCTATGTGTCTATTTTTATGCCAATACCATACAGTTTTGTTCACTATAACTTTGTAATATAGTTTGAAACCATGGTGTGTGAGGTCTCATCTTTGGTCTTCTTTCTCAAGATTGCTTTTTGCTATTTAGGGTGCTTTGTGATTCTATACAAATTTAGAATTGTTCTATTTCTATGAAAAATGCCTTTGGAATTTTGATGAGGAGTGTATTAAAATGTGGACTGTTTTGTTTAGTATGGCCATTTTAACAATATTAATTCTTCCAATCCATTAATATGGAATATCTTTCCATTTATTGTGTCTTCTTCAATTTCTTTCATCAATATCTTATAGTTTTCAGTGAACAGGTCTTTCATCTCCTTGGTTAAATTTGTTCTTAGGTATTTTTTTATTTTTGATGCAATTGTAAATGAGATTGTTTTCCTAATTTCTGAGAGTTCAGTATTAGTGTACAGGAACACAATAGATTTTTTGAATATTCATTTTGTATCCTGAAACTCTGCTGAATTCATTTGTTAGTGCTAAGTTTTTTTTTTCTGAGCGGAAACTTTAGGGTTTTCTGCATATATCATGCAGTCTGCAAATAGTGACAGTTTTACTTGTTCCTTGCTCATTTGTGTATCTTTTATTTCTTTTTCTGGCCTAATTTCCTTGGATAGGACTTCCAATACTATGGTGAATAAAAATGGCAAGAATAGGCATCCTTGTCTTATTCCATATCTTAATGGAAAAGCTTCCAGATTTTTCCATTGAGTTTGATTGTGAGCAGTAGGCTTGTTATATATAGTTTTAATATGTTGAGGTACATTCCCACTATAAACACTTTGTTGAGTTTTTATCACATATGGATATTGAATTTTGTCATTGCTTTTCTACATTTGCTGAGATGACCATTTAATTTTTATCCTTAATTTTGTTACTGTGTTACATCTCATTGATTTGCAGATGTAGAACCATCCTTGCATTTCCAAATAAATCCTACTTGATCATAGTATATAATCCTTTAAATGTACTATTGAATTAGATTTGCTAATATTTTGTTGAGCATTTTTGCATCTATGTTCTTTAGTGATATTGGCCTGCAATTTTCTTTTCTCAGAACATCCTTACCTGGTTTTGGTATTAGGGTAATGTTGGCCTTGTAAAATGAATTTGGAAGAGGTCCCTCCTGTTCTATATTTTGGTCTGTTCAGATTTTTTATTTTACTTTGATCCAGTGTTGGTAGGTTGTACATTTCTAGTAATTTATCCATTTCTTCTAATTGATCAAATTTGTTAGCATATAATTTGTTCACAGTAGTATCTTTAGATTCTTTGTATCTCTCTTATCACATATCTCCTTGTTAATTTCAGGTTTTATTTGAGTCCTCTCCTTTTTATTGGTGAGTCTAGCTAAAGGTTTATCAATTTTATCTTTTCAAATTACCAGCTGTTAGTTTCACTGATCAATTGTTATTTTAGTCTTAATTTCATTTATTTCTACTCTGATCTTTGTTATGACTTCATTTTTACTAACTCTTCTACTAACTTTGTTCTTTTTCTAGTTTCCTTTAAGATGAAATTTTAGGTTGAGTTTTTTTTTTCTTGATGGAGGCATTTAAGCTATGACTTTCTCTTAAAACTGCTTTTTCTGAATCCCATAAGTTTTGGCATATTGTATTTCCATTTTCATTTGTCTCAATGTATTTTTCAGTTTCTCTTTTGATTTCTTTTCTGACCCATTAGTAACATGCTATTTAATCCTCACATCTTTGTGAATTTTCCAGTTTTCTTGTTTCCAGGTTTCTAGTTTAATTCCATTGTGTTCAGTGTTTGAATTTGATTGCTTGAATGATTTCAATCTTCTTGAACTTATTAAGACTTTTTTTGTTGTAAAATATGACCTATCCTGGAGAATGTTTCACGGGTGCTTGAGAAAAACATGTATTCTGTTGCCTTGGGATGGGATATTCTGTAGATATCTGTTAAGTCCATCTAGTCTGTGTTGTTTAAGACTGATGCTTTTTATGGATTTTTTTCTCTGGATGATATACCCATTAATGCAAATGGGGTATTAAAGTTCCCTACTATTACTGTATGGCTTTATAATTCTCCTGTTAGTTCTGTTAGTACTTGCTTTATATATTCAGGGCTTCTATGTTGGGTTCATAAATATTTTAAAATGTCATATTCTCTTGGATGGACCCCTTTATAATTATATAATGCCATTGTTTGTCTCTTATTACAGTCTTTGTTTTAAAGTCTATTTTGTCTGATATAAGTACAGCTAATCCCACTTTCTTTGGGTTTGTATTTGTATGGAATAGCTTTTTTCATCCCCTGTCATTTTGTATGTGTCCTTACATCTGAAGAATCTCTTAGGTAGCATATAGATGACTCTTATCTTATTTTATTTATTTATTAAGTTATCACTGATATACAATCTTATGAAGATTTCACATGAGCAACATTGTGGTTTCAACATTCACCCATATTATCAAGTTCCCCCTGACCCCACTGCAGTCACTGTCTATCAGTGTAGTAAGACGCAATAGAATCATTACTTGTCTTCTCTGTCTGTACTTATTTACCCATGACTTACCTATATTGTGAGTGCTAATTATAGTGGAAGGCTCTTATTTTTTTAATCCATTCATTCATTCTATGTCTTTTGATTGAAGAATTTCTCCATTTACATTTAAAGTATGTTATTCAATGGAAGACTGTACACCCTTGAAACTGAACTGCAACTATGTGAAACGTTGCAGACAGGATCAGTGAAAGCTACCAATAGGAAAGAAAAGTTCAGAAATTAACCCATCTCTATATGGAACAAAGATGATATCAGAAAATAATAGGGAAAAATAGTTTAATAGATGCTTGTTCTTTATATGCAGAAAGTAATAAATGCCTATCTTATAGTATATATAAGGTGGACTCCAGATGGATTTATGACATATATTTGAAAGTAAAAATATACAATAAAAATCTTTCAAATTCTGGGTAGATAAAGATTTTTCTTAAATAAGGGTCCAAATAAAGTATAAATTGTAAGGTCAAAAAGGAGTACAGGGAAAAATTCATATGGAAGCACCAAAGACCCCAAATAGCCAAAGTAATCCTGAGGAAGAAGAATAAAGTCAGGGGGGATCTCACTCCCCAACTTCAAGATCTACTACAAAGCCATAGTAATCAAGACAATTTGGTACTGGCACAAGAATAGAGCCACAGACCAGTGGAACAGATTAGAGACTCCAGACATTAACCCAAACATATATGGTCAATTAATATTTGATAAAGGAGCCGTGGACATACAATGGGGAAATGACAGTCTCTTCAACAGATGGTGCTGGCAAAACTAGACAGCTACATGTAAGAGAATGAAACTGGACCATTGTCTAACCCCATACGCAAAAATAAATTCGAAATGGATCAAAGACCTGAATGTAAGTCATGAAACCATAAAACTCTTAGAAAAAACCATAGGCAAAAGTCTCTTAGACATAAACATGAGTGACCTCTTCTTGAACATATCTCCCCGGGCAAGGAAAACAAAAGCAAAAATGAACAAGTGGGACTATATTAAGCTGAAAAGCTTCTGTACAGCAAAAGACACCATCAATAGAACAAAAAGGTACCCTACAGTATGGGAGAATATATATATAAATAAAGGCTTGACATCCAAAATATATAAAGAGCTCTCCCACCTCAACAAACAAAAAACAAATAATCCAATTAAAAAATGGGCAGAGGAATTGAACAGACAGTTCTCCAGAAAAGAAATTCAGATGGCCAACAGACACATGAAAAGATGCTCCACACTGCTAATTATCAGAGAAATGCAAATTAAAACCACAATGAGATATCACCTCACACCAGTAAGGATGGCTACCATACAAAAGACAAACAACAACAAATGTTGACGAGGTTGTGAAGAAAGGGGAACCCTCCTACACTGCTGGTGGGAATGTAAATTAGTTCAACCATTGTGGAAAGCAGTATGGAAGTTCCTCAAAATGCTCAAAATAGACTTACCATTTGACCCAGGAATTCCACTCCTAGGAATTTACCCTAAGAATGCAGCAATCCAGTTTGAAAAAGACATATGCACCCCAATGTTTATTGCAGCACTACTTACAATAGCCAAGAATTGGAAGCAACCTAAGTGTCCATCAGTAGATGAATGGATAAAGAAGATGTGGCACATATTTACAATGGAATATTATTCAGCCATAAGAAGAAAACAAATCCTACCATTTGCAACATGGATGAAGCTAGAGGGTATTATGCTCAGTAAAATAAGCCAAGCAGAGAAAGAGAAATACCAAATGATTTCACTCATCTGTGGAGTATAAGAACAGAGGAAAAACTGAAGGAACAAAACAGCAGCAGAATCACAGAACCCAAGAATGGATTAACAGGTACCAAAGGGAAAGGGACTGGGGAGGATGGGTGGGTAGGGAGGGATAAGGGGGGGAAGAAGAAAGGGAGTATTATGATTAGCATGCATAATGTGGGGGGTGAGGGAAAGGGGAGGGCTGTGCAGCACAGAGAAGACAAGTAGTGATTCTACAACATTTTGCTATGCTGATGGACAGTGACTGTGATGGGGTTTGTGGGGGGGACTTGGTATAGGGGAGAGCCTAGTAAACATAAAATTCTTCATGTAATTGTAGATTAATGATAACAAAGAAAAAGAGAAAGAAAAGGAGGATTATTCCCTGATAGGATAAAACTAACTGCAAATCAATGATTAATGCATGCTTTACATATACTTAATTTTGATCTTTTAAAGGGTGTCAGATGATCAGCTATGGAAGAACATTTCTCTGATAATATTCCTTTCTCTTAAAAAAAAAAAAAAGCAGTTCCTGTGTGGTGATCTCCAATAGGTTCTTCACAATGGTATAAAGGTCATATCAAAGTGTGGGCAAAGGGTTTGTTTGTGTTTATACAGAGGATCAAAGCCTAATTTGGCTACCCAGAAAACGAATTAAGATATGATATGAAGAAGAACTTCCAACATCAACATCCTCTGGAAGAGTCATTCCAGAAGATGATCATCAAAAAACTTCAACAAAGATCCTGGCGCTGTTGCAGTTGTAGCTGCATTCATCCCACCTGGACTTGCCATTGGAATGAAGAAGGAGATATCTAAGCTGGCCTGTGCATACAGTAAAACAACAAATTTGACTGGATCTATACTGTCGGAACTCCACCAAGAATTAGGAGAAGTGCAAGTTGCAGTGCTCCAAAATCGTGCAACTATAGACTATCTACTGTTAAAAGAACATATGGGATGTGAACAGTTCCCAGGAATATGTTGTTTTAATTTGTCTGATTTTTCTGAAACTATTCAAATTCAGTTAGATAATATCCATCATATCATTGATAAGTTTTCACAAATGCCTAGGGTACCTAACTGGTTTTCTTGGTTTCACTGGATATGGCTGGTAATTGTAGGTCTGCTTTTGTTATGTAGCTATATTCCTATTATGTTAATGTGTGTATGCAATTTAATTAGTAGTTTAAAACCTATACATGCTTATGTTACTCTACAAGAAGATATGTCAAACAAATAATCAATCTTCCCATGTTTTCTTCTGTCTGCTACTTCTATAGCTTTTCTTCTTCCTTCCTAATTACAACCCTTTAGTAGTATTCGTGCCTCATATCAAAATTACCAAGTATCATAATTCTTCCAAGTGGTAAAGATACCTCAACACAAATGCTGGGCATAGAAGCCACAGGGCATAAATCTGCAAAGAAGTAAAAAGCTAACCTTTTCAAAGAATATTTCTTCTCTCTCACTTACCAACTTTACATTTCCCTGTATGGCCCCAGAAGATGACTGGTTAGCCAGAGACGGGTGGAACAACCCGTCTCAAGGGAGGAACAGCCTAAGACAGGCACAGTCGCAGGGGGGCCATCAGGAGAGAAATTGGGGATCAACAGAGGTGAGGCTTAGAACCTCACCCCAAACCCCTGTTTTGAGAGAAATCTTCTGTATCCGTGGATGTTTTGTTGCCCATGTCTAGCTTGGATTAATACTTGGTCTATAGGCACACACCTGATCATCTACATTTGCCCTCTTACAGAACTAAATTATGTTTTCTACCTTTATCTTGCATCTACCTGAGCATTTTGTTAATAATATTATTTTTAATAAAATGTGGGATTCACATATAAATCAAGTATAAATCAAGTAGAGAAATGTGAGATTCACATATAAATCAAGTATAAAAATCAAATGAATAATCATATCTGACTTGATTGTTTATAGTTCATGATGCGTGATCAAAACTGAAAGTTTCTGTGATATGACTGCCCTTGCACTGTTCTCTATGTAAGAACTTATTCACTATGTAAGAACTTGTTCACCATGTAAGAACTTGTTCGTTTCGCTTCAGAAGATTGGAAACTGTTGAGAAATAGGCTTGGGGTTGATTAATGATTGTGCATTGAGTCCCCTATACAGAATTTTATTGTTGTTAACAACCATTTGATCAATAAATATTAGAGATGCCCTCTCAAAAGAAAAAGGAGTATGGGGAAGATTGGATTAAAGATTGCATGGTGAGAGGTGAGACAGAGACCTCCTCCTAAAACCACATATAATACGAAAATATAATTAACACAACTAATCTTGAAAGAGCAACAGGAAAGAAGGCTGCACCAGACTGCATACACCTGCAGAAAAGAACAGAACTCACAGAACATGGTTGGGAGTTTAAACAATCTTCAGGCTTTCCATCCACCTGACTGGCTATGCAGCTCCAAGACCCACACGGTGATAGGAAGCCTGCTGTATCTTCTTTCTGGCTAGCCTGCACCTGGCTCGCAAACTGGCAGCCCCTGCCTTGGCATTGGGCCAGGCAGAAACCCCCCTACGGCAGCTACAAACACAAAGCATAGAGGCTAACATCGGTGTGCTCAGCCCACTGGTTCTGGCAGTGGAGACAGGCATAGCAGCTGCGAAGGAGGAAACAGCTCTTTCCTCCCCTAAGCACCAACACCACTCCCATGCGACCCCCGACATTGCTCCAGGGGCTGAGCAGCTCAAGAGAGTAGGGTTTCTGGACACAAGAGGGCACCACAGACAAATTATAAAATGTCAAAGGAACCTGGTGCAAAGAAAAATTATGAATACAGCTGAGAAAGATTCAAATGAAATTGACCTCATGAATATTCCTGAAAGAGATTGCAAAATAAAAATCATTAGCATGCTCATGGAGGTACAGAAAAATATTCAAGACCTCAGGAACGAATTTACAGTGGAGAACCAATTGTTGAAGAACACAATGGAGGGTATTAAAAGCAGATTAGATACAGTGCAGGAGACGATAAATGAAATAGACATTAGGGAAGAGGAATACAAAGAGGTTGAGGCACAGAGAGAAAAAAGGATCTCTAAGAATGAAAGAATACTGAGAGAACTGTGCGACCAATCCAAACAGAGCAATATTTGCATTATAGGGGTACCAGAATAAGAAGAGAGAGAAAAAGAGATAGGAAGTGTCTTTGAGGAACTTAATTGTGGAAAACTTCCCCAATCTGGGGAAGGAGATAGTGTCTCAGGCCATGGAGGTGCACAGATCTCCCAACACAAGGGACACAAGGAGGACAACACCAAGACATATAATAATTAAAATGGCAAAGCTCAAGGATAAAGACAGACTATTAAAAGCAGCCAGAGAGAGAAATATGATCACATACAAAGGAAAACCCATCAGGCTATCATCAGACTTGTCAGCAGAAACCTTACATGCCAGAAAGGAGTGGCATGATATATTTAATGCAATAAAGTGGAAGGGCCATGAACCAAGAATACTTTATCTGGAAAGACAATAATTTACATTTGAAGGAGGGATTAAATAATTTCTAGATAAGTAAACCATCTCTACAGTGTATTCTGGAGGAACTGCTCTAGATGGAAGTGTTCCTAGGGTTAAATAGCTGTCACCAGAGGTAATAAAAAGGGATAGACAAAGAATACAGAATATACTTAATATATAAAGAATGGAGTAGGAAGAAAAGAAGAGAAAAAAAAGAACCTTTATATTGAGTTTGTAATAGCATACTGAGTTAAGTTAGACTCTTAAATAGTAAGGAAGTTACCCTTGAACCTTTGGTAACCATGAATCTAAAGCCTGCAATGGCAATAAGTACATACTTATAGATAATCAGCCTAAATGTAAATGGTTTGAATGCACCAATCAAAAGACACAGAGTCACTGAATGGATAAAAAAAAAAAAGACACAACTATATGCTGCCTAGAACAGACTCACTTCAAACCCAAAGACATACACAAACTAAAACTGAAGGGATGGAAAAAGACATTTCATGCAACTAATACAGAGAAAAAAGCAGGTGTTGCAGTACTTGTATCAGACAAAATAGACTTCAAAACAAAGAAAGTCAGAAGAGACAAAGAAGTACATTACATACTGATAAAGGGGTCAATCCAACAAGAGGATATAACCATTATAAATATTTATGTGCCGAACACAGGAGCACCAAAATATGTGAATCAAATACTAACAGAATGAAAAGGGGAAATATAATGCAATGCACTCATTTTAAGAGACTTCCACACTCCACTCACTCCAAAGGACACATCAACCAGATACAAAATAAGTAAGGACAC
Source organism: Manis javanica (assembly GCF_040802235.1). NCBI lineage: Eukaryota > Metazoa > Chordata > Mammalia > Pholidota > Manidae > Manis > Manis javanica. The sequence goes on along the minus strand of NC_133166.1, from coordinate 76,383,689 downwards.
AGAGGCATTCAACAAAACAGTAGAACAGATGGACCTAACAGACATCTACAGAACTCTACACCCAAAAGCAGAAGGATACACATTCTTTTCAAGTGCATATGGAATGTTTTCCAGAATAGACCACATACTAGGCCACAAAAAGAGCCTCAGTGTATATAAAAAGACTGAAATTCGACCAACCAACCTTTCAGATCACAAAGGTATAAAACTAGAAATAAACTGTACAAAGAAAACAAAAGGGCTCACAAATACATGGAGGCTTAACAGCATGCTCCTAAATAATCAATGGATCAATGACCAAATTAAAACAGAGATCAAGCAATATATGGAGACAAATGAAAACAACAGCACAATGCTATTTAAGAAGGAGAAACAATCCCAAATGAATAGTCTAAATTCACAATTATTGAAACTGAAAAAGGAAGAAAAAATGAGGCCCAAAGTCAGCAGAAGGAGGGACATAATAAAGATCAGAGAACAAATAAATAAAACTGAGAAGAATAAAACAATAGAAAAAATTAATAAAACCAAGAGCTGGTTCTTTGAGAAAATTAACAAAATACAGAAGCCCCTAGCCAGACTTATTAAGAAAAAAACAGAATGTACATGTATAAACAGAATCAGAAATGAGAAAGGAAAAATCACAATGGACACCACAGAAATACAAATAATTATTAGAGAATACTATGAAAATCTATATGCTAACAAACTGGACAACCTAGAAGAAATGGACAACTTTCTAGGAAAATATAACCTTCTAAGACTGACCCAGGAAGAAACAGAATATCTAAACAGACCAATTACCAGCAATGAAATTGAATCGGTATTCAAAAAACTACCCAAGAACAAAACTCCCCGTCCAGATGGATGTACCATTGAATTTTATCAGATATTTAGAGAAGACATAATACCCATTCTCCTTAAAGCTTTCCAAGAAATAGAAGAGGATGGAATACTTCCAAACTTATTTTATGAAGCCAGCATCACTCTAACATGAAAACCAGGCAAAGACATCACTAGAAAAGAAAACTAGAGACCAATATCCTTGATGTACATACATGCAAAAATACAGGACAAAATATTAGCAAACTGAATTAAAAAATATATCAAAAATATCATCCATCATGATCCAGTGGGATTCATCCCACTGATGCAAGGATGGTACAACATTCGAAAATCCACCAACATCACCCACCACATCAATAAAAAGAAGGACAAAAACCACATGACCACTCCATAGATGTTGAAAAAGCATTGACAAAATTTAACATTCATTCATGATAAAAACTCTCAACAAAATGGGTATAGAGGGCAAGCAGCTCAACATAATAAAGGCCATATATGACAAACCCACAGCCAACATCATACTTAACAGTGAGAAGCTGAAAGATTTTCCTCTAGAATAGGGAGTAAGACAAGGATGCCCAGTCTACCCACTTTTATTCAACAGAGTACAGGAGGTCCTAGCCATGGCAACCAGACAACACAAAGAAATAAAAGGCATCCAGATGGATAAGGAAGAAGTCAAACTGTCACTGTTTGCAGATGACATGATATTGTACATAAAAAACCCTAAAGACTCCACTCCAAAAGTACTAGAACTAATATCTGAATTGACGAAATTTGGAGGATACAAAATTAATACACAGAAATCTGTTGCATTCCTATACACTAATGATGAACTAGCAGAAAGAGAAATCAGGAAAACAATTCTATTCACAATTTCATCAAAAAGATTAAAATACTAGTACCAGATTGAAGATGGCAGCATGAGAGGTGAGACAGAGAACTCCTCCCAAAACCACATACAGGAAGAAATATACTTAATTCAAGTAACCCTAAAACAGCAACAGGAAAACAGGCTGCACCAGACTGCAAAAAGACCTCATTTATAGAGTAGACCTCATGAAGCAGGGTAACGTATGAAAGCCTTGATCTGGTGGGAATCAAGCCCTTCCCCCACACCAGCTCTCTGGGGTGAGGAAGAGAAATAGAGTGGGGAGGGGGTGGAAGCCAAAAACTGCTGAACTTCAGCCCTGGAGGTCTGCTTTGGAGCACAAACCTGCATTGTGCGGTGCTGTGGAGATTGGTGAGGTTGGGGAGCTGGTATGGGTCGAGAGATTGAGAGATTGAGATAAAGGAAAGGGAGGTGGTCTGAGAGGCTTCTGAGCAGTGAGAAGGTTGCTGAAGGGGTGGTATTTGCACGGAGCTTGCTGTGAGAGAGAAGGGATAGGTGGACAAGTTTGTCTGAGTGTACTTTGCCCAGCAGGTTGGGAACTTTGAGGAGCTTCAGGTGCTCCATCCCTTTGACTGGCTACTCAGCTCTGAGGAGCCCCATTGTGATGTGCAGACTGCTGAGCATTCTTCCTGGCCTGCTGGCACATGCTTGAAAACTGGCAGTCACTGCACTGGCATCAGGCCAGTCACAGGGAGGCCCCTCCTACAACCACTAGAGACACAAAGCACGGAGGCTTACACCTGTGTTCTTGGCCCACTGGCTCTGATACTGGAGACAGGCACTGCAGCTGGGGATTAGGAAACAGTTCTTTCCCCAGGCACCACCACTGCTCCCCTACACTGCCCACCCTCACTCAAGGGACTGAGCAGCTCCAGAGATGGGAGTTTCTTGGCACTAGAGGGCACCACACAGACATAGGAAAAACATCAAAAGAACCTGGTTCAGAACAAAATCTCAGAAACCTCAGAAAAGGGCCAAATGAAACTGAACTCACCAATATTCCTAAAAGAGAGTTCAAAATAAAAATCATAAACATGCTTATGGAGGTACAGAAAAATATTCAAGAACTCAGGAACAAATTTAAGATGGAGATTCAATCATTAAGAAAAAATTTCATAACTGAAATGAAACATACAATGGAGAGATTTCAAAGCAGATGAGATGTAGTAGAAGAGAGGGTAAAAGGAATAGAAATTAGAGAAGAGGAATACAAAGAACCTGAGGCACAGAGAGAAAAAGAATGTCTAAGAATGAAAGAATATAGAGAGAACTGTGTGACCAATGTAAACAGAACAATATTTGCATTATAGAGGTACCAGAATAAGAAGAGAGAGAAAAAGGGATAGAAAAGTGTCATTGAGGAGGTAATTGCCCAAAACTTCCCCAGTCTGGGGAAGGAGATAGTCTCTCATGCCATGGAGGTGCACAGATTTCTCAACACAAGGGACCCAAGGAAGACAACATCAAGATATATAATAATTAAAATGGCAAAGTTCAAGGATAAAGACAGACTATTAAAAGCAGCTAGAGAGAGAATAAAGATCACATACAAAGGAAAACCTATTAGGCTATCATCAGATTTCTCAACAGAAACCTTACAGGCCAGAAGGGAGTGGCAGGATACATTTAATTAATGAAGCCGAAGGGCCTTGAACCAAGAATACTCTACCCGGCAAGGTTATCATTTAAGTTTGAAGGAGGGATTAAACAATTTTCAGATAAGGAAAGGGTGAGAGAATTTACCTCATACAAACAACCTCTACAGTGTATTTTGGAGGGACTCCTATAGACGGAAGTGTTCCTAAAGCAAAATATATGTCACCCAACAGATAGAAAAAAAGTACAGAATATGATTCATAACATACAAAGAATGAAGGAGGAAGAAACAGGAGGAAAAAAAAGAGTCTTTAGGTTTGAAATAGCATACAAAGTGATGTAAATCAGAATGTTAGATAGTAAGGGAATTACCCTAGAACCTTTGGTAACCACAAATCTAAAGCCGGCAATGGAAGTAAGTACATACCTATCAATAATCACCCTAAATGTAAATGGTATGAATGCAGCAATCAAAAGACATAGAGTCACAGAATGGATAAAAAAAGAAGACCTGTCTATATCCTGCCTACAACAGACTCAGTTGAAACCCAAAGACATACTCAAACTGAAAGTAAAGGGATGGAAAAAGATATTTCATGCAAATAGGGAGAAAAAAGTAGGAGTTGCAGTACTTGTATCAGACAAAATAGACTTCAAAACAAAGAAACTAACAAGAGACAAAGAAGGATATTACATAATGATGAACAGGTCAGTCCAACAAGAGGATATAACTATTATAAATATCTATGCACCCAACACAGGATCACCTACGTATGTGAAACAAATACTAACAGAATTAAAGGGGGAAATAGAATGCAATGCATTCATTTTAGGAGACTTCAACAAACCACTCACTCCAAAGGACAGATCAACTGACAGAAAATAAGTAAAGAGACAGAGGCACTGAACAACGTATTAGCACAGATGGAACTAACAGACATCTACAAAACACTCCATCCAAAAGTAACAGGGTACCCATTCTTCTCAAGTGCACATGGAACATTTTCAAGAATAGATCATATACTAGGCCACAAAAAGAACCTCAGTAAATACAAAAAGACTGAAATTGTACAAACCAGCTTCTCAGATCACAAAGGGATGAAACTAGAAATAAATTACTCAAAGAAAATTAAAAAATCCCCAAAACACATGGAGGCTTCACAACATGCTCCTAAATAACCAATGGATCAATGACCAAATAAAAACAGAGATCAAGCAATGTATGGAGACAAATGACAAAAATAAATCACACCGGCAAATCTGTGGGATGCAGTGAAGCCTGTGCTAAAAGGGAAATATATTGGAATACAGGACTTCCTCAGGAAAGAAAAAAAATCACATATGAGGAGTCTAAACTCACAATTAATGAAACTAGAAAGGGAAGAACAAATGAGGCACAAAGCCAGTAGAAGGAGGGACATAACAATTAAAGCAGAAATAAATAAAATTGAGGAGAATAAAACAATAGAATCAATGAAGGCAAGAGCTGGTTCTTCAAGAAAATAAACAAAATAGACAAAGCCATAGCCAGATGTATCAAGAAAAAAGAGAGTCCACATACATAAACAGAATCAGAAATGAGAAAGGAAAAATCAAAATGGATACCACAGAAATACAAAAAATTATGAGAGAATACTATGAAAAATTATATGGTAACAAACTGGATGACCAAGAAGAAATGGACAACTTTCTAGAAAAATATAACCTTCCAAGGCTGACCCAGGAAAAAACAGAAAATCTGAATAGACCATTTACCAGCAAGCAAATTGAATTGGTAATAAAAAAAACTACCTAAGAACAAAACTCATGTACAACATGGTTTCACTGCTGAATTTTATCAAACATTTAGTGAAGACCTAATACCCATTCTTAAAGTTTTCCAAAGAGCAGAAGAGGAGGGAATATTCCCAAAGTCATTCTATGAGGCCAACATCACTCTAATCCCCAAACCACTCTAATCCCACAAAAAAAGAAAATTACAGACCAATATCCCTGATGAACATAGATATAAAAATACTTAACAAAATATTAGCAAACAGAATTAAAAAATATATCAAAAAGATCATCCATCATGATCAAGTGGGATTCATCCCAGGGATGCAAGGATGGTACAACATTCCAAAATCCATCAACATCATCCACTACATCAATAAAAAGAAGGACATAAACCACATGATCATCTCCATAGATGCTGAAAAAGCATTCAACAAAAATTCAACATCCATTCATGATGAAAACTTTCAACAAAATGGGTATAGAGGGCAAGTACTTCAACATAATATAGGCCATATATGACAAACCCACAGGTAACATTATACTTATCAGTTAGAAGCTGAAACCTTTTCTTTTAAGATTGGGAAGATAAGGATGCCCAATCTCCCCACTTTTATTCAACATAGTTCTAGAGGTCCTAGCCACAGCAATCAGATAACACAAAGAAATAAAAGGTATCAAGATTGGTAAGGAAGAAATCAAACTGTCCCTGTTTGCAGATGACATGATATTGTACATAAAAAACCCTAAAGAATCGACTCCAAATGTATTAGATCAAATACCTGAATTCAGTAAAGTTGCAGGACACAAAATTAACACACACAAATCTGTTGCGTTCCTATACACTAACGATGAACTACCAGAAAGAGAAATCAGGAAAACAATTCCATTCACAGTTGCATAAAAAAAGAACAAAATAACTAGGAATAAACCTAACCAAGGAAGTGAAAGACTTATACTCTGAAAACCAGAAGACACTCATGTGAGAAATTAAAGAAGACACCAATAAATGGAAACACATCCCGTGCTAATGGATAGGAATAATTAATATTGTCAAAATGGCAATCCTGCCTAAAGCAATGTATGATTCAATGCAATCCCTATCAAAATACCAACAGCATTCTTCAATGAACTAGAGCAAATATTCTAAAATTCATATAGAATGACAAAAGTATAGCCAAATAATCCTGAATAGCCAAAGTAATCCTGAGAAGGAAGAATAAAGCAGGGGGAATTATGCTCCCTGACTTCAAGCTCTACTACAAAGCCACAGTAATCAAGAAGAGACCCATAGACCAATGGAACAGACTAGAGAGCCCAGATATAAACCCACGCATATATGGTCAATTAATATACGATAAAGGAGTCATGGATATCCTATTACTATATAGTAATGATATTGGTAAAAATAGAAAATTCAATAGTACGAAATTTTGGTGAAGATGTTCAGTGGGTGAATTGTGATTGCCATTCTGTGAAGAATCTTGTAGAATTTAGGTCAATTAGGTGTGCGTATTCCCTATGTCACAGCAACCATAGCTGAAAAATTATTGCATGGATCCATAAAGATCGTAGAAGGGCATCTGCCATAGTGTTGTTCGCTGTGGTAGGAAGCCATGCATTCAGCATTAGGGAAATGTACAGATAAAATAAAATAAAAACACAATAGTAACAATGCAGCATTAAGAAGAAATGAACTAGACAGTGTTGAATAAAAAAAGAGTATACAAAATGAAGTTTCTAGCTTGGGAAACCATATAGCCTGATTTGTCTAGACAGTTCCAGTTTGTACCTGTTGTCCTGCCATAACTATTAATGGCACTATCTTTCATTCTTAACAGTTTACACTATTGTGTATATGTATATATATTCTATGGCCATCTGTCTGTGAATATTAAATCACAAAACAATAAAAACATTATATATACTTATTTATCTTTTTTTTTTGAGAGGCCATCTCTCATATTTATTGATCAAATGGTTGTTAACAACAATAAAATTCTGTATAGGGGGGTCAATGCTCAATGCACAATCATTAATCCATCTCAAGCCTAATTCTCGTCAGTCTCTAATCTTCCGAAGCATAATGAACAAGTTCTTACATGGTGAACGAATTCTTACATAGTGAATAAGTTCTTACATGGTGAACAGTACAAGGGCATTCATCACAGAAACTTTCGGTTTTGATCACGCATTATGAACTATAAACAATCAGGTCAAATATGAATATTCGTTTGATTTTTATACTTGATTTATATGTGGATCCCACATTTCTCCCTTTATTATTATTATTTTTTTATTTTTAATAAAATGCTGAAGTGGTAGGTAGATGCAAGATAAAATTAGAAAACATAGTTTAGTGTTGTAAGAGAGCAACTGTAGATGATCAGGTGTGTGCCTGTAGACTATGTGCTAATCCGAGCTAGACAAGGGCAATAAAACCTCCACGGATGTAGAAGCTTTCTCTCAAAACAGGGGGGGGGGGTGATGTTCTGAGCTTCACCACTGTTGTTCCACGATTTCTCACCTGATGGCCCCCCTGCGACTGTGCCTGTCTTAGGTTGTTCCTCCCTTGAGGAATCTTACCCGTCTCTGGCTAACCAGTCATCTTCCGGGGCCATACAGGGAAATGTAAAGTTGGTAAGTGAGAGAGAAGCCATATTGTTTGAAAAGGTTAGCTTTTTACTTCTTTGCAGATTTATGCCCTGTGGCTTCTATGCCCAGCACTTGTCTCGAGGTATCTTTACCACCTGGAGGAATTATGATACTCGGTAAATTCGATATGAGGCACAAATTCTATTTAAGGGTTGTAATTAGGAAGGAAGAGGAAAAGCTATAGAGGTAGCATATGGAAGAAAACATGGGAGGATTGATTATTTCTTTGACATATCTTCTTGTAGAGTACCTTAAGCATGTATAGGTTTTAAACTACTAACTAACTTGCGCACACATATTAATGTAATAGGAATACGGTGACATAAACAAAGCAAATCTATAATTACCAGCCATCTCCAGTGAAGCCAAGAAAACCATTTAGGCACCCTAGGCATTTGTGAAAATTTGTCTATGATATGATGGATATTGTCCAACTGTACTTGAACAGTCTGAGAGAAATCAGACAAATTAAAGCAACCCATTTCTGGGATCTGTTCACATCCCATATGTTCTTTTAACCGTAGATAGTCTATAGTCGTAAGATTTTGGAGTGCTACAACTTGCACCCCTCTACTTATTAATCTTTTATGTTGGTATCATTAATCTACAATTACATGAGGAACATTATGTTTACTAGACTCCCCCCTTCACCATGTCTCCCCCACAAGCCCTATTACAGTCACTGTCCATCATTGTAGTAAGATGCTGTAGAATCACTTGTCTTTTCTGTGTTGCACAGCCCTCCCCATGCATCACCCCACATTACACATACTAATCGTACCGCCCCCCTTTTCCCCCCCTTGTCCCTCCCTTCCCACCCATCCTCCCCAGTCCCGTTCCCTCTGGTAACTATTAGTCCATTCTTGGGTTCTTTCATTCTGCTGCTGTTTTGTTCCCTCAGTTTTTTCTTTGTTCTTATACTCCACATATGAGGGAAATCATTTGGTACTTGCCTTTTTCCGCCTGGCTTATTTCACTGAGCATAATACCCTCTACCTCCATCTATGTTGTTGCAAATGGTAGGGTTTGTTTTCTTTTTATGGCTGAATAATATCCCATTGTGTATATGTACCACCTCTTCTTTATCCATTCATCTACTGATGGACACTTAGGTTGTTTCCATGTCTTGGCTATTGTAAATAGTGCTGTGATAAACATAGGGGTGCATATGTCTTTTTCAAACTGGGCTGCTGCATTCTTAGGGTAAATTCCTAAAAGTGGAATTCCTGGGTCACATGGTATTTCTATTTTGAGATTTTTGAGGAACCTCCATATTGCTTTCCACAATGGTTGAACTAATTTACATTCCCACCAGCAGTGTAGGAGGGTTCCCCTTTCTTCACAACCTTCCCAACAGTTGTTGTTGTTTGTCTTTTGGATGGTGGTGATCCTTACTGGTGTGAGGTGATATTTCATTGTGGTTTTAATTTGTATTTCTCTGATGATTAGTGATGTGGAGCATCTTTTCATGTGTCTGTTGGCCATCTGAATTTTTTCTTTGGAGAAGTGTCTGTTCATATCCTGTGTCCATTTTTTAATTGGATCATTTGCTTTTTGTTTGTTGAGGTGCATGAGCTTTTTATATATTTTGGATGTCACCCCTTTATTGGTTCTGTCATTTATGAATATATTCTCCCATATTGTAGGATGCCTTTTTGTTCTATTGGTCATGTCCTTTGCTGTACAGAAGGTTTTCAGCTTGATATAGTCCTACTTGTTCATTTTTGCTTTTGTTTCCCTTGCCTAGGGAGATATGTTCATGAAGAAATCACTCATGTTTATGTCCAAGAGATGTTTGCCTCTGTTTTTTTCTAGAGTTTTATGGTTTCATGACTTACATTCAGGTCTTTAATCCATTTTGAATTTACTTTTGTGTATAGGGTAAGACAATGATCCAGTTTCATTCTCTTACATGTAGCTGTCCAGTTTTGCCAACACCAGCTGTTGAAGAGGCTGTCATTTCCCCATTGTATGTCCATGGCTCCTTTATCATATATTAATTTACTGTATATATTTGGGTTAATATCTGGACTCTCCTTTCTGTTCCACTGGTCTGTGGGTCTGTTCTTGTGCCAGTACCAAATTGTCTTGATTACTTTGGCTTTGTAATAGAGCTTGAAGAAGAGCTTTATTCTTCCTTCTCATGATTGCTTTGGTGTTTGGGGTCTTTGGTGGTTTCCATATGAATTTTTGAACTATTTTTTCCAGTTCGTTGAAGAATGCTGTTGGTAGTTTGATAGGGATTGCATTAAATCTGTAGATTGCTTTAGGCAGGATGGCCATTTTGACAATATAAATTCTTCCTAGCCAAGAGCATAGGATGAGTTTCCATTTGTTAGTATCCTCTTTAATTTCTCTTAATAGTGTCTTGGAGTTTTCAGGGTATAGGTCTTTCACTTCCTTCATTAGGTTTATTCCTAGGTATTTTATTCTTTTTGATACAATTGTGAATGGAATTATTTTCCTGATTTTTCTTTCTGTTAGTTCATCATTAGTGTATAGGAAAGCCACAGATTTCTGTGTATTAATTTTATATCCTGCAACTTTGCTGAATTCTGATATTAGTTCTAGTAGTTGTGGAGTGGAGTCTTGAGGGTTTTTTATGTACAATATCATGTCATCTGCAAATAGTGACAGTTTCTCTTCTTTACCTATCTGGATTCCTTGTATTTCTTTGTTATATCTAATTGCAGTGGCTAGGACCTCCAGTACTATGTTGAATAACAGTGGGGAGAGTGGGCATCCCTGTCTTGTTCCTAATCTTAGAGGAAATGCTTTCAGCTTCTCGCTGTTCAGTATGATGTTGGTTGTGGGTTTCTCATATATGGCCTTTATTACGTTGAGGTACTTGCCCTGTGTACCCATTTTTTGAGCGTTTTTATCATGAATGGATGTTGAATTTTGTCGAATGCTTTTTCAGCATCTTTGGAATGATCATGTGGTTTTTGTCCTTCTTTTTGTTTATGTGGTGGATGATGTTAATGGATTTTCGAGTGTTGTACCATCCTTGCATCCCTGAGATGAATCCCACTTTGTCATGGTGTATGATCCTCTTGGTGTACTTTTGAATTCGTTTTGCTAATATTTTGTTGTGTATTTTTGCAACACTCTTTATTTTTGCTACACACATATTTAAGGATATTTATTAGAGAGGGGATCTAGTTTGGGGTGATAAATGGAATGGAGGAAATTAAATAAAAATGAAAGAATAAGACTGTGCTATACAACTGAGTATGTTCATCTTTGCTCTAATGTTAAAAAAGAATACTTAACTATAGCTTTAAGAAAAGTAAACACTTACAGTACTTCTGTTATTAAAAATCAAGTGGCTTGGGCTGTTACTGGAATACCTGTGGAGAAAAGTTTAAATATGAGTAAGAATCCTCAACAAAATATTAGCAAAGTGAGTTCAAAAATACATCATCTTCCATCATGACCAAAGTGGGATTTATTCCAGGAATGCAAGGATGGTACAATATTTGTAAATCAATGTCATACACCACACCAACAAAAGAAAGGATGAAAACATATGATTATCTCAATAAATGTTGAAAAAAATTTGACAGAATTCAACGTCCACTCATGATAAAAACTCTCACCAATATGGGTAGAGAGGAAACATACCTCAAATAATAAAGGCTGTATATGACAAAGCTAGAGCTAACATCATACTCAAGGATGAAAAGCTAAAAGCTCATTCTGTAAGATCAGGAAAAAGACAAGGATAACCACTTTCACCACTTTTATTCAACATAGTACTGTAAGTCTTGCCATGACAATCAGACATGAAAAGAAACAAAAGGCATCCAGATTTATAAGAAGTTAAATAGTCACTATTTGAGCATGATATGATATTATACATAGAAAACCCTAAAGACTCCAACAAAAAACTACTAGAACTAATAACTGGATTCAGCAGTCACAGGATACAAAATTAATATGTAGAAATCCATTGCATTTCTATATACTGATAATGAACTAGCCGAAAGATAAATCAAGAAAACAATTCCATTTATTATTGCATCAAGAAGAAAATAATACCTAGGCATAAACCTAACCAAGGAGGTGAAAGACCTGTATGCTGAAAACCCTAAGACACAGATGAAAGAAATTGAAGAATACATACAAAAAAGGAAATCTATCCCTTTTTTATGGAAGAAATAATATTTTCTGAAAATGGCCATACTTCCCAGAGCAATTTACAGATTCTATGCAACCCTATCAAAATACCAAAGGCATTTTTCAATGAACCACAGCAAATAATCCTAAAATTCATATGGAACCACAAAAGACCCCAATTACCCAAAGCAATTTTGAGAAAGAAGAACAATGGGGGTAACACACTCCCTGACTGAATGCTATACTACAAAGCTTCAGTAATCAAAACACTATGGAACTGGTACAAGAATAGACCCATAGATCAATGGAACACAATAGAGAGCCCAGAAATAAACCCATGCCTACATGGTCAATTAATATATGACAAAGGAGGCAAGAATATACAATGGGGAAAAGATAGTCTCTTCACTGACGAAAATTAGGCTTGGGGTGGATTAATGATTGTGCATTGAGCATTGACTCCCCTATACAGAATTTTATTGTTGTTAACAACCATTTGATCAATAAGTCTGAGAGATGCCCTCTCAAAAAAAAAAAAAATAGTCTCTTCAGTAAATGGTGTTGAGAAACTGGATCGCTACATACAAAAGAATGAAACTGGATTACTGTCTAACACCATACACTAAAGTTAACTTGCAATGGACTAAACATCTAAATATAAGATGTGAAACCACAAAACTCACAGAGGAAAACATACACAAAAATCTCTTAAACATAAGGATGAGTAATTTTTTTCTGGATATGTCTCTCTGGACAAAAGAAAGAAAGACAAAATGAACAAGTGCTAAATCAAACTAAAGAGCTTCTATACAGCAAAGGAAACCATAAACAAAATGAAAATGCAACCTATAGTATTGGAGAATATATTCATAAACAATACATTTTATATTGTTAAGGGATTAATATCCAAAATATATAAAAAACTCATATGACTAAACACCAAAAATGCAAAAAAATAACCCAGAGGGGATGGAAAAAGATATTTCATGCAACTAATAAGGAGAAAAAAGCAGGAGTTGCAGTACTTGTATCAGAAAAAATAGACTTTGAAACAAAGAAAGTCACCAGAGACAAAGAAGGACATTACATAATGATAAAGGGGTCAATCCAACAAGAGGATATAACTGTTATAAATATCTATGCACCCAAAATAGGAGCACCTACATATGTGAAACAAATACTAACAGAATTAAAAGGGGGAATAGAATTCAATGCATTCATTTGAGGAGATTCAACTCCAGACTCCACTCACTCCAAAAGATCAATGAGACAGAAAATAAGTAAGGAGACAGAGGCAATGAACAACACTTTAGAACAGATGGACCTAAAAGACATCTACAGCAACTCTACACCCAAAAGCAACAGAACACATATTCTTCTCAAGTGCACATGGAACATTTTCAAGAATAGATCATATACTAGGCCACAAAAAGAGCTTCACTAAATTTAAAAAGATTGAAATGGTACCAACCAGCTTCTCAGATCACAAAGGTATGAAACTAGAAATAAATTACTCAAAGAAAATGAAAAATCCCACAAACACATGGAGGCTTCACAACATGCTCTTAAATAATCAATGGATCAATGACCAAATGAAAACTGAGATCAAGCAATATATGGAGGCAAATGACAACAATAATTCAACACCACAAAATCTGTGGGACGCAGCAAAGGCCATGCTATGAGGGAGGTACATTGCAATACATGCCTACCTCAGGAAAGAAGAACAATCCCAAACGAACAGTCTAAACCCACAATTAATGAAACTAGAAAAGGAAGAACAAATGAGGCCCTAAGTCAGTAGGAGGAGGGACATAATAAAGATTAGAGCAGAAATAAATAAAATTGAGAAGAATAAAACAATAGAAAGAATCAATGAAAGCAAGAGCTGGTTCTTTGAGAAAATAAGCAAAATAGATAAACCGCTAGCCAGACTTATGAAGAAAAAATGGGAGTCTATATACATAAACAGAATCAGAAATGAGAATGGAAAAATCACAATGGACACCACAGAAATATAAACAATTATGAGAGAATACTATGAAAACAAACTGCATAACCAAGAAGAAATGGACAACTTTCTAGAAAAATATAACCTTCCAAGGCTGACCCAGGAAAAAAACAGAAAATCTGAATAGACCAATTACCAGCAAGGAAATTGAGTTGGTAATTTAAAAACTACCTAAGAACAAAACCCCTGTACAACATGGCTTCACTGATGAATTTTATCAAACATTTAGTGAAGACCCAATATTCATCCTCCTTAAAGTTTTCCAAAAAGTAGGACAGGAAGGAATACTCCCAAAGTCATTATATGACACCAACATCAGTCTAATACCAAAACTAGGCAAAGACCCCACAAAAAAAGAAAATCACAGACCAATATCCCTGACGAACACAGATGAAAAAATACTCAACAAAATATTAGCAAACTGAATTAGAAAATACATCAAGATGATCATACACCACGATCAAGTGGGATTCATTCCAGGGATGCAAGGATGGTACAACATTTGAAAATCCATCAACATCATCCACCACATCAACAAAAAGAAGGACAAAACTACATGATAATCTCCATGGATGCTGAAAAAGAATTTGACAAAATTCAACATCCATTCATGATAAAAACTCTCAACAAAATGGGTATAGAGGGCAAGCACCTTAACATAATAAAAGCCATATATGATGAACCCACAGCCAACATCATACTTAACAGTGAGAAGCTGAAAGCCTTTCCTTTAAAATCATGTACAAGACAAGGATGCCCACTCTCTCCACTTTTATTCAACATAGTTCTGGAGGTCCTTGTCACAGCATTCAGACAATACAAAGGAATAAAAGGCATCCAGATTGATAAAGAAGAAGAGAAACTGTCACTATTTACAGATGACATGATATTGTACATAAAGAACCCTCAATACTCCACTCCAACACTACTAGATCAAATATCTGAATTCAGCAAAGTTGCAGGATACAAAATTAATACACAGAAATCTGTTACATTCCTATACACTAATGATGAACTAGCAGAAAGAGAAATCAGGAAAACAATTCCATTCACAATTGCATCAAAAAGAATAAAATACCTAGGAATAAACCTAATGAAGGAAGTGAAAGACCTATACCCTGAAAACTACAAGACACTCTTGAGAGAAATTCAAGAAGATACTAATAAATGGAAATACATCCCCTGCTCATGGATACAAAGAATTAATATTCTCAAAATGGCCATCCTGCCTAAAGCAATGTACAGATTCAATGCAATCCCTATCAAAATACTAACAGCATTCTTCAACAAAGAAGATAAAATCATTCTAAAATTTGTAAGGAACCACAAAAGACCCCAAATAGCTAAAGCAATCCTGAGAAGGAAGAATAAACCAGGAGGAATTATGCTCCCCAACTTCAAGCTTTACTACAAAGCCACAGTAATCAAGACAATTTGGTACTGGCACAAGAAGAGACCCATAGACCAATGGAACAGACTAGAGAGCCCAGATATAAACCCAAGCATATATGGTCAATTAATATATGGTAAAGGAGCCATGGACATATAATGGGGAGATGACAGCCTCTTCAACAGCTGGTGTTGGCAAAACTGGACAGCTACATGCAAGACAATGAAACTGTATTATTGTCTAACCCCATACGCAAAAGTAAACTCCAAATGGATCAAAGACCTGAATGTAAGTCATGAAACCATAAAACTCTTAGAACATAGGCAAAAATCTCCTGAACATAACCATGAGCAACTTTTTCCTGAACATATCTCCTTGGGCAAGGGAAACAAAAGTAAAAATGAACACATGGGACTACATTAAGCTAAAAAGCTTTTGTACAGCAAAGGACAGCATTAGTAGAACAAAAAGGCATCCTACAGTATGGGTGATTTGTAAATGACATATCCAACAAGGGGTTAACATCTAAAATACATAAAGAACTCACATGCCTCAACAACTAAAAAGCAAATAACTCGATTAAAAAATGAGTGGAGGATATGGAATTCTCCAAAGAAGTTCAGATCACCAACAGGCATATGAAAAAATGCTCCACATCACTAATTATCAGGGAAATGCAAATTAAAATCACAATGAGTTATCACCTCACACCAGTTAGGATGGCCAGCATCGAAACACTAAGAACCACAAATGCTGGTGAGGATGCGGAGAAAGGGGAACCCTCCTACACTGCTGGTGGAAATGTAAGGTAGTTCAACCATTGTGGAAAGCAGTATGGATGTTCCTCAAAAAACTAAAAATAGAAATTCCATTTGTCCTGGGAATCCCATTCCTGCGAATTTACCCAAATAATACAAGTTCTCATATTCAAAAAGGCATATGCACCCCTATGTTTATTGCAGCACTATTTACAATAGCCAAGATATGGAAGCAAACTAAGTGTCTATCAGTAGATGAATGGATAAAGAAGAGGTGGTACATTTACACAATGGAATACTATTCAGCTATAAGAAAGCAACAAATCATACCATGTGCAGCAACATGGCTGGAGCTGGAGGATATTATGCTCAGTGAAATAAGCCAGGCAGAGAAGGGCAAGTACCAAATGATTTCCCTCATTTGTGGAGTATAACAATGAAGCAAAACTGAAGGAACAAAACAGCAGCAGACTCACAGACTTCTAAGAAGGGACTAGCAGTTACCAAAGGGGAAGGGTAGGGGAGGGTGGGTGGGGAGGGAGGGAGAAGGGGATTGAGGGGTAGTATGTTTAGTACACATGGTGTGGAAGTTCACCAGGAAGACAGTGAAGCACAGAGAAGGCAAATAGTGACTCTGTGGCATCTTACTACACTGATGGATAGTGTCTGCATTGGAGTTTTTGGGGAGGCCTCGATAATATAGGTGAATGTAGTATACACTTTGTTTTTCATGTGAAAACTTCCTAACAGTGTATATCAATAATACCTTAATTAAAAAAATGGGAAGAGGACCTGCATAGACATTTTCCCAAAGAAGATATACAAATGGCCAACAGGTACATGAAAGGATGCTTCACATCGCTAATCATCAGGCGAATGCAGATCCAAACCACAGCAAGATATCACTACACACCAGTGAGAATGGGTTCTGTCCAAAAATCTAGAAATAGCAAATATTGGTGAGGATCTTCCTACACTGTTGGTAGGAATGTAAATTGGTAGAGCCACTATGGAATGCAGTATGGAGGTTCCTCAAAAAACTAAAAATAGAAATACTATACAACTCAGTAACTCCACTCCTAGGAATTTACCCAAAGAACACAAAATCTCTGATTTGTAAAGATGTTCACACCCTTATGTTTATCACCTCATTATTTACAATAGCCAAAATATGGAAGCAACCAGTGTCCATCAACAGATGAATGGATAAAGATGTGGTACACATACAATATAGGTAGGTCACAGGGAAGGCAGTATAGCATGGGGAAGATAAGTAATGACTCTATAGCATCTTATTATGCTGATGGACAGTGATTGCAATGGGGTGGAGGAGGACTTGATAATATGGGTGAATGCTGAAACCACAATGGTGTTCGTGTGAAACCTTCATAAGATTGTATATCAATGATACCTTAATTAAAAAAAAAAGAGATGGTACATATACACAATAGAATAATCAGCCAGAAAAAAGAAAGAAATCCTTTCATTTGCAACAACATGGTGGACCTAAAGAGTATATTTGTAAGTGAAATAAGCCAGGGAGAGTAAGACAAATATCATATAATTTCACTTATATGTGGAATCTAAAAACAAAACAGAACAAACAAAACAGAAGTGACTAGTGGTTACCATGAGGGAGAGGTTGGGATGGGTGGATAAAAAAGGTGACAAGGATAAAGAGGCACAAAATTTTAATTGTAATATAAATTAGTCATGGGGATGAAAGTACAGAATAAAGAATATAGCCAATAGTTCTGTAACATCTTGCTATATTGACAGATAATAACTACACTAGTTGGGGTAAGCATTTAACAATGTAGGTAACTGTCGAATCACTATGTTGTACACCTGAAACCAATAATAAATAAATACACATGAATATTAAAACTAATTTCTCCTCCAAATAAGAGGTATTCTATACTTGGTCTGAGCACCCCTAGTCTGCCAAGAGCTTTACATTTCTGCTCAAGCACCTTCCTGGAACATGTAGACAAGGCTAAACCTGGGCATATCAGTGACCTCTACCCACCATTCAAGGTGTGTTTGGGTTTTCCCAGTAACTGGAGACAGTATAATGAGAAATAAATATTCTACATCTTGTTTTTGTTTTTAGGATGAAAACTGTTGTATACTGGCTCTATCTCCTTCACTTATTTAGTTAAAATAATGAATACACAAAAAACAGTATTTATTTGAAACACTAAAGAGCAATTTTCTGTGAGTCCTTGTTCATTACCATTTCTATTGTCCAGGGTATTTTAATTTTTGTTTACATGATCTATCTAAAGCAGCACTGTCCAGTAGAAATACAATGTGAGCTACGTATGTAATTAAAATTTTTTAATAGCCACATAAAAAGAGAAAGAAGAAACAAGAAACATGTGAAATGGGTTTTAGTAATATATCTTATTCAACATGCAATCAATATAAAATAATTAGTAATGAAATATTCTACACTGTTTTTCTTGAACTAATTTTTCAAAATCTGGTGTGTATATTACACTTAAGAGACATCTCAATTTGGACTAAGTTCATTTCAAGTGTTCAAAAGCCACATGTGGTCAGTAGCTACCATAAAGCATCATCTTAAAATTTTTTCACCTGTCCTTTGCTTCAAAAATGTATTCCATATCTGTTACATACCTAATTGCCACTGGTGTTACTCCATCCCTAAAATCTTAAATCAGAGGCAATTTCTGCATGTATGTGCCTGTGAAATTGCTGTAATATCACTATGTAACTCCTTTAGCAGAATTATATAAGACTTAATTAAGAGATGTCAGTCACCAATATAATCATTTTGTATGTATACAGTATATAGATCAAATATGAAAATATGTTCATGTATTTTTATATATCCCTATTAATTAAAATGAAATGTATCTTCATCAAAGACTTTTTTTCAAGTAAGTATGAACCACCTCCCCCTTCTTATAAATCTAAGACCCCTTTCATTATATAAGACAGATAGAAGAATAACACAAGTAGCAGATTTCATATTTCAATTTACAAAATTAAAATATGCAATTTAATTGTGAATAAAATCTGGTAGCCAACTGGTAAAATTACCTTTCCTGGCAAACCCTTTACCTCACCTGCTCCTTCATCAGCTTCCCACTCACACTAGGTCTGGTGTCAGGGTATGGAGGTATCATCAGTAGCCAAAGAGGTCATATTTAATTCATTAATTTCATCACAGATAGCTACAATAACACCTTATCCTTGTTTCCTTAATTATGTCAAATATTTAATGTATTATTGTTGGCAATGGATCTGGGAGGACTATAGGTATGAGGTGTACAGATGGACCATATGCCGATACTACTTTTTAATGAAAAGAGCATTGTTATCTCACTTATGGACCACAAGAATGTATTTTTCCTATTTTCTCTGGTGTATTCCTACTGTACCAGTTCTTCAAAATCAAAGAGAATTCTTGACCTTTACCTTTCCCTTCATTTCCCAAGAGGTAAGTTCCTTCCTAACATCCCTTTCTGTTTCCCCATACAGCCTAAAGAATATATTCTCTGGGTAAATCATTTTCTCTAAAATCCGCAATTGATCCTACTATATCTATCCAGGAATTGGTCCTAGATAGGTCATACTCAGGCTTCTGGCAGAAACATGTGCTAACCTATTCATGTTTGACAACCATATATTGTAGGAAGCACAGGATTCTCACTCACAGAAAGTCCAACCTCATTGAATATATTAATATAAGAAAGAAAAAACTTTAAGCAAAAGGTATTTTCAGGAGCAATGAAGATCAATTCATTACAAGTGTGTGCCAATAGGGGCATGACAAAACACATTCTTTTCAAGCATACATTGGACATTTGTAAAAACCAATAATCTATTAGGCCATAAAACAAGCCTCAACAACTTTCAAATATCAGGTCACACATGGACACTGCTGTCTGATTATAATGTAATTAATGGAGAAGTTATTAATAAAAAATAATAATCTTTATGTATTTGTAGTTGTTACATCTCTGACACCAAATGAGATGGTGTATTTCTTCCCTACGTATGTGTGTAACAGTAACAATATTATACACAGCAGTAATAGCAGTAAAACTTCATTCTGGTACCCAGACCTGATTCCAATGTTAGTAAATATTTGGGAGGGGGGTTTTCCCACACACTTACACCAAACAATTCTTGAACATCAGCAGGGTGTTGGAAAACTCAGCTCAATTCTGATGCTATCTGCCCAAAGACTGCACCAGATTCCTATGTTAAGGGGTCTGTTCTACAAGACTGCCCTCCACCCCCACTCCAGATGCCGGTCGCAAGGCCCACAACCTGTGCTTCTGACCTACCGGCTACAGATTGGAGGTTCCCACGACATCCTCCTTAGGTTCCATTAATTTGTTAGAGCTACTCACAGAACTCAGGAGGAAAACACTTCAGTTTACCAGTTTAATAAAGGATACCACAAAGGATACAAGTTAACAGCCAGATGAAGAGAGACTTAGATAGGGCAGGGTCCGAAATAAAGAAGCTTGTATCCTCGTGGAGCTTGGGGCCTGGCTCAGTGGCAGGTGGAGGCATTTTGGGTTTCCCAAGCATAGAAGCTCTCTCTGACCAAGAAGCAAGATCTAACCGAGCAGAGAAGGCAAACCAGAGCAAGCATGCCAGCTCTCTTCTCATGTTTTGAGAGAGTTTCACTGCATAGTCATGACTGACTAAACGTCCAGCCCCTGCCCTTGGGTGGGGGTCCAAAAGTCTCTCATTAATATGACAAAACACCTGTTTCACCTTTAAGACTCTGCAGTGTTTTCAGAACTGTAGATGAAGACCAAATATACCTGGGAAATACACATTTGGTCATATGAATGATCAAATTTCTTTGGTCATTTTTTATAACTCATTATATCACAGTAGTTAAAAAACAAACTGCTAAATGATTCAAGGGCTATAGAAGAAATAATGAAAGTTAAAAACATCTAGAAGTAAATGATAATGAAATGATTACATATCATTTCTTATGGGATACAGCAAAGCAGTACAATGTGGAATACTGATATCTTTAAATCTCATATTAGAAAAGAATAAAGACTGAAAACTAGTAGCTAAATATCTGGCTTAAGATGTGAGAGAGAGTATCAGAATAAGCCCAAGAAAAATAGAAGGATAATAATGAAAGCAGAAATCAATAGAAAACAAAATGCAGCAATAAGTAAAGCAGATAAGCTTATGACAAGATTGACAGAGACAAAAAGAGAAAGTAGATACAGTTATGTAATATTAATGGAAAGGGACTATAATTACAAAAAAGCAAGGAGCAAAAAGATAAGGAAATATTTAAAATTACATGCCAATTTTGAAAAATCATGTGAAAGTCTACATTGTAATATATATAATATATATTACCAAAACCGACTCAAAAATTAAAAGGCCTAAATAATTCTATAAGCCTAGATTTCAAGCAGTAGCTTAAATTCTCCCCTAAAACACTGGGCTCAAAGCGTTTTCATGAGTCCTATCACAAATTTCAAGAAATAAATTATTCCAATCCTACACAAACTCTTCCAAAGAACTGAAAAAAAGATAATATTCTTCAACTCATTTCGTAAAGCTAGTGTAACACTGATATAAAAACCAAACTGAAACATGAAAAAGAAAAATACAGATATAAAAATCCTAAAGAAAATATTTGAAAACTGAACACAGTAGGGCATGAAGAGATAATAAACCATGACCAGGTTGGATTTATCCTATGTATATAAAGATTATTTCATTAGAAAAGTCTACAAATGAAACTCACCACACATACTAAAGAGAAAAATTACAATTATTTTGATAGATGAAAATATATGATAAAATTTCACATAAATTCATAATTTAAAAATCAGAGTAAATCCCAAATGCCAGGAAACTTGCTTAACCATTATAATGAGTATCTGCAGAACACCCAGAGCAAACAATATCCTAAATGGGGAAACACTAGTACCACCCCCTTAAAATCTGGAATTAGAGAAGGATGCCATTATTACCATTTCTATCCAACAGTGTATTGGAGGTCATAACCAGTGCAATTAGAAGAATAAATTAGAAACATAGGATTAAAAAGGAGGAAACAGAGCCCCTTTATACAGAAGATCTAAATAGAGAAATACAACATTCATTGAAGAGGAAGATTTAATATTCATAAAGATGCCATTTCTCCCCAGAGTGTTGTACAGATTCATTGCAATTACAATCAAAATCCTAAAAGAGCTTTTCATGATACATGATAATCTGATTTTACTATTGATGTGAAACGGTAAAGATCCAAGAATGACCAGGGCACTTCTGGAGAAGAACAGGGAGGCAAAGACCTGTCCACTAGACAGCATCACCTGCTACAAAGTTACAATAACTAGGATGCTGTGGTATTGGCACAGCAACAAACCAGCCAATGATAATATACAGCAGAACAGTAAACTCAGAAGTAGTGTCATAAACCCAAATATATGTCCATATCGAAGTTTTGTATAGGACAGAGGTGACATGTCAGATCAATAGAGGAAAAGGGGGCTATTCAGTAAATGTGGATAGAAAATGGATCTATATTCATAAGGAAAACGAAGTAATTGCGTTCCTAAGATCATGTAAGAAAACCAATTCCATTGGGATAAGAAATGTCAAAAACAAAATGTTAATACTAAGAAAATTTAGATATCTCTTTGACCTTGGGGCAGGGACGGATTTCTTAAATATGACATCAACCTCCGAATTCTCCATTTCCCCATGCTCAAAAGCTAACAATAAATAAAAATTAATTAATTTTAAGAAATTTTGTCCTTTAGAAGAACACCTTACTAAGAAATAAAATCCAGGGAGTCTGTGACTACCATGGGATAAGACATCTTTTGTCTTCACTAACCTGTGACTAAAATGTTGCGTTTCCTTCAATTACGAATTTAGACCAAGGGTTCTCAAACTGTGTCCTGTGGGCCAGATTCCACCTGGTTTTTGTAAATAAATTTTTATTGGCATACAGCCACGCCCCTCTGTTTACAGTGGTTGGGGTTTGCTTTCTCTTACCATGGCATAGTAGTTAGAACATAGATTGTATTGCCTGAAAAGCCTAAAAGATATACTATCTGATCCTATATGGAAAGGTTTGGTGACTTCTGGTCAAGATAACAATGTTCATAAACTCTTTGAGTTCACAGGTCATCCTTAATATCAGCTGCCGTTATTTATTGATTGACTGTTTGCCAGGCGTGTACCGAGAGCTTTAACTATACCACTGCATTCAAGCCTCACAACCCCATGAGATAGGTTTTATCTTCCATTTTATAGAGAAAATGAAGGCTTACAAAGTTCTGTCTGAATCCCATTTCTGCTCTTAGTCATTACATGGACCCTTTCCAAGGGCTCCTCTCATTCTTTTTGATCTGTCCATTTGTCCAGTGACCTGCCCTGTTTGATTTATTGTTGGCATTCTTACATCTTAATGTCAGAAGGTAATAATTATTGTTATAGCAAAACCTCCCTTAAACATTAGATTCGCCGAATGTGATTTTTCTGGTTTATCACCTGTATTTTAACCTATATTGAAAAACTTTCTAAAGTATTTTGATATACTTTCCAATTCAGCAGGTACCGAATACTGAACAAAAATCAAACTTGCATTGAGCTCTTGCAGAACTTTATAGTTTTCATTCTCCAAAACCAGTCACTTTATACAGGAATTACATTTCCTTACATTTGCATAGTATTTACATTTTTTAAAGCACTTTTTGACAAACCTCTAAACTAGGACCAGCTAGCATACACCACCACTAACTAGTTATCCCAGTGAAGTGCAGCCCCAACGCCGCAGCTCTTTGGTTCCCGTTTGGCATTAGAGGAGCGCAGCGGGAGGAAACGAGTTTAGGGACTCCCGGGGCCCAGTTGTCCTCTGGACAGCGACGTGAAGTTACCACGACCATCGAGGAGCAAGGTCCTAACCGCGTCCCCTCATTTTCCGCCCTTTCATTGAAAATTCGGCAGGGAGTGCGGGGCGCAGCCGCGTGTGTGGGGACAGCTGTGGGACGAGGCGGGTGGTCCCGGGGCACTGAGGCGCCGGGTAGGTCCCGCCTGCTCTGCCCCAGGGCGACCTCCGCCCGGTGTACGAGGCCGCGACCGGGATCTCTACCTCCACAGGGCCGAGCCGCAGCAGGTAAGCCACGATAGCACGGCAGCTACCACCCAGCATGACATGGCGCCGGGTGAGCCTCAGCCCAAACGCCCGGGCCTCGCGCGCTCCCGGGTGCTCTGGTCGCGCTCACCTGCAGCGCGGGCGAATACGCGCGCGTGCCAATCCCTGCAACGCGCGCCAGCCCCCGCAGCACTCCCCAGCCGCGAAGACATCTGCTGGGGTACAAAACCTAAACCAGTTTTGAGGAGCGGCAAAATTGTTCTTTTTTTTTTTTGAAGTGAAATTACAGAACCACTTCGGAAAATCCGAGTTGACTGAATGAAGGTGAAACTTTTAAGTTAGTGTATGTTTTAGCCCCATGGTCGTTCTGACTGTATAAAACCACTGCGTCAGCAAATACCTATCTGGCAATGCTTTCCAGGGAACAGGCACTCCATAAACGATTTTTTTATGCTCAACAGCAACAAACAACATGCAACGTGTGTTTATTGAGCACTTACTTAATGCTCAACACTATGTCGTGGACTTGCATACAAAGAAATACGACAACATTCTGATTTACAAAGGAGTTTGTAATTTTGTGGTAAACCCAAGACAAACACCAAAGTTGTCACATAGTATTATAATGTATTTGTTTATTTGTGGTAGTAACCTGGCAATCTGAATACTTGAGGGTTGCCATTATATCTTTATTCCTCCTTGTGTCGTCATTGCCCAATAACATCTTAGTTTGTAGTAGGTTCTCCATGTTTACTGACTTAATGAGTCATTGAATAAAGATAGTAAAACACTAAAATGCGCTCTAGGGACCAGGAAAGAATGTGACTGTGATTTGGGAGACTTTATTTAATGCGATTCTATTCCCACTTTTTTTCCAAAGCGACTTTATATCAGAATTAGATGTCACAGTTAATCTGCGTGGCAACTGGAAGAGCATTAGCTAGGTAGTAGGTAAACTCCATAATCTAGGTGCAGATGATACACTAATAGTGAAATATACAGAAAGGGCCTTGGCTCTGGATTGACTGCCTGTGTACCAACTCAGCTGGTACTAGAGTAAGTCAACTAACTTTTAAATCCTGTAAAATAAGGATAAGATAGTATTACCTACCTCATACGGTTGTGGTAATTAAGAGGTAAATGCATTTCCGTACCTGGCATACACTAAATGACATTCATTAATTCACTCCTCCTCTCTGAGACTCTGCTCCTAATGTGTAAAATGAGAATGGTTAGGACTCTACTCGATCTCTAGGTTTTAAGATCTAATGTCCTCTACCTTATTACTTTAGTTTGCCTTTTTTGATCCCTGCCTCATCTGTGTTCTTACTTCTAGAACTTTACTTTTCAATTCTCTACCTATACGTTCCAATTTCATCCCATTTGTATTTTGCAATTCCACCCTTTGTATTTCGTACACACTATCTCATCCCTTAACAAAAACAAATCATTAAAAAATAATTCTAAAATGAACACTTTCAGAGGCTGCCTCCTGTCGCTGGCAGACACCGTGGCACCACCCCAATTCGCGGCAGCCGGAGCGTTGCATGCCGGGAGTTGCGGTCCGACGCTCCAGCGCGCTCCTCCACGCCTCCCGGGTTGAAAATCTGGCGTACGGGCGGAGGCGGGGCGTCGGAGGAACCGCGCGCCAAGCCCTGCCCCCGGCTCCGCGAGGCGCGCCAGGCCGCGGAGGGGCGTGGCCTTGGTCTCCGGTGGTGGCAGTTGCCGCTGCCCGGGCATCTTCCTCCCGGGGTGCAGCTGCCGCCGGCCTGCGCAGGGCAGCCATGGTTCCCCACTGAGAGGGCTCCGCGGAGCGCAGGGCGGAGCTTGGCCGGAGGGCGGAGCCGGCTCTGGCTCCCTCTTCCTCTGCATGTGGCTGGCGGCCGCAGGGCCGTTGAGTTCTAGTACTCCTCGCAGCCCGCGCCTCTGTCTGCTCTCCGCGCGTTGCTGCAGCCATGGCGTTGGCCGAGAGTCACTCGGCTGCATCCTCCGTGCCCAACGGCAACTACGGCGGCCCCAGGGCGCGGTCCAGAGGAAACCGGGTGACCGTTGTGCTCGGCGCGCAGTGGGGCGACGAAGGCAAGGGAAAGGTGGTGGATCTGCTGGCGCAGGACGCCGACATCGTGTGCCGCTGCCAGGTGAGGCGACCGGGCTCTGACGGGGAGCGGGCCCTGAACCCCGATCCTCCGTCCAAATTAAGGTGTCACCTTGAGGTTCTCTTTTGCTCTGAACTGAGGAGATCTGGAGAAATGACGGGAGGTCGGAGCTCCCTGACCTGAGGTCTTGGGTGGAGCGGTTGAGTAGCCCTGGAGGAAAACGCGGGCTGACCAAAGGCTTTGAGAGATGCGCGATGCCTCGGGAATGGCAGTTTTCGGTCTGGAGGCCAGCGCTCAACCCCAGGACTGGGCGGGGGTGAAGGGTATTAGGTCCGAGTTCGAGGAGTTGCCGCCCGAGGCCTGCACCCGACGCAGGACCTTCCCATCGTCCACCTACCCCGGGGGACCCGGTGGGAGTGGATTGTTCCAAACCGCCCTTCAATTCCAGGTGCACCGCTTCCCCCACCTACAGGACCCCAGCGTGCAGACCTTTTCCTCCTCTGGCCCACATTGTTGACTTGAGAACCCACCTCTGGGCTTTCGGCTGTTTAATGGCCCCGGATTTTAACAGCATACCACGTTTACTAATATTAAGGGGAAGTTATTTTTACTTTACAGAAGGGAATTCAAGCCCTTTCACAAGTGAGGCAGGTAAATACGTGGATGTCAAATCTGTTATTTAGAAATATTTACATTTTACGAGCCCACATCGAACGTGAACTTTCGGGAAATGAAATGGTAATGTACTTCCTACTGGGAAACACGTGGTTTTCAGTGTTTTCTTCCCGTATTTGTTGCTTGCTTTGAAGAAGCCTTTTGTAAAGGTTCTTAGATAACTATTACCAGTTGCAAAATTGAAAATGGTTGCGCAATAGCCACTTTGAAAATAATTTGTAATGTGTTATTTGAAGTTAACCGCTGTCTTTATGGCACAAGAATAGTTCTTCCTGAACATGGTAAGATGATGCCATGCTGCATATGTTCTAACAGGTTAGCAGGCCCACAATCGGAAGCTTTTACCCAAAACTGAATACCATTTCAGCATGTAGAAATATGGTAATCACAGGTACATAAAAAGCTAAATGCAGACATTCCTAACTTTGTTTTTTTTGCACACAGATTTCATCCTGCCATTCCTTAGGCTGAGATAGCTGTTGCACTAGTTGCCTCCAAGCATTATCACTAGTGGTGCCATCACTTCCCTTTGGCTTCCATCACTTCCCTTTGGCTTCCAAACTTCTGTTTCTCCACCCCTCTGGCAACCCACATACCTTACTTAACGGCATGTCTAAAGGTGTTGCCATTGAATTCTGCCCCACATTGCCTCAGGAAGCTGCTCCAGAAGCTCAGCCTTCACCTTCTTTTTCTTAAAATCAGATCTGGTCGTGCAGTGGGGAAAGAAGTATGAGACTGCCTAACTCTTGCTGGGTAGGAGAGACAGGTTGAGGCCTGTTTGTCCCCTTCACTGTCATTCCTGACATCTTCCTTATGTGAGGTTGAGCTACATTATGGGTTATAAGAAGGTTTGGGGAATGAACCATTATAGCATTTATTCTAAAAGATAATCAATTTTAATATCCCTTTGAAAAATAGTAGAATTAGTTTGTAGAATGGAGCAGGTATTACTATGTTACTGTGGAAATAGTCTTGAAGGGGGTGGTGGACCAATGTAATCTGATGCCCATGAAAAGTCTAGAGGGAAGTGATTGAGAAGGAGCCAAGTTAGGCTTTAAAATGTTAGCTGAATATAGAGGAGAAACGTAAGCAGACTTCCCTCATTTGTACACTTTTGACCCATTAACCTTCCTTATATAATTCTAAGATCTTTATATTCTAGTGACTTTTGAGAGCTCATCATTAGAAGAATTCTTATTAATCTTGTTAGTGAAAGTAGATAAGGAACAAAGAGACTTTTAAACATAATGCTTGCGATTCACCTTGGTAACTTTATATTATTTGGTCAGTCCTCATAAGCTGGCATCCACTTAATGAAGTTCTCCTGGCTTAGAAGTGGAAGAATATAGAATGTTCAAATACCTAATGAATGTGTATAGAGAGCTGGGAAAAGTCAACATTAGGAAAGCTATTTTGATTGAATTGCCTGGTTTGATTAAGTTTTTAGTGTATTATGAGGAGAATATGTACTTTGTTAGTTTAATCTACTTTTTGTCATACTTGTGCCATAAACACAAATTTTATACAGATTGTTTCTCCAGAAGTGGTATACACATAATATATCATATTTCAACAGTGGAATCATAAAATAAGAAATTTCTTCCAACATCAAATACAGTTTTTAAAAGAAAAATTGACATTGCATCTAACTATATATTAATATATAAAATGCCTTTTCGGAAAGAATAGATGCAAAATTAGTGGAATTTTCATCATAATAACACTTAAGGCCTATATCTCAATTCAGGAGTGATAGGGAGTTACTTCTAACTTGGTAGATGCTCTAGATCCATGAATGAGTGTGTAGAGCTTGCATCAGAGGACAGTCATGCTGATGCCTTTATTTTAAATCGATATGTCTTCTAAGAAAGAAGAGTTAAGTATAGGACCAACTCCAGACCTAGTTTAGTCATCCACCAATCACATGAGTACCAAGGGAACCATTAGCCCCAGAGTTAAACAGATGAAAAAGACAGGATTGCACCCACAAGAAGCTTTTATAATACAGTAAACTACTACATAAACAAGTTTTGGGAAGATACTAGTATCTTTCATCTCCACCTTGGCGATACTTTACAAACAGTTGAAGGAAAGGAAGCTGATTACTGTTTTCGCCCCACCCCAATCCTCTCAAAATAAACTCTTATACTTTATTTCCTTTATTTTGTTGAGTAGAAACTCCCAAGATTTTAACTACTGCAGTTTCTTCCAGGCCTTAAGCAAGAGCTTATTTGTTGTTCTTGGAGAAAGCAAGCTGGGTAGTCTTGGTTACAGTGACTAGCGTGAAGTTGCCTGTAATGAGGAATAGCTAGGACAGTATTCCTTTTCTTTATGTCCCCCACTACAGCCCCATTTTTAAAGTTGATATAAAGTGGAAATATTAACTAAAATTAATTATTAAAGGGAAAGTATATCCATCACTTAAGTAAACAATGAAAAAAACGGTAATTTGTGGCTGGATGCTGGTTTCTGCTGAAGGCCATGACACCAGCTATTAGTAAGTGATAATAAAGTGTAGAAGACATACCGGCAGCAAGCAGAGACTTTTCTTGAAGTAATAAGAAAAGTTGACAGATAATTTCAAAGGGATAACTTCAGTGTTATTTAATGCCTTGAACTTACACGGCTAAAGTTATTTCCCAAATCATTTCCCATACTTTTAAAGATAGTAGAGAATTATAATTTAAGGTAAACCCTTCTTACAGGTTTATAACAATTGTTATTTCTGTGTCTCCTATCAGGTTGCTTTTTTTTTTAAAGTTTGTTATCATTAATCTACAATTACATGAGCAACATTGTGTTTACTAGACTCCCCCCATCATCAAGACTCCCCCACATACCCCATTACAGTCACTGTCCATCAGCGTAGTAAGATGCTATAGAATTAGTACTTGTCTTCTCTGTCTTATACAGCCCTCCCCGTGGCACCCCCCTATATTATGCCTGCTAATAGTAATGCCCCTTATTCCCCTTATCCCTCCCTTCCCATGCATCCTCCCCAGTCCCTTTCCCTTTGGTAACTGATAGTCCATTCTTGGGTTCTTGAGTCTGCTGCTGTTTCGTTCCTTCAGTTTTTTTTCCTTTGTTCTTACACTCCACAGATGAGTGAAATCATTTGATACTTGTCTTTCTATGCCTGGCTCATTTCACTGAGCATAATACTCTCTAGCTCCATCCATGTTGTTGCAAATGGTAGGATTTGTTTTCTTCTTATGGCTGAATAATATTCCATTGTGTATATGTACTACATCTTTATCCATTCATCTACTGATGGACACTTAGGTTGCTTCCATTTCTTGGCTATTGTAAATACTGCTGCAATAAACATAGGGGTGCATATGTCTTTTTCAAACTGGGCTGCTGCGTTCTTGGGGTAAATTCCTAGGAGTGGAATTCCTGGGTCAACCTCCATGGAGGTTTTTTGAGGAACCTCCATATTGCTTTCCACATGGTTGAACTACTTTACATTCCCACCAGCAGTGTAGGAGGGTTCCCCTTTCTCCACAACCTCGCCAACATTTGTTGTTGTTTGTCTTTTGGATGGTGGTGATCCTTACTGGTGTGACGTGGTATCTCATTGTGGTTTTAATTTGCATTTCTCTGATGACTAGTGATGTGGAGCATCTTTTCATGTGTCTGTTGGCCATCTGAATTTCTTCTTTGGGGAAGTGTCTGTTCGGATCCTGTGCCCATTTTTTAATTGGATTATTTGCTTTTTTGTTTGTTGAGGTGTGTGAGCTCTTTATATATTTTGGATGTCAACTCTTTATCGAATCCATCAGGTTGCTTTTTATATAGTTTGTAATATTTCCCAAATATGTAAGTGTATGCCAATATGTGGTGGTATACTTGGTTCCGTCTTGCTTTCTTAGGCTACTGTGCTTTCACTACTAGAATGTTTCCTCAAAAAGAGAACTTACTCCTTTTCAGTTTTCTTGCATAGCACCTAGTACTATGTGAGGCAGAAAGGAAGTAAATACTCAACACTTATTTATTGGGTGACTGGGTCATCCCTAGAAATTTTTTTGAACTCAGTAGTTTAACCCTTCTCCTGTAAATTATTTTGCCATCTCTGTAGACAGATTGAGTGATGGCATGAGTTTAAGTGGAATCACCAGCATTCCTTGTATTAACATTTGTTACTTAGTATCTTAAGTGTTACTTTTTACATTGTAACATTATGTTCAAAGGCGTCAGTAATTTATATTTGTCTTACCTCTAGTGCCTTTGAGGAAATAAATACCTAATACTTGTTTCTTTTTTGTGTTATTTCCTCAGCATATCTCAGTTGAATGCCATGCAGTTTTGGTAAATACTTTTTCTCTGCTGAGGACAGTAGATCTTTAAGTTTGGTCAATGAAGGTACCCTGAGTTGTTCACTATTTAAATCTATTGTATTAGTATATATAATATACCATTATCTTTATTTTTGAGGCATAAATTTTTAAATTATATGAGTTCATCTCAGTGGTATCTAATCAATATTATTTTGTTTCTTTAATTTTGGTGTGAATGGGTGGGTTAGTTGGATAATTTCAAGTATCTCTAGGAAAAACTTGTCTACAACAAATCTCCAATGAACTGGTAAATTAAGTATCTTACTTAGTATAAGTGGATACAAATCTAGCTCTATTATCTTTTGGGGACAATGTCAGATTTTGACACCAAAGGTTAGTGTGGCTGAGCTACATACCAATATGTGAAGATTGGTGACTACTAGAATATTTTTAGCCATGGAAAAGGGGACATTGAGGTAGGTATTCAATATTGCCTGGTGAAAACAATGGAAAATAATAGGAAACACAGGACAGCTCCCATGGCTTCTGTGGTTCCAAGAGGAGATGATTCTTTACATTAAAGCAACTTTCAATTATATTTAAATCAGTATAAGAAAATTATTCTTTAAAAAGAAGTCAGAGGTCCCATGAAATTTTTGTGTCAAACTTTTCCAACCCTTTTTGAAGAAAACTGTTTTTGACTTAAAATCTGCAGGTCAATTTCAGTGTTTTTAAGAAAATCTCTTCATAAATATAATAATGAATGTTATCAAGCATTTACAAATGCATAGAATCATTGGTTTGTGCATTTTTTTGGTTGCATGTCTATCTGATCATCCCATCTATGCCTCTGGTCATCTCTGACCCTTATTTAGAAGGTATGTATATTAGAGTTTGGTACCTAGAGTCTAGAGCTTCTTAATTAGAAATCTAAGATCCTCCAAAGCAATGCTTCTTTCCACTTTTATCGTGGTAAGTTTTTTCATAACAGTAATTTAATGGGGTGCCTGAGGTTTCCATTTGTGGCATTTACCTGTGTATAAACAGGCAGGTAACTATAATAATGTAAGGTGATTCAGCTATCTTATGCCTTTAAAAGATAACTGAGCGGTGTGCTTGGATATCTTCACTAAAAAGAAATTCAAACACCCAGTATATGTTTTCTCTTCCCATCTAGTGTGTCTGGTTACTGTTGAATAGTTTAATTTGATCAATTTACTGGTTGTAACTTAACCTGTTCTACTTTGAAATCAAACTAATTACAGTTATATGACTGTTTGCATAAATGAACAGTCATCCTGGTTTATAATTACTCTATTGCTGTGGATTGACAAGTGTTTCTGTTTTGGTGAGTAGTGAAATTTTTCATCTGGAAAAAGAGACACAGGTCTTGACACTCTTTACCAAGAAGGCAGGCAGCACAGAAAATAGGCCTTGACTTAAGGGACTGTTGGGTTCCTAAGAAGCATGAAGACTCTAGATAAGAAACTAGAGTTTGAGGCATTGCTACACTGCTAATCCATAGTGGTTAATCTCTGAGTTCCTGATTGATGTTCATTTTGAGCTCAATGACTAGTACAATGTTCATGTATTCAAAGCAAAAAGGACAAAGAGAAAACACATAGACTGTTCTAGAGGCTTAAGTGGCCTGAGAAATGCCTCGGGGCTTTGTACATGAATTGTTGGCCCTTGACACTTGGGCCTCTAAGGCTGCTGGAAAAGAGACACCATTGTTTTAGATTTGTAACACTGTTGAGAGATCATTGCCTCTGTCTCTTCTTTCTCAGCAGGAACTCACTTAGTTGGAGTGATTTGGGGAAGAAGGCCAAATACCTAAACTAGAATCAGAAGTCACTTGCAGATTATTTTATTCCTTTCCAAACTTCTTGGTCTTTTAATCTCCCCTGGATTTTTGGAGCTTCTTTAGAAACACACTTATCAACATTTCCTGACCTAAACTTTATCTAGAGTTGGACTTTACAGCCTCTGGTTCTAAGGAACCATGGAAAGAAAATTTAAAACACTTGTCTTTCTTTGGCTTCAAATCAAATTGGGAAGAAAAAGTATACATGGAAAAACTGAGAACAGTTGTTGCAAAATTAGTAAGTACTA
Source organism: Manis javanica (assembly GCF_040802235.1). NCBI lineage: Eukaryota > Metazoa > Chordata > Mammalia > Pholidota > Manidae > Manis > Manis javanica. The sequence continues at coordinate 76,350,355 of NC_133166.1, read as the reverse complement.
TTATATCACCCCTGTATCCTGCAGCACTGTGTGTATATATTGACAGCATAAATACTAGAATTTGGAAGTTAATCATTTTTATATTCACTTATCACTAGTGCAAGATATGAACTCGGAGAGTACACATACTATATTACAGTGAGCTTGTTTTGTGAAACATTTGGGTTCTTTGCAAGCAATGGAAAGAGACTGTCTTAAGTAAAATTGGAATTTGTTTGAGGGAAGAGCAGAGCGGCCAAGCCTCAGTGGCCTGAGAACAAAGGCAATTCCTGGGATCTCAGCAGCCAGAATTGGCAGCCTTTCTCTTTAGGATGCTTTCTTAGGCACTGGGCATGTTTAACTACTAATTGCCTTCCTCGCTAGTCAAAATCAAAATCCCAAGAGAGAGAAAACTTGATTGGCTGGCTTGGATTGTGTTTCCCTGTTTGGATCAATTACTATGGCTAGACAGAATGATTACTATGATATGCAAAGTAGGTAGCGAGGGGCCTGAACATACAAAAGGTATATAGCTAATATAGAGTTAATTTCATATGGGAAAATAAGGAATGAGGAACCCTTATTTCTGGGTTATTCTTATCTGGAGTTGTTTTCTAGCACTCAAATACACTGTAGACCTCTAGTGCTTTTCTAGAATGAGGAATTAAATAGGTTTTTGTTACTTTAACTATAATTAAAACAATGAAAATTAGCTTCTCGATATTGGTTTAAAAACATTAAAACTATACATCAGAAACCTTGCTTTCAGCTTTGGGAACATAGGATATAGAATTTAGCTCTACATCTCTCCCCCACCCATCATTTTCTAGTTTATTTCAATGAGATAATTTTTTTTTTCTTGGTCAGTAAGAAGCTTATTTAATATTTTACTTACAGTTAATGTAAGAATAGTAGTCAAAGAAAATCAGTAAAATAAAAACCAGCTTAGGGGGCGTTTTGTAACTGTGGTGGTAGCTGATTGGATTTACTTTCATGTGTTCTTCACTTTAATTTGTTCTGGTATTTAATACAGGAAAGAGCATCAAATAAGGCATTATAAACTTATGTTTTTTTCCTCAGAGAAATATGCCATATAACATGCAGCCATTTTTGGATTCACACTTGTTTTTGTTTGTTTCTTGGGGTTTTAGAGGATATATATCAAAATAAAAAGTGTTCAAAAAATTAAGATATCTCAGAATCATTAAAAATATTTTCTCTATTGATATAAGATATAATTGACCTGGAAAACAATTGCTATCCCACAGCTCTTTGTGTAGCAGTTAATTGAACATACTGTTTTTTTAGTTAAGTAATATAAAACAGCCATGGTGATTAAAATTATTTGTTAAACGCTGCATGAGTGTCTGCGATCATGAGTGTTATGGAAATTTAGCAAGGTTTCAATAGGTAATTACATGTAACTGTTAATATCAACATGTGATTCATACTATATCTGGTGGAATAATTTACCAAGTTTGGTTTGGGTAAATTTTGGCTGAGAAAAGTAGAACAACAACAAAAAATTATCTCCCATCATTGATATGGTTCTATCTAGTGTCCCAGTGCTGCTTAGAAGAATCATTAAGGGTGATTAAACAAGTATGTGCCTGCTACTTGTCCTGGTGCACACTACATAGACTTACTCACTTTAGAAGCAGTTCCATCACAGATATGGAAGCGTGCACTTCAGAGTATCTGCCTTTGTAATTTTTTGTGTGTTGAATGGGAGTGCGAGGTGGTAGTTGTTGGCAATAGTGCTCATATTGAAACCAAACTTTATTTTGCTGTCAGTTAATGTATGTGACCTCTCCTTGGACCAGTATAATCTGTGTTTGAGGACAATTGCCTGAGCCTCCCAAGGTGAATTTTGTATATTCCAGACAAATTTACAAATATTTTAGGTTAGTATCCAAATAGGCAGTTCGAATTTAGAGCTTCATCTGTGGCATTTTGTGAAATATGACACTATACTAAAACTTACTTCATACTTAGATGCACTTGTCAAGAAACTTTATGAGTAGCTCTTTCTCAGTTCACCTCAGGGATCTTCTCTGCACAGTATGTTTTTAAGATTAGAGGCAACCATACCCAACTCTCCCATGGGGCACTAGTGACCCTATATACTAATAAATACTTAACATTTTCCCCCCTAGCTTCTTAATAGGAAAGTGTAGGGTTTTTCTGGATATATTTAGCCATACTTTCCTACTCAGTGAAACAGAATTTTTCTTTAAGGTATCATTGATACATAATCTTACGAAGGTTTCACATGAGCAACAATTGTGGTTACTACATTCACCTCTATTATCAAGGCCCCCCCCATACCCCATTACAGTCACTGTCCATCAGCATAGTAATATGCTATAGAGTCACCTCTTGTCTTTGTGGTATACTGCCTTCGCCATGCCCCCGCCTTACATTATGTGTCCTGATCGAAATATCCCTTAATCCCCTTCCCCACCCTTCCCTTTTGCCCTTCCCACCCTTTTTCCCTTTTGTAACCACTTGTCCCTTCTTGGATTCTCTGAGTCTGCTGCTGTTTTGTTCCTTCAGTTCTTGCTTTGTTGTTACACTCCACAAATGAGTGAAATCATTTGGTACTTGTCTTTCACCATCTGGCTTATTTCACTGAGCATAATACCCTCTAGCTCCATCCATGTTGTTGCAAATGGTAGGGTTTGTTTTCTTCTTAAGGCTGAATAATATTTCACTGTGTATATGTACCAGGTCTTCTTTATCCATTCATCTACTGATGGACACTTAGGTTGCTTCCATGTCTTGGTATTCTAGATAGTGCTGTGATAAACATAGGGGTGTATATGTCTTTTTGAATCTGTGATCTTGTTTTCTTTGGGTAAATTCCTAGGAGTGGAATCCCTGGGTCAAATGGTATTTCTATTTTTAGTTTTTTGAGGAACCTCCATACTGCTTTCCACAATGTTTGAACTAATTTACATTCCCACCAGCAGTGCAGGAGGGTTTCCCTTTCTCCTCATGCTCGCTAACATTTGTTGTTGCTTGTCTTTTGGATGTTGGCCATCCAACTGGTGTAGGGTCCTATGTCATTGTGATTTTAATTTGCACTTCCCTGATGATTAAGGATGTAGAGAATCTTTTCATGTGCCTGTTGGCCATCTGAATTTCTTCTTTTGGAGAAGTATCTGTTCAGATCCTCTGCCCATTTTTTAATTGGGTTATTTGCTTTTTGTTTGTTGAGGTGTGTGAGTTCTTTATGTATTTTGATGTCAACCCCTTAGCAGATACTTTGGTTATGAATATATTCTCCTATATTATAGGATGCCTTTTTTGTTCTGCTGATGGTGTCCTTTGCTGTACAGAAGCTTTTTAGTTTGATGTAGTCCCATTTGTTTATTTTTGCTTTTGTTTCCCTTCCCGGAGGCAATGTTCAGGAAAGATGTTCAGATGTTCAGGAAAAAGTTGCTTATGTTTTATTCAAGAGATTTTTGCCTATGTTTTCTTGTAAGAGTTTTATGGTTTCATGACTTACATTCATGTCTTTGAGCCATTTTGAATTTACTGTTGTGTATGAAGTTAGTAATCCAGTTTCATTCTCCTATAATGAAACAATTTAAATGAGATTTAATTCATAAAGTAATCCTTAGTAAGAAATTGTTTATTGAAAAAGTTGGTTAATCTTTAAATGAGCAAGCTGTTGACTAAAGTGTGATTTCAAGCCTTTTGCAGTTGGTCTTTTCCAGCCTGAATCATCACCCATAAAGTTGGAAGAACTTAAAAGAATTAAACCAATTTATCCCTCTAAAGTTATCTGTCACAACCACTCACAACTACCTGTCTCAAACAGACAGATCAGCCAGCATCATTGCCTGTCTTGGTAAAATATCTAAGAGAGTAGGGGTTTTGTTGTACAAGATTGTTATTGTGCATCACTAAGTTAATTCACAAATGATTATATTGGTTTATCTATAAAAATAATTTTGTGTAAATTGGAGGAGACTTACTTTAAAGGCCTGCTCTAAAAATTAGATAGCTTGTTTTTTATATTAAGCAAATGATGGATTAAAAAAAACCCAGGTTCTACTTAAATAATATCCGTTTATTGGTTATCTCATAGTTACCAATACTTTATAACAATTTTGTAAAAATCTATTAAGTTTTGTGATTTAAATTTAGTGTTCCATTAGTGATACCAAGGAGGTATAGCTTGATGCTCTGCTTCTTTCTGTCTTGTGTCTTGCTACCCTCCTGTCATCCTGCAGATTATAGGCCACCACTGTCGATTGATTTGTATTTTTTCTCATACTCTTTTTTTTCTGGTATCAATAATCTACAATTACATGAGGAACATTATATTTACTAGCCTCCCCCCTTCACCAAGTCCCCCCCACATACCCCATTAGTCACTGCCCATCAGTGTAGTAAGATGCTGTAAAATCACTACTTGTCTTCTCTGTGTTGCACAGCCCTCCCCGCTTCCCCTGCCGCATTATATATGCTAGTCATAAGGCCCCCTTTCTTCTCCGTCCCTTCCCACCTATCCTTCCCAGTCCCTTTCCCTTTGGTAACTGTTAGTCCATTCTTGGGTTCTGTGATTCTGCTGCTGTTTTGTTCCTTCAGTTTTTCCTTTGTTCTTATACTCCACAGATGAGTGAAATCATTTGGTACTTGTCTTTCTCCACCTGGCTTATTTCACTGAGCATAATACCCTCTAGCTTCATCCATGTTGTTGCAAATGGTAGGATTTGTTTTCTTCTTAAGACTGAATAATATTCCATTGTGTATATGTACCACATCTCCTTTTTATCCATTCATCTACTGATGGACACTTAGGTTGCTTCCATTTCTTGGCTATTGTAAATAGTGCTTGGATAAACATAAGGGTGCATCTGTCTTTTTCAAATTGGGCTGCTGCATTCTTAGGTAAATTCCTAGAAGTGAAATTCCTGGGTCAAATGGTATTTCTATTTTGAGCATTTTGAGGAACCTCCATACTGCTTTCCACAATGGTTGAACTAATTTACATTCCCACCAGTAGTGTAGGAGGGTTCCCCTTTCTCCACAACCTCGCCAACATTTGTTTGTCTTTTGTATGGTGGCCATCCTTACTGGTGTGAGGTGATATCTCATTGTGGTTTTAATTTGCATTTCTCTGATGACTAGCCATCCCCATGCTTTTTAAACTTAGAAATGAGAAGAATTATCTGGTCTCTTAATATTCAATCTCCTTTGTTCCTGATCCTTATAATTTGGCTTCATATTTTGCTTTTTATTGACCATTTAGGCACAAGCTTCATAGAATGGAAATGTCACATGGGTTTAGTGTGAGTCTCAGCTTTAGAGGTTTCTTGACCCAGTGTATTACTTTATCGAGAGAGGAGCAGTTACAAGGGATCTGCCACTAACCAAACTCACAAGATTGATACATAAATTTAAAAATTAGAGACTCAGTATAACCAGTGTTTGAGAGAGTTACTTGGGAGATTGTCTAGCTGTTAAGTCCATGTAAGAATACAAATTTCAGGTCACAAAATTGCTTGACACACTCTTTGGACAATCATGCGAATATTTGTAAGTTTAGGGTAATTGGATAGATTACTCTTAAGAGATTTTTTTATATAGGTAAAATATCACGGATAACTAATTAGATTGCTGTGTGTCCTACATAGTACCAAAAACAGAATAACAAACTAATTTCTTTTGTACTTCTCACTTTTTTTCTCTTTTAAGAAGGGCTGTGTCTTTCTGTCTTCCAGAAACCAGAATTCTTGAATTTCCAGATATGTCAGGAATAACCAGTCAAATGTACCATAATGAGGGAAGGAGAGAATATAGCCAAACTATTGAAAAGCCTCTAAAGAATAAGTATTCATGGCAATACCTGGATTTCCTTTAGATACATTGAAATTTTAGCAGGAAATCATTCTCACTTTGGAAGGAGCTATATTACTGGTCATTATTTATTGTTAGGTTCAATTTTCCCATGTCTTGCATTGCAGGGAGGAAATAATGCTGGCCATACAGTTGTTGTAGATTCTGTGGAATATGATTTCCATCTTTTACCCAGTGGAATAATTAATCCAAATGTTACTGCATTCATTGGTAAGTACATAAACTGAACTGCTTGGGATTTTCGCCGCAGTTGGTAATAGTGTTCCTTTTTCATTATCTAAACTGATTTCATTTCTCACTAATCAAATAATTCATTGATCCCTTGTCAATTTTGTCCTTGGTACCTTCTGGAATATACCTAATTTTGGCAATTTTATGACTCTTTTTTTAGTGTTAATACTTTTTTGAATGATTACTTAACATTTATCTGTGATCGCTAGCAATCTTAATTCTATAAAGAAGCATTAGATCAAGTCAGTTTTCCAAACACTATGACACACAATAAGAAATACAAAAGATGTAGGTATCATAGATTGATTCTGAGCCCTTATAATATATGATGCAGTCATGTTTTCTGTTTTAGATTTTTACTTATAAAAATGTTAATTATAACTTTCTAAACTGATTTTATGACTACTAGTAGGGTGTGACTTTCCTGGTTTGAAAGACACTGAACTATAGTCTAATGTGACCTGGTTCAGTTTGCCTAAAACTATGTAACTAGTTTCTTCTAAATTAATAGTTCCATTTTGCTTCAAAGAAATTTCAAATTATATTGAGTGTAATTTTAGTGTTTTATGTTATATTATGTATTTACATTATAGTACTGTTTACAACTGGAAATTGTTTCTTTGATAACTCCCTGATATATCAGAATGTCCTATTAATCAAAGTCCCCTACTCTTATACTATTCTAGATAAAGGGTTATTGTAGATGTTTATATTTTAATATCATTCTGTATCTATATTACAAATAGAGTTGCTTAAGTTTGAGATTTGTTTGCTTTCTTTTAGGAAACGGTGTGGTAATTCATCTACCTGGATTGTTTGAGGAAGCAGAAAAAAATGTTCAGAAAGGAAAAGGTATGAAAGAATGAATCTGCCTGGTAACCAGTTTGTTTGTTTGTTTGTTTTATAAAATTTTATTTTGGGAATCTCATGCCACACAAACTTAACTTTTTTGTCTTATGTCTTAAAATTGCAGGTCATTATAGGAGAAGAAATTTTAATGTCAGTTATTAAATTTTATCATAATTAATATTTTAAACAAAAGGCAAACATAATGTCATTGTGTATATCCTGACTTTAACATATTGGTCGTTTGCAGACTTTAGGTAGATGGAATTATCATATACTGGTGGCAAAATCGGAAATCTGTGAGTTCATTTCATCATTTGCTCAAGTTAGCATCCCCTTCTGTCCACACCAAAAGTCAGCTTAGGGCAGGCTGGAAGCCACTGCAGCCTACTCAGGACACACTGTCAGTCTTGTTTCTAGAGGATCTGGGGGTCCGTTGATGGCTTCAGCCCAGGGATGGAAGAAGGTTGTATTCGTTCCTCCCTCCCAGGAGGTAAATGCTCCTTCTCTGCAAATTATCTACTTGCATCTCCTTTAAAAAAAAAAGCCTTTGAAATCCTGCCTTTCCTAATCTCTTGAATTTTTGGAAGTCTGTTTACAGTCAATTTGGCCACCTTGGCAGGGCTTGTGGGGAATTTGGCAATGTAAATAATACATAGTTGAGGAGAGTCATTAGTGTAGTTTCCCTTTAGTTTAGTTCCCATTTAAAATACTCAATTCTCTACTACATTGCTATACTGTTCAGATTTAAAAGTAACTTGTCTTTGTTTCTAATAATTAAGTCTGATTTCACAGACTCCTGTCTTGCTACCATCTCTGTTGTCCTCCCTGCATTCTTACCTATGTGTTGGTGTCTGCTTCTTAAATTGGTGAACTTGAGATTCCCATGGCTGCTCTCTGCTTTCCTTGATTTCCTTAAAAAATTTTTTTGCCCTACTTTCCATTTCCTTCTGGCCTTTGTAAACCAGTTGAATCTACCTTACTGAGTTTTTTGGTAACATTTTCTTTATAATATTCCCTAAGCTAACTTTAGAATACATAGTTACATGCCAGAAACATCTAGAAGGGGAGGCTTAATATTCCAGTTTATCTTTTAGCACATTAGTGAGGAGGTTCGCTCTTTAATCGATAAGGAATAATCTTCAAAGAAAATCTTTGGCCAGTATAAAAATTAACAACTAATTTTTAGTATCCAAATAGTTTCGGAAATGTTTGGAGCTTGGTGGCTTATCCTTAAAATACATATAGCCTACTAAGATCCTGTCTTTATAGAAAAATATTTAGCTTCATATATCTATTCATTCAACAGTTGTTTTTTTGAATATTGGATGGTCCCCACACTATGAAAACTCATGGCCCCTGCTCTTAGGTATTCAGTTAAAAGGGGAGATACAAATGTCTTGTTATAAATCAGTGAGCTAAGTACAGTAATTGATAGTACTTTGGAGAAGTTAGAATATTTTAGTATTTTGTTTAATAATACTTTTCATAGTTGTCTTTTGGAAAAGGGTGCCATTCCCAAAATTAACTCCCTTTTCTTAAAATTCTCCCTAGCTTTTCACCTAAATCTACGCACCCTCCCCCCCACAAAAAGAGCTTTTTAGAGAAAACAGTTGAAAAGATAGAATTTGTGAATGAGTTTGTATATATAATGAATGAGGGGAGAAAATTCCTATTAAATATTTTAGGTTTTTAAAAATACTAAAAAATAATTTTCTTCCATGCCAAAGAAACAATATGAAAGTCATTACTTCAGAGAAAAATGCTTTTGAACATTTAATTTCCCAAGAAATTAAGATTTAAAAATTACTCTATTAAATGTTCAATTAAATATATCTTTTCCTCTAGGTCTGGAAGGCTGGGAAAAAAGACTTATCATATCTGACAGAGCTCATATTGGTAAGGGAAACATAATGCATGTATTTACTACTATCTTTTTATCAGCAGTTATCATAGGAAGGCATTTAGTAGCTAAGATTGTCTTTAATTTTAGGGAAAACTAAATAGGATGGCTTGTAATAATTGGGTTCCAAATACATAAAATCTTACTAATTTTTTTTTCTGTTTTTGATAAAGGTGAGGCTAAAATTTACCCACTTTTGAGGAAATGAACAATATAAGTAGACTCTTTAATTCTATTAAAAATAAGCCATATCAAAATATAAAGAGAATTTATATGTACATATTAATACTCATGTAAAAGTAGTCTACTATCTTGTAGATCTTTGGAGTGATTTTTTTGTGCTTAAAATGTAATAATACTACTTTAAATGTAATAATACTGCTTTTTAAAATGATTCAGACTTTATTCAGACTAGTCTTCTCTTCCATTAGTTGGAGTAAGCTGGATTCTAAAAATTAATTTCAACCACCACTGATGAATCTGAGGTTTATTTTCCTGTTATTATCCTATCTCTGAAGTTACAGAGTTGTTAGTTAACAGTGAAATGATTAAGAGAAAATAACCAGAAAAGAGAAAGAGTAACTATAAACCATGTAAGAAACTTCTGTATGGTTGATCCAAACTGTTCAATTGTATTTAAATATAAATGTCTCTGAGACAATAGCTGCTCTAGTTTTCATATTGACCTCTATTTAAGAGGCAGCCTCATCAAAGTTCATGCAGTATTTATCAGCCAAGTAACACTGCTTGGAAATAAGTCACAGACTTGAATCCTGTGTAACCCAACAAAGTAACTTTCGTCAAGTAAACTGCGTGGATTGACATACAGCTTTTATGTGAAATGTCCCCTTTCTCATTACATAGTTTGCCATGGGCCTGTTAAACTACAGAATCTGAAAAGAAGACTTTTTGATGATCACTGCAAAACACTTACATGAATTCACATTATCCTATATGTTGTCTCTGAGTTAATCCTCATAGTGTGACTAGATAAAATATGTAGATACTTCTGTATTTTACATTAAACAAAGTAGACTTTTGAGTTTTTTGTATTTCACCTGAGTGTATTTAAACTATGATAATATAAATCATCAGAAATACTTGTATTTAAACTGAACCTTTTCTTTGAAGAGTTCATAGTTTTTTCTTTTTTAACAAAGCTATAATTTATATTTCCAGAGTGATTAATAGCATCACTGCATTACAAGACAAAAAAAGAAATAAGCTTAACAGTCCCAAATAATAACATGCACTTTTTATAAGGACCAAAGGGTTTTCATTTTGCTTTTCTGAGGAAGGAGGTTGTAACTGCCATTTTTTGGCCATTTGGAGCTTCTGATTTTTAAAAATCAGCCTGTCACCTATATAGTTTAAAATATTTTTTGATTAACTATCTTAATACTTGCATTTTAAACTTTCTGTATCTTCATAGTGCTATAATTTAAAAAGCAATCTGTTACTGATATTTTTTTTACTGACAGTGTCTTAGGTATATAATGAAAAATGTTTGTGCATTATTTTTCTAGTATTTTTTTTGCCTACACTCACTAATTGTTAAACCTTAATGCATATTTTATTCTGTTGCCATGAATCATTCTCCCTTTCTCCCTTCATGGTTTTTGTGTACAACCTTTTGGTATTCACTTGTGGATAAAGTAAGGCTCTGTGTTAGATGATGAAAGCCACTACTCAGCAACTCACCTTCAGAACCTATGGTCCTCTGTCATTTGGTGTGTGAAGTACAGTATCTTAATCTGAGCATTACGATTTAGGATTGCAAGATAGAACAACGTATGCACCTTTTGAGTAACGTACAACTTAGTGTACATCAGACTGTTTGTTAGGCTTTGTGTAGATACACACATATGCTAATGATACCAGATTGTTGCAAAGAACAGTGCTAAGAGAGGTATCTGTGTTCCTGTCTGGATTCTCTACCTTCTTCATTACAGATGCTTTGGATCTATCCCATTCCTGTGACAGTTTGCATTCTTGGGTGTAGCACCGTGGTTAAGCAAATGACCTAACTGCTTTAGCCTATAAAACCCAAGAAAATAAATGCAGAGGGATCAAAGCATCAAAGTGATAGGGAAGTGATGTAGTTTAAATCATAACAAATATGGATTGGTTTTGTAAATTTATTTAAAATTGTATTATATCTCTTTTATAATGATTTTTCCTTTTCCATGAGTTTATGTCCTTAAATTTCTTACACAGAAAGACTGAAACCAGAGAAGATAGCTCAAAATAAAATTCAGATGTTAGTAGTAATGTGTGTAATAATAATATATATGCTTTAAAATGTGTGATGAAAATATCTTCAAGAAATATGTACTTTTAGTATAATCAACTCTAAAATGGTGAAACAAATAGTGACATTAAAAAAATAAAATAAATAACTAGAAAATTGCTGAGAACCATTGCTGTGAAACCACTGCAAATTTTTGCTTCAGAGACTCTGTTACCATAGGACTGAAAGGACAGTTCTATAAGCTCCATTGTAATTAGGCCATTAGAACCCTGAATTAGGTCATTTCAGAACTAATCATTGGACCCCACCTGATATATAGATACTTTAAATTCTTTCCAAGGATATTTAAAATTTCCCATAAAATCATGAGATTTACTCAGCCTGATGGATGATAATTTAGTAGAATGTGATAGAATTATAGGCTTTGGAATTCTAGGGATCTGGGTCCAAATATTAATAATGTGTCCTGGCAAGTTTACCCAGCTACCTTTCTATTTTTTTATTAAAGTATCGCTGATACACAGTCACATTGGTTTCAAATACACAACACAGTGTTTCAGCATTTGCCCTTATTAGCAACTCCTCACCCCCTCCAGTGTGGTCACTGTCCATCAGCGTAGTAAGATGTTAGAGAATCATTAACTCTTGTCCGTGCTGTACTGCCATCCACATAACCAACTTATATTGTAATTGTGAATTATTGTGCCCCTGAATCCCCTCTACCCCCCAACCTCCTTAAACCTCTTCCCCTTGGTAATCACTAGTCCCCTTTCGGTATCTATGAGTCTGTTGCTGTTTTATTCCTACTGTTTTGCTTTGTGTTTTTTTTGTTGTTGTTTTTATTCTTTTTATTACGGAATCATTGATATACACTCCTATGAAGGTTTCACAAAAAAATCAATGTGGTTACTACATTAACCCTTATTATTGAGTCCCCCCGTTCCCCATTGCAGTCATTGTCCATCAGTGTAGTAAGATGCCACAGAGTCCCTACTTGTCTTCTCTGTGCTACACTCTTCCCTGTGACCCCACACACACCATGTGCACTAATGATAATACCCCACAATTCCCTTTTCCCTCCCACCCTACTTGTCCTTATCCCTCCCCTTTGGTAATCGCTAGTCCCTTCTTGGAGTCTGTGAGTCAGCTGCTGTTTCCTTCCTTCAGTTTTGCTTCATTGTTATACTCCACAAATAAGGGAAATCATTTGGTATTTGTCTTTCTCTGCCTGACTTATTTCACTGAGCATAATAGCCTCTACCTCCATCCATGTTGTTGCAAGTGGTAGGATTTGTTTCTTTCTTATGGCTGAATAGTATTCCATTGTGTGTATCTACCATGTCTTCTTTATCCATTCATCTACTGATGGACACTTAGTTTGCTATCATGTCTTGGCTATTGTAAATAGTGCTACAATAAACAGAGGGGTTGCATATATCTTTTTGAATCTGACAACTTGTTTTCTTTGGGTAAATTCCTTCAAGTGGAATTCCTGGGTCAAATAATATTTCTATCGTTAGTTTTTTGAAGAACCTCCATACTGCTTTCCACAGTGGTTGAACTAGTTTACATTCCCACCAGCAGTGTAGGAGGGTTCCCTTTTCTCCACATCCTCACCAGCATTTGTTGTTCTTAGTCTTTTCGATGTTGGCCGTCCTAACTGGTGTGAGGTGATATCTCATTGTGGTTTTAATTTGCATTTCACTGATTAGTGATGTGGAGCATCTTTTCATGTGCCTGTTGGCCATCTGAATTTCTTCTTTGGAGAAGTGTCTGTTCATATTTCTTAATAGGGTTACTTACCATTTGGGTGTTGAGGTGTGTTAATTCTTTATATATTTTGGATGTTAACCCCTTGTCGGATAGGAATATATTCTTCCATAATGTAAGATGCCTTTTTGTTCTACTGATGGTGTCCTTTGCTGTATAGAAACTTTTAGCTTGATGTATTCCCATTTGTTCATTTTTGCTTTTGTTTCCCTTGCCCGAGGAGATGCATTCAGGAAAAAATTGCTCATGTTTATATTCAGGAGATTTTTGCCTGTGTTCTCTTATGGTTTCATGACTTACATTCAGGTCTTTTATCCATTTTTAGTTTACTTCTGTGTATGGGGTTAGACAATAATCCAGTTTCATGCTCTTGGCATGTAGCTGTCCAATTTTGCCAACACCAGTTGTTGAAGAGGCTGTCATTTCCCCATGGTATATCCATGGCTCCTTTATCGTATATTAATTGACCATATATGCTTGGGTTTATCTCTGGGTTCTCTAGTCTGTTCCATTGGTCTATGGGTCTCTTCTTGTGCCACTACCAAATTGTCTTGATTATTGTGGCTTTGTAGTACAGCTTGAAGTTGGGGAGCATAATCCCCCCACTTTATTCTCCCTTCTCAGGATTGCTTTTGCTATTTGGGGTCTTTTATGGTTCCATGTGAATTTTAGAACTATTTGCTCTAGTTTGTTGAAGGATGCTGTTGTCATTTTGATAGGGATTGCATTGAATCTGTAGATTGCTTTAGACAGAATGGCCATTTTGACAATATTAATTTCTATCCATGAGCATGGGATGTGTTTCCATTTATTGGTGTCTTTAATTTCTCTCTTGAGTGTCCTCTAGTTTTGATAGTATAGGTTTTGGACTTCCTTGGTTAGGTTTATTCCTAGGTATTTTATTCTTTTTGATGTGATTGTGAATGGAATTATTTTCCTGATTTCTCTTTCTGCTAGTTCATCGTTAGTGTATATGAATGCAACAGATTTCTGTGTATTAACTTTGTATCCTGCAACTTTGCTGAATTCAGATATTAGATTTAGGAATGTTGGAATGGATTCTTTAGGGTTATTTGTGTACAATATCATGTCTTCTGCAAACAGGGACAGTTTAACTTCTTCCTTGCCAATCTGTATGCCTTTTATTTCTTTGTGTTATCTGATTGCCATGGTGAAGACCTCTAGAAATATGTTGAATAAAAGTGAGGAGAGTGGACATCCTTGTCTTATTACTGATCTTAGAGGAAAAGCTTTTAGCTTTTCACTGTTAAGTATGATATTGAGTGTGGGTTTGTCATATATGGCCTTTATTATGTTGAGGTGCTTGTGCTTCATACCCATTTTGTTGAGAGTTTTTATCATCAATGGATGTTGAGTTTTGTTGAGTTCTCAGCATCTATGGAGATGATCATGTGGTTTTTGTCCTTCTTTTTGTTGATGTGGTTGATGATGTTGATGGATTTTCAAATATTGTACCATCCTTGCATCCCTGGAATAAAATCTACTTGATCATGGTGGATGATCTTCTTGATGTATTTTTGAATTCGGTTTGCTAATATTTTGTTGAATATTTTTGCATGTATGTTCATGAGGGATATTGGTCTGTAATTTTCTTCTTTAGTGATGACTTTGCTGGGTTTTGGTATTACATTGATGCTGGCATCATAGAAAGTGTTTGGAAGTATTCCCCTCCTCTTCTACTTTTTGGAAAACTTTAAGTAGGAAATTCAGCATGAAGCCATCTATCTGGTCCAGGGATTTTGTTCTTAGGTAGTTTTTTGATTACCAATTCAATTTCATTGCTGGTAATCGGTCTGTTTAGATTTTCTGTTTCTTCCTGGGTCAGCCTTGGAAGGTTGTATTTTTCTAGAAAGTTGTCCATTTCTTCTAGGTTATCCAGTTTGTTAGCCTATAATTTTTCATAGTATTCTCTAATAATTCTTTGTATTTCTGTGTTGTCTGTAGTGATTTTTACTTTCTCATTTCTGATTCTGTTTATGTGCCAGACTCTCTTTTTTTCTTGATAAGTCTAGGTAGGGGTTTATCTATTTTGTTTATTTTCTCAAAGAACCAGCTCCTGCTCTCATTGATTGTTTCTATGGTTTTATTCTTCTCAATTTTATTTATTTCTGCTCTAATCTTTATTATGGCCCTCCTTGTACTGACTTTGGGTCTCATTTGTTCTTCTTTTTCTAGTTGTGTTAATTATGAGTTTAGACTGTTCATATGGGATTGTTCTTTCCTTAGGTAGGCCTCTATTGCAATATGCTTCCATCTTAGCATGGCCTTCGCTGCGTCCACAGATTTTGCAGTGTTGAATAATTGTTGTCCTTTGTCTCCATATATTGCTTGATCTCTGTTTTAATTTGGTCGTTGACCTATTGATTATATGGGAGCATGTTGTTAAGGCTCCATGTGTCTGTGGGCTTTTTCTTTTTCTTTGAATAATTTATTTCTAGTTTCATGCCTTTGTGATGTGAGAAACTGGTTGGTACAATTTCTATCTGTAAATTTACTGAGGCTCTTTCTGTGGCCTGGTATTTTATCTATTCTTGAAAATGTCCATGTGTTCTTGAGAAGAATGTGTACCCTGTTGCTTTTGGATGGAGTGTTGTATAGGTGTCCATTAGGTCCATCTGTTCTAATACATTGTTCAGTGCCTCTGTCTCCTTACTTATTTTCTGTCTGGTTCATCAGTCCTTTGGAGTGATTGGAGTGTTAAAGTCTCCTAAAATGAATGCATTGCATTCTATTTCCCCCTTTAAATTCTGTTATTATTTGTTTCACATATGTAGGTGTGCCTATGTTGGGTGCATAAATGTTTATAATGGTTATATCCTCTTGTAGGACTAACCCCTTTATCATTATGTAATGTCCTTCTTTTTCTCTTGTTCCTTTTTTGCTTTAAAGTCTATTTTGTGTGACGCATGTACTGTAACTCCTGCTTTTTTCTCCGTATTAGTTGCATGAAATGTCTTTCTCCATTCCTTCACTTTTAGTCTATGTATGTCTTTGGGTTTGAAGTGCATTTCTTGTAGGCAGCATATAGTTGGGTCTTTTTTTTTATCCATTCAGTGACTCTTACGTCTTTTGATTGGTACATTCAGTCCATTTACATTTAGCGTGATTATTGATTGGTCTATACTTATTTCCATGGCAGGCTTTAGATTGTGGTTAACAAACGTTCAAGGGTAATTCTCTTACTATCTAACAGTCTTAATTTAACCCACTCAATATGCTGTTACAAACACAACCTTGAGGTTCTTTTCTTTTTTCCTCCTCTGTTCTTTATATATTATGTATCATATTCTGTACTCTGTCTATCCCTTGACTGACTTTGGGGGTAGTTGATTTGATTTTGCATCAGCTTAGTAATTAATTGTTCTACTTTCTTTACTGTGGTTTTTATTTCCTCTGGTGACAACTATTTAGCCTTAGGAACACTTCCATCTAGAGCAGTCCATCCAAAATACACTGTGGAAGTGGTTTGTGGGAGGTAAATATTCTCAGCTTCTGCATATCTGGAAATTGTTTATTCCCTTCTTCAAATGTAAACGATAAATCTTTCTGAGTACAGTATTCTTTGTTCGAAGCCCTTCTATAATTCATTGCATTAAATATATATCATGCCACTCCCTTCTGGCATGTAAGATTTTTGTTGAGAAGTCTGCTGATAGCCTGATGGGTTTTCCTTTGTGATCTTTTTTCTCCTTCTAGCTGTTTTTAAAGTCTGTCCTTATCCTTGGTCTTGGCCATTTTAATTATTATGTATTCGTGTTGTCTTCCTTGTGTCCCTTGGGTCCCTTGTATTGGGAGATCTGTGGACCTCTATGGTCTGAGTGACTATCTCCTTCCCCAGATTGGGGAATTTTTCAGCAATTACCAACTCAGAGACACTTTCTATCCCTTTTTCTGTCTTCTTCTTGTTCTTGTACCCCTATACTGCGAATATTGTTACATTTGGATTGGTGACACAGTTCTCTCAATATTCTTCTTTTTTTACGTTTTTATATTTTCTTGGTTTCATTAATATACACTTACATGAACAGCATTGTGGTTACTAGATTCCCCCCATATCAAGTCCCTACCACATACCTCATTACAGTCACTGTCCATCAGCATAGTAAGATGGTATAGAATCACTACTTGTCTTCTCTGTGTTGTACTGCCTTCCCTGTGCCCCCCAACCCAGATTATGTGTGCTAATCATAATGCTCCTTTTTCCCTTTATCCCTCCCTTCCCACCCATACTCACCACTCCCTTTCCCTTTGGTAACTGTTAGTCCGTTCTTGGAATCTGTGAGTCTCTTGCTGTGTTTGTCCTTCAGTTTTTGCTTTGTTATACTCCGTAGATGAGTAAAATCTTCTGATACTTGTCGTTCACCACCTGGCTTATTTCACTGAGCATAATACTTCTACCTCCATCCCCATGTTGTTGCAAATGGTAGGATTTGTTTTCTTCTTATGGCTGAGTATATTCCATTGTTTATATGTACCAAGTCTTTATCCATACATCTACTGATGAACAGTTAGGTTGTTTCCATTTCTTGGCTATTGTAAATAGTGCTGTGATAAACAGGGGTGCATATATGTTCTTGAATCTGTGATCTTGTTTTCTTGAGTAAATTCCAGGAGTGGAATTCCTGGGTCAAATGGTATTTCTGTTTTGAGTTTTTTGAGGAACCTCCATATTGCTTTCCACAAAGGTTGACGTAATTTACATTCCCACCAGCAGTATAGGAGGATTCCCCTTTCTCCACATCCTCGACAATATTTGTTGTTGTTTGTCTTTTGGATGTTGGCCATCCTAACTGGTGTGAGGTGATAATCCCATTGTGGTTTTAATTTGCACTTCTCTGATGATTAGCGATGTGGAGCATCTTTTCATGTGCTTGTTGGCCATCTGCATTTCTTCTTTGGAGAAGTGTCTGTTCAGATACTCTGCCCATTTTTAATTGGGTCATTTGTTTTTTTTGTTGAAATGCGTGAGCTCTTTGTATATTTTGGATGTCAACCCCTTATCGGATGTGTCATTTATGAATATATTCTCCCTTACTGTATGATGCCTTTCTGTTCTACTGATGTTGTTCTTTGCTGTACTGGAGCTTTTTGGTTTTATATAGTCACATTTGTTCATTTTTGCTTTTGTTTCCTTTGCCAGTGGAAATATGTTCATGAAGAAGTTGCTCATGTTTATATCCAAGAGAGTTTTGCCTATATTGTCTTCTAAAAGTTTTATGGTTTCATGACTTACTTTCAGGTCTTTAATCCATTTTGAGTTTACATTTGTGTATGGAGTTAGACAGTAATCAGGTGTCATTCTCTTACATGTAGCTGGCCAGTTTTGCCAACACCAGCTTTTGAAGAGGTTGTCATTTCCACATTGTATATCTATGGCTCCTTTATCCTATATTGATCGACCATATATTCTTGCGTTTATATCTGGACTCTTTATTCTTTTCCACTAGTCTATGGGTCTGTTCTTGTGCCAGTACCAAATTGTCTTGGTGACTGTGGCTTTGTAGTAGAGCTTGAAGTTGGGAAGTGAGATCGCCCCTGCTTTTTTCTTCCCTCTCAGGATTTCTTTGGCTCTTCCTTCTCAGTATTGCTTTGGGTCTTTTGTGGTTCCATGTGAATTTTAGAACTACTTGTTCCAGTTTGTTGAAGAATGCTGTCAGTATTTTGATAGGGATTGCATTGAATCTGTATATAGCTTTAGGTAGAATGGCCATTTTGACAGTTTGAAATCTTCCTATCCATGAGCATGTGATGTGTTTCCATTTACTGGTATCTTCTTTAATTTCTCTCTTGAGTGTCCTGTATTTTGAGAGTATAGGTTTTGGACTTCCTTGGTTAGATTTATTCCTAGGTATTTTATTCTTTTTGATGCAACTGTGAATGGAATTATTTTCCTGATTCCTCTTTCTGTTAGTTCATCATTAGTGTATAGGAATGCAACAGATTTCTGTGTATTAATTTTGTATCCCACAACTTTGCTGAATTCAGATATTAAATCTAGTAGTTTTGGAATGAATTCTTTAGGGTTTTTTATGTACAATATCATGTCATCTGCAAACAGGGACTGTTCAACTTTTTCTTTGCCAATCTGTATGCCTTTTATTTCTTTGTGTTGTCTATTTGCTGTGGCTAGGACCTCCAGTACTATGTTGAATAGATCCTTGTCTTGTTGCCAGTCCTAGAGGAAAAGCTTTCAGCTTCTCACTGTTAAGTATGATGTTGGCTGTGTGGGATTTTCATATATGGCTTGTATTATGTTGAGGAACTTGTCCTCTATACCAATTTTGCTTAATTTTTATCATGAATGATGTTGAATTTTGTCAAATGCTTATGGAAATGGTCATGTAGTTTTTGTCCTTTTTGTTTATGTGGTTGATGATGTTGATGGATTTTCTAATGTTGTACCATACTTGCATCCCTGGGATGAATCCTACTTGATCATGATGGATGATCCTCTTGATGTTTTTTTGAATTCAGTTTGCTAGTATTTTGTTGAGTATTTTTGCATCTGTGTTCATGTATAGTGGACTGTAGTTTTCTTGTTTTGTGGTGTCTTTGCCTGTTTTTGGTATTAGAGTGATGCTGATTTCAGAGAATGAGTTTGGAAGGATTCCCTCCTCCTCTTTTTTTGGAAAAATTTAAGGAGAATGAATATTGTGTCCTCTCTAAATGTCTGATAAAATTCAGCGGTGAATCCATCTGGTTTGTGGGTTTTGTTCTTTGGTAGTTTTTTGATTACCGATTCAATTTCATTGCTGGTAATTGGTCTGTTTAGATATTCTGGTTCTTCTTGGGTCAGTCTTGGAAAGTTGTATTTTTCTAGAAAGTTATCCATTTCTTCTAGGTTATCCAGGTTGTCACCATATATAGTTTCATAATATTCTCTAATAAGTCTTTGAATTTTTGTGGTGTCTGTGATTTTTCCTTTCCTAATTTCTGATTCTGTTTATGTGTGTAGATTCTCTTTTTTTTTCTTAACAATTCTGTCCTAGGGCTTTCTATTTTGTTAGTTTTCCCAAAGTACCAGCTCTTGGTTTTATTAATTTTTTCTGTTGTTTACTTCTTCTCAATTTTATTTATTTCTGTTCTGATCTTTATTATGTCCCTCCTTCTGCTGACTTTGGGCCTCATTTGTTCTTCCTTTTCCAGTTTCAATAGTTGTGAATTTAGACTATTAATTTGGGATTGTTCTTCCTTCTTTAAATAGGCCTGGATTGTTATGTACTTCCCTTTGAGAACTGCCTTCACTGTGTCCCAGAGAAGCTGGGGCATTGTTGTTGATTTCATTTTTCTCCATATATTGCTTGATCTCTGTTTTAATTTAGTCATTGATCCATTGATTATTTTGGAACATGCTGCTAAACCTCCATGTGTTTGTGAGCCTTTTTGTTTTCTTTGTACAATTTATTTCTAGTTTTATACCCTTGTGATGTAAGAAGTTGGTTGGTGCCATTCAGTCTTTTTGTATTTCCTGAGGCTCTTTTTGTGGCCTATTATCTGGAAAATGGTCTGTATGCACTTGAAAAGAATGTGTATCCTGCTGCTTTTGGGTGTAGAGTTCTGTAGATGTCTGTTAGTTTCACCAACTATATTTTCATATCGTATGTGGTTTTGGGAGGAGTTCTCTGTCTCATCTCTTATGCCACCATCTTTAATCCTCTCTCTGTTTTGCTTTGTTTTTATACTCCACAAATAAGTGAAATCATATTGGTATTTGTCTTTCTCTGCCTGAACTTATTTCACTGAGCATAATACCCTCTAGATTCCTCTGTGTTGTTGCAAATGGGAGGATTATTTTCCTTTTATGGCTGAATAATATTCCATTGTGTATATGTGCCATATCTTCTTTATCCATTTATCTGTTGATGGACACTTAGGTTGCTTCCATATCTTGGCTATTGCAAATAGTGCATCAGTAAACATGGGAGTGCATATATCTTTTCAAATCAGTGGTCTTGTTTTCTTTGGGTATATTCCTAGAAGCGGAATTACTAGGTGAAATGGTATTTGTATTTTCAGTTTTCTCAGAAACATCCATACTGCTTTTTCCCCAGTGGTTTCACCAATTTGCATTCCCACCAACAATGTAGGAAGGTTCCTATTTCTACACATCCTCTCCAGCATTTGCTTTTTCTCTTCTTTTGGAGAGTGGCCATTCTAACTGGTGTGAGATGATATCTCATTGCAGTTTTAATTTGAATTTCTCTGATGATAAACGATGTGGGGCATCTTTTCATGTACCTGTTGGGCATTCATACTTCTTTGGAAAAGTTCAGGTTTTCCACCCATACGTTAATTGGGTTATTTGTCTTTTGTGTGTTGAGGCATATGAGTTCTTTATATATTTTGGATGTTAACCTCTTATCAGATAAATCTTTAATGAATATATTATCTCATACTATAGGATGTCTTTTTCTGCTGACTGTCATTTTCTGTACAGAAAATTTTTGTTTTGATGTAGTCCCACTTGTTCATTTTTTATTTTGTTTCCCTTGCCTGAGGAGATGTGTCCAGGAAAAAGTTGCTAATGTTTATACTTAAGAGATTTTTGCCTATGTTTTGTTCTGAGGGTTTTATGGTGTCAAGACTTGCATTCATGTCTTTGATCCATTTTGAGTTTACTTCTGTTTATGGAGTGAGAGAATAATAGAGTTTCATTCTCTTACATGTAGCAGTTCAGTTTTGCCAACACCATTTGTTGAAGAGGCTGTCTTTTCCCCACTGTATATTCATGGTTCCTTTGTATCATATATGAATCAACTATGTATGCTTGGTTTTATATCTGGACTCTCTATTCTGTTCAAATATTTGTGGGTCTCTTCTTGTGTCAGTACCAAATTGTGTTGATTACTGTGGCTTTGTATTAGAGCTTGAAGTTAAGGAGTGTAATCCCCCCAAGTTTGTTGTTCTTTCTTAGGATTGCTTTGGCTATTCGGGCTCTTTGTGATTCCACATGAATTTTAACCTTGGAACATTTCTATCTACAGCTGTCCCTTTAACATATTCTGTAGGGCTAGCTTAGTAGTGATGAATTACTTTCACTTCTTGTTACCTGAAATATTTAATCCCTGCTTCAAATTTCAGTTAGAATCTTACCAGTAGAGTATTCTTGGTTGGAGGTCCTTCTTTTCATCACCTTAAATATGTCTTGCCGTCCTTTGTGGACTGTAAAGTTTCTGCTGAAAAGTCTTATGATAGCCTGATGGGGTTTCCTTTATAAGTAAACTTTTTTCTCTCTCTGGTTGTTTCCAGCACTCTCTCCTTGTCCTTGATCTTTGCCATTTTAATTATTGTATTTCTTGGTTTTGTGTACCTGGGGTTCCTTTTGTTAGGGGCTCTTTGTGCTTCTATGACCTGAGTGTCTATTTCTTTCCCCAGATTGGGGAAGTTTTCAGCAATTATTCCCTCAAAGAGAGTTTCTGTCCCTTTGTTCTGGTACCCCTATTATGTGAATATTGTTCCATTTGGATTGGTCACACAGCTCTCTTATTATTGTTTTATTTTTAGAGATCCCTTTTTCTCTGTGTGTTTCAGCTTCATTGTTTTCTTGCTCCCTAATTTCCAAATCATTTGCAATTTCTTCAACCTGTGAAAGTCTGCTATTAAATCCCTCCATTGTATGTTTCATTTCAAATACTGCCTTCTTCAGCTTTGAGTGGCTTTTTTGCAGGTCTTCTTTTTGTTGAGGTCCTCCCTGATATCTTGAATATTTTTGTGGGTCCATGAGTGTGTTTATGACTTTAACTTTGAAGTCTTTATCAAGAAGATTCGTGGTTTCAGTTCCATTCAGCTCCCTTGTGTTGTTTTGTTTTGTAGTTTTGTTTGAAGCAAATTCCTTTGCCTCCTTGTTTTCTCAGTGTTTCTTACAGAGTAATAACTTTATGAAGGAAGTGCCCTCTAGTGCCGAGAAGCTCAAGACACTTCACTTTCCAGTGTGGGAGCCCCAGCTGTTAGCATGTAGTGGGTGGGGCCCTACCTTTCTGTTTGGCTTGTGATCTGATTTCAGGCGGGCTATTTGCCTCGGCCTATGATCAGAGCAGAAGTCTCTGCTTGGAGTTGCTGTGGGTGGGGCCACCCTCTGGGCTGTAGCCGTGGCAGAGGTTGCAGGCATGTGGGACAGGGCCCTGACAGGAGGAAGTAGCTCCTGGGGCTGGCTCCCACAGGCAGTTCCCTGGCTGGGGCCAAGAAAGCTGGGAGGGTCTCCCTCAGCCTACTTGGCAGCAAGTCTGATACCACTGCTGGACCAAGTAGGCTGACAGCTGGTCACGCCCAGGGAGAAGCCTTGGTGCTGCACTGCAGGAGTTGCTGTGGGTAGAGCTGCCCTCCACCTGGGCCTACAGTAATGACAGGGGCTGCAGGTGGGCAGGACCAGTGTCTGCCAGGAGGAAGGAGCTCCTCGGGCTGTTTCCCACAGAGAATTCCCTGGCTGGGCCAAAACAGGGCCTAGAAAGCTGGGAGGTTCTCCCTCTTCCTATCTGGCAGCAAAGGCTGACCAGTGCCAGGCCAAGCGGGCCATCTACAGGCCATGTGCCTCAGGGAGGAGCACTGGGACTGTGTTGCCAGTGAGGGGGATGGAGTGTCTAGAGCTCCCAAGAGTTCCCAACCTGTTCTACTGAGGGTGGGCTGGGAGGTATTGTCCATCTGCCCTTTCTCCTGAGCAGAGAGCTTCATGTGACCCTTGCCCCTCTGGCACCCCTCCTCCGGCTGGGAAGTCTTTCAAACTGCCTGCTTTGTTTTTGTCTCAGGGGCCAGTAGAGTGTTCCTGTTTCTCTACAAGCTGCCAGAATCTCAGCCTCCCTAAGTGTTCTGCCTGTTTTTGGTATCCAGCCCAACTAAGCACCAGTGCACCACCTAACATGGGTTCATGCTCCTGGGGCAGGTGTCCAGGGTCAGTGTTCAGCAGTCCTGGGCTCCTACTCCTTCCTTGCTCTGTTCCTGTTCCTACCGCCTGTGGGTTGGGGTGGGGGAAGCACTTGGGTCCTAGCATATTTTGCCTTTGCCACTTTTCCCTTTTCTGTGAGGCCTTCTCTTCTTCCCCAGATGTAGGTCGACATTTTGTATGCAGTCTTCAGGTCGTTTTCAGGCTTCGTTGTATTTGCTGTATTTTCATGTTATGTGTTTTGGGGAGGTTTTTCTCTCACCTTCTTACTCCTCCATCTTTTGCTTAAAACCACGTTACTTATTTTCCAGGCGTTAGTACACCCATTGGTAAAACGGACATAGCACCTCACAAAATGTTGTGTTCATGAGGAAAAGAATTTCATCTGATTTATTCATACATATGCCAGCACCTAACTCAGGTGCCATACCACACTTGGTCAAGATGTACTGTTTTCTCATCCTGAGGGATATTGAACTGTAGTGTTCTTTAGTTTTAGTGCCTTCATTTTTCTGAGGGAGTATATATAGTATTGGCATATTTCCTCTTTAAATGTTGAGTAGAATCTTTGTGGGGATGTTTTTAGTTATGAATTCCATTTCTTTAATGGATATGGAGATATTTAGGTTTCTTGTGCAATTTTTGGTAACTTACATTTTTTAAGGGATGTAATTCATTTCACCCAATTTACCAAAATATTGGCATAAAGCTTTTAATATTTGTATATTTTCCTAATAATTTCTGTGGAGTTTGCAGTGATATTTTCATTTCTGGTATTAGTAAGTTGTATCTTTACTCTTTTTCTCTTTATCACCTAACTAAAGCTTTATCTATCTATCTATTTATTTATTTAAATAGTAAGCATTTAATCTTGCTGATTTTCTGTTTTCTTTTTCATTGGTTTCAGCTGTTTATTGCATTCCTTCTTTCTTTGGGTTTAATTTGCTTTTTTTCTTAAATAGCCTCTTTACGAGCTTATTAGGTTACTGACTTTTAGACCTTTCTTTACTAATTCAAGCATTAAACTATACATGTCCCTGTAATCATACATCACCTGCTTCCACAAATGTTGACATTTTGTATTTTATTTCTAATCAGTTGAAAATATTTCTTAATTTTTTTGTGAATTCTGTTTGACCCATGAGTTCGGAAGAAATATATTTCTTAAGATATTGGAAGAGCTTCCTGATTTCTCTGTATTATTTATTTCTAATTTAATTTTGTTATAAACAGAATATTCTCACTTTTTAAATTTCTTGAGACTTGTTTTATGGTCCAGTATATGGTCTGATTTGGTTAATATTCTACATGCACTTAAATTATGTATTCCATTCTTGTTGAGTAGAGTGTTCTTTACATGTCTATTAAATCAAACTGGTTGATAGTGTTCAAATCTTCTATATCCTAACTGATTTTCTGTCTACTTCTCTGTCAGTTTCTAAGAAAGAGAGGTATGATGAAACCTTCAATATTAATTGTGGATTCATCTTCGTTTTATTTAAACTCTTAAGTTTTTAGTTTGGGTTCTTTGAAGCTTTTATAAGTGCATGTATAAATTATGTTTTTGATGAACTAACATTTTCAACATTATGAAATGTCCTCTCTACACCTATACTTTGATATTAATATAGTCACTAGAGCTTTCTTAAGATTAGTGTTTTCATGGTGTTCTTTTGCTATCCTCTAATATTTAAATTATCTGTATCTTTATATTTATGGCACATTTATTGTAGAGAAAATATAGTTGGGTCTTGCTTGTTATTCACTGTGACAGTGTGCCTTTTAATTGGAGTGTTTAGATGTACAGTTATCAGTATGGTTGAATTTATATCTGCTCTTTGCTTTCCATTTGTTCCATCTGTTATTGTATTTTTTCCATTTATTTTAGATTTAATATTTTAAATATTACCTCCACTATTAGCTTATTAGTTATATATCTTGTTTTATGAACTTTTATAGTTGGCTCTAGGATTTATAATACACATCTTTAAATTATCATCATCTCCCTTAAAATAATAAAACATTTAACCTAAGGTCCTTAAAATAAAATGTTTCCATATCCTTTGTCCAGTCCTTTGTGTTATTTTTGTCATACATTTCATGTTTACATTGTTGCAAACTCCTCAGTACATTGTTAATATTTTTGCTTTTAACAACCAGTTTTCTTTTAAAGAAATTAAAAAATGAGTTGATTTGTTGGCTAGTTCCTAATACTGGTACTTATGTAACTATTTTGCATTATAATCATGCCTTGAATCTCATAATACATACAAACAAAATTTGTACATAAGAGATGCTTATTGAGGGAAAGAGATCTGATAAATGGCTTAGACTTAAAAATTTTTTTAAACATTTGAAATCCAAATTTGTTGGTTAATACTCCTTTGTTCATCTGTTGAATGCCTACTTTATGCCAGGGCTGGTGCTGGGCACTAAGGATTCAGCAGTAGAAAAGGCAAATAAAAATCCCTAATGGAGCTTATAGTGTAGGAGGGAAGACAGATAATAAAAAAGATAAATATGTGATAAATGTACTGTGGTTATATAGTGATCAGTTTAGAGGAGAAAAATAAATCAGAGAAAGGTGCCAGGTAGTGTCATATAGTTTAGAAGAGGTGGGTGGGGGCCTGTAACTATATAGGTGAAGTGTTTGGAGAGGTTTCCCAGGGAAGATGACATTTAAGTAAAGACTTGAAGAGAAGAAACATGAATTGTGACTTAATCTGTGAGAGGGTAGGTAGGTCTCATGTGAATTGGCCACAATTTTTTAAAAAAAGTGTGAGAAGCAAGCAAAGTGGATATTACATGTCCTGAGACTTAACACTGGACACATTGATACAGTATAACATTGATAATATTAATAAAATTTTAACCATAATAATAATAAAATAAATCATGAGATGGTGTTAATACAATGTATATAGTGAAGGTGCAAAATTACCTTTAATTTTAAAAAGTAGACTGAATCCCCATGCTGAGGTGGGAGACTGAGTATGAGCAAATGGGTAAAGTTGGTCAAAAGGTACAAATGTCCTTCCAGTTTCAAAGTAAGTCAGTCATGGGGATATAATGCAGCATGATGACTATAGTTAATAATACTGCTTGTATATTGAAAATTGCTAATAGATCTTTAAAGTTCTTATCATAAGAAAAACAACTGTAAGTATATGGTGCTAGATATTAACTAAACTTGTTTTGACAGTCAATTTGCAGTATATACAAATATTGAATCATTATTTTGTATACCTGTTGCTGATGTTGTTTTATATAACATGATATGTCAGGTGTATCAATAAAAAAGAAAAAGCTACCCTGATGACCTTTCGTAGTACTGTCTACACCCTTTCACCAAGGGTGAACACTATTACTCTCTCATTGTAGATTAGTTTTCTGTTTTTGAATTTTATATCATTTATACATTATATAATCTGTTGTACCTGACTTCCACTAACATAATATCTGAAATTAATCCTTACGGTTATATAGAGCAATGGTTTATTCTTTTTCATTGCTGTATAGCATCTCGTTGAATGACTATACCATAATTTATCTGTTTTACCACTGATGAAAATTTGATTCTTTTCCAATATTGAGTTATTAGAAATGTTGCTCTGACTGTTCTTGTAGATGTGGGGCAGAGTACCTAGAAAACTTCAGGGGCTAGGCTCAGAGAGTGGTTTTTAGGTCAGGTTTCCTTGAATTTTTCTAATTTCCCCATCTATAAATACAGCGTTAGTTTTCAGATACTTCTAATTAGTTCTACAGATGCCACCACTAGTTGCAGGAACCTTGTCACTGTCTTTAAAATTTATAAAAATTCAACTTATTTATTTGAAAACAATAGTAATTGTTAGTGTAAAGAAGCCATGGTTAAATGTGCTAAAAATGATTAAGTTGCTCAGTTTAAATGGGTGAATTTTATGGTGTGTAGATTTTATTCCCATACAACTGATTAGAAACAAACCCAAGAAAAGAAGCCTTGGTTAAAAGTTAAGAGATCAATTCTAGGCCTCCTGTTTCATAAACTAGCTGTTTGTTCAGTAAATATTTGGGAACTTGAAGGCACAGGAAATCAGCCAGTAAGCTTAAACTGACATGGTCCCAGTACTCAAAGTATTGGTAGGGTAGAGAGAGCGCTCCAGAGCCCATTTAGGTAGAGAAAGGGACATTCAGGCCCAAGGAACTATGCCTTGTAACCAAGGACTTCCAAGAATTCCCATGTTCCCAGAGGCCAGAAGGGGCCAGAGGTAGTGGGAGGTGAGGGAGGGTGGGAAAGAGGTTTGTCTGTTACTTCTGAACAATAGAAAGATATAGTTTTAAAGGCAGTGGGGTGGTAACATCCTATTTTGTTTTGGAAAGATGGCTTTGGCTGCATTTAAAAATAGGCATTAGATGTGTTCAAGAGTGGAAACAGGCACACTCACTAGGAGGCTGCAGTTTTTGTGAGAGGTGGTGGAAGCCTGGGAGTAGTGAGGGAGATGTCAGAATAATTCCCAGATTTCTTTAGCCTAGAGCTTGAAGGAAGAAATACATCTTAGTAAAATGAGCTTTATAGAATTGTAGGATGTGGTGCTGTAAAATTATTCTCTTAATGACTCATTTTTAAAATAGTACAAATTGCAGTAAGTAGGAATAACCAATTGGGCATATTTCCATATTAATATACTAGGTGGCATTATAACCTTTACTCCCACCATTGTAGCTTTTATAATGAAATTAGGCCAATGATATTTATAAATTCATTAATTCAAAATGCAGTATGTTTTGCTTTCCTATATTTGTTTCAACAACAACTGTAATTTTTTTTATCTTCCCTTCAGTATTTGATTTTCATCAAGCAGCTGATGGTATCCAAGAAAAACAGAGAGAAGAACAGGCAGGAAAAAAGTATGTCTGTGTTTGTGTGTTGGGGTGGGTGGGGAGGGGGACAGTTTAAGCATGTCCAGACCCTAATTTTCAAATTCTAGGACAACGGTTTAAGAAAAAGAAGTATTAGAATATCCTGTTCAGATTTCAGAGAAATCAGTGGGACTGTGAAAATAAACTTACAGGAAACAGTATAAATAGAAAATAGTCCTAGTAACTTTATTCTTTGTAATGAGCTGACCACAAGAACTGTGTCTTTCTTGTCTAATCTAAAATTTCTTTTGATTTATTTTTAAGTTTGGGTACCACAAAAAAGGGCATTGGCCCAGTTTATTCTTCCAAAGCTGCACGGAGTGGACTCAGGATGTGTGACCTTGTCTCTGACTTTGATGGCTTCTCTGAGAGGTAACTACAAGTTAGTTAAGTCAGTATTCCAGTTGAATAGTGGTGTGGTTGGCTTTCTGTTTTATTTGAAATCTTAAAGTTATTTTTTATTACATACTAATTGATCCTTAATTTCACATTAACTTCATGAAAAGTAACATGATAATGATGCAATAGCTGTACCTAAACAAGACAAAGCCAAAATTATATTTATGGATTGGAATTTGGAATGGTTTGCTGAAAAACAGAGATGTTTCTGGGAGGGTGTGGCAGAACTTTGGTGGGGTCACCACATCCTAGTGTCCTGATCCTCAGGTTTTCAGGTCTAGAGACTCCATTATGTCCTCCCACCCATACATAATGAGCCTCTTGGGTCCTGGTGAGCTATTGTGTGCTAAGCTCACCTTGAAAAATGGAAATGCCACATTGACAGTGTGTAGAAAAACCTTACTACCCCTTCCTGATAATCCTTGGGAAGCTCTGTGGTGACTCAGTGATGGCAGTGGATTAGTTTTGTTAATAACAGGTGGCATTGCAGCGATGGTGTGGTGTGTGCATCTCTAGCCAGTTTTGTCCGCATTATCAGGACACCTCCACTGGTATATCAGAGACACACTGCTGTGTCCGCTCTGTCTCTCAAAAGCATTGTGTAGAACTTACCCTCTTGTTTTTCACAGTGTATAGTATAATTAATTCAGATTTAAGTTTTGTGATTACAGATTTCAGTCATTCTTCTTGTTTGTACACACATTATCTTAACATGTTATTACTGAACTTGAGTAAAAAATCACTTATTCATATGACCAATCTCTGTTAAGTTTTATTTCTCAGAATGTAACTTCATTTTGGAGATTGACTTGTTATTAAAACCACTTATCTATGGAAACCTTGAATCGAATTAATTCAGAATATTTTAAAACAGCTAACTAATGTCTTGATTTATCTGTATATTTCTCAGGTTCAAAGTTCTGGCTAACCAATACAAATCTATATACCCCACCTTGGAAATAGACATTGAAGGTGAATTACAAAAACTCAAGGTAATGCTGTCTGACCTTTTTAATGTCCTTTTAAAAATTTGTTTGCCAAGTTGACATCCAGATCTTTGATTCATTAGGAACTGAAAATATAAGAATTCCTTTATGTAAATTACTTTGTGACTGAAAAGGTAACGTTAAATAGTTTATGGAATAGTAAGTGCCGTATAGGTGTGTATAAAATATTATTGATAAGAACTGGTAAAGCGAATTGCTTGTCCATTTTAAGTCTAAGTGCATGTAGGTCTTAAAAGGTCATGGCATGTTTGAATAACTCACATGATGTGGCTTCAACAAAATGCTTAGTGGGAACAGGAGTCAAATACCTGAAAATCAAGCTAGGCAAATAGGGACCAAATCACAGGTCTTATGTTGGTCTTATCTGCAATGATAGGAAGTTTAGCTTTTATCCTGGAGATAATGAAGAGCTATTGAATAATTCCGAGCAGAAAAAAGACAGGATTTGTATTGTGTAAAAAGCAGTGTGGAGGACAGATCCATGGAGGGACAAGTGAGAGATGATAACTGTTATAGCTGCCTGGCCCATGTAGGAACACTATCCAAAAGGTCAGACTCATTAGCCCTGTACTCTTGTGAGACAAATAAGAGAACTGGTCCAAAATGAGGTCCACAGTTGGCACCTATTAGGTGTCAGTGGTACCTGAGTGAGTCAGTGGTCAGTCTTCTGTCCTCTCCACCCTTCCATTCCTCCACAGTCTTTGGTGAATTTCAAGCTGCTTCCCTGTACCTGATCATTATTCCTTCCATAAATAAGTAAGAACATCAGCTCCAGAATGGAGTAAGCATTTATAAGCTTCACATGCCATGCTAGTCCTATTACAGATCATAGGTCTAACCACTCACTAAATTCTAAAAAAAGTGACCTCCAGGGAATACTGTTAAGTTTTCGGATTTCAGTGTATTGATTGTTGCTTACAGTAGACTGCCATTTCCTTTTCATTCTGTCATGTGACAGATATTTCATACTTTTACTAACAACTTGGAAATATTTACATATAATTATTAAGTATAGGTATGGCTTTTCAATTCTATTTTACACATGTTCCATGCGAACGTAAAGTAGATGAGTAATAATGAACAGAATTGGGTAAGAAGATTCTTACCAGGTACAAGAGAGACCTCAGGTGCCCAGAATGTTCTATATTTTGATGTGGATGGTGATTTCATGGTTGTCATCAGTTGATGAGAATCACCGAGTTGTATACCTAAGTGCACTTTTTTGTATATATATTATACTTCAGGTTTAAAACTGTCACTCTGTCACAAAATTTTAATAAACATAATTAACTGGAAAAAAAATTCTTAATAGATAATATATGTTGAACCAGGACTTCAAGGAACAAGTGATATGATGAATGGTATGGTCATTTCAGGAATTTAGAAAAAGGACTAAAGTGGAAATATGGGTGGGATGAGAAACTAGAGCTAAGGGGGGACCATAATTTCATCAGTAGATATAATATACTCAGGTAGGTCATGAGTTAATCTTGGAATTTCTATACTAGTCTGGCTAAATATTTAAACATAGTTAAAATTAGGTTTTATTATAGTTATACTGTAAGTCTTTGGAGAACTCTTGTTTATTATATTCTTAGTTTTAAAATTAGACAGTATTATACTTTAAACATGTTTTGAGACAGTTTTATAGTGCTCATGTGTAAAAAAGTATTTGATACATCTAGTAATACTAGTGAGATGCTTTACTGTAATGGAATACAATGGCAAGCAAACATTAGCAATCAGTTACTGATACTTGCATTCTTGCATTGACAATTCTGACCCTTACCATGTTTGAGAATGACTGTGGTGCAAGTTTCAAAACTCACAGTTACATGGATTGTAAATGCAGCTTTTTAAATGCCTCATAAAATTAAAAGCACAGTGTAATATGCTCAGTTCCTTTTATTTTCCTGAAAGTTGGTTATGAAATATGAGTACTTGGCCATTCGGAAGGTTGTCATCATCGTTATTTGCAGTGTGGTTAATGTAGCACCTTTGAGTTTCCTTGTAGTTCTACTTTCTTGGACTAGTGTCTCTTTCCTGGCTTTGGAGACCTGGCATGAGCACTAACCCAGATATTGGAGTAGGGGAAGCACCATCACCAGCCCCTTTCCACTTGGCATTGTCAGTTTTCACTATCATAAACTAGGTAATTTTTACTTGTGCTGGTTCTATTTTAAGTCTCTTTGTATATGTTGAATTGGTTTTGTCTTTTGGATATAGGGTTTTATGGAAAGGATTAAACCAATGGTGAAAGATGGAGTTTATTTCCTGTATGAGGCCCTACATGGACCACCAAAGAAAATTGTGGTAGAAGGTGCAAATGCAGCACTACTAGATATTGATTTTGGTGAGTGAGATGTGACCTATGGGGAGCCTGAGTGAGCCCTGAAGTACTTAAGATATAAATAATTGATGTTAGCATCAGGGAGGTTCAAAACAAGGCTTTTAGCTTTGTGTATTCAGGAACAATAGAAGTTTGTCATCTTACATTAATCCTTTTTTTTAAAAAAAGGAATATTGTGGAAAACATACAATGTGTGTGTTAACTTTTGTTGTCCTAGAAAAGTGAAATCACCATTTGGGTCTGTGGGTTTAGGATTCTATAAACTGATTTTCATTGTTTGGTTCATGATTCAATTCCAGACCTTATTTCCTTGGAACTATTAGGTGATTAGATGAATCTTAGGGAAGAATATTTATCTTTGTGTAGCCTTTTAAAAAATATGTTATTAAACTTACATATTCTAAGATCTATGGAAGTCTGTTGAATTAAGTCCCTGGGTATGAGATTCTGAATGGATTTACAGCATCTTCAAAAAGTTAACATCTTTAAATCACTGCCCATTAGTTTGTTGGCTTTTCTGTCTAAACACAATCTTAGGATAAATCTTGGTGGTTCTCAGTTCTTACTGACAGTTCATTGCCTTTTTGATTCCAACTAAATCAATTTTATATTGTATTGCATATTGTATTTCTATATAGTAGATAAGTATTTTTGATACTATAATATGCCTATCCAATCTGGAAAGAAAGCAGAGTGTCTACTAAGCATAGTGAATAGTCTAGTCTAAATATGAAAAGTCTTTGAATAGAGATCAAAATGTAGGAAAATGCTAAATACCACAAGATACTTAGTATACTGTTGTCACTCCAGGTTGCTGTTATATGTACCTTAAATATTTGTATCAAGGGAATAAGATAAATGTGTTTTAAACTAGCAGGAGAGTGTTAACATCCACAGATTATAAGTCTGTAGAGTAAGATAACACCAGGGTTTTTGCATTAAAATGTTTAGCAATCCCCCATTAGGTGAGTACTACCATACAGAGCTGAGTAACTGCGTGCACTCAAGGAGCCTCTGCAGTGTGAGCACTACAGTTACAGCCCTAGAATTTTTATCTCATTACAGACAAAAAGAATAAAGAATGAAACACTGAGGCTTTGAGAGGCAGTTATACTTGTATTCAAGTCTGTCAAATTCTTAGTATATACTCAAATGTAGGATATTCACAGTAATTCTGTTTTAAAATAATACATGTATATTTTTTAAAATATTTGTTTCTGTTTTTAGGAACTTATCCTTTTGTAACCTCTTCAAACTGTACAGTTGGAGGTGTTTGTACTGGATTGGGGATGCCCCCTCAGAATGTTGGAGAAGTGTATGGAGTTGTGAAAGCTTATACAACCAGAGTTGGTATTGGTGCCTTTCCTACTGAGCAGGACAATGTACGCCTATTTCTCTAATTCAAAAGTTTTAAAATACAAATGCATGCTTTTTTTCCCATAGCAAATTCTTCTCTTTGCATTTCACTTACTTTGCAAGACTGATCAGAGCAGTATTAAAAAATTATTATACACCTTTATTGTTAGTGATAGAATCTCAACAAAAAAGGAAGAATTTAGAGGGTACCTGAAGGTAATTGTAATTGCAAGGCTAAATGACTGTGGGTTTAAGGGCATTAAGAAAGTGGATGAAAAAAAGAAGTTAAAATGAACAGCTTCCTTTCGCTAAGAGCCCATTAGGAGCCCCATCTGAGGAAAGTGATCTTGAGACATTGTCTAGTCATAGCCAACACTTGGATGGATGGTGGTGACCTCGGGCTAGGTGTTTCTGTACCTGCTGTATATTTAGGAGCTCTCTGGTTCCTCACAGCAGCTTAGGAAGCTAGGAAGCATCCCCATCCCCATTCTACACATAGGAAAACGGAGGCATGGGGAGCTGGAGTAACCTGCCCACAGCCACACAGGTAAATGGGGCTGGGCTTCAAACCCACCAGAGCAACATTAAAAAGCACATAATTGTAATGGTGGAGGAATACAAGGGGTAAGGAAATGATGACTTTAATCAGAAAGGTGTAAATTCGGGAACAGATAGATCAGAGATGGGAACATTAGGTTGTATGGAATGACTGTAGCTTAGATCTCTGAGCATTATTTTTCAACTTTAATTCTTGTCCAGAGGGTGGATACCAACAGCTGCTTAGAGGAGAGTTTGCCCTGTGGTTTTCAGGACAATCATCAAACTTCAGTTGTTCTTGGAATAATTGGCTAAATTTGTCTATTTTAATAAATTCTTACAACTTAGTTTGTAATATGCAGCATTTTTTATGTTAATCTAAATTTTAAAAAGTTAACTAACATCATCAAAAAAACCCTGGTTTTAAAAATGGTAAAAAATGAAGCCAAAAGTGATCTGTTCCAAGTAATGCCTCCCTCACAAAAAGTCCATCATTTCTATGGAATTCGATTTCCAACTTGGTTATTTTCTGAAAGGTGTTTATCTCAAAGAGATTTGGACTTGTTATATAATCTTAAGTCTTCTGGATTTACAGCACTGGTATTCTAATTCTGAAGTTCTATAATTCTGTTCCCTAGGAAATTGGAAAACTTTTACAAACAAGGGGTAGAGAGTTTGGTGTAACTACTGGAAGGGAAAGAAGGTGTGGCTGGTTGGACCTTGTTTTGCTTAAATATGCTCATATGATTAATGGATTTACTGCGTGAGTATTTTTAGAAACATTTATTTCTGAAATAATAGGACAATTCATGACTGCAGGTTACATTTTAACTCAAGGTAGTAACCTAATAGAAAAATTTCACTTTTTAAATTTTGCATGAAATTGTAGTTCAAGGAAGAAGTGGACCAAGAAAAGATACAGGGGAAGGGTACACAGTCAGAGGCACTCAAGTTACCTTCCTATACATCCACGTTAGTCTTACATGTGTGTAAGTGTAGAGGGAAGGAGGTAGGTGGGCAGGTAGGTAGGTAGGTAGGTAGAGTAGGTAGGTAGATAGAGCAAACATAGAGTGTATATATATATATATATATATATATATACACACACACACACACACACACACACACACACACACACACACAGAGGGGAAACTGTATAACTAATTTACTGCATGGGCTTTATTAATGTCTGACTTCTGGATTCAAATCTTAGATCCATGCCATTATGTGTGACTTTGGACAAGTTAATCTTTCTGTGACTTTTTTCATCATTTTACAAATCTAGATAATAGGATTACCTACTTCGTAGGAGCATTGAACATTTGGTGAAAAATATAGCAAAAGCATATAGCACATTGCCTGGCTCACAGGAGGTGCTCAGTAAAAGGTCCTCATCTCTGTGTTAATAACAGAACAAAGCATAAAAAATTATTTGTTGATGAGAATACCAAATGTAGTGTTTTATCTAATTTCCAAAGATTTTTCCCTTAAAACTGTTTTCCAGTCAGTTTATTAGGAGATTTTGATGTGTTGTGAAGAGGTCCTTGATGTGGTCTGACTCTTCTTTGAGTGTGAAGGTTACAGAATGGTAACTAGAGTGAAGAAATGAGGGTTGCTGGCAAATGTGTAAATGTGCATGTATCTTATGGTCGTGCATGTATCTTATGGTCATCCATGTGGAGCAGTGAATTCTTCTGTGTCCCACAGCCACAGGGGCATAGCCACATTTTTTACTCCCAGCAGCCCTCCCACAAATAATGTGTGGCTAGATCATAAAAAAGCTCAGCAAGAGGTTGTGAACCACCCAGTGAACATCTGTTACAATTATTAGAAAAGTACCTTACTGGTAGATCAGTTAAGTCACTGTTTATTATGAAGAAAAGGCATCAGTGTATTGTCCTGTAGTGTTTTATGTGTGGCAAGCTTGAAAGTATAATCCTAACCAGTCTTCAGATGTGCTTTGAACTTCTAGCTTTGTATGGATTTTCCTTTACCCCCTCATCAAGTTAGATGTTAGGCCCTTAAGAGTTGACTGTCTAAACATTGTCTTTTCTTCCAAAATTAGGTTGGCACTTACCAAATTGGATATTTTGGACATGTTTATGGAAATCAAAGTTGGAGTTGCTTATAAATTAGATGGCGAAATCATAGCATATTTTCCAGGTACTCTTTTTTTTCCCACTATGTATTAGAAGTATTATTAGGTAGATGTATTACAGCAATTTCATCAAGTTCTTCTGTGTAATTTATGATGTATAGCCACAGGCTTGATATGCCCTTTGTGAACAGTACACGTATATTCACTTTGCTGTAGTAGCATTTGTGTCATACTCTGCATTTGGGTGCTTGGTTAACAGAGAGCATGTGCTCAAACTCAAAATTGGAAACCTTTCGAGGTTTCAAATGGTACCTCTCAGCCTAGCTGTGCTGCTCCTGAATTTCACCTTACCAATTTTGAAAGTAACTTCTGTATGTATAGGCATTCCTCCATTCCTTGAGAATTGTGGGAGAAAAGAGCCCTGCTTCTCATATTAAGCAGGCTCATAATACATTAACCCACCTTGTCCTTTAAGGCACACAAATGATTTTCTCCAGCCTGTCTTCTGTGGGGAGACTTCGTACCTGAGGCAATGTGTTTGTTCAGGCATATCTTTAGTTACTTAGGAAGTTTCATTAAGTGTTACCAGCTTCCAAAAATAGCACTATTAATTCGTTTAGTCACATAAGACTGGGAATATGCCAAATGAAGGAATATTGACTAGTGTGGTAGGCTGATAGGTTTTGTGACTTGCTAATGAGGACGAGTCCTTGGGAATTGAGGATAGCTGCACGTTCTTTGAACTATGTTTAAAGTCATTGTCTGTTAGTCTAACATCCGGCTATCTCCAGTTTGGTTTCTCTTGACTCTTCTTTTCCTTGATTTTATATCTAATGACTTTTGGTTGAATAATTGGACTTTGTGGATAATATGTTGTACAGATTTGGTCTGTTATCTTCTGTGAAGAGTATTGGTTCCTGTTTTAGGAGACCATTGAATTATAGGATAATGATCTTGAACTTGCATAGCTTGGTTTTAAGCTTTGTTAGTACAGTTATGTGGAAAGCTCGAGGTATTTCCCAAACCTCTTTGCCTTAGTGTGAGTCAGTCTCCAAGTTCTGTCTCCTCTGTGGCTCTCTGCAGAACCTTGCTCTCAGGCTACATGTGTGTGTGTCCGGAGGCAGAGGGGAGGTGGGGTGGGGTCTGTAGAAGGCTTTACTCTAGAGGGTGGTTCTTAATTTTAAGAAACAGCCTTTCCACTATCTCAGCGGGATGCCAGGAAGGTTAACAAGGTGTGAAGAGACCCCTCCAACCTGACAGTGCCAGATTCCCAGGGTGGCCTGTCCCTCCTTTCTACCAGCATTTCTTGTCTTATGGAGTCTTTGTCTCACTCACCTGTGTGACAGCTGCTATTTGGTAAGCCTCTGATCGTCCCATTCTTTGCATGTACAGTTGAGCTTTAGCCATGGGACTTTCACACAGATTTCTTGGGGGTGGCTGCCTATGTAGCTCCCTCCTCTCTGCCTGCTTGGCCTTGATAATTCTAGCTGCTTCGGCTTCCGTGAAATCTGGTATCTGTCTTCTCAGGTCAGTGAGACCACTATTTTCTCGGCTGACTCCAGTGTCCTGACTTCCAGTGGTCGGGAACTCATCCCTAGGCAGAGAATTCTGTAGATTCAAGACTTGCTTCTGAATTTTCTTCCTCTTAGAGACCACTGCCACTCTGTGCTGCCTGTTGCCCACTGCCTGGAAAAGTGGCCTGTATTTTGTCCAGTTTTATAGTTGTTTATTCTGAAGATTTAGTCTGGAACCATACACTCCATCGTGGCTGAAAGTAGGCACCGCACTGAATCTCTTGATTCCCTCCTGTGTGACGGACCACCAGCAGTTCGGGGTAGCTGCTTAGTGTGGTTCATCACTCTAAGCTCCCAAGAACGTATGTTGTGTCGTGGGTCATGGGAGAGCAGCCCTGTACACTCTCTTGTCCATGATATTCCCCTTGATCCAGAACCCCCAGGATCCAGGTCCATATATCCTCCTCGCTTGTCTGGTAACTGCTGGCTTGGTTCTGCCATCCTCAGAATTAGTCCCTTTCCTCCCTTAGCAGACCCAGTGCTTCTTTGGCCGAGTTATGCTGTGACTTGACCCTGGACATGATTTGCCGGTCAGGGAGAGTAAAGGTAGGTCCTGAGAGGGGCCCATCCTGCCTGCAAGGCAAAGGGTTTTGCATCCTCCTTGAGCAAAGGGAAGCCTTGGCATTTAACAGACAGTGGTAGACCATTCTGCTGGCACTAGCAAGGCTAGGGATTCAGGATATTCAAGCACATCAACCCAGAAGTCCTACCCAGAGTCTTAGGGTCCACTTTTTCCCAAACAGAGCTCTGGCCTTATCATAGCAGATTTGCTGAATTTGAGAATTCCACTTTCTGTAGCACTCTGTGGTGTGTCTTTGGAGCCCTAAGCCTGATCCCTAGTTGTTTCTGCCCTCTCCCATAGGAGAGGAAAGTCCAGATGCTGCTGCTATGGAGGCCCTGTGACTTTCACACTTGGCTGTAAACTGATGAAAGATACTCAGCCTTTCATTGTCTTTCTCCAGTTAATGAGTGGCATTCATCTGGAGCCATACTGCCCCATTGTGCTGCTGGGCTTATCCCCAGGGCTTCAGAGGCTGCCGGTGCCCCACTTCCCACCAGTGTGGCACCCCACTCACCTGGCATGATGGTGCTAACAGCTGCACCACTGCAGCTGGCCAGAGACTGTCCATCTTCTGCCTACACCAGTCACAATCCTCACTGCCTGTCAGCTGGCCAGGGGTGCAGCTCTAGGACCCCATTTTAGGGGCTGCTTCCTCACATCACTCCTGTCACCAGCTGTCCTACATTGCATTCCCTGGGAACCAGACTTTGATTTAGAGATTTGTGTGCATATCTGTGTGTAAGTACTCTGAGTGGTAATGTCTGGGGGAGTGAGAGAAGCAGGAGTAGACAAGGAGAGGTTAACCTGGAAAGTATTACAAAAAAAAGCCCTCAGCTGATCCTGTGGGGGAGCTCCGGCTGCAATGGCCCATCAGAGTAGTCCCAAATTAAGGTAAGTGGGAGGTCCTTTATATCCCCACATTGACACATCACTGGATATGGACTGCTCCAGGGAGGCATATCTGCCTGCAGTGGAGGGGAATCCATGGGGAGATCATGGGCTGTGTGTTGGCAGCAGCCAGTACTGCCCACAGCTAGAGATAAGTGTCTCAATCTTGACGTATACAATTGTACGAGAGCAATTATGCACGCTTTTTTTTAAATGTATTGATATACAATCTTACAAGGGTTTCACATGAGCAACATTGTGGTTAACAACATTCATACATATTATCAAGTCCCCTCCCACCATTGCAGTCACTGTCCATCAGTGTAGTAAGATGCTATAGAGTCACTACTCGTCTTCTCTGTGCTGTACTGCCTTCCCCGTGATGTTCCTATATTGCAATTGTTAATTATAATGCCCTTTAATCCCCTTCTCCCTCCCTCCCCTCCCACCTTTCCCTCCTGCTTCCCTTTGGTAACCACTAGTCCCTTCTTGGAGTCTGTGAATCTGCTGCTGTTTTATTCCTTCAGTTTTGCTTCTTTGTTACACTCCACAAATGAGTGAAATCATTTGGTACTTGTCTTTCTCTGCCTGGCTTATTTCACTGAGCATAATACCATCTAGCTCCATTCTTGTTGCAAATGGTAGGATTTGTTTTCTTCTTATGGCTGAATAGTATTCCATTGTGTATATGTATCTACTGATGGACACTTAGGTTGTTTCCATATCTTGGCTCTTGTAAATAGTGGAAGCCTTCTTTTTATGAGATTGTTGCCACTGTGCAGATCCACAATCCCTAGCCCACAGTGTAAAGATCTAACAAGCTCTAACGTGGAAAGTTTTAAGGTTGTCACCAAAACTTATTTGACAGCAAAACCTGACTTGAACTGAGGTTAGAACTAATAATCTACCCGCTTCAAGTGAATAATCATCTATTGCTACAGAAGTATGTTTGGTAATAAAATACTACCCAGGTTGGTATATGCACTACTTTACCTTTCTAAACTCTGAAAAGTTCTAAATTCCAAAATGCATCTGGCTTCAAGGATTTTGATAGGAGATTGTGAACCTGTGACACATCAGAAAGTTGTGTGGC
The DNA here is from genome assembly GCF_040802235.1 of Manis javanica. NCBI lineage: Eukaryota > Metazoa > Chordata > Mammalia > Pholidota > Manidae > Manis > Manis javanica. The sequence goes on along the minus strand of NC_133166.1, from coordinate 76,309,844 downwards.
AGTAGGCGGTGCACACCATGAAAACTATACTTCCTCTGTAACTTTCAGCAAATCAAGAAGTCTTAAATAAAGTTGAAGTTCAGTATAAGACTCTCCCAGGATGGAAAACAGACATATCAAATGCAAGGACATTTAAAGAACTACCTGTTAATGCACAGAATTATGTTCGATTTATTGAAGATGAGCTTCAAATTCCAGGTAATTACTTTATGACCATAGATCTTTACTTTTCTACTTGGACCTGTCTACCTGTGAGGTAGGATAAAAGAAACATCGTTATTGCTTTCTAGAGTGCTCATGATTTGCATAAATACCCAGGAAGATGCAAAATATCTTATTTCTTTGAGTAAATATAATTATCTTTCTGTAGTTCTTCAAATGCCTGAAGACAGTAGATTACCTGCCAGAAGACAGTAGATTATCTACCTCTCACCCTTTTTATCCCTGTCTTAATTCTTTGCTAATATCTTTTTTTACCCTATAACACTCACTCTTGTTCCTTTCTCTTAATAACACATCCTTTTGTATTTTCACCACCACCGAAAATGGTTTGTGGTTTTTTTCATTTGGGGTTAAACCACCCTTGACAGTTGGGGGAGTTTGAATAGATATTAGGAAATAATAGATACAGAAAATAGGAAATCCAAATTGAAAAAAATATAAGAGGAGAATAAAGAATAAAACTTCTTTATTAAAAAAGAGATGTAAGCTGGCCAGGGAGTTAGGTATAACCAAGTTATGGCTGTGACTGATTATGTCAAGTCTCTTTCAACACATTGCTTTTGTCCTTTTATTTGTGCTGATGTAGATTTGAGAGACAAAAGGTAAAGTGGGTGGGAGGTATCCACCATATAAAATCTGTTACATATTTACTGTGATACTGTATTTTTTGGTTCACCCCAAGCATGAATCTCATTTTCCATATGGGAGGGCCTAGTCCCTCCCAGCTTAATGCCAAATTTAGTAAGTATGTTTGTTCACTGCTCTTAGTCAACATTTTTTGAAGTACAAACAGCAGTGAACTTAACAATGACATCTGTAAAATACGGTGAAGGTCAACCCCTGTGGTGCAGATGATAAGAGGGTCCCATAGACTGGTAGAGTAAGCCTTTCCTCAGGCAATGCAAGTTGAAACAGTATTCTCTTTCAGACATTTTTTTCCTTTTTTGAGATGCAAAAGTTATAGCAACACTTCAGTGTCCTCTTAGCATCATCCATTTGTCAAAGGTGTTTATCTTTTCTAGTTATTAGGAGCTCGATCAAAGGTTCTATAGGTCTCTGCTGGTTTGGGCCAATATTTTATTATCTTAGTTATTAGAAATTGGGGAATTTTGACTTAAAATACAATCAAAACAGGAAATGGTGAGGCAGACTACCCTGTGCTGGATTTTAGCTGCACATTCTGTTGAGAAATTAGCACAAGCTGCTAACAAACTAGAACAAAAAGATTGTAAAAGGCACGTACAGAAAAGGTAAATGGTGACATTGAGGAAAGTGGGGGATCTGTTAATTGCAAAGATTGAACATTATAAATAAATTAATAATATTCTTACACTTTTTTCCCCCCTTCCAGTTAAATGGATTGGTGTAGGTAAATCGAGAGAGTCTATGATTCAACTCTTTTAAAGGTTTCCAGTGACATAAGAAACACTCCTTGCAACAGGAAGGACTTTCTTAAATATTTCATTTATGAGCTACAAATTTCAAGAATAAAGACACTGAAGTGAGTTGTAAGCTCTGCAGTTGTTCCCTGTCTTTTAGAAGGGATGTCTGCTGAGGAGAGAGCTGGAGCATTACAGTGGCAGTGTCCTCAGCTGGCGTGATGGCCGAATCGTTTGCTCTCCTGCTGCTCATGGTGCCACATTTTCTTTTAATGTTTAGCAATAGTATGATCCATGTTGTTTGAAATCCAAAATAGTTACTTTTCAATGTAGCTTTTTTTCATTATTTTCATTGTGTGTTCATAAGTTTTACCTTCATTAAATGGTAAGAACATTTAATGCAGTTTTGCACAAATATTTTTACATTCTGATTGTTCAGTCTGTCATTGTAATCTTTGCTGTTAAAAAAAATGCAGAGAGGGGTTCTGTAAACCTTTGTAATGCTATGAATTCTGTTTAAATTGTGAACTGTGTATTTTCATCTGAGACCATTGCAAATTTGAGCTTTGGTGGGCAGAGGGGGTTATATTCAGGGGTCCTTTAATTTGTACAGAACATAAAACTTATTTCTCTGTAAATTATTTAATACACTGAACATTTAATTAAATGTTCAAAGAGGAAATGTGTTGCCTAAAACAACAATATTAATGTTAAAGAATTAGTCATTAAAAGGTCTATTGTGATATTTGGTGTATATTTTTCTTTAATTTCAGATATTAACTCTGAAATGCATAGCTTTCCTTTTTTTATCATTTCTAAATTTAGTGAATTGATTTCTGAACATTGTGCCTGCCAGTATGCCTACAAAATCATCTCTAAGTGTCCAAATGAACCCAAATCATTGGTCATACTTTTGATCATGCCTTTATTTTTCCTTTGAAAAAAAACAGATGTTATTTTGATAATAGGTTTAACATATTATGTTGTAGCTTTTCCTTCAGTGAACTATTTTAAATGTTTAAATTAGGTGCCACTTATTTTATTATATCATCAATAGCTGATTAAAAAGAACCAAATATTTGTAGTATGCTCTGTGTTGTTGTGTTTTGTTATGGTAAAAGAAGTAATCATATTACTAATAAATATAAGAAGGTGCTTTACTCAGCAGTATGTGGGGATAAGGTAGGGAGAAATGAAAAACATAATCTTTCAAAGGATCCAAATATCTTTTATCTTCACTAGATATATTTTTACTAATATTTGGCTTAAGAAAATCCTGAAATGGGAGCTGCCTTATGGGATTCAATAAATGGATAATACAGATTATCTTAAAAGCCCACTACTGATCCATAATGACTTCCATGTAAAAATGATAGTTTGTATTTAATATATAGTAAATAGTTTTTGTTTATCCTAATGAAAACTGAATGGGCTTTTATTTCTCCTTACTCTTTAATCTCCCTATTTGGACTACAAATTAGATTAGCTACCCAGAGATGAAAGCTCTATTTGAATCAAGCATTTTAAAGTCCATATTCTTAGCTTGGCTCTAAACTTTATTGAAATATTGAAACATTATTGAAATGATCCAGTAGCAGATATTAAGAACCCATTCCTCCAGTCAGGAGTACTCTTATTACCAAAAAAGTACAACCTTCCTATTAATGTTGATAGAAATTTGGTAGTTTTTGACCAGTTTGAGTGATTCTTTCTTCTTGTTTGTCTTTAAAAGAGAGCTATTTGCTAATTAAATTGCTTGAGAGAGTATCTGTTCTTCAGATAACAGATAATAAAATCATATGTAACTGCATTAAAAAAGTCTTTATTGAACAGTTACAAATGCCTGATTCTGTTAGGTATTGGGTATATGGTGGTGGTAAGGGAAGTAGTCTTCCTGAAATTGTAAGCATAGCACGTTAAATACACATATACTTATAAGTGATGTTGTGTGCTACAATGGAAAAATACAGGGTGGAAAAAAAATACAATGGAAAAAATAGGAAGGAGAACCTAATGTAAATTTGGAAAGGGTTGGAGGAGGCCTTTGGTAGAAATAGCATTTAAAGAGGCTAAAAGGGTGAGTCATCAGAGGGAAAGGCCCAGGGGCTGGAATGAATTTGGAAAGTTGGAACAACCAACCCATATGAGTGCAAGAGACTAGTGAGGCTGATGAGTTGGCAAGAAATTGGAGGAAGAATAAGCCAAACAACCAAAACATGTTTTGTATGACAGAAGAGGTCTGTAGGCTGAAATGTAGTGCATATGCATAAAGAGGCAGAATGAGAGCACAGAAAAATGCTGAAACAAAAAAGATGCACTCTAACATTAAAACTTGGTAAAAGGGAACTGGATAGCACCAAAAGATATTCCAGTGGAAGAATTAGAATTGCCATGGGGTTCTCTGTAACTGGACAAAATTATTTGAAGCTTAGGTGAAAAAATGAATGTGCAAACATTCCTAAGATATTTGTGAAAAAGGAATATGTTGAGAGGTTTTTCCATCAGATATTAAACCATTATAAAGCTATTGTAATCAAAGTATGTTGTTATTGTCATGGGAATGGACAAATACATAAGAAAAATGGACTAGACATTCCAGACGTAGATGCAGCATATGTGGGAAATATATTTTATTCATTTGGGAAAAAGATATATTAAAGAGTACACAGTGATTATAGCAAAACAATCTCAATGTAAAATAAGAATTTCAAATATAATAAAAATTGAAACTATAAAAGTTTTAAGTAATGAAAAAAGAATAGGAAAATACATAATCTGATAATACATAAGAAAATAGGAACTCGGAAACACTAAGGAAAAATATACAGATGACTTGACCAAATTAAGTTTTTAAATACTGTGAACAAAGGTTAAAAAGAAACTTCTAAAAACAAACTTGGAAAAAAATATTTCAACACATATTCCTCATACACAAAGAGCTGCCACAAGTAAGAACATGACAGCTAATAGAAAGATGGGCAACATAATCAATGTATATCAGCCAATCCACAGAAAAATAAATGTAAATGGCCCAAAACATGAAAAGGTGTCATCTTCCCCTATAGACAGGAAAATAAAATTAACACAATGAGATGCTACCTTCTAACTCACAGCATCAATCCCTGTCTTCCATACCTCACTGAAAGACTTCTTGGTCTGATTTTATTTTATTTTTGTCAGTGATACATACACTGTGATTTGAGTTAATTTTTGTGCATGGTATGAGATAAGGGTCCATATATATATCTTGTTGCATTTGGATATTCAACTGTCCCAGCACCAGTTTTTGAAAAAATGATCTCCTTCCTCTGTTGAACTGCTTTGGCAACTCTGACTTTCTATCATTACCACACTGTTTATAGCTTTATAATATGCTTCAAAATTGGTAAATGTAATTCTTCTGACCTTGTTCTTAGCAAGATATTGTGTCTATTCTGTTGTTTTGCATTCCATATAATTTTTAGAGTTAGGAGTCATGTCACCAAAATGGCAAAATACACAGCTCCAAATACCCATTCCTGCACAGAAACAAAAAACTAAGCAGGAGCTATCAGAACCAACTTTTTCAGAACTCTAGACAGGTTTATAGTAGCCAAACAAATGCTGAATCAAGAAAAAGGCAAATTAAAAACAGTAGGAAAGTCTTGTAGTGTTTTTACTTGCCCCTGCCCCATTCCCTCCCCAGTTCAGTGGGAGTCTTACAGACAGCAACCTGTGACACCCTGGTCCTTGGTTCTGGTGAGAGGGAGCATAGCAGATCTTAATCTAAATAATGTGTTTCTGTTTAAACCTGTCTGGGGCTGCCTTTAGGACTTAACTCCAGGCATTTATCTCTGTTTTTTCTAACTTGTAACTCAAGTAGGGTGGAAAGTAATGGGCATTGCTCGAAAATCTGGTAAGGCAGGTAAAGTCCCACATCTACCTGGGACAAATGATTGCAATTGAGGAATACAGTAGACAGTCTAAAGCCAGGGAGGATGTCCAGGGGAGAGTTTCTTTGAGAAATGAGGTTATTTGAAAGTGTGTATACTGAGGCTGTAGAAAGCTACATGCATGATTTGTGAACAAAATGAGCATAATCCCAATAAGTTGAGAATTTTAAAAAGGAAACAATGAAAATACAATAATTAAAGTGAAAAACTAGAGTTCAACAAAAGGTTTGAGCAGACAGAAGAAAGAATCAGTGAATTTGAATATAGGACAATTGACATTATCCAATCTGAGGATCAGAAAGAAAAAAGAATAAAAGTGAACAGAGCCTCAGGGATATCTGGGACATCAGCAAGTGGACCATCAATGCATTATGGAAGTCCCAGAAGGAGAAGAAAGAAGGAGGAAGAAATAATGGTAGAAAACTTTCAAATTTTGATGAAAAACATAAATCTACAAATCCAAAATTCCTAACATAATCCAAGTAGGATAAATGCAAAAGAGATTCACATTGAGACACATAAAAAAAAACTGTTGAAAGACAAAAATAGGAAGTCATGAAAGCAGCATGAGAAGTCATTCATCACTATAAAACAATCAGTCAACCAGTAACTTTATGTGCTTTAAAAATGTCCTTCAAAAATGGAAAAATTAAGACATTCCTAGAATAAAGCAGAGAATTCATTGCTCATAGGACAAGAAATGCTAAAGGGAGTCCTTCAGGTTAAAATGAAATTTAGTAACCTGAAGCTGAATGAAGAAATAGAGATCTCCAGTAAAGGTAACTACTAACAGCCAGCATTAATATATTTTTGGTTTGTCACTCCACTTTTTATTTCATACATGATAAAAAGACATGCATTAAAAAATTGTAAATGTATGTGATTGAGCAGATAGTATAAAAATGTAATTTGTGACTACAGTAACAAGGGATGAAGCAGTTTTTATATGCCATTGATGCTAAATTGGTGGTGATTAGATTGTTATAAATTTGGGGTGTTAACTAATCTCCATGGTAACTGCTAAGAAAATATCTAAAATTAAAGCACAAGGAAATGATAGGGGAATCAAAACAACACTAGAAAAAATCAACTAAATACAAAACAAGGCAGTAAAGGATGAAAAGAATTACTGGGCAGAAAAAAAAATGGCAAGTCCTTCCTTATCAGTAATCACTTTAAATGTAAATGGATTAAACTTTTCAATCAAAAGTCAAAGATTGGCAGAATGGATTTTTAAAAAAATGTGATCCAACTGTATTTTGTCTACAAGTGACTCTAGATCCAAAGACACAGTAGGTAGAAAGTGAAAGAATGGAAAAGATAATCTAATATCACAAAAAGTAAACTAAATAAATGAGACAAAGGACATTATATCAATAAAAAGGTCAATGCATCAAGAAGATGTAACACTTATAAATATATACTCAACAAACAGCAGAGCCTCCAAATACACAAAGCAAATATTGACAGGTTTGAAGAGGGAAGTAGTTCTGTAATAATAGTTGGGGACTTAAATACCCACTTTCAATAATTCATAGAACATTTAGAAGATCAGGACCTGCACAATACTATAAACCAACTAGACCTAACAGACATTAATAGAGCACTCTACCCAAATATAACAGGATACACATTTATCTCAAGTGCTCACAGAACATTCTCCAGGAGAGACTGTGTTAGGTCATGAAACAAGTCTCAGATTTAAAAATACTGAAATCCTACAAACTACCTTTTTTGATCACAGTGCATGATGCTAGAAATCAATAACAGAAGGAAAACTGGAAAATTCACAAATATATGGAAATTTGAAAACACTTTTAACAATGAACCAAAGACAAGGGAAATGAGGAAATATTTAGAAATGAATGAAAACAGAGCACAACATACCAAACTTACCAGATGCAGCAAAGGCAGTGCTCCACAGGAAATTTATAGCAGTAAAAAGAGAAAGATCCTAAATCAACAATCTAACTCTATACTTTAAAGAACTAGAAAAAGAAAGCACACTAAAACCAAAGATAGTAGAAGGAAGGAAATGATAAAATTAGAGTGGAGATAAAGAAAATTGAGAAGAGAAAAACAAAAATCAGTGAAACAAAAATTTCATTCTTTTTTCTATTTTTCCATTTTAATTTTCATGTGCTAGGCAAAAATAGCATAAGCCTTTCATTTGGGAGGCTTCTGGTCTTAAGCTCTGTGAAAATGTTTCCTTGATAATTTATATTAATTTTCTCTGTTCTGTCTTGAGAATACTTATTAGTCAGATGATGGGCCTCTTGATTAATCTGTGTCTCTTCCTTAAAATAAAATTATTTATCTAATGATTCTGTATAGACTTTATGAGAATTTTCTTCCAATCCTGTCAGATTTTAATTTGAGCACTCATTTTTAGTTTCCAACATTGATTTTTCACAATTTTGGATATAATTATTTTGATACATCCTTTGCCAAGTGACAGTGCTGTTTCTGTAACCTGTTTTGGATTCTTTGTGTTCCCTGAATTCTGTTTCCTCTGGGATCATATCTGCTGTTTACTTTGACCTTTGTCTTTCATGTTGCATTATTTTTCTACTTTCTGGGGATCTTTGATTGGCTCAAAGCTATATGAAATTCTGTGGTTTTAGGGGAAGTTTGTTAACTGGTATACTTCACTTTGGGGTGTGAGTAGAAATCAGCTAGTATGGTGGGAATCCCTAAAGGCCAGAAATTATCATTTCATTTATGTAGAGAAGACCTAGCATTTTACCTGGGCAGTTGGTGTCTAGTTGTCAGGACTTCTTGCCAGAATAGAGGTGTTAACTGTTCTGAATACAGAATTTAAATTAATCCTCCTTTTTACCAGTTTCACATCTCACTACAGCCCTATGCCCAGTCTTGGTTTCTGCACCCAGAGCACCTTCATGGTCCATTATACCAGTAGTCTTCCTTCTCAGCTCCATCCCCAGGTTCTTCTCTCTCTTTTTTTTTCCCAACAGTGATGCAGTTATTGAGCAGATGCAGTTATATTCTTACCTGGTCCCACGTATAAACATCGGACTAAGTGTTAATGAGTTGGTTTGCCAGTACCAGCAACAAGAATGGCAGTGGGATTAAGAAAAGATGAAAAGTCCTCCTGTGGCTGGATCTTGATTCCCTGTCCGAGACTGACTAACTTAATCTGAAAGGAATTTGCAACATGTAATATTTGAGGAATGTAGTCAGGAATGTACACTTAAAAGGCCAGTGACTTGAAAGGAGTTCTGTCACCACTATTTTAATCTGAAAGAGTTACCTAAGAATGCCAAATGTTTTGTTCAGATACCTTGCTTATTTTAGTTTAAAAGCTTTTCTTTCAAAGCCACCTCTCTTCACAACAGTAGAACTCTGGCAATGAATTAAGTGGTCTAGGATTTGATGAAATCGTGGCTAATTTCCGGTCCCAATCTGAAATTTAAAACAAATCAATGATTTTTAAGACTACTCATTCCTTAATTTTAATACACTGCCCTTTCAGCAACAACTGCTTACAATGCAAAATAATTTATGGAGGTTAAGACAAAGGAATACATTTAAAAGATACGGAAAAAAGGATGTAGTCCAAAGGTGATTTCTATGGTTCAATTTCTGATTAAGAAGCATATTATTGAGTTATGCCAAAATGTAAATAAAATGAAATAGATTACATAAGTTTGCATTTTGATATCCTAATTCTAGGCTCCCAAATCCTTTAATCCCTGCATTACTAACAGGCCACTTTGTATCATCTTTTTATCAAATTGCAGTTATTACCACCCCTAAATTCATATCTTAAAACCTCTTGTCTACAGTCACTACCAGTTTTGCTTATCTAGAGGGTTCAAGGATGACTTGGGTTAAATACATCAACCATTACGTCTATGCTGAATGATCAGAGAGTTTCAGTGATAAACTGTGACAAGTATATTACAGGGCTGTGTGCTGAATTAGCTGCTTTGCTTACATTAACTCTAATATTCACAGTAACCCTTAGAGGCGCACTTATACACCATCTCAAAGAGGTTGATGAACTGGCCCAAGTCTGCAGGACTTCTGAGAGGAGGAGCCCACATTTGGCCCAGGGCTGTCAGGCCCCCAAGTCCCTAATCTCACTGCTCTACCCTGCCTTCCAGAGAACCTCACCAGCATTGAAGGAAACATTTCTTGATACTGAGAGTGGATAACATTTCATTAACCCAGGGAGTATGACTAGAAACTGACTAGAAATGCCATTTCTGATAATTAAAAAAATCTAATTGGGTGTGATCCTGTCTGTTGTCAGTAACCGTATGACTCTCAAGGACTATTAAGGAAGTTAAATAGCAACTCTGACCTTGAGGATTACAGTGTATTCCATGGAAATATGTTAAGTAGTTTAGAAGTGTGAGGAATCCTGCTCAACAGCCTCAGTGATCCTTGTTGGTGTTACAGTTTGGAGCTGAATTATACATACCTTTAACAAGGTAAATTCAACAGTAAATGTTCTGAGAGTGCACAGCAAGCTTTGGGGGATTCCTACTGCCATTCTGCTTAGTATCGATGCCCACCGACAGTAGATGCTCTCAAAGCCTGAAATATGCTATACAGATTTAGGGGTGGGGAATATTATACAAAGGAGGTGTGAAATGATTTCTTGGATCTCCTCACCATTTGGCAAAGTAAAATTATTCATGTGGATTTGTGGTGGTGACTTCTTTGAAAGTCATTGAAAAATAAGATGAAGAATTAATTGAGAATCCCAGAGAAAATTTAACCAACTTGCTGAAGAACACCATGTATTCCAAGAACTTCAATGACTTAATATCATTTAATGTTATTTCTTTGAGCAACTGAGATTTTCAAGGATAATTAATTATGTGTTATTTCTTTATGCACTGCTTTAAAATAATTCCAGTATAAGATACAATGCCATTGTATTAGGTTTTTTAAACAAATTATAGCACATTTTTATTCTTGATCAATAATAATAATAACTAACATTATTTAAAGGCTTACTAATGTTGCATACAGGCACAATGCTAAATTCTTTATATGGATATTCTCAATTCTGTTAGGTAGGTGCTATTGTTCTTGCCCTTTCTGCAGATGAAAAAACTGAAGGTCAGAGAGGCTATAGGTCCCACTACTACATAAGCATATATGTTATTTTGGAAGAATGAACTCTGAGTTATTTGGCACCAGGGTGAGAAATACAAGGGCAACTTTCATCTGAGGTGCCATCTCATCCTCCCGGACTTAAGTTCTCTCAGGATAGAGTCTTCGTATCTTACTGTGTCTTGTACCTAGTCAGTGGTTAATAAATGTTTCCTAAATAAATAAATGAGCCCCTATATGCTAAGAAAGAGTTTCGCCAAGGAAGAAGTTATTAAGCAATGACCACCATCTGTCATGATCTATATTTAATCTGTTCAACAATTCCCAAATAAGAAATACGAAGTGAACATAAGAGGCAAATCATTGCTAATCTACATATTTGCTCTGCCTTTAAAATAGGATTTCAACGACTGGTCAAATGGTTAAGATAAAAAAAAAAACCCTACACCTTGATAAACAACTTAATATTTGTCTTATCCTGTGAAAAGGCCTTCCCCCAAAGACTTCTTAAAGGAGTCAGTTTCTTGATTTAGACTCACACTTGATTCAGTCCCTGTTATTTTCTCTATCAGTGCTCAGATGTCTAACATTTCTCTGTTAGGACTCTTGCAGACTAACCTGCTTGCTTATTTGTAAAATAATTGCCACCAAAGTAGCTCTTAAATCCATTTACTTCTCTTCATTGCTCCCACCCATTATTGGTTGCCTAAACCACTGGTTCCTAAACTTGGCCTGCACAGTGGAATTGTCTGGGGAGTGTTAAAAATTACTGATACCGAGGACACCCCATCCCCTCAGGAGATCCTGATTTAATTGGTATTGGATATATCTTGGACATCTGGATTGTTGAAAGTGGTGTAGCTGAGTTAATCTCTAGCCTACCACTTTAGTTGCTTCCTGGCTCTCTACATTCAGTCTTTGCCTCATTGCTCCTTATCTGCCCCCCTTTTCTTCTCCATAGGTAGAGCCATCTTTTCTAATGTAACTTTAAATCAGGGTAACTCCACTCTCCTTTAAACTTTTCAATTAGTTTCCAATGAATCTCAGGTTAGAGTCCCTTAACCTCGTTCTGATCTTGCTGTCTCTCTAGCCACATCGTGCTTCAACGTTCTTGATTTCTGTGGTCTGGAACACTCTTACATAGTTCTTCAAACATCTTCTGTTCCTACCACAGGGCCTTTGCACACTCCTTGCTTAGTGAATCTTTAGCTTACCTTTCAGCTCCTCGTTTCATCAGAAACCGTCCATGACCTATTATATGCACCTATTGCACCACTTAACCCTGCTTCATAGTATTTATGGCACGTGAAATTTTATGCCTATATTTTATGTGAGTTCCCCACTGAAGCTCCTTGAGTGTAGAAACTTTGTGTCTTATTTTCACTGCACATTGGTATTGCTAAAACCTTGCACACTGACTGGTGTGTAAGTAGTTAAATTTACTGAAGGAATTAAATTTACTGAAGGAATGCATATGAATGAGTGAAAAGGTGCTCGATTGCTCCAAAGTGTCTCTGGAATCCATTTATTCCTTTTCATCATTCCTGCTGGTCCAATACACTGTTGTCTCTGGTCTAAACCATCAAAGAGTTTCCTCACTAGTCTGCATGTCCTCCTTGTTCCTCTCCAAACAGTTTCTTAAAACAGCAGTCAAAGTGATCTCTTAGAAATAAAGACAATATGTCACTCCTCTGTTCAAAATCCCTCCAAGTCTTCCCATTGCTCTTAGAATGGAATCCAAGAATCTGAACCCCCTACTCTTGTCCACACCCGCCAAACTACACTGGCTTCCTTTCTGTTCCTCCAAAATGCCAAGCCCTTCCTTGCCAGCTTTTAGCTTTTGCACTTACTGCTCCTTTTGTCTGAAATGCTCTTGACTCATTCCTATTTTCCAGCTAAAATTGTGTAGAGATTTTCCCTGCCTGCACTAGTATCCTCCTTTAGCTATACTCATCACCCTGCTTGTTTCCTTTATGCATTATTACAATCTATAATCTGTTTAAAATTTACTTGTTTATGTTCTTTATCCCCCACCAGCATGTCAGCTCCATGAAGGCAAGTGTCTTGTCTCTCCTGGGCATTGTGACTCCACAGACAGCGCAGTGCTAGGTGCAGAGTGAATAGCTGAATCCCCTTACGGCTGCCAGCTTCCAAGGAGGTCCCCAGGGGTCTCTGCCCCTGGATGTCCACACCTTGTGTCATCCCCTCCCGCACTGCTTCAGGACTAAGGATGCATCAAAAGTGATGGCACATGATGTTTGAACCTCTGTCAAACACCACCTTGCTTGTTCTGGGGGGAGCTAACTGCCATGCCACCAGGGCACTCAGCAGTCCCCTGGGGACACTCACCCAGAGAGGCACTGAGGCCCCGTCACCAGCAGCATGTGAGTGACAGCCATGCTTGACTATCATGCGAGTGAGCCACCCTGCAGGTGCATCCTCAAGCCTTTCCAGCCACCTCACTTCAGATGATGCCAGCATTTGACAGATGCTGGAGGGGGACCCTGAGCCAGAACTGCACAGCTGAGCTGTTCTCAGATTCCTAACCCACAGAAACCATGAGAAAGAAAAGCTATCATTACTGGTGGCTTAAGTCACCAGGATTTGGCATGATTTGTTGCGCCACAATAGGGAAATAGCACACAATCAGCAGTTCAGTGCATGGAGCATGGCCATTTCATGACTTTCCATCCTTTTCCTCGTCCTTGGTGGCCTAGCCTACACCTTTCTGTACCTTATTTTCAACTGCCTACAGACTGCAGTTTTATCCCTCTTTTGCCTCAAAGTATTATTTCAACCAGAGGCACCAATAAATCCTGCAACATAAGGGGGAGGCTGTGCAGTGAGCTTTCCTTTCTCCCCCATGCATTCTCTCAACACTGTCCTTTCTCACTCCCAGTGCTGTGCCATGGGAGTCTTTCATTTTCCATGGAACCTTCTTAGTTGCGTTTAAGAGCAAGGGGTGGGAGTGTGACCTAGACTGGAGGCTTACCAGCCACTCGCCTGACTGGGATCCTTATAATCTCTGCCCTCCATGTCCTGTTCTGCTGAGTGGAGTGAGTAATGATACCTGCATTGTGGGCACCCTCTGCTATTGTGAGTGAGCCTACACACATGAGCAGGTTGCTCAGCACAGTTCTGGGAATGTGCCAGATAATTTGAAATCCTAACAACTGTCCTAAAACATAGGCTTTGAATCTCCATTCTACCAAAGCAAAGAAAGCATCAGAGAAGCTGCGTGTCTTGCCCAGCACCACAGCTAGAACATGCCAGGCCTGCAGCCTCCGAGGCCTGAATAGGGACCAGCGCAGCACACCACCCCACCCTGCCTTTCTGCCCTCGCTTCCTAGCTGCTCTCCTCGCCTGCAGCTGGGGCCTTCTCTAGACCATCCTGAGTAGGCTGACAGACTACCTCTGACGCTGACTGAGTCACGCCCTTAGACTCCGATCTTAACACGGCACCCATTGTCCAAATTCAATTTCCCAACTTCTTCAGCTCCTCTTCTGTTCCTGCATCCCCTCCTGCTCTGTTGATTTCATTTTATTTCCCATCACCTCCTCTCTTCTGGCCCCTTCAAGCCAACATCCTCACTGGAGGGCTCCCTGCTCTCCTACTCCACACGCCTTGACTCCCGTTCCCCTCTGCTGGCCCTGGTTGCATGTCCCCATGCAAATCTTCGCTATCAAGGCTCGCCTCCATTTCCCAGGGGTGCAGGTGGCTTTCCCAGCCATTCTAGGCCCAGGGATCTCATCTGCCATCTCCTGCTCCTCCACTTGGTTCTGAGTCTTTATCTGATAGATCCATTGTTGCCTCCTGTGACTAGGTTGTGAGCTCCCCATTGCTGGGATCATGGCCTGGACTTTCCCTCCTGCCATGGAGGAGAGGTACTTAACTGCTTTGCTAAACATTCTCCTGGTTCTCCAGGTTTGGAAAGAATTAGGAATTGCCTTCTAAAATAAGCCAGGGAGAACACCTTTCATGTCTGTCTGGCTAACAGGATCTCCTTGTAGTGGGGGAATTGTCAGGGTCCTGTGTACTCTCACTTTGGAAAGGGACTCTGACTCCTGCCACCCTGCACTTCCTCCCAGCACCTCCTTCCCTGTGTGGTCTAGCTCATCCCCCAGCTTCCTCTCCTGCTCTCAGCTCCCTCCCTTCTCAGGCTGCCACCTTCTCTCACCTCCCAGAGCCAGCTCTGCGGTGCTTGTAACTGCTTATCCCAAACTCCTCCTGTCAACCTCTGGCCAACATCCCAACTTCACCCAGTGCCACACCCATGCCTGGCTCAGCTCTCCCAAGGTCTTGCTGCTCTCATGTGGTCCCTGGCTGTGGTTGGTGGCCGTCCCCTCTGGATGAGTCCCAGCCCTGCCCTGACATTGGCTGCTGCTCTTTTCTAAGAGGGGAAAAGAAGGAAGGGCAGATCCTTCCCACCCTCTTCTACTCTCCCCCCACCATCCTTCTACTAAGTTTCTCTTTTTTTTTTCTGAGTAGAAAGAAAGTGACTCACTTTCAAGAGAACGATTACCTAAACAGCAATACAAGTGATGGTTTGCTGTGACAGACAGTATAGCTTAAAGGTCAAGCTGAGAGTTTGGCCTGGATCTAAATTCAGTGTCTGCAATGGCTGGGGTCTGACTTCGCCTCTCCAACCTATGGCAGTGTGATTTGGGGCTAGTTAATTAACTGTCTCTGCAACTTGGTCTCCCCTACTATAAAATGGGGGAAACATTTACTCAATAACAAATTTGTCTAGTGATAAGGGGCTCAGCGAGGAGCCTGCTTCTACCAGGACATTTGTCCTATGCAGGGAGCTTGGAAGGGAGGAAGCAGCCTGCGGGGCAGCCTCCAGATTCTTCCTCCTGCACCCAGACACACACGCATACCCCACCCCTAACCCGAGTGGTCCTGGATGCTCTCCCTGAAATGGCAAAAGTCCACGAGAGGTGCTTGTCTGAGAACAAGCAAGGTTGATCTCAGTAAGAGCCATTGACCTGACTTACCAATCTTGTAAAATGGCAGAGAATAGTCTCTTTGGTAAGTGGTTTCTTCATACCATGGTTCAGCAGCCTTTGGATGTCTTCGAAAGCAAATATATCGAATGAGGGTTTGTTGGTCTAATTGAGGCTGGTACTGGCTTTTTCTCTTGGGTGAAATGGTCAAGTCTATGAGGGGTCTAAATGAAAATAGAAACAGCTTGAACTCCCAGTAGAAAGAAGCATTCCATTTTCTCATCAGTTGAAATCCACTCCCTAGAAGTGGCCAGGAATCTACCGAGATAGTATTGGCAAGAATCCATAGCTCCGTGCCAACCTGGGAAAGGTGTCGGTAGGTGACTCAGGGACTCCAGTCCCCTGTTCCTCTCCTTAGCATCTCTCCTCCTCCCCATCACAGAGCAGAGCAGCAACCTATATCAAGACTTCACTGGATCTGCTCATGCATGGCTATTCCTGTACTCCAGATCTTCAAAAAGCCCTTTTCCATTGCAATTTTTCTAGGGATGTTTGGTTCCCTCAAGGAACCAATGCTTTCTTTCATTTTTTAATTGAAGTGTAACAAATGCTTTCTTTTGACCAGATTAACCACTGTGGGGCCTATAGGTGTTTGATGAACCTGAAATCAGTTATAACCTTCCTGTATCTCCATTCAGATGAGTACCTGCTGAAGGAAAAAGTAAAAAAGACATGTAATATTGAAATATTTCCATACACGTGTGGGAGTGTACATTCATTTACTGGTACAACTTGTTTGAGAACATTTTGTTAATAGGTATTAATACCTTCAAAATGTGCATATATTTTCTCCTAGGAACTCTAGAAATTAGGAATGTTAAAAGACTTAGCTCTCAGAAAGTTCATCAAAGTATTTTTATAATAATAAAAAGAGTGGAAATACCCTTCATGTAAAAAAGAAAATAGGGAATTATTTAGACAATGATACAGACATATACTAGAGTGTTCTGCCACCTTTAAAAGTGATGCTGTAGAATTATAATTTTTGAATTGGAAAAAGTCCACAATATATGATTAAATTTAAGCAAATGTTTCAATATACTTTAAATGAATGAATTATATAGTATGTGCATTATCTCAAGAAAATTATTATACAAAAAAAGGCTTCAATCAACAAAATATTAGCAAACTGAATTCAATAATACATTAAAAGGATCATATACCATGATCAAGTGGGATTTATTCCAGGGATGCAAGGATGGTTCAACATCTATAAAGCAATCAACATGATAAACCATATTAATAAAATGAAGGATAGAAATCACATGATTACCTCAATAGATGAAGCATTTGAGAAAAGTCAATATCCCATTTGCAATAAAAACTCTTAGCAAAGGGAGTATAGAAGAAATGTACTTCAACATAATAAAGACCATATATGACAAGCCCAAGCTAACATCATACTCAGTGATGAAAAGCTGCAAGCTTTTTCTCTAAGATCAGGAACAAGACAAGATTGCTTACTCTCACCACTTTTATTCAAGATAGTGTTGGAAGTCCTAGCCAGAGTAATTAAGCAAGAAAAAGAAATAAAAGGCATCCAAATAGGAAAGGAACACGTAAAACTCTATTTGCTGATGACATGATCTTACATATAGAAAACCTTAAAGAGTGCACACACATACACACAAATTAGAACCAATAAATTCAATAAAGTTTCAGAATATGAAATTAATATCCAAAAATCTGGTCCATTTCCATGCACCAATATAATGAACTATTGGAAAGAGAAATTAAGAATCCCATTTGCAATTGCATCAAAACAGTAAAATGCTTGCTAATAAATTTAACCAAGGAGGTGAAAGACCTGTACATTGAAAGCTGTAAGACACTGATGAAAGAAATTGAAGACACAAATAAATGGAAAGATATTCTGTGCCCATGGATTGGATTGGAAGAATATTGTTAAAATGTCCATACTACCCAGAACAATCTACAGATTCAATGCAAACCCACCCAAAGTTCAAATGGCATTTTTTTCACAGCAATAAGACAAAAATTTGTCCCTAAAATAGTTAAAGCAAACCTGAAAAACAACAAAGCTGGAGGCATCACACTCCCTAATTTCAAAGTGTATTATAAAACTATAGTAACAACATGGTATGGTATTGGCTTAAAAACAAACACATGAATCAACTGACCAGAACAATGAGCCCAGAAACAAACCCATGTATATATGGTTTGTTTAATTTACAACAGAGAAAGGACAGTCTCTTCAAAAAATGGTTCTGGGGAAACTGGACAGCCACATGCAAAAGAATGAAACTAGACCACTATATTATACCACACACAAAAAACTAATTCAAAATGGATTAAATACTTAAATGTAAGAACTGAAACCATACATGTTTTAGAAGTAAACATAGGGGGTAAGTTCCTTGATATCGGTCTTGGCAATGATTTTTTGGATTTGACTCTAAAAGCAAAGGCAACAAAAGCAAAAATAAACTAAACCTAATAAATAAATAAATAACCTAATAAAAAATAAACTACATCAAACTAAAAAGCTTCTGCACAGCAAAGGAAACCATTAACAAAATGAAGTCAACTACAAAATGGGAGAAAATATTTGCTACTCATATATTTGATAAGGAGTTAATATCAATATAAAGAACTCATACAACTCAAGATCCAAAAAAACCAATCTGATTTAAAAATGGCAATGAATCTGAATAGATATTTTCCCAAATAAGACATACAGATGGCCAACAGGCATATGAGAAGAAGCTCAGCATCACTAATCACCAGAGAATGCAAATCAAAACCATCATGAGATGTTACCTCATACCTGTTAGAATGGCTAGTATCAAAAAGTCAAGAGATGACAAGTGTTGTTGTGGAGAAAAGGGAACCCTGTACTCTGTTGGTGGGAGTATAAATTGGTGCAGCCACTATGGAAAACAATATGGAGGTTACTCAAAAAATTAAAAAATTACCATATGATCCAGCAATTATATTTCTGGGCATTTATTAGAAGGGAATGAAATTACTGTCTTGAAGAGATATCTGCACCCCATGTGTGTCCATTGACAGATGAATGGATAAAGATTTTATATATATATATATATGTGTGTGTGTGTGTGTGTGTGTGTGATTGTGTGTATACACACATAAACAATCGAATACTATTCAGCCATAAAAAGAAAAATCCTACCATTTGTTACAACATGGATGGACTTAAGGATATTATGATAAGTGAAATAAGTCAGAGAAAGGCAAACATTGTATGATTTCATTGATATGTGGAATCTGTAAAATTTGAATTCACAGAAACAGAGAACAGAATGGTAATTGCCAGAGATGGGGTTGGGGGATGGGGGAAATGGGTGAAGCGGGTCAAAAGGTACAGACTTCCAGTTATAAGATAAATAAATTCTTGGAATGTAATGTACTGCATGGAAATTATACTTAACAATACTATAGTGTATATCTGAAAGGTCCTAAGAGAGTAGATCTTAAAAAGTTCTCATGAGAAAAAAATTGTAACTATATGAGATGATGGATATTAACTGACTTTATTGTGGTAATCATTTTGCAACATACATATATATACCTATAAAATTACGTTGTACACCTTGAACTGATACAATGTCTGTTAAGTAGATGTCAATAAAACAGTGGGGTGGGAATGGTGAGGTGTTCCAAAACACTGAAATCCCATCCCATAATCTATCTCTGGATGAGGACAATATGAATAATTTTCAATTTTTTATTTTTGATTATTAATATTTCCTAAATGTTCTAATAAACATGCATATCTTAAATTATAAAATAGATGAGGTGAGCTGCCATAGATGTGAAAATTATTAAATGTCAGGTGAGATTTAGGAACATGTAAACCCAATCATTTTGTAGAACGATGTGGTCTCACTTGGTTGTATCACTGTGATTAATCACACTTAGAAGAGGTGATTGAAACTGTTTGATCATATGCATTATGTTTACATAATTGTAAACACTTAATTGCCTTCTTTAAAGAGAATGTTAGCAGAAATGGAGTGGCTCTGTCGGAAGTTCAGAAAAAGCAAGAGCCATCTGTCCATGGGCATGTGGACAGGGGAGAGATGCTGAGTGGTGGACGGAGCTCTGCTGTGGATGGGTGTGGAGAAGCACCAATATTCCCACCCACCTCTACTTGACCTTATTTCACGCTGAATAAGTACTTGGCCTTGTGACGTGAGCACTATAAATGATAGGCAGGAGCCCTCCATTCTCAAGAAAAGCCTGTCTCCCATTGTTGATCAGAGCATTCATGTCCCATGGACATGTCATTCTTTTGAGTTTGGGTTCTGTGTGACCGTCACTGCCAGGCCAGTCACTTCTGTGTCACAGCTCTGTTCTGAACCAGACCCCAGTGACTGCCTCTGGGTCTACCCTTGTTGGACTGGCAGTCTGCTGTGCCTTTGCCCTGGGTATTTCAATGGAACCAGAATGTTCTCCATTTTCAAGTAATACACCAGTGGCCTTCTGAAGACAAGACTTTCACTCAAAGGAAGGACTCTAATACTGGAAACATCAAACTGGTGGAGGAATATATCTGGGAAGATAAGCCACTGGGCAACTATATCAAGTAACACTATGACTACTAAAACTGAAGTTAGGACTGGTGGGAAGAACTGTGTTATTTCCTGAGTGCTTTTTTTTTTTTTTGCTTTTCCTGCTTATTCTTAACTAGAAGCTTAATAAAGTCATTGATTGACATTGCACTAAATTTTCACCTTAAGACTGATCTTGGGCAGGTATGAGGCTTGTAAGAGTCAAGTAGGGCCAAGGTTCTCCTTGTCTGAGCCATCCTGTGGCAGGAGAGCTGACGTCTGGTTGCAGGCATTAGAGCTGGGGAGTTGTCAGGGCCCACAGAACACGCATGCGCCATGGAGCTAGCCATGAATAGTTCTGTGGTTTCCTTTCCCGTCTACCCTCTGGCAGGGACATAGCCCTAACAAGGTTTAATATTTGAATTAGAACAAAGAGCCTTGAACTGGGAATCAGAAAATGGGGATAGATTCAAGTCCCAGTCTTTATACCAACCAGTGGTACTTCTGACTACATCTTCTTCATCTAATTGGATCGGCATGACCTCTAAAGCAACTTCCAGTTAAGTTATCTATGAAATGACTATGTGCTGCTTTATAGATGGAGTGGCTCCCTGCTCATTGCATGGAGGACAATCAAGAGTTGACTATATCAAAGGCAATTAAGAGAGTAAGAGACACTTGTAAAATATACTGGATGATGAACTCAAAATAATAGGCATCATATTTTGAATATTACTATGTTCTAGAATTTTATATCAGTTATATTACTGAGTAGATAAGGCAACTGATACTCAGAGAAGAAATAAAAAATTGCCCCAGAGCAAACATTTCATAAGTTGCCCAAATTGCTTTCAACTACTGTGGTTTCCACCCTCCCCAAATTACAAAATAATGTCAAAGTGCCTATTTTTTTGGTTGTTGATGTTTAAATCACTTCTAGAAAGAGACTATTTAGACAGAATTTGTAATTTTACTTAGAAGGAAACTAAGTCTTAAAAAGGTTAAATTATTTGATTGACCAAGTTGAAACTCTAAACTTAATGGTGTTTCTTAAATTTCTTTGATGATTTAATAAAATTATCATGATTATAAAAAATGATATATCTTCATTACGGAAAAGATGGAAAATAGAGAAAAAGATAAAAAATAAACAAGTGCTAATAATCTCACCACTCATAAAAAGCCATTGATAACAGTTTGGTGTGTTTCTTTCCAAACTTTTTCTATCTATTAAGTAACAATTATTATTATTGTTATTATTATTATTACAAATTGTGATTCCACTCCCTTGTTTTTTCATTCAATATTCTAACTCTAGTGACATTTTTGAAAATTGAGATTTAGGAAGATGTCTCACCTGGGAGATCTCTTCACACTAGAATCGTAATGGACTCTTGCCAGCTGCCCAGGGTAGTAGCCTTGGATGTCCTTTCCTTGGTGAGCAATGAATAGACTAGTGGAGAAAGGGAGGGGATGTGAAAAAGCAATTATTACAATTGGTTCTTTACAGAAGAATACCAGATGGGACAGAATAAAAAAAAGTTCAGTCTTTGTACTGAGCTCCTGCACAGAGCTAAAGCCCTTGGAGTTTCTTGATAGGAATGTTTTTCATTATCCATTTTTCAGGATTTTGTCAGGATTCATAAGGAAAATATTTGACACATCAGGTATTAGTTTCAAAATATCAGAAAAAAAGATATATAAAACCAGTGGAGCAAATGTTAGTTGTTGAAATGTGGGAATGGGTAAATGTAGGTTACTTATATTATTTTTTCTGCTTTTGATATGTTTACAGATTTCCACAGTAAATTTTTTTTTAACTGTGATAATTAAGTATATAGGGGCTGAAAATGAAGAGGGATGTGATGGTCAAAGCACTAGGTGCTTATAAGCCCAGAGAACGGACTCTAGCCCTGCCTGGGAGGGCCGGGTTGTGAGGAAGTTCTGAAGCACAAATGCCAGCGACTGGGGTAGAGAATGCAGGAGGTGCCCCTGGGGCAGAGAGGTGTGGCTGACTGAAATACAGGGGTGTGGAGGAGATGAGGCTGGGGGTAGTGGTACCCAGACCTTACCTTTTGAAATGTATCCTATTTTATAATAAATTACTTTTCCTTTTAGACTGTAGTCACAGCATTGTATTGATATTTTAAACGTATGTGTAGCTGGATTATGTTGTTCTCCGGATTTTATTTCAGGAGGATAGTAGGGTCATTATAAAATATTTATTATCAGAAAAGGGAGGGTTGCTTTTCTGAAAGGCTGAGAACCACTGATTGCAGACGATAGGTAATCTCTGTAGGAATTTTAAGGAGATGAATGATGTGATATATTTTTTATTTTAGAAAGATGTTTGCCGGTGGCAATGTAGAAAACAGCTTTGAGGGCAATCTGATGACTGTAGAAAGTAGAAAGACTGGGTGGATGGCAATTGTGCATATATGGGATGTGATGAAGTGCTGAACTATGCAGTGGAAATGTGGATGGACAGGAGACGGCAGAGAACAGGCTGGGAGGGAGGATTGAGGGTCATTTTGGAGCAGATGCCCCAAACCAGGCTCGGGCATCAGTGTTGGAAAAAAGCCACCATCCCGGGAGATGGCCTTTGGATGGGAAGGTGGCCTTTGGTGGGAGGATGACTTTATTGAGAGTACGATATGTGGTGTCTTTAGGGACCTTCCACAGATTCTGAGTAGGTGTGTAAGAGTTCAAGGGGAAGAGTCAGTAGAAAACAGTACATCATTTGTGTGAAGCAGCATGACTTGTGCACGGAACACACCCTGCCCGCTGCCAGGTCTGCAGGTACGAGGCTAAGAAGCAGTCCTTGTCCTCACAGTGCTGTGTGCTGAAATACGGTCCTGTACACATCAATGCAGGCACTGAGGAGGGAGAGGAGTTTAGGTTGTGGGCAGGCAAATAAGATGGGGAAGTGATTCTAGGTGAGGGGAATTTTAGAAGCCAGCCTGTGGACCGAGTTGGGGTCAGAGGGGGGCGTGTGGAGCTGGGGTCCTCGCTGTCTGAGGAGTGTGCAAGGCAAGTGCTATGTGCAGGGCAGGCCTGTCTGTCTGTGCAAACAGGACCTAAGGTTGCTCATGTTTCAGAAAAACCACAGACTGTCTCGGCCTGCCCTGTGGCTGGGATAACAGGACGGAGCTGGAATAGTAAATACAGTGGGGGATTAAGTAATGAGAAGAGAGAGGAATTGGCACAATAATAGGGAACGAATGACCTGTCAGAGCACATGGGAGTGGGAGACAGGGCTTTCTCAGCCCATCTGGTTTCTGACACGCTACCTCAGAGGATGCCCAGGGCATGTTGCAGCTTGTTGAGAACCCTCCCAGATTTCCAAAAGGACCCTGTTTTCCCACAGTTCCTACTCTGTTGGCAGTGGGCAATGCTGTGACCATGGGCTCCTCACTTACGGGCATATAACAGACACCCACTGAATACAGGCGTAACCTAAGGGCTGCCCCTTGGAGGCAGTCTATGGAAGCTGTTGAGAACGGAGGAGCCTTTCCCAACACCGGAAACACACCCTGTCCGCAGGCCCTTGGGTGCCTGTCTTGGTCGGTTTGGGCCTAGGAGTAGAGGGATGGGAAAGTGTGCGAGCAGGCGGGTGCTGCAGGCAGGGAGTATGGGAGGTCTTGGAATGCCCAAATGGCACACTTGTTTACAACTCCAGCTGTAACACTGTTTCCCAGCTCCCCCATGTGGCCTTCATCTCAAGCAGGAGAAAGCTCCCAATTAAGAGGTTAAAATATCAGGTGTTTGGAAGAGAATTTTGACCACCTGAGGGGCAGTATCCAGCCTGGCATGTCAGCTAGTATTCCCAGAGACTGTGCAGTATCTATAAGGAATGAATAGGAAAGTGGTGCCCCACTCTCCAGACCTGGCCAAAGAGCTACCCAGGATTCTGTTCCAACACACTGTTGACTTAGCTTTCAAGTTTCCTGCGTCAGACTTTCCTTCTCCTGGGTGGGAGCAGGTGTCCAGCTGCATCTGATTGCACCACATATTATTTACAGGCCCTGACAGCTTGGCTCTTTGAGGTGACATGTTCAGTTCAGACAAGAGCAAACCTGTCTCCTGGGAGGGTGACTGTAACTAGAGCAGGATTTGGGCTTAGCCACAGATTCAACATGCACCGGGGAGGTTGGGGTGTTCATGCCCCAATAGCTGGACCTAGGGCCTGAGACAGGCACTGTCACTGTGACCCTGCTGTTCTCTGTGTTGGGCTCAGGCTGGAAAAAGCCTCTACAGAGGTGATCCCATGGAAGGCTCACAGCCACCTTGCCAAATACCCTGCCACAGAAGAGCAGACTGAGAGTCAGAGAGGTTGTGTGGAATTTAAACATCACCTGTCTAGTAAATGCCAGAGTGTGAACCAGTTCTCCCAACCCCACATTGCAACCGGAGTCATCTGTGTGTTCGCAGGATGACCTTTTCTCAGAAGAGCCCGGCAGTTTTTATACAAACTCTGATTCTCTTGCCTAGGGCAGACAGGAAGTAGATGTCATGTACCAAAGGAATGGGAGAAAAAACAGGTTCTGCAGTGTTGGTTGGAAGCTGCTTTCCATTCAGTAAGGCAGGTACTAACTGCAGGCTCTGCTGGGTGCTAGGGATGCAGTGATGGTGAACAGTGTCGTTTTACCTAAGATTTCTCCATCTGGTGAGGAAAGCCATACTCCGCAACTAATAAATCAGCGCAGTCAGGAGACAGGCTCAGGGGAGTAAGTAACAGCAGGGACACAAGCTGATGCTCAGGAGGACAGGTGACGACCTTCCGGACTCCACCCACCCCATGGTGTCTCCTCTCGGTCCTCGGCAGTAATAGGGGGTGACACTGTCACCTCCATGAGTGATCCTTCAGGAGTCACTGAGAAGGAAATGCCCATCTGTGTGGGGGTCACTGTCCTTCTGTGAAGGATGGGCTGGCCCCCCACAGCTGTCTCTCAGGCTCAGAGGTGGCTTCAGTGGATGTTTTAAAAATCCATTCAAGTTCGACACAAACTCCACATCTTTTATCTTCCACAGTGTAGTGAGCTTAATGCCCCTGCAGTGATTTTTTCAGGAGCCTCCTGGCTCCACAAATCAGCACAATGCCCAGCCCTGCCCCCCGTGATGGCCCAGGGCGGCACCAGTTAACGTTTGCGTCAAATGTCATTCTTACTATGAGAATTCTGTGTGGTCACGACTATTTGTGAACCATGTGCTGTTTTATTTTATTAGGTGCCTGCACTGGTTTGTAATTCAGTTTTTCCTAGTACAGCCCCACAGGTGGGGCATTTAAGGATGCATTAGCCAAAGGAGCCCAGAAGGCAGCCTTCTGAGGGTGTGTCAGTCACCAGGAGGCCAAGCCACAAATGCATGATGGAATAATTTTTTCTCCCTGATTCATTCATGTTTTTTCAACAGATGTGCCTAGAAGGCCTACCACGCCTGGCAGTCTACTGGGTGGAGCTGATGATGTTGGTTGTAGAGTTGCCCCTGGGGGAGCCAACCAGTAGATGTGGTCAGATGCAGCCGTCAAGAGCACAGTGTGCTCAAATCCCACCTCTGCCATCTGTGACAAAACAATGGACCTTGAGGATATTACGCTAAGTGAATTAAGACAGAGAAAGACAAATACCATATGATCTCACTTTCATGTGGAATCTAAAAAAAGTAAAGCAAATAAACAACAAACAAAACAGAAATAGACTCATAAACATGGAGAACAAGCAGGTGGGGAGGGGGTGCAGGAGGGGGGAAGGAAAAGGATGTGAGATAGAGAACATGTGGAGAGGTGGGCAGAGGGGAAAACCTGCTCCAGCCAGGGTGGCGATGGACTCTCTGAACCAGCAGGGTGTAGAGGGAGCCATCCAGGGAGAGGGAGCTTCCAGAAGCCCAGAGGTACCAGAAAGTGAAAACTACTGAAGGAGCAAAAGACAGACAACAGGGCTGGAGCTAAGAGAGGGCCGGGGAGACGGGCAGGGCGGTTTACTTCGGGCTTGATAGGCCCTGGTGACCAGTTTGGATTTTTGCAAAATGCAGTGTTTATGGGTTTTATGCAATGGAGGGCTTTGATCCAATTTCCATTTTATGAAGCTCACTCTGGAGAATGGATTGTAGGAAAATAAGGGCAACAGTTGGTCATGAACAGGGGAGAGGCAGTGGTGGTCTGATCCAGTAGTGCATGGGGAGATGGGAAAGCATTCCCACCGGAGACAGTCCTGGGGGCGGAATTAAGGAACATGATGGACTGGACCCACTGTTCTTGCAAAGGACCTAAAGGGCTGCTCCCCAGGGAGTCCTGCAGGTGGGTGCTGGGGGTAGGGCAAGAGGTCTATTCAGGCTCTGTGTGTTTATTGTAGCTCTGATGGATGAGCACAGGAGAACTGAGTGCAGCCAGCGTTAGGACTCTGTGGTCCCCAGTACTCCACCTAGACCCTCAGACTCCCCTTGGGCTGGCCTAGGCCCGATCCACTGGCCCTGACTTGGTTCCACTGAGTTCTGGGTAGAGCAGCCAAGGGAGGCTTGTTTCCATTTTCGCAGGAGATGAGACCACAGGTACATAAGCAAACAGATCTCAGACACACACAGAAAGTCCAGGGGCTTGTGTTGAGGCAGAAATCAGTAACTACTGGAGCCCATCCCTATCTCTCCTCCCTGCTTCTTCCTCATGTGATCTGGAAGTATCTAGGAATGAGCATCCTTCCCTGACCCCTCTTTCAGTCCTTTAAGGGAGCAAAAGGACTTACCTTTGTTGATTAAACATTGTTAAAAATAGCTAAATACTAAAATAAACATGAGGTGTGCTCAAAACCATGGAGTCAGTGGGGCTGCAATAGGCTGACCCCAAAGTTAGTTGGTGTGTGAGGGTTTCCACCCCAATTTCATAGCTTCTAAAACTCTGCAGACCCCAGAGCCAGTGGTGGATTGAGGGTGGGGTTAGGATTTATAGATTGTTATTCAGTAGCTTTCAACAAGATGAACTTAGTGCAACAAAACATGTCCAGGACTTGGTATTCTGGGGCCATCAGTAAACTTGGAGAAAGAGTGAAACCCCCCTTAGTTTCTGTGTAGTCACCCCATTCCCCTGTTGTGGAAGGCATGGGAGTGGTTTGTTTTATCCCAAGCAGAGTAAAGGGTTCCCTGTAAAATTTGGGCTTGGGTCCTTCATACTTCCTGCTGAAGCCCTTCCAGCAAAAAACAATATCCTTCCAATCTCTTGGGAATTTGGAGTTGCCCATTTGTTTGAATTCTGCCATGAGTGTGGGAGTTTTTTTTTACAACTTTCCCTAAACCCAAAGAAAGTCACTGAGCCATTGGCAGCAGCTGTCTCTCAGTCAGGGAGAAGCAGGGTGAGCCCGCTAATCCCCAGGTGCCTGTCTGCCCTGCCACAGCTCCAGACGGGTCTGCATCTGGAAGAATCTTACCTGGGTGGCATTGATGGGCGGCGGTCAACAAATTCTCGTAGCCGGATGGCAGTCATGATGGATTCTGAAAAACACGTGATAGAGTGAAGTCCATAGTACAAGTTCACACACATTTCATACTTCAAGTTTACATACACCACATACATATCGCATACAGCACAGATACAGTATGTACACAGTCTTGAAAGAAATCCCAGTAAGAGAGCTGACTTCGTAGAAGGACTATCAGCTTCTGTTAGGCTACTTAGGGAAGGAAATAAACTAGTAAAAGAGCAAAAGATGTACAACATATAGCCTGTACCTATAGATATGCTTTTCTTTACAAATAGAAAGTTCTGGGCCAGATGGGCACTCAGCCTCCTCTCTCGGCCTTCTCAGGATGCCTACCTTCTGCATAAGCTTGCAGGCCAGGCACTACACTTACCCGACTCCCTCACAAAGAAAGCTCTGGGTATGCATTAAATTCTTCAATCAGATGTAGGGGAGTGACACTGGGAAGTTGGAAATGAGATGAGGCCATTTCCTGCTGCTTGGATGTTTTCTACCGGCAAGGAAGGTTGTAAAGATGTGGTGTGCATCTTTTGGCAGCAGAACCCTAGTGTCCAGTCTGCAGCTTGAGGGTGTCAAAAGCATTACACTGAAGGCAGTGGTGTTCAAACACGGGCTTTGGGAGTGCAGGGAGGGAGCTGCAGTTGTGGTGGCTCTGGGAGTAGTCTCTTGAACTCAGATTTTCTGGAAGCAGCTTCCTGATGAGGGCATATGTAACTGCTTCCATGATGGTCAGCTTTGTGGAGGTGTTCTAGAAGTTTCCTGGAGGCCTTCCCCAGAGCCTGCTTCTCCAGCCCTTCCAAAGATTTTGTAAACAGCTCATTATATATATCAAACCTTTTCTGTCTCCTATATATGTCTTCCTTAAACATATAACATTTTTTGTTTTTAGTCTAAAATTTCATGTTGTATCTGATTCATCTACTGGAGAAGACTTGCCACAGAAAACTACTATACCTAACTATTCCCTTGAGAAAGAGTCAACAATGGGGAGGCAAGCTGAGTGCCTGGGGCACAGAAGTGGCAGAAAGCCTAATTTTTTTAGTTTACTTTTAGCATTTTATGAATTTTGTACTGTGTGTATATATTTTGCATATACAAAGACAGCTGGGCCTTTCAGTGTGCATAAACATGGCAAATGGTGCAGCAGAACATTGGACTGAGACCCATGTGACCTGTGGCTGTAGGGAAAGTTGTTGCCCCTGCAACAGACTGAATGTTTGTGTCCCCCTGAAAAGGAGGTGGAGCCTTTGGAAGGTGATTAGGTCTTGAGGGTGGACTGCTCATGAATGGAAGTAGTGCGCTTATGAAAGAGACCCCAGAGAGCAGCCTAGCCCGCTGTCCGCCGTGTGGGGCCACAGCAAGAAGCTGGCAGCTTGCAACATGGAAGAGGGCTTTTCCCAGAACCCAACCCTGCTGGCCCCTGATCTCCAACTTACAGTCTCTAGAACTGTGAGGAATAAGTTTCTGTTGTTTATAAACCACCCAGTCTATAGTAATTTTTATAGCAATCCAAATGGAATAAGTCCCTGCTCTGTATATTGGTGATTACAGTACTTCTCTCGAGGGTCAAGTGAGGCCATAATATGAGTGTTCTGCAACCTAAAAAGCACCTTTGAGGAAAGAGAAATGTGAGTTTCTATGTATGAGCATGTGTTATGTAACATGTATTAACTTATATGAACCTCCCAGAAACCCTATGACGTATTGCCACTGGCAAGAAAACTGAGGTGCCTGAGAAATAAGTCACTTGTACAAGATCACCAGGTGCACAGGACTGGAATCCAATTGGCTCTGGGTTAGTTATCTTAACTACTATGCTATACTGAAACAACTGCCGAGCTCTGACCATCCGTCAAAACAAAGATCTCTTCCCACTTACACGTAGTCAAAATTTAACTCATTGTCCAAGGGCCAGCTAGCTATCTATTGCACCTCTGAGTGTGTTTTCCAAGCAATTTGAAAAATTTCAAACAAGATTACATCATAACAGAATAGTTTAGCTATCCAATGGGGCCTGTTCATTACATAAGTCTTTTTACTTTTAGCACTGATTATAAAAAACAAAACAAAAACAAAACTGAAGAAAGAATGAAAGAGAAAAATCCGAATTAAAGACAATTGAGCTATTGCTTAAACTCAGAAAGCCTTTTGACTGCTGGAATTTTAGTTCAGTAGAAGTGATGTGGTAGGGAGAAGAATGCAAGATATTCAGGACATTTGTCTGACAAAGGACACCACCAAGTATGTCTTTGATGATAGAGTGATTGCCCAGTGCCTAGAAATTCTGAATTGGAACTATAGGAAATAAGCCAGTCCTAGGTTACCAAGCTTTGGCTATGCCATAAAACTTTTGGAGGCACACAAAACAGCCCACTTTGAGTCAAAGTCTAAGCTCTGAGAATAATCAGAAGGCTTTATCTGGGAGTGCTTACAGACTTGTCAGCTGCATCTTTAGTGAACCTTCCACCATGTATTTAAGGGATACCAAAATCACATCTTGTGTGGTCAGTTACCACCTTTTGAATACAGAAGCAAGGATAGTTCACAAAAAAGCATGTCAGTACGTTAATTTCAGTCAACCTTTTCTCTCTTTTTTAAAAATTAAAGTATTATTGACACATAATCTTATATTGATTTCAAACGTACAACACAGTGGTTCAACAGTTAACCGTGTTATTAAATCCTCACCTGCTCTAGTGTGGCTACTGTCTCTCAATGTAGGAAGATGTTACAGAATAATTGTATTTTAGTCAATCTTAAGAAATAGATTCACATCCCAAATCAGAATGTGGAAATTATGAACACGTGTTAAACTTGCCATCATTTCCAAATGCATGGCCAACAATCCATAACCACTGTTTTCAGCACCATGAACAACATTAACTTCTATCTCCTTTAAATATATAATTATTTAGCTGCCTTAATGGAACATTCTTCCACAGATGTTTCCCAAGTAATATTCTTCCAGAGCAAACATGAGTGCTATCTGAACCTTTCATTCAACTTCAAAGTAGCCCTAGGAAATTGTACATGTTGTTCTTTCTTTAAACTGAAATTATAATATGCTCAGTAAATAATGCTGTAAAATAATATTAAGACCATCCATCAACAACTTTTCATTTTTTATATTTTATATACATATATATGTATACTTGAAACCACAGCAGGCATTCTATTTTATATTCTTTGTTTTTCATTCAATAATATTTCATGAAAATGTTTCCACATTGTTTAAAGAGTATTCTTAATTTGAATACTTAACATTCCTTTGTGTTGTCTGGGGAGACCCAGAATATCCTACTCCACTCCCACCCCAGATTCTATGCTTTATTTTTCTCCAAGTCACTTATTACCATTTCTCATACCGTTTGTTTACTTATGTCTGTCTCCCCACTAGAAAGTAACCTCCATGAGGGTGGAGAGGTTTGTTGTGTGCACTGCTGTACCCCTACGGCCAGAGATAACTGGCATATGGTAGATATATAATAAATATTTGTTGAATAACTGAATGTGCCATAATTCATGAAACCCAGTCCCCTAACACTGGACATTTTGGTCATATGAATATCTACATAAACCCATTTTGATCCTACTGAATTTCTTAAGATACATTCCTAAGAGTGAGTCAAGTCTGGGGCATTTTTATGGCTCTAATATAGGAGGATTTTAGCCACTTCCATTAATTACTGCTGGTCCATAAACCACTGTGGTTAGACTCTCAGAGCACAAAAATTAATATTTAATAAGAGAATTTTTTATTATGCTGATGAACCAAGGTAAAAGATGACCACTGCCACAAACTTCCACAAAGTTAATAATCAATGTGCTGACTTCAGGAACAAATATGTAAGATTTATTTTGCTTTCTTTCTTAGTGACATTATGGTATTATAAACTATATTATGGATCAAACCAGAATTCCATAAAATATAATAACATAGTTAAAAACCTGATAAAATCTGCCCAAATATGGTAAAATTTTTATGCCAACCATGAGAAAACTTTCTCAACCTGATAAGGAACACCTCTAGAAACTGAAAGCTAGTATCGTATTTAATGGTAAAAAACTAATTTCTTCCTAAAATCAGGAATGGAGCGAGGACATTACTCTCAGCACTGCTATGCAACATGATGCTGCAAGTCCTACCCTGTGCAGTTAGGCAAGGAAAGGATATAAAAGATATAGATGGGAAAGGAAGGAAACTGTCTGTGTTTGCAAATGACATAATTTTCTATGTTGAAAATTTCAAAGGGGTTAGAATATGGTCCCTTAAGATAAGCATGATTCTTCACTACCCAAGCATAAATTAACCAGCAAAAATTTGTCCTCCAAGTATGTCACAAATAGCCATTATTTCACTTGTGATAGAGGCATAATAATCACAGGAAAGCAAATTAAACATTTTGTAGTATTTACCACTACAGATTAAAACCTAAACATTTTTCTACAACCAGTTACTCAAAATTAAATAGCACTTAGTGATCCTACCTCATCTACACCAAGGGACTTACTCATAAATAATTTTTAACACCTTTTAGCTCATGAGAAGAAAAAATTCCAAAAATAAATGGGGACACTCTGGAACCTGAGATCTCTACCATGTAATGTGTAACAACTGCCATGACCTAGGCTACTGCATGTTATTACTGAAGGCTCAAATCCTAAAACTACCCCTCTGGAAGATTCTGTAAGAGTACAACAGACCAAGAAGGCTATAAGCATCTCTACAGAGATCACTCTCATTCTCAATAACATAACTGATTATTAACTGTAGAAAACTGCCAGGCACTAGAAAATGTTTCATTGAAAGGAATTAAAAAAAAGCAAACAACAGAATCAGCCAAACCAGGTCAACTGCAATACTGTGACTTGTTCTGAATATTATTTATCTGTGAAGGAAGACAATTATTAGCTGTGTACCAAAAACATCCCAGTCACTATGCTTTTTAATATGCAGTAAAATGTATGAATCATAAATACACAGCTCCAGAATTTGTACATGTCTACACTTTTTAAAAATGATTATTTGTCATTCAATCTTCACAGCACCTCAAAAAGGGAAGTATTTTAAACATTGTACATTTCAAGGTAATTAAGCTTCACACAAGTAAGTGGCTTACCAGCCATCTAGCTAACTGGTCTGTCCAGCTAATTTCAAAGCTTTCTCCTTTCTATTACCATGGTAATGCCTGAAATGACTGAGTGACTGTGATTACAATAATTAAAATTCAAAAGTGAAGATATCTATGTTTTTCTATACAAATGAGAAAGAACCTATGATAAACATGTCAAGTGAAAAAAGCTAAATATAGAACTCCAAATGCAATAGTAAAACATATGCAGAAAAAAAAGAACAAAATAACTGTGGGGACTCATTGCCAAGTATTTAGTGTTATGACCACAGGCAGAAATAAAGCCATGAGAAAGAGGGAAGGTCCTACCTCAGGTCTTAAATGATATTTAAATCTGTAAGAGTTGCAACCAGAGGTTGAGATAAGAATACTATAACAAAATTTAAAAAAAAGAATACTTATAAAGAATTCAGGACAAAATAACACAGTCAACAGATTAAACAGTTAAAGGAACTCAAAGGCCATCTCAGTAGGAATGAAAGCTTTAGCAGAAAGAAACTGATTTATTGTCATGACTTGAACCAGGAAAATAAATAAATAATAAAAAATTTAAAAAAAGAAAATTTCAAGGGATCGATAAACTTCTCAAGCTAACAACTGTTTTAGCTTGAACAGGATGAAAAAAATCAAAACTTAAAAATAATTACATTTCTGTATCTTAAACATCAGAACCAAAATTTGAAACACAACTATTTATAATAGCTTTAAAAAAAGAGGAAATATTATGTGCAGATCTAGCATGAATAGGCTCTGCATGCTGAAAACTACAAAATGCTGATGGAAGACATCACAGAAGACCTGGGAGGCACTGTGTTCGTAGATCGGAAGACTCAACATAGGAAAGACAACAGATCTCCCCAAATTGATTTGTTTTATGAGCTCAAACTTTCCAGCATGATTTTTTATAGATATAAACAAGCTAAGGAACCAAGCCCTGGTAGAAAAGAGGATGGAGAAGAACCAGTCCTCAGCTAACATCCATTATTTACCAGACATGTTACATATATTAATTTCATTTAATCCTCAGGAGAGTCCTGAGAGTTGGTCATTAACATCCTGAATTTGTAAAAGATGTTAAATTACATGTTGAAGTTCACACAGCCAGTAAACAAAAAAAAAGCCAGATCTTCCTGACTCCAAAGCCCAACTCCCTCTATTGCAGAGCCACTGATTCATCAGTTCAGTCAACAAACATTTATTGATCAACTCCTTCTGCTTGACATTGTACCAGGCACTAGGGAAAAACCATTTAGCAAAAGATACGTGGTTCTGCTCACATGTTACTCACTTGGTGCAGGTGATGAAGTCTGATATCAATCACAGAGTTGCACAAGTCAATATAACATTCAGGCTGAGTAACTGCTAAAATGTAATCCTTGGACAAGTTACATTTCCAGCAGATGAGGGACTGTGTTCCCTCATCACCTTCTTGTTCAGAATTTAAAGAAAAAGGCTCTAACAACAGGTAAATCACACTTGCTTCAGAAAACCTGACATATTCACTGATATAAAGCACGGGAGATGCTTTCCTTATGGAGATGGACTTCCTACGGTTTAGGAAACATTTTTAAAAGTTGGCATCTATGTTTATCGAAGTAAAGAGTTAAAAAACAGTATTTTTAAATCAAAGGTTGGGTTGTAGTAGTAATTACCTGGTGAGTTTAATCAACTTGGGGACTTCAATTAAATGATTACCAGCAAGTTATTTAATTAATCTGTCCAAAGGGCAGAGCCAGGATATTAGAGTCAGGATCTCAAGACTTATTTATCAAGTAATTTTGGAAAAATTTGAGGAATGGTCAGGGAGTGGCATTTAACCTGGTGTGTGAATGGCACCAATTGATTTTCCAGATGTCCTTTATAACCTGAGACCTGGGTGCCTCCTTCCCTTGCAGGTGTGGCATCTGTACTCACGGCATGGGGAGAAGCTGAGCCTCTGGCGAAAGCCACATCCTAGTGATCTGACAGTGCAGTGAGGTGGTGGCAGGGGCTGCTCAGAATTGGTATGACACCCCCACCCCCACCCACCCCATCAGAGTGTGACTGCAGCCACCCTGGCTGCGGGATTGCCGTGTAGCTAAAGCAATTACTCCTGGCCTTTGAGCGTGTGTGCTGTGGGAGGATGTTTAGAAAAGGATTTCCAGCTACTTTGCCAGGCCCCTGTTGCTTCTTTTTCCACAGGAAGCCAGTGTTCCCAGCTCAGGAAGGCTGTTATCTTTCTCCTTCCCTCCCTACCCTCCCACCCTGCCCCCATTCTACTTATGAATTCTGCTGCTTGAATGCTTCTCCATTCCTCCTTCTCTAGTCTAAATTCTGTCCCTTCTTAGGGCTTTAGTCCAGTCCTGGATCATCCCCTGTAAGGCCTCAGTTCTGCATGGCAAATGATCTGGTACCTGCCCCTGAATTCCCAGAGCCCTTGATTATTTCTTGTGCATATTTTGGCTATTGGCTTCTAATTTATTTATTCAGCTTTCCATTTAAGAAAATATTTAATGAGTGACAACTTTGTGCCAGGCCTTGTATATGGCTCTAAAGCTTCTTCAAAGAGCAAAACATGAGTTTCATATAGGGTCTTGCTTCTCCAGCTGAAATGTGAGCTCCCAGATGTTGGAACCTATTGCTTTGGTGGCCACTATCCTCATTCTCCTTGTCCTTCTCCTGTGGGTCTTGTAAAGTGTTTCCCACCCAATGATGTGCTCTCTACCAACTTTAGAATGAATGAATAAATGAAAAAAAATCAGTCAGTCAACTCAGGACCAGGTAATCTAGTTAACAGTTTTTAAGCTTTGTTCTTGTATTGTGGAGAGCAAGATACCTTAATGTAGATATACCCAGTTTCTAAGAAAACAATGTTGAGCTCAAACTATTCAAATCACTCAAAACTGAGAGGTATGACTATTCACTTTCTAAAAGGATTCTTGGCTTTAGAAAATTGTTTGCCACAAAGTTTCTTTAAATGGTGAACATTCTGGAGAACATTCAAAATGTGATCAGCTGTTTAGTAATGCAACCTAGGGAGAGGAGGGGGAGACGTGGCATTAACTACCAGCCTGGTATTACCTGCTGGGGCTGCCGTGGGTGGAGACCTTCTTGTTCTAGGGCAGCAGCTGCCTGGAGTGTTGGATGTGAGGCCACAGCACACTGCAGTTGTAGGACTGGATCCTTTTACATCACTCAAAGGCTATTGTGACACACCCAGGGGTAGAAACTCTGGCCAGGTAATGCCTGTCAGGCTATGAAAGGTGGGGATCCTTCAGTCTTTCCAAGAGCCCAGCTGCACAGGAAAGAAAGGGTGAAAATTAGCATGGACAGGAAAACCATTTGGGCCAGTAACCCAGACTATTTAATGACTAGAACACTTTTTTTCTATAAAGATTATTCCAAGGACAACATAAGGTCAAAGATCTGGATGGTGCTGTTGTATTGGCAAGGACTGCCCTTCACAAGCTAGAGCAGAGAAAGGTGGGGGTTGGCATGAGGATCAAAGGGACCCAACTCTGCTTTTTCCCATACTAGATCAGGCTTTGTCCGGCCACTACCCAAGGCATCAGAGGAAGCTCTTAATTGGTTTCAAAAGCAGATCCATCCATGGAGCGTGACAGTAGCACTACTATATAGAATAGCAAGTCATACCCTGAGAAGAACTGAGGGGCAAGTTGAATGCTCACTCAGACTAACCTTATCAAAAGCCAAATAAAACACCAGTATGATCCCAGTAGGTTGGCCTGAATACAGGAACACCTCTCAGTTGAATAATGTTTGCAACTAGGAGTAGCCAATTTCCATAAAGTGTCAGGTGCTAGGCTGGGGCTCCCCCTAGGAGCCTCACCTACATGGAACAGACACAAAATAGTTCGATATCAGCATCCAGGGGACACAGCATTTTACTGAAAGTGGACAGGGAGGGAAAATCTAAGTATAAGAACAGAGGCAAGATACTGGGTTTGCTAATAAAAAGGCTGAACGGTCCTTATTTGAATAGAAGGTGCTATTGCCAGGCAGGGTGTTCACTATTTGACACGTACCATCTCCAATCCCAGCTGTGGCCGTCCAACGTGCATGCCTCCATGTGAAATGAGGGCTGAGAGAGGTTAAGGAACTTGTCTCCAGTCATACAACCAGGCTGTCACAAATCTAGGATTAAAATCCAGCTCTGTGTGATGCCAAAACCCATAGTGAATTACATTTTAATTCAAATAGGCTCATATTTAATATTTAAAATTTTTTTATTAAGGTATGATTGATATAAACTCTTATGAAGGTTTCACATGAAAAAACAATGTGGTTACTGCATTTACCAATATTATCAAGTCCCCACCCATACCCCAATGCAGTCACTGTCCATCAGTGCAAGTTGCCAGAGATCCACTATGTCCCTTCTCTGTGATAACACTGTTTGCCCTGTGATCCCCCACACCATGTGCACTAAACGTAATACCCTTCAGTCTCATTCTCCCTCCCTCCCCATCCACCCTCCCACACCCCTCCCCTTTGGTAACCACTAGTTCATTCTTGAAGTCTCTGAGTCTGCTGCCATTCTGTTCCTTCAGTTTTGCTTCATTGTTATACTCCACAAATGAGGGAAGTAATTTGGCATTTGTCTTTCTCCACCTGGCTTATTTCACTGAGCATAATGTCCTCCAGCTCCATCCATGTTGTTGAAAATGGTAGGATTTGTTTCTTTCTTATGGCCGAATAGTATTCCATTGTATGTATGTACCACCTCTTCTTTATCCATTCATCTACTGATGGACACTTAGGTTGCTTCCATATCTTGGTTATTATAAAAAGTGCTGTGATGAACATAGGGGTGCATATGTCTTTTTGAATCTGAGAAGTTGTATTCTTTGGGTATATTCCAAGAACTGGGTGGGATTCCAGGGTCAAATGGTATTTCTATTTTTAGTTTTTTGAGGAACCTCCATATTGCTTTCCAC
Organism: Manis javanica; assembly: GCF_040802235.1. Lineage (NCBI taxonomy): Eukaryota > Metazoa > Chordata > Mammalia > Pholidota > Manidae > Manis > Manis javanica. The sequence goes on along the minus strand of NC_133166.1, from coordinate 76,272,146 downwards.
AGTGGTTGAACTAGCTTACATTCCCACTCAGCAGTGTAGGAGGTTTCCCCTTTCTTTGCATCCTCGCCAACATTTGTTGTTCTTAGTCTTTTCGATGCTGGCCATCCTTACTGGTGTGAGGTGATATCTCATTGTGGTTTTAATTTGCATTTCCCTGATGATTAGTGATGTGGAGCATCTTTTCATGTGTCTTTTGGCCATATGAATTTCTTCTCTGGAGAACCATCTCTTCATATTCTCTGCCCATTTGTTAATTGGGTTATTTCCTTTTTGGGTGTTGAGGTGTGTAAGTTCTTTATATATTTGGATATTAACCCCTTGTCGGATATGTCATTTACAAATATATTCTCCCACACTGTAGGATGCCTTTTTGTTTTGTTGATGATGTCCTTTGCTGTACAAAAACTTTTTAGTTTGATGTAGTCCCATGAGTTCATTTTTTCTTTTGTTTCCCTTTCTCGAGGAGATGGGTTCAGGAAGAAGCTGCTCATGCTTATACTTAGGAGATGTTGGCCTATGTTGTCTTCTAAGAGTTTTATGGTTTCATGACTTACATTCAAGTCTTTCATCCATTTTGAGTTTACTTTTGTGTATAGGGTTAGACAATAATCCAGTTTCATTCTCTTGCATGTAGCTGCCCAGTTTTGCCAACACCAGTTATTGAAGATTCTGTCATTTCCCCATTGTATGTCCATGTATTAATTGACCATATATGGTTGGGTTTATATCTGGGCTCTTCAGTCTGTTCTATTGGTCTATGGGTCTGTTCTTGTGCCAGTACCAAATCGTCTTGATTACTGTGGCTTTGTAGTAGAGCTTGAAGTTGGGGAGCATAATTCCCCCTGCTTTATTCTCCCTTCTCAGGATTGCTTTGGCTATTCGAGGTCTTCTGTGGTTCCATATGAATTTTAGGATGATTTTCTCTAGTTTGTTGAAGAACGCTGTTGGTATTTTGATAAGAATCACATTGAATCTATAGATTGCTTTAGCAGGATAGTCATTTTGACAATATTAATTCTTCCTATCCATGAGCATGGGATGTGTTTCCATTTATTGGTGTCTTCTTTAATTTCTCTCATGAGTGTCTCTTAGTTTTCACAGTATAGGTCTTGGACTTCCTTGGTTAGGTTTATTCCTAGGTATTTTATTCTTTTTGATGCAATTGTGAATGGAATTGTTTTCCTGATTTCTCCCTCTGCTAGTTCATTGTTAGTGTATAGGAATGCCACAGATTTCTGTGTATTAATTTTGTATCCTGCAACTTTGCTGAATTCAGATATTAGATCTAGTAGTTTTGGAGTGGATTCTTTAGGGTTTGTTATGTACAATATTATGTCATCTGCAAACAGGGACAGTTTGACTTCTTCCTTGCTTGCCAATCTGGATGCCTTTTATTTCTTCTTTGTGTTGTCTGATTGCCGTGGCTAGGACCTCCAGTACTATGTTGAATAGAAGTGGGGAGAGTGGGCATCCTTGTCTTGTTCCTGATCTTAAAGGAAAAGCTTTCAGCTTCTCGCTGTTAAGTATAATGTTGGCTGCGGGTTTGTCATATATGGCCTTTATTATGTTGAGGTACTTGCCCTCTATACCCATTTTGTTGGGAGTTTTTATCATGAATGGATGTTGAATTTTGTCAAATGCTTTTTCAGCATCTATGGAGATGATTATGTGGTTTTTGTCCTTTTTGTTGATGTGGTGGATGATGTTGATGGGTTTTCAAATGTTGTACCATCCTTGCATTCCTGGCATAAATCCAACTTGATCATGATGGATGATCTTTTTGATGTATTTTTTAATTTGGTTTGCTAATATTTTGTTGAGTATTTTTTCATCTATGTTCATCAGGGTTATTGGTCTGTAATTTTCTTTTTTTTGTGGTGTCTTTGCCTGGTTTTGGTATTAGAGTGATACTGGCTTCATAGAATGAGTTTGGAAGTATTCCCTCCTCTTCTATTTTCTGGAAGACTTTAAGGAGAATGGGTATTAGGTCTTCACTAAATCTTTGATAAAATTCAGTGGTAAAGCCATCTGGTCCAGGTTTTGTTCTTAGGTAGGTTTTTGATTACCAGTTCAATTTTATTGCTGGTAATTGGTCTGTTCAGATTTTCTGTTTCTTCCTTGGTCAACCTTGGAAGGTTGTATTTTTCTAGAAAGTTGTCCATTTCTTCTAGGTTATCCAGTTTGTTAGCATATAATTTTCATAGTATTCTCTAATAATTCTTTGTATTTCTGAGGTATCCGTAGTGATTTTTCCTATCTCATTTCTGATTCTGTTTATGTGTGTAGACTCTCTTTTTTTCTTGGTAAGTCTGGCTAGGGGTTTATCTATTTTGTTTATTTTCTTGAAGAACCAGCTCTTGCTTTCATTGCTTCTTTCTACTGTTTTATTCTTCTCAATTTTATTTATTTCTGCTCTAATTTTTATTATGTCCCACCTTCTACTAACTTTGGGCCTCATTTGTTATTCTTTTCATAGTTTCATTAATTGTGAGTTTAGACTGCTTATATGGGATTGTTCTTCTTTCTTGAGGTAGGCCTGTATTGCAATATACTTTCCTCTTAACACAGTCTTGGCTGCATCCCACAGATTTTGTGGTGTTGAATTATTGTTGTCATTTGTCTCCATATATTGCTTGATCTCTGTTCTTATTTGGTCATTGATCCATTGGTTATTTAGGAGCATTTTGTGAAGCCTCCATGTGTTTGTGGGATTTTTCATTTTCTTTGCATAATTTATTTCTAGTTTCATAGCTTTGTGATCTGAGAAACTGGTTGGTACAATTTCAATATTTTTGAATTTACTGAAGCTCTTTTTGTGACCTAGTATATGATCTATTCTGGAAAATGTTCCATGTGCACTTGAGAAGAATGTGTACTCTGTTGCTTTTGGGTGTAGAGTTGCTGTAGATGTCTGTTAGGTCCATCTGTTCTATTGTGTTGTTCAGTGCCTCTGTCTCCTTACTTATCTTCTACCTGGTTGATCTGTCCTTCAGAGTGAGTGGAGTGTTGAAGTCTCCTAGAATGAATGCATTGCATTCTATTTCCCCTTTTAATTTTTTAGTATTTGTTTCACATATGTGGGTGCTCCTGTGTTGGGAGCATAGATATTTATAATGGTTATATCTTCTTGTTGGATTGACCCCTTTATTATTAAGTAATGTCCTTCTTTGTCTCTTGTTACTTCCTGTGTTTTGAAGTCTATTTTGTCTGATACAAGTATTGCAACTCCTGCTTTTTTCTCTGTTAGTTGCATGAAATATCTTTTTCCATCCCTTCACATTTAGTCTGTGTATGTCTTTTGGTTTAAAGTGAGTCTCTTGCAGGCAGAATATAGATGGGTCTGGTTTTTTTATCCATTTAGTGACTATATGTCTTTTGATTGGTCCAGTGAGACCATTTACATGTAGGGTGATTATCGATAGGTATGTACTTATTGCCATTGCAGGCTTTAGATTTGTGATTACCAAAGGTTCAAGGTTAATTTCCTTACTATCTAAGAGTCTAACTTAACTCACTTAATATGCTGTTACAAACACAATCTAAAGGTTCTTTTCTTTTTCTCCTCCTTTTTCTTCCTCCTCCATTCTTTATATATTAGGTATCATATTTTGTATTCTTTGTCTATCCCTTGATTGACTTTGGGGATAGTTAATTTAATTTTGCATTTGTTTAGTAATTAGCTATCCTACGTTCTTTACTGTGGTTTTATTTCCTCTTTAGGAACACTTCCATCTATAGCAGTCCCTCCAAAATAAACTGTAGAGATGGTTTGTGGGAGGTAAATTCTCTCAGATTTTGCTTATCTGGAAATTGTTTAATCCCTCCTTCAAATTTAAATGATAATCTTGCCAGATAATCTTGGTTCCAGGCCCTTCTGCTTCATTGCATTAAATACATCATGCCACTCCCTTCTGGCCTGTAAGGTTTCTGCTGAGAAGTCTGATGTTAGCCTGATGGGCTTTCCTTTGTATGTGATCTTATTTCTTTCTCTGGTTGCTTTTAACAGTCTGTCCTTATCCTTGATCTTTGTCAATTTTATTACTTTATGTCTTGGTGTTGTCTTCCTTGGGTCCCTTGTGTTGGGAGATCACTGGATCTCCATGGCCTCAGAGACTATCTCCTTCCCCAGACTGGGGAAGTTTTCAGCAACTACCTCCTCAAAGACACTTTCTATCCCTTTCTCTTTCTCTTCTTCTTCTGGTATCCCTATAATGTGAATATTGTTCTGTTTGGATTGGTCACACAGTTCTCTCAATATTCTTTCATTCTTAGAGATCCTTTTTTCTCTCTATGCCTCAGCTTCTTTGTATTCCTCTTCTCTAGTTTCTATTTCATTTATTGTCTCCTCCACTGTATCCAACCTGCTTTTAATACCCTCCTTCATGCTGGTTAGCAATTGGATCCCTGACCTGAATTCGTTCCTGAGTTCTTGGATATTTTTCCATACTTCCATTAGCATGTTGATGATTTTTATTTTGAACTACCTTTCTGGAAGACTCGTAAGGTCCATGTCATTTAAATCTTTCTCTGGAGTTATATTAATTTTACTCTGAACCAGGTTCCTTTGGTGTTTCATATTTGTATATGGTGCCCTCTAGTGTCCAGAAGCTCTACTCTGGAGCTGCTCAGCCCCTGAAGCAATGTCGGGGGTCGCAGGGGAGTGGTATTGGTGCCTGGGGGGAGGAAAGAGCTGTTCCCGCTTTCTGGCTGCTGTGTCTGTCTCCACTGCCTGAACCAGTGGGCCAAGCACACAGGTATAAGCTTTTGTCCCAGAGCAGCCAGATATGGATCCCCACTTTCCACAAGAGGCTGGAATCCCAGTCTCTCCAGGAATTCTGCCTGTATTACTTTCCAACCCGGTAGTCATGCGAGTATCAGGAAAGCACCATGAAATGTAGGTTTGTGCTCCCAGAGCAGATCTCCGGAGCTAGGTATTCAGCAGTCCTAGGCCTTCCACTCCCTCCCTGCTCTGTTTGTCTTCCTCCCGCTGGTGAGCTGAGGTGGGGGAAGGGCTTGGGTCCCGCTGGGCCACTGCTTTGGTATGTTACCCTGTTCCGTGAGGTCTGCTCTTTTCTCCAGGTGTGTGCAGTCTGACGCCGTCCTCTTTCCTGTTGCTCTCTCAGGATTAGTTACGCCAACTATATTTTCTAATTGTATAGAGTTTTAGGAGGAAGCCTCTGTCTCTCCTCTCATGCCACCATCTTTAATCCCAGTTCATATTTAATTTTAAAATTAATAATCCATGTTCTTCATGAAGGAAAAAACAAACAAAAAAATCCCTGTGTTACTCATGGAAACATACGTGGCAATACAAAAAAAGTGCAAAGAAGCAAGTTAAAAGAATGAAACAAACTTCACTACTCATGGAAGCATACGCGGCAATACAAAAAAAGTACAAAGAAGCAAGTTAAAAGAATGAAACAAATTTCACTAGTCTGAAATTATCATTGTCCACAACTGGTAAACATCTGTTTAACATCCTTCTAAACTTAGAAACTTTGACATTAAGAGATAGCTTTAAAAACCAAAATAATTTTAGGAAATTGGAATCATACTATACATGTTATGTATATAAAATATAAATATATAATTTAAGTAAATTTAAACATTTAACTAAATGTCAGACCAAAATCATGATGACTAACCTGCACAGTATAAGAGGTTGAGTGCATTAGTCATTATAAATTGCTCTAAATAGTGGGGGTTGCTTTTGCATGATATAAATTTCTTTGAGGTTGTGCTGAGTTTATGGACTAGGAGTAGACTAGTAAACTAGTAAACTAGGAGACCTAGATCTCTATTCTCTTCAGCTTAAAAATGTCATCCAAATTCCCACCCTGGGTTTTGTAAATTGCAAGCTAATACTTCCTTTCAGAAGAGGATTGGTAGGATTGTCCTGTAAATTTGGTCATAAAGCTATCAGTCTACCATTCCACCATGTCCTATTGTCATCTGACTCTTTCAAAGGCAAAATATTGCTCAGTCATCCAGATCAGCAACCAGGGGAGCAATCATCACCTTTTCTTATAACACCCAAATCTTATCTTCAGGCTTGGAAGGATATTCATTTAATAACTCTTCCTCAGGGTTCCCTGTGAGCACACTATTTGGGATTCATCTCCTCCTCACTTAATCTCAGCTTCTTCCCTGGTGATATCAGAGAGCTCTGAGACCATCCTCATTGCATAGAACACCTAAGTATATATTTTTTAATCATGCACATTCTCTTAATTCTGGTGAAACTGGAAAACTGAATTAGGAATATTAATCTTCACTGCATGGACACAACTATTAATATTTGAGCTCATTAAATACATCACAGTTATTAGTAGAGCAGGGTTCCCTGGCATACCTCGGCTCCCATGAGGGTGGCACAAGGGAAGCCCTGACTTGGTGACCCACACTTTCTCCTAGGACAGCAACTGTGCTGTGTATTCCTCACCTACTTTCCTGAAACGTCCTCTTTCCTCTACCACCTTTGACCTGGAGCCAGCCCTGCATAGCAGGTTGCCCTGCCACTCCTCTGGCTTCCTTACTGGCCGCCTCCACCTTTCTAGTCTAAACGTCCTTTTCTAGCAGATGAGATCTATAGCTGTGAAAATGCGAGGATTCTCATAGTGGAGAATGTGGTGACCTACCCAGATTTTCTCCTTCAGGACTGAGGCAATTCTCTATCTACTTAGAGCTCGAATAACTCACAACTGAATCTCTAAGAATTGCCCTTGGCCAGAGGACACTGTCTTCCACGGTTTACACTCCCACCTGTAGTCAGCCCACCTCCAGTGACTTGTCAATTTGAGGACGGCCTGGCCCAGTGCCCTGGCCTCAGTTTGGTCAACTCTGAGGAGCCATCCAGGCTGCAATGGCCCCTGTGTAATCAACTGCCTGAGGCTGAGCTGCTGAGCTCAATTTCTCCCTCTACCTAGTCCTGCTCCCTCTGTTCCAGCACAGAGAAATTTCCTGACACATTCCCCAGGGAACGACCTTCCTGCAACTCTCTGTCTCAGGGTCTGTCTCCCTGTGGACCTGACGGAAGTTGGTTCTGGGAGTGGTCTGAGGAGGCTAACTCTGAATCAGATTGTGGAGGTCCTCACTCACTGGCCAACTCTCTGGGAGGCCCTCCCCGCTGGTGATGATGGGGCAGGATAGCCCTCACTCTCTGTGGCAGAGCAATTTGTACGACTTCCACTGCGGTACTGAAGGCTAGGATATGAAAAAAACACACACTGGTGCGAGCCGTTTCTCTGGCATTTGAGAGGTCATAGGAAGAAGGAGTTATGAGCACAATGAAATTGGGTAGCTCTTGATGAGCAAGTATCACTACGTTTCTGCAGAAAAACTGAGCATCTCAGGGTGATGGTCATGATGTAAGCGAAATGTAGAAGTTGAGGGCTCTCTTTGCAGCCCGCGGAGAGACTCGTTTGCTGCAGCTGGAGAGCAGGAGCCGGTGGGAAGGAGGCTCCGCCCCTAGATGCCAGGGCAGCAGAGAACAAGCCCAACGAATTTGCTGTGCTGACATCAAGGAGTGGCGGTCCTCAGAATTGGGATGAGGGAAAAGGGGTCAAGACTTGAGAACCTTGAGAACTCAGGCTCCTCTGAGCTCTCCAGGCCTACAGAAGAGGCCACCTCCTCTCTGTGAAGGCTTGCTTGTTGCTTAGAGACAGGGCAGAGGTCAGCCTCCCGCCTCCTCCCCTTCTGGCCGCCAGACAATAATTAGACCAAATAACAGCACAACCTGCAGGGGAACTGCTGGACTTACTGAGAGAGGAAAGAAACTATGAATCAAAAAACATAACTTGAATTCTAATCATAAGGAAAGAGTAGGTGAGCTTAAATATCCTACAAAATAACTAGCCTGAACTCTTTGAAAATGGTAAAGTCAAGCAAGACAGAGGCTGAGAAACGCTCCTGGACTGGGAGAGGGAACAGAGGTCAGATGGAAGCACTGTGTGACCTTGGACAGGATCCTGGTCGGGCTACCGAAGGGCTGCGGCGAGGCCAGACTGCACTGCTGAGGACCCGAGTTCCAGTTCCCCAGCCGAAGCACTGCCTGCTGACAGATTTTCCCCAAGAATTTCTGCCACCTAAAAAGAGTAGCCTCTGCAAGGCGACACAGTCCCCCTGGGGCCACCTATATGACTGGTTAATATGGGGGTAATAGCTGCACTTTGGGACATTTATGAAGCTCCATTCTAGCCTCAGAGCTCTTCACGGAGTTGGCCAAGATGCAAGGGGCTCACAGCTGGGTCTTACTCCTTTGCCAGATCTGCTTCCTTCACCCCTTACAGGTGTTTCTGCACCAGCGCACGTCAGCAGGCCTCCCAAGGCAGGGCTCCGTCTGAGTGTTTCCCAGGAAACTCTGAGAGACCAACCCAAAGCCAAAATTCCTGTCTCGCTAAGAGAACCACGATGGGTGCTTTCTCCCTCTGCCTCCAGTCAAAGCTGGGAGGGGAGCAGGGAATGCTGATTAAAGAGTCCTCCAGCAAAGGGAGGCTTAAAGGGAAATGCAAAGACAAAGGCGTTTCTTCCCAGCAATACAAAAATTATTCCCATCTCTGGTGCCCTGAAATCTTATTAAAAAATCCCAAATTTGTAGAACTATCTAATGCAATACTCCTCAATAATCATTTAAATTTCTCTTTATCGGATGAATGGTACATAAATGTTTAAGGAGCACCTGCTGATAGGTATCACGGCACTGGCCTGCATGGAGACTAGGGCACTAGATGCAGGAGAGGAGAAGTGCAGGTCTCTCCGTCTTCTCCGAAGACCCAGAGCTGATTCTGTCTTATATGAGAAAATCGAAGTCTGAGGTTGCCAATGGGCTGGTGACATCAGTTGTTGATTAGATAGCACTGAGCTGGTTGGAGCATGTACTGTTGGTTGTGTACTGGACCTGGGACTGTGGCCCCAGAAGCCTCTGCCCAGTGAAGACTGCACTGGTGCTGGCAGGCTGGGTGGGCGTCAGTGTCCATCACATCTCCGTGTGGCTGTGTGTCTAATTCTGGCCAAGTAAATGCACCTGCAAGTGCTTACTGCTGTCTCTGGGAAATATCTTTACGGAAGCACACATGGCCTTCTCCATCCTGTTGGGTGAAAATGCAGCTGAGATGCTGGGACTGAGCAGTCCTAGGACCATGCAATGGATGCATTGCGGACGTTGAATAGGAATTTTGAAGAAGGCTGGCTCCCTCGTGATTGTGGAGCCTCTAGACCAACTGTTGTCTGCTTTCCTTTGGACTTTATTTAGATGAGAGCATGGTGGGCTTCTATCTTGTTTAAGCCAACCTCTGCAGAGCCAAACCCATATATGCGCTGAGCAGGACACATCTACCTTCCTTAAAGGTAATTTTGTTTTTAAATAGGGTTTTTCTATCCACTCCCTCCCCTTCATTCGTTCATTCACTGAAAAAAATGCTAAGTATTGTACCAATGCTTCCTTCACTTTATACTCAGGAATTTGAGTATGAAAGCAGTGGCACTGAAAAAGAGCCAGATGTCACTGTCACCCACATCTTTTTTCACTTCCCAAGCCTAGTGTGGCCTCTGGTAAGCAAGGATTGATTAATAACATGTCTGTCACAACATGGAGTTCACAGCTTTGTTTTTAGTGCTACGAATAACCATGGTAGGATATGAGCATCTGTACCCTTTTATTGTGCAAACCTCTTTTGTTTCTCTTCCCTGTCTTTGCAGTGCCATGTGGCATAGCAGCCAAGTGCAAATATTTCTCCTTGCCTCCCAAGAGGCTTTGAAAATCAAGTTCCATTTTTCTGATGCTAATCACTTGGCTTCTGGCTCCTTGAATCAAGGTCATTGGAAAGTGGCAAGACCCTAGAGAGAAATGCCTGGGATGGGAAACTGGAACATGGACTGTAATCAAGATTCAGCTTATAGAAAAGAAATGCAAAAAATGTGTTCACACAAGTTTGGAAGAAGAGTCATACTTGCTGTAAGACAAATTCTAGCCGAAATAAGCAGGTGATGAGAGGCAACAAAGGGCCAGGCAGTTTATTTGAATGCAATTCCCGGGCAATGTTCCCCAGTCTACGGAAATGGAGGCTGGGGAAGTCACGAGTAACCAGATAGGCGGGGAGTTTTTATAAGCACATGGAGGGGAGGGGGAAGTGGGCCACACCAGGGGTATGTGGGGAATTTTTATTGGTTCAGGGTCAGGTGATGGACAGCCAGAGGTCTCTTCCTTCCAGATGGAGGGGGTCTGCATCTGTGGTTTGTCTGCACGTCACGGGACTGGATTCCAGGAAGAGCTTCTCGTTCCTTCCCCATACGGCACAGAGCTACTTGGTGCTGTCTCTGCTCCACCTGCATTGTCCTCGTCCTTCTCCCTCCAGTGCCTCCAGCTTTACACCTGCTATGTGACTTCCATTTGTTGAGAACTTACCACACACCAGACAGCAACAATGTTGCTAAAGAACTTTACAAGATTATTTTTCTTAATTCTCACAATGTTATGAACGTGGGTACAGGAAAATCCATTTGGCAATGGAAGCAAATGAGACCTGGAAACAGCCATAGATAGAAACCATCCACAGATGCACCAGCAGAAAAGGGAAAGGTAGATTCTGAACCAGGTCTGTGTAACCCCAAAGTTCTTACTTTGAACCATCAGAAGATCCGGTTGGCATTCAGTGGCTCTGACTTGGGTGTATTTAAACTTCTCATGGTTAAACTCTCAATGTCCCTCCTCTGATGGCATCATGTCCCTCTGGGCCCATCAACAGCAGGAAGTCATTGCCCCAGTACCCAGGCCTCTGCTTTTGTGGTTTCCCATCTTGTAGGCTGCTCATGGGATGGCTGATTAATTGGAAGAAACTCCTGGCAGGATTTTACCAGGCAACAGAATGGGTGATGTTGGGGAGGTTCCTGGGGACATAGTGGCCTGCAGGTACCATTTCCTCCTCCTGCGGCACTTTGTCCCAGAATTGGGTGACTCAGCATTTGTGAGAGGAGCTGAGGCTAAAGTTGCCAGAGGAAACCAAACAATCCCTATTTACCAAACTGTCAAAATCCTATCATTGCAATTAAGGAGATAGGCAATTAACTGTGTCTTAATTACAGCAGCTGCCACTTCATCTGAATGCTGTAATTTCCAGAGAGAATGGGAGGAGACTTTAAATTAATGTGTGTCTTTAAACAACGAAAAACATCGATGGAGCCTGAAGAAAATTGCCAGCGGTAGTGGCCCAGGCCCTTCCTGGAAGGAGGCATTGTCACAAGATACTCTCGCAGGATGCCATGATTTTCCTTTGCCTGTGTTGCCTAATGGCTGCATTCTTAATAAATGCCAGAGTGACATTATTATGTCCAATTTTGTACAGAATGCAACTTACTGATTTCAATAGCAGTATCATCTGCATTGTCTCAGTTTTTCTTTATTTTAATTCAGCTTTAAAACCAAGAGTTTAAAACAAAAAGTCCAGACTCCTGGATAGAGAAACATGCTTTTAAATTCAGAATTTGAAAGGGTAGTGATATTTGCCTCTGTATAACCAGTCTGTGTGGTGGGTTTGCTCATGACTTTATATTCAAGGAAGTGGAGGCTGAGAGACCCTGAGAAACTTACTCAGAGTCACAGAGCAAACCAAGTTGATTTCAAGCCCAGATGTGACTCCAATTTGCTTTATTTCCAAAGACTGGTTGGCAATGGGGCAGGGGTGGTCAAGGTACCACAGTGAGGGGAGCCAAATAGGGGAGAGGGTGGAACCTTGGCAAATCCAGTGTGAAAGGCGCTTAGAAGTCACTGGAATCAGGGAGGGTGGAGGCATGGTAGGGTCAGACTCTGCTGTGTCTGCTGCTGTGTTCCAGTCCCTGGGAGGGCTGGGTGGACAGGGAAGAACACAAAACTTTCAAGCCAGATTGTCTGCGTTTCAAATCTCTGCTTCTCTGCTCCTCAGCAGGCGACCTTGGGAAACGTCATTATTGTCTCTGAGTTTTAATACCTTCAACATTCCTCATCTTTATACTGGACACTCAGTCAGCCTTGCACAACTGCTGTGATGTTGTAGAGGGATAACACACGTCCAAGTGCCTGGACGAGTGGTGCATTGAAACCACTCAGCAGATGTTAGCTCATCCCTCCTCTTCTCCTTGGGGTGGTTGGAGCCAGGATCTAGGAGGCATGGGGATGGTATGTGGGGTGGGTGGTGTGTGTCAGGGGGAGGGAGGTTTCTGGGTTGTTACCAGAAAAAAGAAGAAATCCAGGGGCCTGTGATAAGAAGTGCACCAGTTATTGGGGGAGGGAGGCTCAGTCTTGGGAACAAAGCAATATGCCCATCAGCATCTCCAGGGAGCAGATCAATGGCAGACAAGTGCCACAGACTCTGTGCTGAGGCCTAGAGAGTTGAGTCAGGGCTGCTAAAGCCCTCCTGGTTCAGACCAGAAGGAATCCTACGACCTCAGGATGCCAAGTGGCTGAGCTGTGGGTCTGGGCAGGCGCCAACATCAGAAGGCCAGCTGCCTGGCCCTGGGTCTGCTCTTCCTCTTGTCAAACCTTCTCCATGTGCGGCCTTGCACTCTGTTCTGGCTCCCACAGAGATGAGAGGGCTACGTGAGGGTGTGGCTCTGGGCCTGCAAGACACCCTGCCTTAGGCTGGCTCACCTGGGACAATCTCCTTTCTTGCCTAATTGAACTTCGATCTTTCTTCCAGAAAGATATTAGAGTTTTAAATGCAGTATAGTAATTTAGAGGTAAAATTACGTAAAAGTAAACTGGATGCCTGTAAATACCTTTCTTTACAAAACTGTTGATTAGAAGCTAAGCGTTACCTGGTAACCTGTGACTCCCAGACAGGAGCCTCCCTGGCCTTGCCAATGGGGAATTTAGCATTGCTCTGCCTTCCCTCGCCTCCTTCTTATTCCTCTGTCCAAAGTCAGAATTCCAAGAGAGAAGCTGATTTTTATTTGTTTGTTTTATTAAGGTATCATTGATATACAATCTTATGAAGGTTTCACATGAGCAACATTGTGGTTACAACCTTCCCCCCTATTATCAAGTCCCCCGCCCCCCACCCCATTGCAGGCACAGTCCATCAACATAGTGAGATACTATAGAGTCATTACTTGTCTTCTCCTTGCTGTACTGCCTTCCCCATGACCTACCTATATTATGTGTGCTAATTATAATGCCCCTTAATCCCCTTCTCCCTCACTCTCCCCAAGCCCTTCCCTTTAGTAACTGCTAGTCCCTTCTTGGAGTCCGTGAGTCTGCTGCTCTTTTATTCGAGAAGCTGACTTTAATCACTGGATCCTAATGTAATGTGAGGTTGAGTTGCTCATTCCCAGCGGAATGAGCATTTAAACTTCTCCATTTGTAACCAACATAATTATAGAGGTACCACTCATCTGACCACTAAGAGGAGCTTAGCTGGGAGACATGTTGCTCTCTCAGAGTGTTGCTAGTAGTTTCCCAGGAAGGAAGGTCAGAAGACAAATGGGCAAAGGAGGTGGTGGCACAGAGGATGCAAGAAGGATGGTTGTGGGACATCATCCTGATGACATCCCCACCCCGCCCCTAGTCTTATTCATCAACTGCCAGTGCAGGCAAGGCAGACTCTGAATTTTGTTAATCTCCATAAATCCAGATTTAGAGCAGAAGCAACAAATGTTTACAGGCTCCTGCTAATTAGAATTAACATTGGGCAGACTTTTGGGTCTTTGCCCATCAACCTGCAATTTGGCCACACCAGAAAGTCTCCCTTCCCTTTGCAGAATCACAGAAAGTAGAGCTGGATGAACTCTGGAGACCATCTGGTTAAGTGAGGAAACTGCTAAGACCATAGTAAGGCTTGTTCATCCATGTAGAACGTGTTCCCCGAGCACCTTCCGTGTGCTGCACGGGGTGCTAGTTGCCAAGTATATGGCAGTTACAAAATAGCCTGCAGGCAGATCAAGAGCAAAACCTCTTTTCTCTTTGACTTTTTCATACTCATGAGTAGGTAGGTGAGCCCTGTCAGGGCTCTAGCGCTTTTCATAAAAATGATTTAATGTGATTCTCATAAAGGTTGGAGGAAGTTTGAAGTTAAAAGGTTTGCCCTTTGAAAGTGCAGGCGACCTCAGAGAGAGGAGTGTTAGGGTCCTGGAACTCAGGGTTTTCCCGAGAGAACAAAACACACAGGCATGGAGATGTAAGTACAGGCAAAGTCTTTATTCAGCCAGCAAGCTGGGGTCGACAGCACCTCCCCTGACACGCAGGCTGAGTCCGAGCTGCCGACCCCCAGGCAACTTTAGGAATTGCTTATATAGGATTTTCACAGCCGTTACACCGAAGCCCGCCCATTTCTACAACCAATAATTTTAAAACACATTCTATATTGTAACCTTTTAGGGAACACTCCAGTTGCCTGACCGCTTCAATTGTTATCTCTTGCTTACCCAAGCATGTCTATGTGACTTATCACGGATCACGCCCCCAGGCTATTGCCCACTTCTAGTTATATAACTTAAAGCAGGTGCATTTCTAAGCTTAGCCTCGGGTTGTTTATTCAAAACTGGGTGGCCCATGCTTTAGGCAGTTAGGTTAAATGTTATTAGTCCTTTTTCCTGACTCTTGATGCCCTCTGCCCTCCTTTACAAGGAGCACCGCAAAAGGTTGGGGTTCCCCCTTTTAAGGATTCTTCAAGAATGTGACTAACGCCTGGGGGTGCAGACCTGTTAAATGGTCTTTGAATACTTATAATTAACTTAACACAAGGGACTTCCTGCTCTGATTTCTCCCTGGGATACCTGGTGTTCTTGTTCTGGGAGCATATCAAACAAGACTGCCTGCGCAGCCCCCAAGGTGGGCTGAGTTATTGTCTGTTTGCTAAAGAGAAAATTAAGAATCTTCTTAACTTTCCTGGGTATTAAAATACAATCTTTAAGATGGAATCCTTCCTGCTTTTTACTATCTTGTTTATGGCTGGGCCTGCATGCTAAATTAGTTGCCTAGGTGACAAACTACTTGATTAGGGCTGGAAGGAGAAAAAAAAAGCATATAGGTAAATATATAAAATAAGCTGGGCCTGCATGATTAACACAATAAAGACATGCTCTATGCTGAGGTGCATTCCTTTATCTGGGGAATATTCAAATATTCCAGGCCAATTTGCTCCTGGCTTTTTGAGCTTTAACTGATTAACTGGTGTTTTTTTTAGTGGGCTTTTTCCTGGCCTTATTCTCTTTCCATCCCGCTCATATCTATTTTCCTGCCTAACAGGGCCCTACTTGCCTCGGGTTCCCAGCATTCTACATATCAGCCAAATGCCTTGCTTAGGCAGCACCCTCCTTTTCTGACTCCCAGCTGACTTGGGTCACCACCTCCAGGGAGCCCTTCCAGCAGTCCCAGTTCTTTCATTGTTCTTAGCACACCTCTGTGTTAGAACTTTGCCTTCCTTTATCACTCAGAGGTGAGCTGCCTTCTCAAGAAAAGCAACTGTTTTTATAACCTCAGGGTGCTAGTAGGTGCTTAGCATTTGCTAGAAATAATCTGTTAACTCTTATTCTGTGGGCATTCATAGAACGTGGGCGTGGCAGGGAGTGGCTCTTTCTTGCTTGGATGAAAGTATAGCAGCAGAGGAACCTTCCCTGAACACATGGCTCATTGTGCATTGCCTGGGGCTCAGATGAGCCCTCTGTTGAATACTGACTGTTGATGGGCTTACCAGTGTCCATATTCCCTTCTTTCAGGACTGGAGGAAATGACCCTGATTTCCTTTTGGGAAATGATCTCCCTCCCAGTGGGTGCTGTCTTGGGCGACTTGCTGTCATAGGATAGGCATATGGCCCCAGGGAGGCTGTTGACTAGAGGGGAAGGAGTCAAGAATGAGGCTCCATCAGCATACACTGGCCACATCATCAACTGGGTTTTTTGTTTTCTTTTTTTAAGGAAAATATATTTTCCATAAAGCAGCTATCATATCAGCTTTATTATATATATAGAAGCACTGGAAATAACATACTGGTAATAGTGAGACAGGGACCATGGGCTTAGACAGAGCAGGGTGAGGGCCTCTGGAAAAAACAAAGCAAGATAATCCATTGTGGGATTTGCTCCGGCTTCCTGGGGGGCCCAGCTTGTTTTCTGACTTTACCCAGGTGCTGCTTTTCTTCCTCCAGCCCTTGTCAAGTGATTTGCCACCTGGGAAGTTTAACAAGCAAGCCCAAAACAAACAGGAAGGATTCCATCTTGAAAATAAGATTGCATTTTTAAAACCCAATTTGTTAAAAAGTAACTTTCTTAACACATACTCTTTAACAAAACAGACAATAACTCAGCCTACATTAGGAGCAAAGTAGGCAGTCTTGAGTGATATGCTCCCAGACCAGGAAGCTACTATCCTAGGAGGAAATCTGAGCAGTAAAATTCTTGTAAATAACCAAGAACACTAATAAGAAACTTAATGTCTCTTCAGAGATAAACATTTTGGGACCACTTAGCAGGTGTACATCCCTAGCCCTTTGTCTCTCAACCGCCTATACATCCCCTAGACAACCACCCCTCTGGGGCTCTCTTGTCCCCTCTTGGCCTTAGCCAGGAGCTCTGTCCTCTCACTTTATCTCTAAATAAAAGCCTCTGCCTTGCTCTCCTACCTTGAGTGTTTTGCTAAATTTGTTCTTAGACACCAGGAACAAGACCTAAGGATGCTTAGGTCTCTTGAATATAGAGACATGGCATCAAAGGAAGTTGCTGATTAATGTTAGTGGGAGATACTCCACACCAACAGAGACAGTGAGTTCAGTATGTGTTTCTGTGTCTGGAGGAAGACCCACCTCCTCTGCTTACTTAGAGGCAGGTGGGATAGTCCAATAGTTAGGGCCCCAGTTTGGTGGTGGAGAACGGGTCTGCATGTGAGCCTGTTGGTGGCCTCCTTCCATCCCCAGGGGAGGGAGCATGTGCATTGTGCATGGTTGGTCATCCCAAGTCCACTGTGCTTGCAGCCTGGGTCCAAGTGTATGTGCAGTGGGCCAGGTCTGGTAGGCCCTCTGACCCTCCGCCCTCTGGCTCTGAGATCTCTCCTGCCTCTCCTGACCTGCAGTTGACAAACAACTAAATGTTTTTGTTCCCTGCGAGGATCTCAGCCAGTTTGCAATAAACTGCCAATGTCCCTTGTTATCCGCTGTCCCAGGGAGTGCCTGAAGGCTTTCTGCCCACAGCATCTCATATCTGGAGTGTATAATACAAGGAATTGAGGGTTCATGTGGTCCACCCCTCTGCTTCCCACCCCACTGCCAACATCCTGGTCCCTCATCCTCAACCGCAGTCTTCCTAGTCTGTCTGGGGCACCCTGACCACAGCTGGCATAGCTGGCCTGCTGGGGGAGCAGTGTCCTTGGGTTGCTTCTGTCAGCCTGGTCCTTACTGTGCCTGGGGGCAGGAACCACCTCTGGGGTGGCAGTTGGCTGCCTTGACGTCCGCTTTTGCACTAGGCCCTTTCTTCTGTTTTCCCTCAGGAGAAGCTGCTCAGAGAAGGGTGCAGAGGCTGTCCCGCAACCTGTCCTGATTTGTCCCTGGGCACGTCTGCCTGGCTTCCTGACTCTGCTCTCCCCTTCCAGATAAGCTGCTGTCCAACATGAGGATCCTGACTCTTGGGAAGCTCTCCCAGACCAAAGATGAAGTGAAGGGCATGATCGAGAGACTTGGGGGAAAGTTGATGGGGACAGTCAACAAGGCCTCCCTGTTCATCAGCACTAAAAGTGCGTTTGACCTTGGTTGTAAAATAGAGATCCTGCTGTCTGTGTCTTATGACGGTGCTGAGAATTATGGGAGAGGAAGCACTTGGTTCAATGTCTGATATACGGGACACCCAAAAGTGTGTCTCTTCTCCATCACAACATCATGTTCGTCTTTACGGAGCGTAGCCAGGTTTGTGCTTCTGTTACTGCTCTGTATCACAGCATATACTCCCCTGCTCCTGTCCCAGCCGAGACCGCAGGCTCCTGCTCCCTACTGGCCCGAATCCAGGCACTGAGCTCCTCCCCTTTGGGACACTGGGAGGTCTTGCCAGGAGCTGTGAAAAGTATAATAGGCCATTTGGACAAGCACAGCAATCTAAGAGATGACCAAGAGGTGGAGCATGGCTAGGCAGAAGGGTTGTCTACATGTCCAGGCTGAGAGCTGGCTGTTTAATCTGTTGCAGAGAAACCAACACAACACGTCAGGCTAAGTGAAGAAACAGGGAACATGTTCCAAATGATAAAACCTCAAGAAGAAACCTTGAAGTAGTTTATCTGGTGAAGAGTTCAAAGTAATGGTCATAAGGATGCTTACTGAACTGGGAGATGCATGGATAAACACAGAACTTCAGCAGAGAGATGGAAAATACAAGAAAGTACCAAGCAGAAGTCACAGAGCTGAAGGTTTAACAATTGTGCTGAAAAATAAATGAGAGGGGTTCACGGTAGCCTGGATTCATCAGCTTAAAGACCGGGCAGTGGAACTCACCCAGTAAGAGCAGGACAAAAACCGAATGAAAAACTGTGAAGATAGCTCAGGGGTCTTAGGGGAGGCACAACATCAAACAGACTGGCATTTGCATTATAGGGTCCTAGAAGAAGAGAGAAAGGGGCAGAAAGCATACGAAGAACTAACAACTGAGAACTTCCCTAACCTGGGAAGGAAACAGATATCCAGGTCCAGGAACCCTGAGAGCCCCAAACAAGATGAACCCAAAGAGGCCCACCCCAAGACACGTTAAAAATTAAGGACAAGGAGGGAATAGTAAAGGCACAAAAGGAAAAAAACACGTTATGTACAGGGGAACCTCCATAAGACTCAGCTCCACACTGCCCAAAGTAATGTACAGATTCAGTTAATCCGTGTCAAAACCTAATGACATTTTCCCAGACAGATAGGACAAATAATCCTAAATCTGTATGGAACCACAAAGGGCCCCAAATAACCAAAGCAACCTGTAGGAAGAACAAGGGGGCATTGCACTCACTGATCGCAAGCTATGCTACAGAGTTGCAGTAATCAGAACGGTGTGGTCCTGGCATAAATAGACACATATACCAATGGGACAGGATCAGAGTCCAGAAATAAATGTACATTTATGTAGGCAATTAGTCCTCAACAAAAGAGTTCAAAATACACAATTTGGAAAAGGTCTCTTCAATAAATGGAGGTGGGAAACTGTTTTATGCTGTACACAAAAACTCAGAGTGAATTAAATAATGAAATGTAACACCTGAAACCTTAAAACTAGAAGGAAGCATAGGTGTAAGCTCCTTGACATCAGTCTTGGAGATAATTTTTTGAATCTAACACCAAAACCAAAAGCAACAAAAACAATAAACAAATGGGACAGCATCAAACTAAAAAACTTCTGCACAGCAAAGGAAATCCATCACCAAAATGAAGGGCAGCCTACCAAAGTGGAGGAAATAACTGTAAATTATGTATCTGATTATCCATTTGGAAGATGCAGTGTTAGCAAAGGTGAACAGGTGTCTTGGCAGGTTTATTATGCTGACAACCATTTTAGGTCTCCAAGACCTGAGAAATAGGGTACAGCTTTTCCCGTATGAGTTGGATGTCAGGGTCCCTTTTCTGTGACCTACCTGTCACCTTGTCCTTAGCTCATCATCCCTTAGGGGACTGTTGCTGAGCAGAGTCAGCTGTGGGAAAGAGCCCTGTGAACACTGGGTTTGGAGGAAATGGGAGCTGTGGTGAGGAGGGTTTGGAAGGACCGAGTAAATATGACACTAGTAGTTGGAGATTTAAGTTTAGTTTTCATCTCACTGCTCACCTTCTTCTTCTGATTTTGACAGAGGAGGTAGAAAAGATGAATAAGAAAATGGAGGAAGTCAGAGAAGCCAACATCCGCGTTGTCTGAGGACTTCCTCCAGGATGTCTCTGCCTCCATGAAAGGCCTCCAGGAGTTATTCTCAGCCCACATCTTGTCCCCCTGGGGGGCAGAGGTGAAGGCAGAGCCTTCAGAAGTAGCGGCCCCCAGAGGGAAGGTGGGGGCTGCGCTCCCCAAGAAGAGCAAGGGCCCTGGCAAGGAGGCAGGTGAGGTGCCGGCCGCCCAGCTGCCGTGGTCGTGGCCCTGCTCCTGGCCAGCTGCACGTGTCTGCCTGTGCGGGGCCTCACCCCCTGTGCCCCAGAGTGTCCTGTGGAACACTTCCCTGCCAGCTTCCTCTGCTCCATTTTCCGTGGACACAGGGTGGAGGTGCTTTGGGGTGGGAAGGGCAGGGACAGCACACAGGCCACGTGGCCAGTCAGAGGGGAGGCCATGCACTTGTCGGCCCTCCACCATCTCACTCTAATGTGCACATTTCTCTCTCCCCTCCAAGGTGTCAACAAATCTGAACAGAGAATGAAATTGACTCTGAAAGGAGGAGCAGCTGTCGATCCTGATTCTGGTAAGCAGACAGGAACATGAGCACAGTGACTCCATGTGCCCCAGATGATTAGGAAAAAGTGTGGGAGCAGGGCCACACCTTGGCACGCCTGCCTGCTCTCCGACTTCCCCAGTCCTGAGAACTCGTGTGTCCTGTGGGGACCCTCCAGAGGGTGGTAGCGGCAGATGGGAGCAGTGAACTGCACACCTGCCCCAGCCCACGAGAGCAGGGACTGTGGGGACTCGCCTCCCAACAGGCCTGGACAACTCTGCACATGTCCTGGAGAAAGGCGGGAAGGTGTTCAGTGCCACCCTTGGCCTGGTGGACATCGTTAAAGGAACCAACTCCTATTACAAGCTGCAGCTCCTGGAGGGTGACAAAGAAGGCAGGTGTGTCCTGGGGACGGGGGAGCACATGCCGGCCTGTGAGGGCTGTACTGTCAGCCTCGTGAAACCAGTTTCCCGGCGCCTGGGGAGTTCGAGCTCCTCACAGAGCACAGGTGTACCCTCGGCCTGTGACAAGAGGGCAGACAGACAGCCTCGCTCTCCTGCATGTACCCAGCCCTGCCATCCCCATGGAATGCAGGCATCCCAGCACCCCTCTCCTGTAGCCTCCTGAAGACTAGTCTAGATTTTCCAATACCTCTACACATACTTTAAAACTTCTGAAGCAAATGAAAGTTTGGCAACAAGTGAACTCGCTCTAATGTTGCTTTAGGCTCCCTAGTTAATAAACAGGTTTGGGTTTGCCTTTTGTTTTTCTTTTTTACATGGTGGAGAAAGGCAAGGGCCAATTCTGGGTGCTGAGGGCCTGGGCTGGCTTTTCCCATCCACGCCTTTGCAGGCAGGGTGGTCCTCTTCCCTGCGGTGGTCCCTCGGTATGTCCAGTCGGAAGGGGAGCCTGTGCGTGCACAGGCTGTTGGAAGGAACTAAGAAAATCTCATGGTGAAAAGGCATTTTCAAATAATTACCTGGACCTTTTCCTTTAGCAAATGAAAACAATTCTCCCATTGGAGGTCCAGGATATCCAAAAAGCTTTCCTAGTGGGAAGGCACGCCCCAGCGACAGTGCCCACGAGAACTGTTACCTGGGAAGCCTCGGCCGGAGGCTCGGGGTCCTCCCATCACTCGGCTTTTCACCAAACTGTTTAGAAAGGAAATACCAGAAGTGATACTAACAGAATACTAAGTATTTAGTTGGCTACTTGAAATTTATGAAGAAATAATGCCAATGTCATTAGGTTATTGCCTACTCTTCTTGTCTGAGATTTCAAAGTCAGAAAAATGGCTTCTTGTAAAGCATACCTTCCAAAGGCTTGCTGTGAATTGTAGTGAAAGAGGAATGGGGTTTTTGTAGAAACAGGCAGAGTGCCTTTGTCTGTGAAATGACAAGAATAAAATTGCCCACCATCAGGAAAAATATTCTTGTGATAACTGTAGTTGAGTGTGTTTTCCTGGTGGCCCATGTTTACTGGTTTTTAGAATGAAATGGTAGTGTGGGCTGGAGGGCCAGAAGTATTTGCAGGGCAGGTCAACATAATATCTCTAGAGAAAAACCACAGCAGAGTGAATTTATATGCCTTTAAGCATCAACCCTGAAAGCTGGCAGGAAGCCCCAGGTTTTCTTTGAATTCTTTGGTTTTGCCTTAAAAATACATACAAATCTTGCATTTGTGGTTTTGATACATTGATTTGTTGTGATGTAAAATTTAACTTACTAGTTAGATCCCCTGAGAAAAACAAATTCATCCAAAGCTAAGCAGCACAGCCAGCCCCCAGGATGTGTGTCTGCCCTAGACAGAGATGGAAGCTAAGTGACAGCCGGGCCTGCAGCCTGACCCTGCATGCCACTGTCTACCCCCTGCAGTTAAATTGCTTCTC
The DNA here is from genome assembly GCF_040802235.1 of Manis javanica. Classification (NCBI taxonomy): domain Eukaryota; kingdom Metazoa; phylum Chordata; class Mammalia; order Pholidota; family Manidae; genus Manis; species Manis javanica. The sequence continues at coordinate 76,249,928 of NC_133166.1, read as the reverse complement.
GGCCTCTGACCTGAGCCAAAAGTTCTTCATCACCATTAGGGTGTGTAGTCAGTAGTTGTCTCCTTGAACACATGGCTGCACAGTGCTCTTTGCTCTATATCTTGGGGGAGCAGAATTGGGTGTTTTTATGTAAAGGTCTACAGGCTCCAGGATTGTCTCCTCAGGACTGGCTCCCAGGTCCAGGCCTAACCTGTTCTTTGGCACTCTTTACTCCCATTTGCCAGTGTGACTTGATAGGGCATGCTTTACTTACTAGAACCCTCAGTTTAATAAAAGTAAAATAAAATTCCTTTATTATAATATCAGTTCCTTTTGTTCCTATGTCAATCGCCATCATTTCGGGCTGTTCGGAGAGTCAGGAAGTAAAATGTGTCCTGAAATGTGCATCTGCATCTGATGTTCTTCCCTAATTTTTCCTCTCCTAGATACTGGATATTCAGGTCCTGGGGCCGTGTGGGCACAGTGATTGGTAGTAACAAACTGTAGCAGATACCATCCAAGGAGGTTGCCATCGAACACGTCATGGAATTGTATGAAGAGAAAACTGAGAACTCCTGGCACTGCAGAAACTTCACCAAGCACCCCAAACACTTCTACCCTCTGGAAAATGACTATGGCCAGGTGACCAATAATGCTTTTAGTCCATCTGGTTCTAGTAAAAGGAAAGGACAGTGTGTTCTTGAAAAAGCTTGCCATGGATCAGGTGGTGGCACTGGTGAATGCTTCCAAATGTTTAAAGAATTAATACTGCCAGACCTTCATAAACTCTTCCCCCAAACAGAGGAGGGAACACTTCCCAACTGATACCAAAGACAGACAGACATCACAAGAAAACTACAGACCAATATCCCTATGAATATAGAAGCAAAGTCATTAACAAAATACTAAACAGTCTAGCAGCGTATAGGGATTCACACACCATGATCTGGAGGGATTTATCCCAGGAATGCAAGGTTGGTTCAGCATACAAAAACCAATCCGTGTAATACAACATATGAGTAGAATTAAGAACAAAAATACATGATTATCCTAATAGATACAGAAAAAGCATTTAATAAAATCCAATACCCCTTCATGAATAAAATTCTCACCATGAAGTGTGAGGTGGAGCTTAGGTGAGAACAGTATAGGCATTTTAAAGACCATCAAGGAGGCACAGTCTTTGAAGTTACTCCCTAAATGCCACAAGGAGTAATTCAGAGATTCTAGGGAAGGCCCCTTCACTGAACCCATATTTCATCGTAGATCGCATCACCTGGTTTATCTTTAGCATGGAATTATTATTTCACATTCCCTGCTAGTTTTTAGTCCCAGATTATTTCTTAGTTAATCTGCTATACCTACATTTGCAGCCTGACAGCTCCCTGTGCATCTCACCAGGCAGTGCTGTCATTGTCTCTCACCTGATGTTTTTTAGACAAAAATGCTCCCCTTGTTTTTATGGGAAAATCAGTTACCTTTGGGGGGAAAGGCACATTTATTTTGCAGCAGGATTGAGATTTATAGATGGGTATAGATTGTAATTCCAGATCTTTAAGGCTTAGCATGTTTTTTGGGGAATGCTCTAGTTTATTGAGTGTCCTAAGTTCTCAGCATTAAAAATAGGATTTAACTCTCTTACAGTGTTGAGGTTGAGACCTAGAACTTTAGGGGTGGGCAGACTTGGTCTGACTCAGCAGTGCCCCTTACAGAACTTTTCTGATTTCAAAAATACACATTTGATTTTAGGAGATTTTGAGAGAGACAAAGGCACAAAAAACAAAACCGAGAAGTAACTTTAGTTGAAATCACAGCGTCTGTCATTAGCACCCTTCCTCACTTTACAGGTGCTCTTCCCACTGTGAAAGTGGGGTTTTTCTGTACATACAGTGTTGTGACCACCTTCTTTTTGCCTTGATTCCCTGGCATGTCTCCCCATGTCTTCTAGAGTAGTGCTGTCCAGTGGGGGTAGGTGACCCCTGGGCAGTTTAAAATATTTCAGTAGCTACATTTTAGAAAAGGCAGCAGTGAAATAAATACTAGTCATTCATTTAGCCCTGTATATCCAAAATAACATTTCAACATGTGATTATTGAGAGACAAAATTATTGAGACAGCACATACTCTTTTTTTCTTTTTTAAACTGAATCTTTGAAGTCTGGTATATTTCTAGCCCTTAAAGCATACCTCAATTCAGACTGAATTTCGGAAACAGTGGCTAGTGAATTAAACTGTACTGATCTGGAGCATCATTTCTTAAGGATGCATAGAATTCCATAATTCTGGAGTTAACTGGTGGCTGTAATTTATAATTTACCAAACATCACTTCCCATTAGGCATTTAGGTTATTTCCAGGTGTTTGCTGTAGTGATGCTGATATACATAAAAATATCTATACCTCTGTTAGTACCATTAAGAGATGGTGGTATTGGGTCACAGACGATACGCATTTTAAAAAGACTGTTACCTCTTAATAGTTTGCCTTCCAGCAAAGCTCTAACCGGAGGATAAGAATGCATTAAAGACTCCATGTGACACATAGAGCAGATCTGCTGTGATGTTGGCAGCTGCAGCCAGGGGCACCAACATTGGGCACATCCCTCTAATGTGGCTCGGTTAGGCCAACCCAATTCTGGGATCAAACCCAGTGCCAGTTATCTTCATTCAAGGCACATACCAAACACTGTTACTTGCTAGGGACACTGATGGACAGAACACAGTCCCTGCCCTCGTGGGGTCGAAAGTGAGAAGAATTACAATGCTTAAAGTACAGCATGGTTTTCACTTAGCCCAGCTTCTCCAGGGAGCAGGGCCTGAGGGGTGGCAGAGTGAGGCGGGGAGGACAGAGGGTAGAACACATTAACCCTGTCAAGCTGCCTGGCAGGAAATGGCTGGTTGCCTAGTGCTCAGACTATAGAAAAGGCGATGTGGACCCAGTCTTACAGTCGCCCCTAGGTGAAGTGATGCAGGAAAAAGGGGAATATGTCCAGTGTCCCCTTGGGCCAAGCTTTGCCCTCACAGCTGCCACCACTTCTGGGTTGGGCATGAGAGGCCAGCAGTAACTGAGAGGACTGGGTGCCAGGAAGTGCCTGACCCCTGTGCAGATTCAGGCGCCTCCCAGCACCTACAGCCCAAATGCTCTTGATGAACATGCAGCCTTTTTTGCTAGTGGCACCCTGTCCTCTCTTACCTGCAGCCCAAACACCACTGCTACTTTGCTTGGGTTGTTTAATTGGGTCTCTGATTTTCTCCTCCCAAAGGATGAGGAGGCGGTGAAGAAGCTGACTGACCCCTGGCACCAAGTCTGAGCTCCCCAGGCCAGTGCAGGACCTCATTAAGATGATCTTTGATGTGGAAAGTATGAAGAAAGCCATGGTGGAATATGAGGTTATTGCACTTCCATTTTATCGCGAGCATTTGCTGGGGTTGATGATCTGGGTGCTGAGCTGCTGATAGCGCAGGGACTGTTCTCAGTGGATGTCAGTCTGTCCCTCAGCCAGAGAAGACTGCAAGGGGGACTGGGGCCTGTGAAGGCCCGTCTGACCTTCTGGGAGATGGGCAGTGTGTGGTAGAGGCTTGGCTCCTCGGTCCCCAGACTCCCTTGCACTCCTGCCCTTCTTGTGGCCATGGTGGGGTATTGCAGGCATGGTTCTTTTGCGGCCTAACCAACGGGTCAGCCAGTATTGTTATGGGAAGTCCAGGACGGTCCAGTAATAATAAAACAACCAGCACTGACAGACATGCAGAGAACTGATGCTTGCTTCATGGATGAAATTCATACTGACTTGTTAAGAGCAGGTGGGGAGGGGGATATGGACTTGTCCCGCCTCTCTGCTCAGGGCAGAATGACAGGGACTGCAGCCAGGCCAGGGGTCCTTGCGGTCTCCGTCTTGTCTTACATTCTCCAGGGCGATGGGTGCAGAAGGGCCCCTAGTTCTTGTCCCTGGCATCAGCTCCTGAGTGCTCGCTCCGGGACCTTTGAAACAGAGATGGTCTGGGCACTGCTGGTATGAGGCTGGCAGACAGCACCCTCCCCTCTTCCCAGCCACAGATCCTGGAAGCTTTGGGCTGCTCTGGAAAACAAGCAGGGATCCATGGGGAGGGTGAGCACCGGGGGTCAGCCTTAGCCAGCCACTCCTCCCTGGATCCTCCCTAGAGGCTGCCTGCCAGCCTTGGATAGAGACGGCACAAGCCTGGTGGTAGAAGCCACTGGTAGCCTCTGCCTCCTGACCCTGAGTCCCCTTGCCTGGAGCTGAGCCTGGCAGGACTGCTCACAGCTCAGCTGTTGTCCGAAAACAGTGTTGAGGTACATCCTAGACGCCCCTGATGGGTTTGAAGATGGTCAGGGTGTGCATGACCTTGTTCAGATAAATACATAGCCCGACTTGGGTCTGGGAGGCCTGGCTAGTTAAGCTTGTGGGTGGGTTTCTTCAGAACGCAGGCCATGAGGAAAGGGAGAGAAATATAGTGAAGGCGGGGGCTCCATTTGACTAATGGTTTAAAACAAAGGTCATTACTTCTGGCTTCCTATGCTCTGGTTGATTCATAGAATTTGTACTTTCTCAACTGTTAGGTGTCCTGAGTCTCTTCCTGTGAAGCAACATTTTTTATGCTGTTTTCACTCAGGTAACTAGTTTGCAGGAAGGAAAGGGCCAGGGTCCTATTTCTAACCTGGTGGGCCCCCCATGGGCTTGGGCTGAGCACACGATACAGGAACAGGTAGCAGGGAAGCTTTCTGCTCGGCAGGCCTCCTGGTCTCCCTGAGGAAGGAGCCAGAGTGGGAGGGCACGGCTGTGTCCTAGTCCAGCTGTCGCCCTGGAAACCTCCCCCTGGCTGCGTCTGTGGCTCACAGCTCCCTGACTTCGAGGGCCACCCCTTTCCCCTTCCCGTAGTGGGGCTGGCTTGCACTGAGCACTCCTCTGGCTCAGGTGTGCCTTTCGAGGGGTGCTGGTACACAGACACCAGAGTCACACAGCTTGGGGCATGTTGCTCCCTTCAGAGTGTCTGGTCACTCAGCCCTTGATAAACATCTTTCAGTTCCTTCTTAAGAACTAATTTATAATCCACACTGAAGGCACTCTGCCCTCTTATTGTACCTGTCCTTGTCTCACAATAACTTACCTACCTTCTTCCCCACATGGAGCCCCGACATTTAACTTCCCAGAAGCCAGGTCTTATTGAGATAGAGCTGCTGGTACTGAGGGTACAGAGAAGCCAGTGTGCTATGGCTCATGGTCACTATTAAATGCTGGCCCCAGGTTGGTGCCTGAGGAGCTGTCAGCACTTCCACAGCCTCTAGTTTAACTTGGTCACCTGGCAGTTCCGTTTGTGAGATGCTTGCGTGGCTCCCTCTAGTTCAGACTCTGTGGGTGGTGGAGATGGAGAGATGGGTGAGGTGCCGTCTTGGGCCTGGAGCTCAGAAGGAAGGGTCCACTGGGAACAGCCCTGGCGATTGTCTCAGAATACAGTGCACGGGTCCTGGTGCACAGAGCGGCCACGCCGGCCAGGCCATTTGCCGGTGGCAGAGGGGGGCGGGCGCAGGTAACTGCCTTTTGAGGCAGGTAACCCTGTTTTACAGATCAGAGGCCAAGACTGAGTGGGTGTATCACTAGCTAAGAGGTGAGTAGTCCGGGCTGCAGATCTCGTGCTTTTCCACTGGACCTCACCCCCTTTCTTGAGCAGTAGCTGGAAGAAATGCCTATTGGTGTGTCTGATTGGAAAGGGACAGCATTGCTTTGAATATAAATACATATGTTCAGGAGTGTGTCCTTTCAGAAATGCTTTCCACCACTTTATGGTTCTTACTTTCGGGCTAGAAACTGCTTTGACTCTGAGACCCCAGGGAAGGCCACCTGGGCTGGCCCTCATCCCTCCTTGGGACTGAAAGGAAATGTGTATATTCTCCCAGAAGTGCTGGGCTATTTCTGACTGAGGACAGAGAGGGCAGAGCCGCAGACTCGGTTGAGTTGGGCCACTGGGTCTTCAGCTGCGTTGTGCCGGGCCCCTAGGCCTGCGGTGGTATTTGGTCCAGCTCTGCCAAAATCACAGGGCACAGTGCCTGGCTTTCAAAGGGAAATTTCCTCCTGTTTCTTCAGATTGACCTTCAGAAGATGCCCTTGGGAAAGCTAAGCAAAAGGCAGATCCAGGCTGCGTACTCCATCCTCACCGAGGTCCAGCAGGTAAGCATGGAGCTGGCCTCTCCCTGTCCAGCTGCCCAGTGGGTTTCCGGGGCCATCTGCCTGTCTGGCCTCTGATCTACAGGGTGGGTGCAGCAGTACCTTTGTTCAAGGTTCATGGAATAGACTACCCAGGCACAATTCATGATTCCAGTGTTTTTCAAGCCAACAAGTAGGACAAGTGCCTGCCATTTGCAGAAGACGTCACAAAACAGTGAATCAGCAGTGTTCTCAATGATCAAATCATTGAGGATAATAAACTCCCTATGAACTTGATGAGGAATCTAGTTCTCCATCCTCATGAAAATGTTCTAATTTTGTTTTGTGTGTCCTTAAGAGTTAGGCTGAGTTTATTTTGCAGTTACTGGAAAATCACTGAATAGAACGCTAACTAGTTCCTTACTTTGATAAATGTTCATTCAGTGTCCACTTGCCTACCAAGGATCCCCAGCCCCGGAGCCATCAAGCCTTACCCTGGAGGTGCTGGTGGGTTCTGCTTATATCTGGGGTGGGGAGCAGGCTTGACTTGGGAAAGAACACACAGGAAGCTGATGTGCTACTGGGAAAGTGGACTTCTGGCTGGGCCAGAGAAGAGGCCCCAGAAGGGATTGGTTAGATCCAGTTACACCTGTTCCCAGCAGTAGCCTCTACCTTGTTGCCCACTGGCTGAGATGGCTCAGCCCCAGCGCCTTGCTGTTCTGGAATCCCTGGGTGGAAGGGCTGACATCCTTATGTTGCACAGAGAAAACTGCAACTCACATGAAAGTTTTATGACTTGGAGACACCTGGCCCTGTGAGAAGCTGGCCTGAGTCTGGGGACCTGCAGTTGCCAGCTCATTGACCCTCCCATTCTCTGCTCACCTAGGATGTCTTATCCCCATGGTGCAGCTTCTCCATGTCTTTGTGCATTTATTGAACACCTTCTGCATATGGAGCACTACTTGGCATTGTGGCCATGCAGGGCACTTAGCCCTCCTGTGCCTGGCCACACCTGGGCCTCGGGTACAATAAAATAACTTCTGCTTTAAAGATGAATGTCAGTGGGGGAAGAGGGCCTCACTGAATTTTATGGCAGTGCGTTTTTTCCCTTTCAACTTCTTAGTACGAAAATGTTTCAAAACACAAAATGTTGAAAGAATTTTACATCAGTGTCCATGAGCACATCATGTGGAGGCTGCAGTGGGGGCTTGCATATCTATAACTATTTTGCATAGCAGTGGGGGTTTGTATATCTGCAAGTACACAACTCTGGGTACAAATGACATTAGGTATGGGAAGCCTCTTGTGTGCTGAGCTGCAGTGAGAAGGTGCAGGGCAGTGTGACAACCACAGGAAGGTGGTCTTGGAAATTTCCCTGGGTTTCCTGTCTCGGGCACACACCAGGCTACCACACAGCCTGCCTCATAGAGAAGCAAGCTCAGCCAAGCACTGGGGCTCACAGCTGCCCCCACAGTGTGTCCCCTCCCTTCCAGGTGGTGTCCCAGGGCAGCAGTGACTCCCAGATCCTGAATCTCTCAAATCACTTCTACACCCTGATTCCCCACGACTTCGGGATGAAGAAGCCCCCACTGCTAAACACTGCAGACAGCATGCAGGTAGCCCACAGGTTCTGGCGGATGCTGCTCCCTGCCACTGTCCCTCCACATTACAGTCCCTAGGGCCGGGGCCAGGGCCACTCCTGTGCCCTCATTAAAAAGTGGGATTTCCACATGGTAGAGACCCCATAGGCAAGATAACAATGGTTTTCCTACCCACACTTCATGCACTCCACCACCTCAGGCTGGGAAAAGGGGCCTCTCTTCCTAATGGCATCTTCCTCCCCATCTGCCTTCCCTCTGTGCCTTGCGAGGGGGCGAGTGAGAGGTCCTCACCTGTCACCATGTGTGCAGGAGGAAAACTGCCCTTACCATGCATACAGTTTCTGCCCTGCCCTACAGAGCAGCCCTCCTCAGCATTCTAAGAAGTCCTTCAGGGGTTCACTGAACAACCGTGATGGGCTAGCAGCGACCAGCTAGGGGTTGCTGCACTGTCTGTTTGCTGTTATCTACATAGGTTTTCTGGGCCAAAACTGACCGGGTCTTTCTCCCTTGCCTTGGTACCTAGCTCAAGGCTTTTCTTTTGTTCCTCCAGGCCAAGGTGGAAATGCTGGACAACCTGCTGGACATCGAGGTGGCATACAGTCTGCTCAGGGCTGGGTCTGATGATGGCAGCAAGGACCCCATTGACGTCAACTATGAGAAGCTCAAAACTGACATTAAGGTAACAGGGCCTGCCCTCTTTGAAGCTTACTGACCACTCATCCCAAGAGCAATGGTCCCCAAACTTGAGTGTGCATAAGGAGCTCCTTGGAGAGCTGCTTAGGCACATTGCTGGGGCCCAGGAATTAGCCCTTCTAACTTAAATTCCCAGATATGGCTGCCGGTGATCCTTTGAGAACCTCAGAGCATTTTACCTGTAAATATGCATCTTGTTTGCAAGGCAGGCTTTCAAGCCAGGGTCTCAGTTTGGTGTAGAGACTGGTTTTTGAGGGCCTTACAAGAAGTTCTTCTTTTCCTCAATCTAGAAAGGATGTCTGGAGACTCTGTGGTGTGCACATTAGAGGGTTTATATTGGTGTCCCATTTCAGAAGTGGAAATGCCTGATGATGGTGATAAAAACACCAAGCCTGGTTCATGTTCCTCAGGGTTGAAGTGGTTGGCGTGGTGTAGTCCTTAACCTTCAGAGTGTTTGGAGTCTGGGAGAAATCACCCTGCCCAGGCCAACCAGAGTGGAGTTCCTGCCTCAGCACCTGGCTGGACCTGAGCCTGAGCCTGGGCCCCTCACTCCTCGGCCCCCACACCCTCCCCCAGTGGTGCAGACCTGAGTCCCCACGGGCCCGGGGAGCCCTATGTGGTGTGCTTACATCACTAAAAAGAGCCTTTGCTTCTTGCTTAGGACAAAACATAGTTCTGTAGGTTGAAGCAGGGTATGACCCTGTCACTTTTTTTGTTCCTGGGGCACTGCTGGTGATGCTGTGGGTGTGGTGCCTTGGGGAGGGGTTGTCAACTCTCTGTTGACTTGATCAGGAAGCTCTGAAAAAGGTCAGAATTCCTGGATCATTTGAACTTTGGAGAAGAATATGAAAATAGGACAGAACACGGCCTTTGTTATGACACACTCATGCTTATTTGGCCTAGATCATATTAGCTTTGCTAGTTATTGGTGGGCGTGTAGTCTGAGCCACTCTGTGCTTGGCCTGAGGATTGAAAGGAAATGGAACATTCCTCCCCATCCTTAAAACCTACAGCTGATTGGATCCTTGCACCTCTGATTGCAAGTCTTGACTGTAAGGTGTCTCCTAGCCCACGTGTTCTGGTTCCAGTGAGCTGGATTGTTAACCTGGAAGCTGGCCCCTTGCTCAGAGGCACCCTGTTCCCAGTGATCCCCACATTCTAGTTTTCCTAATATCCTAAAGCATGGAACTTTAAGACAGGGAATGCCTAGACTCTCTTGCAACTGGAACAGATGCAGAAGCCAGTGCCCCAGAGATGGGGGACCACTAACCCAGGGGGCCATGGTACTGATGCAGGCTGGGCCTGTGGTCTTCCTCCTGCCTTCATGTGGCTCTCCGGGGGCCTCCCTTGCTCTAATTCCAGGACACCCTTTTAGGTTGTGGACAAAGATTCCAAGGAAGCTGAGACCATCAGGAAGTACGTCAAGAATACGCATGCAAGCACGCATAATGCATATGACTTGGAAGTCATTGATGTAGGACTCTTCCCCTCCGCCCCCGTTGTCCTTACAGCTCTTGCCTGCTCTTTCCTCCAGCCCTGGCCTGGGTAAGAAAGAGCACTTTGCTTTAAATAACCAGAAGTAACTCATTTGTTCATTGAGCAGAAAATTTAGTAGTCATGTGATTTTGGGGTGGCTTTTTGTTCTGTTCAAAGGGCATTTCTTTTCTCAGAACCTAGTTTTAGAATCAAAGATCCAAAATAAAGAGCCTCAGGTATGCACGTGTTACAGGCAGTAGTAATTTCTAACAGCAAGTCTCTGGCTCAGCCCTGGACTAGTCTCACTGCTCCATCTGGCCTGGTTGAAACGCCTTACATACTCAGCAGAGCTGAAGACTTCCAGCTGTCAGGGCAGCTGGTCAGATCTTAACCATAGTGACAAGTGGCTTCTCTCCCCTCTCTTTCATTCAATCCCCTCAAGATCTTCAAGAGAGCACGCGAAGGGGAGAGCCAGCACTTCAAACCATTCAAGCAGCTGCATAACCGGAGGCTGCTGTGGCATGGGTTCAGGACCACCAACTTTGCTGGCATCCTGTCCCAGGGCCTCTGGATAGCCCCACCTGAAGCACCCGTGGTATGTGCGTGGCTTGGGGAGCGAGGGGTGGGCAGTGCCTGTGTGGTTGTCTCCATGAAGAGCTTTGTGGGTGCTCAGGTGAGGCATGCATGTACCCCAGTGAGTCAGGGGCCTGTTTGAAGATGGAGGTGCTGGGACAGCTGTGGCTGACAGGTGGCTGTTGCCAGACACCCCTGTGCGGGCCCTCCTCCTCAGCACCCAGAGGGTGCCTTGGCCTTCATGACCCCAGCTCTGCAGACGGGTGGCTGCCCATGTGTGAGGGAAGTGCAGAAGAACTGGCTTCTCTGGGTGTTTATCTCAGGTTCTCACCTGACCTTATGCTCAGCAGGCTGCTGGTTTGGGAGCCAGTATGCTTGGAGGCTCTTCTGAGACTGTCCTCTGTCGAATAGGTATGAACTGAAGCATGCCTAGCACATCAGCAAGTTGCCCAAAGGCAAGCACAGAGTCAAAGGTAAGTGCTTCAGAGGCTGCTGGGGCCTGGGAATGGCACCGGGAGGAGCCTGCTTTCCCCAGAGGCTGCCTTCCTGTGGCCTGCTGTGAAACAGCAGGAGGGTGCTTTAAAAACCCATTTCCCTCCATCTGCAGCTAGTATTGCACATGCCATTAGGGGAGTCTGGGTCCGAGCATCGTCACTGGCGCGGTGGCTTTGGGCCTTTGCTGAACTGAGCTGCAGTGCTGAGCACCTCCTGGGACATGGAGCTTGGAGCCCGTAGCGCCTGTGGACCTCAGGCCTCCAGCTGCCTGCTGGAATCTGCTCAGTAGGAATAGTATCCCACTGGGGGCTGCTGCGACTCTTACTACATCAATTAGGGCTGATGCCTCGGGGTTTTGATTTAGAACCGGGTTTTCTATCTGGAGGAAGGATAGAGTATGGAGTTTGTATATCTTTAAAGTGAACACGTAGACCCAACATCAAATGTGTTGTCTCCCTGAAATATTTTGACCATCTGTTCGCACAGTTCATGTGACTCATGCGCCTTGTGCAGGTTTGGGCAAAACCACCCCTGACCCTTCAGCTAGTATTACTGTGGATGGTGCAGAGGTTCCTCTGGGGACTGGGATTCGTCTGGTGTGAGCGACACCTGCCGTCTGTATAATGAGAATCCTTTCACAAGCAGTGGGAGCCTGTGGGGTGCTGGGAGTCACAGGCAGCAGGGTGACTGACAAGATGCCCTCAGGGATGACACTGGTGACTAGTGCCCCTCGGTGTCTCCCCTCTACCAGTGAGAGACCCGTGTGAGCCTAGGTGACAGCTGTGGCCATGCCAGGCATCTGCCTTCGCCATGGTGAAACCATTTGCTCCTTGACATGCTTGCCCTCAAGCATTGTGTACGACATTGCTCAGGTAAACCTGAAGTAGCTGCTGAAGCTGGAATTCAACCGTAAGACATCGCGATAGTGAATGAGATGTGGCTGAGCTGCGGCTCTGACTGAGTTCATCTGCTGTGCTTTCCACCAGCTGACCAGACACGACCTCAGCTGGGTGGCCATGGGGGAGCACCTTCACTAAATCTCCTTAGAAGGGATTTTATATGAACATTTGGACACATGTTAAGCGATTTTTCCCAGCCCATCAAATTCCTTGTTTGTACTGGGAAAGCTGCCATGGAGATGTCTGCCTGTCCTGCTGGGGCAGCCAGGCTGTGGCCACACAGAGTCCCCATAACTTACTGTCAGGAGGAATTGGAGTGGCACATTCCCTCTTCCTGAGTGGCTTCTTGTTGTCTTTTGGGGATGTCTGCAGGTGAGTGGGACCTAGGGCTGGCACACTGAGCCCTGGTGTCCCCCCATACGTAGGGGCTGCAGGAGCTGCCATGGATGTGTTTGCTTGTCCTGCTGGGTCGGCTATGCTGAGGCCATGCAGAGTCCCAATTACCTTGCTGTCAGGAGGAATAGGAGTGCTATATTCCTTCTTCCTGTGTGACTTTCTGTTGCCTGTTTGGGATGCCTGTGGGTGAGTGGGGCCTAGGGCAGGCACACTGAGCCCTCGTGTCACCCTCTCCTTAGGTGCTGCCACAGCTGCCAGCATGAGTGGGCCTGGTGTGGCACCTGTATGCAGTGAGCTTCCATCCCAACTGCTGGGCATGCTGGTGGACTTCCCACTGCAGGGACCTCTAAGGTATGAGTGGTCAAGGGCAGGGAGCCTGCAGTCTCTGGCACAGGTGGGGCGGAGGAAGGGGCAGGCTGAGTGGCACTGCCATCAGCCATAACCTCCAGGTTGTCCAGGTTTTGGCACCAGCTAAGCAAGCGATCCCATGGCACTGGTAGTGGCAGTGGCTGCAGCAGTGGGAGCTCCGGAGGCATGGATGTTTTCCTTTTGTGGGGCCTGCTGCTGGCAGGTCCTGGCAAAGAGCTCCTGGATGGCATGACTGAAGGCTACGTGCCCTGCATCTTCCTCCCAGACGGCGGTGAGTCTGTGGTGCTCGCTGATGGTCTTCACCTGCACTTCCTCTGTGGACGTCTTTGGCAGCCGGAAGCAGCAGGGGCTGGGGTCAGAGAGCACTGCTGCTTCTGGATCAAGCCTCCCAGGTGGCATCAGATGGGCAAAGCATTGGGCACCAATAGTTGTCCAACTAAAGGCCACTGCCACCCTGTCCGTGTGTGGCAGTACCCGATCCCCCAAGAAGCAAAGGTGGGCATTGCCCTTCATATCTGACACCTGTGACAAGCGGGAATTCTAGTCCCTTGCCAGTCACCTTGGAACACCCCTCTACTGCTTGTTAACAAACCAGGGACAAATGACTTCCGTCCAGTACAGGACTTGTGGGAAATTAATAAAAGGGTGGAGGACATCCACCCCACAGTCCCCAACCCTTACACACTTTTGAGCTATCTGCCACCTGACAGGGTTATATACACCGTCCTAGACCTAAAAGACGCTTTCTTCAGCTTACTGCTAGCCGCCTCGAGTCAACTGCTGTTTGCTTTTGAATGGAGAGATCCGGAGGACGGATTGAATGGTCAACTAACATGGACCAGGTTGCCTCAGGGATTCAAGAACTCACTGACCATCTTCGACGAGACCCTCCACGAAGATGTGAGTGAGTACCAGCGTTTCCACCCAGAGGTAAGCCTGCTTTAATATGTAGATGATTTACTAATAGCTGCCGGACAGAAACAGAATGTCAAGCAGCCACTAAAGATTTACTTATGACACTGGGAAAACAAGGGTCCCAAGCGTCTGCCAAAAAAGCTCAACTCTGTTTAGAAGAAGTCATCTACTTGGGATACAAACTCAAAGGGGGACACTGATGGCTATCCCAGGCCAGAAAAGAGACTGTTTTCCAGCTACCAAGGCCAGACTGTAGACGGGCTGTCAGAGAGTTCTTGGGGACAGTGGGGTTCTGCTGCCTCTGGATTCCTGGCTTCACCGAACTAGGTAGATACCTTTTCCAGATGGGTAGAAGCTTTTCCAACCAAAAGAGAAACTGCTGTAGTAGTTGCCAAGAAATTCCTGGAAGACATTATTCCAAGGTATGGTCTTCCAGCTTTCATTGGGTCAGACAACAGACCAGCGTTCGTCTCTCAGGTAACACAAAGGCTGAGTCATATATTGGGGACTAATTGGAAGCTACACTGTGCATATCATCCCCAAAGCTCAGGTCAAGTAGAAAGGATGACTTGGACCATTAAGGAGATTTTAACCAAATTAACCCTAGAAACTGGCGGTGACTGGGTGACTCTTCTCCCCTTCATTCTGTTCAGGGTCAGGAACACTCCCTATAGATTGGGCATGACCCCATCTGAAATCCTGTTTGGCAGGCCTCCCTTGAGCGAAATGATAAAAACTTTCTTTCCTCCTTACAAGCTTTGTTTCAGGTCCAAGATGCCTTTTCAGTTGGTCCCCATGGCTAACAACTTTATTATCAGCAGTAGCAGGTCCCCTCTTACTTCTGATACTGGCTATTACATGTGGCCCCTGCCTTATCAACGCCCTCCTCAAATTTGTACAGAAACAGATCTCCACCGTCCAACTCATGGTCCTTAGATCTTAGTACAGGCCCTTGAGTAAGGACCTGTTCCTTACTTCAAAGATTTGAAGCAGAATAAAACTCAATGGGGGAATGAAGAGTCCTAACTAAAGAGTCTTGACATAAGCTACTCCATTTTATAAGTGACTTCATTTTGTAAAAGACAGGTCACATCAAGAAGTTACAAGAGTTACAAACATTTAAGTTGCCAGGGCTGGCCGGTGTTAGGGTCCAGGCTTCCGAGGCTTCCCCAGAGAACAAACTACACAGGCATAGAGATGTAAATTCAAGCAAAGTCTTTATTCAGCTAGCTAGCTGAGGTCCAAGTCAGCCCGATGCAGCGGGTCTCAACAAGGACCCCGAGCACTCAGAGCCAAGGGTTTATATAGCAATTTCAAAGCACTTAACTCATAGCAATTTTCTATAACTATACATTATTCTTGCAAGACATATATCCTGGGGTTAAGCAAGGGCAGGGTAAGACTACTCCTCAATGGTTAGGGAGGTTCTGCACGATAAGCTTGGTATGTAAGATTTACTGACCAAGGTTAGCTGACCAAGGGTCACAGCTGCCCACCACCCGGTGCTCATGATTAACTTGTTTTTCAAGGCCTTACCCAGGCCCAGGGTTTGTTTTTTTTGTTTTTTTTTTTTTCCTCTGAGTCACACTCTCAGAAAATGGTTTCTAGGTTTCTAAGATGGCTATGCTTATGCTAATTTACTAATCTTACTAATGCTTAGATTCTACATTTCCCCACTTTCCTTTGACCATTCCAATCATGGAATGTTTGTTTCTTCCTGCTGTGTGAGTGAATGATACTGCGGTCTCAGCATTAGCACTTGAACAGCACTCACTCTTTCCCTAACAAAGGCTATTAGCAGGTTTAAGATACAGGGACCTAAAGTGAGAAGCAGTATAAAAATAAGCAAGGGCCCTGCCAGGGTGGATATCAGGGTTGTAAACCATGGGGATTTAGTAAACTAGGATTCAGATAGCCCTTGGCTGGCCTCTCGCTCTCTCTTCCTTTGATCTGGTCTCTCTCTAAGTTTAGACATTGAATCTCTTACTATTCCAGAATGGTCTGCTGTTAAGGTTTAGCTAAGTTTTATTAGTTCTTTTTCCTGACTCTTAATGCTCTCTGCACTCCTTTACATTTCCCCCCCTTTCTTGATTAGACTGTGGAATCTTCCACAGCGGCATCTGGGTCCTGATACCTTTGACGAAGGACTAAGAGTTGGACAGTGTCAATTCTTTCCTGCACAAACTTAACAAGCCTGTTAATTATGCACGGGCCAATCGTAAACAGCAACAGCAGGATGACGAGCGGCCCCGCAACGGCCGAGAGAAGGGTAGCAAACCAAGGCTTGTATTTGAACCAAGACTCAAACCAGCCTTCGCTACTTTCATATTCTTTACGCCTCTTCTCTAAATCTTTTTTCAGTTTGGCCAAGGAATCTCTGACTGCACCTGTTTTGTCTACATAGAAACAGCACTCTTCTCTTAAGGCTGCGCATAACCCACCTTCCTTTAAGAACAAGAGGTCCAGGCCTCTTCGGTTCTGTAGGACCACCTCGGACAAGGAGGTGAGGGATTGCTCTAGGTCTGATATTGTCTGTCGGAGTTGTTCTAGGTTTCTGTCGATTGCCAGCCTCAGGGCTGTGAGCCCCTTTTCTCAAGTTACAAGGGCTGCAACCCCCGTGCTTGCCCCTGCCATCCCTAGGGTGAAGAGGGTTCCAATGGTCAGGGCGGTAACAACCTCCCTCTTGCTCCGGTGGGGGCTCAGCCTTTCTTCCCAATAAGAAAGGAGAGATTCATGAGAATGATACATTAGGCGAGGTAGAAGGGCCACCAGCACACAAAACTCACTGTTAGCATTGAACACAGAGGTGGATAGGGCCGGAGTGAGGCCTGTCTTTGAGCAGAGCCACCAGCCCGAGGAGGGTATAATCCACTTTCCCTGCTCCCACATAGTGTTATTATAGGAGGAGCATAACTGGCTCTGGGTCCTCGGGACTGTGCCTACACATGTACCAACGACTGAGACTTGAGCGATTGTAAGTCCCCACGGTCTCCCGTCCCAGTAAGTGGGATGGGAGTTGTTGATAGTGTAGGAGCCATTTATCCCGATTGCCTCATAGAAGGGGGGTGAACCTCGGTAGCATAGCCAACAGGGATCGGTGAGGGAGGAAGTGGTGTGGTTAAGAGTCTCTACAACTGCCTGCACCATTTCCCACATGGGATTATCTAACCCGGAGGAGGTGTGCTGGGCCCATAACCCAGAGGTCGATGGACTCGGTCCTCTCGTGGGCTCTGGAGCAAGCGTTCTGGTCGGCATTTTCTCATCCTTTTTGCTCAGGCCCTTGTCCTGGATTGAAGGTTTCTGGGGATTTATAACCGAGTTGGGACCTACGGCAGCAGTGGGAGTTGACACGGTTAATTTAATGATGAGGGTCGAGCCAGCATGCCCCCCATATTTATAATACACTATTCCCCACGCTAGTCCATTTATCCAGCGCGATACCTCAGTGTTTTTGCCCGTCTCGGTGAATTGAACTCTTACCCAATCCTGGTCCGTTTTGTCACAAGCCTTGGTTTTGTAAAGGGTCATAGGCTGGTGACGAGGGATGCCCTTGTTAACATAAGTAAATTTGACAGAATCGATTTTTGTAACTGTCCATCTCCAATCCCCATCGTTCGAGGTTACACAGTCCCAGCTGGCACAAAAGAAGTCATGCCCCCCCCCCACAGTGCCTTCCTTTACCTGTTCCTGGGCAAGCATAAAACCCATGGGAGCGAGCCAAATTTGGAGGGATGGATCGGTAAACGGGGTTGATCTGTCGAAAGCAGAAATACAGGTCAGGCCACCAGGTTCCGATTGGCGCACTGTGTTGTGTGGAGTTGATGACTTCCCCATTGTCACTATCAATCAGCATCCAGGTCAGGTTCCTTGGTTGATGGGGGTTGGTGCCTCTGATCCCCACAGATGTGGCTCCCGTGAAGATCCATACTAAGGAGCTTATTAGCAGGATCTCTTTCATCTTCGGCTTAAGTGTAGTTTTAGGGGATTGGCAGGATGCTGCTGCACCTTCCACTTTTCCTGGGTCTTTATGAGGCAGGACTTTCTGAACGTGGGTGTGGTGTACCCAGGGAGCGATACCATCAACCTTGAGAGCAGTGGGGGTGGTAAACAATACAACATAAGGTCCTTTCCACCTGGGCTCGAGAGTCTTCACTTGATGTCTTTTGACCCATACTATATCCCCTGGGACTATGCCATGTTCCGGGCTCGGAATTTTCCCGCCCTCATAATATGCTCTGATCAGGGGCCAGATTTCTTGCTGCACTTTAGCAAGAACTTGCAACACATTCAGATAGTCAGGGGCCGGGTCCTCTGCATCGGGAAGCTGCACTCGTCGAGTTATAGGTGGAGGGGCCCCATACATTATCTCAAATGGAGTTAAACCATGTACATAGGGGGAGTTCCGAGCGCGGAAGATGGCTAAGGGAAGGAGAGTCACCCAGTCCCCACCAGTCTCCAATACCAATTTAGAAAGGGTCTCTTTCAAGGTCCGATTCATTCTCTCTACCTGCCCAGAGCTTTGTGGGTTATAAGCACAATGTAACTTCCAATCTACTCCCAAAGCTAGGGCTAGTCCTTGTAGGACTTTGCTAACGAAAGCCGGGCCGTTATCGGAACCTATTGCTTCAGGGACCCCATATCTGGGGATGATTTCTTCAATTAATCTTTTTGCTACTACCTGGCTCGTCTCATGCTTGGTTGGAAAGGCCTCCACCCACCCAGAGAAAGTATCTACCATAACCAGCAAATACCTGTATCCATACTTCCCTGGTTTTATTTCGGTGAAGTCTATTTCCCAATTCCTCCCTGGAGCCCTCTCCCTTTCCTGGGTACCTGCTGGGTGCAGCCCTCTTGGGGCTGGTCTTAGCATTGCACAGCTACTGCATTCTTTCATGATCTGGCGAGTCACTTCATTCTGGTGGGGAAACACCAACTGCGCAGACTGGAAAAGGCTGAGCAGTTTTTTTCCACCTAGATGGGTGGACTTATGCAGATTAGCAAGCAGGTACTGTCCTAATGCTTCTGGCAAGATCAATCTACCCTCCTGGTCCCTACCCCAATGTCCCTCTCCAAACACTTCCCCCGGGACTTGTTTCCTAATCCACTCAAGATCTTGAGGGGAATACTCAGGTTTGGGCGGCAGTGCAGGCAGTTCAGGTATGGGTATTTCGAGGGCCGCAAGCACAAGAGAGTCCGAGAGGGCTGCCCTTTTAGCTTCTGCATCTGCATGGCTGTTGCCGATGGCCTTGGGTGTCTTCTTTGATTGGTGGCCCAGTACATGTATAACTGCTACCGCTTTAGGTTTTTCAACAGCAGCTAATAGTCTTTGGACTTCTTGCAGATTCCTCAGTCCCTTCCCTTCCGCGGAACGGAATCCTCTTTCTCGGTAGATGGCACCATGGACATGGACAGTGCCAAAGGCATATCTGCTATCTGTGTAAATGTTGGCCCGCTTTCCTTCTGCTCTTTCCAGGGCCTCAGTGAGAGCAATAAGTTCCGCCTTCTGTGCTGAGGTGCCAGGGGGCAGAGCTGTGCTCCAGACAACTTCCCCATCGTGGGTTACTACTGCTGCCCCTGCTCTCCTGACCCCCTCCTGCACAAAGCTGCTCCCATCCGTATACCAATTTAGCTCACAGTTCAGTAACGGTGTGTCTTTCAGGTCTGCTTGCACCTGGATAATTTCGGAAAGGATATCTCTACAGTCATGGATGGGGGTCGTCAGATCTGGGTCCGGCAGAAGGGTGGCAGGATTTAGGGTTACCGGGTCAGAGAAGGCGATTCGGGGAGAATCTAGTAGGAGCCCTTGATAGTGGGTGAATCTTGCGTTCGTCATCCATTTTCCTGGAGGATGCTTGAGGATCCCCTCCACGGTATGTGGGGCTGTTATTCTCAGATTTTGGCCAAAAGTCAGCTTGTCTGCCTCTTTTACCAGTAGAGCGATGGCTGCTAGGATACGCAGATGAGGTGGCCACCCGGAGGCCACTGGGTCTAGCCGCTTGGACAAATAAGCCACAGGTCTCTTCCACGGGCCCAGCTGCTGAGCCAGAACTCCTTTAGCCACTCCCTTCTTTTCATCTACAAACAGGATAAAGGGTTTTTCTGGGTCTGGCAGAGATAGGGCGGGGGCCCGGAGGAGAGCTTCTTTTAGTCTGTCAAACGCCTCTTGTTGTTCCTGCATCCATTGCCAGCCCGGCCCTTCTTTGGTTGCTTCATATAGTGGTCGGGCTATTTCTGCGTACCCTGGAATCCAGAGCCTGCAAAACCCGGCTGAGCCAAGAAATTCTCTCACTCCCCGGGGTGAGGAAGGGATGGGGATAGCCAGGACAGTTTGCTTCATGGCCTGTGTTAGCCACCTGGCCCCATTAGATATTGTGTACCCCAAGTAGACTACTGACTTCTGACAGATGTGGGCTTTCTTGGCGCTGGCTCGATATCCCAGTTCACCTAGTTCAGCCAGCAAGTTCCCCGTGGCTTCTTCGCACTCTTCACGGGTTTCTGTGGCCAGCAACAGGTCATCTACATACTGCAACAACGTCACGTGGGGGTGGCTCCTGCGAAAGGGCTCCAAGTCCTGGCTTAGGGCTTCATTGAATAAGGTGGGAGAGTTCTTGAAGCCCTGAGGCAGTCTAGTCCAGGTAATCTGCCCTTTTCTTCCTCCCCCTGGCTCTTGCCACTCAAAGGCAAACAAAGGCTGACTAACTTCAGAGAGTGGAATACTGAAGAAGGCATCTTTCAGGTCCAGAGTAGTATACCACACATGCGTGGGTGGCAGGTGGCTGAGTAAGGTATAAGGGTTAGGCACTGTAGGATGGATGTCTTCTACCCTCTCATTGACTTTCCGCAAGTCTTGCACTGGCCTATAATCTTTACTGCCAGGCTTCCTCACTGGAAGCAGAGGCGTATTCCATGCAGATTGGCAGGTCTTAAGGATTCCTGTCTCTAACAGTCTATGGATATGGGGTGCTATCCCTTTCCTAGCCTCTTCTGGCATTGGATATTGCCAGACCCGGATGGGTAGAGCTGCGGCTTTGAGTTGAACAACAACCGGGGATAGGTGTTTAGCGAGACCAATTCCTCCGGTCTTGGCCCATGCGGAAGGGAACTTCTGTACCCAAGAGTCTATCTCTCCCTGGCCCCCCTTTTCTTGATCTGCCTGAAACAGACGATGTTCATCGGCCAGGGAAAGAGTTAACACATGCGCCGGTTGTAGGGGCTGCCCTTCTTTGTCCATGATTTTTATCCCTTCGGGTTCAAAATGAATGCGAGCCCCGACCTTGGTTAATAAGTCTCTGCCCAGCAACGGTGCGGGGCTTTCGGGTACGACCAGAAATGAGTGAGAGACCTGATGCCTTCCTAGGTCCACTTTTCTGTTAGTAGTCCAGGCACATTTCCTGGACCCTGTCGCTCCCTGGACTATACTTGTGCGTCCTGGGTTTAGGGGGCCGTGGGCCTGGTTGAGAACTGAATACTGTGCCCCAGTATCTACCATAAACCCAATGGGAGTCCCCTCCACACACAGGGTTACCCAGGACTAGGGGAGGGGTGCCGAGCCCCGTCCCCGTCAATCCTCCTCTCCTAGGTGCAGGGTCTTAACAGGGTTCCCTCTCCCTTGTTCCCTCCTTTGGGGGCACTCCCTCTTCCAATGTCCATATTTCTTACACAGGGCGCACTGATCTTGTCCTAGTCGGGATTGACGGGGTCCTGTTCCTTGAGGTGGCCTAGGGCCCTCCTTCACCCCGGCCAGGAATATCCTGGCCATCTCTTCCCTCTGCTTCTTGTTCTCCCTTTTCTGAAATTCTCTGTCTTCCTTCCTATTTTTCTCCTGCATTACCCATTTCTCTTTCCTCAGCCTTTCTTCTCTATCTTCCGGAGTTTCTCTAGCATTGAAGACCTTCTCTGCCTGCTGCAGCAGCTCTCTAATAGAGATCTCCCCTAGGTCCTCCCGCTTGTGGAGTTTCCTCTGGATATTGGGGGCTGCCTGGTTGATGAATGAGAGGACTACAGCTGATCTGTGTTCCTCTACTTCTGGGTTTATGGGGTGTACTGCCTGTAAGCGTCAAACACCCTTTCCAGATACGCGGCTGGGCTTTCCATTTCCCCCTGAACAATAGTTTTTACCTTAGCCAAGTTAGTGGGCCGTCTGGCGGCTGCCCGGAGACCGGTCATCAGAGTCTGGCGGTAGACCTGGAGACGCTCCCTACCTTCTGCAGTTCCGAAGTCCCAATCTGGGCGCGTAAGTGGGAACGCCTCGTCGATGATGGGCTGGAGGGTAGTGGGTCTTCCATTTTCTCCGAGGACATTTTTCCTGGCTTCATTGAGGATACGCTCTCGTTCTTCCGTTGTGAAGAGAGTGCGGAGTAATTGCTGGCAGTCGTCCCATGTGGGACGATGGGTAAACATAATGGACTCCACTAAACCTATAAGACACTTGGGGTCCTCTGAGAAGGGAGGATTCTGAGTCCTCCAATTATAAAGGTCACTAGATGAAAAGGGCCAATATTGATATTGCTGAGCAATGCCGGTACCGATGGCACGCACAGGCAGAACTGGCACTGCTCCTTCTGAGGTGGAGGAGGGAGCCTCCCCTTCTTGTTCCCTGGCCCCTCGAGACCTTAGCTGCATTCCTCCAGTTCTACCTGGCGCCCAGCGTGGGGCCAGGGCGGGGGAGTGTGAGGAAGCTCTTTCCGGCCTCCCGCCTCCCTCTGCTGAAGAATCTGGGGAAGCTGCAGCTGCCTGGTTCCTGCTGGGTTCCCTAGCCACGTTTTCTATCCCCCCGGCAGCTTCACCCCTCTCCTCTGCATACGGGGGTGGCTGCTCAATCGGCGGGAGGGGGTAAAGAGGAGAACTGTCGGGGAGGACAGGCGGCGCACTTGGGCGCACAGGATTTCTGGCCCTGCGATCAGAGGGCTTTGATTTTTCCTGGGCAACTAGGACGGAGGTCTTTTGTGGGTCAGTATGAGGTTTCTCCACCAAAAAGGGCTCCAACCAGGAAGGGGGATTCTCGGCCAATTTTTCCCAGACAAGAATATAGGGAAGTTGGTCAGGGTGGCCCTCAGGACCTGGCCGGGAGATAATGGCTTTGATCTTGCCAATAAGGTCCAAAGAAAGAGACCCCTGGGCCGGCCAGCCTACTCCGAAGGAAGGCCACTCGACTGAGCAAAAGGTGTCGAGCTTACCCTTCTTGATGCCAAGGCTCATACTTAAGGCCTGTTCCTTGACCTTGGGGAAATGGGAGAGGATCAGACTCTTAGGAGTAGCCTGAGTCTGACCCATGGTGAGAAAGAAGGAAAAAGAATATGAGGGAGACAAAGGCGAAGGATGAAGATGCCACTTCAAACAAAATGACTGTTGTATGTGCTTGTGAACGAGTGCCTGTCGTTGCACAGTTTTTCTTCCGCGGGGGACGCGAATTTATCTGGGATTCACGGCTGTGACCCCCTTATCCTGTCACGGGAGTCTTCTAGCGGCGGGCGCCCTAATGGCTCTTAATTGCCCGACCCGTGCCCGCGGGGAAAGATGTAGTGGCAGAAAGGAGGAACGGAGAGAGCAGGAGAACCTTAGAACAAGGAAACTTAAAATGAGAAGTGCAAAAAGAAATATAAACCAAAACCAAAACACAGTAAAACAATCAATGATAACACCAAACATACACACCACATCTGATCGCACTCGTTCGGACCTGTCCTTCTCTCACTCTGGTGCACACCACACTCACCACTTTCAGGGTCCTCAAAAACTCTCGTAATTCTCCCGAAGGGTGTCCACTCAGACTGCCGCAGGGTGACGAGCTCGATCTTTTCCTCCTCGGGTGCCAGTTTTCTGCCGATCAGATTTGCCTTCCTAAGGCCGAGTCACTCGGACCCTAGGGCCAGGATTGGTTACCTGGACTTTTACCCAGGGTCACTAACCTGGGGGCCAGGACTACCAGCCCGGACTTCTTCACTCGGGACCACTAACCCGAGACCATACACGGGATGGCGACTCCCGCTTT
Source organism: Manis javanica (assembly GCF_040802235.1). NCBI lineage: Eukaryota > Metazoa > Chordata > Mammalia > Pholidota > Manidae > Manis > Manis javanica. The sequence continues at coordinate 76,226,385 of NC_133166.1, read as the reverse complement.
ATAATGGATTTATGCAGACACGAGGGGGCGACCCTCGAATTACACTGCCCCGTCCGGACAATCAGACCTTGCCTCTAGCTGTCCTTTGTTCTCAGGGAAGCCGCTTGAATCCCGGACGAGCCCCCAAATGTTAGGGTCCAGGCTTCCGAGGCTTCCCCAGAGAACAAACTACACAGGCATAGAGATGTAAATTCAAGCAAAGTCTTTATTCAGCTAGCTAGCTGAGGTCCAAGTCAGCCCGATGCAGCGGGTCTCAACAAGGACCCCGAGCACTCAGAGCCAAGGGTTTATATAGCAATTTCAAAGCACTTAACTCATAGCAATTTTCTATAACTATACATTATTCTTGCAAGACATATATCCTGGGGTTAAGCAAGGGCAGGGTAAGACTACTCCTCAATGGTTAGGGAGGTTCTGCACGATAAGCTTGGTATGTAAGATTTACTGACCAAGGTTAGCTGACCAAGGGTCACAGCTGCCCACCACCCGGTGCTCATGATTAACTTGTTTTTCAAGGCCTTACCCAGGCCCAGGGTTTGTTTTTTTGTTTTTTTTTTTTTCCTCTGAGTCACACTCTCAGAAAATGGTTTCTAGGTTTCTAAGATGGCTATGCTTATGCTAATTTACTAATCTTACTAATGCTTAGATTCTACATTTCCCCACTTTCCTTTGACCATTCCAATCATGGAATGTTTGTTTCTTCCTGCTGTGTGAGTGAATGATACTGCGGTCTCAGCATTAGCACTTGAACAGCACTCACTCTTTCCCTAACAAAGGCTATTAGCAGGTTTAAGATACAGGGACCTAAAGTGAGAAGCAGTATAAAAATAAGCAAGGGCCCTGCCAGGGTGGATATCAGGGTTGTAAACCATGGGGATTTAGTAAACTAGGATTCAGATAGCCCTTGGCTGGCCTCTCGCTCTCTCTTCCTTTGATCTGGTCTCTCTCTAAGTTTAGACATTGAATCTCTTACTATTCCAGAATGGTCTGCTGTTAAGGTTTAGCTAAGTTTTATTAGTTCTTTTTCCTGACTCTTAATGCTCTCTGCACTCCTTTACAGCCGGATGCTCCCGGCCAGTGGAAGGTGGACGGCTTGCCCACCCAACGGTCAGGAGTGTCACTCCACCTAGAAGGAACCAGTCCAAATAGTTGGTGAACAAGTTGGTTACAGTGAAGGTCAGGTCATATCTAGGCCTGCTCTGCGCACAGCCCACTCTGCGCACGGCCCACTCTGCGCATGGCCCATTCTGCGCATGGCCTGCTCTGTGTATGGCCCACTCTGTGCATGGCCCACTCTGCACACGACCCCATTTCTGTATATAAAAGGAGAATGAACTTGTACTTTGGGGTCTCCACCTGTGAGTGTGAGACCCCAGCATGCTGGTACCCAATAAACACTCTTGCTTTTGCATCCAGGCCTCTCCCGGTTTTTGGAGGTCGATTGCACAGACCCAACAATACTCAGCGTTCTTGGTCTAGGAGCATATCAAACAAAGCCACCTGCCCAGCCCCCAAGGTGGCTTGAGGTATTGTTTGCTAAAGAGTAAATTAAGAATCTTACTTCTTAACTTTCTGGGTGTTAATGCAATCTTATCTTTAAGGTGGAATCCTTCCTGCCTTTTACTCTGTTGTTTATGGCTGGGCCTGCATGCTAAATTAGTTGCCCAGTTTTCAAATCATCTCATCAGGTCTGGAGGAAAAACAGCATGTAGGCCTGGGCCTTTTAGCATGCTAAACTGAATCATATACATGATTAATTACAAATGCTTAGCATAATAAAAACGTGATACTCTTTTTTATCTAGAGAATATTAATTGATATCACTGGCGAATGACTCTAGAGCTTAATGTTTAACACAGAGTTTTGGTAGGGGGTTTACTTGCATGTAGTTACACTGCTCTGACTATAAACATCCTGCCTTGCTTTTTCTGGAGGCCCTCACCCTATTTTGTCTACACCTACCGTCACTGTCTCAACAGTACTTAGAATAGTGCCTGATACATGGTAAACCATGCTTTAAGTATTAGTTGTTATTATTAATGCAGCTAATGTTACTTGAGTCTTTTTTTAGAACAGAAAACATGCTCTTCTTCCCACTTGTGACTTAATGGGGCGGAAATGGCTATGTTAAAATACCCAAAGACCAGAACAATCACTGTGGAATCACCACGGCAGCCAGCTATCCCACTTTGTGAGCTGATGGCAGTGATAATGGAGGACTTGAGGACAGCGTATCCACAGGAATTTCATCATAAAACTGACTAGACCCTTATTGCATAAGATAAGACACTTGAATCATTGAGGATCCAAGCTGTGATTTGCATTTTGACATTTTCATAAGGGTAAATGTTACCACTCCTTTAATTCCTGTTACATAAAAAGGTTTATAATGTTGAAGTCTCATTGCTTAATTCTAAGACATTTGAATTTTCATTTTCAAAAAGTATTAGGCAGGACAAAATTTATTCAAAACATAAATTTCTTTAGTTCCTTAAAAAAAGAGTATTAGGCAGGAAAATAGATATGAGCAGGGTGGAAAGAGAAAAAGGCCAGGTAAGTCCATTAGAAAGACCCAGAGTTAATCAATTAAAACTCAAAAGCCGGGAGTAACTTAGCCTGGAATGTTTGAATATTCCCCAGGTAAAGGAGGGCACCTCAGCATAGCCCATGTATTTATTGTGTTAATCATGCAGGCCCAGGTTATTTTTTAACTTTACCTTACTGCTGTTTTTTTTCTCCTTCCTGCCCTAATCAAGTAGTTTGTAACCTCAGCTGCTAATTTAGCATACGGGCCCAGCTGTAAACAACAGAGTAAGAGGCAGGAAGGATTCCATCTTAAAGATTGTATTTTAATACCCAGGAAGTTAAGAAGTAAGATTCTTAACTTACTCTTTAGCAAACAGACAATAACTCAGCTCACCTTGGGGGCTGGGCAGGCAGCCTTGTTTGATATGCTCCCAGACCAAGAACACGCGGTATCCCAGGGAGAAATCAGAGCAGGAAGTCCCTTGTGTTAAGTATTATAAGTATTCAAAGACCACTTAACAGGTCTGCACCCCCAGGCATTAGTCACATTCCTGAAGAATCCTTAAAAGGGGGAACCCTCAACCTTTGGGGCACTCCTCTCTCTGAGGTCGCCTGCACTTTCAAACTGCGTAATGTTTTAACTTTAAACTTTCTCTCTCCAACCTTTCAGTATGCCTCTCCTTGCCGATACGGCCTATACTTTTTCTCTCTTTAAATAAAACTTTTACTCTGCTTCACTACTGTGTGTCTGCCCTTCAATTCTTTGTTGTGGCAGGGACAAGGACTGAAGAAAACACACAGCGCTCCCCCAACACTACCCTTTTCACAGACAAGGAGACTGCCGCTGATTCAGAGCTCTCCCCCATGTCGGGAGCCTGACACTCCCAGCTAATCACTAGGGCTCTCAGGCTGGGTGCCATGCGAGGTTTGCTGGTACCCTGGGAGAGGTGATCCTAGGGACCATCAATCACATGGAAGAACTGGGCTTGCCCAGAATAGCAAGTATTTAAAATATTTGCCAAGTTAATACATTCTTTATTTGCAAAGCTTAGAGTATTATTTTTAAAATACTTTTCAGCTGCAGGTGTGGAATTTAGGAAACACTGTCAGGGGAATTACTTGCTCATGGTCACCCCTTATGAGAAGCAGGGGGGCTTGTAGAGGGCTACCTGTGCTCCCTGGCCTGCTACTCTCCTCTCGGCACCACTCCAGAGTCCCAGAGTCCTCACTGTCCATGTAGTGAGGACCAGCTCCCTGGTCTGGCATCAAGGTCCTTGATGACATGCAGTCCTGCCTCCCTGCACCCCAAATGATTTGTAGTGGCCTGAGCACATTGCAACTTTATTCTTTGTTGGGATGTTTTTATTGCTCCAACCAGATATGCTCTTTCTTTAATTTTCCACTTACTAAATTTCACTCATTTGCTTACTTAAACAATTATTGAGTATTGGGAATACAAATATGAGTAAACTGTGGACCTTGTCCTCCAGGCATTTAGAATCTAAAAAGGGAGACAGGAGAGCAGGAGTAGATGAATGCTTGTAAGAAATAAATGGGTTTCTCCTACTTTATTTCTCCCTTTGACTGATTTTGGTTTCAAAGGTATTTTGCCCCAGGAATCCTCCCTGTCCCCCAGAGATACTTAGTAGCTTTTGAGAGAGGAGACTTTCTTATTCACAATGGTTCCTCAATGCTTAGGAGAATGGTTGTTCACTACATGTTTATGAATAAATGAATGAATGAACTGCTAGATGAGAGGAGGCATAAGGTGCCAGGAAAGCAAACAGTGGGGAGACCTATCGCAGGCATGGCAGTTAGAGAGGTTCCCCTGAGAATGCCTAGGCTGAGTTCAGAGAATGACCAAAAGTGAAAATAATGAGTCGAGGACTTCAGGTTTCTGGTTCCACATGTAAGAAGCATGAAGGTGTCACTGCATCATACGAATTAAAAAGTTGAGCATACTGAAAAAGTGACAACTCTTAGATCTATAAGAGAATTGACATCACAGGGGAAGCTGATATCCTCAAACTGGAGAGACAGAAAGGTGAATACAGGGAATCACAACTTATTGGAGCAGAAACCCATGAGCAGAAACTGCCCCGGGAACGATTGTAGGGGAGGGAAACCTGACCATAACTGACAAACGACAGGAGGCTTGGTGGGGACAAGCCTGGGGGAGAATACTCCAAGGATACCAGTCTTAGGAAGGCCCCACACTTTTGTGGGCTTTCTTGCCAGGAACCTGGCTAGGTTCTTACAGTGAGTATCAGAGAAAAATCCCCTCAAGCTCTAGCATGGGAAGGGAAAAGAAGCCAGTTTGAAATACCACAGAACTTCCTTCTTTTGAACAAGGCCTGCCCTCAGGTGTAAACTATGTTACCAGAGCCTAACAGATCTGGAGAATGGGAAGTCCTCACTCCAGTCTTGCTAGCCATCTGTCCCACCTGAGATGGAGGGGGCTGAGAAGCAGTGGTGAAGATCACAGCCCAGGAGCACGTGCTTCCCCAAAGACTAAGACTGAATGAGAGGACTACAGAATGCTTCCTTTCCCCCCACATGTCACCAAAACACTACTAATGACTGTTTACAGCAGTTTCTTTTTTTGTTATTTTGGTATCATTAATCTACAATTACATGAGCAACATTATGGTTACTAGACTCCCCCCATTATCAAGTCCCCACCACATACCCCATTACAGTCACTGTCCATCAGATTAGTAAGATGTTATAGAGTCACTACTTATCTTCTCTGTGTTGTACAGCCCTCCCTGTGCCCCCCTCCATGCTAATCATTATACATGCTAATCGTAATGCCCCCTTTTTTCCTCCTTTATCCCTCCCTTCTCACCCATCCTCCCCAGTTCCTTTTCCTTTGGTAACTGTTAGTCCATTCTTGGGTTCTGTGAGTCTGCTGCTGTTTGTTCCTTCAGTTTTTGCTTTGTTCTTGTTCTCCACAGATGAGTGAAATCATCTGATACTTGTCTTTCTCCACCTGGCTTATTTCACTGAGCATAATACCCTCTAGCTCCATCCATGTTGTTGCAAATGGTAGGATTTGCTTTCTTCTTAAGGCTGAATAATATTCATTGTGTGTATGTACCACATCTTCTCTGTCCATTCATCTACTGATGGGCACCTAGGTTGCTTCCATTTCTTGGCTATTGTAAATAGTGCTGCTATAAACATAGAAATGCATATGTCTTTTTCAAACTGGGCTCCTGCATTCTTAGGGTAAATTCCTAGGAGTGGAATTCCTGGGTCAAATGGTATTTCTATTTTGAGTTTTTTGAGGAACCTCCATACTGCTTTCCACAGTGGTTGAACTAATTTACATTTCCACCAGCAGTGTAGGAGGGTTCCCCTTTCTCCACATACTCACCAACATTTGTTGTTGTTTGTCTTTTGGATGTTGGCCATCTTAACTGGTGTGAGGTGATGTCTCATTGTGGTTTAAATTTTCATTTCTATGATGATAAGAGATGTGGAGCAACTTTTCATGTGCCTGTTGGCCATCTGAATTTCTTCTTTGGAGAAATATCTGTCCAACTCCTCTGCCCATTTTTTAATTTGGCTTATTTGCTTTTTGTTTGTTGAGGTTCATGAGCTCTTTATGTATGTTTAATGTCAACCATTTATCAGATATGTCATTTATGAATATATTCTCCCATACTGTAGGATGTCTTTTGTTCTACTGGTGGTGTCCTTTGCTGTACAGAAGTTTTTCAGCTTGATATAGTCCCACCTGCTCATTTTTGCTGTTGTTTCCCTTGCCCGGGAAGATATGTTCATGAAGAAGTTGCTCATGTTTATGTCCAAGAGATTTTTGCCTACTTTTTTTCTAAGAGTTTTATAGTTTTTTGACTTACATTCAGGTCTTTGATCCATTTCGAGTTTACATTTGTGTATGGGGTTAGACAATGATCCAGTTTCATTCTCTCACAGGTAAATGCCAGTTTTGCCAACACCAGCTGTTGAAGAGGCTTTCATTTCCCCATTGTATATCCATGGCTCCTTTACATATATTAATTGACCATATATGTTTGGGTTAATATCTGGACTCTCTATTCTGTTCCAGTGGTCTATGTGTCTGTTGAGACACATATGGTCTATGTGACACCCCACCCACAGCAGCTTAGGAGATTAACCCGGTGGCAGCTCCAGGAGGGCAGGTAGCCATCACAGGCAGCGGAGAAGGGCAAGGCATCCAGCAAGCAGAAAAGGACTTTCTTCTCCCAGCTGACACACCCACAACCTGCCTACAGCCACTGCTATCACCATGAAAAGGCAAAAAAATCTGGTCCAGTCCAAGATAGTTACACCTGAGAAAGAATCTGCAGAGGCAGACCTAACCAGTCTCCCTGAAAAAGAATTCAAAATAAAAATCAAAAACATGCTGACAGAGCTGCAGAGAAATATGCAAGAGCTAAGGGATGAAGTCCAGAGGGAGATTACAGACGCCCGGAGGGAGATTACAGAAGTGAAACAAACTCTGGAAGGATTTATAAGCAGAATGGATAAGATGCAAGAGGCCATTGAATGAATAGAAACCAGAGAACAGGAACGCATAGAAGCTGATGCAGAGAGAGATAAAAGGATCTCCAGAAATGAAACAATATTAAGAGAACTGTGTGACCAATCCAAAAGGAACAATATCCGCATTATAGGGGTACCAGAGGAAGAAGAGAGAGAAAATGGGATAGAAAGGGTCTTTGAAGAAATAATTGCTGAGAACTTACCCAAACTGGGGGAGGAAATAGTTGCTCAGACTATGGAGGCACACAGAACTCCCGAGAGACGGAATCCAAAGAGGTCAACACCAAGACACATAATAATTAAAATGGCAAAGATCAAGGACAGGGACAGAGTATTAAAGGCATCCAGAGAGAGTAAAAAGGTCACCTACAAAGGAAAATCCATCAGGCTATCATCAGACTTCTCAACAGAAACCTTGCAGGCCAGAAGAGAATGGCATGATATATTTAATGCAATGAAACATAAGGGCCTTGAACCAAGGATACTGTATCCAGCACAATTATCATTTAAATATGAAGGAGGGATTAAACAATTTCCAGACAAGCAAACGTTGAGGGAATTTGCCTCCCACAAACCACCTCTACAGGGTATCTTAGAGGGACTGCTCTAGATGGGAGCACTCTTAAAAAGAGCACAGAACAAAACACCCAACATATGAAGAATGGAGGAGGAAGAAAAAGAAGGGAAAGAAATAATCATCAGACTGTGTTTATAACAGCTCAATAAGCGAGTAAGGTGAGACAGTAAGGTAGTAAACAAGCTAACCTTGAACCTTTGGTAACCACAAATCTAAAGCCTGCAATGGCAATAAGTACATATCTTTCAATAATCACCCTAAATGTAAATGGACTGAATGCACCAATCAAAAGACACAGAGAGTAATAGAATGGATAAAAAAGCAAGACCCATCTATATGCTGCTTACAAGAGACTCACCTCAAACCCAAAGACATGCACAGATTAAAAGTCAAGGGCTGGAGAAAGATATTTCATGCAAACAACAGAGAGAAAAAAGCAGGTGTTGCAATACTAGTAGCAGACAAAATAGACTTCAAAATAAAGAAAGTAACAAGAGATAAAGAAGGACATTACATAATGATAAAGGGCTCAGTCCAACAAAAGGATATAACCATTATAAACATATATGCACCCAATACAGGAGCACCAATATATGTGAAACAAATACTAACAGAATTAAAGAAGGAAATAGAATGCAATGCATTCATTTTGGGAGACTTTAACACACCACTCACTCCAAAGGACAGATCTGCCAGACAGAAAATAAGTAAGGACACAGAGGCACTGAACAACACACTAGAACAGATGGACCTAATAGACATATATAGAACTCTACATCCAAAAGCAACAGGATATACATTCTTCTCAAGTGCACCTGGAACATTCTCCAGAATAGACCACATACATAGGCCACAAAAAGAACCTCAGCAGAAATCTTCTGCATCCGTGGATGTCTTGCTGCCCTTGTCTAGCCTGGATTAATACTTAGTCCATAGGCACACACCTGATCATCTGATCATCTATATTTGCCTTCTTACAGCACTAAACTATGTTTTCTACCTTTATCTTGCATCTACCTACCACTTCAGCATTTTATTAAAAATAAAAATAATAATAATAATAGGAGAAATGGGGGATCAACATATAAATCAAGTACAAAAATCAAATGAATATTCATATTTGACCTGATGGTTTATAGGTCATATTGCATGATCAAAACCGAAAGTTTCTGTGATGACTGCCCTTGTACTGTTCACCATGTAAGAATTTATTCACTCTGTAAGAATTCGTTCACCATGTAAGAACTTGTTCGTTATGCTTCAGAAGATTGGAGACTGACGAGAATTAGGCTTGAGATGGATTAATGATTGTACATTGAGCATTGACCCCCCTATACTGAATTTTATTGTTGTTAACAACCATTTGATCAATAAATATGAGAGATGCCCTCTCAAAAAAAAAAAAAAAAAAAAAAAGAACCTCAGCAAATTCCAGAAGATTGAAATTCTATCAGCCAACTTTTCAGACCACAAAGGTATAAAACTAGAAATAAATTGTACAAAGAAAGCAAAAAGGCTCATAAACACATGGAGGCTTAACAACATGCTCCTAAATAATCAGTGGAACAATGACCAAATCAAAATGGAGATCCAGTGATAAATGGAAACAAATGACAACAATAACACAAAGCCCCAACTTCTGTGGGAGGCAGCAAAAGCAGTCTTAAGAGGAAACTATATAGCAATCCAGGCATATTTAAAGAAGAAAGAACAATCCCAAATGAATAGTCTAATGACACAATTATTGAAATTGGTAAAAGAAGAACAAATGAGGCCTAAGGTCAGCAGATGGAGGGACATAATAAAGATCAGAGAAGAAATAAATAAAATTGAGAAGAATAAAACAATAGAAAAAATCAATGAAACCAAGAGCTGGTTCTTCGAGAAAATAAACAAAATAGATAAGCCTTTAGCCAGACTTATTAAGAGAAAAAGAGAGTCAACACACATCAACAGAATTAGAAACGAGAAAGGAAAAATCACGATGGACCCCACAGAAATACAAAGAATTATTAGAGAGTACTATGAAAACCTATATGCTAACAAGCTGGAAAACCTAGGAGAAATGGATAACTTCTTAGAAAAATACAACCTTCCAAGACTGACCCAGAAAGAAACAGGAAATCTAAACAGACCAATTACCAGCAACAAAATTAAATCGGTAATCAAAAAATTACCCAAGAACAAAACCCCCAGGCCAGATGGATTTACCTCAGAATTTTATCAGACATACAGAGAAGACATAACACTCATTCTCCTTAAAGTTTTCCAAAAAATAGAAGAGGAGGGAACACTCCCAAACTCATTCTATGAAGCCAACATCACCCTAATACCAAAACCAAGCAAAGACCCCACCAAAAAAGAAAACTACAGACCAATATCCCTGGTGAACATAGATGCAAAAATACTCAACAAAATATTAGCAAACCGAATTAAAAAATACATCAAGGGGATCATACACCATGACCAAGTGGGATTCATCCCAGGGATGCAAGGATGGTACAACATTCGAAAATCCATCAACATCATCCACCACGTCAACAAAAAAGGACAAAAGCCACATGATCATCTCCATAGATGCTAAAAAAGCATTCAACAAAATTCAACATCCATTCATGATAAAAACTCTCAACAAAATGGGCATAGAGGGCAAGTACCTCAACATAATAAAGGCCATATATGATCAACCCACAGCTAACATCATACTGAATAGTGAGAGGCTGAAAGCTTTTCCTCTGAGATCGGGAACAAGACAGGGATGCCCACTCTCCCCACTGTTATTCAACATAGTACAGGAGGTCCTAGCCACGGCAATCAGACAAAACAAAGAAATACAAGGAATCCAGATTGGTAAAGAAGAAGTCAAACTGTCACTATTTGCAGATGACATGATATTGTACATAAAAAAACCCTAAAGACTCCACTGCAAAACTAATAGAACTAATATCAGAATTCAGCAAAGTTGCAGGATACAAAATTAACACACAGAAATCTGTAGCTTTCCTATACACTAACAATGAACTAATAGAAAGAGAAATCAGGAAAACAATTCCATTCACAATTGCATCAAAAAGAATAAAATACCTAGGAATAAACCTAACCAAGGAAGTGAAAGATCTATGCTCTGAAAACTACAAGACACTCTTAAGAGAAATTAAAGAGGTCACTAACAAATGGAAACTCATCCCATGCTCTTGGCTAGGAAGAATTAATATCGTCAAAATGGCCATCCTGCCCAAAGCAATATACAGATTCGATGCAATCCCTATCAAATTACCAACAGCATTCTTCAATGAACTGGAACAAATAGTTCAAAAATTCATATGGAACCATCAAAGACCCCAAATAGCCAACGCAATCCTGAGAAGAAAGAATAAAGTGGGGGAGGATCTTGCTCCCCAACTTCAAGCTCTACTACAAAGCCACAGTAATCAAGACAATTTGGTACTGGCACAAGAACAGATCCACAAACCAGTGGAACAGAATAGAGACTACAGACATTAACCCAAACATATATGGCCAATTAATATTTGATAAAGGAGCCATGGACATACATTGGGGAAATGACAATCTCTTCAACAGATGGTGCTGGCAAAACTGGACAGCTACATGTAAGAGAATGAAACTGGGTCACTGTGTAACCCCATACACAAAAGTAAACTCCAAATGGATCAAAGACCTGAATGTAAGTCATGAAACCATCAAACTCTTAGAAAAAAACATAGGCAAAAATCTCATGGGCTTAAGCATGACTGACTTCTTCATGAACATATCTCCACGGGCAAGGGAAACAAAAGCAAAAATGAACAAGTGGGACTATATCAAGCTGAAAAGCTTCTGTACAGCAAAGGATACCATCAATAGAACAAAAAGGTACCCTACAGTATGGGAGAACATATTCATAAATGACAGATCCGATAAAGGATTGACATCCAAAATATATAAAGAGCTCACATGCCTCAAAAAACAAAAAGCAAATAATCCAATTAAAAAATGGGCAGAGGAGCTGAATAAACAGTTCTCTAAAGAAGAAATCCAGATGGCCAACAGGCACATGAAAAGATGCTCCACATCGCTAATCATCAGAGAAATGCAAATTAAAACCACAATGAGATATCACCTCACACCAGTAAGGATGGCCATCATCCAAAAGACAAACAACAACAAATGTTGGCAAGGTTGTGGAGAAAGGGGAACCCTCCTACACTGCTGGTGGGAGTGTAAACTAGTTCAACCATTGTGGAAAGCAGTATGGAGGTTCCTCAGAATGCTCAAAATAGAAATACCATTTGACCCAGGAATTTCACTTCTAGGAGTTTACCCTAAGAATGCAGCACTCCAGTTTGAAAAAGACAGATGAACCCCTATGTTTATCACTGCACTATTTACAATAGCCAAGATATGGAAGCAACCTAAATGTCCATCAGTAGATGAATGGATAAAGAAGAGGTGGTACATATACACAATGGAATATTACTCAGCCATAAGAAAAAAACAGATCCTACCATTCGCAACAACATGGATGGAGCTAGAGGGTATTATGCTCAGTGAAATAAGCCAAGCGGAGAAGGACAAGTACCAAATGATTTCACTCATATGTGGAGTATAAGAACAAAGGAAAACTGAAGGAACAAAACAGCAGCAGAATCATAGAACCCAAGAATGGACTAATAGTTACCAAAGGGAAAGGGACTGGGGACGATGGGTGGGAAGGGAGGGATAAGGGCCAGGAAAAAGAAAGAGGGCATTACGATTAGCATGTATAGTGCGTGGGGGGCATGGCGAGGGCTGTGCAACACAGAGAAGACAAGTAGTGATTTTACAGCATCTTACTATGCAGATGGACAGTGACTGTGAAGGGGTATGTAGGGAGGACTTGGTGAAGGGGGGAACCTAGTAAACATAATGTTCTTTCTGTAATTGTAGATTAATGATACCAAAATTAAAAAAAAATTATTAACAAAAAAAATGTATAAACCTAAAGGTTTAGACTGCTGAAAAAAGAGAACACAGAAATGATCAATATCGGGAATGAAACATAAGGCATCAGTACAGATCCTCCAGAAATTAAAGAGGTAAGAAAATATTATAAACAATTTTATGCCAATAAATTTGACAATGTAGGTGAAAGGGACAGAATTTTTGGAAAGCACAAATTATTAAAATTGATGAAAGAAGAATTGAAAACTTGAATAGCCTTCTATCAATAAAAGAAATTGAATTCATAATTAAGAACTTTTGCACAAAGAAAAACCAGGTTTAGATTGCTTCACTGATGAATTCTTTCAAACACTTGAGGAAGTGATGATAATACCAATCCTACACAAACTCTTCAAGAAAAAAGAGGAGGGAACATTTCCCAAGTAATTTTATGAAGCCAGTGTTACCTAGACACCAAAACAGGACAAAGAGATCACAGGAAAACTTCAGACCAATATTCCTCATGACATAGACACAAAAATCCTCAAAAATAGTACCAAATTAAGTCCAGCAATATATAAAATAAAGAAGACATGATGACCAAGTGGTATTTATCCTGAGAATGCAAGATTGACTGAGTATCTAAAAATGAATCAATGTAATTCACACTATTAATAGAATAAAAGAGAAAAACCATATGATCATTTCAATACAGGCAGATAAAAGCATGTGACATATTTCAATACCCTTTCTTGAGAAACCCATTAGGAAACTAGGAATAGATGGAAACTTCTGCAATCTGACTAAGCTTATGTGTGAAAAATCTAAAGCTAATGTCAATGCTTTCTCCCTAAGATCAGGAACAAGGCCAGGATATCTGCTCTCACCACTTGTATTTACCACTGCATCGAATGTCCTGGGTAGTATGATTAGGCAAAGAAAATAAATAAAATGTGCACATATTGGAAAAGAAGAAGTAAAACTCTGGTGGGAAGTCAAATGGAGCCACCACTTTGGAAAATAGTACTCCAGCCTCTTGTTAAGTTAAACATAGACTTACGATATGACCTGGAAATTCTACTCCTAGTTATTAAAGAGAAATGACAACATATGTGCACACAGAGATGTGTATGTGAATAGTCATAGCTGCATTATTCTTAATAGCCAAATGCTGGAAGCAACTCAAATGCCCATCAGTTTGTGAATGGATAAACAATTGTGGTATAGCTATACTAAGGAAAAGCACTCAGCAATAAAAAGGGGCAAAATATTAATGCATGCAACAATATAGGTGAATTTCAGGGGTATTAGGCTGAGTGAAAGAAATCAGACACAGAAGACCAAAGGTTGCATACTGTGTGATTTTACTATCGTGACAGAAAGCTGATCAGTGGTTGCGTGCAGGTGGGAAGGGGGGTCAACTATAAAGGCACAAGGAAGCTTTTGAAGTGAAGCTATTGTGTTTCTTAACCGTGGTGCTGGTTACATGACTTTATACCATTACCAACGCTTATCAACCTTCTACTTAAAGTGGATAAATTTTTTTGTAGTAATACCTTAATTTTAAAAAAAAGAATTTTTAAAAGGGGTTGGACAAGAGCTGGCCACAACAAGCCTGGTTTGACTCATCAGCTGTGGGCTGTGGGAAGTATATTTAGCCTCTTAAGTCTCAGTTTTCCCTTCTATGAAATGGAGCTAAGAGTAACTATCTTATGGAGTTACTACATGAATAAATGGAATAATTAAAGTACCAACCACTAAGTAAATGCTTCATACACATAAGTCATGAGGCTACGGGGGGGCCAGCAGGGGAGGCTGGAAGCATATTGCAGACTGCCCGAGCAGCAGGTGCAGAGGTGTGGAGGTGGCTGAGCAGGAATGGGAGCTTGTTCAGTCTGGCAGGAGTACACAGGGGAAATGTGGGAGGCTAGGGTGAGCAGCAGCTGGGAGAAAGACCCTGAAATCCTTCTGCTACAGTAATGAGTCTGGATTGTATTTTGAAACAGCAGTATCAAAAGGGCAGTATATGTGGTGCTTAATTGTGTTTGGGGGTCAGACTGGATTTGAATCCTGTTTTGTCTCTTACCAGCTGTGAGTCTTTGGGAAGTTCCTCAAATTCTCAGTGGTTTCTTCACCAGTAAAAAGGAAATAATAACAGAATTCACCTCACTGGATTGTTATGAAGATTAGGTGAGTGATGGGGTCCCCACAGTCTCTGGCACATCATGACCTTCCATCAGTGTGATGCAGCTCGTATTTAAAGTGTGGAAAGTGGTTTGGAGACAACTGGCAGCCCGAGACCCGTGAGAAAACTGTTCAATAGTCTTAAGTAAGAATTGGAGGTGATCTGAGTGAGGGCAGTGGCTGTGCAGACAGAGAAGGAGACAGGCTGGGAATGCACCCAAGAGGCAGAACCAGCACAGTTCTGGGACGGACTGGATAGCGGTGAGGGCAAGAAAGGAACCAAGTGTCGTCCACTAAGGTTTCTGATCTGAAGAGCAACCCCCTTTATCTGGGTCTGGGGGACAGGAGGCCTCCACTCGCACACGATCTCCCTGAAGGAGATGACTATGTCTGCTCACAAGTAAAACACACTTCTCCACTCCAAAGTACCCCCAACAAATGCATATTATTTATGCGTGATCAGCAGAGGGAAGAGGGAGTCTCAGGAAGTCTGGATGAGCCGCGGTGACTCTTGGATACTGAGAAAAGGAAAAGGTCATATTTAAGACATAAAATGAAAGAACTGTCTTCACCACAAAAGGAAGTTTACATCATTTCACTGTATTGCCTCTGTATTTCCCCTTTGGGACTCCAAGAAATACTAAAACACAATCTAGATGGAAAAACACCCCTAGAAAAAAAAAAGAGAACCTTATTATAATTTAGAGTCAAACCTTCAAGACTGCCCCTTACTTAGGAGACAATAGAGATGATGTTTGCTCTCGATCAAGTGCAGCTGCGCAGATCACCACAGCAAACACACACCATGCAAACGCACTGAGTTTTCCTGTGGGGGAACTGACGTATGTGTTATATAAATGTATAATATACAATATCATACAATGTGTTTATTACATTTTATCTTGCTGCTTGTTGGCTAAGTATACTGAGATATTTACTTTTCCAATATGTACTGATTATCAGAAGGTCAATTTTTAAAAAAATGTGTCCTTGATAACTAGGTTGTGACTTCTGGTCTGTATAAGTATATGGCAAGAAATATGATATACTCTAGTGTACAGTTTAGCCTACAACAACCAGGATGCAGGTCTTATAGTGCCGCTATATGTGATGTGTAGGACAGAAGGAGGTAAGACCAGAGAGACTGGGGCAAGATTACCAATATAATAACAATAAGAATTAATGATATCAGCAAATGTTGGTTGAGCGTTGTGTTATTGCAGAAACTACTCTCAGTAGTACACATATTCCAAAATATTTAATCCTTACCACTTTTATAGATGTGGAAATTGAGGCACAGAGAGCGTACTTTGCTCAATTTTGAAACTTTCCCCAAATTCCTCCACAATGGATTTTTTTTTTTAATGAATAAAGGAAATGATGAAGAAAAATCACATTTTCTAAAAGGAATCTGCTTTACTGAGGCTACTGGAAGCCAGCTTACTGTGGCTCCTCATGAACCAGCCTGAATTATTTTTTTCTTTCCTGGAGTCGGCTGGTCAGGGAACTTTGAGTCAGACTGAGTCATAACTGTGGTATGTTCTTCATCCGGAAAACAATCTTTGTTTTTTAAGCCACCAAGGAAATTTTTGAACAAGCTGAATGTACTTCTGTAGTTACATGTCCCTTTCTGATTTGTGATTTTTTGAAAGGTTCACTTGCAGATGGCAATGCTGTTTACAGCAACACTGGCACAAAGGGCACACTTTACACTCACATGTGGTCCTGTATGTCTTTCTTTGAATGTCTTCTCAAAACCCAACAAAAAATTTACCAGTAACTCCAAATCTGGGCAAACCATTTCAACAGGCGTCAGTGCAAGAGGAAAAAGGAAGTGAACCAAGTGGAAGATTCTTCTTTTCTGGTTCCTGACGTAAGAGCTGCGGTTTTATACCAATGCTGAATTATTCTTAAAAACCAGAAAGTTCAGCCAGGTCTGGGGACAGAGCAAATTCAGAGGAGGGGGATCGAAGTCATTTCTATTAAGGCTTTAGGTTTCTGTTTTTGTTTTCCCAGGCCCAGAAACATTACCCAAAGACGTTAATGGTTGAGGCTGTTTTGAATAAAGAGATTGAGCATCTGTGTCTGACTGTTGGCCAGGCTATCAGATAATGCACTTTTGGTGGTCAGAGAGTTGTAGAATCCCCCATTAGAAGCAATCTCAGACAGCCTCTGGTGCATCCCTCTATGCATTAGGAGAGACAGAAGCCAAGGAAAGAGCAGTGATGTGTCAAGTCACAGAGCCTGATCTTCTGAATCGGATTCCAGACTCTTTTACACATTGAATGTTTGAGATTAAATGTGACAGTTGGGCAGAAATTTCCAAACAAAAAAAGTGGGGTGTGGGAGATCTTTTTTAAAAAATGATACTTTGATATGTGA
Organism: Manis javanica; assembly: GCF_040802235.1. NCBI lineage: Eukaryota > Metazoa > Chordata > Mammalia > Pholidota > Manidae > Manis > Manis javanica. Next base: position 76,209,263 of record NC_133166.1, on the reverse strand, counting down.
TTTTCTCATTACAAATTTGTCAGGTCCCATCTAGGCTCACATGATCAAGCCTTTTCAGGGGAAACCCTTGATATATTTGAATACACATTGGCTTATATATACTGGCTTAGGAAGACAAGTCTGAGTTTTCTGAGGAATTGTAGGTTGAATTTCTTGACTGCTCTCTTCAGGGTTGTCATTTCCACATGCTGCTTTCATGTTCTCCTCTTTGTCTACCCACTTCACTGAGCCAGCGCTGGCTTGTGGAGTGGCTACCTAGAGGTGGCCCTGCATCTAGCCAGGAGGAAATGTCGGGGGGACCTCTAGATGTCACTTCTGTGGCCCAAATACCAGTTTGGAGTTTACTTTTTTGAGGATAACTGCTCTGACAGTTTAGATGACCCAGTAAGACAGTCTTGTCAATACTCCCCAAGGAAAGGCCTATTCACCTCAGCTGTTTTTCTCCGTGGCAAGCCAAGTGTCCTACTATCATTGATTGAACACTCTATACTTTACTTTTAACACATGACATTATCACAGAAAGAGCGAGAGATTATTTCCTTGATTTGTTGTACACTGCTTTAATTATTGTAGCTTTATAGGACAAGCCCCCTGGATGGGCGGGTAGGGACACTTTGTTGCCCTAAGAGACCTGTGGGCCCTTGGCACCGATCCATGGGGCCCAGACCCACAGATGGCCATGGGGAAGCTCTGCAGCTCTCATCTGACCAAGGCCAGCGGTCCTCCTGCCAGACCTCCCCACCGCAGGAAGTTAATCCCCATGGAGGTTCGCTCTACCTTTTAAAATCCTAGAGCCACAGGTCATTAACATTCTCCATTTCTCACTAGAAATAACCACGTCAACCACCATCCTACAGTGTCCCTTCCATACCAATGGTTAGGGACATTGGGGTGTGTGGGTGTGCGGAACGGTGCAGTAAGGTAGACCCAAACATATTTTATTTTTACGCTGCTGATATTTATAATACAATTTAATTGAAAAATTGGTATCTTTTTCTTCTGACTTAAAAGCAAATTGAGAAAAAACCCGCCACAAACTCTGGCCTCCTTTGGTCCCTTCTGTCCACAGGTTCATTTCGGTGTCTCTCAGCACACCTGGAACTTCAACCTAACTGTGTGCACTGGGATTCCTATAGACTACCAACATGCCATGGTTCAATTTGGGAGTCCAAATATCCCCCTACTGACTTCATAGCCCAAGGTTTAGGCTGAACTTGAAATACCTCCTTTTTATTCACACCTGAGATGGCTTAGCTCCAGTGAAACCAAGCAACCTTGACTGATCAGGAGCCATGAAAACAGGTCAAATTCCTTTGCGGCAAAGACTTCCCATGAAAAATATTTTCAGGGCTTAGCCAGTGATCCTCTCTTATTGTTCCCTCTGTGTTGAGCAGGAATTACCCTTCCCCACAAATCTCTTTTAAGAAATGAACCAGAGTGGTTGAAGGGTGGTTTCATGCACTTTTTACCTACTGTCAGAACCTCAAAGGGTAACTCACTTCCCAAGCAATTAGCATATCTACACAGGTGAAATATTCTGTAATCACTCATTCTTCCAGTTGATAACAGAATCCTGGTGGGTAGGCTGGTCCAACAGTCTCTCATAACTATTTCAAAGCAAAATTATCAGCTTCCTGTATTCTGAGCTTCCAGAGCCTGTTCTGAATAAGTGTGAGAAATATTCCATTTAGGTTAGCTCATCTATCTCTGGAAAACTACCCATGGGAAAATAATGCTGCCTATTCCATGTCTTTGAGACCCATCACAACCTTGGTATTTAAGGCCCTATAGTTAAGTAATTCTGCTATAGAGGATGCAATGTAAATACAAGTTAAATAGTTATAAAAGGAAGACCATATGTCCGGGCAGACAGCACGCACCCTGATGGGGGAATGAGCGCATTAAGATCAATCATGCCCAGATTTCAGGGACTGGGACAATATAGTCCCTGTCCTCTACCCTCATTTCCACAGATCCAAAGGGTGTGGCACTGCTGGCTAAGATCCTTCAGCCATCAGCCCTCTCAGAAATTACTCTTGCCTGCAGAGGGCCGCCTTACCCAGATCATGTCCTCTTCCCAGGACATATGGTATCTGATGGCTGCTCTTTGCAGGGGTAGAAAGGCTAGAACCCTTGCCCCAAGTCATGACAACTCTGAAGGGGCACCCCAGTATCAGAGCTCCCCTGAATGAGCTGAGGCCTTTGCTGAAACCACAGCAGAGGGCAACATCTTCCAATAATTTCCCTCTCTTTCTCCAGGGACGTTAATCCCAAGAGCCCTCTCTAATAAGCTTCCTGCATGCTGATTTCCATCTCGAAGTCTGTTTCCCATGAGATCAACCTGTAACCGTTGTCACCAGGAGTAGTATAAGAAGCAGACGCTGAGATTCTGCAGCTGAACCACCTGCTGACAAAGTTGATCTTGTAGCTGATGGGCACAGCTTAACCCTGGGCAAGAGGCAGCAATGCAACCGCTAAAACTTTGGCCAGTACTGAATTTGGGTTGTAAACCTGTGGAAGGAAATACACTAGTAGGTAAAATGTATTAGGCACTTTAGAAATGTGAGGGGAATGGGGACTAGGACAATTGATCTGAACGACTGTTGCAGGGGGTGATCAATACTTTGAAAAATAAAAGCTGGCTGTGATGGACAAATTACATGGTGGATATGAGAGTCAGAGGCCTTCTTGGCAGCATATAAAGAAATTCATAGCCCCCATAGCCAGAGGGCAGAAAAGGCTGAGGATCAGCCTGGGGTTTACTCATAAGAGTAGCACAGCTCTAGGGAGGGCTGAACTCTCTCAACCTAGGTGGGTCTGCTCTGTCCAGGTCAGGGCTCTGATCAGTAAAGAATGGACCTGGGGATAGAAGGTGGGACATCTGGGTTGTGCACTTGAAAACCCCAATTCCTTGAACCCTCTGAGCCTGTGGAATTGACCCTCCTCCGAGGGCTAACATCCATCCTGTTTGCTTGAAGACATTGCAGAGGCCACTCAGCTGCAGGGCAGCAGGCACCCCTGTGAGGGTCTGTTTACCTGCAATCTTGGCCTTTAGGCCAACACCTAGCATGAAGTCACCCCATAACCCAGCTGCAGACATGCTGGACCTGCTTGGGAAAAAAGGAGTATACACAGAAGTTGCTGCAGGACCCAGCCAGCATCCTCTGGGGGAAGCCTGCAGAGGGCATGCAGGCTAGTTCTGAGAGGGAAGGAGGTTTGGGGTTGTATTGGCTATATTTTCTTACTTTCTGTATTCCCAGTGATTTGGCATTTGGGGCCTTGATCCTGGAGATACTGCCCCTCCCAGGGCTAGCAATTCCTAGAGACAGCAAATGACTACTCTGTAAGTGCACGTTTCATCTGAAATCCAACTGCCCCCAAGCCCATATTCCCCAATCTTCTCCTTTATCAAACCCATATCCACCAAGCCAATGTGCCTCCTGCCCTAAGTCACCCGAGGGCCAGGCACTAGACACCTGTGACCACCCCTATAGTCCAGAGCCAGCTGAAGTCACTCAAACTATCCCATCCTAAACTTAATGAGCATACTTACCCTGCCTCACCCATTCCTTCCTGTGAGAACCCCCAAAAGGCTCTGGGCCATGCTCTCCCTCTCCTTCAACTCCTGACCCTCCCTGGTTCTTCCCCACATGGCCCTGCATGGTGTGCCAGGCCTCCTGTTTCAAGGGATCTGTGAGTATAAACTTATTCTTTCATGACAGTCATTTCCATGTCTGCTGTCTTACCACATCTGATTAAACACATCCTGGGTATATTTGGCCATAGGGGTGGAGTATAAAGTTGGGCAAGGGAAGTTTTACAGATCTGTGGCATTCTCCTAGGATTCAAGATTTAACACTCTGGCAAGGATCCCCAGAGATGGCGTATATGCTGCCAGGATAGCTCCCAGGAGGTTGAAGAGAGCAATGCCCATGTTAAATCAAGTAGATGTGCAAACCTCAGGTAGTAGAAGAGAAGTCAAAAAGGCCAGAGAAGTGGGTACACTGGAGCTCATCCCTGCTACGTAAGACTGGAAAACCCACCCCATTGACTATGTTCCGCAGAAGGCAGGAGGCGGGCAGCTGAAGGACATCTGCTAAAGTGATACAAAAGGAACTGCAGTGAGGAACACCAGCATTGCTGAGAAGTCCCATGGTGGCTGCAGTCAAAAGGCCTATGCTGATGGTAGGTGATGCCATGACTGAACCAGGAACCTGGATGACAGTGAAAATGATAAGATCCCAAAGTAACAGAGACCAGGTGGTACACTGAACTGTCAGGAGGAGGTGGCACAATGATTAAAATGAGTGGCCAGGTCAGTTGGTCAGCTAAGGAACCAGGCTGGCATAGAGTTATGGAGACGGTTAGAACAGGGTATTCCTGAGACACTATCGATGGACACCAGTCAAGGGCATTGCTCAATTTATACAAACAAAAAAATAGAGGATGGCAAGGGCAGCTGCCATAATTAAAAGTCATGATCCCTTGTCCATTTTTGGGACCCAAAATAGTTTCAGGCTCAGAACCCATTGACTGAAGAAGAGGCTGGGCCCTACAGGCAAAATCTCTGTGTCATCACGATTGTGTGTGATAATGTTTGTCCCAGTCTTTCTCTAATGAACCTTGTAGCTATTTTATTGGAAAATGACATTGACTATCTTCAGAGTCATGAAGCATGATCATAGCATTCCTGTTAGAATGGTGACATTTGGGGACTAGGTAATAAATGGAGTTCTGGCCCATGTCTGGCTTATAGTGAGTCCACTGGGCCCACTGGCCCATCTGGTGGTCATTTCTCCAGAACCTGAATATACAATCATGATGGAGGCATTTGGCATAGGTTTTACCCCCACACTGATTGGCCTTTGGAATAATAGCTGTTGTAGTTCAGAAGGAAGAGATGAAGTCTTTGAAACTGTCCCCTCCTTTACACCATAAGCGGAGATAGTAAAGCAGAACCAATATTGCATCTTGGGGGAAATGGCCAAAGGTAGGGGTGCCCTGTGGGCCATGCGAAGGATGGCAGACTAAGTAGGGGATGGGAGAGTCTGTGGTAAGGAATGAATGAGTGGTAGGTCATTGGAGAGAAAATGGGCCTCCCCTCCTCCAGTTAGATCTTCCAAGCGCATCTGGATGTAGAGAGTGGAGCATAGTAGGGAGGCTCACCCTGGAAAGGACCAATTGCTCCTTTAAAAAATCCATTTAGAATAATATCTATGTTAGAGAGTCTTTCTAGGAGAACCACACACCTAGCAACCTTTCCGCCCAGCCGGGAAGGGAGGCGGCACAGCATGGCAGCACGCAGCTTGGAGACAGACATGCAAGCGGATCTTACCTTGGGCCTGGTGGCGGTGCCTCCATAGAGCTCAGGGCCACACTGCTCAGCCACACCCAGGCCAGGCTGAGTAATGTCCTTGGCCACATGCTGCTGGCTCCTGACATGTCACATGCCACCAGCATGTTTCACTCAACAAAGTTTGGCTAGATACTGAGGACCATTGGTTTTAAAACAAAAAAGATTTCCTAGAACATTACAGTTCTGGAATGGATGATGTTTCCAAACTCAAGGCAAGGGTTCTGGGAGAGATCCTGTGTCAGGCTGGGAGGCTACAGGGATAAACAGACTGGAGGCTTCGGAGACAGCTGGGGAAGATAATGCCTTGAATCATCACCTCTGAACTCCTCACAGCCCTGCAACCATCCTTCACTGCCAAAGCCAGTCATTGTATGAGGGGAGGAAGAAAGGAAGAGAAAGGGCATTGAGGCACTGTGGGAGTTCGAGGGATTGAAGGTAAAAATGAAATATAGGACAAAATAATGGTAGAGTGCAATTTATAAAATAAAATAACCCACTAAATCTGAAAGGTAATAAAAACAATAAAAGATAGAATGAGATTTAAATAAAAGGTGAAACCCTTTTATTAGCTAAATTAAAGGTTAAAAACATAAGGAGATGGATTTTAGACTGAGAGTAGAAATATGTGAAATGCACAAAATGGTATTGCGTTTCTCTTCCCTTGATAGGAATAAAAGGAAAATCAGGGAAGGTGAAGAGTCAAAAGACTAAGTACAAGTCCAAAGTCAAATTTAAAAAAAGCAATTGTAGGCATTCAGCTCATCTGGCTATGGGTGTCCTTTAGAACTGGGCCTGGTGCCTGGCTCAGCACAGGGTCCTAGGCTCTGTGGATCAGATAAACCCTCCACTTTCACTCCACATTTGGCTTGAACAAAGCCTCTCATGGTCATGACCAAATTCTAAATTAGTGCCCTCTGAAAATGGATCTCATCTACCCAGAAGGAATATTCTAAAGCCCTCGAGGAAAGCTGGAAATGCAGGAAGGTGAGGCAGGAAGTGGAGCAGGAGTTTACAAGCTTTCCCTACCCAGACAAGGAGGGCTTTCCCCAGTCTTCAGGACCTCCCGACAAGAAGAGGAACAGTGGCAGAACCACGGAAGCTCAAACGTTTAACATCTTGTCTTATTCTTTCCTGAAGATTTATCTCCATGAAAACCTTCAAATGATATCAAAAGCAGGTTTAAAATTTTTTTTCTTAAACAATTTATTCTGAAATAATTTCAGGTCTGTAGAAAGTTGCAAGAACAGTACACAAAGACCTTGTGAATCCCCCATTATCATTTTCTGGACCATTTGGAGCCAGTTGCAGTCTCAATGCCCTGGCACCTCTACATACTCCAGTCATATCTCTGGATACAACCCTGTTGTGGGTTGAATGGTGTGCCCTCTGATCTCATGCCCTGGAACCTCAGAATGTGACCTCCTTGTGAAATAGGGTATTTGAAGATGTAATTAAGGTCTCAAGATGAGATCATCCTGTCTTTAGGGTGGGTCCTAAACCCAACAGACTGGTGTCCTTAAGAAGAGTGGACACAGAGGGATTCAGAGCCATGCAGAGAAGGCCATGTGAAAGTGGAAGCAGAGTTTACTGCACATCAAGGAATGCTAAGGACTGCCAACAACCAGAGATGCTTGCTGCCAGCAACAAGCAAGGAGAAAGGCCTGGGATGGTGTGACTCCGGAGTGGGGGGAGTCCTGGGAGGAAATCCCTTTGAAACCTAAACCAGTCACAGGAAGAATAAATAAAGGGAGAAACCCATTTATTTCTTATAAGCAGTCATATGCTGCTGCTCTCCTGTGTCTCTCACAATGCGGCTGCAGAAGAAGAGGCCCCAACCAACCTCTCTGGTCCAGATAAGCCCTGCTCGCCCTAGTAATTACCTATTGATATAGAGATAGACTACTTCTTTCCACCTCTTGGAGACACCTATTGATATGGAGATGCACTAAAGCCAGGCCAGAGATTCTGGAAATACTGCAATTTTACCCACAGGTGGTTTCTCTCTTAGTCTCTAGGAGGAACCAACCCTACTGACAGACACCTTGATTTTGGACTTCTGGCCTCAGAGCTGTGAAAGAATAAATTTCTTCTTAGTAAAGAATGGTACTTAGAAACCAAGATTAGATGTTCCATGTGCTCATTGCTGCTGGGATGTTGTTTCTGGGTCCTTTGAGCTGATGGAACTAGAACTGACTTGTATGTAGTATATACACACACACACTTCTGCACACACATATAACTATATCTGTGTGTGTGTATCTCTGTGTCTGTCACCTGTGTGTTTACTTATTTAGGCAAGTCACTTTTTTGCCCAGGGTGACCCATCTCTGAGATCATGGCTGCCTCAGTGGGGACACCTCCCCTGTGGCTCAGCCCCTGGACTCTATCAACTCTGAGAGGGGAAGAGAGGGAGGAGGAAGTCACCAACAGCTTGAAAGAAAAATGTGGAAAAGGTATCTCAAGTCTCCTAGAAGCCAACTGAAGAGTGTGAACTTTAATTTTATTCATAGCACATATTTTGCCCTTCATGGAAGGAGGAAGTGAAAGGCATTCCGTGATATTCAGTCAAGTGAGGTCTAAATTTCCCTCTGGATGTACCATATCCATAATTAAGAAAAGCCAAATAGCAAAACAAAGTGAACTAGTGTGGGAGGAGAGAGGGGAAAAAGGAGAAGAAAGGTCACATTAGGAAGGCAAGAACCACAGTGGCAGAGATAAGGCACTGGCTTTCGAAAAGTCTTGGAGGCTGGAGTCCTTCCCAGGGCCTAATTAACCATGTGACACGGGGCCTTTCCTTCTTCCCTGCACCCAATATTGGGGTGCCTTCAACCTCTGCTCCTCTCCCCTGCACTTCCCACCCCCAACACTGGGGTGCCCTCAACACAGGCTTTCCCCACAGGCTCTGAGACCCAAACCATTCTCTCCATCCTCAGGCCCCTCACTGCCTCCTTAAGCCTTTGGGATTTCCTCTCCCTAAATTCTCATGGTGTACAAAGCAAGGTGGATCTGGAGTCAGGCAACCCTAGGGTTTTAAATCCTTCCTCTTCCCTTTCTGGCTGTCCTTGGGCAAAGTATTCTGGAGTATTTCATCACCTTTAGAATGCCCTTGACTGCATAGGCCTCATAGGGCTGTTTGACTACTGAGCTGGGAGTAAACCCACTCTTTCTTCCTTCTTAGACAAATTGGGGTGGCTGATCTGCTGCTGCTTGTAAGTTCCATTCTTCCAGAAGCGAAGTCCAGTGCAGTCCAGGCAAAGACTCAGGGAAATGACCTTGTTTGTCTGCACTGAAAAACTTTCTTGAGAAAACATTAGATATTAAGGAAGGAGATAGAGCTAATGGTAACAGAAATTTTAGCCATAATAAACTACCCATGACTCAGTGACCTGGAGAAAATTTGATAAGGAATAGTTTACTCCCATTTTGAAAGGCAGGAGAAACAAATTACACAATTTTATAACAATTATATACTGAAGTATGTAATTAAGTGGATTCCGGCAGAAAGAATCTGGGATTCAAAGAGTTCGGTCTAGTCCTAATTCTCAAAACTGCTCCATTCCAATTTCTAAGTATTCATTCTTTGTTACTTCCTGGGTTGTGTGTAAATCACAGGACCATAAAGGAGAAGAGTTACTGGGAAAGCGTTTGCAGGCCCACGGGGCAGGCTCTCACTGCCATCCTCCCTGGGACAGCCTCTCTGTTGTCTCTGTCCATGGGGCACTTTTTCTTTCCCCTTCGGGCAGAGACTTTTGAAGGAATTAAGCCCAGGCACCTGGAATGGTCACGGAAATAGAGCAAGGAGGTCCTCTTCCTCAGAGCAATGCCCACCCTTGACCTTGGCATAGATGCTGATTTGCAAATCGGTTGTAGGGCAGATTTCCGTCAGGGCGGGGTCCCTCCTGGGACCTGGGACTGTAGCTCTAAAGTACCTCACGCACCTCCTTGTAAATCAACCTGTCCCAAAAGAAGGCACGGAGGCACCTCCGCTCCTAGAGTCTGTACCAGCCCATCCCTGATGCTTCGTTCTTATCGGCCCAGTCCAAATAAACAGCTCACTTTTCCGGTAACACAAAAGCATGACTCTGGACCTTTTGATATGCAGATTTGGTTTAGGAAAGGCACCAGGCAGCATTCCGTAAACTGCCTGTAACTGAGGCTGGCTGCCTCCAGGTGGCACCAGTGCGCCACTGTCCTGAACTGCATCTGCCCTGGGACAGAAGCAAAAATAGTTTCCTATCCAACCCATCTGAGGAGCAACTGCTAAGGTTAATCTTCCTAATGATGAGGTTTCCTCTCTGCTAAAGCCCGGCAGAGGCTTCCTGTTGTCCGCTGGATAAAGCCAAACTATCAGTGGTCTCGTCTTGAGATCAAGCCCAGAGTCAGTCTTGTCTGAGCAGGCAGGCTGAGGAAGGGGCCTGGGCTCTTTGGCTGCAGTAGGGAGAGGCTGTCGAGGTCTGGGGGAAAAGCACTGAAGCAACAAAAACAGGGAGCGCGAGGAGGAGCCCCTGGTGTCCTCTGCTCTGTCTCTGCAGAGAGGCAGGCTGAAATTTCAGGACCTGTTTTCACACAGGACTTGGGGCTCATGCCTTGGTGCCCACCACACATCATAAATGGACGTGGAGGGAGGAGGGAGAGTGCCTTTCTCCTTCTCTCTGCACCAAGCAGGCATGACTCCAGGCCTGCTGCTGCGGCTGCCAAGCAGTGTGCAGCACCCTCAGTGTCGTCGAGTGCCCTCTGTGGCTTCATGGGCCATGAACAGTAAAGGGCAGGGCCACAGAGCATGGGAGCACTCTGTGAGCACAAAAAACAGACCCCAGGGACCCCATAAACACTTGAGAGGATCTTGCAAAGGCAGATGACCTCTAATTAAGGGTGTTGAGCAAGAGCCTATGAAATAGGGCTAAGATGGCTATTGAGCTCTCATTAGCACCCACATGCTGAGAGATGAGTGGTTGTCTTCATGTGTTTGAGCTACTGTAGCAAAATGCCACAGACTGGGGCTTAGGCAATAGGAATTTATTTCTTACAGTCTGGGTGCTGGGAAGTCCAAGATCAAAGCACCAGGGTAGCTCAGTTCTGGTGAGGGCCCCCTGCCTGGTTCATAGCTGTGTCCTCACAGGCAGAAGGGGCAGGGAGCTCTCTGGGGCCTCCTTACAGGGTGCTTTCTTGTTCTTGGGGCTCCACCTGCGTGGCCTGATCACCTCCCAAAGGCCATGCATGACATGGGGGATTAGGACTTCAACATATACATTTTGGGGGGACGTAGAGATTCAGACCATAGCAGTAGCCATGTGTGTTACCATACAGGGAGGTTTTGTTATTAAACTGACTCAGGAACTCAGGAAAGTAAATCAGCCTTTCTTAGATACTTGCTATTTAATAACTAGAAAAAAAAACCTATTTCTGACCCACCACCATTCCCTTCAACCACGCATGGTCAGATATTCCATCTCCACTTCTCGGCAATCTCTTGGCCAGGTCCATAACTTCTCCAGTAACAAAAGTCCCAAGCTTCAAGGTATTGGATAGTCTCACACTTGAATCACAGCTTCAGCTATTCAAAGCTGCTGACCAACCAGCAGCAGCCTGGAGGCCTCAGTTTTCTTCCTGCTCCAACTCCTCCACCCCCTCTGCTCCCTCTGGGTTCACGGGTGCTGGTGGGGGAAGAGGGGGACAAACCACAACACTTCCCAGAAGGAGAGGGACACCAGCAATGACGATGTTGGGGCAACTGGCGTGACCAAACGCTCCCAACCAGATCAGGGACAGAGCCTTCCTTCAAGGCCTGGGGGGCCGGTCCCCGGCCTGCATTTGCCTCACTTCTGGTCACTTATTTCCCCAGTGCCCCAGGTTTTGCTTCATCCTTAGGAAACTATAAAATGTGAAGACCCAGGGCTGGACATTGGTGGCCCGGGGCACTTGGTCTAGCTCTGTATCTTACCTGCTGTGAGACTGTGGGCAGATCATGTGTCCTCCTGAGTGCTGCCTTCTTTGCATATAGCAGGAAAATAATGCCACCTATGCCACAGGGTCGTGAGATGAAGTGACACACACTATGCAGAAGTGTGATGTAATTTCTTGGGATCATTCTGATGTGAGGATTTTTTCCTTGCCATTTTTTTTTCCTGCTCCCAACTATTTCCAGAGGAAAAGAGAACCATGAAATTAGCATGGAGAATGTGAAGGAGATGGTGCAAGTATTTGGATTTCTGTCTTTGACTTTCCCCAGGACTCACTCGGATTCCTTACGTCCCCATCAGCTGATGCAGGGAGATGTACTCCGGGTGGAACGGAAGTGTCTTGGGGCTCTGTCCCTAGTACCTACCACAGTGACTCGCGTACAGTCAGGGCTCAATAAATATCTGTTGAGTAAACGTAATTTGTGTGTAAGAGTTAAGAAATATATTGATCGTGCTATTTCTAAGCCTGACTCCTACTTCCCTGCCTCCATTTGAGATTCGCTGCTCTGGGCTTGTTCAGAACGTATCTGTGAAGCTCCCGTTCCTTGCAGGGTTCCAGGAAGGGCTGAGGAGGAAAGATACCATAATAAATAAGAAGACCCTTGACCTTCAAAGTTTAAAGCCTTAAAGGGGAGAAAGGATACAAATGTAAATACATATAAACTCCCTCTTCACTTTCTCCAGATGAGAAAGTATATCAAGTGTCTTAGTGCTTAGGAAACACAAATGTCCACGCACTTCACTGACAGAATTATGAACAGAAATGTACATTTAAAAGAAAAAAAACAAAACCCCTTTTTGAAAACAGTTGATTTTGCCTTTTTTTTTGTTTCTTCTTAAACAATCTGATAAAGCCCTGCTTGCAGCATATTTCTAATTCCCTATCAGTGGTCATCCTTAACAATGACATTGATACAAGCTTCTTATATCTTCATCCTGGTTATTAGATTGCAGTGAAGATCTTCTAGACAGGCATCCAATGAAAAATGGGAATTATGAACAGCCAGGTACATATCCTAAAAGGGCCTGGGACCCTGGGATGAATAGCTTCTCCTTTTTGACTGTGAAGACTAAATGGATGGAACCTTTCAGCTGAAGACAGAAGTGATTTTGTGTGTTAAATGTACAGGCAAATTCCAAATGGGTAAGACATTGGCTGGAAGGAAACAGGGCCACCGGGAGCAGGCACGCTGGCCTTCAGAGCAGGCGGGAGATGGGATGTGGAAGCAGCAGCTGGAGAGAGCACTGACATGGAGGAGGCAGCAGTGAGTTGGGAAACAAGGTTGCACACTCCCCAACCCCCTGCCCCGTTTGGCAAGCTCTTGATGAAGTTTAAGATGAACAAATGCAGCCATGAGGCTACCTCTCTTTGTCCTAGGGACACACTGAGGGACCCTGATTTCACTCCTGCCCATACTGACCTTTCCATTCTGTAGCCTTGCGATTTCATGAACCTCTGCCTCTCCTCAGCCTCCCAACCTTCGGCAGCCTTCCTTTGCGCCATGAGACCCAAGGCTGCTGCCCGGGCTAAGCTGCCCTCTGGGTCTGGCCTGGTGCCTGTTTTCTTCTCCGCCCCTGCCCGATGTGTATACGACCTCTGTCTCAGCACCAGTGTCTTCCTCAGAGAAACCTTCTCATTCCCCTCCACCCACTGTTGAAACTAAACCCCTTCTTGCTTTTCCTCCAGGCATCCTTTGGTGGCCTTGGATGGCTCATTACCATTTGGGTTTGGGAGTTTCCTATTTTCAATGACGTTCCCTCCACCAGATTGTAAGCTCCATGCTGGACTTGACCATACCCTGGTCCCCTGCGCAGTGCCAGTCTGTGATTTCAACTCAAAATACTTGTCCAAGAAAGGAGTGAGTGCTTGGGTGCACAGGGGATTCCTAGGCCCTGGTTTGGGGCCCTGATCACCTGGGGAAGCAGGGGAGCCATGGGAAAGGCGAGGAGGGAGCCCAGAGTCATGTCAGTTACCCACCAACAGTGTCACGAGCTAAAGGCCAGCATCGAATGGAAGGACCAGGAAACACAGTGTCAGACACCAGACAAGTCACCAAGAAAGCAGATTCACGACACAGGTGATGGCCTTCCAAGCAAGGCAGCCCAGCAGGTGGGGCAGGAAGGACATGTTGGGGAGAAGGCGGGGGACCCCTGGAGCCCTGGGAGGAGTTTGGGACAGCTCTTCCCTCTGCAGGCCGTGGAACACGTTCTGTAATTGGGAAGCTGAATGAAAGGTCAGGGAGAGCCTGGTGGATATTATTGCCATTGGATTCATGGGAAACTTTCCTCCTGGTGATGAACACCAGGATGCAAACCTCCCAGAAGGGCAGTGTGGCAAGCAGGATAGTTAGAGGCTGGCACTCAGTGCAGGGAGGGACTGGGGGGCAAATGGTGACCTGGTTGTAAAGCCTTCTCAGAGGTCAACAGTGCAGGCAGAGCGGGGGTCTGCATCTGGGCTCCAGAGGGAGCATGAGGCACTGGAAGGCTGCGGTCGGCAGAATAACGGCCCTTTCCCGGCTGTGGACAGAGATGTGACAGCAGAAGCAGGGTCCTTGAGATGCAACACTGCTGGCCTTGGAGATGTTGGAAGGTGCCACAAGCCAAGGAACATGAGTCATCTTCAGAAACTGGAAAAGGCAAGGGGATGGATTCTTTCCTGGACCCAAATATAACGTCCACATCAGGTGTTTATAATTCACTCATAGCTCCTCCCAGGCCATGTGTAATTTCCTAATCAGGGGACAAGTTACCATAAACAATGTTGCCTGACAGTAAATTGGCATTCCCATTTTATCTGGTTTCCAGGGAGTGGTAGGTAGACCCTGGATGGCTACCTTAATCTAAATCCCTGGAACCTATGGACATGCCACTTATACCACAAAGGGAGTTAAGGTTACAGATGTGATTAAGGTTGTTAATCAGCTGACCTTAACATAGGGAGATTAGCCTGGATTATCTGCCTGGGTCCTTAAACATGGAAGGTGGAGGTGGGAACTTAGTGTCAGGGTGATCCTATGAAGAAGACTCTGCTGGCCATCCCTGGTTTGAAGATGAAAAGGGGCCACAAGCTGTGGCGCACAGGTGGCCTTGGGAAGCTGCAACAGGCTTCTCTCCCAGACCCTTCAGAAAGGGAGGCAGTTCTGCCAATGCCTCGATTTAGCCCCGTGAGGCCCAGTCCAACTTCTGGCCAACAGAACTGTAAGATAAATTGTGTGGTTTAAAGCTGCTGAATGTGTGATAACCTGTTGCAACCGCAGTAGAAAATTAATAAGAGGGCTCCAAGATCAGAGAGTCAGACAGATTGGGTTAAATCCCAGCTTGGAAATAGAATGCATCAAATTTGTTATGTTGTTCACCTAAAACCAATGTGATGTTACATGTCAGTCATATCTCAACTAAAAAAAAATCCCAGCTCAGACATTTATTCTCTATGCTACGGAATAAACTCACTTAAATTTGGAATCAATTTCTTTATCTAAAAGCAGGGGTAAAAATCCCCACTTTTGAGGGTTTTGAGCATCAAGGGGCTGCCACATGTGAGAGGCCCAGTTGTGGCCTGGCTCTTCTCTGGACAATCCATGCCTCTAAGCCCAAAACTGGGAAGTAGTCACTTCCTCCCATTTCAGCCAAAATCAATGGTGGCTCACGTTGGTGCTGTTGAGAGTATGTATTAAAACCAAGCAAAAATCATATGAGTAATTCTGATGCATTGTAGAAAAAAATAGAAAATACAGATAAACCAAGAACTACCAGAGAGGTGCTTCTCTCCCTTTCCTTCTGGGTCTTCCCAGGGGCACATTCACTTAGTCATCATCTGCCAGGTATCCACAAAGCACGAGGGTACTCACAACAGATGGTCCTTGGACTTAAGCAGCCTGTCCTCTAGTGTGGAGAGACACAGCTGGCTGAACCGGGCGCTCTACTGGCCATACCTGCACAGTGCCTGGGGGAGGAGGGCAGAGGCCCGGAGCAGGCTGGGGGGCTCGTATGTGGAGAATAAGAGGCATTCTTCTGAGGGCTGAGCTGTGAGGCGCAGAGCTCTGAGACCCTGGACAGGCAGCAGAGACCCCCAGACCCATTCTCCCAGCAAGACGGCTGTACCCAAGCTCAACTCTCCATGGGAGAGTGGCTTCTTCCATTCACCCTTCCCCAAGTGCCTTGCCCCTGGGGATCTGGGGGACTTTCTCCAGACAACCCCTATAAACAGCTGGAACCCAAGCCTGGCTGCCTGGTTTTAAATAGCCTGTGTATCCTGCCAATGACCAGGCCGCTTCCTCAGCTGGCCCCATAAAAAGGCCCCTGTAAGAAGGTAGAAGGGGAGGGGCCCATTCCCCCTGCCCCCCACTGTGGGCCCTCCTGTATCTCTGTGGGAGGATCAAGGGACCCTTGGCAGTTTTCCTTTTCTCTAAGAAAGCTTATTTTTTAATCGTGACGTGGGACACTGGAATTTTCCCTGAGCCCTGGTGCATGGAGACCCAGGCAGGACCTGCCTTGCACAACAGGAACACAGTGACAAAGAGCATTCCAGACAGGAAAGTGCGTCTGCAAAAGCCACCGTGGGAGGGCAGGGCACCTGGAGGCCACAGCGGCTCCACCTGGGAGAGGAGGCTGTCCGGGGCATGTCTGCTGTGCTCCAGGTTGACGTGTTTATCCTGCAGGTCTTCCCGTCTCCACTCTGCAAATATTTACTGAGGACTGTATTGATTTCCTAGGGCTGCTCTAACCAATTACCACAAGTTTTGTAGTTTACAACAACAGGAATTTATTTTCTATTGTTCTAGAGGCCAGAGTTTGACATCAGGATGTCAGCAGAGCCGTGGTCCCTCTGGACTCTAGGGAAGAATCCTTCCTGGCCTCTTGCAGCTTCTGGGGGCCTCAGCTGTTTTTTGGCATGTGAGAGCATGACACCCGCCTCTGTCTTCACATGGCCTTCTCTGTGCCTATGCATCATCTTCTGTATCCTATAAGGAAACTCTCATTGGATTTAAGCCCCACCTTAATTCAGTATGTCTCGTCTTAATTCTTACCATAATTGTATCCGCAAAGACTCTATTTCCAAATAAGATCACATTCTGAGGTTCCAGGTGGACATGGATTTTGAGGAGACATGATTTAACCCAGTGCAAGGACTGACTATGCTTCAGGCACTCTGCTAGGTATTGGAGGAAGGTCTGTAAATAGGTGACGAGTAAGCCAGCAAGCTAGCTGGGAGGGTGGCGTTATGAAGGCCACACGCAGGGGGCTCCACAGAACTCTGTGGGTCGGGAGGAGGCCTCCAAGGGTGGTCAGGAAAGGCTGCTCTCAGAACTGAGCTTCAAAGGCCAGTGAGGACCAGCCACACAGAGGTTAGCGGGACAGCCTGCACAATGGAGGCGCAGGAGGAAGGCCCTGGGGGCTGGCGGGCTGGGCTGTTCCAAGGGGAGGAGGAAAGGCAGTGAGACTGGGCAGGGTGAGGTGAAGGAAGTGACAGGGACTGAGTCTGCCTACAGTGACCTTGAGGCCTGAGGAGAGCTACGTGGGAAGTTCCCTCTGGCCCTGGCCTGGAGGATGGGCTGGAGGCAGGGAGAGCAACCGCAGCTCCTGGAGAGAAGAGGCCAAGGCCTGGGCAGCGACAGGTGCCAGGGCAGCTGGGAGGCTGTGCGGGGATCAGTGATGGGTCTACAGGACTGTGCTGGTAATTAGGTTCCTGTTGAGGGTGGAGGTAGAACTGAAGAGGATGTCCAGGACATTGGCTTTGATGACTGGGTGGAAAACTGCTATTTACTGTGAGGGAAGCACAGGAAAGAAGGTTCTCAGTCGTTATGGACTCCTGGGAAAATGCTGGGCACCTCTAGAGAGCTGCCACCCCCAAGTACCCACCCACAGGTGCGCAGCCCCTGCAGCCGAGCTGGGAGACAGGGAGGGCAGCCCCACGGCTGCGGCAGCCCCACTTGCCAATGTGTCCAGGACACGGGTTGGGGGTGTCATGATGGACAATGATGGAGAAAGAGACTTTAGGTACCAAGGTACCACTGAGGGTCTCTGGAGGGAGGAGGGAAGAACTATACAGCCAAGTTCCTTCATGCAAAATCTTGTATTTCTCCAAACAGCCCTTTCAGTTAGTTAGTGTGATCTGCATTTTAAGAAATGAGGAAACACTGAAGAAGTGAAATATCTTGATCAAGGTCACAGCTACTAAGTTGCAGAGCCAGGACCCAAGCTTATGTTTCTGATCTGGGCAGCTCTCTGCTCTTTCCATGATCGTCTGTCACAAGAGAAGGGCATTACAGAAAAGAGATGTAAGAAAGTCCCAGGGGCACTGGGTGGTTCAAGCAGGGGTCAGGGTGAACACTAACACAGGCCTGTTTTCATTAGGTCAATTTGTTGCAGAATTTAAGGAGTGTTTTCAATGCCTATTTCCTGGAACCCAGGAAAATCATTCTTGGTATGCACACTGGAGAAATGATCACAGGAGTTCACAAAAAGACATGTACAAAGAAGGTTCTGCTGAGTTGTATGTCCCACAGAGCTGGAAGCAACCTGGGGCTCTTACTGGGCAAATTGAGACCCCACTCCTTCCATGAGGATGGTTTGAAGAGGGCTGAGTGTGAAGAAGCTTTCTGGAGTGTTCATATAACCTTCATTCACTCTGCTGCTTTTATTCTGCTCCCAGGCAAAATCAAATGCAGCACAGAATAAAATTGATCACATTCATTAATTCACAGCATGTGAGGAGTTGTCCTTAAAACACTCTATTTTTAATTAGTTATTATTTTCTCCCTTAGACCCCTGGCTCCAATCCCATTTGTCACCCCCACCACCCCGCATACCTAGACATATATTTGATGCGTGTCTTTCCAAGCCACCTTCCACCATACCTATGTATGCATACTTCCTTGTTAATGCACACTGTTGTTTTGTATGCTGTTTTAAAAACTCTTATAAATATTATTATGCTATCAATAACCTGTTTCTTACATTTTTGGCTTAACATTTTGCTTTTGAGATTTATATTTGTTTTTTATAGCTTTGATGATTTCTTCTGTCTACTGCAAAATATTTTACCAAATGCATAAACATATGCATATAACATGTATTTTGCTTGTCCATTTCCCTAGCAGGGCCCCAGGTTGTTTCCAACTCTGTGGGACATACAATTCTGCAAGAACCTCTTTGTACGTGTCTCTTTGTGAACTCGTGTGATGATTTCTCCAGCATATACACCAAGAACGGGTTTCCTGGGTTCTGGGGAATGTGCATTGAAAACACTCTTCAGAATGGCTGCATCAGCCAGCATGTGAACCAAAGGACCCACAGGTCACATTTCCCGTGACCTTGCCAGGGCTTGCTATTGTCTAACTTTCTAATTTTTTGCCAGCCTGATGCACATAAAGTGGTATTTTGTTAATTCAGTGTGATGCTTCTGAACTCCCACTGTCCACGATCATCTTTGCAGGGACCAAAGAAAGCACAGTCAATCTACCAGACACTGTGCCAGCTGCATTCTCTGCATTGTAGCCTTTCTCTCCTGACTACATTCACACCTACATCATAAAAGTACCTGTGTCAGGGTGGTGCTGTTAGGGCAATCTAAGGGTCTGGTTCATAGTTAGCACTCAATAAAAGCAGGTTATTATTATTATTGTCATTATTGTGAATACAAAGTGATTAGCACAGAGTTTGACACGTGGCATTCCACCAGAGCTTAGGCTCCCTGAGAAAAAGGATTTCCTGTCTATCTTGTGCTCACCTGTGTCCCCAGCACTAGAATGATGTTTGGCCCAGAGCTGGTGCTCAGTAAGAATTTGTTGAATGATTGAGAGTTGTGAGTTGCTGTAATGATGGTGATGGTGCATGTAAAGTGACCAGCACAGTGGGTGGCCCATCAGGGCCCATAAGAGTTAGCTAGTACACATTAGCTCTTGGTATTAACTCAGTCACAGAGGACCCTATGTCTCTGCTGACAAGTAATTCACAGGTAGGAGGTAGGCCACTGATTCTCAAAACTGGTTGCAACTGGTCCATCTCCTAATATGCAACTCCCTTCTTGCCTCTCATTATGAAATTATTTTACAAAGGGAGAAGGAATAATTTTGCTGTGGGAAGCCGGGCAGACACGATCTTACTTGAGTGATCAAAGTGAATGCCATCAGTAATGGGACAAATTCAAGTGGTGAGTCACTCAGTAGAATGCTGGGAGATCATAGCATTGTTTCTGTGATATTTTTGCCAAACATGAATAAACCTACTTATAAGGGAATGCTGTATAAACCCAAGTTGAGGGATAATTTACAAAAAAATCTTCAAAAATGTCAAGGTCATGAAAGTCAAGGAAAGTCTGAGGAACTTTCCAGACTGAAGGATACTGAAGACACCTGTGCTCTATGATTCTGAACTGGACCCTTTTGTTATTTTAAGGATGTTATTATTAGGACAATAATAATATTGTTCATTATTAAAGGATATTCATGAAACTGGAGTAGAGTCTGAGGATTAGTTAGAAAAGATGAAATGATGGTCATTTCCTGATTTCAAGCTTTTTCTTTTTCCTCCCTGAGGCTAAATAAGAGAAATGTCCTTGTTTCTAGGAAATAGACCCTAATGTGTTTGGGGAAGATGGTACACTACAATGGTAAGTGTGGATAAAGTGAAGGTTCCTCTGGCCAGGATTCTCACCTAGCCCTGGTTGGCTAGCTCACTACACACGTGTGGGCAATACTGACTCAATATAAAGAGCTCCACCCAGTGCTCTGCATGACACAGTAGCACAGCTGCAAGGCTGCAGGAGAGCAGAGAGGAGACTGGAGTAGTGGCAGCACCAAGGACAGAGACTGAGATGGCTGTTGGGGAAGGGAGGCCCAGAGGCAGAGACCGGCTTCCTGGGTGCAGACTTTCTCTGACTGGACAGGATTCTAGTGACTGACCTGTCACCATGGGAATAAAGTTGGGTATAAATCCTTTCACCCCAAGAACGTTCCATTTTCATTCCTTGGTATCATTGAATCCATAGTGAACTTGCCCGGGGCTGAAAACCATTGGCAAGACAGTAAGTTACTCTCAGTTGGTTCAGGAAAATGTTTTTTTGTACTGTACTTGGATCTGAATCAGTTTGGGCTGCTGTAACAAGATAGGACAGACTAGGTAGCTTAAACAACAGAAATCTATTTCTCACATTTTTGGATGCTGGAAGTCTTTCCCAAGATTAGGGTGCCATGCCCGTGGGGCCGGGTTCTTGGTGGGAGCCCTCTTTCTGGTTTGCACATGGCCATATCCTCACAGCCGAGAGCAGACAGAGGGAGCAGGGCACTAATCCCATTCCTGAAAACTCTGTCCTTACGACCCAAGTACCTCCTGAAGGCCACGCCTCCTGATACCAGCCTGTTGGGTTTAGGGTGTGAGCTGATAGGTTTTGGAGGACACAGACATTCCATCCATACCAGCTCACAACTTTTCTGTTGATTTGTGATTGCTTGAAAATTAAAAAATGTTTTTGAGTAATTCTGACAGTTGGCTTCCAATAAAACACTGACTTAATTGATACAGAGTATAGCTTAGTCTTCAGGATTTACAAAGTCTCCCCAGTTTCCAATGTGCAGCTGAGTCTGAAAACCACTGGGTTAACCGGTCATTCTTGCAAGATGATCAATTAATGTTCTATCCTGAATTCTTTCCCATCATCTGAGCTCCCTGTACTGGGCAGTGTTTTCAGAGCATAGCAGGCCATCCCATTCCTCCCTGTAACCTCAAGAAAAGCCTAGCCTGTGTGAGATGGGGGAGTCTGAGCTTCCCTCTCTGCATGTAGGTGCCAAGGGCTGGCTAGGGCTGCCTCCTATGATCGGTGTGCCTTGACAGCTGCAGGTGACCTCTACATCTTGGAGGGGGTCTCAGACGATGGCTACCGAGCTCATTTGCCAGAAAAGATGGTTTCGAGTCCTGGCTTTGCCACTTGCTGGCTGGGTGACTTGGGTCATTCACATCAGCTCTTGAGCCTTTGATTATCCCACATCCATCCTCACAGGATTGTTGTGATGATTAAGTGAGGTCATTAGTGCATGAAAATCCCCTAGCATTATGCCCAGAATGGAATAAGCATTCAATACTACAGGCTAGCTGTAGTATTATATAAGAAGGAACTGTGTGATCTCCAGAAAATATTAATTTCACCAAGAGTTTTTGATTGTGTGCATGTGTGTGCATCCTGGGAGATGTTGTTGCCCAAGAAGAGGAATATGCTGACAGCTACATCAGTTAACAGAGTTAAGACCCCAAGTGGTTGGGAATAACCTTGCCATCTGTCCTTCCTGCTGGCTAACCTGGCAAACTCTTGAGAGGTGAGTGTGGGGCCCAATGTGGGGGCCTAACCGTGGCCAAACCCCCTTTTGCTGCAATCTCTCCATGACCCCAGCATTTGAGAAAACTCAGGAGGTTTCCAGGCCCACAGGGAGTGTGCAATTAGTGGGGAAAAGGGCAACGATGGCAGAAAGAAGTCCCCAGGACAGGCCTAATTTGCCTTTTCATCTGACGGTTTTAAAGGGGAGGGAGAGTCCACTTTGACATTGTGTCTTCGGGTGGATATTGCCAAAAGAAAGCTGCAGAGAACAGTTGTTTGAAGGGGAAAGGAGGTTAATTGTTTAACTTGAGAGGAGTAAACTTGGAAAGTGAGAAATCCTCCCGATTCCAATCGGTCTCTGGTCCAAAACCACACCTGGCCTCGCATCCTTCTAATGATAATCCCCACAGAGTTCCAGGTGTTCAGCCCGGTGACGGATGGCGAGCCCAGCCGAGTTCAGAGGGACAAGATGGAGCCTATATATAAACCCAACAAAGTCTCAAAAGGTAAAACGACGCATGACCGATTAGGAAAGCTCATGTCGCTCTGGGAGCGCGTGGAAGCTTTTATTTCCATCCTGGCTGATGCCTTGCCTTTGTTCCTTCTTGGAAGACGAGGAGGTCACATGGCCACAGTCCCCATCTGTGAGACGGGGTGAGATCATTGGCCTTGTGGGGACTCGTCTGTGCCACATGCCCTTGGAGGCCCCAGGGTGCGGCAGCTCTGGGCCCTCTGGAGACTCGGTGCCAGTGATCCCAGCGGCAAAGGCACCAGGGCCAGCTGATGCTTCAGGAGGGTCTGAGGGACTGATGGGGGGCATGGGGGGCAGCACCTGCAGGCCACTGGGGCTGCTGCCAAAGCGGGCTGCAAAGTGGCGGCAGCTGCAGGGACGGGTCTGCAGGCAGCCCCAGAGTCAGGCAAGATGGGGCCCCCTGGAAGGCGGCGGCTGGCAGCAGCTCTGCGCTCAGGCTCTGTTGCAGTCATTGAACCACACACTCGACAGAAGGAGGCTAGCGCGCGGTAATGCCAGGAGGAAATAAACTCAGAAAAGTCACGGAAAGTGAATGTGGGACTACAGAACTAAATACAATCTCTAGGGTGAGGGTACAGCCTGTTGAAGCTGACATCTGGGGTAAATCACTGACTCTTAATGGAAGACGTGTGAGAGGTCATTTTCCCTAATCCTTCATTTTTGGAGGTGAGAAGTCAGGCTCAAAGAGTGTTGGGGGCTTGCCCAAAGTCTCACAGAGAAATAGCAGAACAGCCAGTCATTACCTAGCTATTCACTCTGTTCAGTGTGACTTAGCCTCCCTAATGTACAGCATAGGATTGACTTTTGGGACTAACTTTCTCCCAAATAAAGGCCGCTTCTAGAGAAGATATGGCATGGTGGATAGAACAACGGGATGGAAGTCTGGTCTTTGGGTCCTTGCTGTACTCTGCTCTTGCACCAGAAGATAGTCTCAGAAATGGCAGCTAGTGCAATAATGAAGCGCTTGGTGTAGTCACAGAGCTTTCCCAAGCCCCCGGGCCTGGGAGGTGTGCCTCCCTGGGGAAGCAGAGAGCTGACCCTAAGTGGTAAGGGCATGTTGGTCTTGGAACATCATCGGTGCCGTGTGGGCTGTGATTGATGTAGTTGCTCCTGAGATGTGAGCTTCTGTTAACTGCCTCTCAGCCCTGTCCCAGCACACACATTTTACAAGCACAGCAAGGTGTCTCTGGGGAAGCCTGAGAGCTGTAATCCCTCTTCCTCTAAACTCAAGGCTCCTTTGGCAGCCACTGCAGAGCTGGTGGGCACTGTCAGGGACTTGGTGACAAACCTGTGGTGAGAGCTCAGCATGCATCAATGCCAGGAAGACCACCGAGACACGGTCCAGGTGGCACCTAAGCATGCCAACAATGCTTAAGGGCCCTCATGAAGGGTCAGGGTCCCCAGACTGTACTGAATTGTCCACCCACAGCTTTGGACTTAGAATGGTGGTACTTCTCAGCTGGGGCTCTTACTGGGTGGGCTATCTTGAGCAAGCCACTTCACATCAGAGCATCAGTTTCTAAAACTGCAAAGTTACTCTTTATGTCTATTAACATCACAGACTAATGAGGGTTATTGGAAGAATTCAAGGAGATAACATGGTAAAAATATGTAGAATAGTCCCAGAATCTCAGGAGTTGCTCAGCAAATGCATTTTCTTCCATTTCCCATTTAGAGCTAAATATCATTGAAATTGTCATTCATGCCCCAGTTGTGTTCCATTTGGGCAAATTAGCTGTACACACGCACACACACACACTCACACACACCCTCATGCATATAGTCTTGCACGTAAACTCCACAACCAAAGAATCATAGACTCATAATGCTTAAAGGCAGCTTGGAAGCACCCCCGGTGAGCTCTCATTATCCAGGTGAGGTGCTTGAGGCCCCAAGAGGTGGTGAAGCTTGACCAGGGTTGGGCAGAGAAGTGTGGCATAGCTTAATTCTAAGTCATGTCATGTTCTCCCACATTGGCAGTGGGATGTTTTTGGGGTGAGATCCTGTTCTTCGGTGGTCCATGTCAGGAGGATGAGGGGTGTCTTTCTGATACCAGGGCCATGGTGGAGACACTAGGCTGATGCATTGCCTGGTTGACTACTCAGAATGTCTGATATAATTTCTTTCTCAAATATTTCTGAGATCATGGTATGTCAAGCCTGGCCTCATGCAACTCAACTTGGCAGCAGAGAGATTTGAGAACTGTTACATTATGATCTTCTGTGCACCCTGATTGAGGTTTCCTTGGGGCTGGTGGGAGATGGGGCAGGAGTCAAGGTCTTGCAGGGAATTTGTCTTTCTTTACACCAGGCAGTGCATGTAGGAAACAGAAAGGAGGTGTGTCTGACTGCACACACAGGCAGGTGCAAGTTCTCTCTAGCATGTTGCCAGCACATCCATAATCCAACTGTCACCCCTTTGACTTGGTAAAAGGGAACAAAGAACACGCAAAAGTGAAACAGGAAGAAGGCACTTACCAGTTCAAAGCCCCTTTCAGAAGAGAACCTTAATGTATTTTCTATTTACTGTCTCTCCCCTCTCTTGTTTATTTCCTTTCTTTTTTCCCCCCTGACAAAACTGGAGATCCCCTAAAAATGGCTAGATCTCTTCTCATTTCTGCTAAACAAATGTTGTCTCTATCTAAAGTGGTATAATTAAGTTCTAACCAAACATCCCTTAAGGGCGACCTCCCCCTTGCTCCTCTGCCCTGGGTCTCTGCCCAGTAAGCCCATGAACACAAACTTCTCTCCCATACTCTGAAAATGAAGTTGATTTTTCCTGATTGTAACATTACTCTGCTCGTTAGACAGAGTATGAAAACCACGTGGGAGCAAAACAAAGACAAGGCTCTTATAACCCCACAGACTCTGGAATGATCTGTGTTAACATTTTAGTCTCTTTTTTCCTTCAAGAAAAGATCACTTAAGAAACAAACCTGAACTAAAATACAGGTTTGAATATTTTTCTTTTTTTGACATTATTGTAGGAACTTTCCTGCCATATATTCATTAAATAGTCTTTGAAAACATCATTTTTAGTAGGTACATATTATTTCCTCATCTCTCAGCTTATTTAACCAGATTCATATTGTTTGTACATTTAGGTTTCCAATTTTCCAATATTATATGTAATTGTGTGATTAACATCCTTGCATACAAATTCCTGTCCACATCTCTGATTAACCTGGACATCAGCTGAGACTGTCCAGGCAAAATGGTCTCAAAACCCTTAATTCTGAAGCCAGTGGAAGCCAGAGATGTCCTGAAGGCTGCCGGTAATTGATGGTCCCCTGGTGCCTCTGCCCTGGGTCTGGCTGTCCCCTGGGCTGCCTCAGTCGTGGACCGTGTCTACCCTGACATGCAGCTCATCTTCTTCTTCAGCTTTCACAGTGGAAAATCACTCACACAAAGTTGTAATGAATTTAGAAGATGTATGCAGATTTGGGGCGTCCTGGGATGGTGCCACTGGGTGGCTCTTTCCCTGCCTCCCTCTCCCTTCTGCTCCTGCTGTCCTGTCCTCCCCTTGGCTGTGCAGCTCTGCGACTTCATCCTCTGTAAGCATGAGGCCACCTGGCCCCCAGACACTTGACAGTGGGGCTCCATCCTCTACCCGAGCGTTAATCAAGGCGTTTTCCTCAGCAAAGACAGTTCCCGTCCTCAGAGAAATTCTGGCGTCTGCAATTATTCTCATACTTAGAATTATTCTCATACTTATTTTCATACTTAGAAGAAATTGTGGCACAGCAGGGGAATTATGGGGTTGAACAATATAAACTCTAGGCATTGAAGGGTGTTTAAAGCCAGGAATTAGATGTAGGATATGAATACAAAGAACGGCACAGCTGTTTGTTTACATTGCCAAACTCCAGAGTGACCCCTTCAACGTGAAGAGGGGACAGCCTCAGGGCTCAGCCTGAGAGTTACATTTGCCTGTTAACAACCTGAGTGCTGTTCCTCTGGAAGGCATTTATACGTGATCTGGAAACCTCAAAGTCAGAGGAGAGTGTAGTCTTCCTAAACCATACCACACCCCACCCCCTTCATCTCTCTGCCCTGCCTTGCCCAGGTGACTTAACAATATGTCATGTTACTGGCCTGTCATTCCATTCCCTAGAAAAACTACTTATTAACTGAGCCTTAGGACTAATTTTAGATGATCTGCTAATTCTATGGCTGTGTGTGTATTAAAATGCATATGAAGTAGGGAACGGGTATACATTTCCTCAGAACAAGCTTAACAATAAAAATGCGCATCAGGAACAGAATTAATTCAGTCACTCCCGATGGTGAATGCTGGTGGAATGAACCTTCTGGAGCACCAGCAGGGACCTCCACCTGTTTGCAGCGGGCATCTCTGGTTTGCACCCTGGAGTGTGGCTTCTTCCTTTAACTCCATTCCTGCCTGCCTTCTGGGTTGTGAAGGTATGACCTAATGTCTAGATCATTAAGAGTAACCCCGCTTGGTTTCCTATGCTTTCATGATTTGAAAAACATCTCTGCTATAATGTTGAGGGATTTGTGGGTGGGAGGGGAAGATAAGGAATGTGTTCAGGTGGTTATCAACCAGTCTCCCAGTAGTACAGTCTAAACTTACAGGTCACATGAAAAGCTGCTCAGTGACACTAATCATCAGGGAGATGCAAATCAAAACCACAATGAGATGTCACCTCACACCAGTCAGAGTGGCTAATTCAACAAGACATGAAATACCAAGTGTGGAGAAAAGGGAATCTTCGTACCTTGCTGCTGGGAATGTCAGTTGGGGCAGCCACTGTGGAAAGCCATATGGAGGTTCCTCAAAAAATTGAAAACAAAACTACCATACGAGCCAGCGATTCCACTTCTGGGTATTTATCCAAGGAAAACAAAAGCACTGTCTTGAAAAGATATCCATATCCCTGTTTCTTGCATGGGGCTGATAATTTACAATAGTGAAGACATGGAAGCAACCAAAGTGTCCATCAATGGATGAATGGATAGAGAAGAGGTGGTATGTACATGCCTTGGAATATGATTCAGCCATAAGAAGGAAATCCTGCCATTTACAACAACATGGATGGACCTTCTGGATATTATGCTAAGTGAAATAAGTGAGACAAAGACAAATACTGTGTAATCTCAGTGATATGTAGAATCTAAAAAAAGTTGCATTCATGAAAACAGAGAACAGTATGGTGGTTGCCAGAGAAGGAGGCAGCCGGGTAGGGGAAATCCGTGAAGGGGGTCACAAGGCACAAACTACCAGTTAAAAGATGGATAAGTCCTAGGGATGTAACGTACAGCATGGTGACTCTAGTTGACAATACTGTGCTGTATATTTGCAAGTGGCTAAGAGTGTAGATCTTAAAAGTTCTCATCACAAGACAAAAAATTGTAACTATGTAAATTTGTGGTGAAGCATGTTAACAAATCATTTCACAATACATACATATTTCAAGTCATTATGTTGTACACCTAAACCTAATACAATGTTATATGTCAATAATGCCTCAAACAGAAAATAATAAACTTCCAGTGAAGTTTCTCTTCCAACACGCCTATCAGGTTCTTCTTTCAAGTAGCTCCGTTCCCCCTTCCAGGCAGGAGACATTCTCTAGTTTTGTGTTGTTGTTGGTTTTGGACTCTTAGTGACACTAAGTTCTTCTGGCCCGATTTTGGGTGAACACAAGCGAATGGATTTGAATGTAAAGGTGAAGAGAGAGAGGACAGCCAGAGAGATCCCCCAGGACGTTAGCTCAGAAGGTTTGGCCACCATGCCTTTAATTCCTGCTCTCGTTTGGTTGCTGTAGCAGTTTATAGGTATCAAAGCTCTGAAGGAAACCTCACCTCTTGCAGCTTCCCTGGTGGTTGTCCCTTTCCCAATGACAAGAGGAAGAAGACCCTTCTATTTTCAGAGGTGGCCTGAGGGGGTGGGAGCCCCAGGGCTCCATCCATAGGTCCGTCTCTCTGGAAGATTCTGGGACAGCCCAAACAATAAGGGTTAGGTGAAGGGAATGAGTAGCGTCTCTGATTTTAGAGTTCTGGCTTGTCACATCTAAGGGGTTGGGAGGGCAAAGGCATGACCTTTCCCTCCGTTCCCCTGACCTGGCCAAGGACTCTTCTGAGATGCCACTTACTTCCTTCATCTGCATCCCTCCCCAGAGGAATTACAAAGGTTCACTGGGAGAGTCAGGATTATAAAGGAGGACAGGGCTAGGTGATCCGAACTCAGAAACAGGTGAGTGTGGAGGTAGCATAGCCCAGACTGAAGGCTGGTGGCCTGGAAATCTGAGTCAAATCTCTCACTACTCACCCAAGAATTTGATGTCCCTGTGGCTGGCATGCTATTTTCTCTGCAAAACTATTGATATGGCTGCCAAATGTACCCTAAGCCTGCCTCCCACATCAGTGAGATAAGTGATAACCTCTGTCACTGGAGGACACAGAAGGGCCAGTGTGTGAGTGGGGATCTCTGAGCTCAGACTAATGCCTTGGAAATTTTATCAGTAGACCCAGCACAGGCCGGCCCGCCAACCCAGGCAGAACTGAAATTTAGCATGAGGCGAGGACTGCAACATTTGGGCTTGTTCACCGGGTGTGTAGCTGGGCACCAAAAATTCTTGGCTTCCTCCAGACAGCTGCCCAGAGGCAGTGGCCAAACCCATCTTCTGCTTGATGACTCACCTTGCGTCAGCAACTGTGTGGCACAGACATCCTGCAAGTCCTTCTTCAGCTGCTGTGTCTGCCCTCTGGCTTTTTCCAGAAGACAAAGTGACCAAATAAATACTCAGCCCCAGCACAAATGGGTGCTTTGCGATTCCCTGTGAGGAAAGTGTACCTTCCAAAGCTCATCTGCGTTTCTCATTATTCATCCACTGGCCCTCTGAGGAAAGGCCGAAGAAACTGGCTTTACCTAAATCAGAAAAGTGAAAGCTAAGAGAACTGGCCAGTCCATGCACTCAGCAGAGCATCTGACCTATGAAGGCCTCCGCTCTCCTTACCCTAAGGCCAGGGCTTCATCCTGCTGGAGGGCTAGGCAACGAGTTAGAGTCTGAAAAAGTTCTGCCAAGTATGATAGAGAGTCCACCTCTTTAAAGAGATTTTTAATGCATGTATGGGTATATCAAGTTTACAAGTCACTTTTTATAGGCATTATCTAATTTAAGTT
The DNA here is from genome assembly GCF_040802235.1 of Manis javanica. Classification (NCBI taxonomy): domain Eukaryota; kingdom Metazoa; phylum Chordata; class Mammalia; order Pholidota; family Manidae; genus Manis; species Manis javanica. The sequence goes on along the minus strand of NC_133166.1, from coordinate 76,179,960 downwards.
TCACAAAACTCCAGAATCAAACACTTACTATGACCTCCATTTTCCATATGAGAAAACAGGTTTGCAGAAATGATATGATTTGCTTAAATGCTACTCCATAAATGGCCTGTCACAGAGATATAGCTCCAATATTCTGACTCCGCATCCAATCTACGTTTTCCCCAGACAACCCAGTCTACTCCCTGAGATGTCTGGAATGAAAGCACGTCTAAACATTTTGAAGCATCCTTCAAACAACCTGTGTTTCACGATGCTGAGGAGTTCCGGGGCTAATCCAAACGGGCGCGTCTCCCCTATGGCCACAAGATGGCAGGGCAGCCTCGGCGATTGCGGACTGGACCGCGCTCCTGCGCCGGTAGAGAGGGCTGCAGTCCCTTGTTTCGAGAAGTGAGACGTGAAAACAAAAAAGAAAAACAAAACAAAACACTAAAACTTCAGTGTCTACATCGATGAAGTAGGATGGTGGGAGGTTTGTTTTTCTTTTTCTTTCTCTTTTTTAAAACGAGGCAGTGAGAGTTCAAGCAAACAAGTCTCTCCATGTTCTCCGCTGTGTTTGCCTCGGGAGGCCCGGGTCAGGGCTTGGGCCAGCCGCCTGGCCTACATTATTCATCTGTCCGGCCCCGGCCCTGGGACAAATGGGAAGAAATGAAGTGGCTTTAGCCGAGGGGAAACAGTGTTGTTATTGTTGCTGGGACAGCGCTGTTTGCCAACAAACATAAAAACATACTTTGGAACCTAGAATGAGCTTGTCAGAGGGAACTTTTGTTCCATGTTTGGGCTGGGATGCTTCCAGAGAGAAATCAGGCTGGCATTTGAACTCCAGAGGCAGGGGGAGAGCTGCCCGCAGAAGCACAGCCCTGGAAGGCTGGGCCGCCAGTGGCAGTTCTCATCCGGGTGTTTGCGGTCCACGCGGCTCCGTCGCCAGCTGGGGCCCTTGCCTGAACGGGGGTCCCGCGGGAGCAGGGCACAGGCATGCAGACCGGATGACAGGCTCTCCACAGAAGGGGATAAACAGGCTGCGGATGCTGAGCTCTTGGAAGGTGGTCCTCACCTTGGGGCTTTGGGATCAGAATCCTGATTCTACAGGATTTATTTGCTGTCGGATCCCAATTATTTCAAGATTGCTGGCAGCACCCTTAGGATCCTTCTGCTAATCACTCTAGGGTAAAGGTTCCCTTGCTGTGTCTGCTGGTGAGAGTTTAGGGTAGGTAAACTCAGGTTAGCCGCTCTAAAAGGCATCCTTCAGAAGGCCGATCTGTACATCCCTGCTCCTGTTACGTAATTCAAATTGAAGGGCCCATCCAAAGCCATCCAGAGGCCACCTCCTCCCTCCGCAGATGGGAAAACCTCGCTTGGTGGACTGGACTTCATACTAATACGATGTCTGTTTGGAAAGAGGAGTGCAATGAATGAATCACCACCACGGTGAGTATCATTAAAACACAGTCAAGCTGAAATTGCTCCATGAATGTCAACTCACTGCTCCTCACATCACTGTCTCCAAGGCTACAGTATCCCTGGACATTTTAAACTGAGCTTTAAAGCTGGAAAGGCAGCTCAGAGATGATCTGGTCCCAAACTTCCATGTTTAAGTGGGTGAGTTCCTCATAGAGGAGCTCAAGAGATGGTCAGTGAGTGGACCAGCCCTTTACCTTCCCAATAAAGTAACAGCTCCCAAACGCAGACCGACTGACCATCCCAAGCACATGCCTGATTGGGGGCCAACCAGGGACTGGAACCCTGGCTGGTGTTGCTTCTGCTCCAGCTTTCTTTCTCTCTCTTTGAAACCTCACGTTTATTTTAAAGCCTGATTTTAATCTACAGTTTGCTTCAGGCCTACAGAGCAGAATGCAACCCAAGCCGGATGCAACCCAAAGAGAGGCCTCTTATTTCCAACCTTCACTTGAATCTCAACTCCAACCACTGGGCCTTATAAACTTAACTGACTCTAGAGCTAAGAAGTTTAATTTCCAGCATTCAGCCTCAGATTTATGGATATTTGTGATGGAGGAAGAAAAGGTACTCCGTTGAGGAGAAGTCGACAAATTCTTTTCTGAAAAGGGCCAGATGGAAAAGGGCCAGATGGCTTTGCAGGCCACACAGTCTCTCGTCCTAACTCAGTTTTGTCTTCCACTGTGGAAGCAGTCACAGAGAGTGCACAGATGAATGAGCATGGCTGTGGTCCCATGTAACCTTATTTACCAAAACAGGCAGGACAGGCACCAGATTTGGCCCTTGGGCCAAAGTTTGCTGAACTCTGCCATAGAAGACATGGCCTCTGACTCTCTTTCTTCAGCACATTACAGATCTAAGCAAAGGGATATTATACAGCTTTGCATCATATATAGGCATTCAGTTGTCTCCACCCACTTATATTAAATAGGATTCTAAATTTTTCCATCAGGGACTTGATATCCAATAAGGTGATTTATTTGGGAGGTGCTCTATGCAGGTCAAGCCTCTGAGGTAGGCTGGTAAAGCCAACATGATAACATGATAACAAACCTTCGGATGAGGAAGCTACAAGGGGAGAAGAGGAGACTGAAATCTATCCCTTTCTGCATTGTCTTCACGCATGCTGGAGACGATATTACGCCGGGACTGGGCTGCATCATCTCCCTCAGGTCTCCCAAGATGCCTGGGGGATTTTCACTATGAGGCTATCTGGCAGATACATACTCAGAAAGATTACACACTGTGCTCACATCTTCTAGTGAGCAGCAGAGTCTCGGTACCACACTGAATGTGTACTCTTTAGGAGCAATCACCTGTTCTGGGCCAAGGCTGGCATAGTGACCATCTGCACGTGCTGCCCATCCACTAATGCTCAGTAATGTTTGTTGAATGAGTATCTGTTGGGATGACAAAATCTTTTCATTGTAAATTTGTATCTAATGTTTTCTTTAAAAATAACTGTCTGCTCCTGTCCTACATTGGCTTGACCCCAGATCTGAGCTATTAGGTGAAGGATTTCCCCTTCATTCTGAGTGTGGGGTGGGAGCCCTCACCATTCCCAGCAGGTGCCCGAGGCTGCCTCAGTGCCTGCATGGGAGGTCTCTGGAGATGGGGTCCCCAGTTCCTCACAAAATTCCCACCTTACCCTGAGGGGGCAGAGGAAAGTCACTAATGGAAACAAAAATACTATGTTTTCTTGAAATTCATGGTGAATGAAACCATTCTCTGATAAGCACCCTGTCTTGGGGCCATGCTCTGTTGTTCGGCTGGGCTGGGCACTGTGGCTCAGGCCCTGTGACTTCAGAGAATGGCTCACTTCCGAGTTCCAGCTTCCTTGTGACTGGCCGGCTGGCAATTCCCAATGCCCCATCCAGTTTGAGGAAGAGCCATTGTGACTCCTGTGTGCTCTGCGCAAAGACCCGAGGGGCGGGCAGTGGGATCATCTTTAGATGAAGATGTGGTGATTGCGTTCACACTGAGGACTGGATTTCCCCACAGTCCAGAGGCCACCCTGTGTGTCACAGACTGTGGGGATGTCTCTGCACCTGGACTTCTCCTTTCTCAACCCTTTCTCAAAGAGGAATCCGAAAGAGCGGAGAAAGAGAGTGTTTGGGTCTGACCAGAGCCAGGGAAGATGGCTGCTTTAGAATTTCATCAGTGGGTTGACGGAGGAGGTGGGAATGAGCTGACCTCACCTCCCTTCTGGAGGCCCGGCTGTTTGCAGGAGCCTGGACCTGGGGACGGGGGCGGGGGGCACAGCTCCTCACACAAAGGCTTTTCTGTATGGAAAATAAGGATATGGGGTGATCGTTTCTAGGATACCATCCACACCAAAGAGCCTGGGGCTGAATGTCAGGAGGGTCAGAGTGTTTTGGGAGGGTGGTGATCTTGTAAAAATTTTGAGCGGTTTGTACTAGAAAAGATCAGTCCTTTGTCATATTTGGCGCTAAGTTATCATCCAGTGTTTAATTTACCTTTTAATTTTTTTGACATACAAAACATTTGATGTAGTTAATTCTAGAAATGCTTTGTTGTATGATTTTTCACATTGCTTTTATGCTTTCAAAGTTTTTCTTCCCCAGACAGAAACCAGGTACTCATGCCACTAGTTTTAAGGGTTTTATTCTTTCCATTTAACTTTTAAAATAATGTTTTTTGTTCTTAAAAATTGAAATTAATACATACCTGTTTTAAAAAATTCAACCAGCATGTATAGATACATATATGTTATATATTTTTCATAAAAAACTAAAATGCTACGTTCATACCCAACCCCATTACCTTCCCCAAAGGCTTGTAACTACTGTTAACAATTGCTGTGTGAACTCTTCAGACTTCCTTTGAATTTGTGGCATATGTGTATGCATGTGTATATGTGGCATTTGTTTTTACATAGGTAAAATGCACACACATGCACATGTATGCATATCATTCTGCAGCTTTGATTTCTTCACATAACACTAGCTCTTGGAGATCTTCCTATGCAGTGTGCACTGCTTTACCTTATTTTTTAAAATTGCATGATATTATATATTATACACATCCTGTAATTTACACTTGACCTTTAAATTCCCTAAAATTTGTGTCAGTGAATGGTGTGGGGTGGGAATCCAAATGGATCTTCCTTCCTCAGACAGTTGATGCATTTAATTCTAGAATTTCCCATGTGCTCAGGGAGGGGAGTGTCTTGTCTGCTTTCCAAGTTGGCAGAGTGGACAATGCATTTCACATTGATAGGGTAGAAAAATGTGTATGCTGCTTTACGATGAGAAAGTGTGTTCCCACATGTAATCTCATTGGAGTCTCCCTGAGACTTCATAATGCGGGAGAGTGTCACTGTTTCTATTTTTCTCCTGAGCAGGTGAGGTGTAAGGTGTGAGGTGGAGGTCAAGGGGCCGCCCAAAGTCACACCACTAAGTGTGGCCTGGGGCTTGAATTCAGGTCTCCTAACTCCAAGCTTGTCATGCACCAGGACTGAAACCTCAAGGAGTTTCAGCACCTCAGAGTGATAGAGAGGGAGAGTTGTGTCTTTCTTCTGGCCACCTGCTCTCTCTCCCTTCCTTATCTTCACAATTATTTATTGAGCTTCTTCTATGGGATGGGCAGGCACTGTGTGAGGGCTTGCCATAAAAATGCTCCAGAACTTCAGAAATTAGTAATTGTCAGCTTCAATGTCCTTATCTGTAACAGTCTGTGAGGCACATTTGACTCCAAGATTCTGCAAAAAAAAAAAAGTTCTTCTAGTTTACCAGGAATCAAATGCAGCAGATCACCAGTTCCCCTGAGTATTTTGTTGAAGATCAGGGATTTGCTCTGTTACTTTGAGAACTTCATAGGATCTCAGCACAGGTGGTCAATACATTTTTTCAGGAGAGATGTTGCCTATTCTTTCCATTCCCTTTTCAAAAGGTTTAAAACAGCAGACCTTCCTTATCTCACAATCTCTGTGGGCCAGGAATGTGGGGATGACTTAGCTCGGTCTCTCTGGCTCAGGGTTGCTCGCAGGCTGCAGTCATGGGTGGGCCTGGGCTGGAGTCAATCTCAAGGCCTACCTTTGGGGGGCACTTGCATCCAAGCTCATTCACTGGCTGTTAGCAGGTTTGGTGGGCAGGACTCAGGTCCTCACTGGCTTTTGGCAGCAATGTAAACCCCATGCTCTGAGGGACTTTCCATGGGAACCGGCTTCCTTCAGAGCAAGTAGGCAGGAGAAGGTGCACCCAGATGGAAGCATGGCCTTTTTTGCACCTGGTCCTGGAAGTGAGATCCCAATGCCTCTGCCACAGGAGGTGGGCAGTGTTGAGGGCCGACTTTGAAGCTGTTGCTCAGCTAAGGCCTAGAGAGGATAAGTAACACTAAGGTTACACAGTGGTAGTGGAGGAACTGGGTCTGTCTGGGTGGTCTGGCTGCAGAGGTTACTCTCACCATGACTGCTGCACTGCCGCATGGGTAGGAGGAGGTGTAGGCTGACTCCTGGACTCGGAGGGCAAGGGGGCATGGGCTGCATGGGGCAGGCATCTGAATGTTTTCCTTTGGAGTGTGAATACAGGAAAGGCTAGCACTTGCTTAGTTATAGTTGGCTATTTGGTCTCTTTTCCTTTGTCTTAACATTTAAAATACACCCAAATAATACTATTTTGCAGAAAAAGATTGCAGAGGAATATAGAGAAAAGTCTGTCTCCCACACATCCTTCTCCTGGTCCTTTACTTTCCCTCCTCAGAAGCAGATCTAATTCTGATCACCGTGTGTCCTTCCAGAGATACTCTATGCAGAGACATGCTTGTGAGAAGAGTCTTCCTTCTTTAAAAAATAGTCACACGCAAGTAAGAAGGCAGCACACAGAATGGGAGATGATAAGGACTCATTCAGGATTTATGAAACACAAACAAAAATCCTACAGATCAAGAAGAGACAGATGATACAACAAGATAACCCAACAAGAAAATGGACAAAAGACATTTTGCAAAAGAGGGAAGCCAAGTGGCCACTAGGCCCGTGAAGCAGTGCCACACCTCACTTGTCATCAGGAGACTGTGGGTTGTCACTCTACCTATGTGAGCCGCTCTCACAGGGGCACAGCTGTGGGGCCCCAAGCACGTTTCTCTAATGATGCCAAACACCCCTTGCCGTGCTCACATGCTCTCTGCTTCTGTGTGCTCCTGGGAAATGTCTGTTTATGTTTTTTTCCATGATTTCATTGGATTGTCATGTTACTGTTGAGTTTTGAGAGTTCTTTGTATGTTCTGGTGTTTCCTTTTTAACAATTTTTATTGCTGAAATATTTATCATGTCAGATTTCTGTGCATTTGTGAGAATAAGCAGATTTGATCAGAGCACATTTGATGTCAACGCTGACTTAAAAGCATTATTATTTACCTTTTTCTCATGAAATCTTTCAGCATTCAGAAAGGTATAGAGAATAAAATCTATTCTCTTACAGAGAGATTTATCAGTTTAACATTTGCCATATTTACTTCATTTCATGTTTTTTAATAAAAAATCAGAACAAGTGAAGCCCCCGGTGTATTGTTTCATTCTGTTTCTGCCCAGAGAGAACTGCTATTCCAGATTTGTTGTTTACTATTTCCATGAATGTTTCTGTTTATTTCTATCCATAATAGCATATAATACTGGTTTTTGTGTTTTAAGGTCCATGTGCATGGCATCATAACACACCTGTCCTGTGGCAGCATGCTTTTCTTCTTTTTTTAAAATGCAATTTTTGAAGCATCTCTGTGTTAATAGACAAGCTCTAGTTTATTCATTTTCATGACTGGGTAGTGTTCTGTGTACCTCAGTTAATTTATCCCTCATCTCACTGGTGAGTTTAAGCTGTCTTGGTTTTCCTGCATCTCTGTGAGTCTCAGAGTGGAATCCTGAGTGAGATGTGTGGCTGACACACCTGTCATGCTCTCCACGGGGAGGTAGCCCAGCTCCCCGCTGCTGCATGTGAGAGGCTATTTCTCTTCTTTACCTATTCTCCAGCACTTACTGGTGTTAGCTTTCTTCTGCTTGCCAATCTGTTCAATGGGAAATGGCATTTCAGTGGTGAATTGGTTTGCAGTTTCCTGATTACCAGCTCAGTTCAACATCTTTTCATGTGCGTGTCAGCCACTGGATGTCCTCTGGTGAAGGGCACATCCCCATCTTTCAGCCATTTTTGTTTCCCTTACTGGTTTGTAAGAGTTCTTCCCACATTCTGGATTCTCATTCTCTGACAGTTACACATTTACAAATTCTTACCTCAGTCTGCAACTTGTCTTTTGACTTGGCTTAAGCCATCCTTTTTGAATAAAAGTTATTAATAGCCAGATAGTCAAGTTTATTGATCTTTTTCTTTATAATTTGTTCTTTTTGTACCTAGTTTAAGAATCCTTCCCTACTCTGAAAATGTAAAAAAATTCCTTCTATTTTTTCCTAAAAGTTTTGATATTTTTAAAATTTAAGTATTTAATCTACATGTAATTACTTTTTATTTTTGATGTACATTAAGGATCTACTTTTGTTTTGTTTTTTTCAAATGAGATAACCTATCATCCCAGTACCATTGATTAAAGATTTTATCATTTTCCCCACTGATGTAAAATGCCATTTATATCATGTGTCAGGTTTACAGATACTCTCCAGTCTGTTTCTCAGCCTCTACCTGTTTGTTTATCTCTCAGCTGATCCTCATTTTCTTAAGTACAGAAGTTAATGAACATTTTTAAAATTTGATAGGCCTGTTGCTTTTCCTCCTCCTTTGTGTTCAAAATAGGCTTCAGCTATTCTCAGCCTTTGGTTCTTCCATATGCAGTTTTTGATCGGTGTGTCGGGTTTGATCTAAGCCCCCTAGGTATGGAGTCTGTGCAGAATGGACATATTTCTGATCCATAGTCTTGTCATCCCCAATTGTGGTCAGATTCTCCATTTATTCAGTACTTCATCCATGCCTTCTGATAATATTCTGTAATGTTCTTCAGAGGTCTTGAACATTTCTCTGATCTTGATTTCTGAGAGGAAGGCTTCCCCAAATACACTCTGTTCCTTCAGCCACTTCACTTTTTTCCATTTTTTTTTCTTTTGGGGAATAAGAAGCCTATAGTGAGCAGGCATTTTTCTGTGTTCTCTAGAGTAAACTTGCTTTTTGCTGGAAACTCTGTTGAATCTAAGTTGTGACAGTAGCATCCGTCTCTCATGGCTGAACTCAGAAGTTTCAACATTTTTTCCAGTAAATATGATGTCTATTGTAGGATTTTTTGTAGACACCTTTTATCAGTCTAAAGCAGTGTGCTTCTATATCTAGTTGCCAAGAGTTTTTATTATGAATGGATGTTGAATTTTATCAAATTATTTTTTGCACTTATTAAAATGATTGTGTGATTTTTCCTCCTTTATTCTGTTTACAGGTAAATTATACTGATCTTTCTTGTGACTTTTAGTTTTGCTGTAATTTAAAACATATATAAATTAATCCTACAGGACACTCCCAAGCCCTTTATCCATAGTCTTGCCAATGGGTTTCAGCCCAGGACAAGTTCACTATGGATTCAATGAGACCAAAAAAACAACAGTGGAATGTTCTTGGAGTGGAATGTTCTTGGTTTATAGCCAATTTTATTTCCATGGTGGCAGATCAATCACTAGAATCCAGTCCACTCAGAGCAAGTCTGTAGGCAGTAAGCCAGTGTCTGCCTCTGGGCCTCTCGGACTCTGTCCTTGGCTCTATCACCGTGCCAGTCCCTGCTCTCCTGCAGCCGTGAAGCCCAGAGCACTGGGCAGAGCGCTTTCTATAGAGTCAATAGCAACGTATTGCCCACACGTGTGTAATGAGCAAGCCAACCAGGGCCAGGTGAGTATCCTGGCTGTAGGAACCTCCTTTTTCTCTGCACCAGTTATTTACATTTTGCCTCATTTTCTTTATCATTCTTATACAAACACATACATGTACATGTTACTTATTTCTTCAGAATCATTTTGACTAGATTGGAGAGATCATGTCCTTTTATTCCTAAATACTTTGGTGTGTATTTACTAAGAACAAAGACATTTTCTCATATAACTGGATTTCAATAATCAAATCAGGAAATTACACACAGATCCGTTACCATTTCTCCATTTGAGTATTAAACTAACCTTGTATTTTTGAATAAACTTCACTATGACATAACACTTTATCTTCATTGTGTATCCTTGAATTTGACTGGGTTTAAAAAAATTTTTTTAATCTTGTTGTATGACAGAGCTGGCACTATAATTTTCTTATTGGTAATGTCCTTGCTCAGCCTTAAAAAGTTGGAAAAACACATTCTCTTTTTTTCCATTCCCTGAAAAAGTTGTAAATAGTTGATACTATTTCTTCATTAAATATTGTAAAGAATCTACCCCTGAAGGTGTTGGAAGCTTTTTAATTTGGGATTCAATTTAATAGATATAAGACTAGATTTTCTCTCTTTTGCATCTATTTAGTAAATATTAAAAAAAAACTGTCATTTAATCTAAGTTTCTAATTTATCATCATAAATTATTTTTAATATTTATCTTATAATATTATCCTATTATCTTTTTAACATATGAAGATATATAGTCATAGAAAAGGAATTTTTAATTCCTAATGTTTTTACTTGTGTCTCTCTCTTTTTACCATGGATTTATTAATTTTTTTTTGTTTTTAAATAAACAAATTTTGGCCTTGCTGATTCTCTTATATATTTGCTTTCTGTTTTATTAACTTTGGTTCTTATGTTTTCATTTTCCTCTTTCTGTTTTCTTTTGGTTCAACTTGTCATTCTATTCCTTTTCTTAACTTTTTTAAGATAGATATTTAGAAATAGATTTTCAGGCTTTCTTCTTTTCTGATACATGCTTTTAAGGTTATGAATTTTCCTATAAGCACAGCGTTAGCAGCTTTCCATGTTTCAACATATAGTATTCATCATAATTTCAAAATACTTTGTAGTTTCTAATATAATATTTTCTTTGACTCTTAAATAATGTAGCAGTTTATTACTTAATTTCTGAATATGGGAATTTTCTAGTTTTTATGTAATTGATTGCTAGTTTAATTTTACTGTAGTCAGAGGATATACTTTATGTGATCTTTGTATTTTTAAATTTTTTGAGACATACTTTATGGTCAATATTGGTAAAGGGTACAGGTGTACTTGAACAGCATGTGCATTCTTATTTCTTAGGGGCAATATTCTAAATACTTCAATTAATACAAGTTTGTTAGTCATATTGTTCAATTCCTTTATATTCTTACTTATTATTTTTGGTCTTAATCTATCAGTTAATGAGAGACATGTGTTAGTATCTCTTTCTACGATTTTGGATTTGATTGTTTCTCCTTTATTATGTCAATTTTTGCTTATGTAATTTTGATCTACATTACAAGTTAATACTAATTTAAAATTGTTTTATCTTCCTGATGAATTGAACCTTTTGTATATGGCTGAAAAAATTCTAATTGATAATCTTTATTTTTTGTTGAATTTAATCAGATTTCATTTTTGTGATATATTGGGACCTATGTTTTATTAATATTTTTTCTCTAAGTATCTTTTCTGGCACCTTCCCCTGCTACCAAATTCCTCTTGGGAAGTGAATTGCCCCTCTCCCCACTCCCCCAACTTTACTCCTCTAATGGTTTAGAGTTCTACAACTATCCATTGATTACAATCACATGTACTTTCTGTTTTGCTATTATTGTAATACCTTTAGCTTTACATTTTAATAAAAAATTAGATTTTATTTGTAGTTTTTTACTCTCCATCAAAAATTATAATTGATACTCTGTTTATTTCCATACTCACCCTTTCTTTATTTTTTTCATGCTTGTATATCACAGTTTATCTTTGGGTTTAGTTTTTATTTTTATTTTTTTCTTGCTAAGGAGCATCTTGCAGTGAAAGTTTGTTGGGGTGTATGCAGCCTTAATCTTTGTATATTTGAAAATATCTTTATATCATTCTCACTGTTAAATGGTAGCTGAGCTCAGTATAAAATTTGAAGTTGTTTAATTTTCTTTAGCACTTTGAAGATATTACTCCATTGTCTTCTGACCTTTATTGGGGTCAATATGAAATTTGTGGAGTGTTTGTTTTTCTTTGTAAATAATTTGTAAGTTTTTTCTTGTGGCTTTCAAGAGTTCATGTGTGTCATTCTACAGTTTCATTATGATGAGTCTACATGTGTATTTATACTGGGGAGTTGGAGAATACTTTTCCCTAAGATTTCATGTCTTTCTTCAATTATGGAAAATTCTTAATTGTTAGCATTAAAAATGTTATTCTCTTCCATTCCAATATTCACTCATTTTTAAAACCCTATTCAATGAATGTAGGAGCTTCTTAATATAGCCTATAATCTCTTCACACATACACACCCACATACTCACCTACTCTTTCCAGATAAGTGTTCTGGATGAATTCTTCAGTGTTGTCTTCTAATTAGCATTCTGTCTTTAACAGTGTCCAACCCGGAATTGATCTCATATATTGTTTTTAAAAGTGAGTCTATTTTGAATCCCAAGCTTTTTAGTTGATTACTTCTCATATATATCTATTCCTCTTTCATTTCTTCCCTCTCCAATTTTCTTGTTCTCTTAGAATTAAAGTTTTTTTTTCATTTATGTCTTTGTGCATTATAAAAAAGGTTTATGTCCTATAAAATTGATCCAGAAATAATATGGAATCCAAAAAGAATGTTCCAGTCTGTTCCATAAAATTGATTTAATCAGAAATGAATTCATATTCAGATTCTGGATTCCATTCTCATTGGATTTCTTTACATTTGGGGATTTTGGTTTGTACATTTATTGTAAGTAGGAGATTTTTGTTTATGTGCTCCTTCTTTCTCCCCCCACCTATCGTCTTCCCGTATTTTTCTCACCCTACCAGTGATTTTATAGTTGTTCAGAGCTGTTGTCATCCAGGCCTCTAATCCTGAGCCATTTCCACTATTTCAGGGCTTTCCTCCCAGAGACCTATTAGGCATATCATATCCACAGCCATTAAATTTGATTTAGGTTCTTTGCCACAAAGCCTTTTCCTGTCTTTCTGTCTCCTTAAAGCTGAAGCCCCAGGCACTGTCTTGTCAGCAGCCTAATTTTCCAGACATCTTTCAAGAAGAAGACCCATCCCAGCTCCTCCTTTGTCAGTGAAAGGCATTCTAGCTCCCTTCTCACAGGAGCACTCTGAGTCCCAGTCATCTGCGGGAAGTCAACTTCTAGACCATCACTAGGCAAGCCTATGGTTCTGGCTTCTGCTTACCATTTTTTATTTCTATTACAGAGGTGATTATTTTGAATCCAGTTAGGTTGCTTTTGTTTTGTTTCTTACTTAACACTGCTTGTATTTGTAGCAAAGGGTTCACAGCATGAACTCACTGCACCATCTTGGCCAGGATTCCACCCTGTCCTTGGAGCGCTCCTCATCCTTATTCCTCTAGGGACTTTGTGCCCTTACGCTCAGGCAGTCTGGATATAACCTTGATGCTGGGCCTGGGTGAAAAGAGAGGAATCCCTCTTCTCTCAGGTCCCAAAGGAGATCTTGTGCTATATCTCAGGGACCTTCCTGTGGGAAAGAAGTAGAAGAGTATAGGGAGATAAGAGCTGCAACCACCCTAAGTTTTCACTGAAAGGGTGGGACTGGAGGACAGGAGGGAATGAGGGTGAGGGGTGGGCTTGTTCTCCATTGTGTTCCACTCTGCCAAACTACCCAGAGAAAAGCAAAATTTCAACTGCCAGCAAGATAGATATGGAAATGTTGAAAGAACAAGAAATTAACTTCCTAGGCTGGGTCCCTCATTTATACTTCTAATGACTTGTAAATCTCAAAATTTCCCAATTGGCTAGAAAAGGAAAATGAAGAAAATTTATGAACATTTTTTGGAGTAATTGACTTGAATATGGGGTAGAATTGGAATTTAAATTTTCTTCTGTAGTCATTTTATATTACTTGTTCCTAATGGATTTTCCTTAAGGAAAATTTGGGAAGGAAATTAACATATTTAAATGATCAAATCTTGTATGTTAACTGATTCCTGATAGTACTTAAATAAAAGATTTCTGGTTAGCTTAAATTATAACTAAATCTGTACATGGTGTAAAACTCTTGAACTGGAACAAATCTAGATCATATTTTTTCCAGGATAAAGGTGAACATAACAGCTGATTCACTGTGCGTTGTCTCCTCATAGCTGGTTAACATAATATAGAAGCGCATTCTGTTTTGTGTGCCTGAGTGTCTGATTACAGGGGGTTAAAAATCTCAGGTTTCCTCCATTCTGAGAGCATGTGGTGGCCAGCCCTCAGCCAGATTGAGCCATGTTAATTTCCCAGAAGATTTCAAAGAATTATCTTTTGAAAAGGGAAGTTTGGGCTAATAAAAAGCAGGATAACCTCCGGCGGTCACATGGAGAAGAATGGAAACAAATTACTCCTGGTTTATTTGACATTGTTGCCGGGAGTCAGGGGGCTCTCTCTGGCCAAACCAGACTGCTTTGTTGTTCTTTATTCCAAAGAGAGGCACAATTTCAGTCATGTCCTAAAAAGTGAAGAGCAGCAGAGTTGTGCCAAATGCTACCCTGTCTTGTCCTTATTAAGTTCAGCTCTTCAGGAGTCATAGAGGGTCCTCAAGGATTACAAGGGCTTTGGTCCCAGCAGGTTCTGGGTGTGGCTTCCTATTTTGCCACTTTTATATCCAGGGAGGACTTGGGAAATTTGTGTTTCCACTCTCAGCTTCAGTATTTGCATCTCTTAAAGGATATAATTAATGCCTAGCTCTTGGCCATGATGGTGAAGGTTTGGGTCTGACGAGGAACGTAGTGCACTTGGACATAGTAGATACTGAAAATATACATAGGGATTCCCAGGTTAGAGGCCAAATGGTGGTTACAGACTTTGTGTAAAAATTAAGGAAGTTTAAAATAACATACCAGTTATCTAATTGGCTGTGTAACAAATTCCCCTCAAAATTTAGCAGCTTAAAACAACTGTTTTACTATGCTTGCAGATTGTATAGGGCAGAAATTAAAAAAAGAGCACAACTCCATGATATCTACGGATCAAATGGGAGAACTCAAAGGCTGGGGGTGACCTACCAGCTGGGGAGGAAGCCCCCTAGAAGCATCTTCACCAAGCGGTCAGTGAGGCCCTCACCTCTGAACACTTCATAGTATAGCAGCTTTTACTGTTTGTATGGTAACTGAAGGCACATTGCTTAAGCAAACCAGGCAAAAGTTATAATACTTGTCTAGGTCCTAACCTTGGGAGTCACATAACATCCCTTCTGCTGGGTCTGAGGTCACCTTCAGCTTCAAGAGGAGGAAGCATAAACCCCACTTCTGGGTGGAAGGGATGTCAAAATCCCATAGTAAGAAAGAACACATGGAAGGGGACGTATAGTTGTGGCAGTTTTAGAAAATACAATCTGCCGCAGGGGTGAGGCAATAATAAGTTCTTGAAGTGTTTGCTGGATCTGGCCAGAGTACAGAGGATGGATTCGAGGAGACTAGCTATAAGGCCTCGTCACGGTGACTCAGGTAGGGATAATGAGGGCAGGAAAAAAACGGTGACAGAGAGAATGGAGAAGGGGACAGAGGTAAAAGCTGGCATGGGGACAGGAGCAATCTCATGTAGGCAATGAGGAAGAAGATGAAAAGGGGAAAGAGGAGTCGAGAGGCTCTGAGGTTCTGACCTGGGCGCTCAAAAGGGCAGGCAGCCCTTACCTGAAATGGGGAAGTGGAGGGAAAAGCAGGAACCTCCTCTTCCCTCTTCACTCCCCGCAGACTTGCTTGTCCGTCTCCCAACAGCACACGTAGGTTTAGCTTTGATCTATTTTGCATATGTGCCCTTTGCTTTCAAGGATCTGCATGTTAGATCAGTTCCTGAGGCCCCCAGAAGTCCCTAAAGGGCTGGGAGGATGACTCTGAGAGATGATGTCAAGGTCTGTAAGTGGAAATGAGGCCATTTACGAATCTGATTTTTAGTCAGGAAGTTGTGTTAACTAAAATTACCTATATAACTAAAACTCTGGGGAGAAACAGCTACACATGTGGAGCTACTACAAAATGTTTTAATACCATCATAAAGGGTATGACCCAACATTGCCTGGTGAAGGATCTCCAGTTCCTTTTTTATGGCATCAGTTGTCCCTGGAGGTCAGGCCCTTAGGGCTCCACGTGTGATGGGATCTTCATGATGTCACTGGGCAGGATCCTCTTCTGCCTTTGTCTCTGGTCTCAAGGGCACAGAGATGGTGTATAAGTATGTGGCTTCACTTCATGCCATTCCCAGGAATTTTGGGCTCACAAGAGATGAGACAATGAAGTTAGTCAGAAGATGATTTAAAAACATTCTAAATGAGTGTTAGCCTTCTCCCAGTGGCACCAGGAGAGGCTAAGCAGTTATTCCAATGAAACTGCCATTGCTCACATGTTTCAGAAACCGGCCTTTAAGCATTACTTCTCTCCATGAGCCATCACTGTACCTTGTTTTTGACCCCAAATTGCCTTACTCCCTATAGAAGTAAGAACTATTTTATTTGCAAGTGACAGGGATTAATTCAATGTAAGCAGAACAGCAGATTTCTTGTCTCATCTAACCGGATAGACTGGAGCAACGTGGCATCAGGTGTGACCAGTTCCTGGGGTCAAAGGGTGTCACTGGGTCTCTGTCCCTTCGATGGTTCTCTCTGGGTTCACCTTATTCTGGTGAGCTTCCTGCATGTGCCAAGGCAGATGGCTACCAGCAGCCTGAGACTGCACTATGCCTGGTTAGCAACCTCAGGAAAAGGAGAGCCCACACCCCACTAATCCGCACTCCCCACTCCTACCTGACATTGTCCTGACATCCCTCTCAGGCAGGACTCTGTCCCAGACTTAGCCCTCTGCCCATTGCTGTGGCTGGGAGGGAAAAATTTGTTAGTAGAAAAAAAAAAATAGGGCAAAGCACGTGTTCTGGAAAGACAAAAATAGTAGTAGTCAATGGCTACCACATCTGCTTAGGCCATCATCCTAACCACCGATTAACCTTTCACTATTTCCAAAACCTACCCTGGGAGCTGTTAGAAATGCAGACTCTCAAGCTCCATCCCCGCCCTAGTGAACCAGAGCCTGCAGGTCAGCAAGGTGATTCTCATGTACATCGAAGTTTGGCAACTGCTGGGAAGCATGGGGCAACGGCTGTGCAGAGGTCTCCAAAGGGAAGTTTGAGGAGTTTCAGCATGACCAGAACAGGCAGCCAGCCTGCCAGGCTGACTCCACAACAGCAGCAGGCTCGGGCTCAGTGTGGCTGGACTCAAGTTAGCGCTTCTTTGAGAAAGAGAACTTTGTTCCCTCTTCTTGTGTTTAGTGATGGGCGTGTGCTCTCATGCAACAAGTACTTGGGTTCCTGACTTGGGTTGATTTTTCCTTTATTCATTATGCGCAGCGGGTGAGCACTCATCTCTGGGAGGCAGAGAGACTAGGCTGGGGCCTGAGGTCAGAGCTAGGCTAAGCCAAGGGGAGACGCTGGCTCTGCTCAACCTCCTGACGCAGCCTCCTGGAGCTCTGTGAGTGGCGTAGGGCGGGGGTCCAAGCCTTGGTCCTGAGTGTGTGGGAGGGGCCTTCAGGGGCTTCTACAGAGTTGAGAAGAAAGCTTCAAGGCCAGGAGAGTCCATCCTCAGGGGAAAAGGTCACACAGCTTTTCTCTTTTTTTAAATGAACCTTTACTGCTATCACCAGAGTGATTCTGGAATGTGAATCCTATCTCATTGCATTGGGCAAATTCCAGAACTTTGTTCTCCTAACAGTAGAAAGGGTTAATGAGAGTCACTGTGAGGGTTGAGTGAGAAACTGTGTAGGAACTGAGCAGCAGAGGTTGTCTTTTTGCGAGCATTTAGCACACAGGAGGCTCTGGACTTCCACTGCCCAGGATGCATTCAGCAGCTCCTGGCTCAGAGCTCCACAAGCACCGAATCAGGAGTAGCTCTATGGCTCCCCAGCCTTTGTTCACTTTCCTTCCAGGTGTGGTATGGTGAACACCTGCATGCCCTTCACTTGAGATGGATGTGAATTAACCTAGACTCAGTCTTGAGAATCTATGACATCCCTTCTTGAGATAATTGGAGACACTCTGAGGTTTTAGAGAAATATGGAGTCCTGAAAGAACTTAGCATTTGCAATGTGCAGTACCGGTCAATCCCATCAGCAAGAAGGTTCTGGCACTCCCCAGTCTTCCAGGTCTCTGTGGCTCCTTTGGTAAATAATTTCTCCCATGCACAACCACACAGGACCCGGGGGACTTGAGTTAGTGTTTATTGGAGAAAGATCACTTCATTCCCTCTTGATATTTTTAGACTGGGGATGTGCTCACACACAACAAGTATCTGGGCTCCTGGTGGGGTTAATATTCCTTTATTCATCCGGCACAGCTGGCGACCTCACCTGTGAGAGGCAGGAACGTGGGCTGGAGCTAGGTGAAAATGTCGCTTTCCATCCTCACAGTCTCCTCCAGGCCTGTGTGGCCATCCTTCAGGGGCCACATGCAGCATGGGTCGAGGCTTCCCACCAAGGCCCTCTGCACCCTCACTCCCTGTAAGTGGCCCCTGGTCAGGGGAAAGCCACGAGTCCACATCTGTATCTGTGTCCTGAACTCTTTTCCAAACTGGAACTCACATTTCCAGGTCTGATGGGCAATCTCGCTGGCTGTTGCTTGAGCCTCCATCCTGGGGGCCCTTTAACATCTTCTCGGTGACCTCTCCCTTGTCTTGGTGCAGGGCTGTTGAAGGGCCGTTTGAGTTTGTTTGCTTATATGTCTCATTGTTGGCAGCACCCATCACGACCGCCATGCTTGGGCCCCATTTCAGTGCACCGCAGCCCTTTGCCCTTTCCTGACTTGCCAGGCAAGTCCCCTGCACCTGGACCATCCCGCCCATCTCCCTACACCGCCTTCCTGTCCACTAATGTGGCCAGTCCTAAAGGTTCAGTTTAAGGGCTTCCCGGGAAGCTCCACGCACCGGGCTGGGCCCTCCTGCCCAGGCTCCCTAAAGGTGCACAGCGGCTGCAGGTCCGGGACCCTGTGTGTCCTGGAGGACCACCTGGAGCTTCTTCAGTCCCCTCCACAGCAGTGAAGCCCCGCAGGGCAGGGGCAATCTGCACCTGTCTGCTCACAGAGCCTCCAGCGAAGGTTTCCTGAGCGGGCTGTCTCTAGCCTGGTGACTTACCCTCTTCTCATCTGTGCAAAGGGGCTCCTGTTGCCGACCTCACAGAGTAACCCCCGTCACAGCCTGGCTCAGGGCCCCCACGTGCTCTGCATTTGATCCATTTGTACTTTCCTTCCTCACTCTTTGTTCTCTTAGATGTCAATACATATTTCCCAAATGAGTAAGTTAACAAATACATAACTTGGATGGCCTTCTATTCCAAGTGCTCACAGCCCTGTAGCTGTTTATTTTCACTGATGTGATGACATGATTATTACGTAAAAGACAACCAAAACTCTGGACTCTTTCTCCTATTTCTCCCTCTCAGGTATTGTTTAAGGCTTGGGAAGGACAAAAGAGTAATTCAACCTATGTAAACACTGGCTGTTACTCTTTTTAACTTTTGCAAACCTGAGAGAAGAAAAAACCTGTTCCATTGTGGTTTTAATTTGCATTTCTCTGATTACCAGTGATTTGAACACTTGTGAAAAGCAGGAATATACATTTTAAACCCTTCAAAGGCTGCAAAGTGCTTCCGTGAGATTCCCGGTGTGCTGGCTAATGCCGTCAAATTCCCAAGACTCTCCACTGTTGGGAGGGCACTCACACCGTGGCAGATCAGTTATACGGCCAAAGCAAGGGCCACTCCCCAGCACACTCAGGAGCCCTTATGGGATCTTCTGACCTGCCTGTGTGCTCTTTGCCCCTGTCAGTGGCCACAGGCCTCCAAAGGGACTCCCATCCTAGGACACCCTCTCCTGAGCCTTGATTTATGGCCAAGTTCCTGGGGCCATTTGACCTCAACTCACTGGGAGAAGCCTTGAGCACATCTTATGCCCAGGATCAGAACATGAGTCCTCAAGATCCAGGGAATGAGTGACCTCCTTGCCTCAGGCCAGTGCCCACTTCCTTGCAGGTGCTCATTCCTGTGTCAGGACAGACTCCTTCCCAGGGTGGACGACTGTGAGAGGAGCATCCTGTAAGCTGATGGGGTCCCCCTGCTCCAAGGGGCTGGCCTTCCCTGGGGACTGTCCCAGGAGCAGCCTTCAGAACACCATCAATGGGCTCCTCGGCCTCGAATAATCCTGCCTGTGGGGCTTTAGTTGAAGGTCAAGGTGGGTTTTTGGGGGAATCTTGCCTGCCTGAAGAGACAATGAGTTTCCTACTCCCTCCCAGTCTCTGCTCCCGACCTCCTGTGAGCTAGCACTTGGAATATAAACTTATAAACATATCAATTAAGAACGGAAAATAATTTTCAGAGACATATAATTGAAACCCATTTTTAGAAAAGTAAGAACAGAATTCCCACCAGAAGCAACCTTTACCGGATTACATAGCAATTCGACCTTGTCCAACCAAAGGCCCACTGGAGTGTACTTGCCTAACATGAGGGAGCAGGGGTGAATTCAAACTTCTTTATGTCTAGATAAAGCAGTTCACTATAAAATACGTTGGCTTTTCCTGGGCTTCTAACCATCAAAATTACATACATGCCAATAGATAGATAAACAGATTGACCTATCAATTCATAGCTATGATAGGTAGGTAGGTAGATAGGGTTTCAGCCATGTTCTAAGGGCACTCGTATAAAAGTGCACCAAGTTCTTCATTGTCATTTTTGGTAGTGATTCAGTCAGAGAGGAAGAAACCAAAGTCAGTATCAGAACTGGGTTCCAGGCACCTCTAAAGAAGGTTATCCTCTCTCCCGTCTATATGCGAATGGTGAGAACAAGGAGCCAAAGGCTGCGAAGACTTTGAGCATTGCTCTGAGCCTATTGTCCTTCGGCCTCTTTTCCAGGTGATTGGCATATAGCAAATCAGTCAGCAAACATTTATCAAGTGTCTGTCAAGTGCCAGACACTGACTTGGCCTCTGAGAAAAACACAAAAGAGAAAAACAGCAGACACTTTCTTTGTTCACACAGAAAGAGGGCCGCTCCACTTCATCAGTTTCATGCAAGGTAGTAAAGTGTGTGCCCTACCTTTACAAGAAGCACTATGTGTCTCTGAATGAACATTAATTGCCTGGGTTGAAATTCTGGCTGTGTCACATACTAGCTGAGTGGCCTTGGCCACACTAATACCTTGGGGTCTCAGTTTCCATGTGGGCAAAATAGTAGCTACTTAGGCTTCCACACAGGGCTGCTGTGAGGATTCAATGATGTGATCCCTATTAAGTGCTCCGAACCATGCCGGCACATAGAGAAAGCACTGTGAACGTTAGTTACAATCCTTTCTGGCTGTGAGTGTCCAGGTCCTCAGAACCCAGACTCAGCTTAAATGGAGAGGGCTGGCAAAGGGAGGCTGCCCGGGGGCAGGGGAGGATAAAAGTGTTGCGGTGCTCCAGGAGCTTCCACTCAATGTCATCACAAAACACTAGAGAGAAATGTGTAATGGACACTTACCACCACATTTCCTGGATACATTTTACCATATTGATTTTATTTTTTTAATTTCAAGGTAAATTAGAAAGATGATCACATTTCATCCCTAAATGATTCACTCCAAAACATAAAGACAATTTCTTCCAGAACCTCAGTATCGTAGTTCCACCTAACAAATCAACAATTCCCTCATCTAACACCCAGGCATCTTGGAGTATTTGGAATGACTGTTTTGATCTTAAGATAGATTATGCTGGGGAGGAGATCATTTTGAAGACAAGACATGAATTGCTGTATGTAGGAAAGAGTGCTGCAGGTGTCAGAGTAGAGAAGGGAATGTATTGGCTGGCCAGTGTCTCTCTTGTGAACCCTCCATACACCCACGGAAAACATAGCCTGGTCTGAGATCCTTTGCGGAGTGTGCTCATTACAGTTTCCTTCTTTTTAAAGAAGGAAAACATGTTTTTTTGAAGGCTGCTTGACAGACAAGGAGGATATTAATAAATGACATGCAAATTTCTTAATTTCACTTTCGCTGGATATGTGATTGCTACTTCTGAAATACAGGCTGGTGATGGAGCTTCTTTTTTAAAAAGATGTCTTGAGCTCTGAGTGTGTGTGGGTTGTCCAGCTGCACTTGGCTAATGGTGAGGGGCAGGCTCATTCTGACCTGAGAAATGGTAAAATAAGGACACATCTCTATGAAAACCATCCCTAAATAAGAAGTGGAGAGTTTAATTCTGAGACTGTTTCTTGGGTAGAGATACTGCAAAGGTTTGACTGAAAAGCTGCTTAAGTGCTTTTTATAGCTCTGCTGCTCACACATGAGAAAGCAATTTCATTGATCGGCCTTCTTACTCTTAGCTTTCGTGCCATTGCTCTTCTATGTCTCCTTCCGTTGCCTGTGGTGTGGGGTGGCGTCCACCCTCCACTGGCGGGTCTTGATCTCTCTGGGCTTCCTGGTTCAAACACCCCTGCCCACTCCGCAAGAACAGGTATGAGGGACCCCTTGCCACTGTATGAGACATGCACAGTCCCCTCTGGCCTGACAGTTGGCCTGTGGTGCTGCAGGGTGGGAACACCCCCAGCGGAGGGGAGACATTAAGGACCTGGGTTCACTATCAAGACTACTTGAACTCAAAACCCGCTTCCACCACTTACTGTCGGTTCCCCTTTTCTCAAGGGCAGGGAGGAGCCAGTCTTTCAAATACGCCATTCTCTTATATTTACACCTCTTTGAAGATACTTTGGTTGGTTCTGGAAAAGACTGTCCTTCTTCAAGAATGAGTGAATTGTTTCTTATGTAGTGAAGAATGCCCCAACTATAAATTGAGGGTGATTGTTGACACAAGATGACCATTTCTATCCTGTTATGTGTTCTTAACTGCCTGGCTTATTTAGTTTTAGTTAGAAGGAACTCAATTTTCATCTCCCCCTTTTTTAATAGACATGCCCTATCTTGCCTGTGGATTTTGTGTACCAAGAATAAAAATCCACATCCCAGTTTCAAGACAGAGAAATGACTGGTTACGTAGAGGAGCATATTTATATAATCTGGATGTCAAAACCAAACATGAACCAAATACAATTTGATTGTATGAAGTTCTTATTTAAAAAATAACCCAGCACTTATAAATCCCACTACTTGGATTTGTAGCTAATACTCTTCAGTTTTCCATAAATTTAAAGTAGTACCACCAGCTATTAGTAAGGCATGAGGTTTGAATGATCTGTAAAATAGTGTTTGTAGATGCCAATAATGATTTTGAAAGATGTGAATATTGAACCTTAAACTTAACCTTGTTCAGAAGTCTACTGAGCCAACTGGCTCTGGGCAGAAAGCTCCACAAATAGGTGGATGACAAACAATGCCAGGGCACAATTCAAGATTCAGGAGAGTACAGATTTTCTAGGAGACTGAGAACTGGGAGAAAGTACTGAGAGGTGTCATCAATTATTTAAATCATTAGAAAAAGGGAATTTAAGTTGTCTTGTGTAAAATTCAGCATGGGGGAAGAAAAAAATGATAGAGAAAAGGAATCTCTTTTACTTAGCCATTAATGAAAGCTACATATGCAAACATGAACCATATGAATGAGTTGCCCTCTGGGTAATGCATGCTAATGGTTCCATGAAGCACCACTAGAGTAGAAGTAGAGGATACAGCTGTAGCTCATTCTTTCTCTCATTCAAGGCCACAGACATTGTGGACCTTGGGACTCTGTTGACTTTGTTCAGATGTCATGTCACTATAGCCACGGATTGGCCGGCAACCTTGTGGACAACCACTGAGATTGTGTTTGGATCCTGACTTGTACGCAGGTACCAAAATTCCTTGCCAGGTCCCAGCTACTGTGGCAGATACTGCTGACTGTTCATCCAACATCTATGTCTTCCTAGGGCTTCCTTACTTACAAAGCTCTGACGTTACATGGGCCTCGCAGTAGCTGGCTGACCACCCTCCTTTCCTCAGCCTTTGTCACAGCCTGTAGAACCCACTTATCACAGCCTGGCCAATGGGGTGTGGGAAGAAGTCCGTGAAGACTGGGTACTTTTTAAATAAAAAGTCCAAGCTTTACCTAGAGAAAGCCTCTTTTTTACCTTTTGCTGTTTCTGCTCTGGGATACAGAAGTCACACACAGGTAACAACAGTGTGCATGTTAGTATGACAGCTGACATGTTAAGAACGGAGTCAGGAGTAGAAGAACAATGAGAGGGGCCAGGGTCCCCCAGAACCTCGCTGAGTTACTGCACCTGCCCTGGACTACAGCCTCTACATTTCTCATCGTCTGAGAAAAATAAAGCCCTGTTTCTTCAAGTCACTATGGCAATATTTTCTACTACTTGTAGCCAATGCGTTCATAACTGATACAGATCCAAAGAAAGATTCTTCCAGAAAACCTGAGCCAAAGTCACTCAGCAATTTATTAACTATGCCTTCTAGAAAACAGCTCATTTTCAGCCCTAGAAACCCAACTTAAAAGAAACTTCTACTATTCCTTTTTTTCTTTTTCTTTTCAGACCATGTGATTCCAGATATCAATAATGTTTCAAGAGTGTGCAAAGCAACAGGCTCTGGGTTACTCTATCCTTCTGTTATCACCATCTTAATGAAAAAATACAAGTTGACCACAATATTTCTGCCAGTTTCTTTGCTCTCTCCATTGTTGCCAAAGTCCCTTTCTATTGGGCACCTGGACAAAGGTCATAGTACTTTAATTTAGGTGGCATGACCTTGGCCACATGTCAGATGGAGGAAAAGCATAAACAGGGACAGAGGCTGGCCTGCATGCTTCAATGGTTTTCACAGATGCTTTGCTGTTCACAGAGGAAGTTTTCATGTCCTGAAATGCTCAACAACATCTTAAGTAATACTCCATTGGAATGATTATTTGTGCCAAAATCCATGATAACTTGTCCGACTCATTCTTCAGTATAAATGGCCAAAGCTAGTTCTTTTCAACCTAAACAATTAAACTGTGTTGTCGGATGCAAGATAAGGACCAGAAAGCAGATCAGAATGTTTTTATGGACACTTAACAGACGTTTTCATCTTCACTGGCTATGAGAGTAACCCTGGAGTGGGCTGAGCACTGCCGTAAGTGGAGTGTAGCTGACTCTTCCCGGGGCCCTTGGTGAGCCTATGGCACGGGCTGCCTGGTGGCTGTGCACTGCATGCCGGCTAAGGCCAACAGCTGCCTGTGCTGTGTCTAGGCCACCTGCCAGTGGTGTCAGCTTTATACTCGGGGTGGCTCATCTGGGTCAGAAGGGCTTAAGGACTCCCATCACAGGACTGGTCAAACAAGTTTTGCAGATCTAGAAAAAGACAGAAAATAGGATAAAAGCCAAGCAGTATAAAGCCTCAGTCTAAAGGGCCAAAGCATGTCCAAGATATCTATAGGATATCACTCCCTCAGGGATTGGAATCAAATTATGAATGCAGCAGAACTTTCTAGACCCTGCAAGTTGTTTCAGGAGCAATCCTACTTGAAGGATTCTGATACATTTTTAGTAAACCCGTTTTAGGTTTACCTGACTAGCACTTCCAGATTTAAAGAGCCCTGTATCCCTTGGCAAGGAACATTCCGCAGGAGGAGTAGACTGGCAGAGAACCTGTACATCTATGGGGCTCTGAGTTGGACTCACTATCATCACCCTGCTGCTCTGAGACACCCTGGCCCTAGAAATTTTGACAGTCTACACTGGGGACATGGAGAGCCACAGGATAAACCTGGAGTGTTTTCCTGGGGCATTCATTTTGTTTGATGATAAATAACCAAGAAGGTTTTTATGCTTAAATAATATGTTATGGTGTATTATGCAAAATTTGCATGATTATTAAGGAGAAACACAAGCCTTCAAAGAAATCTGCATTGTGGGTGGGTTGAATTAGATACTCAGATTCACTCTTCTCTGGGGTTGTAGGAATGCTCTGCTGGAACAGTTCTGAGTGCAGTAAATAGGTGATGGCGCTTCACAAGCTGTACAGGTGGTATCTTTAGATGAGCATCTCCTTCAGGACAGGGCCACATATTGTTTATCTTTCTCTCCTTGGTTTTTCTCCAAATAACACAGAAGAGAACAAGGGAAAAAGGAGAAAAAAAAGTCATTTCCTGAGCTCATGCTCTGAAGAAAACCACAGGTGACATTTTGGTGAATATCTGTCAGGATGCCTCTCCACGCATAAACCACGCAAACACCACGACATAAATGCGTGGGTTCCTTGTTACATAAAGGCTTGTCCTATTTGTCTGTGCTTTTATTATGGGCAGGAAGTTTTTAAATGTTAGATCAGTTTGACTTAAGTTGACTCAAGCAAATTAACATTTCCAGATACCCACTCACAGTAAACAAGGTCACACACCAATATGAATAGAGAAAGGCTCTTGGCATTTACTTGGATGTAATAAACATCATCCCTGTTTCTTTTTTAAACAACAAAAATAGGACTAGGAGGCGCTCAGTAGATGATTGATGGGTGTGTTTCCAAGGCTGAAGCTGGGGTGCCATCCTCCAGGTCAGTGGCAGGAAAGGGTACAGTGAAATAGCTCTCCAGACTTGAAGTTGTGCGGCCTGGGTAAGCACAGCATCACTTGGTGGCATCTGGCTTGGTTTCATGGCACAGCGGCCTCCTGTTGGCCTCCAGTGGCAGGGTGAGACCCCCGGGGGAGCCTCAGTAGCCAAGCCCATCTGCCTGTGCTGGCTCTTTGTGATATGACACAAGCCTGCTCAGGTGGACGTGTGCTGGGAGTGGCTCACAGCAGGAGGCCTTTGGGAGTGCTGTGGGGCAGGAAGGCAGGGCATGCCCCATGCGAGGTCCGCATACAGCTGCTACCCTTGTGACACAAGCTGCTTTCCCCTAAAGCCAGCCTCAGATGCATGAGCTCAGGCTCGGCCATGGCTGCTCTCAGCAAAAGCTTTGTTCTGAGAGTGACTTTACGAGGTGGTTCAATCATCAGTGGCCAGACTTCGAATGGAGCAGCAGCCCCAAACCTCTGTCCTGTGCCCCTGCCCAACTTTCAGTGCCTGCTGGGTGTCCCCCCTCCCTGCCCCCATCTCTGTCTCTCTTTCACACACACACACACACACACACACACACACACACACACACACACACACACATGCTGCTTACCCCATCCTGAGGTCCATGAGTGGAAATTTCAGGAGCCAACTTCCCTTTGAACTACTGTATGTAGAAAGGATGGTCTCCTCAGGGTTCACACATAAACGTGGATCCTGGGGGAGAAGAGGAACTAACTCCAGTGCTTGGAAATGATGTCTGCATCACATCTAAGACACTGGTATTTGAATCAACCTGGACAGGGCCTTAGTTCCTCCATCTGTGTGCCCTAAAACTTGGGCCACCTCACTTAACTTGTCCGTAAAATGGGGGAACTACCCTGAAGGGTGAGGATTGGATGCACTTCCATAACTAAGCACTTTGCAGGGCACCTGGTGCATATAGCAAGTGCCCCATGGGTGGCAGCTGTCTAAAGAAATCTACTTAAGGGCCGGCCCTACCAAGCCCCAGATCTGGAGCTGGGAACTCAGTTGCTAAGCCTTGAAGCTGGGGCGCCTGCTCCACCTGTTCCTCAGAGTCTTCCTCGGAGGTTCAGCCTCACTAGCGTCCCCAGTCAGGGCCAGGCCTTTTTGCCCTTCCTCCTCCCCTTCTGGCCTCTGTGTTGCTCTTGGCTCCTGCTACCTTTAAACTTTCAGGCAACCAGGATTTATGCTGTGTGTCCCTGTGTGAGTCCGGGACTGCTCATTCGTTAGTGGACAATGCTGGTTAGGGCAGTGTGGCTGATCAGCTAAGAACACAGGATTTAAATTCAGACAGAAATGGGGACTGAATTTCAGCTCTGCCACTAGCCACCTGTGTAACTGTGTGCCAGGCTTTTTAAAACTTCTCGGAGTTCAGTTTCCTGAGCAGTAAGATGGTAGGAATAGTAGCATCCAAGGGTTCTTATAAGAATTAAGTTAGTAGTATTTGTAAAGATTTGTTAAGTGCATGGTAGAGGCCAAATAGATATTAGCTATTACTCATTTTATTAAGTACTTTTATTATTAATATATTTTAAATTAGTTTAGTGCTATAAATAAAACATAACAGGGCCAATGGTTTTTGACCCATATAAAAGAAAGCTGTATCCTGTTGTCCTTTGTAAGGGTGCACTGCGGGCCTCTCTCACCTTTGAGGAAGGTACAGAGAAAGGAAGGAGAAATTCCTCGACTCTGACAAGGGAGGGACAGTCACCTATTGCTTGGAGGGACTTAACACTTTGCTCAAAGCTCCTTTTTTAGCTTAGTGGCAAGTTCTGCTTTCCAAGACTGGCTGCCGACTGTTTAGGATGCTTTTTGGGGAAAGACGTTAGCTCCCTACAGGTTTAATATCTTTCATGCAAAGGAGGAGCCCGCCGCAGAGTTCATAGCCCTCTTGGGCAGTATACAGATTTGTCTCTTTTTAAATTATGTCTCTTAATTTTTACTTACTGGTTATCCTCTTTTCTTTCTTCTGTTTCTGAAAAAAATAAAACACATTCCTACTGAATGTGACCCCAGGTCCTTACAGTGGCCCACAAAGCCCTGTGGGGTCTGGCCTCACCCTTCCTCACTTCCTCCCTCCCTCCCTCTGCTCTCAGGTGCTCTGTTCCAGCTGCACTGACTTGCTCGTAGCTTCTGATGCACACAGAGGAAACACCCCCGCAGGGCCTTTGCATGTCCTGCTCCTGTGCCTGGACTGCTCTTCCCTTGGATATCTTCATGGTTTGCTCACAACCCCATCTGAAGAAGCACCAGCCACCCTGTCACTCTGTTCCCTTCACCCCATTTTGTCTTTCTGTATAAGACTTAGTACCTCCTGAAGTGTGTGTGTGTGAGATTGCCCGACTTCATCCACTAGGATATAAATGCCCTGAGGGCTGAGACTGGTATTTTGCTCAGTGCAGTGGGCCCAGCAGCTAGTGCCATCCTGACACACAGCAGGCACTCCATAAATATGGAATGAGTGAATGATGACATGATGCTGAGCTGGTGCCATGAGCAGGGGGAGGGAACTTCGGGGGCCTGCTGTCAGCCCATCACCCCATGGATAGAAAGACCCAGGACAGGTGGGTGCATCTTCCATGCTGGTCTCCATGACTGTTCTGAGTGATGGGCCTGAAACAGAGCTCAGCCTGCAGGTGAGGGGGTGGCTCTCCAACAGCAGGTCTCGTGGATGGTACGTGCTCAGTACGTGTTTGAATGAAAAGTACTGAAGATAAAAGGGGAAGAAATCTCTTTGTAAAATTAGACCCTATAAGGGGTGTGTTAGTTGTCTTTGGAAGGGGGTTGGAAGAGGATTTCTTATACTCAAGTGAGACGCTTTTGATGACGCCTTACTGTCCCTTCTCCCAAATACTTTATAATATTAGGAAATCAAAGAGGACTCTATTCTCTATTAATCATGGTATGTCTTAGAAGATCAGGAAAATGTTCAATGCCCTTTCCACTGCTTAACCATGAATGTTCACTAAGATAAAAAGATGAAATTTTATTTCTTATGGAGATGGACTTTTTATGGTACCCCCTCTTTTTTTTCCTAAAGTAAATGCTCTTTGTAAGAAAAAGAAAAGTCAAATAATACAGAAGAGAAGAAGGAAGAAAGAAAAACGGTCACTCAAAATCTCATCTTCTGATGAACACTGTAGATAACATTTTGGAATCACGTTTAGGATACCTCTCAGTGCATTTATACAATATACACACATGGATTCCCTTTTATGTAAATGGGCTTATAGAAGCTGCTTTCCTCACCCAATGCTCTATCTGAGGCCACGTTTCTATGTCAGGATACGTAAATCTTCCACATAACCTTTGCGGCCTTTAGTGCAATAGGGGTATTCCACTGTCTGTAGCTGGCTCCCTGCTGACAGATATTTAGGGTATTTCCAACTCTCTGCTATTAGATGAGATTGTATTGGATGCCTCATGGGCACACTCTGGGCAGGGCCTGTCCCAGCTGACCCAGCAGGTGCCTATGGCACTGTCACTCTGGAAATCTGTCATCACTGGTCAATGGTCTCCCTCTTACGCCAGCCCAGACCCTGTTGTCTTAAAGGCTCCCCAACCCAGTTCTTAGTATTAATCAAGTGGGCTCTATTTAGCCCATCTCCCTCATATGGAGGAGGACTTACATACCTATTTTTGATTTCCTAGAAAAAGACAGAAATGCTTCTATGTTGTACTTTGTGCTTCTTTAGAATTCATCCCCTCACTTTCTGACAACAGCAACCCGTGGAGAGTTACCCCCTCCCGCTGAATGTAGTCCTGACTGACCTGGCGGTGGGGGCAGGCGCACAGTCACCAAGTCCCTGTGTGTGGTTGTCTAAAAGGGCCCCCCTCCTGTGCACCCCCAGCCCGCGCTGCGCCCCCTCCCAGCCCACAGCCTACAGGCCACTGGTTTGCAAGCTCCTGGGATTGGCGGGAGCACCCCTCGCAGGACAGACTGGTGTTCAGCAGAGATGCCAGGGAACCTCCAGGCGGAGGTGTGTTACCTCGGGGGTCTTAAATATCACCTTTCCTTTGTTTCAGGGCACGGGGAGGAGCAAAGGCTTGAAACAAGAGACTGTTCACTGCTCTGTGGAGTTGTTTTTGTTTTTCATTTCCTCTCATTTTGCCCTAAACCCTGGTGCACTGGGTCAGAGGGCCCCACTACACTGACCTGTTGGACTAGCTGAGGATGCAGGGGCCCCAGGAGCTACGTGAGCCACCCAGGATCATGTGGCAGCACTCAGAGCCCCAGGACTTGAGCTGCTGATGGTGGGCACGGCCCTCGGCTCAGGGGAGCTGTCTGTGGGGCGTGGAGCAGCCGGACAGTGGCTCATGTTGCAGGACCAGGTTGTACCTGGGGGCTGGGCAACCCTTGTTTTTCTTGTTTCAACGTCCAAAGAGCCATGCAAGGAGGTGGCAAAGAACGCTGGTGGTCTTATTTAGAGGGTCTCTAGGTGCAGAGCCTGGGGACCTGCGCTGACATCTTAGGTTGTTCCAGGTGAGTGACTGAACAGTTCGCTGTGACCCTCCACTGACCACAGTGCATGGGGAGAGGTGTGAGCTGTTGAGCCGAAGGGCCCTGGCAGACGCCTTCCCGCACACAGTCTCATTTGGTTCCCCCTCCTGGGACCGTGGTCTGCGGCCTGGCTCTCCTCCGCCACCTGTGGGCTGAGGAAACAGGATGGTCAGAGCTGCTAAGTGGAAAGGAACCATCCTGTGATGGAGATGGAGATTTAAGCCATCTGTGCCTTGAGTCCGAGGTAGGCTCCATCCCTGTGATGGCACTGCTCCCCGGAACACCCCAGGACTCCTGGGTGTGGCGGTGAGGGGATCTCTTGGGAGAGAGATGTCATCTGGCGAAGGAATCTGCTGCGTCTTGTGCAGACTTCTCAGCTGCACTGGCTTCCTTTCCCAGCTGACATGTCACCTGAGGAGAACAATGTCAAAAGTTGGTGTTTTCTTCTGCATCTCTTGGTGAGTCTCCCTCCAGACAGCAGTTGGCTCAAGGAAACCATTTTGGCTGCAATCCCACAGAGTTTCATTTTCACTTTTTTATTGAAAAATCAAAATCTGGGGAATTAGAGCCTTTCCATATTGGTTTTTCAGGGGCAAGTGAAAATTACATTCTGTATAGGACCAAGAAAGTGCCACCTTGAGTGGTGACAGGACCAACGCTGGAGTGACATGTGGTAAGGGATGCGCTGGGGCACACAGATGTTATCTCCATGTAATCTTTCCGAGCGGCAAAGCAACAAATTCTGATCCACATAAAATGATTTCTGGGAGTAAAATTTTATTTTGTTTTATTTTTAGTTGAAAGGAGAGTTGAAGAAACAGACCAAAGTGAGAACTGGGACCGTGTTCAGTTTCTCCTCTAAGCATGTCAGGTGTAGAGGGTGTAGGAATATAATAATTTATCCTCCATTTGCCCCATGGTCCCAAGCACATAAGCCGGTGAGAATTACACCTGGGACTTGCCTGGGCTTACCCTGCCTTATCTCTAAACATCCCGACCCTCCCCCAAGGCAACAGGCCGAGCGGATCCACCACAATAAAAGGCACCACGCTGCTGCCCTCTCTCTCTCTCTCTCTGTCTCTCTGTCTCTGTCTCACTGCTCTCTCTGTCTGTCTCTCTGCTGCCCCTCCCTCTCTGTCTGTCTCTCTCTGCTGTCTGCTCTCTGTCCCCCTGCTCTCCCTGATCTCTCTCCCTCTCTCTCTCGCTCTCTCTCTCCACTGCCCCTCTGCGGCAGTCACTCTCTCCTTCAGATAATAAAGTCTCTTGCATGGGCCCATGTCTCCTGAGTCATTCTGGGTAAGGAGGGTCGCGGTGAGATACCCTTTCATTGGTGCCATGACTCGGATGAGACACTCCCATTGACTTTGCTCTTCCTCCGAGAACCTGACCTGCTTTGGGAACCCTCACTGCCTGATCCTCCTCCACGGCTCACCGTCCATTTCCCCGGGCGCTCGTCTTCTTGCCCAACACTGGCCTTCGATTGGGTGAGTCTCCCCTTCATGGTCAACTTAAATGTCCCTTTGGAACCTGGGAAGTGACCGTTGAGTGTCCGGCACCCCCAAGGGCTCCTCTGGGACAGGGGCACCGCCAACCACGACTTTCAGAGACATGGTTGATCCCCATAGTTGACCCTACTCTGCCTCCCCATGGTGAGAATCCTCATACACTGAGGCCCGGTCTCCCTTTATCTACGTTTCTACTCAACTCGAAAACTCCTGGTACCAGGTACCGAGCCTCCCCAGCATTTTTGCCTCAACCCCACAGTTAGAGGTGGTGATGACCCCCTAACTGTGCCTGGTCTTCTCCGCAATCTTCTCAATCACTCAGGGATGCCTCAGCGACTTCTGAATGGTCTCGTTCTCACTGTGGGAACTGGCCCCTCTGTTCCTGCAGATTCACTGCCGGGGTGCTTACTCAATAATCTAAAGCCCCTCCACCTCACTCCAGACCTCAGACCTGTTCACTACTGTAATGAGATCTGGCCACAATATCCTTTGGACAATCAGTCTAAATGGCCCCCAAATGGCTCTTTAGATCCTAAAATTCTCCGCGACCTATACAACTTCTGTGAGTGTAAGGGCAAATGGAAAGAGATTCCATATATCCAGGCTTTCTCCTACCTCCGAACCAAGCTCTCTGTCTGTCTCCCCTGCAATCCTAAACACCTACTACTTGCCTTAAAGTCCACACCCCTAAGCTTTTTTCACATTCCCAAATATCCTCAACTGCCTATAAAACTCCTGGACAGTGCACCTCCATGGGCTCTCTTGTCCCCTCCTGGCTCGTGCCACGAGCTCTGTCCTCTCACTGTATCATTACATCTCAATCTGTATGTTTGTGTCTAAGTGTGTAAATGAAAAATATTTTTCAACCTCCAGATGGTATTAATAAAAATTGATTTAAAGACAAGTGCTTGTAAAAATTGGACATTTTAAAATTTCCAGAAAATTCTAATAGAAGGTATTAAGCATTAATGCTAATTTAAGTTGAACTGAATACACATGTCCTTATGGTTATCAGCTGCCTAAGTTTACCTAAAGTCATTTAAGTTGATGGTATCGTTAAATCTTTCAAAGAAAAATGCTTAAAGTGAAGCGTAGCTTTGTCTAATGTGAGTAACTATTTAAGCAAGGCCTTAAAACTTTTAACAGCTTCCCAAAATCAAATTCAAAAAGGTGCTTTTTACCTCTAGTTCACTCTGATGTTTTCCAGAGGGCCCCTGGAACATGTCAGAGGAATTTTTTTCTCATTGGAGAAAATATTTGGCTAATTTGGCTTATTTACCTGCATAATTACCTAGAAGGCACTGTCACAGGGAATCATGCTAAACTTTGTTACTGAATGTTTTGTGTTACAGAAAGATCCAAATTTCCTTATGACAACTGTCTTACAGTAAGCTCTCATCAGATCTTTAACCATTGTCATTTGTAAGTCTTTTGTTGTCTATAGTCACTGTTTTATTACTCCTAAACTAGTAAAAAACTAGATTTCAGCAGAACAGATATTAGTTACATAGGATTAAGTAAACTAAGGAAGATGATTTTGTGGCTTTTTGTTTCAAATGTTGTTGATAAAGTGTTTTAAGCTTATTCTCTTAAGCTGACAACAGTTTAGTAAATGACTGCCTTTATAAGCAGAATTGAAACTTTATCTTTCTCTCTACCTGATCCCTCCAGAATTTAAAAACTCTCAGTGACTATTTTTATATTTCATGGCAGTATGTTTATTTACATAAGTTCAATAAGAATCTGCTTTCCTTGTAAGAGGACTAATTAAAAACACTGTTTATATTACCAAGGCTTTGACTGGAACGTCATACCTGAGAGACACGTGTGTAAACTCAGATATGAACAGACAGCTTTAAGGAACTAAGATTGACTTTATAAAGCTAACAACACCCCTTAGAAGAATTGTCCTGATACCTTGCTTACAGGGTTCCCCACAGCCTTACCAGGTGAGTAAGGAAGGTCACTCTTCCTGGCAGGTGCAGGAACCTCAGGAATGTCTTGAGAATCTCAAGAAGAGAGGAATTCACCCAAATCTACAGGTACTGTAGGCACAACCTGATGGCAAGTCTGGCTTGGCTGTCTGGCCTCAATAAGCCCTTAAAAGTTCAATCTGAAATTCCTTGCAAAAAACTCCAGCAAAGCACATTTAAAAGATCCCATGTAATCAATTACTCTTCTTGCTGCACTTAAGCAAATAATCAAGCCAACTGTTAATTATTTTCTTAATCTGGTTACTTCTAATAAAAATGAGGGTGATTTTAGAGAAAAGTATTGTTTCAATAATGCAGTCTTATCTATACTAAATCCTAATACTAGTCATTGAGATCTAAACTCGATCCAGAATTCTAGTTCCCCCGTGATACCTGGCTATGATTCTCAATTAGACTCTTCATATTTCTAGTTCTCATATTCAGCCATGCATTCTTAATCTCATCAAGTTTGTCCTTCCAGAATGGAAAATCCAACTCCACATGTTGCTACTTAACCTAATAACAATTTGTTCTATCGTGCCTAGAAGCCACAAAACTGCAAATAGTAATAGAAATGAAACCCAGAATAGAAGCACCAACCTTCTGAGGCCCTCTCAACTGACCAGTGATGGAGACCTAGCTGCACCCTTTACTGCGCCCCCTCTCAGCATGAAGCAGCCAGAGCGGTTGTCGCCCCCTTTCCCTAGCAGCAGCTAGAGTCTCCATCTGTACAGGGGAGAATGAGACAGGGACCGCAGGCTTAGAATAAGGATTACCAACCCCTCTCCAAAGACAATGATCCTTACTGAACCTGGAAAATGCCATCGCCACTGCAGACCAAGGGCTCATCTGAGGACCACCCCCCATCAATACAAAAATGAACTTCATCACCCCTAATCAATAGGAAGCAGATACTGAAGACTAACCTTCACCCCTTCCCAAATCCTCTACTACTTATAAAACAGAAAAGGGAGGAATGTAAGAATATAGTAATTTATCCTCCATTTGCCCCATGGTCCCAAGCACAGAAGCCGGTGAGAATTACACCTGGGACTTGCCTGGGCTTACCCTGCCTTATCTCTAAACATCCCAACCCTCCCCCAAGGCAACAGGCGGAGCGGATCCACCACAATAAAAGGCACCATGCTGCTGCCCTCTCTCTCTCTCTCTCTGTCTCTGTGTCTCTGTCTCGCTGCTCTCTCTCTGTCTCTCTGCTGCCCCCCGCTCTGTCTCTCTCTCTCTCTGCTGTCTGCTCTCTGTCCCCCTGCTCTCCCTGATCTCTCTCCCTCTCTCTCTCTCCCTCTCTCTCTCTCTCTCTCTCTCTCTCCCCACCCCCCTCTGGGGCAGTCACTCTCTCCTTCAGATAATAAAGTCTCTTGCATGGGCCTGTGTCTCCTGAGTCATTCTGGGTAAGGAGGGTCGCAGAGAGCTACCCTTTCAGAGGGCTCAAGTCCTCACTTGACTCCCACCTCTCCACCTGGTACTTTAGGACCACAAATCCGACTGAGCCCTGCTTCATTCATTCACCTTGGGGCCCAAATGGTTCTGGGCTCAGATCTTGCTCTGCCATTTATTACCTGGATGCGCTTTTGCAAATTACTTACTTTCTTGAAACTTGGTTTTTCCATCTATGAACTGGGGATAATAATAAAAGCTACTGCCTCAGGTTGCTCTGAGGACTGACTGAATACTTATTAGCTGACCAACTGAAGGAATAAACAAGACGATCCTTGTGAAGCATTTGGGTTTGAGGGGACCTGATGTGCACAGCAACCGGCTCCCTTTTGTCAGCAGGGCAACCCCCCACCCCCCGCACCACCAAGAGGTTTGAAGTGTCACAGATCTCATGGCCTTTGGGGAAGGTGGGCATGTTGCAGGTACCCGCTGCCATTTTAGATTTTATTTCCCTTCCTCTCTATCAGGGTAAATGCTCCACAGTTGGCTGTGGGTAAAAACGTGTCCCCCCACCGCAGGCGAAAGGCCTCTGGTGAAAGGCACTCTGCAAGCTAATATCCGAAGTGCTCTGTTCCTTTCTTCTTTGCCTCCTTCCCTCTTTCCCTCATCTGCACCTGCAAAAGTCCCACCTTTTCTCTTTTCCATATGCAGGCTAATTGTTAACATCAGCTGAGGCCCTGAGAGTGATTAGGGGTCGGGGTGGGGCCTGAGCTTCTCACTGCAGGGCAGGAAGAGCGCTGGGACTTTGCAGTGAAGTGTTGGGAGCCACAGATGAGCGATTGCTGCAGGAAGGGTGCCCAGACAAACTGCAGGATGCCTCTAGGTGTCTCCCAGGCACCTGGGCTTTGAAGGGAGCCCATGGAGACCCTGCACCCACAAACCTTACAGCCAGATGTGCAGCCCTTTCAACGAAGAGGCAAACAACTGCTTTGAAGATGAAAAGCCCTTGGAGTCCTAAGCAGCTTTGCTTTTGCGGGGCCATGTGTGTAGCTGTGCAGAGCCATCGGCCGCAGTACTGTCACTGCTCAGGGGTGGCGAAAGGCAAACTCAGCCGCAAATGCCAAGTGCAAAGAAGAGGAGCAAGTAAAGTGCAGGGGGTGGGAATAAAGGGCATGTGGGTGCCGCTGCTTTGAAATTCTGCCTCGGGAAGTTCTCTTCAACGGATCCTCTTCCAACCTGCTGAGCACAACAACTGGACGTGGCATGTGACAGGCGCTGCAGAAGGATCTTGTTTCACACATGCAGCTGTAATATCTGGCACACAGGTGTTTGGTCTGGTGTTTGCCAGCTGCTCTGCAGGGCCCTGCTTCACTATATGGGGCGGGGGGAGGAGGAAACCGTGCACTTGTTGCTGCCAGAAGCGAGGAGGGGGCTGGAAGTTCCTGCCCCCAGGGGCCGAGTGTTTAGCGTTTGCGTGGGTGCTTGAGTCTCCCCTGCGCCTGCCTCTGAGGGTCCCCGGGCCTCTGCTGTTGTGCTCACCAGGCACAGGGGCTGTGGCTGGGTGAGGAGAGCAGGTGACAAGAAGCCTCCAGAAAGCTGGCCAGGGTCCTGGGAATGCATTAGGAGGCAGTGAGCAGAGGAGAGGAGGACCTTGAGTTCAGGCCCCACCTCCAACTCTGAGTAATTCTGAAATCTCAGCCAAGTTTCTAAACCTGCCTGGGCCTTGGTTTTCCCATCTACAATATGGAGTATAGGGCACCTGATGCACAGCCCCTTCCTTGTAAGGGCCCATGGGACAGAGTATGAAGTGCATGGAAACTGTGTCCCTCTCACTATTCCCCCTGGGCAGGAGCGAGGTGGCACGGGCTCCCCAGGCTCCTGGGCCAGTGCTCTGGGCCCCTGTCTTGCGATCACCTCAGGGTGGATGGTCAGGCCAGTATGGTACCACCAGTATGCAGACACAGAGCTGGTTTCCTTAGGGAGGAAAGGAATTGGGATGCGGACCCCTGACTCCACTGGGTCATGCCCTCTCCTTGGCCTCCTCAGCACTGATCAGCTTGAAATTCTGCATGGCTGTCATGTGGAGCTCTCTGTCCCACACTGGCCTCCTTGGGGGCAGTGGACAGCATCTGCAGCACATCCTCTGCATTTGGGAAGGCTTGGTAAATGTTTGCTGTGGGAGTGAGTGATGGCGCGGGCAGGGGAGGAGCGGGAGGCACTGCCTCTGCCTCTCCTGCCCCTATTTTAAGGACCGGAAACCTGCATGCTCTGGAGGATGGACATGCCACAGCCCTCAGGCTGTCCCTGCATGCCCTCTCCAAACTTCTCCCCAGCTACCCTGCTTGCTTCCCACTCTGCTTCTGGCTCTGAGCCAGTTCCTGGCCTTCTTTCCCTACATCCGTTCTCTGTCCACAGTTCCATCTGCCCACCCCTGTTTCTCCTGAGACTGGGAGGTGGGACTGCCGTGTCAGGACAAGGCTGCAGGAGGAAAAGAACGATGGGAGTCCCAGGGGCAGGGCTGTACCAGGCTCTGGGCTTTCACATGGGCTAATGGTTGTCTTTCTGAGTTGCTTCTTGTAGGTTATAAACTGTTGAATGAGCACCTACTGTTCTCTATCCTTCTCGTGCCTATTTTTAAAAATATCACCACAGTCCCATCTCTTTTAGGCTTGGCTGGGCTGGAGGGAGACCCTTGCCATGGCCGTCCCCCCAGGGGCTCTGGCTCGCCTGTGTGTGCTAAGCCAGATGTTTCAACAAAAGGGCTTCCCCTCGACCACCCTTCTGCTATCATTGCCAGTGTCCAGTTTATTTTCCTTTCTGGAGAGGGGGAGGGGGATGAGGAAGGAAACTGATCATTTAGCACCTGTTTTGTGTCAGATACCATGCTGAGCACTTTATAATCAGTAGCCAATGAAGTCGGTGCAATTTCTCTCCACTTTACAGATAAGAAAACTGAGGACAGAGGTTTGGTAAATGGCAGGACTGGGGCTCATCCTGGTCTTTGCACTTTCCATGCCACACAGCATCACCAAACAACCTTATACACTAGTTTCACTAATTTGTGTAGATGAACTCATAGCCTTGGGCTCTGGCCTGCACCCCTTTCTTTCTGGGTAACTGTCCTCTTGGGGGATAATGCCATCCATTACTTCAGCCGATCATCCAGCAAGTAGGTGTTGAGCACCTACTATGTATCAGGCTCTGTTCTAGTAGCTGGAAACATGGTAAACTGGATTGACAGTCACTCCACCAAGAGCTTATAACATGGCAAAGAAGTAGCCACTACATGGCGAGGCACAGAACTCAGTCAACTGGTTGGTTACAACCATGAAGTGCTATGAGCGAAAGATGCTGGGAAAAGCTTGTCTGGGGGAATCATGGAAGGCTTCCCTGAGGAAGAGACAATATTCCCATTTTGCTGCCAATCAGGCAAGAGATTTAAAGGACAGTGACTTCGGGTGAGGACAGAGTCCCAGTTGGCAGGCTATGTCATTCTGGATGGGCATGGGCCATCCAGGCATCCCCCGGCTCCCCTGCACAGCTGTGAAGGTACAGCAGGCATGTTTTCGAATACGCAAGGTAGGAAAACCCACACCAAAGCCGCACTAGCACGCTCTCGGCACTGGACAGCGAGTGGCAACACAGCCTGTCTGGGTCTGTATTTTTCCCGGTGCCCGAGGGATTATCTCGGTGACCCTCCCGCACCACTCCACCAGGATGGAAAATCACTTGTTGAAAACATAAACAGAGCATATAGTAATTGACCAGATGCAGACAGCTAATCACCTTTCTCTCTCCTTTGCCCTTCCTCTGAGCCTGTTTATGAGACACATTCTCCATGTTTGCTCCCACATGCTTGCTTTGCTCTTGAAAGCAGACAGAACAGCTCCTGCAAGCCCCAGCCTTGGTCTGGGTGGAATCTCTGTCGTCGGCTGCAGAGAATTTGGGCGCTGAGACGGAACACAGGGAAGGGAGAAGCAGGGGGACAAACCCAGGCTTCCCCAGCTCCTCGCTCCTTCCCTGAAAACTTTGGTTTTTGATAGGGTAGGACAAGGCCCCTTATCACTGCCATCCAGTGAAGGCTGCAGAGTCCTCTCCTGCCACATTCAGAAACTTCCCCCAGCGCCCTTTTGGGCACGCTGTGTGTCAGGTTCTATTGCTTTTTGTTCCTTTGAAGACATGAGCTAGAAAGGGGGACTCAAGAGATGCTTAGCCCACTTTGCCTATTACTGGGTATTTGGGGTACTTGGGCTATGTAAAAGGAAACTCTGAGATATTTTCTGTGGAACCCCACAAAGGAATAGTAGCTTCCTCACTCAGCAGGGCATGCAGCTGGGCTGGCCCGCATGGGCAGGCATGCTCTCTCCCCTAACCATCTAGGATTGCAAAGACTTGGAAAGCTCAAAGCTGCTCTTCCCCATTGCCTCTGGGACAATGGACCAAATGCAATGGTGTATTTTTCCCCTGAATATATATATATATATATATATATAACAGAAACAGTATTATACACAGTGGTAACCATAGTATAACTCCATTCAGGTACCCGGACCCAATTCCAATGTGTATAAGTATGTGGAGGGGGTCTTCCCATACATAACTTACACCAACCAAGCAATTCTCAAAAACCAGCAGGGTATCTGAGAACTCAACTCAATTTTGATGCTATCTGCCCAGAGACAGCACCAGATTCCCCAGGTTAAGGGCTCCGTTCAACAAGACTGCCCTCCCACTCCAGATGCCAGTCACAAGCCCCAGGCAGTTCCTTGTGCTTCTTACCTAACGGTTATAGACTGGAGGTTCCCACAACCTCCCTCTTAGGTTTGATTAATTTGCTAGAGCAGCTCACAGAACTCAGGAAAACACTTCAGTTTACCAGTTTAATAAAGGATACCATGAAGGATACAAGTTAACAGCCAGATGAAGAGAGACATAGGGCAAGGTCCCAAATAAAGGAGCTTCTATCCTCCTGGAGCTTGGGGCCTGGCTTGGTGGCAGGTGGGGGCATCCTGGTTCCCCAAGCATAGAAGCTCTCCCCAACCAAGAGGCAGGATCCAGCTGAAAAGAGCAGGCAAAGCACAACAGAGAGAGAGAGAGAGAGAGAGAGAGAGCTCTTCTCATGGGTTTTGTGAGGGCTTCATTGCATAGTCTTGACTGACTAAATTATTGGCCATTGGCTGATTCAGCCTACAGCCCCCAACCTTGAGTACAGGTCCAGAAGTCTCTCATTAACATGACAAAACACCTGTTTCACCTTTAAGACTCTGAAGTGTTTCCAGGAACTCTGTAGGAAGACCAAATATACCTGGGAAATATATATTTGGTCATATGAATGACCAAATATGTAGTTCTTATAACTCATTATATTGGACCCATCAAGGTCTGGGACCCCTGGTTTACAGTCTTGATTTCCAGGCAGCCAACCTGCCAGCTGAACTGCAGTTTGGCCCCAGGAAAGAAATGGTGGGGGGCCTCAGGCTGGGAGATGGACTCTCGGTTGCTAGATCTGGTGGTGAGCTTAGCTGACTTAGGCTGCCCTTCCCCATCCCCCACCCTGCCCTCCACCCTTCTTTACCTGGGTGGAGAACAAAGGTTACCCACTGGCTGCTTGCGCTCATAAGATGCAGACCAACTGGTTGAATCACTTTGTTTCCAGCCTCTGAATGGCTGTCTTGGCTCTTAAACACAGCCTATCAGGACACCTGACTCTTACCTGGCTTGGATACTTGGTCACTCCAACTTTGATCAATTTTCTACCCTATAAGCCTCAATGTCCATGTCCAGAAATCAGACTTCACTCTGAAGATGAATGGATTTCCCCAAGTATTGCACTTTTGAACTGAAAGGCAGGAAGATGGCCTGGTCATCTGTCTCAGCAGTTACACTGTTACTGCCTCCGTTTGCCTTTGGGCCATTTCTCTGTAACCCAAGGGGCTATCTTTCCTCTGGGCAACTCTGCAGATGGGGAGCATGACAGTAAGGGCTGATGGGAGGTTATCTACCCCACACCCCTCTACGCTCTGCAGTCAGCTCAAGTTTAAGCAACCAGGAATGTGTTGTCTCAGCCTTTATGATGTAGAGATTTGCAAGGAAACCTCCTGGTTTTTGGAGGGGGACCTTAAATCTCCCGTTTTCCTTTGCCTTTTGCACCTAGCCAGTTACAGCCTATGTGGTTTATAAGCAACTAGGAAAACCTCTAGAAGTCTCTTTGTAGATCCTTTTCTTTCTTTAAAAAAGGGTGCATGTGTACACATACATTTGACCAAGTTATTTGTGGGGTGACTGATGATTCCAAAAAGCAGTGTAAAGCTCTTGAACTGAATCATGAGGTCTCCCAGGCCCTGGGCACTTTCTAGATCCCCGGAGAAGGGCTCTGTGGGGATCAGATTTTTGGTTTCACTCAGTCTCTTCAAATATGAAGGCTTAGAATTCTACAGATCCCCTTTCAAGGAAACATGTCAGTCACATGTAGGCACTGAAGAGTTTTCTCAAGCCGGGTTGGCGGGCCTGGTTTCCTGCTCTAGCATTTGCCATGTTATGCATGCAAGATCACTGCAAAGTTCTACCCTCTTTCTGCCTGGGAGAGTGAAGAGGAGCTGCTAGCTATTGAAATAGAGGCAGAATTGATTTATAGTCAACGCTCAGTGATAGGATTGCACTATTATTATCATTATTGTTCTGAGAATTGCCACAGGTACCAGGAATTCTCTTCAGCTCCAAGTTGAGTCCAACTGTTTTACCTTGACTATCCATTCCAGGCTCCCTCTTCAGAGTTGAAGAGTTAACCCCATCCCTCCTTCCCTTTGCTGTCCCTGGGCAATGACGACAGTCATCGTATGTTTGGAAAACCCGTGTGCTCTTCTCCAGGAAGGACACCATCCACTGGGTCCAAACTGCTTAGAAGGGTTCCTGCAGCTTCCA
Organism: Manis javanica; assembly: GCF_040802235.1. Lineage (NCBI taxonomy): Eukaryota > Metazoa > Chordata > Mammalia > Pholidota > Manidae > Manis > Manis javanica. The sequence continues at coordinate 76,137,621 of NC_133166.1, read as the reverse complement.
TCCTGACCAGGGCAGGGTGTGTGCCTGGCTCCACAGTGTCTCTGCTGTGATTCCAGCCCTGCTGAGGGCACTCCCTGCAGTTCCCTGGTGCCAGCTCTGACGCTTCCTCTCCTCAGTGCAAATAATTGAGAATGGATTATACCACCTTAACAACAGGATCACTTGGAGGCCTGGGGTTCTTGGCCCCATCTCTGGATTTCTGTGAAAAAGTTCAATTAGGGTAAAGTCTTCAGCAGAAATGTGAATGCAAGAAGACAGAAACAGGTCACGATGTAATGCCCAAGAGCAGTTCTTGGTCCCTAGAGTTGGCAGGTAGGAGAATGGAGCTGTGTTCTTTGTCCCTTGAATAATTTTGCTGGGGGATGTGGAGAATGTCCTATTGACACAAAGCTTCACAGACTGAGGACCTTCACTAAGGAGGTTCTTGAGAAAAAGAGCTGTTTCACATTAACACAAGACCAAGGTCTGGCCGATGAATTAATTGCCTCAAGAGTGTCTAATTCAGCATTCTGATTCCTCTTTAAAAATGTCATCATCACTTCAGACATTTGGACACTGTGGTGTCCAGCTCCTGTTTTTGACATGTACAACCACAAGGGAGAAAGTTGTATCTATTTAAAGGCATTCTACCACCATGCGCTGTCAACTCTTCAGGTAGTTGATAGTATTTTCTGAGTGTCCCTGATAAGAATTCTCAGAGAGGATGCACATGCTGAATCACAGAGCTCACTGTCAGCAGAGAATCTGTCCTCCTAGAGATGAGAGTGGCCGCCCAGGCCCATGGGGACTGGAGGAAGGGGGGACAGGAGAATGTTTCCACTTTCTGTTCCCTCCTTCCCCCTCTCATCCAAATCACGCCTGCGCTCTGGGACATTACTCTGCTTCTTGCTGACCTCCCTGGTTCTGTGCTTCCCCATCTGTCCTTGCCACTGGTCAGCCTAATTTTCTCCAAGTACTGCTCCCCTCCTCAAGTGACCATTAGTGCACAGTAGCATTTCAACTCAGTGAGGATTAATAGGCATTTCATGAAAAAGAAAAATTTTGTAGACAAAACAAAATTAAAGAGTTTTTTTACAGCAGGACTTTTTGGAGCCTTAAGATGCTAATAAGCATTGCAAATTTTCAAGCATTTCCCCCAAATTTACTTGACTGGGATCCTGGCAGGAAACAGATGGCTCATTCAAAGGAGTAATTGCAGGGACTATTAGCAAAAGTGTGAACAGATTAAGGAAACCAACAAGAAGATGATGGAGCACCCAGGGACTAGCAGCAGAGGAGATTTGGGACAAGGGAAGGGAACAGAGCCTGGGACAGGTATGGGCTTGGGAGACACTGTCTGGCAGGAGATGAGACCTCCAGACCTGACCTGCAGGGAGGGGCCGAGGTATGACACCATGGTCTTTTTCTCCTCCTGCCTTTCAGTCATCTGTCAATCCCTGCATTGTCTGAACACAGCTCAAAGCCAAAGTGCACAGGGTCCAAACCAGACATCAGCCTTCCAGCAAACAGAGGGCGGCGGAGCAGAAGGGTGGGGAGTGGACACCCAGCACACCTTCCCCCCGCCAGGGAACATATGCTAATATCTAGTAGAACTCTGTGTTCCAGAACATCATCTGGCTAATGCTGCCCAAAACGTCAGGCCCACATGCCTCATCTGGGCTTTTGAGTTCCTCTGTCGTCTGCTCACAACCTAGCCCCCCTGCCTCTTGGCCCCCTCACCAACTCTGCTGCCACACGGCCTCAGGAACACATGCTTGGCCTTCACATCCTATCCCAACTCTGCCTTCCTTCAGTCCTTCGTTGGGAGAGCCCATCATTGCAGCTCCTCAGCTGGGGTTTGTCCTATCCCTCATCCTCTAGGGAACCTGCTCGATCACCTCAGCTGAAAGTTCATCCTTACTGCCTTTTGGACACCGTGACCACGGTGTATCCACGTTAGAATTGTCAGAAAAAGGAACTTATGTGGCTTCTAGAAGCAAGAGTCAGTCTGAGAGATACTGTTTAGGTGCACCTGAATATCAGAAGACCTGGACCATTGCAGTGGCTATGGGGACAGAATATGTGCCAGATGGGCTATCCTGGCAAAGTCAGAAGCATGGGCCTTGTGCACTTCTGATCCAGGCTACTGATTTTGCACTTAACTCAGTACCTGGGGTTCCTTAATCTTTACCAATGTTACACCTTTTCTCTGTGAAAAGCTCTTGAGTCTGTAGACACTTGCCATTGTCCTCCCTGCCCTGAGCTGTCACAGGAGCATGAGCTTACAGCCTCAGCCGGTGTTGTGGGCCGCTGGGGGCGGGTGTGAAAAGTCCAGTCATGAGGCCGTAGCTCGGAAAAGAGATGCCGTTTCTGTGTCTCTGATCTCCTTGCCAGGGCTGCCTGTGCTGGCGGCCTGCTGGGCACGTCCATCAGCAGGCAGGCCTTTGCCCCTGCGCTCCGCCATCCTGGGCTTGGTGTGGGAGCAGGCAGCTCTCCCACCTCTCCTTGACACAGCCCTGTTTCTTGTCTGAGTCTCTGTTTAGCTGGCGACAGGCGACAGAACCTCCGGCCTATTCAGCAAGAGGCCATATGGAGGAGAATGTGACATTTCGTGGGAACTGGGGTTTCAGGAATGTTAATCTCCTGTTCCCTATACTTATGCAAACACGCCAGTTTCAATATTCCAATGACTCCCAGCTCGACTGAGCTTTCCCCAATCACCCGATGGGTGGCTGTGCCAGGCACTATTTATCTGGTGCCTAATGCCTGGAGCACACCTCCCACTGATGGGCTCCTCCCCTTGGAGGTGAGGCTTGCCTGCAGGGTCTAGATTTTAAGGGAAACAATGAAAGGAACTGCATCCACTCCTGCAGCATGAAGCTTTCACTAGGCCCTCAGCTCTCCCTGGCCTAATCCTGTTTTGGGTGAGGGAAGACACTGCTCTGAAGTGGCTGGTCTGTGTGTGGTGGGGAGGGGTGAGCATGACACCCAAAGATCCCTACAGCCCTTGTAGTTTTCAACAGTGAAATGCAAAACTGCCTCCTGGCTCCTTTCTGCTCTTATCTTTAAATGTTCCCCTTGCCCCTTCAGGTGGTATTAGAAGAAATGAAGAGATTGTCAAGGGCCTGCCTGCCTTGGCCGGCGGAGTGGCCTCCAGCGGCATTTCTTTCTGCCCTAACTTGGAAGCAGAACACTCCTGCCAAGGCCTGTCTCTCCTAAGAGCAGCCGTTATTGTGCCCTGTGTACCCTGCCAGCTGCACGGGAAGGACCCTTCCCCAGGACAGGGATAAAGGAGCAGGCCCTTTCAGGGCCAGGCCCTTTCCCCCTGTTGTCCTGGAGGTTTCACAGGAAGTAATGGCAGTCTATGTCTTCCCTGCTCGGCACAAACCTGGGGGGCCACCACCAAGCCCTCCACGCAGATGGACAGCAATGGCATCAGGCTCCTGTGTGCTGGGGGCAGGAGGCTGCCCTGCTCCTGCGGGTGCCCACAGGAGGGACGCTTCCCAGGAGCCAGCAGTTCCCACTGCTCTTGGTTAAAGCACAAGGAGCCCTGGAGCCCAGAAACCTGGTGGGCACCAATTTCCCTGGGGTAATTGCACTTCCCCAGTTCAGCCCTGTCCCTGCGCGTCCCCATCTCAGGGAGGGACATGTCTCCACCCTGAGGCAGCCCTCTTCCCTTCCCTCTGCCCCTCCCAATCTCCAGCCTGGACCTGCCACTCAGTCCCGTTGCAACATTAGTGCTGTCATGCCAGGGTTTCCGCCCCCTGGGTTCCCTGGATTATTTAGAGGACTCCTGACTCCTGTTAGTGCTTCCTCCGTATCCTATTTATTTATTTCATTGCAGGGTGGTTTTGTGGGTGAGCAGCATGGACTGATTTGTGTAAAGCATTCCCACTCCTTTTCAAACGAACGCATGTTTTGAACGTCAGTTGTTTACAAGGCACTGAGCTCAGAGCTTGAGGGGAGACCAAAATGCTTAAGATAGAATTCCTTCTCCCTGGGGTTTGACATTTAGAGGCTCTAATAAGTGAACATGCCAATGCCCCCAGCAAAGCAGACCAGGGTAAGTGGCCCAAGAGAGGGCCAGTCTCTGCTCTGGAGATGAGAGTGGGCAGAAGCACAGGCCTGGGGGAACCTCAGCGTGCCAACTGAGGCCGGGATCCTGTGGGACAGCCCTGTAGTTAGACCTAGAGCTGAAAATTGAGTGTGCTTCAGTTCCACCTCCCCTAGGCCTGCTCTGCCCACCCCAGGCCTGCTCTTGCTTATTCCCATCCTGGACAGCAGGATGGGTGCAGGGCCCCTTCGTTCAGGAGCAGCGCAGCTGGGATGGAGCCTCAGGCCTTCTTCCTCAAAGCTGGACTGGCTGGGGAATTTCACTCTTTGTACTAAGTGCCATGAAGATCCTTCAAATGTCTGTCTGCCAGGGAAGCACCTCAGGGCAGGTGGGAACTGCCAACAACCGACCGGAGAGGAACAGGGGAAGAGAGTGCTCCTCCTCGCTGTCCCCCTTCCCGTGGGCTCCTTCGGCTCTGCCCCGCCACACGGTGTGCAGTCGGGGCGGTGTCCCACTCGCTCCATGCTGAGTCTGCAGTGCATAGTCTCCCTCTGGCCTCTTCAATTTGACAAAGACTCTCACCGCTGTGGGCCAGGCTGACAGACAGCACTTACTGGGGTGCGTCCTCCTCTGCCCGTACAACATCGAGCCTCAGATCACAAAGCCACACAGTGTCGCCCCAAGATGAGCGTGGCCAATAGGCGCCTTGCACAGGTAGCACTTTGCGCATCTCCAGGGAAGGCGGTTCCTCTCCCTCCAGAGCATCTGCTGGGGAATCAATAGCTGCTCCATCTCCTGGGACCAGGCCTTCAGTTCATTCCAGCCACACTGGAGCCTCGCCACCCTGGCCTGCCCAGGAATCTCCTTCCAGGTCAAGGTCGGATACCCCTGGGTGGGGAGGAACAGGAGGGGTTCTGAGGCCACAGTGTTGACGAAAGGACCAGAAAGAGGTGGCAGCTGACTTCTAACTCCTCCATTGTCCCAGACTTTGTGCTTAGAAAGCAAAAGACATGGGGTGGTCCATGGAAGTGAAATGGGGCTTTGATGGATGGAGATATAATTAACATATAACATTAGGTTAATTTCAGGCACATGACATAACAATTTGATATTTGTATATATTACAAAATGATCACCTACTGTAAGTCTAGTAAACATCCTTCACCATACATAGTTACAATTTTTCTTTCCTTGTGATGAGTGAGTTAGTTTATTCTGATTATGTGGCTAAGGACAATTGACCAGAAGGAGATGAGCATCTTCACTGTGAAATATCTATTAATTAAATGTGAAGGAGAGTGAGTGTGAATGTATCAGTGTCTCAGTGTGCCCGGGTGCCATCATTTCCCATTTTCAGGGCGCTGTGACATTTCGTGCTTCTTCCCAAATTTCTCTCCCACCTGCATCTGCCCACGTGCTTTGAAAAATGCTGTATGGCATAGACTTTTACGTTCTGTAAGAACATGTATTATTGTACATTTTTTCTACCAACACCCATCCCACATTTAAACTCCACATCTCCTTAGAATTGTTAAATTTAAACCAAAGTAAAACAAAATTGATTTGGAGACTTTCTGAGAACTTCAGCCCTCATCCCCTCACAACTCGATCTCCTGGCCTATCACTGTCATGGTCCCACGCCTGGGAATCCCCAAGGAGGAGGGCAGTGAGGGGTCTAGCCCACCATTTCAGCATTCTTGTCTGACCGTTACAGGCTTGATACTGTGGTGTCTTAGTCAGGCCTGGTTGCCATAGCAGAATACCGCAGACTGGGGGTTTAAACAACAGGAATTTGTTTTCTCACAGTTCTGGAAGCTGGAGGTCCAAGATCCACATGCCAGCATAATGGGTTCTGATGAGGACCCTCTTCCTGGCTTGCAAGACAGTGAGAGCATGAGAGAGAGAGAGCACATGAGAGAGCAGGCAAATGCTCTGGGGTCTCTTCCTATAAGGACACTAATCCCATCATGAGGGCCCCACCCTTGCCACCGCAGATAAACCTGATCTGCTCCCAAAGGTCCCCCTCCAAATATTGTCACACTGGGGGTAGGGCTTCAGCATGCAAATCTGGGGGAGACACTTCAGTCTATAGCATGCAGGTTTCATGTTTGATGTCATTCTGGTAGTAGTGGCAAAAATAAGAGCCAACTTGTCAGGGTCCCAGTGACATGAAAATCCCTAGGTGTGTAAAGTATATTGATTTCTGAACCCCCTACCCAACTGCCACACACATGATCTCACTGGATCCTCACAGAGCTGGTACACTTGTCCCTGTTTTTAAATGAGGAAACTGAGGTTCTCCAGAGTTCAGGGGTCTGAAGTCCCTCCCAAAGTCAGAGTGGGAGCTCTGACTAGATGTCTTCCTCTCCAGATGGGAGACCACGGTAAGGAGAGAAAAGAGTGGAAAACAGTGGAGAAGACATGAGGCACAGGCACACAGAGAATATGTCACCTGCCAAGGTTTGAGTCGCAATAGCTAGTGGCACAGGTGAAAGCCCCTTCCTCTTCCTTCTGCTCCTGGGATGTGCATTGCTTCCCCCAGGGGCCTGGGGACATAGCTCTCAGGGTCAGGGACAGAAGGTCCAGGAAAGCAGGTGTCTGTCCTTAGCTCATGACTGGCCCCTGGACCCACAGTGGCCACTCTGCTCTCCGGCTCCACACTGCCCTCTGAGCCTTTCTTCTCCCCTCTGACCAAAAGTCAAGGGAAACTTAGTAAGATTGCTACTAGTGGCACTTTAGCTATTGGTTCCCCAATGGAGTCCCCCCTCCAGAATCTTGGCAATAGTTATAGGCTCTTGTTTCTGTTTTTAGAAATAGCAAAACAGCATGAAAGGACAGTGCTTCTCTGATAAGGGACCACCTGATAAGCATTGGCCTCCTCCCATTGCAGCTGTGACTGGGGGCTCTTCCCCCTTGGGTCACACCTGCCCCTATCCTGGTGGCAGCTTCCCCTGCATCATGTCCCTCTGCCAAGCCCACCTACGGCTGCTACCTTGTGGTCCAAATCAAAATATGTATATGTGTGTGTGTGTGTATATATATATATATATATATATATATATATATGCCATTAGATACATTATATATGCATATATATGTATATAGACTAACCTGTACATTGTATACATGTATATATATATATACACACATACATATTATATGCACATGTAGGTGTCCACATACGTGTGCACATATGTGCATGTATATATGCATGGATGTACCTACCTTTGTTAATATTTGCAATGCAGCCTGGCCCTGTGCTAAACCCTTTGCTCATTTTATTCTCATGCCCACTCTCTGAGGCAGGGAAGGGCTGTTCGACAGATGAGGAAGCTGAGTGCAGCTGGTGTCAGTTGGCCACCCAGGGTTATGTGGCCAGTAGGTAGCAGAGCAGGGATGGAATCCAGTGTTTACTCACTCCAAGGAGGAGTTCTGCGCTCCACTCTGTGCCAGCCCTTTACATTTTTGAGTGCAGGTGGCCTATGGGGTGAGACCCCGCTCTGCAGGTCCCTGAGCAAGTGCTGGCTTGGACTCCCTCTGAGGCAAACCAATGTGGCTGAGCTCTTGCTCTCTTCCCAGACCTGAATTTTTTTCTTTCCTATCAATTTGACTTCATGTATAGACTGCACACATTCCTCAGGAATCCATCAGGTTAATCAAGTGCAGGCTATAGACCACGTCTGAGGAAGGGCCTGAGCCACCAGCCGGGTTCATCCACAGTTCACGTGGCAGAAATGAGTGAGTCACTCCTCAATGGCACAGCCAGGGCTGGATTACCCTGCGGCTTCCTTCCTTAAATGGACAGAGATTCCAACTGCTGCGTGAATAACAAAGACTGTAATGTCCCCTCACCAACAGAGAACAGCGAGCAGAGGAACCACGGCAGCTGCTTTTTTCCAGAGTGCTGAGGGCTGCAACCCTAGCCCCCCTCAGCTGTCACGGTCAGGCCTTGTGGGGTCCGGCAGAGAGCACAGATGGCCCAGAGCCACCAGTTCCACCCTGGAAAACAGCAAGCGGAATCCTCGTGTCCTGCGGCCAGGGCTCCCTGGTGCGCTCGGCGGCCGGCTCCCTGCCAGGGAAGCTTTGCTCTTATTTGAAGGGAAATGGCGATAGCTGGCAAGGCTGCGGGTGCGGGGAGAACTCTAAGAATGTACAGGACGACACACCTTATCTTCTCCCTCAAACTTTTAGGGCCTTATCTACTTCTCACTTTCTCTGTCTGCCTTTTCATTCCCGGCTCTCCGCTTGTGTCTGTCTTTTGGAGCACTGGCTAAGTGCTGGATGACTATGAAGGGCTGAATGTGTTAAACGGTCACCGTGTGACGTATTTGCATGTAATTAAGCTGCAGCTAAGGGATAAAAAGATCACCCCGTCCCGACTTCCGATTCTCTCCCTCATGAAGTGTAGGTCAATGAAAAACAGCCTTTGCGTTCATTATAATCACCTATAAAAACTCAGCATTCTTCTTATGAAAAGGAGGAAAGAATCGATGGTAGAGCAGACAGAATGCTGTAAAGGGGACTGGGGCCAACACAGCGAATGGGGTAAGATTACAGGGTCTGGAACCAGGGTATGAGCCTGCCAGTGTTGACTCTGTTACTCTCTCGCAGGACCCTGGGCAGCAAGTTCTTTAAGCACTCTGCACTGCAGCTTTCCCATCTGTGAAATGGGGACAATACTATCTTGCCTAGGAGGGCAAATAAGGAAAAGTGGGGTACTGTAGTCAGCAAGAGCTCAGGAAATGTGAGCTCTATTCCCCCACCCCCCTCACCGCCACCACCAAGGAGTGTTATTTTCCAACTCTAGGGAAAATATCACTTGGATAGGCTTTGGCAGATAATTGCAGGCAAGTTGGCTGTCCAGAGGAATTTGCTGCAGTCCTAAGACCTCTCCACATTAATAGGGCTGATTGTGTCGAAGCTGATGGAGCCGCTGGGTCTTGGCCAGAATGCAGAGGCATGCAGACCTCTTTCATGCTTGTGAATGACTGGGTTTGGTGAGCTTCTTTGATGAGCTTTTTTGTTCACATTCAATGGGGTCAGTGTCCCTTCCCTAGAATGGGAATGGGGTCAGTGTCCCTTCCCTGGAAACATGGCCTCTGTATCTTTGCCCCTGAGAGAGGCTGCTTTGTTGCTGTTGTTTCATCTAAACTTGCTTTAAATTGACCTCCCTTCTCCATAGTGTCTGCTGAAAGTCTGGGCCACCGTCAAATGCTTCTGCAGGGAGCCCTAATGCCTTTGGTTAAATGCCAAAAAACAGTCTCCCATGGAAAAGAACCTTCTAACATCCCTCAAACCCTGTGGAGCACGGGGATGCTGGCCTCTGTGCTCTTGCAGAGGGCAAGAATCCCAGGGTCTCTCCCCCAGAGCAGAGAGCAAGCACAGTGCTTGCCTGCCGTGTTCCCGATCCATCTCCCCACTCTTTGTCCGTCTGCCCTGCAAGGCACTCCTGTCCCTCTGGCTCTGCTACTGGTCCAGGATCAACAAACATGTTGACTTACAGTAAGTCCTCTTGGCTCCCCAGTTGCCTGCTCCCGCCCAGTGCTGAGAGCTATTACATGGAGTTAAAACGTGGCTCAGAACCCAATGAAGCTATTGTGGTTTGAACCCACTGAGCACAACCTGACACTCCATGAGGCTTGCTGGGTTTCAGTGGCTAAAAGTGTCCAGTGTGTTCAGAGTTATTTCCTGACACAGATTTCAGCCTCTAAAATGGCCTCACAAATAAGGATTATGGGAATTATGATTCCATTTTGAGGGTGGACTTGAGAAAGAGAGCGATCTAGAAGAATATAAATAAAAATGTTAGAAGTTACATGTCCATTATGGGATTATAGTTCCTTTACTTAATTTTTTTTATAGTTGTATTTTTCTAAATTTTCCCTGATTGTCATGTTTCATTCTTGTAATTATTAAAAAAAAAGACAAAAATTTAATTTTTAAAGTAAAGATTACCAAAGCAGTTGCCCATAAATGCATCATTCTTTCCCCCAGGGTGAGCCAAATGCTGACAGCTTTCCCTTTTTTTCAGGTATAAATCATTATTTGCTCTGTGTGAGTTGGTGAGTGCTATTTACAAGGCTATTTTAAACTAACAAGCTTGTTTTGGAAGGTTATGATAGACTTAGAGGGAATTACAGGATTTGAGTTGGGCAATGTCTTGGATGCAGTGCTTGTTGTGATGGACAAGAGAAGAAATGACTAAATGCCTCTTTGGCTGGAAGGAAGCAGGATCAAGCGTCTTTAGGTTTATCATGGATTCAGGTAATGGTATCCTCTTTGTATGTCAATTAAAAGTCCATAGCCCCAAAAGAGGCTATGCAAGGACCATCTCTGTCCTTATGTTTTGCTCTTAGACTATTTTCTTAAGGAACGAATTTGGCTTGATTAGGACTCTTCGTGCTTGCAAGTGTGAGGGCTGATGTGTTTCTCAGTGAGCGGCTACCTCATTTTTCAGAACCTCAGGTAATATTTGTAACATAGACATGTTAAGATGACTTTCCTGCGGTAAAGCTGAGGCTCTAGGCTTAGGTGCCAGGTGTCACATTATGCAGGCGGGGGCTCGGTGACCTGCACTAAAGCCTGGGGAAGGTAGAGGGCGCTGTGGTCAGAATTCCCACGTGTTCCCCATGTGTGCTGTCTAGATGGAGCACACTCTGCGCTCCAGTACGTTCTCTCTGCCCATGGATAATGGGACTTGCTGATCCGGTGTTTCATTGAGTGTTTTCTGTCTGCCTCCCCTGTGGCCCAGAGAGGTGCAGACAGATGTGCCAGGGCCGAGGGCCTGTGTGCCCTGGCTATGGTGTTGAGGGCTGCCTCTGGCTGGCTGCCACTGAGACTGGACCAGAAACAGCATCACAGCTGTGGAATGCCAACTTTCAAAAGAGCAGATAAGGCTGGATGACCCCGGCTCTGGGCAGGCCTGTGAGCCCTCCATTTTGGAAAGGCTTAGGAAGGCATTGGGAGAATTTGGCAAGCCTCAAGCCAGCTACAGAGAGTTGGTGCTTCTCCACCCGCCTGGATCTGGTGAAGACTTCATAGACATGGCAGGCTGGTGCCAGGCTTATAACTCAATAGCCTTCCAGAATATCCAGGGGCTAAACTAAGGGGAAGTGCTGGAGAACTGCTCTCAGGGTGGCTGGGAGGGGAGCTTTCGGTGTCTTCATAGGAAATGATTTATTTCCTTGATGTGTAAAAGAAATAAATGCAAACACATGCAATCATGTTACTGCTACATGTTATAAATGGATTTGTATGCAGAGCCAATGGGGTGGGCTTGGGATCTAGTAAAGAATCATAACCCTGGTACCTGTATGATAAGGCAATTTTTTAAAAAAGAACATTTAGTATCAGACACTTTCATCCAGGAAATTAGGATAAAATGTAGTTAGTTCTCCAGTATCTGACCCCGTAGAGCACGCTGGTGGAGTTTGCTTTATGTAATAGGAGTTTCCATCAGAGTTGTTCATGAGTGCATTGTGGTGGAGTTTGCTTTATGTAATAGGAGTTTCCATCAGAGTTGTTCATGAGTGCATTGTTTTGTGGTGGTGACAGTGTAAATCCTGTTTTCTTGATGACTTACATTTCAAGTTCATAGACTGCCAAAATTACAAAGGTAGATCTTAGTTTGGACCATATACATTCAGAGTTTGTGATAACTCAAATGTGATCTGTGAAAGATTATTTCTGTCTCCTTGGTTAGCTGGGTCTTCATAGAGAATGCAAATTATCTGAACAAAAACACTGATGAACAGTGTTTCAAAGCATTGGTGGAAGAAACTATGCCCAAGTACCCTCAAATGTTTTAGAACTAATTATAGAAAAATTACCATTGTCCTTAATAAACAAACATTATTGAACACTCTGCTGGTTACTATGGGAAAGATGGGGTAAGGATATAAAAATAAGCAAGACAGTCTCTGCTTTCAGCCTTTAAAACCAATGCCTTGGCCTTAAATACATTGACTTTCATTTCCAACCTTCTTAAAAGGGGATCCTAAGGTCCTTGCTGTCCCTTCTGCACCCTGTATTCAAATCTCAAGCCCATGAAGCCTGATTTCTAATCCTACCAGTCAAATGAAATATTTAGCTTCACAAACCAAAAGGCAATCAAAAGTCTGTATTCAGTTCTCTTCCTGATTAACATTTTAGCAACATTCTCTGCAGCTGACTGTTTACAACTGGTTGGTAGACCACCATCGCTGTCTTGCTTAACTTTCTGGTTTCCATCCCACCTCTGTGGATATTCTTTTTGAGTGTCTTACCAGCTCTGCTGCCATTGTTTCCCAAGGGTCCCATTCTCATATGCTTCTCTTCTTGCTCTGGATACTTGCTCTAAACAACCTCACAAGCTCCTGTTACTCCAGCCACAAGTTATAGTATCACGACTCAGAAATCCACCCTTAATGCTGACCTGCCCATAGACAAGAGGAAGCCGCCAAAACTTCTGTGCAGTAAGTGACAAAGTGGTGGCCATATGAGTGATGGATGGATGGGGACACGATAGAGAAGGCACATGGACTAGAGACCCTTTGTGTCCATTGGAGGTTATGAGATACTTCCTGCACATTGATCTATGGCACAATCATTCTACTTCCATTATGCTTCTTGCCACAATAGTCCAAGGCATCTCTGTGTGCACCTGCCTCCTCTACCAGGCTATGAGCTCTTTGGGGGGAGGGACTAAGACTTTCAGCTTTGTGTCTTTGGTTCATAATAAATATTGTAGTGGGAGTTACTGGTGCCAACAGAGCAGCAGAGGGTTTGGAAAGCATGGACCAGGGAGGACATTTGGGCTGTTGATGGTACTTGTTGACCAGTTAGATGTGGAGCTTGAGGAGGTGGGATAAGGTAGGGGGACTCTGAGCATCAGGTTGGGGTGTCTGGCAATGGTGAGACCACTGATTGAAATCAGGCATACAGAGAGGAGGGGGTGGTGGAGTCGACATGCTGGTTTGGGGTGTGGAGATCGAGGCTCGTGGAATCTGGATGTGGAGGTGTTTGGGAGGCAGCCAGAAGCACAAAATTGCACTGATCCACAGTGAATTATCCCATGCAACCAAAAGCATTAGAACTGGGAATTTAAAACATGAATTACTGATTGAATAACGGCCTCTCTGGGGTTAGAAAAATCTTTAAAAATCATCTCATCCAGTTACTGGTCTGTCAAGCGCCTTTCTCCTCTGTGGGCTTTCCCGTGGACCTTCCTGTGCTTTGGTCTTGGAGGGTGAGCTTCTTCATATCTCCAACATTTCCCTTTCTGATTCGCCTTTGAAGACTACAATCCCTTTTACTCTCAGTTTTATGTTTCTCTGGCCTTTATATCAGAACAGACTTGTATAAGCCAGCTGTTTAAAGAGATCTTGTATTGCACATTGATTTATCAGGCTTGGGTGTTCACAATTTTACTATTGGACCATCTGAAAACAGGGTTCCTCTAGACTCTGTAAAAGGAGCTTTGCATTAGTTGAAAGACAAAAGGCAAGATCTGGGTTAGCTCACAGCATCTGCCTCTTCTGATCTCCGAGGCCTCCACTACTCCTGGATTTTCTAACTCTTGGGGAAGCTGGAAGCAGACAGCCTGGGTGTGGATCTTGGCTGCACTATATACCAGCAGAAAGAAACTGGGCAGGTGACTTAACTGCTTGGGGCTTTGGCTGCTTCCAGTGAGTGGAGATACTGATGGTGTTGGTCTCATAGGCTGAAATAATCTCTGACATGTAGTAAGCCTTAATAAATGTTCATTCGTGTTATTACTATTGCAGGCACACCCATCCACCCATAGATCAAGACCCACTTAGGGAAACATTAAGAGAACAAGTAAAGATGGCAGAAGCCATCCTCGCCTCATCGAATGGCAAAGAAAGGAAATGACTGGAATCAGTGAGTCTAAATGCAACAGAGAGGAAGCTTCAACCCTGAGCCAGGAGTCACCCTGCTCACAGTTTTGCAAGGGAGAGAATTACGGGAAGACGCAGCTTCCGGCATTTAGAAGTGAGAATGTTTTCATCATCATTGTGAGGTCTATTTTAAATAGTTTGGCTAATTAGGTGATGATTAAATTACACTGCTCCCATATGTTTGTGCTTTCTTCTCTGCAGAATGTATTTGCCTGAAAAGTTGTATGTGAATCATGCATCTTGAAAGTTGTAGGTAAATTATTGTGTTTGTGAAGGAATTCGTTGATGCTATGCACAGAGTAAGCATTCAAATGTATTGAATGGTAAATCATTTTATAAAGCTAATAACAGTAATAACAGCTAATATGTTGGAGCACTTACTATGTGCTTCATAAAGTTATCCCATTTGGTCCTATAATAATAACTATTATTATTTCCAATTAATTCTCGAAGAACCAAAAGTCTAGACAGCAATGAATCCTTAGTGTCATTAAGATCTCTTTCTCTCATTTCTTTGTTTTCATGTTTGGATTTTTGTTGGGTATTCTTAGAACAGAATGCACCTGCGGAAGAAATGATAGAAATAAATGACTTTCAATGGATCTCTAAATAGATGTGACTGTTAAAGAATCAGGAAGGATGGCATATGGCTAAGCCCAAGATAGGGCCCGTGAAAATGGTGTGGTGACTCTCAGAGTGTGATGGGCAGAGAAGGGGTGAGAAGCAGAAGAGTGCGCAGAAGCCACCTTTGAAAAGCAGACTTGCCAAGAGCCCATGGCAGAGCAATTATGGGTAAGTTTGTGTGATGCTGGCCTTCTGGTCACCTAAGACAGTGTATTATAAACTGACCCTGGTCAACCTGTTCCCTCTCATCTCTATTTCCTCCTCTCAAGCCCTACTTCCCCAATGCACTTAGCTAATTTTTGTTGCCAGAAAATTGTTTCTTTTCATATGTCTCGTTTTTATACAAAGTATATCTTCTCTCTGAAATGCTCTTCTTCACAGACTCAGCTGGCTAATTTAATAAAAGCCACCCCTTATTTCATGCCCATTCCTTTGCCAACATTTATCATAGATTATCTCTAATTGCTATAACAATTCTGTAAGGTAGGCATTATTATTCCATTTTGTGGATGGAGAAACAGAAGCCCATCCAGACTAAACAATGGAACCCAATGTTACACGATTAGATCTAGGTTTAGAAGGTAGGTCTAATTGCTTTTGAAGTCTGTTATTCTCCTTTTCCCATTCCTTTAGAAATTCCCAGTCACCCCTCAAGGTTCAGTCCTAATGCCATTTACTCAATAAAGCCTTAATGGAATTCCTCAGATAATTTCATATTCCTCTGTAGTCCTGTAATACTCTGTACACATCTATAAAAACAGTATTTATTAGGGTTGTATTCTAATTATATGTTTATATGGCTGTCTTGCTCCCCCAGTATGGGCTTCAAAAAGAGAGGAAGGGGGTATATCTTTATACATCTTTATAATATCTTCTCTCTCCTCCATCTTCCAACCAAGCCTCCCATATTGCTTGTCATATAAAATGCTCTTAATAAATTATTATTGAATTAATGAATAAATTAATTAATGTGAAGGAGCTCATTTGTGAAGCTGTGAACTTCCTCCTCTTTGCCAGATTATTGATTCTACCCTAAGTATGTTCCCTGTCTGCATCCCACACTAGCGTGATAAGCATTAACCAGATGGCTAGCCATGGAGATGTCCAACCTTGGAACCTGAAGCCTGCTTCACAAGCCAGTGTGCTGGAAATGATTGGAGACCATACCAGGCCCTCGGCTACCTTCTCTGTGGCCTCAGCCGCAGCAGCAAAGGCATGACATCTAAGGACCAGGTGAAACTTTTGGATTAACCTTTCAGGACCTGGCCTTGAAGCAGAAGTCCTTGCCATTCCCAATCTGAACCCATTTTGTAGTGTCTGCTGAGTCATTCACATCAGCAGTCTTCACACAGACATGCTTTAAGTGCAGCGGCTGCTCTGGTGGCTGCTTTTTCCAAATGCATGCTGTAGCCAAGTGTCCAAGCCCCAGCACTAATCTGCAGTATACATTTTAATACAAGCAGAGTCATTCAGCCTCTTAGAGGTCCACCCGCATTTCTTGTCAATCATTCCCTGGCCTCTCTGTCAGTTAGATTCCATCCACCTCTCCTTCTTCAAAACATTCTGTGGATTGTTTCCAGAACAACTGTCTAGAAACTGAGATGACTGGATAATGAGCTGAGCCAGCCTCCATCATGGAAAGGGTTAATACTCCTTCTTAGCAACTGACCAGAGCTGAGCTGCCACCCGGGTATAGATAGGGACATGTGGACACAGTCAAAACGAGGTGACAACAGGCATCCTCTGTCCTGGAGAAGCATTTTCTCCAGTGTTTTGGCCACAGTGTGCAATGGCAATAAGTCACTTAAGCTGATTGTCAGAGTTGTTCTACAAGGACCATAGACTCCTTGCCGGAGTGACCATCCATCCTGGTTTATGCCAAGGGTTACCCAGCCTAGGTTTCCTAGGTTTGCATTTGTTACAGACAGAAATGTACAAGTTTGGAAGATATATATTTCCCTCCTCCTTGCTGTCCCCTCATCCTGTCCCAGCCCACTAATAGGACACAAATCCAGCTAGATATTAGCTGAGGGTTTATTTTCCCATGCACCTGAATGTGGGAAGAATGCAGCCATCCAAGGGCACTGGGTGAGCCAGGCTGGGCACACAGACACTTGCCAGGAACTTTCAGGAGACTGCTTTTTTTCTGGCTAAAGACATTATGTAAATGCTTATGGAAGAGCCATTAACTGATTAACAGATGAGTATAAATTAGCTTGTATGATGAAGTGATTAATACCTATTGTGAACTAGCAGAGCCCAAAGAGAATAGACTTTGATGAAATGAAACTAAATATTTTGCCTTTGCCATCACAAGGTTTTTAGGTAGGTGGTGGCATCTCATTTGGATGTGATTTATTCTGTTATTTTGTCACAGGGAAAGTAAAGATGATGAAGGGTGGAGGAGCTAATCTTTAGTAAACTTAGATGCATTGTACACACCACCACCTTAGCCCTCCCAGCAGCCCCGTGAGGAAGTGGCTGCTATCCCCACTTTGCAGATGAAGTGACAGAGCTCAGAGTGGCCGAGCAAATCATCCAAGATGACAGAACCAGGATGGCAGCCAAGATGGACCAAATCCCATCACCATTCCAGTCTTCCAATGGTGAAAAGAAACAGGAAAAGTGTGGCTTGTTCTGGAACCAGTGGTAGGAATCAGGGATGACTGTGAAAATGACAGTAGGGAGAACGTGACCTTGGGGCTGGTGACCACTGTTTTAAATACCAGGAACCAAGTAACCTGATAAGCTTTTCACAGTTATTATTTTATTTAATCCTTACAAAATGCCTGTGATGTAGGTGTCATGAACCTCTTTTTGCAAATGAGAACAGCCAGATTCAAGCTCAGCTCTTCCTGATGACCAAGCCAGTGTGCTTGGGCCCCACTCTCGCCAACCCCTGGTCTGATGGAGTGGGCGCAGGAGAGATAAAAACTCCCAGCTAGAGCCTGATGCTGAGAGGTCTCCAAGAGACAAACTCTGGAGACAGAGCTGGAGCTAGAACTTACTTGATCTCCATCAGGATTTTGACTCAAAAAGAAAAATTTTGAGAATTTAATACTAGAAAAAAGTCTAGCATTAAAACATGTCTAACATAATCAAATATTAGTTAGAAAAGTATGGAGCTGGATCTAGGAAGATGTATTTTCTTAATTTTATTCTCTCTATTGTTTTTGTGAAAAAGATTGGCAGCCATGTTAGCTAATTTAATTGGTTATACTGAGACAGGGAGAAAAGATAACTGAGCCCAGAAAGGTCTATTGTAGGAAGAGATTGAATGTTCAAGGGGAAAAAGGGACATTTGGAGGCTTATAGGTGAGGATCTAGCCAAAGAAGTCCAGGGTGGGCCTGGGGACTGGAATACAATTTGTTTCTTTCCAAAATTGTCTCCATGGGCTGAAACTAATGACAGAGTATTTTACTTGGGAAAAGCAAATCAAAAGCATGAATTCAAAATGGGATGGTGTTGACTTTGCTTCAGGGAGGACAAAAATTGACCTAGGCCAGGATCTCAGGCCTCAGCACATCAGTGTCAGCCAAGCTATGGGGTGGGGAAGCTCTTCCACTAGTGCCCCTCTTACCAACTTCCTGTGCCCTTCACAGAGGTGCTGGGGAACGGAGATGGCTTTGGGAGATCCCAGATCCTCAGGGTGGGAAGATGGGGCCCTGTTTTCAGGCTTCTTGCCCTCTCATCAGACACTGAGCCTTCCTTCTGGGACAGATCCATGCAGGTACTCAGCAGGTTGCTATCAGACACTGAAGCAGGAGGGACTTCAACCATCAAGTGTGCTACCCAGCTGGGCACCTTACAGACCAGGGCAGGTGCTGTGCATAGGCCCAGACAGTCAGACCTGAGCCCAGGGCAAGTGGGGCTGCTGGCGGGACAGGGTTGCCACTGGGGAGAGCATGGAACAGGCCAGTGGGTGGAGGTGAGTCGCCACCAGGAATACCAGGTGTACCCAGCCGCTGACCTCAGACAAATCGCATTGCTGACTCGAGGGTTTTCCCCAGCAATGTGTGACAGAGCCTGTTAGGTTAGGGACCCAAAGGACAAACCCTTTTGTTTGCTGCAACCCCCTGAGCCTCTTGAGGGTGGGAGCACGTCCTATTCCATGTGGAGCCAGCACGTTCTTCATACAGGTGTTGATTAATGTCACCAACACTAGTGAAGAGGACAGTGTTCAGAAATTATCTGCCCTTAACCAGTGGCTCAACTCTTACTATCTGAGCACCCTATGATCCATATATCTGCATGCCAGATCTTCTGTCCCACTCTAAATGTGAGGTCTCCGGTTTTTCTGTGTTATCTCCCTATTATTTTTATTTTTTTAACACATGTTCCTGCAATCCACTCATGAAATAAGTAAGTATGTAAATAAAGCAGTAAATAAAATCCTACAAAGCCCAGATTTGTAGGATTATCCAAGCTCTAACCTGGCTACATTTAAAAGCCCCTTTTAAGAAACATGACAATATCATTTGCCTTCTAGGTCCTCTAAATGGTCTTTTTCTGGACCTTCTCTTTGTGAAGTTTTATGAGAATAAGAGGCCACCATTTAAATGTATACTTTCCTCTGAAATCACTTTCTATCCAATACTTTTTTCTATACTTAATGTCTTTGGAAATCTCTGCTGAAGTCGCCTGATGAATGTTAGTGCTTTGAATGCCACAGATGCATTCAAGCTTTGGGTTTTTTAGTATTTGCAAGTAAGGTTGAAAGACTGCTTACCCCAAGGGAAGGGACATCAATTCCGTGGAAATCTAGGACACCGCAGCATTAGGGGACCTTGTCCCCAGGTCCTCAGAGCAGGAGAGCAGGTAAATCAGAGCCCAGTTTGTGCCCAGTGTTGGCCATGCTGTCCCTGTCACTGGGGTTGGGAGGTAGCTGAAGCCAGGTGGGCGAGGAGCAGAGCGGCTGTGATCTCTCTAAGGCAGCCAGATGGCAAGGAGCTGCCTGCTGGGCATGAGAATGGCCAGCCTGGGCATGGACACTTTTTGCTGGAATTTGTTCTCTGTTATCAGGGCGCCAGGTGACATGGGTCATCTTCTGCTTTAAGCCAAGTTACAGGACAACAGGAGGAATCTGCCACCTGGCCGGGACACCTCGGTGAACAGCCCTCATGTGGGCTAAGCGGCGAGTCAATGCTCAGAGAACAAAAGTCTTGTCTGGTCCTAAAGGGCTCCTCCTGTCCAGGCTGCCTGCAGGCCTTTGAGAGCCCTAGAAGCTTCCAGCCTACCTGAGAATCTCACTGTTGGGAGGCAGACCTAACTCCAGCCCCACCCATGCCTGCTGGGACCCTGTCCCTGTCATCTGTTTGGTTTTGTGTTGTTTATATGAAGGCATTAGGATGAGTGGAGGTTGAACAAAATGACTTTACAAAGAAAGACAGTTTCATACAAAAATAATAGCCTAAAATAGAGCAGGTTGGGTGTGGAGGCAAGAGTGAGTGGTGCTGTCCCACAGGAGTTACCGGCTCTTCTAGCTGGGTTCTGGGACTCGGGGGGATGCACCAGGAAAGGAAGAATCTCAGTGAGGTCTGCCCTAAATCACTCCCCAGGATGAAAGATCACAACTCCTCTTACTATCCTCAGCAGCCTTGTTACTTCTCGGTGACTTGCAGGTGCTATAAATAGCATCAGAATCAGGGAACAGGACAGGATCTCACAGCTGCTCAGGCCCACCCCTCCCTGCAGGGGGCTGAGGCATGGGTGAGGGTTAGGTGTTTATGATGGGATGTCCCTGCACAGATTTTGTTAACATTCATTAACATTTGCATATGCTTTGAGGCCCCCTTCCCTTCCCACCCCTGCCAATAGTTTGAGAAAGCCCCTGAAGTTAGCAAATCATTGCAGAGAAGGAGGGTCAAGCCCCCACAAAAAGAATTTCATCTGATTTGAACTTCAAGTTGTAGGCAACAAAACTTCAGGAAAGACTGGGAACTTTGGCTTTGGAGAACAGCCTTGATTCTGAGTCCCGCGAGGTTCTCCTTTGTTTTGTGAACACGTCTTTAGGAGTCTGAAGTATAAATGCTGACTTGGGGCCTAAGGTGAAAAACCTTTAAGATGTGAGTCAATCTAGAAATAATAGCAAAAATGGGACAGTGTGAAGGCCCCATTGGGAATCGACGTGCTTGGGACTGAAGAAAGTTGTACTAGGATCTTGGAGATGAGAGATCCTATCTCTCTGCAGGGGCACTGGGAGACTTCCAAGGAGGGTGGGGGCACTAGCGGGAGTGGGGGTGGGGGTGGCAGGGGGAGTCCCTGCAGTCCCTGCCAGGCCCCAGCACACTCACGCGTGTGTACCTCTGGAAGGAGGCCAGGCTCTGGCCCAGGGAGGTGTCCTGGCAAGCGGGAGAAAATGGACAGAGCAGCCCTGCATCCAAACTGAGGAAGGAGAAGCAGACAAGGCAGGATGAGGGTGCAGAAGGGGCCCGCCAGGTGACTGCCTTGGGAAAGGTCCTCTGCAGGCAGCTTCTGTTACTGCTCAGAGCCTTGCCCCGGCTCAAGTCAGCTCCTGATGGATGGTGTTTGGCAGTCTGACAAGTACCCAGAAGCGTGTGGGTGCTGCTGGTTGGAGGACCAGCTTTGAGTGGTGAGTGGTAGGGAACACACCTGTCCATCAGCGCGTCTCTGCTGATTCAGTGAGGGTGAACTCAACAACTATGCATAGCATTTCTGATATGTGGAGACCCCAGGAAGGAGGCCCATGAGGAAGGAAATCCCAAGGGTAGCAGGAGCCTCTAGTCCAGACCAGGAGCCAGGTGACCACCGGAAGCTGTGACTGCACAGGCACCGCTGAAGTTTCAAGGATAACTTGTGCTAAGCTCAGGACTGGGATGGTGGGCTACTCAGCGCACTTACCTGGAGCCCCACCCATTATTCTCCCTTTGCTCAACTTCCTCAAAAGCTCCCAAACATGCCATTTTCCCTACCTCTTTCTTTCCTCCTATCTATAGGAAATCTCTTCTATAAATAATGTTATAAATTCTTTCATCTGGAAGTATAAATGATGAGAAACCTTACATATTCCAGAAGGTTTGATATTTTAAGAATGGCAAGACCTTGACTCTAAGGAAGGAAGTCCTGGCAGAGTCTAACAAACAGGCCTGAGCAGTCGTGTGTGTAGTTTAGCACATGTGAGGGGAGCCTCACAGGCGCAGACTGACCTGGGTGGGTCCTATATGGAAGGAGTGGGCCCAACACTGCAGGTGTGGTTATGTTGTGTGCGTGGTGGAAGAAATGCTGGGCCTGCAGTCAGCTTATCTCCATCTCTGGATCTCTGTTCTCAGCTGATAAAGTGAGCAATTTGGCCCAGGTAGATGACATTTAAGAGCTCTCTGTTTCTTGAAGTCAGCATTTTCCATCACAGAGAACCCACCATCCTGAGCCAGGAGAAGCAGCCAAGAACCTTGGATGCTAGGTCAGAACCATCTGGAAAGAGACCCTACCAGAACGGACGCTGGAGCATTCAAGCCTTTCAGAGTAATGTCAACGTGACACTCACACATGGTCTCTTTTGAAGCGACGGGGAAGGAGCAGGGAAGGTCAACACCAGAACGGGTAATCTCTTCTGCAGCTCCTGGCACTGACCCTGGGCCAAGATCAGCTTATAAGGGTTGGTATCATGATGTAAAGCTTGAAACTTGATCCTTTCTCAAGGAACAGAATGGGGGTGTGGCTCCTGAGAAACCAGATTGAACAGAAATGAGCCTTCACCAGCTGCTCCTGTTATTACATTTAAATTCAGTTAAACTAAGTTCTTACACTTGATAAAAGCAGTTCCCTTTCCAAATTATTCTCAGACTCATAGTATGTTTCAAACACAACACAGATACTCTATGGCCAGGTTAGAAGGTCTTTCTCTCTGGGTTTCCCTGTCACCCTGTTCTTCTTGGCCTTTTGCTGGGATACAGTTTTTTTGTTAAGAGCTCGGAACACTGAACTGCCCTATTAGCATAAGATTCTGTGACTCATTGACTCACAGATTGTAAATCAGACTAACATTGGATTTTAATTAATTATATTAATTTTAGGGGAAACAAAAAAATTGAAAATTCTGCAGTGCTTCATTTACTGAGAAACTCTGAAATGTCTTTTATTTTTAGCAAGAGCCATAAAAACATCTCATACTGAAATAATGTAAAAATCAAGGAAGGGTTGTATTACTCAGCGTGATCACGCCCTTTAAAAGGCTTTGACATTTTCTTTATTTTTGTAAGTTTTTTTAGAAAAAAAATACATATATATATATATATAATATTACATACACATCCACACATGCATACTCTACACCAGACCCACTCTGTGTTCAATCCAATATAAGGTGTTTCTATTTTAGATTCTCTCAAAGGGAAATTAATTACTGAATTATCATAAGGACCTTGCAATTAGTTAGCTTTACTGAGGAGACTGCCCTATGGCAAGAAACTCGCAAATACTTTTTGGTTATACATACACACTTCATTTATTCTTTATTATTCATTTATTATTTATTATTGGAGCAGAGATCTAACCAGTAAGTAGAAGAGGCCAGTGGAAGGAAGGAGGGTGGAAAGAGCATCCTAGGCGGAAGGGACAGATATGCAAAGCACTAACTGGAGAGGAAGCTTGGAGTTTTCTAGAAACTGAAAGGAAGACAAATTGGAGCATAGCAAGGTGGGTAAGAGGATATTAAGACCAGGATTGAAGAGGAGGGCAGGGGCAAGATCACTTAAAATTTGGGCTTTAAGAGCAATAAAAGCATAGTAACACACTCAAAAAAAAAAAAGGAATCTGGGGAGAAGAATTATGAATTTAAAGGTATCTAAGACTGAAGGCTTAAGTAAACGTGCCTGAAGCTTAAGAAAATTAATCCCTGTCTTTCTGTACTCAGCCTAGATCCTCTGCTAGGTTAATTTACATCTGCACCTTCATCTTGGTCTCTAGGACTGTATTCTGTCTTGTTGTTCTGATTTTGATTCCTAACCTAGTTTTTCAACCTGTCCCCTGCCTCCAAGATAACCTATGATTTCTGCTATGATTACATAGCTGGTTGATGGAATTGCACATTCATCTGATTATTCATTCAACAAATGTTTCCTGGATACCTCTTTTGTACAGTGATCCATTCCTGTTTGAGCTTACAGTATTACAAAAGTATAAGATACATGCATAAAAATTATAATACTGAATATTGTACTGGAGACCCTGGTCTGTGCACTGAAGTTGTAATAGTAAAAAAAAAAGTAAGAAAGTGTTCATAGGAAATCTAAATAACCTACAAATAATTATTAGAATTAATGAAGGAATTTACAAGGCTGGACACAATAGCAGTATAAAACTCAGGTGTATTACTGTAAATCAGCAACTATATATATATATGTATCTGTACATAAACAAGTAACAGAAATACATAAATATGTAAAAATTTGAAACAATTAATACAAATATTTTTGAAGATATCCAGAACCACTATGGATGAGTTTTAAAAGCTATATTGAGAGGTATTAAAGAAAATCTAAACAAATTAAGAAATTTACCATATTCATGGATGAGAAGACCTAATATTGGAAAGATACTAATTTTCCCAAATTGATTTGTGGATTCCATGTAATCTGGCTCTCTTGAAGAAAAACAATGAACTAGGAGGACTTGCTCTACCAGACATGCGATGTGATTTAAAGCATGGTAGGGGCAGTGTGCTATTAGCCCAGAGATCAACAAATTGACTAATCAGCAGAATAAGAGAGCAGAAAAAGGATATGCATCACATATACACTTACTATATGCTGGAGGTGAGTGGCAGGTCAGGGAGGAGTGGAATGTCTTTTCATGATGAATTCCAGGCAGATTAATCTAAATGAGAAAGACAAAAACTATAAGCTTTTAGATGATAATATAGAATCTCTTCATATAAGAAATATATGCAGTGTTTCCTTAATCACAATTCAGTAATGAAAGATACATGAATTTGATTACATTAAAATTAAACACTTGTGTCTTTCAAAAGATCGGATGGAAGAAAGTATAAATGTTACTGTTACAGTATTTATAATATACAACTGATAATAAATTGAGAACCTATATAAAGAAACTACTCTATATCAATAAGAAAAACAACCCAATAGAAAAATGCCCAACAAATTACCAAAGAAGAAACCTGAATAGCCAATAAATATATGTAAAAGCATTTTATTAGTAATGAGGGAAATGCAAATTAAAACCGCAAAGAGATAATACTACATACCCATCAGACTGGTAAGAATTTAAAAGTTTGACAATAGCAAATATTTGCAAGGATGTGCAATAATGAGAAGTCTGTGGAGCAGAGGAGAGGTATAAATTGGTATAACTGCTTTGGAAAACAAATTAGCATTAACCCCCACATTTGAAGATATACACTTACAACTCATGGCTTTTGCACACTGCATATGTCCTAGAGAAATTCACCACAGGACCTAGTCCTGCATAAGAATACAAAGAGGGAATTACATGGGACTGGGCTCTATTGGAATGGGGCATGGATAAAAGAGAAAGCCCACACACAGAACAGCAAAAACCTAAATCCTTAACACAACATGCATGGTGTAGTTGCTGTTTAAGGGCAGCCATTCCAGCTCACAATGACAGTTGATCCCACTGTATGGCTGCCTTTAGCAACTCTGAGCTCTTCCCATCCCATTTACTGGAACCGGGATGCGGGATGGGGGGTGGCCAGATCATCTGAAGTGGACTAATCAGATTTTCTTTCTTGGAATTTGAAATTAGGATTAGTTATTTCCTGTTCAAGATGGCAGAATGAGCAAAGTATTTGTTTCTGAGGCTCCAATAGGATGTCAAGAAATAAATACACAAATACGAAAACTATCATCAGCAGATGATATTTCAACACATTTCTGAAGTATGAGGAGCACTTGGAATCCTACTGACAGACCAAAGTGAGGAAGTATGAGCCCAGGTAACCCAGGCAACTACAACCAGTGGCCAGCTTGCTCCCCAGATGCTTGGAAGCTCCAAGCTCAGTTGTGGGCACCAAATCCTACACATACTGAATGGCTGCACTGGTCATTTTTCTGCTTCCCTCCCCTCTGCCCTCCACCATCCATAGGAAAGCAGCCCAGCTCCTTATCCACAGGCAAAACAAACAGGGACCAGTTTACAGAGGACCAGTTTACAGGGCTGCTAGGGTGGTGGTCACGGCCCCTGGGGAAGGACCTCCCTAGCCCCAAATCTGGTACCCCACTTTGCCAACTCCTCCTCTACTTACTCTGAAGGGAAGCCTGACCATTGTTGGGCTCTGCTCATATCCGCAAATGTCCCGATCATTTTGTTTATGAAAGAGGAGGAAAACAGACAAGTACACACACCAGCAGAGAAAACCCACCTGGCAGCCTAGAAACACTCAAGTCACTCTCCTTTCCACAATTATAGACAAACAAAGTCAACCAGATCCCAGAATGAAATGAGCAGCAGGAAAACAGGACAAAACAGAATGAAACACAATCAGCTCACCCTGGAAAAAGGAGATAATTAAGGGAAAACAAGAGGAAATTGAAAACCAAATGAATACACCATACAAACAGCTAATTAGTATCCTAAGTGAGACAGGAAAAGTCTGGAATTCATATGACAAGAACAGGATGCTTTGAGAAAAGAGCAGAGAAGACAGGCAAGCAGTGCAGAGGAGACAAGGAAGTGCTCAGGTGTGCCAGCCACATGACTGCCAAGGGGAAATTCTAACAAGAGGTGGCCGCTCTGTGTGGGATGGGATTGAGGAACATTGGCAAACTCAGGCACAGGTTAACTGTCTTCCTCATAGGAAGCAGCAACAGAGGAAGCTGACCTCAGAGAAGAGCAAAAGAGCAGAGCAAACAGAAAACAGAAAAAAACAGAGTAACAGTACAGCCTGGATCCCAGTTTCCTTCCAGTTCTTAGTTTTTGCTCCTTGAGAAGTCCCACTGCCTTTGACAATACCCCCAGACCTCTCCATTAAATTCCCCTCTTGGTTCAAAAGGGCTCAAGCCGGTTTTCGTTAAAAGACAAAGGAACCTTGGCTAAAAGAAGGGTCAGAAAGATGGAAGGCAAGATGTCTCGCATCCCTTAGAATTGAATGTAGTGACCCGGACGTTCAGAAGAAGAGTCAACCCAGTGAGAATCTTGTGCCCTTGTTCTTGCAGTTAACTTTTCCTAAACATCACACTGACATTCAGATTGTAAAGTTGGACAGCAGATGCCCCACATGCAGTGTTACCTGCATTTACATTTATTTTCTTAACATCTTGAAAGAAAGATGGGGTTTAGCCTGCCAAATCTCTTAGCACCTTATAATAACCTATTCAGACATCATATGGAAGGATTAATTTAGCCATTTCACACATTGATACAGTAGCAAACAAATTAAACTACCTTTTCATGTATCCAAGGCAGCCTGGGAATTTTAAATGCAACTGTGGATTTACCTGAAAATAACATATTGTATCCTTAAAGCCAGATTTGGGAGAAAACAAAATAACTGGAGAGAAAGACAGCCTCAGATTAGCAGTTTGAGTGGGAGACCATTGCATCAGCCCCTAGTTCTCTTCCTTCCTCCTCCAGATGTTTTCCCAAAATGTCCTTCCTCACATTGCGCTCTGGAAGGCACGGGAAGCCAAGTGCCCTGGAGACATCTCCTAAGCGGACCTTGGCATGCTCCATCATGGGGAGAACACGGCCCTGGAATGATCCAGCTGAAGAAGAGAAATACAGCTTTGGTGGGAGAAAAAGAAAAAAAAAGAAAAGTTATCAAAAAAATGGAGATCTCACAAAAGGAAAGATGCAGGCACTTTCTGACGCTAAAGCCAGTGTTCCCTTTTTCAAACGTGGTCATTTTATTTTTCTTTGTTGATTTTGATCCTGTATGTGTGCAGTCAGGGCTTGAGGCAAGTTGCCTTCTCAGGCCAGCCATGGTCCATGAATCTGTTGTTTAACCCAAATCCAACTGAGTGTTGCAGGAAAGAGAGAGGAAACATCTCACACCCAGGCGGCCCACACCACAAACAAAGGGGAGTCTTGCTGTGCCAGCTCTTGGCTTCAGCCAGGCCCAGCAGGAAGCTGATGTCCCCGTGCCAGGGTGAGGGCAGCCACAGAAGCAGATACTGGGCAACTGAGGGGGACTATGGATTTCAGATGTTCAGATTCCTCGGGGTGGCCACCCTCCTCCTCCTCAGGGCGGAAGGGTGGAGGTAGCTGGGAGCCGTGCTGTCCACTGCTCTCTGCCAACGCAGCTTGAGCTGGGAGAGTTGTCACCAGCCTCTGGCTCCAAGCAGGTTTGTTAGGAATCAGCATGTCTGTTAATGAAGATTTACGAAGAAGCCAACAGACATGAGGCTTTAAAGTGGAACTCGGGTGAGCTCTCTCATGGGGGATTCAGGAAGGTGGTTGGGATGATCAAGTATGATGTCTTCTCCCCTCTGGTTCCCACTGGTTTTCCAACCCTGGATCTGGCCCAGGAGGAAAAGTGAAGGTGAAGTGTGCATGGCTTTCTGGCTATATCCATTCTTCTTCAGAGAGAAAGAGGGAGACTGGCACTTTTTGTGGCATCTCACACAGGGGGGAAAGGCCAAGATAAATGGATAGTTTCAAGGTCATTATCTTCCTGAGCTCACGGTTTGCAGTGCTCTGCCAGAGGGCTGCTTAGAGAGGTTATAAATGTTTTGCGGCTGGACCAGGGGAGCCCATTGCTGGATCTGGGGCTTTGAGACCTACTGCCAGTGGCAAATTTGGCCACCGGTCTGTGGAGTGTGCCTCTTGTCCCTACACACACATGCTCGATAGAGCTTAAGCTGCAAATTGGCCTTAAGAGAGGGCAGGGAACCCAGGAAGAGCTCAGAAAGGTTCCATTGGTGTTCAGTTTTTCTAACCTAAGACAAAAAGAGACATGAATCAGAAAGGCAAAGTTTTAAAAAGAAGAGGACTCAGGGGCAGGCAACCTGATGGTGGGGGAGGTGAGAAGGCAGGGCAGGGTGGGAGGAGACAGCAAGGGGTTCTCAGCTTCACTGCACTGGGATCTGAGTTTCAGTTTTGTCTCTCTTGATTGCTTTCTGGGTGTTCCAAGTTCTCTTTGGCTATATGCCACATCCTTACTTCTCTTTTTTAAATTCAAATTTTTTTATTGTGCCCTTAAGGATTTCACAGGCAAAAAAAAAAAAAAAAAAAAATGAAGCAAAGTTAGTTTCAACTATTTCCATGGCTCCACATATATCCCCAAGCTTTGAAATTGTACACAGATGCATTCTTACATCAGTGTGAGCTATGCTATGCTGTGTTCTGTTTTGTCCATATGACGTTATGCGTGTACATATCCCCAAACATTAGCACAGAGGGTGTTCTTATCCTTGTAAGTGGACTTCAGATGGGCCACTGTAATGATAGCCTATTCCACTATTCTGGATATTTGGGTTGAATATGTATATATCTGTATTTGTAATTTAATCTCAAGATGAAATTTATATATGTGTATACATATATATTTTTTTATTTATAAATGTATTTAAAAATTTTTCTTCTTGTGTTAGAGTTAGTGCTTTTCTGTTCTCTAAGTCAAAAAATATAAATCTGTCATAATCCTTATTACCTTATTATCTGTTTGGTTCTCCAAGGAATAGAAACCAAAGCCTGTTATCCAGAGCTGATAGCATCGTGCAAATGAAGAGGTTTCCTCTCCTCACAGTCAACATAGATTTTTTAAATCATTTTTCTTGTGCTTGTGGGAAGTCAGCCCTCTACCATTCCTGTTTTGCTCTAGTTGACCTTTTTCTGGGACACTCATTTTCCTCAACCACTCTTGTGCATATCCTGTTTTCTCTCTTCACAGCTTGTTTAGGGCAACATCTAGCACGCTGTGCATGGGGCAAAGGATGGCCCCCATGCCAGCCACCCAATAGGCTGGCTTAGTGAGGTGCTCACTGGGGAGGTGTGACCTCCAGATGAAGGATTTTCCGGAAAAAAGATCTCTTCACTTATGCTACATGCCGAGTCTGGTGCTTTCCAAATTCACTTTCAGGGGGAGGATGGAAGCTGGTGGGAGTAGAAGGTGAGGAAGGGCCCATGGCCCCAGCTCAGCTTTCCAGATGTGGGGAGGCAGGAAGCAGAATGATGGGATGTCTTAGATGGGTGTGGCTATCCCATGGCTCCCTGCTCAGAAAAGGTCTCAATGGCTGGGTAACCCTGTGAATGACCATCCTTCTCCACCAGAGATGCAGGCTCCCAGTGAGATGAATGGGCACAGGCAGTTCTCCACATGCTCTACCAGACTGAATAGTACACCAGGGTGGGATTTTCTCTGTGGAAGGAGGACAGGGCCTGGGGACAGCACTCAAACCAGAGGCTTCTTGCAATGTGGTGACTTCCTGGGATTCTGGACCCACTGGGGCTACCCTCAGCCCCTCACTCACAGAGATGATCAGTTTGGGACTCAACCTTTAAACAGGCACCAATAAAGTATTAAAAAGAATCCTAGCAATGGCATTACCAGAGTCCTTGGCACCCATTGGTACCCATATATTGTTTGGGTCCATCTGTAATGGTGGGTTTATGATGTCCACAAATGTGCCCTCTGAGCAATTTAACTTGTGGGTGCTCTGTGGAAAAGCAGCTGAGACTTCTACAGTGGATCACATGAGTAACATTTCAAGGCCCCAGGGATGTCACTGGAGCAGGCCCTTTCCCCTTCCTGTGCAGTCATCTCATTGGATCTGCCCACCTGTGTCCCATTTAGGGCAGAAGATGAGAAATGGGTGCTGAACAATTGGGTAAGCAAAGACGTGCTTAGTGTCCTATTGTCCTCGCTTTAGTGACATGGAGACTTTGGTCAGGAAAAAGTTTAATAGCTGACCCCTGGCACATGGGTATCTGACAACCCCTGGACCAGAATAAGCCTTCTGCCTCCCCGCTGGGCTCTTTCCTCTTTGTCTGTCTTATGAAGTAGTGATGACTAATTTTTGTTCATGCTTTCATAGGGCAACATATAAACTCGCATTTTGTAACTCTCTGAGGTGATGGATGTTAACTAGACTTACTGGGCTGATCATTTCACAATGTAGGCAAATATCAAATCATCTGAAACTAAAATATTGATACATGTCAGTTATACCTCAATGCAAATTTTATAAGAGAACTTATCTACCATCAGGGTAACATAGTATCAGAGAGCACCAGGGACCAGCTCTGGAATCCCTCTCCAAACAAAGGCTTTTAAAGAAAACAGTCCCATCCAGTCCCCAGCACCACACACATATCATTGTGTAGCTTTATGCTGTCTGCAGAGCATCTTCGTTTCCATTACCTCAGGGGGTTCTCACAACAACTTTGTAGCTAGATGTATCATTGCTACACTTTCTGAGGAGGAAAATGGGATGCAGAGTGGCCATGTTCTTTTCATGATCACACAGCTTGTAGGGGGTAAAACCAAAATCAGAATATACAGTATTTCTCACGGGCAGCTAGCCCCAAGGATAAGGGCCAATGCTGACAATGTTAACAGTGGCGACCTGGGGACCATTATAATTGCTAACACTCCTTAAACACCAGTATGCCAGATGTTAACTTGTCTGACTCTCATAGAGACTCTGAAATGGACACGATCCTCATCTCCACTTTTCAGGTGAGAAAACTGAGATACAGAGAAAACGATAACTTGGTCAAGGTTATCCAGCTGGTAAGTTGCAGAGGCAGGACTTGAACTCAGATGGTCTGCCATTAGATCTTAATCACTAACCACTCATCTCCAAGAAGAGGTGAAGATGTGTGTGATCACAGCTATCACATGCCTCCTGGAGGGTCTGCTTGCTTCTTTTAGGACAGTGTCAGAGGGGGCCCTGAAAGGCTGGGGAACATCTCCCCCACCGAGGCAGGACAGGCTGACACAGGAACTGGCCCCGTGTATCAGAAGCCTTTGTGATCTTAAGTCCTGAGAGACTCCCCAGAACAGGGAGGAGCAGAGCATTTAAAGCTGAACCCAAATAAGTCCGAATGAACTGGAGAGGAGTGGCCCCCACTCCGCCCTAGGTGACAATCAGGGGTTCTCAAGGGCAGAAGTGCCAGCAGTATCCCAGACCTGGGCACTGGGGCTTGGCACTACAGGGTGTGCTCTGTGAGGGCAGGTACTGGGGTGTCCCTGAGTGAGAAGAGAGAGCCCTGCAAACCCAGGAACACAGACAGAAACTGCTAATAACTCTGATGCATCAATATCAGCTAGTAGCCCTTAACCAAAAGAAAAGGAATGGCTTTTGCATTTTTCTTTGAAGCTGCTCACTGTGGGCTGGGAGCTGCCATCCCCCAAATGTCAGAGAGGGACAGGGGTCTGGAGGGTTGCTGGATGAAGCGATTTGGCCGTGGTAGTGGAAGGTAAACTGGCACGGCTCCCTGAGGCCTGGGCTTCGGAGGTGACACGCATGACTGCTCCCGGCAGCGGCATATAGGTTCTGACACTGAGCCCGGAAGGCCTGGCGGCTCAGAGATGGGGGACTGGCGCCCAGAGCCCCAGAGTTGGACAATAGGACTGTTCACAGTTGGGCCACTGTGGGCTGCTACTGGTTCTGGCTTTAGCTGGATGCTGTTTCCTTTTTAGCATCCCCTCCATTCAGGGTCCCCTTATCTTCCCTTCTGTTTCCATCCTCATCCTACATAAAGGATGAGGCTGAATGTTCAAGGCCCCCCGCCCTAGTATCCAGTCAATTAACTCATTTATTTATTAATTCATCCATTAATCAGTCATGGGGAATCATTTCATCATTTGCTGGCCCCTGACTGTACGTGGAGCCCTGTGCCAGGCCCCATATATGCAGCTCGGATATAAGGCCCAGCGCCTCCCTTGAGGAGTTTCTAGACTGCTAATCTGGAAAGTCAAAAGCAACAATCAGTTGCAGCAGGAAAATAATTAACCAAGGATCCAATGAGCCACTGTACCATTAGAGTCAGAATGTGGGGCTGATTCTCATTACTGAAGAGTCCCTGGGAAAATGGTCCTGGGTTGGGGTCCCATGATGTGACCATCTTCATCTGCTCTGTCTTCAGAGAGGAGATAGGAACTGAAATTGGAGCAGGTTGGAGTTCCAGTTCCCTGACTATCCCAGTGACTCGGAAGCTCTTCCAGCTTCCCTAAAGCACTAAGGACTCAGGGACTAGTGTGGAGCTCGCAAGCAGGGAGGAAATGAGGGGCACAGGGGCCAGTAGCAACTAGCTGGAAGAATTTTTTAAAAGAAAATCTCAGTATGGAGAATACTTTCATGAGCATCTGCTACATGCTGGGGATTTTATATCCATTGTCTCTAGTCTTGTAACAAGGCTGAAAGGTGGACACTAGTATCTCCAGCTTGCACGTGTGGCAACTTGAAGCCCAGGGAGGATTAACTTGTGCTGGTCTCATGACTTGCTAGGGACCTACCAGAACTTGAATGCTACTTGTAGCCCACATTGCCCCTGAAGAGGAGGTTCTGGTCAGCTGTCTCACCAAGACCATGAAACTGAGCCACCCAGACTTGGGCAAAAAGACTCCCCAAAAAATGTCCATGGGGGAGTCAGTCAGCTGAACTGTGACTGAAAGGATGACTTTGAGTCTTGTTTCTATGGGCTTCTGGTTTCTGTTCATTTATTTAGGGAGAAGCCTGCCCCACATTCCCAGATGCGGAATAACTTGAAGCAGTGTGAGTGGCTATCGCTGGAATTATTTAGTAGATTTACCTGAACAGTCACAGAGCAAGTACATGAGGAAAGCACATGATGGGGACAGAAGAAGGGTCTGCCAGAGCATGCACAGTCCCGAGGAAGGGGATCCGCGGGCCCTGCAGCCAGGAGAGTGGGAGGGGCCAGGTCCCTGAGCGGGCATGAGGGAAATTCCTGGCAAGGTGAAGAGAACGGTGAAAGTGCCTGGGACTTTCAGCGACTCCACCAGCCGCTGAGAGCTGGTCCTGGAGGGAAGAAGATGGCATGTCCCACTCTCAGAACATAGAGTTTTCATCTTTGAGAGAAACTTCCAGATCGTATAGGCCACTTCTCTTGTTTTCAGAATAAAAAAACTGTAAGATAAAGGGACTTCCTCAAAGTCACAGAGGTAATTAGAGATAGGGCTGAGCCATGGCTGCTGATGAACTATTTCTATGCTGTCATACTCCAGGCTGCAGGTCAGCACTCTCTCAGGAAAAGGTCAAATAGTATATGTCCTAGACTTTGTGAACCACACAGAGTTGGCTGCTACTCAACTCTGCTGTGGTAGCCCTGAAGCAGCCTGTGCCAATACATAACCAAATGTGCATGACATGCTCCAATGAAACAAAAAAAACCGGGCAGGCTGTGTTTGGTTGACAAGCCACAGTGCGCTAACCCCTGCTCTAGGTTTCTCTTCTTCAAACCTGCCACCATGGTAAGGACATGGTCAGCTTAGAGCTGGTGATAGCTGGTTTGGAGGACAGAGCTTCAGCTTCCAAAACCCAGGGCTTAGAGTGAAGCCCTTAGCCTGTGCTACACTCTCACAGGAGCAAAAAGAAGTGGGATGCCACTGTGTGAGCTTGACCAAAAGACACCATTAGAGGAAAAAAGAGGCAAGGCAACCCTGACAATTCATACTTTCTAGCTCAAAGAGAATCACTAAAGAGGGGTGATGGTCAGTTATATGGCAGGGGTCATGCATGCCAATTTTCCAGTTTACCTCCAGGAAGCCTATTCTTGATTTTAGAAGGGGTTCAGATTATAGCTGATTGAAGAATTAAAACAGGTGGATAATTGCTCCCAGAACCATCCCTCTGACACTCTCAAGGGCAAATGGATTGAAAAAGACCTCATTCAAAGGCTGGAAGGTGTCTGGTCAGGTTATGACTAAGCCCACGTGGGGAAGGAGAAGCTTTCAAGGGGCGGAGATGCATGCAGAAGGCCTGTGAACCCACAAAGCCCTTTACTCAGCATAGCTGTACATTTAATGGAACTGCTTTCCTCAAGACTCAGAATTGATACATTTATATGAGTTTTCAAATTTGGAATCATAGTATCCTTTATAGGATAAACCACCAAAGCAGTAATTTTCTTTAATGGCATTTTTTTGTCTTTGGAGTTTACATCTTTCTGGGAGATTGTATTCTCTCTACTTCTTAAGAGGAATGATCTCCAAACTTTTAAGACTCAGGATTTCCCAAAGGAAAGACTCCAAGCGGGCTCATAGTCTCATGGTGTTTAGCTCACTTGGAAGTATCTAGAAGGTAAAGGATAATAGAAATAAATTTTATTGGCCTCTGCCAGTTTTGAAAAGTCTCTATAATTCCACCCTCTCCCAAATTGCTGTTTTCCCACGATGGACGTTCTAAGAGTACTTGGAGCTGGGAAGGCACACAGCTCCCCTTGAATCTTCCAGGCCTTGTCACTGTGTCTAGGGGAAGGAAGGCAAGGGGCAGCAGAAACTGCGGCATTGGGTAATTTGGAATTGATTATAAGGTTTCTTGTGACTTGTGGGTCACAAGTATAGCTTATAGATAGATTCAAAACAAATAATTTTGCATGACCCCTTTAAAAGCTTAGAGAAGGGACCAATGAAAACTACTATTATAAGCATCTACCTGAGGAGCATCATGCTAGTAGTATCAGCTTTAACTCTGGGATTTCAAATGAACTCTTTTCATGCCCACCAGCAGGGAGCTCTTGGGCTATGAGCCCATGAGGCTGCCCTGCTCGTGTGAGTATCTATGACCCTTACTTTATTGTTTCCCTATCTTCTCCCTATTGGAACACTTTTGAGTACTCTGAAAGGCAACTAAAATTTACTGATCATCCCTATTAGGTGATCTCAACTCTTGGGTTCTGTGAAGTGAATTTTGATTGCTAGGAGCTGAACTGTTTTTAACTAAGTAGAAACAATATGGAAACATTTCCACCTTGTCCTTCACATTTGATTGATACTTTTCACTTTGAAAGCTAATTATATCTGATGTGAAGGAAAAATGGAATTCAGAAATGTGGATGTTCTTTTCATGAGTTTTCACTCTGAAGACGTGGGTCATCTGTTCAGTTTTCTTGTGCCTCAGTTTACTCACCAACTAGCTAAGGATCATTCTCTGTCCTCTAAGAAGCATATGTTGTAGAAGTAACAGTTATAACCCATGAATCTCAGCACAGGAAGGACACAGGGCCACTCTGTCTGTCCCTTTGCTCATCGCAGGAATGTTCTCCACAGTGTCTATGACACATGAGGTCCAGCCCTGTGTAAACTCTTCCAGTCCCTGGAATTCAAGGCAACCGTTTCATTTCTGAATAGGTCTAATGATTAGCACCTTCTTCCTTATACTCAAACACCTTCTTGCTTTCTCTTGCTACCTCTTGAAACAAAACAGATGGAACTCTTCAGTCTGACTTTTCTCTTATAGACATACTTTAAGTTGTTTGAAGCACACTGTAAAAGAGCACTTTGAGAAAAATAAATGTTGCATTTGTTGTGGACGTTCCTGTTATTAGTGAACTCTCAATTAAACAAGAGAACAAAACATGTCCCAGTGAAGTGAGAAACCTATTGGGTATGCTCGTTCACCACATTACGCTTCTGAGATGCAGGTAACCTGATTTCTGTACCACATATCACTAAATCCTGCCTGCACAATGGCTTTCCTCCCATTTGCAATGTTCACACGGCTCATGAGATCACTGTGTTTTCAGTCTGACTAGAGGGTAAAGGTCCCGGAGTTCCATAGGCCTCTCAGATGAGATACGTTGGGTATGATTATAAATGTTAGCACTTACTATCAAAAGATTACAGTACCAGTGAGGGCACATTTTTTTTTTAAATAAATGCAGCTTTATTGAGATAAAATTCACATACCTTTTTTTTTTTTTTTTGAGAGGTCATCTCTCATATTTATTGATCAAATGGTTGTTAACAACAATAAAATTCAGTATAGGGGGGTCAATGCTCAATGTACAATCATTAATCCATCTCAAGTCTAATTCTCATCAGTCTCCAATCTTCTGAAGCATAATGAACAAGTTCTTACATGGTGAACGAATTCTTACATAGTGAATAAATTCTTACATAGTGAACAGTACAAGGGCATTCATCACAGAAACTTTCAGTTTTGATCACGCATTATGACCTATAAACAATCAGGTCAAATATGAATATTTGTTTGATTTTTATATTTGATTTATATGTTGATCCCACATTTCTCCCTTTATTATTATTATTATTTTTATTTTTAATAAAATGCTGAAGTGGTAGGTAGATGCCAGATAAAGGTAGAAAACATAGTTTAGTGTTGTAAGAGAGCAATTGTAGATGATCAGGTGTGTGCCTGTAGACTATGTGTTAATCCAAGCTAGACAAGGGCAATAAAACATCCACGGATGCAAAAGATTTCTCTCAAAGCAAGGGGGATGAGGTTCTGAGCCTCACCTCTGTTGATCCCCGATTTCTCACCTGATGGCCCCCCTGCGACTGTGCCTGTCTTAGGTTGTTCCTCCCTTGAGGAATCTTACCCGTCTCTGGCTAACCAGTCATCTTCCGGGGCCATACAGGGAAATATAAAGTTGGTAAGTGAGAGAGAAGCCATATTGTTTGAAAAGGTTAGCTTTTTACTTCTTTGCAGATCAGTGAGGGCACATTTTTATTGAAGACCCCACCTTAGGGAATGGACAACATATTGTTCATTTATTTACTAAACAAATATTTGTTGAGAATCTATTATGTACCATACAGCATTCTAGATTTTGTGTTATATCAGAGAACAAACAGACAAAAATCCTTGTCTTTATAAGGCTTATGTTCTGGTGAGGGGATTTAAAATGTGCAAAAATACATCAAAATAAATAAATAAATTACCTTGTAGGTGAGAAAGTGTCAGGTGTTTTAAAGAATCAAAAAACCAAACAAGGTTAAGCACAGGCATACTGGGAGGGTGGGGTGAGGTTTGTGATTGTTGACAGGGTGTCAGGGTGGGCTTCCTGAGAACGTGACAGTTACACAAAAAGACTTACTAGGAAGGACCAAGGATGTAGGAAGAAAACCGGTGGACAGAAAATATGCAAATACTGCCTTGAGTATTTTTAAAGTCATGGTGGAAATCATTGAGGGTTGCCTTTAAAATGCTCGATGTACTTTGGTCCCTGTGAAGTGGAGATCTTGCCTTGCATGTGAGGGTGGGTCTGGAAGAGGAAGGTGGTATCTGCCAGGCTGAGGGTAGCGATGCCCAGAGGGTAGGGTGGGACAAAGCCAAAAGGTGTTGTTGTGAAACTCCTGAAAGTGGCAAATCCCTATGGTCAGAGCCACACCCAAACGAACGGCCTGAGGCAAGAAGGGAGGACCTTGTTGGAGACAGGCCTCCACAGCACAGGAAAAGAGAGTGGAGCCCACCGTGTAACACAGAGCAAGTGCAGTCAGAAGGAAGGGCTCCTGGTTCTACCTATGTTAACCACGGGGTACTCAAGATACGGATCTCAGGTGATCTCTGCCTTGTTCAGAAAACAGAGTAAATCAGGGAGGTAAATCAGAGATTGTCCCTCATCTGAGCTGAGAAGGAAGTGCTTGCTTGCCCACTCTCTTTAATGTGCCTTGGGCCTAAATCCTAGGGAAACTCGCTGCTGAGCCAATACACAGGATGCAAAAAGCATGCCTTGGGGTCTAGAAAGACAAAGGATGAAGCCTTTGTCAAATCATTATCTCAAAGGTTAAAGACCTATTGAAAAGGAGATTTAAAAAAAATAGGGAGCAGAAGAAAGTGTGGGTCTCGTTCTTTGCATCCTTGGAGCCACACTGGTGACAGATGTCTGCCCTGCTGTGCTTCTCCCTGCCCTCCTTGCCTCCCAGGGCACCTAAGTGAGCACAGCGCCCCACTGTGGGAGAGCTATGGAGACGGAGAGCTGGGGCGCTCAGGCTACAGGGAGGCAGAGGGCAATGAACAGAATTCCCCCACCATGCCCTCATTCTCGAGGACATGGGACAGCCATCCACAGACATGGTACAAGGCATGTGGGGCCCAAGAAAGTATTTGAGAACTGAAAAATGTATTGGCCCAAAAGAAAACTGTAATACCAAAATGAATCAGTGTTTAATTTGCAGAACATGATGATAGGATGACCGCGTCTTTAATGCCTAAGCTTAGTATTGACAAAAATGACACCACACTCGAAAACAGTGCATAGATTTCCTCTTCACAAGAACTCCTAGGTGCTGCCAGGAAACCACTGCCACCAACCATGATCTAAATAACTCACAGGCAAATAATTTCCAAAGCAAAATTACAATTGAAAAATTTATTTTTATAGTCAAAAAGAGATACCCTTTAATGTGGGATGTGGGTACTTTATTATAATATCTGATAAGGAGTCAGTCCTAAAGTAAGGTGTGGACACAGCCCTGACCTGAGATCATATGAGGGTGGCAGGGGACAAGCATCCATTTCATACGTACAGGCGGGAAACCAATGTATAAAAAGATAAAATAGCAGTTACATTCTAGGCTTTAGAGAAAAGGTCTCCAGGTCACACACCAGGTTCTGTGCTAGAAAAGCCTCTTTGTGCAGCTTATTGCACGTGAGCTCCACCCAGCCCCTGTCCTCACCTCTACCCCCCTTCATTCCATAACGTGGCTCCATTAATTTCTTCCAGTAGCTCTGTTCTGGAACAAATTCTCATACTGCAACCCTTTCCAGAATGCTACAGTGACAGAGTTTTCAAAGGGTTTGATGGATGGCATTTGAAACACTCTTTTTGGAAATATTTATATTTGATCCCTTTTGGACAGACTGCACATAACCTGAGCTTATCACATTGCTGGAAATCATAGGCAGACTCCGAGAGACAGCAGCCCTGAGTCAGCCGAGGGCTGGGAGTGTAAAGATTAATATTTATTAGTGCTTTGCCATCTTCAACCCCTGATAACTGTAAATAATGTTCGGAAAAGATTGGGGTGCATCATCATCTATTATGTGGTGGCTGTGATTCTGGTTGTTAGGTCTTTGACAGTGATTTATCATTCTCTGCAGTGACACAAATCATGGTTCTTGCCTGACACTCTGGAATGTACGTACATATGATTCGCTGACTGGAACGGTGATGAATTTATATCATAATATTTTCCCCCTGCTCAACCTGACCCCCTGCTCCAATTTGGAAATGTTTCGAACATAAATTCTGAAAACCTCTTTGGTTTTGCTGGTATTATCATAAGACCCTCTTTTCCACCTCTTGAGGATTAAT
Source organism: Manis javanica (assembly GCF_040802235.1). Taxonomy (NCBI): domain Eukaryota; kingdom Metazoa; phylum Chordata; class Mammalia; order Pholidota; family Manidae; genus Manis; species Manis javanica. The sequence continues at coordinate 76,097,882 of NC_133166.1, read as the reverse complement.
GAGAAGTGGTACAAATCATGAGAAGGTCAAATTTGAGAAAAAAACATTTCCCCACTCTTTTCTTACCTGTTATTCTTTTTGCATCAATAACATAGTGAGCAAGGGATCCGTCCAGACTTGCCTCGTTCCAGAAATCCACCTCCGTCTTCAACAAAGAGAGCCTTGGTAGTTTGATCTTTCACAATGTGAAAACCAAGAAGAGTCTGCTAATCTCTCCCTGGGTCTTTCTTTTAAACCTGTGTGGGTTTCCGTGCACGTGCCTGTGTCCGTGTGTATACACACTTGTCCCGTGAGTGGGGTAGGCGACTGAATCCCGGCCTTTTCAGACTGCCCTTGAAATGCAATAACTTTCTCTGAAACAGAGTCCAGTGACTCAAGAAGGTCTTTGGGAGGTTCTACATTAAAACATTGTATTTCTTTGAATCACATTCCTTTCTGTAAAGTGTGGGAGGTGTTTAAAATACCAAAAAAAAAAAAAATCTTGTCTTTCCTGTCTGGAATGATCTTTCCTATTCTATTCAAATTGACTGTTTTTTTTTTCATTCATCTAAGGAACCCAAAGATCTTGGTTTAGGAGGTAATACTTGGGTTGCAGTTTTTACACATTTATATGGACAGCTTAGAAAGGAAAACAGCTGCATTTTAGACCAACACCTTTTTTTTAAGGTGTTTGTCCCAGATTCACAGTTTTGAGACAGAAAATGGAATAATATTCCAACCTGGCAAAGCAGTGAGGAGGGTGCACTTTTCCCCAGGGTTCACCTTGATTAGAACACTTGCCCCACCACCCCAGTTAGTAATGGGCTCCAGCCTTGCCTTACCCAATGCCCCCGCAGTGTCCTTTCTCACTCACAGATTGCCCTCTGTTTTCGAATTCCTGTCAACGAGCTCAGAAGGCAAATTTGCCTGGTATACTGTGCTGAGGCAGTATGCATTTTAGCTGAAGCCTCCTGAAATCCTGTGTGTGTGCTGCCGAAGCCCGTAGTGCTTCGAGGGTGGAATTTCAGGTGAATGTGAGTCCAGGGAAAAGTGGAAGCGGGTTAATACTGGTTATAGCCCTCCTTGCACCCAACAAAGATCTGATCTCTTTTCTGCCTTATTTTTCTAATCTTTAGATGCAGAATTCCAAGTCACTCTCAGAACAATAGCAATTTCACAAGTATCGCCAAAAGTGACATTCATTTTCAAATTTAAAATGCGGATGAAGAGGAATGACAATGAATTTTCAGAACATACCAGTACCTTGTCATATACAGCGGGTTATTAATACCGCCCTGGAGCCTTGGCAAACACCATTCTTTGCCACATTCTACTTTTCCATAAACATCTTATCTCATCCAACCCAACATAACTCCTAATACTTTATATAACCATGAAATCCAACACTCCACCTTCTTTTCCAAAGCCCAATCTTTCTTAAACTCACTTCATATGACAACAACATTAATTGCTATTTTATGCACATACACAGACAGACTTCTTCACAACTTTACTTCTTGGTAACTTACAAGTGCACTGGTTGACAGCATCTTCAATTAGCAGAGTCATTTCCATATCCTGGACATATACATTGATCAGAAAAGATGACAATTTATTTTTAGACAGACGCAGGCTGCATATTTTAAATATATTTCCCATTTGGCAAAAATGGTGTTGTAGCTAATGTATGTACAATATTTCCAAAAACATTGGTACTTTCCCATAAATATCTTCCATATTTTTTTTTCAGTGAGTAATAAAAAAGGTTGAGGTGGGATGTGTTTTATCCCACCACATTATATCATTCCTATTTTTCCTCTTTGTTGGATGGCAGTCAGGGGCCCTGATGCCAAGCTTTGGAAGCAACAGCATCTGGCTCCTTGGCAGATCCTGCAGGCAGACTTGTTGCCAGCCTCTAAGCTGTGTCTGGGTCTGTTGCATGGTTTGGCTGCAGATGGACTCTCTGGGTTGCCTCGTGCTTCTGGAAGCCAGTCCTGGCTTTCCTTTGATTCTGAGGACTTTACTCATTTTTATTCATTTGTGAAGACGGGTCCGTCCAAATGCTTTATGAAACCAAAGCTGGAGAACATTAATGGATCCAATTTTGCCTTTGAAAAGGCAGAGGTCAGTGTGTATTTGGACAGGAGACCCAACATGCTGAAGATGGGTCTACACATGTCCATGTGTCTGTCCATGAACCTCTAGTCTAAGGAGTGTGGAAAGAGGCCAAATCTGTGTTACCATCTTTCCCTGTCCCAGGATGAGGCTGTGTGGTTACCTTCAAAGACAGACACATGGGAGAGCTCAGACTTCCTCAGATCAGTAAAACCTCCCATTTCTTTTGTCTTTTCAATGAATCAGACCCTGAGAAAATGAGCACACATGACAAGAGAGGTCCTCTCATCTTATCTCTTGTTCCACATCATGGCCCATGTGAGTGTGGGATTAAAACATGTGGGAAAGAAGGAGAACATTAAGTCTTAGTTTAGTCTGAACTTAGCACACGTATCAAAGCCAGATCACTTCCATTGCATTCCCCAGGACTCAGGTCTCTGGGGAAAGGCTATCCAATTTCTTAGCATGGTGAAACGCTCCCACTGTCGACTTTTAAAAAATCACACTGATCTACTAAACAGCTGCCCTGCACACACATGCACACCTACCTTATTAAAACAGAATTTATTTTTGTTTTAAGGATTATTACATGAGTTTCACAAGAGTTCTTGGGTGTATCACCTCTCTCACTGATTCATTTGTTAGCAGCTATTACTCGCTGAACAGGAAGCTGCTCTCAGGCATTTTACATGCCCCTGGAAGAAGAGGGCAACGAACCAATGATCAAAGCGATTAACAAGAAAATTGTAGAGACGGACTGTGCCATAAGGAAAATAAAGATGGTGCCGTGAGTCACTGGATAAGTGTTGTGGGTCAGAAGTGAGATATATAAGATGATGCAAAGGATTGCTCAAGGAAAGGACTTTAGATCTGAGACCCAAATGTCAGGGAAAAGTGCCAGCTAATCTGGGAGAGCAGAGTTCCTGAAAGAGGAGGTCATGGAGGCAAAGGCACTCTAGAGGAAATAATCTTGAAACATGGAGGAGTAGGAAAGCATTAGATACAATAATAGAGGGTAAGGAGAGGAGTGGTAAGAGCTGACTTAGGGTTATCATCCCCATTTAGTAGGTGACAAAACCATAGGATTTCAACCTATGTAGATCTATTTCAGGAAGGCATGCTACCTCCTCATGCTATGAAATCAAACCAGAGTAGAAAACCATTACTGTTTTTTCAGTGTGCCTTCAAAGAGAAAGACATGAAATTAAAAAGGATACAGACAGATATATCAAAGCCTTACATAATAAAATGACAAAATTATTTCAGAAACTCTATTTGGGATTAAAAAAGTCAACATGGCAGATTGCTCTCAGAAAACATGAAGGCTTCAGATGGGGAGCTGTTAATGAGGGCACAGATTACCTTTTTGTGCAATTTAAGAATCATGAACGAAATTCAGTTTCCAGTACAGAATAGTTGGGTTTTCCTAGAAGATGTTACATGGGCTATTCCTTCACCCCTAAATTCCAATAGCTTTTTGAATGCCTCCTAGTACACCCGTGGGGCATGGAAAGGAAGAATTCCTTCCCCTGAATTGATCAGGTGGTGTGTTGCACATCTCTTTCAGTCACCAAAGTTATCAATTTACTTGAGTTGATCTGGAGTAAGCTCTAATATACCCAGAAGCGAGAACAGGCTCTGTCCACAGAGTTTTGGATATTTACTGTTGTCTATTTTTGCACATGTAACAAAAAACACAAAAGAACTACAAGCTAGCATCACTACCACAGAGATGACTATCTAATGGGGGAATCTGCAATATACCCTTTATGTGTCAGTTACTTCTGTACTAGGTATTCCCATCTATGATAACGTGGGGCAAAAGAACACTGTGTTCAGATCATCACGACTTAGTTAACTTCATCAATTCTTGTCTTTTCTTTTTTTAATCATTACAAATGCCAATTGCTCACTACTTTTATGCTTGTTCCCACTTCTGGTAGCTTACCACTTTCTATAATAGCAGAACTTTGTTCTTGTACATTTGTAGTAAACATCATCAAACCTGTTCATATAGTTCCAATAAGTCTGAACTAATTATTGTAAACTAAAGTTTTTATCTTTACTGAGCAAGCAGATGCGGCCGACATGGTGCTGTGCTCATTTGGACTCAAGTGATAAAATCCTTTGACACAAATGATCAGAAATTTCTTTATTTTAAAAATCAAATATGACTGAATTGACTGGTTATTTATATGCTCAACCAAAGTATTGAAATCACTTTCATTTGAAGCCCATTTTTTACTAATACCTTTAAACAAAATATTTTCCTTTATACTAAAATTTTGTATACTCCACCTAGGAGCAAATACTTCATCAAAATTCTGCCACCTGCTTTCTGTCAGTTGAAAATGTTATGTATTGTGGAATCTTCACTACAATTTATTATTGAAATGTAGTTAGCTTCATAGTCTTGTTATCACAGTCATTAGGGTCTTGAGATTCCCCATTTAGGCATTAGCAGGGACTGTCACTGTTCTAATAAAAATACTACAAACTAATAAACAGGCATGGTCTTGAGGACTGACATGTCCTCTTTACTAAGTGGTTCAGAACCTTCCTAGAACATTTAACTTTTCTGGCTTCAAACCTAACAGCTTCTGAGTTTCTTCTTTAGAAATGGAGTTCTTTGAAAACATGAGTTTGGGTAATTAGGATCAGATTCAAGAGAGAGGTCTGGTCAGCTTGGAAACTCCTGGGACCCAGCATCCCGTAGGGCACTTTCTCCATTGTAGGTGGTCTCTGGTGGATCACAACACGCATGAGACTCCTGCACTGTAGCATTCTGTAGGCAGCCTGGTGGCACAGTTTACAATGGTTAAGTCTTTTCAAGCCATTTGATCTTCTGGCTGTGTGGTGAGGGGATTGACACTGTGGGTCCCAAGTCCTGGGTCTCCCCTATGTGGGGAGGGTCTGTGGGGTGTCATGACGGTTTATGGCTCTCAGGGGGATAGCCCTGATGAGGCTGGAGAAAGAGGTGGGAGTGCATTCTGGCCGCCCCACCAAAATGGTCTTAGCAAACATCAAGAAATGCATTTAGGTTTCTTCTCTTCTCCTCTCCAGAAGCTTGCATGGATTTGCTGCTGTCACTGATGCAGAGTGGTGTTCTGAGGACCCCGCTTTCCTTGGAGCTCTCTCAAGTTGGAGCTATTTTTTTCTACACTCTGCATATCACAAGCCCTGGAGGTCTCTCACCACCAACAGTGTCAGCATTGAGCTCTTGACTTGTTTCGTCTCCTCAGGTCACTTCCTCCCTATCACAACCAAGCTTTCAGTACACGGCACCATTGTTCACCCAAGTGCTAAGACTAAAGACCTGGGAGCCATTACTGATTCTTCTCCTTGCCGCAAACTCTACACAACCCATGAGCCAAATTCCAATGGTGCTACTACTTCTAAAAATGTATCTCCAATCTGACCAGGTCTCACCATCTTCTCTGCTCCAACCAGGCTCTACGGTCCCACCGCCTCTCATCTGAACAGCTTCCCTCCTCTCTTCTTGCCCCTACTGTCCAACTTGCACAGGGCAGATGAAGTGATTTTTCTAAAGCATAAATCATATTTATGTCACACCCCTGCTAAAGTTCTCTTATGTCTTCAATTATGTCTAAAATCAAGCCTAAAGGGGCTGCTATGGTCTGGACCCTGCCTTCCCCTCTACCTGCCCTGAAGCTCTTTTCCCTACTGGTCCACCAGCCTTGCTGTACTTTCTGCCGTGTTCATTCTCCTCTCGGCACCTTCTCACCTGCTTACCTGGTGGTTTGAAGTACCTTTCCTCAGACCCATGTGCTGGCCTCCCTCCTGCTGCAGCTTCAGAGGGCCCTCCTGCAGGAGCCCCACTCTCACCCTGTTTACGTTCCCTAGATTAGATTGGATACCTCCTTACAGTCCCAGAAGCTCTCTCCTACAGTGCCCTGTGTTACCTCAGGGTGCATAGAAGCACCTGAAATGGTCACCTCTGTTTGCTCTTTTCATGTGCTCCCTGTCCCCCTCAATTAGAATACAATTGAGTGTTATATTCTCAATTCATAGTCCAACAGAGTAAAAGCTATTATGTCTCTTTCTATCTATCACAGAAACATGCCATGTGGTTTAATAACATGCACCTATCTATTTAATGCGATCATCCTCATCAGCAACTCTCACAGTAAGGAAGACACCAAGAACACCTGGTCCATGTACCCCCTACAAAGCTCAGGGTGAAACACGAAGAGATCACAGACATATCTGTACATGTATGACTGGTATCTGTGTACTTCATGGTGATTAATTGGCGAAAACAGGTGTTTAGAGAGTAGTGACTACCTCTCTGAGAGGCTTGAGTAGGGGCTACAGTTGACTTTAGATTCCATCACTGAGATTACATGAAGCCCAAGGTTAGGATGGGTGTGTTTCTGCAAACAAGGCATGATTTGCTCACTTTCCAAAGTGTAGCTTTTGTTCAGACTGACACCAGATGCAACTGATGCCTCCTGGAAATGGGACTTGCCCTGTGAGGGCTGCTCCAGGCCTGCTTATCTAACTGTGGGTGGGTTGGGGCAGCTGTATGGCACTTCCTTAGGCACGATGCAACCTACCCAGGCCCAGAGTGGACCACGGAAGGGGCTGGGGACTCACCCCCAGGGACTGCCCCAGGCTGAGGCCAGCAGGGGCGATGCCAAAAGCTATGGAGATGGCATCATGTGGCCAGGCACACCTTCAGCAAGGCCTGGGAGCATGACAAGAGGCAAACTGAAGAAGCAGGGGGAAGAGCACAGGCATTCAAGGAATCCCTTAGCACTGGGAGTACAGAGGCGGAATCCTGTCTGGGGGGCAGTGAGTCAGAGCTTGCCTACAGCACTGGAGGAGGAGCGCAGTCATATTTGAGGCAATATACATCCTTTAAACAATTCTCAGATTTTTTTCATGTTCTGTTATGGAATCCTAGAGAAAGTGTCTTAGGAAGAATCTGCTGGTGGGGAGGAACAGGTCTGGGGTCTCACTCTGAAGGACAACACTAGGGGCCCCTAAGGCCTTTCTGGTGCACCCAGCACCTTCCTGGGAAGTTAGCAGTTCAGAACGCTATGCCTTTCCTCCATGTAGCATATCAACTAATGCTGGATATGGTGCATTTAGGGAGATGATCCCTAGTTTACATCGTACTTAGATTCCTAAAGCCACCTACAGTAAGTGCTTAAAAGAAATTGTAGAAAATCACTTACACAATCTTGCAAACATTCATCTGATGCTTAAACAAAGGCCACCAAGAGACAGAGAAAGGCTGCCAGGAAGTGGTGTGCAGTTTGCCCGGGAGCCCTGGGGAGCAGTGGTAGGAGCTCGCAGGGGAAGCAGCCCGTCTGGGCTTTAAGCAAACTCCATTTATTTTACTTTCTTTTTGCAAAATGTTTTATCCAATCTAATCTAAACTCATTCTCAGAAATTGAGGGGCAGCTCCTTTTCATCTTCCACAAACTAACCAATTAAAACAGCTCCGTGATGCCGCTGAATTCTAGTGAAAGGATAAAACCTGACTGCACATTTCCCCCTGGCTGTGAAAGACCTTGTATGACTCATCCTGCCATGTGGCGTGAAATTCTCATGTGGAACATTGGTGGCCTTGGAGGAGAGAAGGATCCTGGTGTCGCCACTCATCTCCTTATGAGGAAATGGAAAACCAACTATAAAAGCAGGCAAACAAACTGACATGTGTGGGCAAACAGCACTGCTGAGCCCCAGGAGAAGTGGCAATGTGCCCTCTGCCTCACCTCCTGTGGCCTTGCCAGGGGCCTACCATGTCAAGGGGTGATAAGAAGCTGGCTGTTACCCTGATGGGTTCCGACTCACCATGGATGCTATCACCTTGAAAGATCATTGCAAGTGTGGATTAGTAAAATCTATTTGACATTCATTCACAATCTCTGGCCCATTCTCTATGGGTCAGACTTGTGGAATTCCTGGGGACCCAGAGAGAGAGAGAAGAGCTCTCAAGGGGTTCTCAAGGGCCAGTGAGACACAGACCCATAGGTCAGCAATGACAACTCTCAGGGTCACCCTGTTTTGGGGGGCGTGCACAGTGAGTTGTGGGAGCTATGTCATGATCAGGGTACAGGGTAAGGTACTTAAGCTGAGTTTTCGAGGAGTGAGAGAAGAGGAAGAGAAAATGCCCCTGGAGCCTGGATGTGGCAGGGAACAAGGCCCTGTCAGAGCTCTGGCTGGAGGGGTGGGAGGGTGTGGGCTCCAGGGAACAGCTGAAGCGGGCAGGGACAGAGCAACAGAGATCCTTCTGGGCTGTACTAAGGATGTTGGCATTCACTCTGGAAGCTGTGGGGAGCCTGGTATTTTAGAAAATGCATCCTGATAAGGTATAGGGACAATACAGAGGGGCAATAGTAGAGGTTTAGGGTAAGGATGAAGGTGTGGAATTGAAAGATACCCAGACAGAATTGACCCAAATGGATCATGCACTGTATCAAGAGGGAAAAAGCTGCCTGTGCTGTCCAGGTTTCTGATTCTGACAAGTCCAGTTTGTTTGTAAGTGCAACGTCAAACGGATTTTGTTGAAGGACACAAAACTTTAAAAGTTTCCAAAGCAAACATTTTAAAGTTTCTAAGGTAAACTCAAACATCTTAATGTGACAAGCTTATACTAGGTTTCACTTTGACTTTGAATCAAGAGACAGGGAGCTTTACACACCCAAGAGAAATCTAGATTGCAGAGTTGAGTTATGATGGCTTGATGTTCTCAGGGTATATTACAATTCCTTCTTAAACGGGGTGTGACTTCGAATGCACAAAGGACGGGGATCTCAAGACCAGAGATTCTGCTGCCTTGCAGGCAAGAATATAAATATGAATGTCAAGCCACTCCAATGCGTGAAAGGCTTTCTAAAAGGCCAAGAGTTCCAAAGTGCACTGGGCCTCACATAAGCACAATGAAATGGTAATGCAGACAACCAGTAGCGGAGACCACCCACCAGCGGTTTTATTGCTGTAACTAGGAATGAAGGGTCTCCCTGGAACTATTGACACTGGATGGCATTGTTATTTTTAGCATGTGCTAAAGCTGCCTTTGTGAAAGGAATTGTCTCTGTTAAACTCGAGCCAGACTATTTATGGACATCCCTGCTCCCACCACATTCTTGTGCCATGGCCATAGGTAGGAAAAAATGGAAAATGGCTGCTTGGTTGCCACACATTTTCCAATATTCCCTGTTTATGCTCAATTAGCCGAGGAAGAAATACACTTCAGAGACCTCTTTCTGGAGGGCCTCGAGTTTAAGTTCAGCACAGGCCCCTACCTTCCTATTTATTCCATTGTCTCCTGGTAAACCTCAGGTCACAGTCCCTACTCAGGCCACCCACAAAGCTATAGGTCAAGGACAGCCCTTAACCCTGAGGCAGGTTTTCTTTCTCCAACACTAAGAGACAAAATCACCTGCTTTAGTATGTGGAATGCAAATATTCAATATTAATAACATCATTGTCTTGGTTTAGACACACTCACATGCACACGTACACACAAAATGCTCCCACAGTCTAGGCTTTAGGAGGTGAGCCCAGGGACACAGGTGTTGTGCCATCTTTTCGTTTTACCACAGTTAAGGATCCTTGGTGCATGGAGAGTGTGGGGAGACATTACTGGCTTTCAAGTCCTTCCTACCGGTTAACTCAGTCGTCCAAATGCACGGACAGGAAGAAAGACAGAGGGATGAGATGTAAGTGGTCAGCTTGGGCTTTAGCTGGCTGGGAGGCCAGGCCAGGCAAAGGACTCTGGGGTCAAGTAAGTTCATGCATCTTCCTTTCCTCCAAGAAGTGTGGTCTCTCTCATCCTCAGTGCTCTGTTCAACTACACATCGGTTTTTTTCATTTGTTTGTTTTTAGGTGACTTCTGGAACAAGGGATTCATTCATTCAAGAAATGTTCTGGAGTGACTGAGGGGGTCCCCCTTGCAGCAACTACGGGGGCTGCCCAGCTAGTGGGGATTCTGTCAAGGCCGATGGACTGGGAGGAAGCCCTGAGGACCCAGAAAACTTGTGAAACAGACACTCATCCAATAAGCATGGAGACCAGAAATGTGCTGGTGTAAAATAAAAATGAACTATTTCTGCTGTGTAGGTGAGTCACTTCATTAGGACTTAGAGAGCATGCACATCAGGAAAAGACATGGTGAAGCCTGAAGCTTACAGCTGATGATTAGTGGCCCTTAAGCTGTGACAGGCCACCGGAATGGCACCCCGACCACAGTGAAGCATGTTTGGGAGCCAGAGTGAGACCTACCTGGCCTTGATTCTACCAGTGCCTTTCACGAGCCATGTAACCACAGGTATGTCAGTCTTGAGACTTGGTTTCTTCATTGGTAAAGTTGGGTATGAAAATAACAAAACTGTTATTGTGGAAGTGGTGTGAAATAGTGCCTGGAACATCATAGTTCAATGATGAATTAGCTATTAGTACATGATTGTATTCTATGGGGCCAGAACCAGGAGTGTGGGTAGGTGACGGTCCCAGGTTTAGGTACAGAGTAGGGAATGCATGACTTGTGACCCTGAATTTTGACCAGAATTGTGACTTCCCAATTAGACATAGCTTTGGAATATGATATCTATTCTGGGTATTGCTGGCCTTGTTTGTCTGTTACCCCCCATCTCACCTGTATCCCCATTCCTACCCCCTGCCACAACCACTGGCCACCTGCTTCACTGCTCATCCCAATGCCACGAGGATTTATAGGAACACGTCAGGCCACTGTCACCAATGATCTGTAGAATGTTTTGTTTTCAGTTTCCAAAACTAACAAGGAAAAGTATGTGCTTGAGAACCCACTACCCTTATTTGACCACTTTCAGCAAATTTTCACATTGTTTGCATGTAAGTTTTGCTGCATTTCCAGCAAGAGCCATATATATACCAAATAGGCCTACAGTTATAAGACTGCTAAGAAAATGCTCCATTTTCTTACTAAGGAGAATTATTTTTGACTGGAGTGGAACCAAAAGCTCCCCAGGTTATAGTTCTAACTGAGCCTCAGATGCGTCTACATCTCACAGACAAGTCGAGCTACAGACAGGCATATGGAAGATGCACACAGCTTCCTGTTTGCTAGGAGCGCAGGATGCAGGAGAAAAAGGGAGAAGGAGGAGGGTGGGGAGAAGTGGACTAGGAGGTAGATGGGAAGGTGGGCGGGAGTATGAGAAAGTCACTATATGCTTATCACAGATGGAATCTGACATGGTTTGAGAGAAGAAGATCCCTGAATTTAGAAACAGTAACTTTCTTATCTAATGCCTCCAACTGAAAGAGGAATAATTTTTATTGGTAAATTTGGCTACTTTTTACTCTTTATAGTTTCTAAAGATGAGTATGTATTTCATTTTTGATATCATATTACAACTATCACTGAATGAAAAATTGAGGATATGGTATGGCAAATCATAATTCATGTAAAAAACTGGATATTTGTACCAAAACAATTATTTCTTCTTACCCACTGTCATGCAAAAGACTCTGGGCCAGAGTGTAACATGTTGGTATTACTTGTTACAACATTGTGTACATCTAAAAGTCATGGGACTGTGAGATTTTAACTAATAATTCTTGATATAAATTCTATAATGTTCTTTGATTATTTAAAAATAAGCTTTAACATTTAAGTTTGTTTAGAACTGAGTTAACAGGTACTTGCATACACACAAGGACTCTAAATATTTTGAGTTAGGTTAAACATTTCTCAGAAAATCCTTAGTATAGTGAACAGATATCTTTATTTCCAGTTAGCTCTAAGCTGTTTATCCTCAAAAAGGAACCAGATTTATCTTATTCACATTAGCCAAAAGGTGGAAATAACCCAAACGTCCAATGGCAAATGAATGGATAAACTAAATGTGGTATATCCGTAAATGGAATTTTAATCAGCCATAAAAGGAATGACCTTCTGATACATGCTACAACATAGAAGAACCTTGAACATATTATGCTAAATGAAATAGACAAGGCACAAAAAGACAAAATTGTATAATTCCACTTATATGAGGTGCCTAAAGTAGGCAAATTCATAGAGACAGAAAGAATAGAGACTACTAAGGACTTGGGGGGAGGGTAGTTATTGTTTAGTGGTTACTAAGTTTCTGTTTCAAATGATGAAAGTTCTGAAAATAGTGGTGTTTCAATATGATAAAGTACTTAATGTCATTGAAGTGTACACTTAAAATGGTTAAAATGATGTTTTATGTTATGTATTATTCACCACAATTAAAAAGAATAGAAAAGGAAACAAGAGAAAGAAAGAAGAAAGAAAAGAAAGAAAGAAAGAAAGAAAGAAAGAAAGAAAGAAAGAAAGAAAGAAAGAAAAAAAGAAAGAAAGAAAGAAAGAAAGAAAGAAAGAAAGAAAGAAAGAAAGAAAAGAAAGGAAGGCAGGAAGGAAGAAAAGAAAGAAGAAAGAAAGAGAGAGAGAGAAAAGAAAGAAGAAAGAAAGGAAGGAAGGAAGGAAGGAAGGAAGGAAGGAAGGAAGGAAGGAAGGAAGGAAGGAAGGAAGGAAGGAAGGAAGGAAGGAAGGAAGGAAGAGAGAAAGAGAGAGAGAGAAAGAAAGAAAGAAAAGGAAAGAATTTGGACCTATCTAAAACTTGCCGATAACTTTTTTTTTCGCTCTGTGTTCTAACAACGGACCATTAAACTACTCCTCACAATGCAATCAGGGTTCCCAGACATAGTTCCTAGTTCACTAACTAGGCACAGACATAGAGACAAAAAAAAGATGTTCCCAAAACTTTCTGATTATTGCATATTATGACTGAGGAAAAAAGGTGGGGGATGGGAGGTTTTAAAATGAAGGCAGTAAAAATGTCAGTTTTAAAAGAGAAAAGGATCAACAGTGAGAAATACAGTGTTAAAAAATGAATAACAGAACTATTTGTAGAATGATATTAGAAGCTCTACATGCAGTACTAGAAATTTCTTGCTCGCACATTTTTTTCTTAATCCCTTCAGGAGAGGTTGACATTTTTTTTCCTTTTCAAACATTTAGTGCTATTTAAAAAATAAAACACTAAGCAGTTGGTGTATTAGCCTATCCTAAACATTCACTCATGGTGATTAGGATTACGTACACAGGGGAGCTGACCCAGATTCCCCTGGGAGTTCACTGTGGATATGCCACCTTAACCTGGGTGACATTGCTATAGACCCACTCAAGATCAACAGCGGTCAAACACGTTTGGAATTATTTAGAAATAAAATTCTTCAGCCTCAGATATATGTACCAAGCTACAGATACAACTGGTACCCTTGGAGAATACAGAGTAGAGAACTCAGAGAAAATTGTCTGATGGGCTTTGAGGATAATATGGAGCATTCCAGCTAAGCTCAATCAGTTCAGTATCTGGGAATAAATCTTAAGTATTACTATGAACAACATGGCAACAGCCAAGATGCAGGGGGACACCCATTAAGAAAGAACTAAGATAATTCAATCAAATTAAGTTTGTGGTGGTGAGCTGTCCATGTGCTTTGTTCCCACACCCCCCTACAACCCTCCCTGAGACAGAAAAAGGGACAATAAACACAACTCTATCTATGATGTCCATTCCTCTTGGAGACGTTGCTTTGGGGAAAGAACCAAGAATCCAGCATGATGGGGTTGCCCAGTGGGATGGTAGAGATGTCCCTCAGGTCCACTGAGCTGAGAGAGAACTCCCATGTGACCAGAAGCCCCCATCCAAATGGCTCACAAGTAGAGATGACTTCTGACTGGAGCTTGCAGCTGCTGCTGACAGAGCCCTGTGCACTGTGCCTGCTGGGAGGCTTTGCACCCGAGAAAGTTATTCTGTCCCTCCCTTCTGAGGCTTGAGTCAGGCCATCCGTCTGTCACCCTGTGGACGCTGCTGCTGCTGTTTCTCAGCTGTCCACAGCAAGGCCATGTGCTTGATGCTGGGCACAGTGTGCCTTTGAGGTGGCTCTTTGGTCCTTTCATTGCAGCTGTCCCACCTGTGCTGGCAACAAGCAGCTGCTGGGCCCCTGCACACATCCTGCCCACAGAGCCCAGAACAGGCCAAGTGCCCCTTGGTACTGCAAGGCTGCTCAAGCCACTCCTTGCTGTCCCCTGTGACCATGTCTTATGTCCAGCACTGGAGGAAGACCTTTTTTCCAGTTGTTTAGCCTAGATCATGAGTCTGATGCCCATGTGGTCTGGTCGGTCGCTCAAACTTGCTCTGTAACTCCAGAAGTCTCTACTAGCGAGAAACCTCGTAAATGTGAGCCCTGATTGCAGGGAGGCTGGTCAAGAAAACATGGTGGAACTTATGAAAAGCTGTCAATCCTCCTGCAAAAACACCCCAGAATTTGCTCTCTGTGAACAACGGGCTTGTAGGAGCCCCAGCATCCTCAGAAGTGTATTACCCTCCCCACCTCCCCACTGATGATGTACAGTGATATATTTAATGATGCGAGTCTTTCAATACACTATTGCCTTAATTAAAGATTTTGTCTCTTAGCAGTTTTTTGACTATACAACAAAATTTATTAATGATAAAATCTTACATGATTTCTGTAAATCATTGGGGCATTTCATTGAAGAGGGCTGGAAAATGAAGTCAGTTTTGCCCAATCCAGCATAATGGGCTAAATTTATAAATTAGATAAAAATAATCTCTATGAACTCTATGTTTATTACAGACTTTAAACATATATACTGTTCCTACAGGATTTTCTCAAGGACTAAGAATTAAATTTATAGTATATTGAATAGGAAATATTTTCCCAGAGGGAGTGACATTATCAAGATGACAATATAGGTTGTTCCCAACTTCAGACCCCTCACAAAAAGACCAGCTATTCATTATTCAGTGACAACACACCACTGTGAAACCCCAGAGCCCAGGAATGAGGCTGCAGCACCCCTCAGATCACAGAGCCCAGAAGGGCTGCATTAAGAGGGTAAGAGCAGTAGCTATACTCTGACAACATCCCTTCTGCAGCCGGCACAGCCTGCACCAGAGGGCTTCATGGGCCTGTGGTTTCTCCGGGGGAAAACAGAGCCCAAGGTAGACACCCTCAGCACTGAAGGATCCTTCCCAGGAGGCCTACTTGGGTCTCAGCTCATGGGGATCACTGGGGATCAGACAGAAATGGAGAAGGATGCAAGGCTTGCAGACCAGCAGTCAGATCTTGGCAGACCACATTCCTGTTTACAGTGCCCCCCAAGCAGAGAACCCAGCCAGAAGCTCTGCCCATATACAGAGCCAAGCTGATGGCCCCATATGGCCAGGGAGCTTGATTGTCAGCCTGGGCTGTGCTGGTCAGAGAGCCTGTTCTATGGCTCTGCCCAGATAGAGAAGCAAAGTCATGGCCTCACTCACTTGTTGAGTATAGATAGCTTCCAGTCCTGCTTTACCAGGATGCCTGGCCAGAGAACTTGGGCAGCCATGGAGCACATTCTATAGCCCCACTTGGTCAAGGAACGAAGCCAGCATCCCTGTCCAATTGTTAATATGATGCCTGGTCTGATCCCACATAACCAGGGAGCCTGAATAGTGCCCCTGGGTAGCTTTGGAGCACAGCCTATGGTAGCACCAGTCACAAAGCCCAGCCTATAGTCCTGCCTGATTACTGCATACAACCTGTGGACTCTCCCAGGCAGGGAGCCTAGACTATGACCCCACCCATCTGTGGAGCACAGTCTCTAGCCCCACCCAACTCTGGGATACAGCTGGAGGCCCTTCTCAACCAGAAGGCCCAGCCAGTATCCCTTCCCAACTTCAGGGCACAACCTGAAACCCCACCTGATCACAGAGCATTGGCTAAGACAGCATCTGACTGTAAAGCCCTACTTGTGACCCTGCCGGAACACAGAATCCAGCCAGTGGCACATCTAGTTAGAGAGCAGAGCCTGAGACCCCACACAACCAGGAGTGATTGCAGAGCCTAGCTCACAGCCTGCTTCATCACAGAATTTAATCAGTGGCATTGCTGGCCAGGGAATATGGCCTGCAACCTCATCCAAACAGAAGGGATTATGAACCCACCTAGTGGTACCACATGACTGCCATGCACAGCCAGAAGCCCTGTCCAGTTGGAGAGCCCACTCCATGCCCTGCTTGGATGTGGAGCCCAGCCAGCCAGCCAGACCAACCACAGAGGTCAGCCAGTAGCAGCCCTGCCTTGACCTCAGAGCAGAGGCATTGGCCCCCCCCTGATCAAAGACATCAGGAGCAAGTCCCACCTGCCCACAGATTCTACCAGGTGACTCATCTAGTGACCAAGCTGAGCTAATTGGAGGAGGTCTCTCCATGCCAAAGTGAACCTGTAAAGTTCACTGTTTACTCAAATGCACATCTACCAACACAAGGACTCAAGGATCACAAAGAATCAGGTAAACATGACACAACTAAAGGAAGCTAATTAAGCTCCAATAATTGACCCTAAAGAAATGAAGACATGTGAACTATCTGACAAGGAATTCAGAATAATCCTCCTAAAGAAATTTAGTGAAGTTTAGGAAAACACAGATGGACAACTGAACAGAATTAGGACAACAATGCATAAACAAAACAAGAAGGTCAAGAGGAAATAGAAACCATTTTTTAAAACGGAAACAATTCCTAGAACTGAAGAATGTGACTGAACAGACTAATTCAATAGAGAGCTTCAATAGCAGACTCAACTAAACAGAAGAAAGAATCAGTGAACTAGAACATAGGTCATTTGGAATTATCCAGTCAAAGGAGTAAAAAGAGAAAAAGAATGAAGGAAGCGTATGGGACTTCTGTGATACCATCAAAAGAAAAATAAACACATTAGGAAATTCCAGGAGAAGAAGATAAAGAGACAGAATTTCTAATGAAAATTTCCCAAACCTGGGGACAGAAATGGACATACAGATTCAAGAGGCCCAAAAGACCCCAAATAGGTTGAACCTGAAAAAGGCTACACTGACATATTATCATTGCCAAAAGTCAGCAAAAAGAGTACTTTGAAAGCAGCAAGAGAAAAGTGACTCATCACATGCAAGGGCACCCCTTTCCTGCCACAAGACCATCAGTAGATTTTTCAACAGAAAATTTTCAGGCAGAGATTAGAATGATATATTCAAAATATTTGGTGTGGCAGGAACCTGTCAACCAAGAAGAGTATATCTGGCAAAGCTGTCTTCAGAAGTGAGAGAGATAAAGACTTTTCAGAACAAACAAAAACTGAGAGAGTTCACCATAAACCAGCATTACAAGAAATTCTAAAGGGTGTTGTTCAACAGAAATGAAAGGATGCTAATTAACATCATAAAAGTGTATGAATGTGTAAAACTCTTTTGTAATGGAAATATGTAGCCAAAGTCATTCCCTAATATTGCAATGGTGATGTGTAATTCACTCACAATTCTAGTTTAAAAGTTTAAAAAACTTATTAAAAATAATCATAACTACAATGATGTGTTATTGGATACACAATATAAAAAAAGATGTAAACTGTAACATCAATAACCTAAAATGTGAGGAAGGGACAAGAAAAAGTACAAAGTTTCTGTATGCTTTCAAAGTTAAGTTGTTATCAGCTTAAAATATGATATTATAAATATAAAATATTTTATGTAAGCTTCACAGTAGCCAAAAGCCTGTAGTAGATACACAAAAGATTATAATAAAGAAATCAAAGCATATTACCACAAAAAGTCAACAAATCACAAAGGAAGACAGCAAGAAGAAGCAAGGAACAAAGGATTTACAGAACAATAAGAAAACAATAAAATGGCAATAGTAGTCCTAATCAATCAAAACTTACTTTAAATGTAAATGGATTAAATTCACCAATTGAAAGATAGAATGGCTGAATGGATTTTTTAAAAAACAAGATTCAGTGATATGCTTCCTATAAGAGAGTCACTTTAGGTTTAAGGGAAACTGAAAGTGAGGGGATGAGAAAAAGATATTTAAAGCAAATGGTAAGCAAAAGAAATGAAGGATAGCTATACTTACATCAGAAAAATAGAATTTAAGCTAAAAAATGGCCAAAGAGACAAGGAATGTCATTTTATAATAATAAATGAGTCAATCCATCAAGAAAATATAACAACTATAAATATGCACCAAACATTAGAATACCTATAAACAAACAAACAAATAAATAAAGCAAATATGAACTTAACTGAAAGGAGAAATAAATAGCAATACAATAATAGTTGGGGATTTTAATACTCCACTCTTGACAATGAATAGATCTTCTAGACAGAGGAAAAATAAGCAAATAGTGGATTTGAATAACACTATAGACCAAATGGACTGAATAGACATATATAGAACATTACATCCTACAGCAGCAGAATGCACATTCTTCTCAAGTGTGTACAGAACATTTTATAGGATAGACCATATGTTAGAGCACAAAACAAGTCTCAACAAATTCAAGAAGAGAAGTTATATCAAGTCTCTTTTCTGACTACAATGGTATGAATCTAGAAATCAATAACAGGAAGAAAGTGGGAAAATTTACAAATACATGGAAATTAATCAATGTATTCCTGGATCAAAGAAGAAATAAAAAAATACATTTTAAAAATCTGAGACAAATGAAAATGGAAACACAACATACCAAAACATAAGGCAGCAAAAGAAGTTCTAAAGAGGGAAGTATATAGTGTTAAGTACAATCATCAGGAATAAAAGAGAGATCTCAAACAATCTAACTTTACACCTCACGGAAACGGAAAAAGAAGAATAACTAAGCCAAAAGTTAGCAGAAGGAAGGAAATAGTAAAGATTAGAGCAGAAATAAATGCAATAGTGAATAGGAAAACAATAGAAAAGATAAACAAAAACAAAAGCTGATTCTTTGAAAAAATAGACAAACCTTGGACAGACTAACCAAGAAAAAGACAGTCAGGACCCAAATAAATAAAACTATAAAGGAAAGAGGAGATATACCACACAGATACAAAGGGTTATACGAGATTACTGTGAATAATTATACGCCAACAAATTGCACAACCTAGAAGAAATGGATAAATTCTTAGAAACAAAGAAGAAACATAATCAAGAAGAAATAGAATATCTGAAAGCCAATAACGAGTAAGGAGATTGAATCAGTAATTAAAGACCTTCCAATGAAGAAAATCCCTGGACCAGATGGTTTCCCTGGTGAATTCTGCCAAACATTTAAAGAATTAATGCCAGTCCTTCTCAAACTCTTCTGA
This sequence comes from Manis javanica, assembly GCF_040802235.1. Classification (NCBI taxonomy): domain Eukaryota; kingdom Metazoa; phylum Chordata; class Mammalia; order Pholidota; family Manidae; genus Manis; species Manis javanica. The sequence continues at coordinate 76,078,636 of NC_133166.1, read as the reverse complement.
AAAGTTAGAGGAGGGGACACTCCCAAATTAATTTTATGAAATCAGTATTATCCTAATATCAAAGCCAGATAAGGGCACTACAAGAAAAGAAAACTACAGTTTAATATCTCTGGTGAATAAAAATGTAAAAATTTTCAACAGCATACTAGCAAAAGAAATTCAATAGCCTTGAGAGAATCATATACCATGGTCAAGTGTGATTCATCTTTGGGGAGCAATCAATGCATTCACCATATGCAAATCAATAAATGTGATACATCACATTAATAGAACAAAAACTAAAAATATTTGACCATCTCAAAAGATGCAGAAAAAGCATTTGACAGAATTCAACATCCATTCATGATAAAAACTTTCAAAAAAGTGGTTATAGAAGGAAGGTACCTCAATATAATAAAGGCCACATATGGCAAGTGAATAGCTAATATACTCAATGATGAAAAGCTGAATATTTTTCTTCAGGATCAAGAACAAGAGAAGGGTGCATAATCTCACTACTCCTATTCCATATAGTATTAGAAGTTCTAGTCAGAGGAATCAGGTGACGAAAATAAGTAAAAGGCATCCAAATCAGAAAGGAAGAAGTAGAATTGCCTTTGCAGATGATGATGTTACATATAAAAACTCTATGGACTTCATCAAAAAACCCCTGCTAGACCTAATCAATGCATTCAGTAAAGTTGCAGGAAATAAAATCAGCCTCTAGATATCAGTTGTATTTCTGTACACCAACAATGAAATATTTGATAAAAAATAAAGAAAACAATCTCTTTCACAACAGCATCAAAAACAAGAAGATTCTTAGGAATGAATTTAATCAAGGAGATGACAGACTATATGTATACTGAAAAGCATAATACTTTGATAATGGCAATTGAAAAAGATGAAACGAAATGAGGAGATATACTGTATTCATGTTTCAGGAGAATTAAAATTGTGAAAATGTTCAGACTACCCAAAGCCGTCAATGGAGTCAGTGCAATCCCTATCAAGACTCCAATAGCATTTTTTAAATAAGTAGAAAAAAGCAATCTGAAAATTTTCATGGAAGCAATCATGATGAGACACAATGAAATGTCTTTGTTGCCACTATATAAAGCAATCTAAAACTTGATAAAGAGATTGGTCTCTTGTCCATATCCCAATAAGTAAATTCTGTCATCACTTAATTTTCTGTCCACTTCCAGAAATCTGCAATCCCTACGAAGATGTAACTAATTCCCTCCAAGGCCTCAGCTGGGTTTGTGGTGATCTTTTACTTTTTTGTGATATGTGAATATCATCTTAATGGATCCTGAATATTTCCCAACTCTTGCCTGCTCAACTCTGTACACATGACCAAAACTAATGGCAGCAATGGGCCATGTTAAAGGCAATGAAAGAAATATGCAGAGATGCTGTGGATGAGGGGTATCTAGCCCAGTTTGACACATAGGAGCCGGCAAAGTAAGAATGGAAACATTCTGGTTAAATCCATGGTTTAGCGAGAACTGCTGGCAGCAATTGGGACAATTTATTTTACAAGACTGAAGGCAGGGAGTGGTTGAGAAAATCCTAGTAAGAGATGTTAATTAGACAGTGAGAAAATACACACAGAAAGGAGACAAATGCATATATATTTAAGAGGTAAGTTGAGCAAGGTAGTGATTAACTGGAGGATAAAGAAGAGTCTATATTTTTTCAAAATTCAATGTCTTCAGCAAGCTTCCAAAACAGTAGAGTTTGGACTGAAATTTTCAATAAGTGCCTGTACATAGGTATCCCATGTTGCTGTTTGAAGTGAGAACAGAAATTCCTGAATAGCAACTGCATTGGGGCTCAATGGGAGGACAAAGCTGTCATGTTATGAGCACTCAAGACCTGGATTGTACCCTCACTCTTTCTGAAGGTCATCTCTTCCCAGGTGCTCTCTATTCTGTCCAACTCCATGAAGGGGCCCTTGCCTGCAATCCCCCAGCTCTATGTCTCCCTTGAATCATACATCCAAGTTGTAATTAGGTAATTATTCATAGGGTTCTTTGGACAATGTCTCTCCCACTCTGAGAGCTGGGACCACATTTGTCTGCCTTCCTCTCTGACAAATCATTTGTTTTATTTCAATGGTAAAGAATTATATATTAAATAATCTGAAGCAATGCAATTGCTTCAAAATCAGCCTTCAGTATTTGCTTTTATCTTTGCCTTGTATATAATGTATAGAATCTTCTAGAATGTAGACAAGGGCATCAGTTTAAGCTCTACAAATAAGAGGAAAGAGACTGGGGAGGGCAGTCAGTAGACCTGAGATACTAGGCAACTCTTAAACATTATGTGTAGCTCTCAAAAACCATCAGAAGACGATTAGCACGTATAATGTAGGCAGGGGGGACACGGGGAAGGCAGGATAACACAGAGAAGACAAGTAGTGATTCTATAGCATCTTACTACCCTGATGGACAATGACTGTAATGGGGTATGTGGGAGGGACTTGATAATGGGGGGAGTCTAGTAACCATAATGTTGTTCATGTAATTGTACATTAATGATAGCAAAAAAAAAAAAAATCAAAAGAAAAACAACTCCCTTGTGAATTACATTAACCAAATGATTAAAAGAAATACTAAGTTGGAAACATCTTAAATGGCATTGTAACATAGGGCCTATGAGTAATTTTTTTTTGAACTCTAATTTTAAAACCATTTATTTCCAATAACCTATGAGTAATTTAACCCTGATGTTTCATTTATCACATTTATCATATACATCCAGCATAATAATTATTTTGGGTATTACATTTAAAAAACACAAACTGTAGAAAAAATTTTTTTTATCATTGGGAATTCTGACCCAGAGGCTTACATGAAAGGTGGGTTCTCGTTTATCTCCAGGTCTATGACACTCCGATTTATAGTAACATTTTAAAAAATACAAATTTTAGGCATGTTTCATATTACTAGGGACTTCTTACTCCTAACCTTACACTCAATGTGGCCTCTCAAGTTTATTGCCAGATTTATGGTTTTATGGTGCTCTGATTTATAACTGGAAAAGTTACTATAAGGCATTCTGTTTTTTAATTATACTCATCTTTGAATATTTTTTTATGATCATGTTAATGTTATGTTTTAGTATTTTTGTGCTTCTGAAATTTTTCTGGCCTGCAAGAAAAGGATCCACAGGATACCCACTCTGCCAGCAACCCCGGGCCCTCTGAAAAAACTCCTCTCATCAGAATTTATTGACATGGTACCCCTACTTCACATAAAGCAATGATGAGAGACTGTGTTTTTTTAATTAAGTGATATAAACAAATGACTTATTCTATTAAACATGTTCAAGACATTATTTCAGATATTAAGAGTAGATTGTAATCTGCAATCAATGGCCACAGTCATTCCCAGAACACGTTTTAAGACCCTTGGTATTTTAGAGCCTCCTTTAAGTAGCAGGAAGTCAGAAGGCTACCAAGTGGGGCCAGGGGCACAAAGTGCCACCCCTCAGTCTATTGCCTGTTGAGCGCTGTTCCCATTCCAGCTGGAACTGTCAGCAGGGAAGCAGTTTCTTGGGGATGAGGGGTCCTGACCAGGGCAAGCACCTCCCTAATATGAAAGTTTTGGCTGCATGTACTCTACACAGAGGGCGTAAAAATTGGGCCAAAATGCAAATGAAAACCCACGTCCATCTCCACGCCTTGTGGGAGAGCACATGGAGCTCAGAATGCCTGATGTGCCCTCCCTTCCTCATGACATTGGCAGCCAGAGGAGGAAGGAGGCCTGTCCACTGTGTTCTCTGATGCTAGCTTCCAAAGATGTGGTGCCCAATCACTGTCATGCATAGCTCTGATCGTGCTGCAGTGCAGCTGGGAAGTGTCACAACATTGGCCTCAGCGGAGTGGGCAAGGTCCCTGTTTGTACATCACAGAACTTGGGGACCTGGGACCTGAACACGAGCAAAGTATTTCCAACTGATTCTTGGCCTTCAGGATCTCTGCATGGTGCCCTCTGGAGGGGGAAGCCCAGCAAGTGTACTTACCCCCTCAAACCACGCATCTCTTCCAACAGGGTGGCATGTACACTAGATTGACAGGCTGAGCCCGAGGCAGGAATTCCAGGGCTGTGCGTTGAATTCCTGCTGTGTTGGGTGACCCCAGATCAGCCTCCTGCCATTCCTTCTGCCTCTGTGTCTGCATCTGTAAAAGGCAGGGAGGGCTGTACAGCTGGTAAGGATTAATCCTGTGTTGCTGTTGAACTGACGCATGGGAGGCCCGCGGAGCTCTGTCACCTGCTCCGTAGAGGATGTGGAGCCACCTAGGGTTTCCTTAGATCCTCACGCAAATGCCTCATCCCATTTCTGGATAAAACCTCATCTTACTCTTCTTGGAGGTCTCCAACCCGGCAGTGCCCTTGCTACGATTGCCATCTGATGCCAGTGCAAGTTGAAACCGCAGCGAGAGAGGGTAAAGAGGTGAAGAAAAAAGGAAGATCAGAGGCATAAAATGAAGCCATACCCAGGTTAGAGGTGCTTGGTGCCTAGGGGCACCACGGCCTTAGAGGGAGGCACGCCTGTTCAAAGCCCCCATGCGTGTGTGACTTAACAGCCCTACACCTTATCTTCTCCATGAATAAAATGAAAATGGCGATGGTGCCGCAGCACAGCGTTGAGAGAAGAGGAAGCCACAGGCGCACGCAGAGCCCTCAGCGCGCCGTTGGCATTTGATAAGCGGTAGCGAATCAGAATCATAACTGGGCTCGGCCCAGTGCTGTGGCTCATTTGTGTGTACATCCCGTGGCCTAACTTGGGAACTGAGATCTGGCTGTGAGAGGGAGATCTGGACTTACTGTACATTACGCACCTTGGGAATTCACCTCCCTGTCAGTGCTTCCATGGGGCCCTGCTCATAGTAAGGCCTCAACTCCTGCTTTTCTGTGGGAGCTAATTCCCTCTGGAGAAGAGGCACTGAGTGCAGCCAGAGCAGCCTCTAGAAGCAGCTGGGCAGAAGTTCAGGTGCGCCGTGCAGGAAGGACAACATAGGCCTGGAAGAGCCTTATGGGGAGACTGCCCATCACATGACATTACAGTCACGTTTCTCTCCGAGTTGTCAACCCCCTAGGGGCAGAGATATTGGTTCCCAGAGGTTGCAAGAGGGATGTATATAGAGTGGCCAGCACACTGACTGACACAGAGTTCTCAGGAAATGGTACCTCTTCATATGCTGCTGCTCATCCTGATACCCATGTTGATATTCGTAGGTTTCAGCCTGGAGGAGCCACTCAATAAGCCTTTGTCAAACTTTTTTTTTTATATCTGTGGCTATCACTTATGGAGTCTATTCCCATCCTGACTATATGGTTTGATATTCTTGAGCCTACAAAGTAAAGAGTAATGGAAAAAATTCTATTTTGTCTGACAGGGAATGTTGTAGCTAAATCTAGGGGAATGGTTTCCTACTGTTCAAGATGCAAAGGCAAATGGCAGAAAATCTCACAACTTCCCCTCAGTCACCCAGGGTCCCAAACATTCAGACACATTCATTCCCAACAACGTGGAAGTTGGGAAGTGGTTTTATTTTCCAGTGAACATTGTTCTTTCATATCCATTAATCTTAGGTTTAACTATTTCAACCTCTCATTTTCTTGTAGTGCAAAGATGGTCAAATATTGGTATCATAATAATAGAGGTGACTTTCATCAACATGTATTTCATTGAAAATATATTTGGGTTTCAATGTCCATTTCATAAAATGAGTAACTTGTAATGGCTCAACAGTTCCAACCTTACCTTCACAGAGTTATGACCAAAATAATCTACATTTTCCTTTCCTTTACAGCAACAGGCTGTGTACATAACTAAGTTTTTTCTAAGGCTTACTCTGGGAATTACGTTATCACTGAACAATTAAAAAAAATTAACAGATACCCAAACAGAACTTGTTATGGGCCAGACACTATTCTAAGTACATTGTACATGGTAACTCATTTATCCTCTTAACAATTCAGTGAGGTAGGTACCATTATTATCTACATTTTATGAAAGAGGGAACTGAGGCATAGAAGGGTTAAAGAAACTTGCTCAAGGTCACACAACTCTCAAAGAATAGAGACAAGCTACATTTCTCACTGCTATACTGTCCCTTTGAGACAGGGACCATGGGCTTAGACAGAGCAAGGTGAGGGCCTCTGGAAAAAAACAAAAGCAAGAAAACCATGGTGAGATTTGCTTTGGCCTGCTGGGGGGCCCAGCTTATTTTTCTAACTTTACCCAAGTGCTGCTTTTCTTCCTCCAGCCCTAAACAAATGGTTTGTTGCAACTTAGGCAATGTAGCTAGCAAGTCCTAAACAACATAGTAAAAACAGGAAAGATTTCATCTTAAAACCCAACTAGTTAAAAAAAGTTTCTTAACAGACAATAACTCAGCCCACCTTGGGAGCAAAGCAGGCAGTCTTGAGTGATATGCTCCCAGAACAGGAAGCTGCTATTCTGGGAGGAAATCAGAGCAAATTCTTGTAAATAACCAGGAAGACTAATAAGAAACAGTGTTTCTTCAAACGTATTTGAGACCACTTAGCAGGTGTACCTCCCTAGCCCTTTGTCTCTCAATTCCTATAAACTCCTAGACAACCCACCACCCTGGGGCTCTCTTGTCCCCTCCTGGCCTGAGCCAGGAGTTCTGTCCTCTTGCTTTCTCTCTAAATAAAAGCCTCTGCCTTGCTCTCCTAACTAGAGTGTTTGCAAAGTTCATTCTTTGACTCCGTGAACAAGAACCTCGGCATCACCTTCACGCTGAGATGGGCACTGAAATAATGACTAAGGAAGCACATAGGTGGACTAATACTGCATTTTTCTTTCTTTTTTTTAATACTGCATTTTTCATGTCTACCAAAAATAGTTGACTCTGTATTTTTACATTTTTTATGTGGTCAAATAAATTGGAATGACTATTCAGATTATTTGGTTTATGTCTATACAGTTTATATTCCATATAATTTATATATGATGAGAATTAGGATTATTGTATTAAAAAAGCTTTCTGCCACTTGCCATAGCACATCTGGTTATGGGGTCCTAACACTGGCAGGGAAACCTCACAGCCTCACAGACACGAGTGGATTCCTTTCCATCAAAGCCCAAATTTAAGGGTATATTCCATATAACCTATGAAAGTAAATAGGTAAGAAAAGATTCACATATTTGAAAGTGTTTTTTCCTGGTGTGTGTGCCCATTTTGGTGTACATGAAGAAATTCCAAAGACATCTAAGGAAAGCCTGGTTACCAAAGTACAGTTGAATTGCAACTCTACCACCCATCAGCTGCAAGACCTTGGGGAATGTACTTGACCTTCCTGAACCTCTGTTTTTCTCTGTACAGGGGATGTAATAACACTTAGCTTAATGAGTTGTGATGATGATAGGAAATAACATACGCACAGTGCCCAGACAGTGCCTGGCTCTGGTTATTAGCACAGATTAGTGCATGTTCATTCCATCCCTACCAACTTCCAGATCTCACAAGGTGGGCACTTAAGAGAATCCACCATGCTCAAAGCGAATTGCTCTTAGGCAAAATTCTAGCACATGTTTTTTCTCTCGACATTTTTTCAACAATTGTAAGAACTGGATTCAAGTACATTAAAATCGTCAGTCATTTGTTCAGGGGAAAATTAGAAAATAAGGTTAAAAAAGGTAGGAGTTTTAAACAAAGATGCCAGAGTAGAGCTGTTGCAACAAAATTTTTGGGAAGAGAGGCAGCGCAGTGCAAAGAAATGAAGTTCTTAAAATTGGACTTTGATGGAAAGGAATCCAGTTGTGTCTGTGAGGCTGTAAGGTTTTCTCAATCAGTGTTATGACACCATAACCAGATGTGCTGTGGCAAGTGGCAGAAAGCCTTTTAAATCCAATAATCCTAATTTCCACCAACACTGCAAAACCTGAAATGTGAGAATCAAAAATGATGAGAATTTAAATATTTGGGTGTTTGGAGAATCAAATACAGAGCTAGTATCTTTGCAGGAAGGAAGTGTGATGATATAACTATTTGATTAAATGTTTGAAAAAGAAATTCAAGTAAACAGTGCATTGTAGATGAAAGTTAATTTTGTAGTATTTATTATTACCAGTTTGAGCAGTGCAAAACATCATTAATGCTTATCAATTATTGCTGTGCTATTTTATTTCAGGGAATATAAAAATATATACAAAGCTTTCATAAATCCAGTCTGTGGCCTCTGTCCTGGTAATCCTGTTTTTCCTACAAGATCTCAAGTTCCTCAGCTGTGGATTTTCTACCCTTCAAAATTGGAGGCTAACTCTTACCATCTGAGGAGTCCCCGAGTGGTACCTCACATTATTTTTGTGTTTCAGCTGCCTGGGAGGGACACTCTGTGGTACTTGACTGTGGAAGCTTTGAAATTCTGTGACAATGAGAAAGGACACTTTGAGTGACTTGTTCACCACTGTTTCAGGTATACTCAATAAATATTTGGTGAAAGAATGATGTACTATTGTTTCTTTCCTTAAGTCACTTGAAATAGTTCAACATCATTAAATGACCACATATGCCTTGCCTGTCAAGAAACTCAGAACCAACCACTATGCTTGGTTGGTACAGCTTTTCTAGACAGGATTTCTTGACCTAATCTTCCTCCTCTTCTTGGCTGTTACCGTTTATTCCTTTAATTTTTTGATAATGGTTTGGGGCATTATTGTACCTACGTTTTCATTAAAGGTTGCTGGAAGCCCCCTTCCCACATCTTCTCTAAGATGTTAATGATATATAAATAATTAAATAGCAATTTCAAATCCTAATATGGATGAGCCTAGGAGACATTGTACAGTTCAGGTCTTGGTATTCATTTAGTTCCTTTCTTCCTTTTTTTGAAAGTGTTGGTTTTCAGGACACTTAGAAAGAACCCATGTTTCACTATGCATTTATTTAGCTGACTGGACACATTTACATTCTGTGGCTTTTTGCCTACATTTATTATAGTCCAGGTTTTTCAATAGTACTATTGACTATTTAAATGAATTATTTGTGAATACATTTAGTGTGCTTATATTTGCATTTAAGATAGATGCAAATCATTGCTCAGAAGATTGCATTTTAGCCTGTGGTGAATTATAGACTAATAATGAATAGCAGTAATAGAATGAAAGAAAAATTCTACAAATTTATGTACAGGTAGCAAACACTGAAATAATAAATTGAAAGATGAGAAGCAACCAAAGTTGTCATAAAAAAAAAACTCCTTGCTTGCCTTCAACCAAAATCCAAAGCTGTATCAGAATCAAGAGTATATCTGATCAAGTCGTGAAGCTTTCTAGAGAAACAGCCCCTGCATCTAACAAGACACCGATTTCTAAACAGCTTAATTGAATTAACAAGAAGATTATTCACTTGGCAGGATGTTGTGTGTGGAGTGGGGGTGGAAGTTGTTGATCACAGAGCAGCCAGATTTAGGCACAATTGGCTACTGCTGTCAATTTAATTAGTAGTATAGATCCCATCTCAAATAGTTCTACAGTATTTGGTGTTAAAAGAAGTATCAATCATCCTTGTTCTATTTGGTAAAGTGCATAATCTACTTCCCTGCTTTTCAAAGATCCTGTATCTTTTACTCTCCTATTCACTCACTCATGCACTCAGCCTTGAACACCCACTGTGTATCTGGGAACTGGGGTACCAGATGATGCAGAACCTTAAAAGGTGGACACATTCAAGGCCATTTAGATGGGCTGAAGGAAACCACCTTACTTTGCCTCCAGAGATTTCCTTTGTGACTTCACTGACAATTCTGGGTTTTGCTTTGAAGATGTGTACAGAACAACTTACTAAAATGTTAATGTCAGAATTCTAGGATTTAAAAAAATATTGTTTTTACCCCCTGGGTTGTGGCTTTTGAGATTATGTTCCCTGAAATGCTTTGTGTTACATTTTCCAGCATTGTCATTTAATATGGTGGAGGCAGAATTAGGACCCATTGAGGTAATTGCATGGGACAGGCTGGCCTCATGGCATACTGAACTGGTGGCCTTGTGAGTAGGAATTCTATAGGACAGCAAGACTAGGACAGGGGCACCTGAGGGTGGGGGACAGACACTTACGAGAGGGGAATACAGGAGCTTGTAGGGGACTAGGGAACTCTGCAGCAACTACACCTGGTCTACACTAGACCCTCTCATCCAGAGACATTCAGAGAGGAGAGAAGGAGATCCAGGGTTTTCCCCTCCTCGATTTCTAAGAGCAGGGCTGCCCTCTCTGATCCCTGTGGGGTGTTCAGTGTTTGTTAGCAACCCCTTGAGTGAAAACCCTCTGAGGACCTGCTATTTCATAACCATCGTACATGTGAGCATCGGCTCAACAGCTCAAGGAATGAGCCTCCCTCTTGGGTTGTGAGCGGAGCCATTTGTCTCCAGGGCCAGGCTGTGTGCAGCTAGTGGATTAGCAAGTAGCAGAAACAGACCGCTGAGTGGGTCCCAAAGCCACAGAGGCTGCTCTTTGTCACAAGGAATAAGTACTGGGTTCGGTATAGAGTTCAACCTCACTGATCTCTTGGCAAGCCCAGATAAGAGCCTTGCACTCTCGTGCTGCTCTCCCAAGGCTGAGGCTCTGGCAGCCTCTCATGTTCCTGGAAACGTAGTTTTATGTGCTCCCTACGGGAAGGAGCCCAGTCAGAGCTCTTGCTCATAATGTTTGTGGCTTCAAGCAGTCATGTTCCCATATTCAGTGGTCCTTGGCTAAAATGAACATCACCAACATGAGCATCTGTATCTGTATGTAGTATCCGATGAGAGTAATCTGCTTCAGAATAGAAGTTATGTTTAATGGGACAATCTATGTGCTTAAGCCACTCTGGGAATGTCATGATGATGCTTTTAAAAGAATGTCTTATATGGGAGAATGTGTAACTCCAGCCATGTACATACAGTTCTTTTCAATATTTAAAGTACAGCATCTGAAGTGATTTATGCAATAATACCAATCCCTTTAACATAGAGTATTCTGGTCATGTACTGCTGCAGAGTAAATCACCCATTAGTGGCATGAAACACCAACAACAGTCATCATTTACTATTATGATCATTATTAGATGATGATGAGGTTGACCATCTCTCACAGGCTGGGGTTTACCAGCTCAGGTGGACAGCCCTCACGCAGGATGTCTGTAGTCAGGCACAGTGGCTGGGGCTGGAGTCATCTCAAAGGCTTCTTCACTCACACGTCTGATGTTGATGCTGGCTGTCAGCTGGTCCATTAAGCAAGTTGTTTTATTCTGATGCTTTGATACCTGGGCCTTGCTGACCCTTTGGGACTGCCCCTCCAGGGCCGGCTGATTCCCCAAGACAGCAAATGACTTTCATATGCAAACCAACTAATTCAGAGCCTACCCCAATGCCACCTTTATTCAGCTCTCACACTCCAAGCCATTATTCTCCTACTTGATCACCAAGGGCCAGGTAGCAGACAACTAGAGGCAACTCCTGCATCCCAGAGCCCAACAAAAGTAGTCAAAGAAGCCAGTGCAAAGCGTACTTACACTGCCTCACACGTTCCTTCCTGTGGAACTGCAAAGCCTCTCGCCCACACTTTGCCCTCCGCCCTTCTGCCTCCTGCCTGACCTTGGGGTTTCTCCATGTTGTCCTGCTGGCATGCCATGCCTTCTGTTTACAGGGGTCTAGAACATAAAAACCTCTGCATTCATGACTCTTTTCCTTGTGTCTGCAAGTATTACCATATCTGACTAAAATAAATCCTGGGTACAGTTTAGTACAGTTGGGACCTCAGTCATTGGCCAGATCCCCTATGTGTGGCATCTCCATGTGGCTTGGGCGTCCTCCCATTATGGCAGCTGTGTTGCAAGGAGGAACATCCCAGAAAAGAAAGAGCTATGTGGAAGCAGGGCTACCTTCCTCCCTGAGCCTCAGAAGTCTCCCAGGAACCCTTCTATCACATTCTCTTCGTTAGAAGCTAGTCAGTAAGGTCAACCCATATTCAAAGGGGAGGGAATGAGACTCTGCCTGTCAATGGGAGCTGTGCCAAAGAATTTGCAGCCATGTTTTAAAACCACCACAGATGGATTTTATTCATGATCTATTCATGGGTCCTTAAATAACTAATGAGCTCAGTTTGAGAAGGACAGTTTTGCTCTGTTCAGATGGTACCACATGTGGAAGTCAAGTTCAGTTTTACAAGTGCCATTTTTGTCATTCACTTTGATCATGGCAATGTATGTAGTCAAGAAAGTGTACCTCTTCTAAGATTTTATGACTCCTTGCACTGTGATCTCTAATGTCTAAAGTAGTGTTTAATTATTTTAAATAATTCAAAATTATTTTAAGTTCAAATTTGAAATTTTATGCTCATCTTCCTGTCAAGCCTTTGCCTTAATACAACTTGGAGAACAGTTTCACTCAGAGAACTGGTTGTGGGCCAAAATGAAAAACAAAAATAAACAAACACTTAAAATTAGACAATTAAAATATTATAGACATTAGTCTGTGTGGAATGTGAGTAGAGAGTAGATTTTAGCTGTAGTGTTTCTTAGAAGATCTTATGTTTTCCTAATCTAATTTGCTGCTTTGATTTTCATTAATTTACTTGTAGAGGGAAAGGATTGAGGAAAATGATAGAGCGAGCATTCAATGTCCTAACTGATGCTGAGGTGATAATTCAAAATTCTTGATGACTTTTTTTAGGACAGTAGATGGAGAAAGAGGGAGGCTGTTATATAGTGGTCTGGTTTCCATGGCAAGTAAGACCAGAGTAGCTGAATTTTCTTCAAGAAAGTATGATTAGAACATTTGAAAGGTTGGCCTCAGCCTGAGGAAAAGGAAAAACTTGACTGTCTGGAGAAACTCTTAAAAAATAACCAACATGAGATGAGCTTTGGGTTTTGGAATGAAGGAGAACAGCCTAGGTATAAAATCATACATGTAACTCAATACGACCAAAGCAAGAAGGGAGATGTAACTTAATAAGGCCTTGAGAGGGGAAAGAAAGCACCCTTCAAGGCAACATGCAGGAGAGCAGGGAGAGAAAACCCCTTTCCCAATTTTAGATAGGTCTTACCAGCAGAAGACATGGAAAAGGCTGGCCTTTTTCTTTTAAGTAACAGCTTCGTACTCAGTAAAACAAAAGGGCTGTTTTTAAATCTACAGGTTTGGAAGGCTTCACTCCCTAAGAAATTTTTCAGGTCATTGTGAAAGTAATGGCTCTCCTCTTTGTGACAAGATGAAGCAGACAGCTATTGCAGAAGGATCAACACTGTTTGACAGTTCCGACAAGAAAAGGAGGAAGTCTAAGAACTCTGGCCCCTCATCTCCGGGAAGGACCATTTCCAAACTCAGCTTGCTCAGCTGATGCCACCCTCCTCCTTTCAAAAGGCTGTAAGAGCACAGGAAAGCTCCGTGTCAGGCGGGACTCTGAAGTCCCTCACCCAGCTCTCCTCCATGGCTCTGCTGTAAGAATGCATTCTGTCTTATCTTCAGACCCTAAAATTGTGTATTAACTTTAGACTCTCTGTATTAGAAACCCCTTTTCATTTTCATCTGTGAAATGAAATGTGTCTATCCCTACTAATTTTCCCTTAAATCATGCAAACCAATAGCAGATTCCCTCATAATTTATATTTGCTGAACTTTGTTTAGGCATCCAAATGTCAGGTTCTTTGTTTAAATTGTGCAGCCCTTTGCTGATTATTATCTTTAAACCATGAGACACTCTGACCCTCAAGATCTTTTTCTGTTTTGTTCCCAAATAGCAGTAACCACTTCTACATCTTCTCTTGTATTCATGCAGGGAACTTCTGTCCCTAATTTTTCAAATGCTGTAAATTACAGTCATTCAGAGAAAATGATGCAATATTCTACTTTGCATTAGAATTTTTTGTGTTTTATTGTTCCTATTAATTACAACTCCTAATTGGCAGGTACTATTTATGACTTACTATTGTGTCTTTTATAGTGTTCAATCAAGAGCCTTGCACAAACCTTTGTCAACAGTACATAATGTGTCTCTATGTGTATGTCGTGTATCTATCATACCATAGGGTAATCACTACTTATACTTCTTTATCTGCCCAACTAGACTGTCTTTCATGTGATTTTGTATACCCAATAACTGGCACTTAGAACACACGCAAAAAATGTTTTTGAATGAGATGTTGGTTGAATAAACTTCGTAGGATGGATGGAACATCAACTTACAATAGTAACCAAAATCAGAATAAATTTGAACTTACACAGGTTTACTTCTATTTTACTTTTAGGCAGTCTTCAATCTGATTAAATGGTTATACATTCAATTATCTTTTAATAAATTAACTAACTTAAGTAATCCATTTAATTAAGCTAACTTTTTAAAGTCATGAAACTTTTCTGAAGTGTTTTCATTTACAAGTACTATTGGAGTACTGGGAAGAGGCTGTGCAGAAATGGATGGTGTCCCAGCCCTGCAGTGACCTGAGCTCTGTAGTAGACAAGTCCCCATGCTGGTGCTCAGCTTGCACGCACTCTGAGGCAGTGGACACCAGAAGAGCTGCAGAAACACACTGTTCCTGTGCTGTTTATTTTCCAAATAGCAGCAGCAGAATGTTTTGGGAAGAGGTCATGAGCTGCTTGGAGGACATGGATCTGAAATGCCTGGGGAGGTAGAGGGAACAGTGGGAGCCCCGAGAGATCTTGGAAAGTGAGGATGGGGCCCTGCTTCCACTTAGCCATGCTGGGGCATTTTGCTGAGGCTCAGTTCTTTCATTAGGAAAATTTGGGGGTTGAACTGCTTGATTTTTGAAGTTCATTCCAGCTGTCAATTATCTTGGTTCTATGTGAAGCCAACATAAACAAAAAATGGTATCTCCTTCTGCATATGTTCTTCTAACCCAGTAGGAAGGTGTGAAGCGGTGTTTCCAGCTCTCTGCTTCAGAGATACCAATTTACAAGCCATTGTCTAATCTCAGGAACGTTGTTTGAATGCCTTAGGAAAGGGCATCTTTATTGTGTGTGGGCCAGGGTGTGCATGTGTGAGACGTAGAGCAAGTCATGGGGGGTATTTGGACTATTACCCCTAACCATAAGAGACCACCACTCTTAATACCACACCATTTGGTTCATGCCATTATTTTCAAACCCATCAGTATTTTAATACAAATATTCCCAAAACATGGCCTCTCTTACTTTCTTTAAAAAAGAAGGAAGGATTGGAGGACTTCTGGGAAGATGAGAGAGCTTGAATCCAGCTCCTCCCACCTTTACACCAAAATCTGCACCTACGCATGGAGCAATTCATCTTGAGGAAGAACCGAGGACTGAGTGAGCACCTTCTGCACAAGGAGGGACAGAAAGAGCACATGAAAATGGCAGGAGAGATGGAGACACGGTACAAACATGCTAATGGAGGGAACCCTACCCCCAGAGTAATAGTAAAATTGTCACCATTTGTAGATGATATAACACTATATATAGAAAACCCTGAAGACTCAGCAAAAATCTAAAAGAATTAATGATATCAGTAAAATTGCAAGTTAAATCAATATACAGAAATCTGTCTAATTTCTATATGCAAATAATGAACAGAAAGAGAAATTACAAAAACAATCCCATTTACAATTGCATCAAAAATAATAAAATACTTAGAAATAAATCTAACCAAGGAGGTGAAAGACATTTACTCAGAAAACTTCAAGACATTGATGAAAGAAACTGAAGATAACACATATAAATGGAAAGATATTTCATGCTCATGGATAAGAAGAATTAATATGGTTAAAATGCCATAGTGCCCAAAGCTATCTACAGATTGATTGCAATCCCTATCAAAATACCAATGGCATTTTTCAAAGAAACAGAGTAAATAATCCTAAACTTTATACGGGATCACAAAGGACCTCAGACTGACAAGATAGCCAAAGCAATCTGGAGAAAGAAGAATGAAGCTGGAAGTATCATGTTCCTTGATTTCAAACTGTATTACAAGGTTACAGTAATCAAAACAGTATGGTACTGGAACAAGAACAGATACATAGACTGATGGAACAGAACAGAGAGCCCAGAAATGAACACACACCTATATGGTCAAAGGAGTCAAGAGTGTACAATGGGGAAAAGATAGTCTCTTCAATAAATGGTGTTGGGAAAACTGAAAAGCTGTATGTGAAAGAACAAAACTGAACCACTGTCTTACACTGAACAAAAAATAAAAACTCAAAATGGATTAAAGACCTAAATATAAGATCTGAAACCATAAAACTAGAAGAAAACATAGGCAGTAAACTCTTGAACATCAATATTAGAAATTTTTTTCTGGATATGTCTCCCCAGGCAAGGGGAACAAAAAGCAAAAATAAATAAGTAGGACTACATTAAACTAAAAAGCTTTGTATAGCAAAGGAAGCCATCAACAAAATGAAAGCAACCTACTGTATGGGAGAATATATTTGCAAATGGTATATCTGAAAAGAAGTTAATACCCCAAATATATAAAGAACTCATTTAACTTAACACCAAAAAGCCACAAACAATCTGATTTAAAAAATGGGCGAAGGACCTTAATAGATAATTCTCAGAAGAAGGCATATTGAAGGGCAACAAACACATGAAAAGATGTCTAACATCACTAAATATCAGGGAAATGCAGATCAAAACTACAGTGAGATATCACCTCACACCAGTCAGAGTGGTTAGTATCAACAAGACAAGGAATAACAAGTGTTGGTGAGGATGTGGAGAATAGGGAGCCCTTGTGCACTGCTGGTGGGATTGCAAGCTGGTGCAGCCACTGTGAAAAGCAGTATGGAGGTTTCTCAAAAGACTAAAAATATAAATTCCAGATGACCCAGAAATTCTACTTCTGGGAATTGTCCCAAAGAAAACAAAATAACTGATTCAAAGGGATATGTGCACCTCAGTGTTTATTGTAGCATATTTACAACAGCCAAGATATGGAAGCAACTGAAGTGTCCATCAACAGCTGAATGGATAAAGATGTGTTATATCTATATCTATATCCATATCCATATCTATATCTATATCTATATCTTTATCTATATCTATCTCTATATATATATACACATATATATATATGTCATTTGCAACAACATGGATGGACCTAGAGGGTATTATGCTCAGTGAAGTAAGCCACACAGAGAAAGATGAATACTACACAATTTCACTTAGAATGTGGAATCTGAAAACAAAACAAACCAACAAAACAGAACTAGACTCATAAGCAGAGAACGTATGGTTGGTTAACATGGGGGGAGGGGGACAGATGATAAAGAGGTACAAACTTCTAACTATAAAATAACTTAGTTACAGGGATGAAAGTATATAGTATAGGGCACATAGCTCATAGTACTGTAGTACCTTTGTATGGTGACATGATAACTACACTTACTATGGGGAACATTTAGTAACATACATAATTGAAAAATCAATATGTTGTTTATCTGAAACCAATATAATATTGTATATGAACTGTATTTCAATTTTGAAATCTATACAAAATTTTATAAAAGAAAATGAGGAAAAACCATTATCTGCACTCCTGTTAACACTCAATTCTACTGTGTTTCTATACCTGGTTTTTCTTAATCCTACAGTGTCAGAGATATGCATGCATTTTGTGGTTGTCTTCTTTGTTTTCAAACTGTCTTAAAATGCTAGCAGATTCAAAGAAAGTAGAAGAGGTAACACTGAAGCTGCTTTTGTGGGGAGTGATCACAAGGCCAAAATGAGAATCTTAGGTTTGCCATTTGCCTGGAAAAGAGAGTAATAGGGAGACAGATGTTTCATTGTTTCGTTTGGAGATGCCATGGCTGCTCTGATAGGCACCATCTGAGGACCAGCGCAGAGCACGACAGCTGTGCATTACTATGCTTGTGACTTCCACCAAGGCACAGGGAAGGAAACTGTAGCTTTAACTCCCCTCCCCACCTTCCTCACACT
This sequence comes from Manis javanica, assembly GCF_040802235.1. Classification (NCBI taxonomy): domain Eukaryota; kingdom Metazoa; phylum Chordata; class Mammalia; order Pholidota; family Manidae; genus Manis; species Manis javanica. The sequence goes on along the minus strand of NC_133166.1, from coordinate 76,060,723 downwards.
CCACTGCCACTTAATTTAGAGGCCATGGATTTTGAGGGTAGAAACTCTGTAAGAAACGAAAAACTAAGGAGGGCAAATGGGCAAGGCCAGGGCCTGATATATCCCCCTTCTTTTAGTTTATTTTGAAACATACATGTCATTTTTTTTATACCCAAAGGGCTGGGTTTTTGCTGCCTATTAGCACCTTTGGACACAGGTAATGATTTTTTCAGGTTTTCTAATTCAGGGAAAATGTAAGCATCTTTCCCAGGTTTACTCAAGCCCCAGGCAACCAACGGTCCAGGAAGTGCTGCATTCTTGTGTGTGTTGGGCAGGATTTCCTGCAAAGGGTCAAGAAAACATATTTTCCCATTGTCTTTGTTTAAACTGTAGAAAGCTCCTGTGTCCAACTGGAGACCCTGTTAGTCTGCCATGGCAACTAAGGACGATGGGCAGGTCACTCTTTGGCCCTGATGGCCACCTTCACAACAAAAGCAAATGAGAAGACAAGGTGTTTCTGAATCTGTCCCTGGGCTCCCCATGCTCCACCCCCTTCCATTCAGCTGGTTGGTGAAATGGGAAAGCTGCAGCCGCAACTAACTGCAAGTTAACAAAATATGAACCAGCACACTGGAGGAGCAGCTTGGTTTATGGGCACTCTTGCTTAATAGTACTTTTTATGATACATCTCCTGATGAATAATAGGAAAGAGTGTAGGTTGATGTGTAGGAACAGGGGAAGAGAAGGTCAGAAATAACCCCATGAATCTTGATGTGATTGCCTCAAAGTCTTGCCTACAAGATAATATTGTAAAGGGACAAGTGATGTTATGACGGAGAGCAAACAGAGGGGGTGAATCATCTAGAAGGTGGTATTCCGGTCCCAGGTTTGGTACAGCGCCTAACACTGAATTGGCACCAATGCCAATGACAATAGAAGCAGTGAGCAGAAAATCCTGGTTATGACTCTCAAGTTCAACAGATCTGAAGCTCTGCCCACTGCAGCCTGGAGTGTGGAGCATGTTTCCTGTACTGCAGGCTCTGCCAGCTGGATTTCCCTTATTATTCAACCACTGTCTTCTGACTCCCTCGATACCCTTTAAGCAGCTTGCTCTGCTGTGAAATTTATAGAATTTGTTTGTGGCTGTTTGCAGATGGACAGTCGCAGTGGATACACTGTAGCCGTTTGCTAGGTCTGTTCCTCAGAATGGCACCATTATGAAACTACATTTCAAGGGCTTATTTCCTTATCTCTCAACAACGCATTAGCTTTGGTCCTGAGTGCATCATAGAGGTCAGTGCCTACCAGAATACTGAGGATTGAGAAAGCTTATAACATAGATGAAAATGAAGTGAAGTGTAGAAAAGTATTCTCAGTAGGGTTGCATGTTGATTTTTTACACAGGACCAGCCTGACTTTCAGCAAGAGTTAATGCTGATGATCTATCAAAGAAATTTTAAAAAGAAAAGAAAAAGGAGACTAGGCCATAGGTGTAAGGCTGCTTTGATAGCCTATGACAGCTAGGTGTTCCCTAGGCTGGGGAGGAAGACTGGACCACTTGCCACACCAACACTAGTGGTACGTGTGATACTCTTGTCAATCAGTGAAGTCATCAGAAGGAAGCTTTTGGGGCTAAGAATAATGTTTCAGATAAACCCAAAATGTCAGCAGTTTAGTTCACTCCAGTCTGGAGAACTGTTCATTAATACTATTAAAATGGGAAACAAAACTGATTTTTTATTCTCATGCACATTTTCAGAAGTGCTGTTTAAATTAGGCAGTGATAAAGTGACCCAGGATAATTTTACACATGCTCAGTGTAGTGTCCTGGAATGATGACTAGAATAAAAAACTAGATTCCCTTTGTCAGACAAGTTGTTGGTAAGGTCCTAGGTCCAGATTTCCATGAGCTTGGGTGGATTAGACAGGCTGGCAAGAACCCAGATTAATGTATTCTGCTGTCCAAGGCACTATTCTAGATTCTGGGTTTTACTACCAAGGAGTTACATTAAGAAACTTGCATTCTCATCATTAAAACACACACACATAATTTTTAAAATACAGCAATCTAGGAAGTATGTTATAAATGCCTAAAGATAAAACCTATGTGATACTATTTATATAAAGTATGAAATAGTCAAAAACTAGCCTATGCTGTTACAAGTCATCAATTACCCTTGTTTGGAGGGTGAGGGTGACTGAGTCTAAGGAGTTTCTGGGGTCCTGGTAACATTCCATTTTTTCTATCAGGGTGCTGGCTTCATGAGTACACCCAGTTATAATAATGTAAATGTATGCACACTTTTTTTGCATATATGTTAAGCTTCAATTAAAATTTATCTAATTACCCAAAGATGCTATAGACCTTATTACAGATGCTCAGAGGAATTACATGCTAGAGTCTGGCCTACATTATGGAGACCATGAGATGGAAGCAGGCATTAAATTGACAGGGAAAATTTGAGTCAATGGAGCCAACTCTGTCTTGGAAGCCAGACCTGTTCCCAGGCCACAGCAGGCTGTCAATGAATAGTTTTTGAATAAGTCAATGAATGAGTGAAGTATGTACATTTTCCAAGCAAAAGATTCAATACCAGTTTTACAGATTGGCTGATCAGGTGGAGCTTCTGCATCTTCTTCTAAACCTACCTGTCAGTAACTGCATTACAGCAAGTCACCTTACTGCTCAGGCCTCCCGTGATGTGCCAGTATACAGGTATGCATGTCTAGACATATACAGATGCACAACCTCCCACTTGGAGCCAATTTTTGTTTGGTGGGTTCATGCAGCATGTAAACCAGGCATCTGGCTGACAGACTCAGCAAATGACACACAAGTATGTTCTGGAGTGTGAGCTCTCAAGGGCAAGGACCCTGTTTTACCCATCTTTAATTACAAAGACCTACCACAGAGGTTGGCATACGATCTATGCTCAGAGAATGTCTGCTGCTGAGTGAGTGAGAACCGTTCCTGATTGCTCCACCTCCTTTGTGGGCTCACTAACTATAGATAAATGCTAGTGTATGTATGTGTGTGTGTGTGTGTGTGTGTGTATTTGATATGTGGGGTGGAGAGTGAAGGACAGGGAAAATTCTAGCCAGTTACTTGAGTCTCAGCTTCAGAAGGCATCTGCCCTTAATATAACCCACGAGTCCAGGGCTGGTCCTTAGTTTTCTACATCAAGAAAGTTATCTTACACTACTTCACCCAGAAGTGACACCCTCTAAAAAATAACTCATAATATCAACCACACACTCAAAAATTGATTTTTAATCAAAGATTATATGGAGACATAGTTACATGTAAGATGAGAACATTGACATCATGGCATTAGTACTGTTTATTTCTTGTCCAAAAGTTTTCTTGAGAAATTAAGTTAGCATGAGAAGGCTCTTTGGTGCATGCAGTCAGAGTAAAGGGAGATGGCTGACCTTGTTGAGCACATATTTCAGTTTTATTGGGCACCTACTATCTGTCAAGCACTGTGAAGGGTTCTAGGTCCTTTTATATATTATTTCATTCAACCTTATTTAATCATCCCAGTAATCCTGTAAAGTTAATGCTGTCATGTCACAGATGAATTAATCAAGTTCAGAGAGGTCAATTCATATTCCTAGTATCATGACCAAGCATAAACAGACAAGCAACAAGTGCTTACAGAGTAAGTAAGTAAATTAATGAGTGGAAACCTGTTTCCCAGCAAGTAAGTAGCAGAGATAGGATTTGAATCTAGGTCCCATGATTCCATGTTTATCACTCTTGAGATTATAATCACTTGATGTGCTCATGGACAATGTAAGCATTTTCTTGCCAGTTAGATTGGAATATATCAAGGGACTCTCTTCCCCAGCTACTAGTAGAGATACATGGACAAATTATTTTTCTCATGCATACGTTCATTCATTGCTTCAACAAAATTTTAATGAACACATGGTAAGAGCCAGCACTATCAGTTAACCACTCAGTTTTAGATAGATGGTATGTAAAGCATAGCAGCTACTACCTCGCACCTATTGTCAGGGCAAAGGGATTAAAGACACAGTTCCTGCCCATGAGGAACTCAATCTAGCGAGGAAAAGACAAGAAACCAAGTGAATAGGGCATGTAGGGAATTTGTCTTAGTTTGGGCTATTATAACAAAGTATTATAGGCTGGGTGGTTTATAAACAACAGAAACTTATTTTTCACAGTTCTGGAGGCTGGAAGTCTGAGATCAGGGTGCCAGCATGGTTGGGTTCTGGTGAGGACTGTCTTCTGGGTTGCAGACTGCCAACTTCTTGTTGTATCCTCCCAAGGCAGAGAGTGGAGGGAGGAAGCAAGCCCTCTCACGCTCTTACAAGGGCACTAATCCCATTCATAAGGGCCTCACCCTCATGACTTCATCTAATCCCCATCCCAAAGACCCACAATGGATTTTGGAGGGGCACAAACATTACATCCATAACAAAACTCATGGATGAGCCTTAAGAGACTTGTCATTTTTATTTTGCCTTTCTGTTACTTTGATAAATGTTTTCATTAAAATAGTGTTTAATATTGACCATATTGTTATGGTGTCATTTTGTCTCTAACAAGTGCAGAGTGACAAGGCATGCTATTGCACATGGTCATTTGAGGCAAAAATCATTGTCACATGATTTGACACTGAGATTAGCTTCCTATAGATAACAAGGAAAGGAATTATACCCTGGCATCTCTGCCTTTTTCATGGGATATAAAAACCACAGTGTTCTCATGTGGTCCAGATTCTCCCAGTGGAAACAAATCCAATTAAACTGTTCATCCTCTCAACACATCAGGCAAGGTAACTATTTTTGGTTGGAAGCTTTCCAAAATGGGGCTCTGCGTCAACACAAAAACTTTGCTTTCATGCATCTCTCAAAGCTGCTTATAATATTCCTAAGGAAAAGAATCCACATACAACCATACATCCTGGAAAATAGTCAAAAGACTTCTAATTTGGATCAGAGAAGGAATATTGAAACAGCATCTCTATCAAATAAAGTCATCCATTCCAGAATCACCAGCATTTAAAAAATAATTTCTTATAACCATTTGGTGAAGGTCATGGAAGAATTGGCTAATAAGCCATTCCCCTTGAAGGCAGTTACATCTTTCAATGCATGTAGCTCTTGGTTTTCATCCATTAGGTGTCCACTAATACTATCAGAGAATTTCTATTTTGTAACAACTGCCTTTTGGAAACCTCAAAGGCCACTGACATCTTTGAAACTGTTAAAAGTTTTTTTGCCAAACAAGGTCTGACTTGGACACAAAATCATGGTGTTTGTTGAGCTGAAAACACATGTTATGCTTGACATCAACCCACCTGGTTTTGGTTCTTTGGTAAATAAAGGAGCACAACACACCATCATGTCACTTCTTTTGACTTTGGCATGTGTTCACATCTAAGACTTTGCCAAAGGTTTTGAAATCATGTCCATTGCTGCATAACACTTGTCAATTTCATCAGCACCAGAGCCTTTAATCATTCATTAACTATGTATGATGAAGAAGAGGCATTATACAAGAGACTGTCAACGAGGTGGAAGAGAATATTACATTCTTCCTTAACCCACATAATTTCAGTAACTCCCCAAGTGTTAAGTCTTGAAGTATTTGCTTGAACCTCAGGCTAAAGCCGTTTTGTTTGCACTGAGAATAAAGAAAGGCTATCTCTCAGAACATAGAGAGACAGCTTATGGACTTGTCTTACTTGGCAGATAATTTTCTCCAACAATAACGATTTCTATTCTTCCATTCCAGGCTTCATTATGAGTGCTGCCACTCTGGAAGAAAAGAATGTAGGCAGACGATTATGTAAACTTTCTAGTTCTGAAGGAAGTTCTTCTGCAGGTTGAAATCAGAAGGGCCAAACCTTATCAATGTCTTTGAATGAAACTGATCTACTGTGTGGTTATCAGCCTTGAAAGTGGCCCTCCACAAGTCTCCCTCCTAGTATTCACAGCCCTGTGCAGCCCCCCTTACAAGGAAGAGTGACTGATGTAATCAGTAGGAAATTACAGAAATGATGGGATGTAATGCCTGAGGCTAGGTCATAAAAGACATTTGACTTTGAAATTAATTTATGTTCTTATTAGCTTCCATTACTAAGTGTGCTATTTTGTAAATTATGTTCCCTTTTAGAAGGAGCATCTTTTCTGAGGCCAAGAGCTCCTAAGACTTCAAATGGGCACCTGGAACCCCCTAGAAGGCAGTCAGTATAACCAATAAATGGGTTTGGGAAAAACAAGAAGTAGCTTCAGTGACTGGCTATCCTTGGGGATGCTGTCTAGTGACACAGAAGCATGGGAATTTCCTTTGTCTGCTTTGATGGTGTGCAATGCTGCCTTTCCCTCTGTCTGGGAGAAAATCTGTTTAAAAAGAATCACTGAGATTAAGACTTATGGTCAGGATTTTATAAGTCTACTTTCCATGCAAAACATGAAATTTTGTCTAGGTACAAGGAAAAGAATTTTTAATCTTTCACCCAAACTGAAAGGTATTCAGATATATTCAAGCTTTATTAATTAGCAGGGACATCTGCATTAACACGGAATCATTAATTTATGATCTAGTGAGTTTTCCACCTCTAACTTCCCTGCTGAAAGAGAATGAAATAGAAAGGGACTGTTTGATCAAGATTTTCCCCACAGTTTTAAAAGATGGCCCTTGAATAACATTAACAATATTGATTTTGCTGTTGTCTAGTGTGTTGTGAGATAAACATACTAACAAAAATAAGGCATTAAAATTCAGATTTTGTATTACTGCTTGCTAAATCATTAACATGAAAGCACATTGCCATTCTCTTTCAATTCTAAATAGAACCAAACGTCAGTAATGCTACTCCAAGGTGTACCATTTCTTAAAACTAAAATCACAGCTTCCTCTGAGGGACTATCAGAAAATATGATTGAAATAATAGTTTTGTTACACTTGCTCATTTAGGGCGCATCTTCATTCTTCCATATACATTGTCTTCTCTGTCTGGGTTTGAATCTTGGTGAGTTTTCCTTATATAACATTCTGGTAGCAGTCAGTCTCATAAATTCCAAGTAGAATCCTTAGAAACAAAAAGAAATATGTATCACAAGTGTATTAGTTTCCTATTGCTGCTGTAACAAGTTGCCACAAACTCAGTGCTTTGAAACACTGTAGCCGTATCATCTTAGCGTTCAGGAGGACTGACGTTTGACCTAGTGTCACTGGGCTAAAACCTTGGTGTCCAGATGGTTTTGTTCCTTTCTGGAAGTTTCAGTGGACAGTCTGTTTCTTTGCCTCTTCTGATCTCTGAGGTCACCTGTCTTCCTTGACTTGAGACTCCCTTCCCCATTTTCAAAGGCAGCAATGCAAGGGGGCTCATTTTCACGTCATATAGCCCCGACCCCTCTTCTGTGGTCACATCTCTCTGTGCCTCTGCCTCTGCATCTTTCTTCTACGTTTAAGGGCTCTTGTGATTACATTAGGCTGCCTGGATAATCTCTCCATCTCAGGACCTTCCATTTGCTCACATTTGCAAAGTCGCTTTTGCCATGTAAGGTAACATATTCACTGCTTTAGGACATGGACATCTTTGGGGAGGCCTTTATTCTGCCTACCATAATATTCTAACACTCGTTTAGCATGCAGTGCATTCTTCCTCCTGAAAAATTGTGTCTTGTAAGTTATAAGAAGCAAGTGAATCCCCCAGGTTTGCACCCACCAAACAGTCAAACAGACCAACCATGGCAGCCAGCAGCAAGAATAGCTGCTTCCTCTGCAATGAGCTTCCCTCAGATCTGACCATCAAAAGAAGAGCAGGAATGCACAGTCCAGGAAAAGCACTATCTAGAGAGGGTCAATGCATCTCACAGTAGCGGTATTGTTTCTCTTTTTCAGATTCCTCACAGTATCAAGCATTAGTCCTAAAAATGTTCCTGTCACATGCAGAAATTTTTATTTTTAAGAAAAATTTGATCCATAGGGAAGGAATATATGACTTATATTTTTTACACATGAAAGAAATAGGGAGGGCAGCCAAGATTTCTTTCCATTTGGCATTATCCTAGTCTCTCTCCCCAAGAGGCAGGCACATCATGGATCCGTATTTTGGATTATGTCAACCTCTTTTTTCCCAATATTCAGAATTTAGGGACTTGAGCAAGCAAGACATTTCTTAACCATGTTCTTTTTCTACTAATACTTACAATGCGTTCTCATATGCAAATTTCTAAGTGTTCTTATTTGCATGATATACAATTGGTATCTTATAAAATTGGAATGGTTTCATAACTCTGATAGTATGGTATGTGCTTGATAATTTAATACATACATGTATGTGAAATTCCTTCACCTTTGGTCAGATTAGGATAAATAAATGAAAATGAATTAGCTACAATTACAAAGGACACATTTTAACCAGCCAGAATTTTCTGCCCGATATACATTCCATATGTGAATTTAATATACCTGAAAATGCTACCTGGAATTCCAAACACGAAATAAGATGAAACCGTGTCCATTTGGGCTTCTCAGATAGAAATAAAAGCAAAAATGAGTAAAGGAAGATTTATTTCTTTGCTGGGCAAATGGCACAGATTTCCTTTTGATGGTCAACTGTTTCTGACACAGAAGGAGCCCTGGTGCTGTGAGCTCCACCTTGATCATAAACATACTTAAAGTTACACTAAGGATAAATGTAAGACATGTGCAGCCCACATTTTTATTCCTATGAAAGTATCTCGGACAAATGAGAAGGAAAGGCAGTGTTTTTTCAAATCCTACAGGTGGTTTCAGTTACTCAATGTTTGTCTAATTGCTCAAATGTTACTTACACAGTATGGAGAGCAGACACTCTTTTATATAAAGTTCCTTAATCAGCTTCTGGATGTTGCCTGCACCTTCTTTAGCATAAATCTCCCATTTTCTGCATGCAAAAGCAGAAATATACCATGTTTTTATTGTACCCTTTGCCATCCAGTTTCAAGAAGCTGGATCTGACAAGCACAGCATTAAAAAAAGGGGGCCTGGGACTGCCACCAGCTGTTGCTAATAAACAACCACAGCCCCTGTGATGTAGCTTCTTCCTCTAACTGCCTGTCCCAGTGGTGTTGGCAGTAATTGGGAAGGGGGTTATAGGGGCATTTTGCTTCCAAGGAAGACAATAAGAATATTAATATTAATGCAATTGCTGCACCTTCAGAGGGGAGCAGGTAAGATGAAATGATTTAAAGAAGGCGTGATCAATCACCATTCCACTTCTTGGCAAGAAAATGATGCCTTTGCATTTAAGAAAGAACATCTGGGTAGAATCACAGTGGTTAAAAGAACTGGGTGGTTGGCAACCCGAAAGTCACCTCTTTGATGGAGTTGGATTTTCCCTCCTCTGGGATTTCTGGCCCTGCAGAGGCAAAACAAAACTTTGAAATGCTTTGCTTGGAAACATGCAATTACATTTCACACTCTTTTTGTGACCTTGCTGCTTACTGATTTATCAGCAGGGTCTAAGGAGGCATCTGGGGGAGGTGGTCAACTTGTCTGATTCTGAAGAAAGGGTGGCCACCTTGGGAGCCTCTCTGACTCTGTGACCCCACATCTGGCCCATGAAGCTCTGTCCACTCCCATAGCAGCTTGAGAAGTGTCTGCAACCAAGACCTCTTTGGAGCAATGTGGACAGTTAGGCCAGCCTTTCAAAGGCATGGAGAGTCAAGAGGTTGCTGCCTGCCTGTGATCAGGGTACCAGCAAGGCTGCAGCACAAAAGGAACTTGCACATGGCAGATAGACACGGATTTCTTAGGACATTAAGTTTTTCAAGGTTTTGCTGCTGCAAGCACAAGTGGAGCCTTGTGTATGAGACAAAGATGTGTGGCCTCAGGGAGTGGGTGGGGGCTCTCTTTGCTTTGACTGTTCTCTCTCTGAACAGGGATGACCCAGCGTGGAGACGTTTGTGACCTGCATCCCCCTTGCCAGATGCCAGACAGCTATTCGTTAACTAGGGAAGTGGCCTCTCCAGTGACGTTTCTGCCACCTGCCCACTCTCCCAGCTTTGGGAGTCAGAACTGGGGATACAGAGCAAGGTGGGCTCATCAGAGAAAAATCGGCACACAAGACAAATGTGGGGGTTGCAGGAAGGCAAAGGCACCCCAACTCCAAGTCAAAATGAAGAGGCGATCTTCTAACTTCAGGTGAATGTTCAAGATCACAGTCACACCCAGAAGAACCCTCACCTTCCCAAGCAGTGCTCACTCACACAGTCCTCATGTTTGTCTGTAATACCTTAACTGTACAACCTCCAACACACCTTTGTAAGCTTTAGGACAATGAGGCTTACCCTAGATCTAGCAGAATCTCCAGCAGAACAACCTAGGAGTCACCTTATCAGTTAAAATTGCTCCTAGCCTCTCTCCCCTTTTCTCTGTTTCCCTGCCTTTTTAATGTGTTGCTCTCTGCTATTGTATTCTTACAAAGTATTTAAAACATTATGAACATCAGCAAGGAGCACTTTTATATGCATATTTGCTCACAATGTGACATTCCTTGTTTAAAGAGGATTTTCTTGTCTCTCCCATTCACAGATAAGCTCCATAGTGTCACAGAGTTCCCAGTGCCTAGAACTGCTGACATATAGGTGCTTATGAAGTATTTGTTGACTGAATGAATTAATGAATGAATGCCAATTTATTCCCTGCTGCCTAAGAGCAGAGAACCTAAGAAAGTGTTATACATATGACCAAAAGCCGAAGGCTGACATAATCAGGCAATAAAATACTGGCCAAGTTCCAGCTCATAAGATGAGGCAGCAACCTCTGTTAACACTGTTGTGCCATTTTTGGACCACGGGCAGGTGAGATGCTTCAAAGCTCTTCATGGAGACATGCATCGATACACGTGGTTTCTAAAGAAACACTATTCCGCTGTTCAGTACATTATGTTATTGCTATGGAAACAGCAATATTTTAAAGAAGAACACTGGAACTTTCCAAATACAGTATTTATTCTTCTTGTACTAGCAAAATAATGTGCTTCGCCCAAGAACTTGTTAGGTGGCCTGCAGCTAAATATAAAGAAACAGATTCTCATCATGTGTAAGCCGATGGGAAAATTTGGACCACTGGCTTTTCAAGATACATTTTAAAATAAACTCAGTGCAAAACTCTAGACATAATTGGGGCCTTTGATGAAGCACTTAATATGTTAGATTTGTTTTTCAATTAGAAAAACTATTTATATTTGAAACCCAAAAATCTGCTCTGCAGGATCACAAGCTGGCATTGCTTTTGGGTTTTCAGAGGATCAACTTCACTTGTTACTTTCGGCTGTGACTTGTGGATGCCCATGCAGTGCTCAGCTGCCTAATGTGGTCCTAGCTTTCCTGGGCTGGCATCACATTTTAGCCGAAAGGTTATGGGGAAAAGCATGAACCCACATCTAGGCTCTAATAGCACAAGGGAAGGGGAACCAAATAGGATTGGGGGTTATCAAAGGGTCATTCTACCTCACACACCTGGACATTCAGTAAATATCAACTGACAATATCCATTTGCACAATTTTGCCTTCCTGATGGATCTGTTTTAAAAGCAAACCCAGATAGAAGTATTTCTAAAACTCTCTTCCTGCTAATAAAGAAAAATCAGGATCAATTTGTTAAGATGTACATTACAGGGGTCATAATTTCTGCCTTATATCATGGGCAAAACTGATAGTGCTTTGGTATTTGTTTTTATTTCAGTACAGCTTTGGGAGTCAGACTGGGGGTACAAAGCAAGGTGGGCTCATCAGGGAAAAATCAGCACACAAGACAAATGTGGGAGTTGCAGGAAGGCAAAGGTACAGGTGGTAACACCTTCCCTGCTAGTGATGGGGAGACCTTAGCCTCGAAGCCAGTGACACCTGGGTAGCTCCTACCTTGGCACTTCTGAGCTGTTCGCCCTGGAGCAAATTACTGCCTCCCTCAGCCTCACTCAGTTCCCGATTTTATAGGGTAACCTACATGAGAACACATGTGAAAAACCTAAAACAGATCTCAGTAAACATCACTTTTCTTCCTTTCCCTGATAATCTAATGTAACCATTGCATTTCTCCTTATTTTTTTCAACCTGTTCAAGTGCAAGCATCTTTAAAGCTTCCAGCATTTGAAAGATATTAGTATCATGTTTCCATGGACATAGTTCACTGAAACCAAACATTTCTCCCCTTAATAATTTAGTTCAGAGGAAAGATAAACACTTACTTGACATAATGCATTGCTCACATTGTTGTACCTTGTAATTATGTGTTGTCTTCTCTGCAAGAGCTCAAAGGGCTTTGCAAATAAAAATACTTGCAATCTATAAGGATATAGGTAAATATTCTATTTCCTATGATTATTATTATATAATAACAACAAATTAAGTGATTTGAACAACACTTAATACTATACTGGTGATGTACCTGAGAAAATACAAAACTTCCACATTCTATTTAAACTTCATGAGTGACTAGCACATGCCATACATTCCCCTCTCTCCTCGTCTGTGACACCACCACCACCACAGATTGACGGCAGCCCTGTTCACAGTGATCCTCAGGATTTCCAACACTGCACTCCAAGCTGCCACCGTCAAGCAGGCAGAGCTGGTTTGTTAGTTTGTTTGCCTTCCGTGAGTTAGACCATTTCCCAGGTGTCGTCTAGGTTAGGAATTGAATTTGCATAAAAGAGCACAAAGCTTCATTTGCATGCCTCCTTTCTATTGCTTTTTAATGGTCATTAAAGTACATATTTGAAAATTATTTGTCAGTTTCAAGTGGACCTGGCACAATTAAATTCTCAATATATTAACCCTGAGAGACAGAAAACTTGCTGAAAATTCTCCTTCTCTCCCAAAACCTCCCTCACACCCAACCTGGGCTCTGTCTTCCTGTGCTTTACCACTGACCCTGTCTCCTCCTGCCAGCTCCCCTGGCCCGGCTTCCCCACAGGGCCTCTTTCTCTTTCTCTCTTTTGTGCCTCCTTTTCTTGGATCTTCCCCTACTCAGATCTTTAGAGGAAATCACCATCCTGTCTGGCTCCACCGCAAGGGCATGAGTCCCTGTTGCAGCCGGGCCCTCAGGACTGCGCAGCAATCCTTCCACGTAACCACCTTTGGCGCCTTTCCCATCCATTTCCTCAGAGCTTCTGAATCTTCATCAGTCTTCTCAGTACCCACCCCCTGGCCCTTTGACTCAACAGATGCCAACCTGTCACTGAGAAAACAGATGCCATTAGGTATGGACTCCCCAGCTCCCAAGCTCTGCCTGAACCTCTGCACACACTCGTTCTTGGCTTGGCCTCACCTTCTCTCTCCACGATGCTCATCCCGCCCCTTGGCCCTGTGCCCCTCATCTGATCCAGGACTCTCTGCTGCTGATTTCCCACCACTCCCTCAACACACCTTTAAAATCTTTTCTTGGACAAATTCCTCTGAGCCTAGAAATGAGACCAAGAGCACTCCTCCCAGAAAAGCAACAAGCAAGGAGGCAGGCAAGAACCCAGCACGCTCTTTGAGCTTGAGCCTGGCACTCGTGCTTCACCCCACTTCTATCTATGTGCTTCCTTCATGTCTCCTCTGCCTGGGATAAAATCCTGCCTGTATCTGTACATCCAAATCCTGCCTGTCCCTTAAGACCCAAACTGAATGGATTTTCCTTCCCCAACATCCCCAAATGCGAAGCGTCACTTGCTTTCTTGAACTTGTGTAGCAGCCTGTGCCTCTCTTACTAACAGCCTCTGTTGTGTCTGGTGTCATGATCACGTGTGTGTCTGCCCTGATAACTAATGGAAGCTAAATAAGGTTGGGAGCTGAGTCTGATGTACCTTTGTATTCCGAAAGTGCCTTACCTATGCCCATATACAGAGGTACTTATGTAGTCACCGCATTTGAGAGAGATTAGGAATCTGAGATGAGAAGGTCTTAGTGAAATGCCCTGAATTGCAAAACTTGTAAATGGCAAAGTTGCCACTAATTTTAGTGCTCTTTCTCTTTCTACTCTTCGCTCAAGTCCTGCATTCTTGCAGCTGGGTCACAATCATACCATGTTTGCAGCCTGTAGCACGTTTCTTTTAATGTCTATTTTCCAAAGGCTTTTCAAACCCTTTAATTTCATGCTGCACATAGTTGGAGCTAAATAAATGTAGAATGAATACATGAGGAAGTTTTGGATGATGATAGCCATAGAGCTCAGCTGTGTTAAGGATAGAAATCAGAAGTGTTTTGGTGAGAGAGACCCCACAGGAGGGCCCATTCTGCTCCCTGCCTGGGATATGCACCCTGAGGCCAGGGGGAGTGGGCGTTTTGCTGCAGACCATAGGACTGCTAATGAAAACAGCTGCCCCAAGGCCCAGCCGTGGGGTACCATTCTTTTTGTCTGCTGCATTTCCATATTTAGGATCTTAACATATTTTAAAAATTACAATGTAAGTGTCATTTGCTTTGCAAATCTAGTTGTCAAATTCTGATCCTTAGGGTCCGAGATAAAAATATTACCAGCCATAAGGAGAATATTAGGAGATGATTTACTTCTGCTCCCAAATTTCATCCTGAAGAAGGATCTTCAAATGCTGAGCCAGGAAAGCAGTTTCAGAAGATTGAAGAAAACCAGTCAAGACCATTTTATTGTTCACTTTCTAAAAGGCCAGGTGGAATATAACTTTCAATATGGGTACAGTGGGGACATCTCCACTGAAGAGAATTTGGGCACCTTTGGTGCTTTTCTGGGTATTTATAGTAAATGATGCTTACCTGAATCTAAGTTCCATTATGTTTGATGATAATAGAATTATGTAAAATTCTTATAGCACTACAGGTATTTCCAGGAGATCAAAGGACAACTCTAAGATAATAAGCAATGTGCAAGTGCTGAGGAATGCCCACTGTTATGGACAGTACGCACTGATTCTGAACAGGGCTGGTGAAAACAGGGCACATGAACCTAAAAGAAGAGTCTATTATCCAGAGTGTAAGAACTCTATTGCACCTTAAAAAACAAAAAGAGGTGTGGTAGAAGACAAGGAGAGTAATATCTCCCAGCACAATTTTCAGTAACTGCCTCACTGAAAAGGCTGTAGAGTAATAGAGCAATCACAAAATGGTAAACTTAACTGGGATAAAGAATTGATTGAGTGCATTGAGGTGGGACAGCTAAAGTTTGGATGTATTTGTTTTTCATTCCTCCCAGAAGGGCAGGAGCTGTGTTTTGTATGTGTGGGAAGGAGCCATAGGACTGAATATGGAGATTAAAATACATCCTAATTGCTTTGGTGAAATGAACAGATTTTATATATAAAAGGGACCTGTAAGCATAATTTAGGGAAGGTTTTGCATGCAAAGGAAGTGTCAGTTGCAACTCAGTTCCCAGCTACCTTACACAACTTGTCTCCCCAAGATGGATATTTTAATCTCTAATTTATTAAAACATGAAATGTTGGAATGTTAGATTGAAATCATTTGTCAGATCACGAAGTCCTCATAACATTTCTCAGCCTTAATAACACATCTGCTCTTAGAATGTGGTCTCTTGATAATAGCTGTCTGAAAGTGTCTGAATTTAGGGATTATTTGAGACAACAGATTTCCTTCTATTTGGAATTGCATGTGGCATCTGCTCCCTCACCGTTAGCTTTGTGTGATAGTCTCAAGGCATTCATAAAAGGGCAGGTCATTTTGAACACTATGAGAAGCAAAAAAGACCTTGACAATATGAGATTTGGAAACATAAATTAAGAACCTTTAAGGCAGTGTGTTATGTTTAGAAGTATTATCCACAGTTCCTCTTCCCATCTGGGGAGAACACGGGCTAGAATCAAAGGACTAATACTATACTCCAAAACCAACAATTTAGAGAAGACCTGCGTAGAACACTAAGTAGAAATTCACAAAGTTTTATCTAATTTGATTCAGCACAACCAGCAGAACTCAGTGGAAATGGACACTCATGATCATTGCAAAGACCATAAGCCAAAGTAGGCATCCAGCTATAAGAGTAGACTAAACATAACGAAAAATAATACCTAAAAATTACCTTCACCATTTTACTTCCAAGAAAGAATATTCCAAAAGATGAAACCTTAGCAAAAACCCCTGTACAAGTTCAAGAATAAACTATACATACAAAAAAAAATGCAAGACCTCTTTGAAAGTGTTTGACTGATAAGTAGGAGACCATTATCAGCTTCTTGATTGCCTTTAATTATGAAAGTTCCCATTTCTAGTTGGACAGGTTCATTTTAAAAGGATGGAGTTGCCCTCTTTTTTCCCACAAGATATTCTTTACCTTGAGAAAGAAGTAAAAGGAAAATTTTTAGCTAAGTTTCCTGATATTTGCATTTTGTCATCTTACAGATAGTTCCACAGATGGCTTTAATGGGTCTGTAACAACAGTGAGATAACATTTTCGATTATAAAACCCAACTCTGCCTATGAATCAGTTCATTTAATATGTACATATACAAACATATACACAAATAATGCATATATTAGATACATGGCATCTTTAATAGAGCTAGATTTTCAGATTGCACAACTATACAAACATGATGATAACAAACATGAAAATTAGGCCCTATGTGAAAAAATTGCAGCTGTCCAATTACCTACCATACAGGACAGCACCTGATTGGCTGGGTATGCCTGGTGGTGTGATGAGAAACATCTCCCCAGTTGCCTCATGCTTTTCAAGGTGTCCCCTTTGTTGGTTTTTTGGTTACATTTGACACCACAGATTCTCCTCCCCTTGGAAGCCTTTCTGCCTGGGAGTTTGTGCTACACTATTATCTCTTGGACCATTCTTTCCCTAAGTCCAGATTTTCTTCCCTGGAGGGGTGCTCGATGGTCTTGGTTTGGCAGGTCAGAAACCTCATTCTGCGGAGAATTTGGGCCTTGTGGAGACTTTTCCAGTTGCCTTAGTGATTGGGGAGTGTTCCTGGCATCTAATAGGTGAAAGGGGAAGGGGAGACAGGAGCAAGAACTCATTTTCCAGGATCCACAGAGCAGTCCCAATGACAAAGGCTTGCTGTGCCAAAATGAAAATAGCACAACACTTCTGAAAAACACTGGGTGGGAAAGTTCCTGACCTTTCACTCATTGTTTCTGAACCCCTACTCTTGAGCACTTTGCTTCAACTGGGCTCCAGTCTCCCCTGGGCACACCAGACCTCCAGGTCATCTCTCCCACCTTGTCCCTGTTATCCCGGGCTCTCAAGCCCATTGCTGCCCCAAGTCTCCTCCTCATGGGCTATTTGGACGAAGGTCCCCCAGAAGCCTGGTAGATGTTGAATCTCTTTTGCCACTTCCTCCTCATTTCTCCCCACATCCAAATGACTGAGTTCTACCGATTCTCTTCACCTGCAATGTTTTTTGGAAATGTTTCTTTTCCAGTGCCATGGCTCTGCCCTAGTGGACACTCTGCTTACCCCATACATACCCTAACCGGCTTCCCAAAGGCAATCCCTGCCCTTTGCCATCCGCCTACACACTGTTGCTACAAAAACTATTTTCACAGATACCCCCCACAACGTTTTAATATCACTATGACAGAGCTTGTTTCTGAGTTCCCATTGTGACTCTCCCTCCCACCTGCACATCCCCCTTCATCTGTCACTGTCCCCTTGCCTATACCTTCTGCCTGACAGCACATGTGAGTTTTCAGTCCTTCCTGCATGCTTGTCACCGGTACTGTCCAGTCCCCTCTCTTCCCCTGGCTAGATCATCAACAGAGTTGTGTGGACCCACATCAGAGACTGAGAGAAAAGGAAAAATCCATAATACTGACCCTGTTTCTCTTTAAAATTTGACATTTGGTTCGCTGTTAATTCTGATTTTTAAAAACTATTGCATTGCAATATTCTTTACCTTGATTACTCAGGTTTTGGCACCAGTTACATTTTGCTCCTCAGGCAAATGCCTCCCTTTACCCACCCTGCTGTGTTTCCTTCCTCCAGGCCTGCTCTTCCCGCAGCGACCCCCTGATGTAGGCCCCTGGTGTTGAGAGCACCTTGATCTCATCCTTGTCTGCCATCAAGTACACTGTAGGGATACGTTGCCAGAAGAGGGTCTCGTCATCTGCAGGCCTGGGTATTCGTTCCCCAGCTAGGACCAAGGCTCCTGTGTGGGACTAAGTACCCTGCCCTCCACTCAGTGCGTGCCTAACAGAGGTCTGCGAGCATCACAGAATACAGCAGCGGGACTGGGACTGAAGCCTGAGGAACAGGAAGGTTGGCCTGAGAAAACATAAGAGAAACAGACAAACAATAGATCCTCATGTTAGTCCACTGCTTTTGCTTTGAAAATTATCTGTGAATAGGTTAGGTCTTGCTCATCAAGAATCCTAGAAGCCCATAGAGGAATGAAGTGGGCATTGGCACCAGTACTGCATTATGGTCGCTTGGAGCTGAGAGCTCTGAGCACCCCCTGGCTTGTGCTGGATCCCCTCCCATTAGTCACTTCCAAAACTGCCTCTCCCAAGTGTCCAAGGACCATTCGGTTCAAACAGTCCATCTCTTTCGCAGTGAGAGTCTGAACAGCTCCTCCTCCCTTGGCGTGGAAACACATGGCTGTCACATAACAAGGTTAAGTATTTCTGAGGCATATGGCAGAATAAATTAGTTTCATCTCACCAAAGAAAGAAGACATACCATATTTGAAGATTAGCACTATGAATCTGAACGTGGGACTATGGCACTGAGCAGCCCTTTGGTGACCCTATTTTGAAAATGGATAGAATCAGATATTTCGACTCTTTAACGTCAAACTTCTGAAAGTTCTGCTCTCTGACCCTCCCCCAACAGCATCTGAGTGAGTTCTGATATTCAAAGAATGGGCAGCTGGGAATCTAGGTCAGACCTGCTTCCTTTCTCCTCTGGGCCCCCTTCTCCATGTCCCCACCTCCTCCTCACTCACTTCCCATCCAGCTGCTTGCCCTGCCTTCCCACCCAAGCCCCTTTTCACATACCCAGAGAAGGTTAAGAGCCCTAAGGGTGCAAGAGCAAAAATAAAGTAAATTTGATGGTAATAAATTGTTTCTCTGGAAATGTATACCTTTCTAAATAGTTTCAATGTATGGTAATTTTGATGCAGAGCAAACACATAAATAATACACAGAGCTGTTCCAGGCCCTTCTAAAATGCAATCACTTCTCTAAGATTTGATTATTTTGAACATTAGACAGGCGGCAATAAAAAAATAACTTTTTCAACTAAAAAGGAACAGGAAAAGGGATATACATAAACATGAATCCTCTGTTGTTCTGCTGGGACCCACCTAACTCCCAGTTCTGATAAAGTCAATCAAAGGAGGCATGAAATTGACCATCCCTCATAGAAGGCAGCAGAGAGACTTAGGTGCGCTCCCTCGGGGCCACGCGGGCTGTTGGAGGGCAGGAGCTGAGCACAGAGGAGGCTCCCTGTGGGTCTCTGCGGCCCATCTCCCTTCCCAGCAGGGCTTCTCCCCCAAGGTATTAGCTCACTGGGTCTACTGGCATCAGTAACACTCTAAGTGCAAAATTTTGAATTTACTGAACAAAAGTTCTCCTATTTTAAAATATTTGAGAAACCAAGAAGAGAGACATTTGAATATCATTATAAATCTGTCCAAACAATGTTTTCTATTTTCTGACCTCTAAACGATGACTTTTTTTTTTGAGAGGGCATCTCTCATATTTATTGATCAAATGGTTGTTAACAACAATAAAATTCCATATAGGGGACTCAATGCACAATCATTAATCAACCCCAAGCCTAATTCTCAACAGTCTCCAATCTTCTGAAGCATACTGAACAAGTTCTTACATGGTGAACAAGTTCTTCAATAGTGAATAAGTTCTTACATGGTGAACAGTGCAAGGGCAGTCATATCACAGAAACTTTCGGTTTTGATCACGCATCATGAACTATAAACAATCAAGTCAGATATGATTATTTGTTTGATTTTTATACTTGATTTATATGTGAATCCCACATTTCTCCCTTATTATTATTATTTTTTAATAAAATGCTGAAGTGGTAGGTAGATGCAGGATAAAGGTAGAAAACATAATTTAGTGCTGTAAGAGGGCAAATGTAGATGATCAGGTCTGTGCCTATAGACTAAGTATTAATCCAAGCTAGACAAGGGCAACAAAACATCCATGGATGTAGAAGATTTCTCTCAAAACAGGGTGTGTGTGTGAAATTCTAAGCCTCACCTCTGTTGATCCCCAATTTCTCACCCGATGGCCCCCCTGCGACTGTGCCTGTCTTAGGTTGTTCCTCCCTTGAGGAATCTTAGCTGTCTCTGGCTAACCAGTCATCTTCCGGGGCCATACAGGGAAATGTAAAGTTGGTAAGTGAGAGAGAAGCAATATTCTCTGAAAAGGTTAGCTTTTTACTTCTTTGCAGATTTATGCCCTGTGGCTTCTATGCCCAGCATTTGTCTTGAGGTATCTTTACCACTTGGAAGAATTATGATACTCGGTAATTTTTGATATGAGGCACGAATTCTACTAAAGGATTGTAATTAGGAAGGAAGAAGAAAAGCTATAGAAGTAGCAGACGGAAGAAAACATGGGAATATTGATTATTTCTTTGACATATCTTCTTGTAGAGTAACAAGCATGTATAGGTTTTAACAAACTACTAATTAAATTGTGTACACACATTAACAGAATAGGAATACAGATACATAACAAAAGCAGACCTACAATTACCAGCCATATCCAGTGAAACCAAGAAAACCAGTTAGGTACCCTAGGTATTTGTGAAAACTTATCAATGATATAATGGATATTGTCTAACTGAATTTGAATAGTTTGAGAAAAATCAGACAAATTAAAACAACACATTCCTGGGAAGTGTTCACAACCTGTATGTTCTTTTAACAGTAGATAGTCTATAGTCGCACAATTTTGGACCACTGCAACTTGCACTTCTCCTAATTCTTGGTTGAGTTCCAACAGTATAGATCCAGTAAAATTTGTTGTTTTACTGTATGTACAGGCCAGCTTAGATATCTCCTTCATTCCAATGGCAAGTCCAGGAACCGGTAGGATGAATGCAGCTACGACTGCAACAGCACCAGGATCTTTGTTGACGTTTTTTGATGATCATCTTCTGGAATGACTCTTCCAGAGGATGTTGATGTTGGAAGTTCTTCATATTGTATCTTAATTCGTTTTCTGGGTAGCCAAATTAGGCTTTGATCCTCTGTATAAACACAAACAAACCCTTTGCCCACACTTTGATATGCCCATTGTGAAGAACCTATTGGAGATCACCACACAGGAACTGCTTTTTTTTTTATTTTAAGAGAAAGGAATATTATCAGAAAAATGTACTTCCATAGCTGATCATCTGACACCCTTTAAAAGATCAAAATTAAGGATATGTAAAGCATGCATTAATCATTGATTTGCAGTTAATTTTATCCTATCAGGGAGTAATCCCCCCTTTTTTTGTTATCGTTAATCTACAATTACATGAAGAATATTGTGTTTACTAGGCTCTCCCCTACACCAAGTCCCCCCCACAAGCCTCATTACAGTCACTGTCCATCAGCATAGCAAAATGTTGTAGAATCACTACTTGTCTTCTCTGTGTTGCACAGCCCTCCCCTTTCCCCCACCCCCCACATTAATCATGCTAATAATAATACCCCCTTTCTTCTTCCCCACCCTTATCTCTCCCTACCCTCCCATTCTCCCCAGTCTCTTTCCCTTTGGTATAAATGATGACATTTTTGAAAAACCATTGTGAAGCATGGAAAGGGGTTTGGCAAGTACCAATGTTAAAAGAAAATATATGAAATGTATTTTATAGAAATATATGCAATACATACAAATAGAAAAAAAAAGGGAGAGCATACAATCCAAGGAGAACACCTAAGAATAATATGAGAGAGTGTATTAGTTTCCTGTCGCTGCTATAACAAATTTCCACCAACTTGATTCACTCATAGTTCTGGAGGCCCAAAGTCTGAAATCAGCATCTCTGATTGGCAGCTGCTCTGCTCCTCCTCCTGAGGCTCTAGAGGACAACCCAAGCTCTGGCCTCTTCCAGTTTGGGGGCACTGCTGTCATTCATTGTCTTAAGGCCATATTGCTGTAATTCTGGCCTGTCACAGTGCCCACCCACCCCCACTTCCATCTGGGTCACGTTTCCCTCTGCCTCCCTCTTATAAGGACATGTGTGATTATAGTTAGGCCCACCAGGATACTCTCACCATCTCAAGATCCTTAAAGTTACCACATTGGGAAAGTCCCTTTCCCCACATGAAGTAATGTTTAGATTCCAGGAATCAGGGCCTGATACCTTTGCAGGCCATTAGCAGCCTACTCTAGGAGGCTGAAGCCCATGTGTGCTGGTGAAATACACCAAGAATGACAGAATGGCTACTGGGCCACCTGCAGAGAGAGATGATGGCCTCAGAAGCACAGGCTTATTCTGTAGGGATGAAAACAATGGGGCTACTCAGTTCCATTTTACTTCTAGTGTTCCCAAAAGAGAGAACAGTTCTCACATTTGAAATGATGAACACACCAACAGTTAAAGCCCAAGTTGAGGAAGGACCTGTGAAGTGCATGTTTAGCTCTTTAGGGTGAAGTAGCAGCTGTGGTCAGAATCCCACTTCCAGGACCCTTCGGCATTGCATGATTTCTTGTTCTTCAGGTCATAGCTTAAATGCCACTTCTTCACAGTGTCCCTGACTGTCCCCCCAGTGGCCTGAGAACTCTGCAGGACAGGAATGGTTATACCCAGCCCCAGGCATGGCCCTTCGTACATGGGAAATGCTGGATCACTACTTGTAAATGGTAACAGCTAACATTTTTGAGTACTTTGTATGTGACAAGCACTTTTCTGAGTCTTTATATGTATGTATGAACTCAGCAAGGAAGGGAGAGAGGGAGGGTGGGAACACGGGGAGGAAGGAGAGAGATCAAGAAGAGAGGGAAGACAAGATGGACTGACGTAGGTCTGCATTTCCCAAAGGAGGGATAACAAGAAATAGAAAACTAAAAATTAGTGAGCCCAATGTGTATGCCCAACAAAAATCTGCAATGAACTATTCAACACAGACAGGGTTTGAATAAGCTTAGGATGCATCCATAAAAAGGCCTAAATGCTGGTTGCCCCAAACCCTTTACATGAGCACAGAGCCAAGAGAATGTCTGTGAAACAAAATGAAATGAAGACCTAATGCCTCAGCCTCCTACCAAGATGAGTTAGCATTATGCTCCAGGCAGGAGGAAAGTGTCGTCAACATCCAAGGCTCCAAACACAGAAGGACCGGGTCCCAGTTATGGGAATAACAGTGTGGGTAACACGGCTGCAGAGAAAGAACATGACTCAGGTTGACCTAGGGGACGTGAGCAAATTACTTAAAATTTCTGAGGTTTTCTTTATTCACCTACATAATACATGCCTGAATGAGTTATTATGTAGATTAAAACAAATAAAGAACAAAGAGCCCAGCACATGGTGACTTTAGTGTGAGTCCCCTCTTCCTTCTCCTCCTTCAATGTCTCTCTATTGTGCTTTGTACAAGGCCCCTCCTGGGTGGAACAGTAAGTTTAATTCTGGTCACCACATTTTAAGGAACACAAAGACAATCAGTAGGTATAGCCTGAGGAAGGATACCAGACTGGGGAAGTGGCTGGAAACTGTGCTTTATTGTAGTAATACTATCTTATGTTTCCCATAGTACCTGGGAATTTTCAGAAGGTTTGACTCCTCAAACAATACTATCAGGTAAGCAGTCAAATGATGTTTTATACATGAACCTATAAATGCCCAGAGAGACTGAGTAGCCCACCAGATGTGACTTCACTCACAATTAACCAAGGTGGGACACAAATGCAAGTTTACTGAGCACTCACCTAGCAATTTTCTCTTTATTACACTACCTCTCTTACAGGCAATGGTCAAAGGACCTGGGAAATACTAGGGACATATCTAAGGGGAGACATGATAACTGCCTTAGAATATTAGAAGATTGTTCTATTGTAAAGGAAGTAGATCACTCCTCCAAGAACAGACCAGGACCAATGGGTGATTACAGCCCAGAAAGCTTTGGCTCAACACCAGGGGGAACTTGGTAACCATTAGAGGTAAGCAACAATAGACTAAGGTGGACCAGTGAGATATTCAGCGATGCAGAGCAGAGACATCCACATTGAGTTGTCAATTGAACTAGATCCGTTCATTTATTTCACTGTTAAATGCATAATTATTGAGCAAAACCCATGCTAGGCATTGTAGGAGATACAAGATCATTGAGCCATTGTTGCCAGCGAGGCAGATCACCTCAAATGCCCCCTACAACTTTTAAAATCATATGAGTGTTTGACATTTTTATTGAAACAGATTTTTAAGACATTTGGGAAAACACAATTGGCACTGACAGTGGAGACTTCAGCAACTGACAGAGTGATGCGTATATCCACCTAAATGTTACTTTATTTTTCAATATCAACTGGATGTATGAACAGGCTGTGCATGGCCATATATGACCACGTGGGCACAGTGTTTGTCTTTCTAAACTGGAAACAGACATCACGACAGGGTGGTGGGTGTTTTTGTACCTCCTCCTTTCTAAGCACTCAATCTACTTATTCCTAAATGCTTGAATCGAGAATGTTGGCTGTCACCTGGGGGGAGGTTGGGTCAGTTTATCTCATTCTCCATGCCTCTGAAATTTTTAAAAATGGAACTCTGTGGTATTCTAAAGCACTTCAATATTTGCATTTCTAATTCCTATAAATTACAAGCATTTATTTTATGAAACTTGGAAGGATCCCTATTTGTCTCGAATTATCCCAGTTATGCGGGCATCACACCAGAATCAGAATTGTGGAACATATGAGACAGAAACCTGACACTCAGTTCTCTGCGATGTGTTAAACAGAGAAAAAAAAATTGTACTGCTGTATAAAAACCTGGATTATCATTCTCAAACCTCAAATTAGAAGATCAAATCAATAAAGAAAGCCATTGAAGGGTACACTGTAAAGAGAGTACAAGCTACATTATGGCCATTCAAGTAATGAAATCGAAACACACTTTTAAACCACTCTGTGATTTAGAATCTTGATTGAATATGGATTTTGCTCAAATCTGTAACTCATGTAAATTTTCCTTGACACGGCACATTGAAGTGCATTTAGGCTGTTTGTTAGGAAGTTGTTGTTACTTCTTAAAAATAACAGACTACACACTACTGGCACATAGGGAATATTTTCTATGATTGAGAGAAAAAAAGACTGATTATCTTTGCGAACAAATTAGTTTTAAAGGCTAGACCTACTGGTTCACAAGCAATTTGATGCCCACAAGATTTTGCCAGGCCTTCCCATATTTGTTAGTGTCAAAATAATGATGCATCTGGTAACATCAGAGCCTTACAAAGTCATCAGAGAATAGTTCTGTGGATCAAAATTTTTAATTTTATTAAAATGTTTACTTCGCCTAGGCAGATTTATCTTTAACATGATCTCACATACCTCTATGCAGGAATGCAGACCAGAGACGTCCACATTGGGCTGTCCATTGAACTAGATCTATTCATTTGTTCCACTGTTAAATGCATAATTATTGAGCAAAACCCCATGCTAGGCACTGTAGGAGATACAAAATCATTGAGCCTATGCAGGTATGACATATGCATGTATGTCCTGCATAACTCTAGCAACATATCCCAAACTATGGTGTTTACAAATTAAAGCAGATTGCTTACTATGTTAGGATGAGCAACACTTTGCATGGACGTTTGTTGAATATCTATTGATCGTGAATTCCTGATTCAAGTGCTGCATACATAGATATTTTTTTCTATGATTAATGATTAACTACTTTAAGAAGTAAAAATTAAAAACCTTCACTCTATCAAAAAGCTATTATTTTATTTCTTAAGCTTTCAGAATGGAAGTGGACTATAAATTTAAGGGCCAGTCAATGGTTGAAAAATATGCACCCCCCTAGGAGCAATGAAAAGGGGAAATTTTTTCTCATGTCAATGGCTTTATAGTATTAAATCGTGTACTTCCAGAATAAGAAAGAGAGAGAGAGGTCAAATTGTATTTAATTAACAAATATTAAATCAGGATAAAAGCCTTTTGTTTGATTCATTCCCTTGTTTCAGCAATAAATTTTTTCTTGTCAAGTGTCATTTTAAGGTTCAGAGGGATGGAATCTCATCCAGTTTTGACTCTC
This sequence comes from Manis javanica, assembly GCF_040802235.1. Taxonomy (NCBI): domain Eukaryota; kingdom Metazoa; phylum Chordata; class Mammalia; order Pholidota; family Manidae; genus Manis; species Manis javanica. The sequence continues at coordinate 76,034,568 of NC_133166.1, read as the reverse complement.
ATGCTGGTCTTACCAGGGCCTGCTTACATTTGGCTATCCTGATCTCAAATAAGTTGTTACTAAAAGAATGTAGTGCCAGGATGCTCTTTAGAAATGGAGGATGATTACAGAATCCTACTGCAAGAGGCCTGGACTTCTCCTTTGGCTCTGTTGCATTTCTGTTGGGAAAAAAAAAATCTATCCCGTGTTTTAAGTTGAAGTGGAACAGACTCTGTCGTGTTCCTTCAAGAAAATATTTTATATGTTTAACCTAAATCCTTCATATTCCAGCAAGTATCCATTTATTCCCCTCCAGTTTATGACTGGTGTGTTACCATCCTCTGGGTGAGACGCGCTCTCATAAAGACTAGACTCAAATAGCCCTGCAGCCTGCAATGAGGTCTTCCCCCTAGTCCTGCTCAAGTGTTCCCATTAGGAATGATTTGCTTCGAAGTTTGTATGCCATGGCTAACTACTCTAAGAAATCTAAGCTACACATTTCCATGTTTACAATAATTATTAAAAAAAACAGTTTTAGTTGTGAGGCCTTGGTCTCTATGCCGACTGTAATTTTATTAGCTGCATGATCTTTAGCCAGCTTACTAGAGAGGACTTCCACCTTCTACAACAGCATGATGAGATGGTGCAGTGAGGTCATGCCCAGAAAAGGCTTAGCACACTGCCTGGTACACACTCAGTCCTCCATAAATAAGAGTTAACATCACTTCAGAACTTTATAAACTTGGTTATCAAATCTGTAGATTCAGACTTTGGGTTGCTATAAATTTAGGGCATTACCATGGGTTGGAAGTTTAGCCTCCTATGTGACTTCAAAACCAGTGTGATATCCAGGTTGAGCCTTAATACCAGTTCACATCAAGGGACCCTTAATCATCCTCTAACAGCATCACAAGCACCAGGTATTCTAGTACCTGGAACGTTTTGAGTGGACAAACGTTCAAATGACGTTAAGAGATGGCCCGTAATCATGAGTTTCTCTTGCAGATGGGTTTGGGCTCTCAAGGATGGTCCAGCGCTTTGCAAATGTTTGTGTTAGTTACTGAAAAATATTAGCATTTTCTTTAACCCATCTAGAGGAGAATGAGATGAGACAGTGTCCCTGACCAACCCCTGTGGCTAAGAGGGGAAAGCAATGTTTAGAGGTGAGACTTCCAGGATGTGATCCGAAATGTGAGGATGGTCCAGCGCTTTGCAAATGTTTGTGTTAGTTACTGAAAAATATTAGCATTTTCTTTAACCCATCTAGAGGAGAATGAGATGAGACAGTGTCCCTGACCAACCCCTGTGGCTAAGAGGGGAAAGCAATGTTTAGAGGTGAGACTTCCAGGATGTGATCCGAAATGCGAGGAGCAAGGAGAGTGTTGAAACAGCAGGGAGGGTGGTTACAATGCCATGATGTCCCTCTGGGAAAAACGGGAAACGATTGCTGTGAACATCATGACAAAGGGCAGGGCCTGATCCAAGTGTGGGCTGATGAACAGGTGGGAGGAGGAGAGCCTCAGGAATAGTCACAGGCCCCCTTTCGGTTGGGGAAAACTGGGCTTAAACCCATGTCTCAGAGAGGGCTTCACGGTGTGAAATGTGTGCTGAGCTGGGATGGGGAGGGACAACACAGCCTAAATCACACTTCTCCTCTCCAATGCGCCAACTATCAAGAGATATTTTTTAAAGACTCTCTAGGCTACTTCATGTGATTGGGGTACAATACTTGAAGTGTGTGGGGAAGGCACCTTAGTTCTCCATGTTGTCCTTGTAGCATCTAAACTCAGGGGGAGTTGAGGGAGCCAGTTTCCATTCGAGATGCCACTTGTCCTCATACCTGCACAAATACAGTTAAAAACTTCAGCCGTGCCTGCCTGCTTCTCCGTCCTCTCTGCCTCCCTCCCTCCTTTCCTCTCTTCTCCCCTTTCCACATGCAGATATGGAGCCCTTATGCTCACTCTTTAGTTATAGATCCTCTATAGGTTTTCAAGTATATCTGAATTGCATCCCAGTAATGGAAATCTTATCAACACTTAGTACTTAATATGGAATATTTATTGAGACAGCGAAAGGAAGATGTCCTAATTGTATTTTTAGAGCAGCATATGTGTGTACAGGATAGATGATCAATGGATAATAAAATTATGGGTTGACCTAACTGTAGCTATAGAATCAGAAAGAGAACTTCTCTTTTTTAAGGTGGTTTCTTAGGATAAGACTTGGAGTATTCACCAGTAAAATAGACAAAATTATGAGATTGACCATTTTTTAAAAATTGGTTGCATCTCACCCTATAGGTATTGCCCAAAAAAGAAGGAATTTTGGCCTCAAACTTACCAAAAATCCATTTCTGAAGGTAAATAGTACTTTTAAAAATCATTATTAGATGTACTCCTAGAGAAGTCTTAGAAAAGGGGCCAAAGCTTCTGTGATGTGAGGATAAAACACCCGAGGTAGGAGCCTGAGTCACCTGCTCAGGAGTGTCAAATCCTAGTTTTGATGAGAGTCTCCTTTTAATGCTTCAGGAAATGTTAGAGCTCGAAGGACCTTGGATGTTCCTGGTCCCATTTTTTAACTTTACACTGGGGACCCCAGAGAGGTAGGTGGCTTGTGCCAGGTCTGAGTTAGTCATTAGCAGACTGGAAAGGAGGTCTCTTGAGTGCCAGTTTCATGCTTTTTCCATTACAACGTGCATCTTCTCTTGACAGAAATGGAACCTGCATCAAAAGTCCCCTGGGAGATGCCATGTTGGTTTTTTTTTTAAGTGTGATGAATTTTTTATTCCACTTTGAAAAAAATGCTGCCAAACTGTTCTCTAGGGACTGAGCCTCTATAAGGAGAAAAGGGCTTCATGCTTGGAGCTCACAATGAATAATCATTCCTTTAACACCTAGGCTGCATCCCAAAGGCCACACCACCCTGGGGAAGATGATCAGATGGAGAGCATCCAAACTGGGCTCGGGAGGAAGGGACCCCAAGAGAAGTGGAGTGACTTAGCAGGCAAGAGGTATTGGGGTAGGACTGGAAAGGGAGCAAGACTAGAGAATGGAAGAGCTCTAGGTAGTAGGAGAGATGCTCAGATCATCTCTACCTTCTGGAAATACAATGTTATCTTTATGCATCTATAAAATATCTTTTCTTCATACACGCTGAAAGTCCAGTAACAAACTGGATAGAGACACTTTGGCTATCCTGAGGAACTGGGAATCCAGCACCTTATTATGTGTGTGGCTTTTTTTCATTCATTAAACCCTTCAGGAGTAAGGAACAGTGTGGGAGAGTAAAAGAGTCTGGATGGAATCAGACCGAAAGAAAAAAAAAACACCCAGAGACGAACAGAACTGAAACCTAAAGGGCGGGGACGGGGGTGAGACAAGCACAGTGTTGTGCACAGCTCAGCCTTAAACCTGTGATCAGTTTCCTGAAGACAGATACAGCATGAGGATTTCCCACTTTGTCACAGAATACTCTCAACTGGGTTTCCTTTATTTACCAAAAAGCTAGTTTACATTAATCTAAGCCTACAGAATGAATCTAGGCATTCTACATTAACTATCAAAGTTGCAGATAGGACTTTTAAAAATTATTTTCTTTTCCAGAGAGTATTAGATATTGCCATATCTAGCATATTTCTTCATCTGTGGTAGGTGTTGAGTAGACACTGGTTTAGTAGCTATACAGTGGCTTGTTAATGGACTTTAGATGTAGTACATGTTTGATACCAAATTACTGGCTTGTATATATTCACGAAGCATGCTTCATGCATTTTCTTCTTTAAACAGTCTCAAGAGTACAAGAAATCTTTTGAGATCTCTAAGTGATTTGAGATATCAAATTGATCTTATTTTTTTTCTTTTTTCACTGATACTGAGAGACGAGTCTTTTCAGCTATTGCCAGGAATAATGCAGCTTGATGTTTCTTAGGTTTTTCTCTGCATGATCTGACCACAAAACAATGCAATGATGGGAAAGACCATATTCTTTCTCTGGACCAAGTTCATGTTAATTCTGAGACCAAGTTTTCTGAGATCTATGTGATACCCTAATGATGAATGCAAAGACCTAGTAAGATGGAGAAAAAAAAAGAGACAGGTCTTCCTTAAGTGTCTTCCCTAAGGGTCTTAGATCCTTGTCTCTGAATGCAGACTGTCCAGGTCCCTCTCAGAGGACTACCTTCTGTCTATAACCAGGGAGCTCTGCAAACGCAAGTGCCTGCACACTCCTAGATATTTCAGAGGGTTCATGGGAAGGGCCTTGAGTGCAATTTTACAATGAATGAGCGATTCCCAGCTCTGACCAAATTTTCAGTTATGACTTCTTCAAAAGAGAGCATCTGAGAAAACAAAACCATTTCTACTCACATGAAAATATAGTCAACAGAATGAAAAATGAAATCTCTATCCAGAGAAGTATTAAATTTCCATTATACTTTCAACAAACTCATCAACACCACAGGGGGCTTGTTGTGACCCCTGAGCCATTCCTGTCTCATCCAACAGGCCCCCAGAGATAAGCAAACCAAACCCTGAAATTTTAAATGGGACCACACCCTCTAAGAGGGTGGGATTTCTAGAAACATGTAAATGTGTCATTATATTTCATCTGAAAGAAACAAGATTCTAGGCAAAAAATTTTCTTTGTCACTTAAAATTCACTTTCAATAATTTTTTCTTTTTTCTTTTATTTCTAATAAGTAGTTTTGAATAGAAAAGTCATGATTTTCTAATATACAGCCTTTAAGCAATCCTAATGTTTCTTGTCACATAATAATAATAAATAATAATATCATCATCATCATCATCACAGCTATTCCCAAATCCAAGGAACTATGCCTACATGCTGTTTATTTGGAATACCTTAAACTGGATCTTCCTTGAAAACACTGCTGTGTTTTGTGATGCATTTGAATTAAAGTGCTTAGAATTCAGTATCAAGAGCAGCAAATGACCTTTTTAAACACACCCAATTTATTGAGTCCATTAGGTTTATGATAATAAATAAAACCTCTGCAATGCTGCATAGTAACAATAATGCCTTTCAAATGATTCTGCACTTAATGGCCAATTTCAGAGCATTAAATGTTGTTAACAATCAATTTCCTGGCTATCACTGTGCTTCAGTTTACAAATATCAAATTATATAGGTCATAGTGTTACCTTTGCAGGCCAGATGCAGGATTTATATTGATATTCTGTAGAATAATTGCCAGACATCCTATCATCATGAATTTTTTTTTTTTTAGATCTGATTCTCTGCAGGTTACTAGGCTCTTGCACTGACACTTTTCTCTAAGTTTCTCCCCCTCAGGATCAGATAATTAAAAAGGTACTGATGCAAAGGGAAGCTGAACACCACATGGCTTGGCAAAGTGTTTCCATAAAGTCCTGTCCTGTAGCTGTGGATACAAACTCAAGCTGGTCATGTGCAGAACTCCAGCATGTTGAGCCCACTACCCCTCGGCACAGCCAAATGTTTCAGCAGCTGCCCTTTTGTCCTGTTTCTTAAATAAACAAAGAACAGATACAAATTAATGACCTAGATTTATAGCAAAACATACTGCTTTCCCAGAGCAAATAGCCTTAAAAGAACAGATGCTAAAATCACATTTCTTACTCACAGACCCCCAGAGAAGATACTTCAGTGAGCACGTTGGTTTATATTCTATAGAAACTAATAATTGGTAGAAATGTAATCATGTTGTGCAATGTCACGCTTACTTCCAATTTCACGAGCTTCCAGGCATGGGCACCCAGTTTGTTTCCTGATCTGCAGCCCCATTTTAGTTGTCTTATTTCACCTTTGCATTTTATTTGACTTTTTGCTAAGAAAGATCAAAAGATCTTTTTATCTGGGATTTTAGATAATAATGAATGGATTTAGTTAATATCACTACTATGGTTTCTAAAGAATACGAGGAATGTCAGAAAATCTCCTTTGTTTTACTCTGAACTGCAGGATGGAATTCTAAGAAAATGGGGTTGTTTCTATCAAACTCAGTTCGAAATTTTTCTGCTTTTTTTCCCTTGGTTTTTGTTTTAGCCAGTGCCAACTGCACATACCAAAACCTGATAGAAACAATGAAAACCTCACTGCCGATTTTGCATCCAGAGACAGCACTAGCTTCATAATTTATGGCAAATGGGACGGGAGCTAGGTCACCTCCAGGCAGGCATTAGAGTGAAAAGGTATGGCATGTCATTGGCCACACGTTGGGCATTCTCTTTATCCCACACTGTACAATATTTCCAATCTTATTCAATAATTTAATATACATTTTCTTGTCAAGCTTCTTGGCAGCAGGCTATGCAGCTTGCAAGATGGACTGAGAATGCCACAGGTGGGCTGATTAGCGGGTGGCATTTCTGAATTCTAACAAGCTGTTAGCATTATGTCTGTTTGCTTTAGGTACAGATGTGAAATGATTTGACAGTAGATTTCAAAAGTGTGTGAGTACATTTTTGTATGTCAAACTATGGAAATACTTATAAAAAAAATTTCGCATATTGATGGTATATATTGTATTTATTAATTTCAGAAATTATACGCCACTGACATGGCATAAAAATTACAAAGCGGTATCCATAATGTATAAAATGAACAGACTGAATAAACATCCCACCCCCAGTTAATCAGAAAGTCTTATCTTGTGCTTCAGAACAAGTCAGAGGTTGGCTATCTCAGCCAGGAAATAAGAGTCTTTGAAAAGTTTGTTTTAATTGGTTTTATGGTGTGATGGTGATATTTTTAAAAGGAGGAGGGGAAAAAAAAGAACCAAAAGGGCAAACAATGACCACACACAACAAATGGCGTGCAGAACACTTGTCCGTCACATGAAGTGACATCTGCCCTTGTCTACAATTTCAAAGGTGATTTCAGGATTTCTTAAGGGAAGTCTGTTTGACATATGAAAAGGAAATTTAAAATAAATCTTAGAAATTTAAGTTTTTGTATATGCTTGAGGCTACAACACAGACTAGGAACCAGAAAGACACGCCCAAGTTAGAGAGCAGGTGAAGCTGGGCTAGGGGAAAGGGAGGCTGGCGTTCTGAGGGCAGGCCAGCCACTGCACAGCAGGAATTCGAGGGGGGTATTGGGGCTCAGGTTTGTGGGGACAATTCTGCTGGGAGGCTGCGGTGGACGATGATGACGCTTCAGCCGCCTGGAGCTGCCTTCTCGTAACAGCCCGTGGAGCATCCGCCCCACTAGCTGCAGCCCCGCCTCTCCCTGCGGAAAAGCTTTCAAGTAGGTGTGGATGCAAGGGTGGTAGTACAAGAGGGTTCCTCGGTCACATTCCAGCAGGGCAGAAGGAAGTCCTCAGAACCTGAGCATTGCAGACACTCAACATATTCCCACTGCTCACACAGGAAGCCCTAGAGTGGACACCACGGATTGCAAGGAGGAGGAAGCCCCAGACAAACAGTGGTCGGAATTCTGCCACCTTTGGGCACAGATGGAGGCTACAGGATGGCAGTGCCAGTCAGCACATATATCATCAGGCCTGAGATGTCATCGCAGCAGGCACCAAGCAAAGAGGATCGGATTTTGTCTCCATCAATATCACAGATGTTAAGAGAGCAATACGATCTTCTAAAGAATAGCAAGTGCGACCTTCTCATTTTTAAGACAAAGAACCTGTGGCTTACAGAGGGAGCATGTCAGATCACTTCGCAAGCAGTTTGGTGTGTTCATCCCGGCAACACTATGGGGTGAGCTGAAAAGCCTGCTTCTCAGGTGGGCTGTTTGTTTGTGGCCACACAAAATTCCGAGTCCACTGTGGCAAGGTCGTCATTAAGTAGCTTCACAGTAATAACATTCATTCAGCCCATACTTACTGGACACCTACTTTTGTGGCACTTTTCTAGGTGCTAAGAATAAGCAGTGAATAAAATTGACAGAAATCCCTGCCCATGGAAGCCTGTCTCCTGGTGGGACAGACCAGAGATAAACACGATGGAGAAGTGTCTGGTGTAGTATTTTAGAAGGTGAAAGGGCTCTGGAGAGAAATGCAGCGGTCAGGGGTGACTCAGGGTGTGGTGGGTACTGTGGTCAGGGAAGCCTCCCTGGAGGAAGAGAGCAGTGTTCCCCAGGCACTTCCATCCATTTCAATGATGACAATTTTAAATAAAAATCATCATCATCCTAGCTCTTAATCCTTAGAGACTATTTTCTTGTCTGTTTAATTTTCCTCACAAAAGGCCTTTGGCTACTAAAATAATCTCTGACATTTCTTGTATATTCTACCTCCTCAAATACACCCAAACCTGAAGAGCAACAAGAAGAAGAGTACAATAAGGATCCCAGATGGAGCCTTTAAGCCTCACCTGAATGAGGATCTGAGTTGTCACCCCTTATCCTCCATACCCGGATGCTGTGGGTGCTTAGCAAAACTCTCTTGAATGCTAAAAGGCATTTTCATCAGAAAAAGAAAGTGGATAGCCAAGGAAAATTATTTGTAATTTTACCTTCTCAATACACGATAATGTGAGCTCTTTCCTCCTCCATCATACAACCTATTCCAGAAATAGCACATGCAGGAGGAATGTGAAGTTGGCTTCAGAAGGCAGGGGGCCAGCAGAAGACCTGTCTCTCCTGGGTCAGCATCCTGGGAGGGGATTATACACAGAAAATGCACTGGGTGTTATTCCTGGCTGATCAGCTTTGATGTCTCCTACCATCCGGGACCCTTAGGGAGAAGTCAGTGTCCACAAACACGGCCTGACTCATGCAGTGGTCCAGCTGCTGCTGGTAGTTTCAGCCTCCCTGCTGGAGCCCAGCTGCTCAGGCTGCCATCGCGTGCCTGACATCACTCACCCACGAACAAACAACAAGAATTCCTGGGGACTTGAAGCTTCTCCTAGGGACTTTTGCCTGCACCATACTTTTGAAGAGTCCAAGTGATGAGGTAGAAAGCAGCCTACATTTATTTTCAGCACAAGAGAAAAAAAGTCTTCCTTCAGAAACAACACTGGTATTGTTAAAGAGCATTTCTCCATTGCATGGTGCCCATCTCTGAGGAGGAAGAGAATGCCTCTTGTTTGCTTGTGGAGGACTGGCACTTGAATGATGCATTTGGAGAGATGATGGATTTGCACTGATCCATCCCCACTCCCAGCTTGCCTGATCCCCCTGTGACCAGTGGCAGGCATTTGTGAGACAGCTGGCAGGGTGAGGGGTGCAGGCTGAGGCTGTGCTAGAGCTCAGTGGCCTCTGCACGGATCAAAGATTCATTAGCATCCCGCTCTCACCAAATCAACTTATTGGCTCAGACGAGCTGTACAGCTTTAAACCTTTAGACAGCTATAAAATTTATTTGTCAACGAGGCAGGGTTAGGATTTGGTTTTTGACAGGTCTCATCCAAAGACAGAAAAGTACACAGTCCCAAAGCCACACATATTGCATATCCTATAATCCTAGGGTTTTTGGCAAATACAAATTATTACTTATTTCCCAAAGTACCAAAATAATAACTCTGGGTTATAAAACATGACAAACATAGGCCACAAGAAAATGCAGAAAATATCTCACCTGGAATATCTGGTGACAAACTATTCAAAATATGAATTGTGGTTTGTGATGTTTTGAGAATTTCCTTAAAGATTTATAAGATTGCAGAATTTACAGTGGGGTTGTGTGTGTTTCCTGGTCTACTGACAATGAGTTTGTGTGGCTCAATGAACAAAATGAGAGTTGGGAACTCCAAAGATACGGAGTCTAATTTAGATTTTTAGATTTTACCCCGACTTACTGTGTGCCTGGTATAAATTATTTTACGCCTCTGTCTCCTAATTTTGTCAGAAATAAGATAGGAATCACAATAGTCAGCTATTTACCCTTTGGGTAAACTGTGAAAAGAAAGATTTTTTTAAACCTTGAAAAATCTCTTTATGAAATATAAAGGTCTAGCTACAAGATAATGAGCATTGCTTTTATTTATAAGGGAAACTTCATTGCTGATGTGGAAAACTTTACATTTTGGCCATGTACATTGGCCCATCCTGACGATTCTCTGTGTGGACTGTCTGGTCTGCTAGAAATAGCGAAGGTACCAGCTTTTCTGCTGTTCATTTTTCTTTGAAGAATCCTTCAGTCCCCATAATGAAAAGAAGGCGGCAGCTTATTTTCAAGCCGGAGCCCATGATGTCTGTGTGTGTCTCAGGCACTCACAGCACCGGGAAGCACGCAGCCTCGGTGATCCTGTCCTGCCGTGAGCCCTCAGCAGCGATGTTGGCCATGGCGCTGGCACGGTGCAAAAACTGCTAGGGCTGTGGCCCTGGTGGCTCGGGTCTATCTGTCCAGTTTATGGAGATGTTACACCTGTGGCAGCCAGACTCCTGTTTTGTGACATCAAATATAGTTACTGGGGATGAGGGAAGATGAACAGTTACTTAGTTAGATCCCCAAAGGAAATCATGGAAGCTCTGTAGAGATCTTTAAAAAAAAGGCTTTAAAAAACCTAACATTGTAAGGAGTGCAAGCAGGAAACAGCTGTTTGGCGGATGCGATAATGGGTGGCTGGTCCCGTGAGCATTGCGAGGAGACGGCTCTGTGGTCCTGGGCAGCAGCAAGGACGCCCCTGCCGTTGGGGTGAGAGGAAGCGTCAGCGCCATAAATCAAGTCAGGAATCCCAACCATTGCGTTTGCAGTAAGGGTCTGCTTCTCGGTGGGTTGCATTTTCTCACTCATAATTCTCCTCAGTGTAAGAGGAAAAAGAAAGGAAAGCTTCAGGACCATTTATATGATGAGCCTACCGGGGGAAACATCAAATTAAACACTGCCCACTTTAGAGCTGACCTCGAATGAAGGACCTTCTGCCTTTTCCTTTTTGCTAAGCATATAATTAGGCACTTGAATTACTAACCATACTATATATGCCAGATAATGGGTGTACAGTTGTTTATATGACTTAAAATCAACTTTAAAATTGGAGAGGCTCTCCCTTTGATGTATTCTGAGCCTAGACATTTCAGATTCTATATTCACATCTTCTACATTGTGACTCCCTATACACTGTTCTATGAAAGTTAAATAGTATGTCTACAGACATATTAGCATTTTTAATAGTTTAAAATCTTCCATTTGAGTATATATAAATTAGATTTTTCAGATGCTTTGCCACGTATTCATACTTATCTATACAAGGTTAGATTTAGATCAGACTAATAAACCAGTTCATTTCTATGTATAAGGGTGTTTAGTGAGCAACATGTTTGCACATCCAGATTGAGCATGTTGCTAGTGTTGTTTTTTTTTAAATTCTATACATTTTACTAAAAGTAGTTTACCAAAAGCAAAGTCTGCTTTAATTTAATTGTGCTTTTAAAAAGATCCATCATCTGCCAGGAATTAGTTATGGTAACATTAGAATTTGAACTATAGTCAGCAGAAGAAAAATCCCAAATGAAAGAAATGTCTCCACCAGGATGCAGAAATGCATCCACTTGCCTTTCCCCTTTCTTTTCTGTGCTGGGTAGGTCACAGTTAATGGTGAAAGGAAAGGATTGGAGACAACCTGGTGTTCTGGGAGGTGGGTGCAGGGCTTAGCTGAGCACCACGGGATGACGCATCCTCTTGATGCTGATACAGAAGGAAGGGTCATCACCATGCCAGGACAGGAGCAGCAGGGGCAGCTGCCACCCCCCACTGGCACATGCCAGTTGACTCGGAGCCTAAAGATAACAGAACAGAGCCACAGGAAAAACAGAAGAATTCCATTAGCCGGAGCAGTCAACCTTCAGAAGAGGTGAGCTGGCTTCAACTTGCATGAGTAAATTCATGGGTTTCACACTTCTCAGCCATCCTACAAGGTTTCCCTACACCAATCAGCAATTTAACATGTATGTTTGTCTATTGGCTACTCCACTGACAGGCTGAATGGGCAGCTTGGAAAGCCGAATTGCCTCTGTCGGGGAGATGCTGCCTTCCTCAGTGAGGAGAGCTGTGTTAACATTTAGTACAGAAAAGGAGAGGAAGAGGAAAAAGGAATAAAAACAATACAGGCAGCAGAGATGAAAAGAGAGGGAACATTAGACACTGAAGTTAGTTTAGTGCCGAGCAAGGGAATATATGATCAGCAACAAGAATTCCACCTGCCCTCCTCAGGAGAGTTTTGCTGCTTATTCAGAAAAAGAATATGGAAAGGGGAAATCAAGATGTACAAAGAAAAAAAAAAACCTCCAGGCAAAGGAAAGAATGACTATAGCATGAAGATAGAATGTGAGGTCTGACCCAAAAGGCAGAAAACACTGCAGGAAGGGTGGCCTAGGTGTAGAAATATGTAAATAGGAAAGTCAGAGAACAATAGAAAAAGCAATCAAAAGGCATTTAAGTTTCAGCTAATGTAAGTAAATTATTTGTCAATGTCATCTTCTGTTACCCAGACTTCTGGATAATTCAAGGTTAACCTGGAAAACCTTAACTGTGCCAGTAAGCACTGATAGGTGAACATAGCTAACTATTGCCCTGAAGACTGAGGAATTCTTGTAACTTCAAGCCATCGTGAACTTTCATTCTTACGTTTTACTAGAAGCCCATTGTCTCTGGTTGAGTGCAGGGCTGAAGAGCCTGGGTCCTGAGTCACATGAGTTTACATTCGGATACCAGCTCTTCTCCTTACTAGTTGCAGAACTATTTATGTAACTAGTTGTAATTATAAACAAGTTGCTTAAAGCTCAACTGTACAATGGGGCTAATAATAGTAACTCAGTCTTAGGATGTGGTGAGGATAAGTGAGGCAATGGATGGAAATCACTTAGCACAATGTCAGCTCACAATAAGTGCTCCACACATCTTAGCTGCTGTTTTATTTTAACAATTTCCACTCTGTACAAGGAGATATAAAAGATCTACCTGTTAGCCCAAATACAGTTACCATATCACTTACAGCTATTACACACATTTTCCTGGGAGGCTCAGTTGTGTCTGTCTTTAACACGGAATACATGGGAAGTGGGATAGACAGGCCAGGAGGGGAGGGAGAATTTGATCAATTGAGGACTAGAGGGAGGTAGGCTACAGTTCATTTTCATTGATATTTCCACTATGATGCATTATAGTGTATTTAGACACAAAATCATATTTGTAAATTTGTTCCCATCATAAAATGGAAATCCACTCCCACTTTGTTTTATGTCTCCCAATACTGAGGTTTCAGTTTTTTAAAATAACTCCACATACAGCCAGTCACCTCCAGCAGAGCATGAAATTCTCAAACTATTTTTAAAACATTGTTTAGCCTAAATTCCTTTCTAAAAATAATACGAAAACAAAGTAAATACACACTAAAAAACTCTGAAGCACACAGCCTAATTTTCGTGGACCACCGACTCAGGGGCAGCTGGAGACAAGCTGGCTCTCAAGGACTCGGGCCTTGCTCTCGTCGGCGGGTGGAGATCAGAGTGTGCAAATTCACAAGGGCGTATAACCAAGTGGTGGGGCAGACAGTGAAGAGGAACCTTTCTGATGTAACCAGGGGCTTCTGCAGACCCCACATAAATACCTGTGGGACAGGAGGCTGACTCCCCAGCCTAAACAGGACTTGAGGGGACCTGCAGGTGAGCCTTAGAATATAGAGACATTTGCAGTCAGAATTTGATGCCTTTTTTAGAAAAGTCTCCCCACACAATGCAGGAGCAGGCACCGTTGGAGCTCTTCAAGTACATTCTTCCCCAGGACCAACCCTTCTTAGCATGGAGGAGTTGACAAAAATCACAGCCCAAGATGGTATGACAGCAGCTTGATTAATAACGATTATCACAACAGATGGAAAACTGTAGACAAAACTTTCCATAGAATGAGTCTACCACAAAATTTCTTGATGAGACAGAAGGATGATTAGTTACTGCAGAATTATTCCTTACTTAACAGAATAAACTTGCTGAATTTCTACCCACCCCTTTTGAAAATTGTCCCAAATTTCCAGTGACTTACACATGCACCTCAGACCCCTCATTGACTGCTGACAGGCATGGCTTCTGTAGCCCGGGGTGATACTTCCAGGAGCTGCAGAGTGTGCATCTGAAAGGTGTGTGCGTGCATGTGTCCCTGAGGAAAAGCCACAGCCACGCTGTGCTCCTAGTGGGTCGTCTTTCCAGTGGGGACATGAGCCTGGGCCTCTGCCGCTCAGAGAAGTAAGTTGCACACCTGTCCCCACGACATTTGGGGATCATTTGGGTGGTTGTGCTGCATCCTTGAGTTTTGTTGTTTAATTTTGTTTACAGAGCCTCGGCAGACGCTAACCATTAATTCTGGAAAACAGAGCCAGTCTCTTTTTATTCTCTCCCTCCCCATGTGGCCCAGCTCAGCAGGGACTGGGAAAGACTCTGCTCTCCTCCTTCTGCCACTACTGGAAGGGAAGGAGCCCTGGGTCCCCTGACACGTGCTGCAGGACAGAGGGCCCAGCAGACCCAGTGATTGGGAGGGCTGCAGTGCACCAACTGCCAGACGAGGAAGGCCCAGGAGCCAAGACAGCAAGAAGCAGGAAAGTCTCCTGTTTGGGACCCAGAGAGCCTTCCAGTGCCAGGAGGTGCCCAAGTCTTCAAACACCAGCCCCCTCTCCAGTTCCTATGCCAAAGGGAGCACCCTTCAGCAGCTTTGCCTAATTATCCTGGTTTCCTGAGAAGTTAGAAAACCCCCTTCAGCTGAATTGTCCACAGAATGAGCCTGAACTGCCAGCATTTTCCTGTCATGTATACCACTCAGGGTATTAATTATACCACTGAACATTCTCTGATCCTGCCCTACTGTTGAAGAACCAGAATCAAAAGGAGAATGAGTTTGCTAAGCAAACCTCAACACACGAAGCTCCTCAGCGAGAGCCTTTGGGAAGCTGGGAGGGAGAGCCACCGTGTCTCTGCACCGGTCTGAGTTAAACTACTGGTCACAGGACAGTCATGGGTGAGGACAGAGGCTGAGCAGAAGGACTCTGAGCTGGGTCGGAAGATCTGGGTTCCAGTTCCTACCTCCACGCTCACCTTCAAGCCCTTGGACTAGTTACTCCTCTTGCTCAGTTTCCCCGACTGTGAAACTTGATTAAGGAATTCACACACCTGTCATAGGAATACATAAGATAACAAAAGTCAGAGCACTGCGTGGACTCAAAGGTGCTGTAGAAATGCAGTA
The DNA here is from genome assembly GCF_040802235.1 of Manis javanica. Classification (NCBI taxonomy): domain Eukaryota; kingdom Metazoa; phylum Chordata; class Mammalia; order Pholidota; family Manidae; genus Manis; species Manis javanica. The sequence continues at coordinate 76,019,468 of NC_133166.1, read as the reverse complement.
TGGTCAGGATTAAATGTAGTTTTGGGATCAAAGAGACTGTGTTCAAAACCTTTCTCTGCCACTTGCTGTGCAACATTGGGCAAATTAACCATGCCAAGTCCCCATTTCCTCCACTGGAAAATGGGAGCAATTATGGCATTGCCTGCTGTTGGGTGGTGGTGATTATTAAATAATGGGAGAATGCATGGTAAGCATTCGGCCCAGGACCTGGCACAGGGTCAGGATCAATAAATGCTATGCAATCATTATACTGTGGAGTCCAGAGCACACATTCTGGCTGTTTTGTCTGTAAATCTGTAAATACAATGGGTGCTGTGGGATATGGGAGTGTTCAGCCATTCATTTGAGCTACTCTTTCAAACCATTCAAGGTTTAGTTCAATGCTACCACCACCATAAAACCTTTATAGATACAGTCCCAAACCCTGCTCCCCAGGTTGTACTAATTTAAGTGTTAGCCTTATGGACTAAGGCCTGTGCAACAGGAAAGGGCCCCACACTTGGTTTAATCCTTGACTATTGTTGTCTTTTTGAACAAGGAACCTGCATTTTCATTGTGCATGGAGCCCTATAAATTACATAGCTGGGCCTGGCTAAAATACTTTGTTTTTGCCTCAACTCTGCCTTGTAAGTTTTATAATTTGTTCTTAACATGCCTTTTAGAATACAGCTGATTTGCATTTTTCATGGATTCCTCACTACGCCTTTTGGTGGTGATTTCACTGTTTGAACTGGCCTCCAAGCAAAGTCGGTAAATGCTATGCAGTGTTCCTAAGAAGGCTGTGGTGTGCCTTATGGAGGAAATAGGTGTGTGAGGAAAGCTTTGTTCAGGCATGAATTACAGTACAGCTGGCCACGAGTTCAATGTTAGTGAATCAATGTTGTACCTTAAATAAGGTGTCTTTAAACAGAAATGCAGATAAAACAAGTTTATGTATTGACTGACTGATGAAAATGTTGTGGCCAGAGGTTCCCAGGAACCTAACCTTGGCATCCTGTAGGAGGAATAGTTTAGTATTCACTTAGCAGTGTTTGCAGTGGTTTTCTGGACAAAACCCCACTTTAATGAGCACTGCCTGTTATTGTTTTAAGGGCAGTGACTGTTTTATTTATATTCTAATTTTCCCATCTTCCTGTTTTCCTTTCCCCAGTGCCTACAAGAGTGCCATGAACATCCTGGGTTCAGAAAAAGTTAACTGAACTAAGTTATGATTCTGGCTTGAACAAGCATTTATAGTTGCTTGTCAATTCTGATATTTTACTGCTTGTTCCCTAAGAAACCAGAGTCCCCTTACAATATAGTGGTTATAGGAAAGACTGCTCCACAGAGCAAAAGTTGTAGGTTGATCTCAGTGCTTTCCTTGGTGAAATGAAAAAGAGCCCAGCAGCTGGTCAGGGACTGAGGCATGTAAATTCTTCATTATCTCTGACACAGTGTTGACGCCCTAGACTTGGTAAGAAGAAATTTGGTAAGAAGAAAGTTGTCATAGAGTTCTGAAGGATACATAGCAAGCAAAGAGGCCTGTATTTTTAGATAAACAATTTTGGATATCAGAGAAATTTCTATCTTGAGTTCCTCTCAACTGAACCATTTCCAAGAGGTTAGCTGCAATAAAGAGCCTGGCAATAAATGGCATCCACTATTGGGACAGGGGCTATAGACTTGTAGAATAAGTAACTCACTTATCATCTGCTTACAGCAAATAGGATTACTGGATCCCAGACTGGGAGTGCCTGAGGGTCTGCAAAATGTAGAAGTGGGTGAAATAACTTGCCCCTGTCAGCAATAAGATGATGGTCATGCCCATTCTATCATAGATGAGACTGTCTCCAAATCGGAAACATGCATTTTCTATTGGCTGAGTCCAAAACCTTCTACTGAAGATCTATCATGATCCTCCTTGGGAGGAAAATAATTAGACTTAGTCATTCATGCATTTGAGGAATAAGGTGTATCTAAAGAGGTCCAACGAAGTCAGCGCCTGGCTCCAGGATAGTTACTCTCCTCACTGCCCCATCCCCTCTATGCCTGTAGCTCTTGGCCTCTGGCCGCTGGCTCTGGCCCCTCAGTCTTCCTTCTATGAAAGTGTGTCCATCGCTAGACGGAGAAGCCAGACCACTAAGTAAACTAGTAAGGCTAAGATAGGCTTGTCCACAGGGAAAATGAGGTCCAGCTTTGATGAACAACCCACTAATGAGATATAACAGGTAATGAAGAAACTACTGCTGCATCCTAAGCCTAAGTACAAGGTGCTCGACTATGTGTCTTCTGAGAAGAGAAAATAAAAAGTCCTTGCCACCTTGATGACAATGTCTCTGACTTTGGTTAGTTAACAGCAATAATTACTTGAATTGGAAGGCAGGTGAGGAAGAGGAGGTTCCAGTCAATGGGAAGAGCAGTCTAACGGGCCTGGAAGGAAGCTGTGGGACTGCAGACAGGGCACTAGGGTGGGCGTGTACAGTATGATGAGGGGAGGGGAATAAAACCTAAATGACTCAAATGAGTCATGTGATACAAGCCCAATAATCAAGAAGGGATATGTCCTCCTCCAGGCAGCCAGGAGCCAGCCCCTTCCAGCCAGGGAGTCACACACTTAGCTCTGCAGGTAGCAGAGGAACGCAGCAGCCAGGCATAATGGCTGGAGAAAGACAAGAACATGGGGGGGTGGGCAATGGCAAGGCTCTGGCAACAGGAGACATCAGGGAGGATGAGGAGCACAGTTCCAGAGGGAACGACATATCGAAGCCTTAGTCTGTGGCCTTGGGAACTGAGTGTGGGGGGTGCACAGGGATTTTGAAGATGGGGATTTTGAGCCCCAGAGACTGGGAAGCAGAGGTGTGTGGTGAGTGAAGTGGATAGAAGGTTTTGGCACATTGTATTTAAGATGCTGGAAGCAATTGAAAATTGGCAGAATTTAGATATGACTTCATCTGAATTACATTTCAGATAATAGTGCACCAACTGTTCTGACTTTGTTTCTTTGTTACCTACCAATATTTCTCCAAGGAAGTATGTCCAGTCTTGATTTCTTCAACCTGAGGCAGTCTAGGCAGAGTGTAGCCTGACTCTGATGTACCAGTGTGTGTTAGAGATGAAGTTTCTCCCAAAGACTCTGAGTGGAGATTTTGACACCTTTAGACCTCAGGTTACTTACAGAATTACTAAAATTTTTATCTCATCCTTTTTATTACCCCTCTGCCCCATCTCATTCTTCCAGTTAAACACACACACACACACACATGCACAATATTTAGTTTAATGTTCCAAGCCCCATGGAGCATCTGTAAAGAACAGGTACCAAAGGGAAGGCAACATTGGTATCTTGAATAGAGCTCATAATCTGGGGGGGACTCCAATAGCTGGCTACACTATGGTTAGGGGCACCCGCTATGCACTGAACATGCACTGAACACTGATGTGGGAGGCCCTAAGGCAATGTTGCTAAGCATGGATTTTAGTAGCTGGTGTGGGGGTCTGGAGCCAGATTCACTAGGCTCAAAGTCTTGCTCTACTGCCCATTCACTGAGAAAACTTCAATCAAATTATTAAGGGTCCTGTTGTCTCACTATTTTTATAAGTAAAATGGGAGTAACAATAATTACTTTGCAGGGTTTTATGAAGATTGAGTAAGTCAATTCATAAAACCTACCATATGTGCTAGGAATGCCTAGCAAATGATAAGCCCACAGTAAATGTTAACCAATATTAGACAATGCCTTCATAAATACAATCTGATTTAATCACTGTATTAGTTCTGCAAAACTAGTATTATTTACTTCATTCATGAATGAGGACCTCAAGACTCAGAAAGAATAACTGACTTTCCCTGGGTTGCCATGAAATGAAGGAGCCATGGAGTGAACCCAGGTAAATCCGGTGCTCATTCAAAAATATTTCAATACATCTTGGCACAAAGTAGAGTGAATTAAAGAAAGATGCTATAAATGTCAATCTGATCTAAATTCTTAAAACTGGAGGCCATTTTTGAATGGCTAGTAATTAAGTAATCAATAATGATTATAGCTGCTAATACAATTCCTTAATTTAAGCTTGTTCTACAGATAACTTTTTAACATTATATGATTGTGATAATGAATTAGATTGACCAGGTATGTTCCTCTTTGATTTTGTGAACTACCTCTGGAGACACAGCTTATTGAAAAATTAGATTCTAATTTCCTCTGTCTAAAACTAGTTTGCTAAAATTAATAAATAACCTGATGGATTTTTTAGAAAACATCAAGTTATAGTCAAGCATCTGAAGGCTCAGGGATATAATACACAGAGGCACATAAGGTCAATAAAGAGGCTGCAAGAATGAGCTCTGTGTTGCACAAAATGAATCACATCATAGGGGTTGGCCGCTTCCTGCCCGCCATGCTGACGTGAAGAAGCCTAGCCAGGCTGACTTTCCCTTGGGCTCTCCATAGTATTACTACATTCCTCCTTTAAGATTCTTGTCAAGCACTACCTTCAGTTTGCCATCTGGTCAACCTGGAAGGACTAAGCGTGGGTCTGGCTCTTGCTCAGGCTAGGTCAGGTAAGATGCTTGCCTGGAGAGGCCCCCAAATAATCTACATAATCCTAAAAGAGAACATCACATAATCCAAACCAACCCTAGCCAAAAATGAAAGCCAGAGATTGGTACAAAAAGATTTGCACCAACTACTAAGACAGGGAGCCAAGTGAGATTATGAATGAAAACGTGAGATACATCTGAAATCAAAAAGATTCAGAATGGTTCCTGAGAGAGAATGCTGGGCGTGTTAAGGGGGACCCACTGTTCCTGACATGCAGAAGCATTCCAGGCCATTCTTCCTGGGTGCCAGCCTGGATCTACCCAGGAGGGCAGCTATTTATACATGCGTCTTCTCCACACTGAACTGTAAGCCTCTTGAGAGCATGATATGTACCTTGTCATTTTTGTATCTCCAACAGTGATCAGTTGAAAAATGTCACTGTCACCACAGCCACTACCTCAGCTGCTCCTAACACCTATCACTTTTTGAGCATTGAGTATGTGCCCAAAATTGTGCTAAACACTTGCTGTATATATATATATATATATATATACAATTTAGTTAATTCTCACAAAAACCTTATAAAGCAGATGCCATTCTTAGCTCATTTGATAAATGAAGAAACTAAGGCTTTGTGAAGTTATCTTTTCCAATTTGCATACCTATCAAATGACAGAAAGAGCACACTAAACCCAAATCTGTCTGACCCTCAGTCCATAAACCTGACCAGGCAATGTTCCTGTTTTGGAAGCCCAATCTTGCTTGGATTCAGTCTGAATTGGATTCTTAATGTTGTATAAGAGAATTCCCTATACACCCATTCAAACCCCCCACACTAACTGAGCTCAGGACCCCTCTTCCATACTCTGTGGGCATCTGTCTCTGCTAGTACACTCAGCACATTGTCAAAATTCTGCTCAGATGAGCATTTTGACCCCAGGGACTTGTTCACTTAAGTTCCCTTATTTTGAATAGCGTAGTGCCTGGGAAACAGTAAATGTTAAATAAATGTTTGTGGAGTTGATTAATTACTGACTTCTGAATAAATGATGGTCATTTAGAAGACTGTTTACTATAGACTATTTTGATTTTGAGCCATGGATTCCCTCATGTGCAGATGGAAAGGTCTGAGAGATAAGATAAGGCTAATTCAGCACCTCTCAGCAGCTACCTCTGGGGCTGGATTTATTGCCTTCTTGGGTGACGTGCTGGTCCTCAACCTTGCTGAGCTGTCAAAAGCAGTGATTTTAGGTGTGGTGCTGTTGACTGCCAAGCTTACTTTCCAAGTCAAAAGTGCCGCTTGGCCCTGGGATGGGAGGTCTGTTATGAGGTGTTAACAGGATCACTGGACCATCAAGCTGGTGGGGAGGGGTGGCCAGGAGAAACAAAAGACGCCTTGTTCCAAACTTTAAAATAAACACAGCAAAACAATGGGAGAAATTTTGAACTATAAAAAATATAAAACTTTCAGGAAAAATAAAGATAATAATAAGAGCATTTTAGGGTGGTGGATAAAAGCATAGTCACTGGAATTTAACGTTTTCAAATTCTGGTTCATCTCTTATTGCCTGTGTTACATAGGGCAAGATACCAATTCTGAGCCTCAGTTTTCTCGTCTATAAAATGGTACTGATAGTGTCTACCTCATATGGTAAGCATTAGGTGATACATGTGAAATATTTTTAAAGGCACCTATTATACAGCAAAGGCTTGATAAAAGATAGCTGTTATTCAAGCAGTTAAAGTTTATTCATTTAATAAATATTTATTCAGCACCTGCTTTACCAATTAACATAGAATGGTGAGCACATACATACAGGCTGTGTGTCCTCATAGAGCCTCATGGTGAATTGTAAATGCAGCCACAGTCTCTTCCTCTCCCTGTATCCACACCCCCACTGTGCCCTTGAGTGCTTTCCCTCTTTAACTCTGAACTTGGCCATGTTTTGACAAATGGGGTTTTGGCCAACATGATACAAGCGGAGGTCTGAGTGGCTTGTCTTGTCGAGGACAGAGGTCCTAGGTGGCTTCTCTTAGAGCCCTGCCACCACCATCATGTGAAAAAGCCCCAGCTAGCCTGCTGGGTGGTGAGAGACATGAGGCCCAGTTGCTGTTGTCTCCTAGGTTATCCTAGGATCATGGTCTCCCGTTGACCCACCAGCTGACCACAGACACAAGAGAGAGCCCAGCAGAAATCAGCTGATTAGGCCTAAACCAGAAAAGCTACCTAGCCAGCTCATAGAATTGTGGTGTTTTAAACAATTACATTTTGGGGCGATTTCTTACACAGCTAAAGCTAACTGATACAAGCTTACAGCCTAGCATGGGGGTCAATATATTTTTTCTGCAAAGGGTCTGATGGTAAGTATTTTGGTTTTGCAAGCCATAAAGTCTTTGTTGAAATGACTCAGCTCTGCTGTGATAGCCTACAAGGAGCCATAGACAATATGGAAATATGAATAGTCTTGTGTGATTTGGCCTGAGGGCTATTGTCTGCTGACCCTTGATTAGCACAAGAAATAGATCTTTTCTTAATAATAAGAGCTTAATAAATAAGAGCCTCTCTACAGCAAAGGCCTTTCTTGCTATGAGGAAGAATAATTGGAGAACCTATCCCACATTGGTCATTCAGACAGCATCTTGGTTAGATTTCCCCAGAAGCAAACCCTGAGATAAGGATGTGAGTGCAGGCAGCGTGTCTGTGAGGTGGCCTCAGGCAACATAGTAGGAGAGTAGAGACGTGGGACAAAGGAGAAGGCTGACAGGAAGTATGTTAGTGAGCAGGTTACCCCATGGGCAAGTGAGGCATAGGCTGCCGGGGCCTCTGAGGATGCTCAGTGCACCCAGGGGTGAGGAAGCTGGGCTGCGCATTCTCCAGCTCCCATCTGTCACTGCTGGAGGGCGCCCCTTCTCCTGTGTTCTGGCCTGCCCTCACATGCTCCTAGAGCCAAAAGAAGACCTCAGGCAGAGAGGAGCACTTGCAATAAGAGGCCCAGCAGTAGTGAGATGTGCCAAGGGACGTGGGTGGGCACCGACAGCTGCTGCCACAGAAGGCTTCCCTGTGGGAGACAGGTCTGAGCTGAGTTCTAAAAGGTGGGCAGGATTTACAGGTGGAAAAACCACAACTGAAGCGCTGCCATGCAGAAGGTCACCTGGGGAGGAGGATGTGTACAGAAATGAAGAGGGCTAGAGCTAAGTGTTCAGAAAAGCCTACATCTAGCTGGAGAAGAGACTGTGTGAGTTCCCTAGAGCTGCCACAACAAAGTACTGCATATTTGGCAGCTTAAAACAACAGAAATTTATTCTCTCCCAGTTCTGTAGGCCTGTGAGGGTCAAGGTGTCAACAGGACATGCTTCCTCTGCAGGCTGTAGGGACTGTCCTTGCTTGCTTCTTCCTCGCTCCTGTGACTCCCGTGGCACTCCTTGTTTCATGGTGTATGACTCTCTCTGCCTCCGTCATCACATGGCCTTCTTCCCCCTGTTTCTTTCTGTGCCCAAATTCCCCTCTTATGGGGACACTGGTCATTGAATGGGGACCACCTTGTCACCCTCATCTTAACTTGACTACAGAGGCCAATGCCCTGTTTCCAAATAAGGTACTAGAAGTAAGGCCTTGAACATCCCTTTGGGGGAGACACAACCCAACCACAGCAGCAGAGACTGAGACAGCACAGAGGAGGGAAGTCAGGAGAGTGAGCTCTCCAGGGCACCAATGGGAAGGCAGTGCTCCAAGGAAGACAGGGTGATCGACCTCAGTGGGAGGAGGCCTGGAAGCATTCCCTGGAGTCAGAAACAGGAGCTGGTTCAGTGGCGACAGGCAGCATGGCAACTGCGAGGAGCTGTGCAGACAGGGGACAGTGGAGTTCAGCTGCACCAAGATGCTGGGCCATAGAAGGGAAGAACAGGGAGTTGGAGGCAAGGAGTTATGGGCTGACGGGATATTTTCTAAGGTGGCAGAGACTGAGTGTGCCAGCAGGGAGGGCCCAGTTTGAGGAGCTGCAGAGAATGGAGGTGACAGCACCATGCAGGGCCCTGAGGAGCTGGGAGGGGAAGGGTCCTCAGGAGCAGGCTTCTCTGTTGTAAAGGAAGGGGGAAACAGGGGCCAGGATTATCTCCTCTGTGTGCTAGGCCTTGTTCTTCCCACCAAATGATCCCATTTTCCATTTGCCAGTCTTAGGAGAACTGACACGGTAACACTACACATGGTAACACTACCAACCAACCTGCCCTGCAAGGAGAGCAGTCGCTCCACGTGCTCCTAGTATTTCCTTTTCATTTATGACCCTTTACCAATGTTTATCAATAGGTGTCTGCCATGGCCCTGTCTAAAAAGATTGTCCCAGAAGGAGGGAGCATAGGGCACAAGGTTTTGGTAGATGCATGCATTGCTCTATTGATCTCAGAAACAGCCCCAACACAAAGGCAGGACAGGATTATTACCTTCACTTTACACAAGAAGAAACTGAGACTCCAAGAAGTCAACGTTTTACACAAGATCACCTGGATTTAAACCCACATTCTTAGATATCTTGCTGGGGCTTTTTCCACTGCAAAGAGCTACCTCCCTCAATGTAATATTAAGTGTGGTTTAGAAACTACATTAGAGCAGGAAAATTATGTCTTCCAAAAGGAAATGGGACCCTCAAGAATATTTATGGCCTTGCTTTCCTAGGAATAAGGGAAGGGGTTGGTATCTTGAGAATTAAATGTGCCTACCTTAAGAAAACCATACAGCCAAATGATCCAGATGAAATTATACAGAAACTATCTGCCCATCATCTTAGAGCATCATATAGTCAGCAAATATTTACAGAGCTGCTACCATGT